>NC_039247.1:12630789-14035789 GCF_003368295.1 Carassius auratus | reverse complement strand
TAGCTATTGACAAAATTTATAGTCACATTAGAAGTACTAAAATTAGTACTATTATTAAAAATGTAATAATTACTGAAAATTCAAAACAGTACTAGTCACTTGGATAACTAGGTATTAATTACAAAAAAAACAAAACAACAACAACACCGTTAAATTGGCTTGCCATAGCTGACTGCAGAGAGCTAGCCAGTGAAAAAGATGCTCAGAGCTCAGATAAGAGTTTAATGACCTACCACACAGAAGAAATATAAAACACAAGTATGATTCTCCTGAACTTTAAAGAATATCACTTCTGTTCCTCAGTATTGTATAATGGTGAAGAATTCCCCACTGATGTCCATTATGAGAGACAGGTCTTTTCAAAACATCTCTAGCTAGGCGGCGCAAGCAGGGCACAAACTCCACCGCAGGGCTCTTTACCCACTGCCGTGACAGCACATGTCAAAGAGGAGACAGAGAGGAAAAGAAAGAGCTACCACATTCATTCCTGTGATTATGTCCATCTTCATTTAAAGCGCTGACAAAAAAGTCAGAGTAGATGTCCTTTAACTTATTCAATCGTGTTCTGGATGTGATACAGTTTTTTAAAACATGACCAAGTGCGCCTCACTCAGTTTTTTTTCAACCCCTCCACCATGTATCTCTCCTTACCCCTCTCTCTCTCTCTCTCTCTCTGTCTCTCTCTCCCTGTCTGTGAGATGTGTCTGGCATGTGGTGGATTTATTAAGTGTGGTACCTCAGTCCCCTTGTGTTTTCTTTTGGGGCCAATTTAAATTGATTTTCCATTTAAATAAGATGCTATCAACAAGCAATAAATATTATAATAAACTATCATTCAAAAATGTGTGGTCATTAATTTTTTTAAGAAACTATAACTTTTATTCAGCAAGGATGCATTAAATTATTAGATATGACAGGTGGTTAACATGCGCGATAAGTAATATCATCCAGCCATAATTTATGTAACTGAAGACAGAGTCATCAGCCTTTATAAATATCTATCTGCTCAAAACTGATCTGTGACCATATTTTGATCGGTTTAAGAATGAGTCTGGCACTTATCTATACTCATGCTACAATACAAACTGGATTATGTATATGATAACACAGGGGATAACAACAAACATACACAGCAAACTGTTTAAATGTTTACACAAGGCCTGCTATGGATCCTGTTATAATAGAAATCGAGAGATCATCAGAGGCCATCTGTGAGTTAATTCTAGTTTCTCCATCTTTTGTTCATGTGTATATAACCAGACAGCAGATGTAATGCGTTTAGCCAAAGTAAATCACACCACAATGATCAAACGGCAAGAGAGATAAAACGCATTTTAAAAGGACATACAGCACCTCTAGCTGTAAGCCTGCAGCCCAGAACAGATGCGTCACTGTCTGAAATGATAAACTACACAGTGAATTTGTTAACAGAAGCCTTCATTAGGAGTTAATCAGCGAAGGAACACTAACAGATACAACAGCAAATTATCCACTCACTAAAATAAAAATCAATGTTTTTCTTAAGCTTACTTCTGACTCACCCACACCATCCTCTCCAGCTACTATGGATTCTCCATTAAGGTATTACAGATAATGGCGACCGATTAGCAAGGGTAAACGACACAGAGAAGCTAAGCATAATATCCCAGTGTGTCTTCATGTGCTTCTTATTTAGAACTGGTTCTAGAAAATATGGTATCTGCATTGTGACCTCATCAAAAGTCACTCAAATCCGAGTGTCACACCGAGAGTCAAAAAAAGCATAAACAGACAAATCAATATTCCTCCTGACTATATATCGTGGTTGTAGGAACATATATGCCGGTATATTATAGTCGCTGTCAGGAATGTCCTGTTGTGCTTGTAGACCTCGAGCAGCGAACTCTTTGATTTTGGTTCATCTAGATCACTAAAAAGAACCAGTACAAAAGAATTATTCATTTGCAAACCGGACATCACTCCTGACTGTTTGCCTGAGGCTATGAGTTACAGATAATATTGTTGTAAATACAGTTTGTTTTCTTGTAGACCGATCATTCACTTCATAAGACCTTAATATTTAGATTTACATTTATGCATTTAGCAGACGCTTCTATCCAACATCTTGGATGGCCTGAGGGTGAGTAAATTAACAGCAAAATATTTTTTGGGGGGTTAACTATCCATTTAAGCAGTCCTGTGTATGATAGTTTGAGACAGATGTGAAGTTCTAGAGTTGAAAATGTACCGAGAGGTTCAGAGAGTAGCAAACAGACAAACACACACACACACACACACCAGTAATAACATTTACTGGGCACAGATGGTGCTTGATGAACTGAACAATCAGCGTGACATTCTGTAATAGTCACACCTCAGACTACCTTCATTTCTGCTTTTCCTTATACTTCACTCATCATTTTCTCATGTGAAAATGCTAATGTTCTTCATCCTATTACATTCAACACTCTCACTGCCCTCCTTACCCCTTAATCACTCTATTAATACGTTTCTATGAATAGCCACGGCTCACCCTCACCACACATTTAGCACTTAATTAAGTGGGTGAGGACAGAGGGGTGTGTGTATTTAAGAGAGACAGAGAGCGATGCTAAACTTCACCGTCTCTGCCATTGTGTCGTTCGTGTACTCAAATGACAGCATTGTACAGTGGTAAATGTGGCACTAATGCAGCACACCCTCTCTGTTGTGTAAAGCTGTTCCTGTTCTGCAGCTCTCGTAGCTCACCTGCACAGCCTGAAGCCAAACATTATAATGAATTTAGCAGGTGCATCGCTCAATATGTCATGTGTGGCAAGCAGCTGTGTAAATACGTGGAAAAACTTGCTTGGAAATAAAGATGATCATTTAAAAAATTATTGCACAATCAGTCCAGGATCTATGAAAAAAGACTGCACGATTACTTGAATACTAAAGGAAATATTTTTAAATTTATAAATTAAATTAATTAATGCATTTAGCAGGCGCTTTTATCCAAAGCGACTTACAATGCATTCAGGCTAACTTTTTTTACCTAACGTGTTCCCTGGGAATATGAAATATTATATATATATATATATATATATATATATATATATATATATATATATATATATATATATATATATATATATATATATATTAGTGGTGGGCATAGATTAATTTTTTTAATCTAGATTAATCTCACTGTGATCTTGAAATTAATCTAGATTAAAATGGCTCATTCGAATTCTGCCGAAGTCATTCAGAATATGTGTGTTACCCAATATGTGTGTAAGTCTTTGAGAAGGGATTTATCAAGCTAGGTGGCGCATTAAAAAAGGGGCTCATCTCCTGTTTCCAAAATGCAACACAAAGTGCTTGAAAAAGTGGGCCCTGTTTTAAATTGTTTAATTTGTATGTTCGTTTATTTATTTTATTTGTGCTATTTACACAAATTATGTTTACGTTTTTTTCAAGTTTGTAGGTGTCAAGGTTTTTTTTTTACATTTTAATCTGGACTACATCATGCTCTAGATATTGTTTGAAGTGTTTTTATTCTTTATTGTTTGCTCACACTTTACATTAGGGCTTCATTAGTTAAAATTAGTAAATTAATCAGTTAAATTACCAATGAAAAATTCTTCTGAACATTCATTACTTAGGTATTCCAATATTTAATAACATGTTGTTAAATTCTAAAGATGAAATTGTGTTATTTAATGAGCTAACATGAAATAAGACTTATTTTTTTTAACAAGAATTAATAACTTCTGTAGCAAATGTAGCTATTGCTCATTGTGAATTCTAACGCATTAATTAAGGTTACCTAATGAGGTCTTATTGTAAAGTGATACCTATTGGTTTTTATAGATCTTTTGCAATTTAATTTGTGTACACCTTTTAACTTTATATATTTTTCTGTATTTCTTAATTGTATTTAAATGTTCAGTTATTTTTGTTATAAGAAAACTTACCGTGATAAAAAACACGAGCAATTAATCACAACATGAAAATTGGATACTGGCATATCCCTAATCAGGACAATGACCCAAATCACTCAAGGACTTTATCAGGGCAAATAAATGTAAAGTCTTCCCAAATCAATCTCCAGATTTAAATCTGATTGAACATTAATTTCACCAGCTGAAGTGGAGACTAAAAGACAGATCCTCACCAAAAAAGCAACAGTTGAAATTGGCTGCATTAAAGGCTGGGCCAAAGTATTTCAAAGCATAAGACCAAGAGTCTGGAGATGTCTATGGGTTGCAGACTCACTGCTCTTTTTATTTGGTAAAACATGTATGTGTCGAAAGACCTAATAATAAAATGTTACATTCTGTAGTTTTGTTGCATATCCATCTTTTAATCATACTTGCAAATGTCTTGACTCCGCAGCAGAGAAAGCAATTTTGTCTTTACGGTTCCAATACGTGTGGAGGGCACTATGTATTTTAATAATATATATATTATCATACAAACATATTTCCCTGGAAAAAGAGCAGGGCTTCCTTGACAGCTTGAATTGGCAAAGCAGAGGTAATTGCCACGAAAGTGCTTTTAAATGTTGAATCACAAATCATACTGGTCACTCTGAACAGATATGTGCTACACACTCAGTGAGTTTCAATAACCGTGTGGGCTCAAACAGCGAACATTTCAAAGAACATGCTGCTCTCAGTGAGAACAAGAGGCTGAATAAAAACAAGGGCAACATTTCTACTGAAGCTCGACATACATCACAATAGGTAGCCAGCGTCTATCCAAGCTAATAGAAAATGGGTTTTTGACATAACATGGACATCAACCTTTATATTCAACAAACATTTAAGGATAAAATTGAAATTTAATGTTAAGAAAAGGTCTACACTTTAAGTGCTGGTCTCTGCAGCCATAAACACTTATATTTACACATAATACTATTTAAAATGTAAGGGTCAATAATATTTTAAGACCTACTAGAGCTACGGAGTCTTTTTGGCAAATCTTAAAAAAAAAAAATTACACAATTAATCCGCATTTGTCATTTTCAAAGCATTTTAGGAGTAGCAGCACAGAGACAGAGTGAGAGAGAGGAAAGAGTGAAGATGATAATTGGCCATTGCATTCATGTGTTCAACAAACTTGACTCTGATTGGGTACAGTGCTCACCAGGGCAAAGAGACTCACTTGATTAAGCATTTGAGAAAGGGCAGGAGGGACAAAAAAAAACAAGGAAGACGAAAAATAATGAGTGATGGGTGAAATAAGTTAATGGATGAAAAGTGTCAGCAAGTGATGACATGGCTTAAGATGGAAGAGGGTGAAAAAATTATGGAAAGCTCACAGATAATATTCTTATGTGAATCCCCATGATCGTACTGAACTTTAAGATCCTAAAATAGTCTTTAAACCACTACACCCTTTAAAAATAAAGGTTCCAGTAAATGGCATAGAATAACCATTTTTGGTTCCATTTAGCTCAGTTTGAAGAACATTTTAAAAATGTAATGAACCTTATTTCGCTATTAAGAACCTTTTGTGGAATGAGGTTCCATGGAAAATAAAAGTACTTCTTGGAACAATAGATGCCAATGATGAATCTTTATTTTTAAGAGTGTAAGGGATAAATGGGTAAATCAAGCAACAACCAATTACTTGGCATAGTTTTTAGGACTGAAAGTGTTGAAGCTACTTGAAATCAGCTTTAACAGAAACTACAGGAAACTGTTGCTATGGCAACCTCGACACTTACGCAACAGATGGTTGAGGGTCCAAAACAGCATAAAGACAAGATCAGAGCAACAGCAGTGTGTGTGTGAAACAGTTACAAAACCGTTTTGGGGAAAGTTTTTTTTTTTAAGTAATGCATTACAACATTGGTTTAAGCCTGATTTATATTTCTGCATAGAACCTACGCCATACCTATGCCGAAGGCTATGTGTAGTACGCCGTAGCCTAATGTGCACCTCTCCAAAAATCTAACAGAACCTCAATTCTACGCGGATGGCAAGCACCGAGATTGGTCTGCTAGATTCCCTCCCTCGTATGTACTTAAGTTTTGTGTATGTTTATGTGCACTTAAATGTATTTTAATGTTACACCTTCTTATATAAAATAAAACAAATGAAAAGAACAAGTGTCTTATTTATTACACTACACAGCATTATACATCATTAGTTGTCCGTGACAAACAATGTTGATCTGCCGTGATAAAAGTCTTTGTGAAGATCTTCTCTTCTTCTTCTTCAGCTTTTGACGTGGTACTGCAGGTCACACCAGCGACATGTCCGTGGACTCTGCAGACTAATGGTTTGAGTGTGTTCTGCACTTCGACGCGGACAACGATCCATTAGTATAAATGAAAACTGACACTTAAGCTACGGCGTCAAGGCTACGGCATAGGTCAAATGCAGAAATATAAATCAGCCTTTACTCCCTAAAAAAGTAACTAATTACATTACTTTGTTACTTTTTATGGAAAGTAATGTGTCACGTTACTTTGGCATTACTTTTTTAAATATGAGCAGGGCTTTGTTTTTAATATGAGAAGTTCTATTTATAGCAAATGTAAAAGCCCTTTCACACCAAAAAGTGTAACGAATAAATCTCAGGCTGATAGAAAAGTAAATTCACGTCTGTACAGTAGAAAGCAGGAGAACATATATAACATAATATATTTGTGGAAACCTTGGCGCATTTTTTCAAGATTCTTTGATTAATAGATGGTTTGAAATAAACCGCATTTCTTTTAAAACAATTCTTTTGTAACAATGTAAATATATTTACTGTTACTTTAGATCAATATAATGCATCCTTGATGAATGAAAACAACTGATACTAAATGCTACTTTAATATTTTGTTCTATAATTTCAGACTGTAATGTCTGAAATGTGGCTTAAGTGACCAAATACTTTTGGGGCCACTGTATATACACCTTAAAAAGAACCATAAGAGAGCCTGTTAGCTGGCTAAAGGTCATCCAGATCATTCCTCAAACAGAACACAGAAATAGCCCTGTCAGTACTGTCCTACACACCAGCTGACTGAATCTTAGTCCGATGATCTCAAGGGTCTGAGTCATCACAAACCCACATGCCCACACGCTCAGCCCTTATGTGCCAACTTGGCATGTAAAGACAAAACGAGAGTAGTGCGTCTAACATTTCAGCAAGTCGACTCCGATCGAATGGAATTCACAGTCGCCTTTGTTTTTCTGCTGAACAATATAAAAGAAGCCCTCAGCCAACATGCTGCACTCACCTCAGGGCCTTTGCTGTTTAATAGAGTGTTTAGTGTTTATAGTTATCTGAGCTCATGCTGTAATTCTGCTGTGATTTACACACCACAGGAATGACTGTAGAGTGCAGAGAACACAAATCTCAATCATCTGCCTGTCGCGACACACACTTATATCATCTGTGTGAGCAAGAAGCAGGTGTGTATGACAGCATGGCGTTAGTGAGAGAGTGCAAAAAATATAGGGGGAAAAAAAAAATCCACCACACCCACATTTCACTTTGTACGGGAGTTTCTCTCTTGTCCTGAAGTGTCCATTTTCAAGAGCGTTTATGGCAATCATTTTCTATAGCTGTTAGCCACAGAGAAAATCTGATTGCAAATGGGTGTAACAACACATTAAACAACAAAGACACAGTACAGTATCCATAATACAACAAAAAAGTGTACACTGAAAGCAGCAGCTTGAGCATATTTGCCCTCTCTCAGCCTCACTCATCACAACACTAGTCTGTGACAAACCCATTAGATATGTGTCCCAATAACATTACGGTAATAAAAGACAAATCAACTGCAGAGATACATCCAAAAACAAGATACTGTGCATTTGCTGAAGCATGTGGCTTTTGCTGAAGCATATGGCTTTCTGAAGGCCATATTGATGTTTTACTAACATCAAAATTCCAAATACATGTCAGAAAATGGTGCAGGGATAATGTATTTTTATAGGTTATATGGTCAACCCATAAGTTTAGCATCACCATGGTTCCATTGATAAAAATGCATTAGCTTTTTGGATTATTGCAGAAAATAAGTTCCGTGACCAGCAAGATATTTAGATTTTTACATGCTTTAGAAGCCCAAAAATTCTAAATCATTTACTCCTGCTGCACTCTACGGAATATAAAAAAAAAACTGAATATGCAAAATGAATCATAGGCAGAGAGTGTTTCTGATTTATGGAAACCTGTTTTTGCCTCAGAATAAAAGTGTTATATTAAAATTACAATAAGTAATAGTAATCAAACCAACTGAAGAGCAGAGTGATGTATAATTGATGAATATGGTAGCGTTTAAAAAAAAAATTCCAGTCATCAGTCATCTGTGATGACTGTATAATGTAAACACACACAGCCGGACAAATGTCCCATTTTTAATGATGTCCTCCATGATGTCAGCTCACATGAGACGGAGGTGTATGTGTGAGAGAGTGAAGCTTCAGAGCATGTGTGTGTAACCTGTTCATGACAGAAACAGATGCACAAAGCAAACCAAGAGGACGGTGTCCAGACAGGGGAGAAGGTAAATGAGAATGCATGTGTCTCTGCACATGGACAACGTACAGAGAATGTGTAGTATATGTATATGTGTGCAGAAAAAAAAGAGATGACATACATTGCACAGTACCTGTCGTGTAGTCCCATGGACATGGTGTCTCCTCTATGCACAGGGTGGTCCATGCCCAGGCACAAATCCCCAGAACACCTTCAAATATCAGCAGAAAGACAGAAGCATCATGAGTCCTGGAAATAATCAAGGTAAGTCTAAAATCTCATTTAATCTATTTATTTTCAGTGGGTTAAATCCAGTGGTTGACCAAGGCCGATATCGCAAAGGCAAATGTTTACTGTCGTCGTTAACAGTTCTATCTAATACGGATAGAAGTCTGTCTAATAATAATATAGAACAGTTAAACAAAGGAATTAATGTATACAGAAAGTATTATAGCGATTGCTTCTAGAATATTGGTAGTTCTTGGAAAATATTCTAATACTTTCTCATTTGCAGTCAGCATTAAGCAAATCCATATTTATATAATTTAAACTAATCTTTGAATAACTAATGCACATTTAATATCACAAATCTTGCAAACTTAGTGGAATCCAGCGGTGAGATCTTGTGAAGTGTGTATCCAGCGTGATCGCGTGTTCTCTGTGTGACGGTCGGTCCGTGCGAATTGAATGCTTTAAACTTTAAACTTATGATTTCAAATTATGCTGTGCATTATGCATTTGCCCACTGCCATATTCATGTCATTTTTTTCTCTTTGTGCTGAATGTAAAATGAGTGTTACTCTGGCTGTATTTGAAAAATATGATTCCCAATGTGCACAAACTTCCCAGAAAACAGTGTCGTGTTGGTTACAGAGTTTACTTCCTTTTTAATTATATTTTTTATTAAATATATATTTATTTGTGAAAAATACTTTGTCATCTAAAGTATGGTTTTTTTTTTACACATTTGTTTTTTAATGCAATGTCAAATTATTTCAAATTTCTTAAATATGAATTAAAATGTTTAAAAAATGTAATCTGCTGCTTAAGACACTCGTACACAGCTGTCAGTGCGAAAAAAATGTAAAAGTATAAAAATTTCATTATCCTTGCTGAATAAAAGTAATAATTTCCTTTAAAAATGTTAATATTACTGACCCTTGCTTTTGCTAGTAGGCAGCACGGCTAACCAAATTCACTTTTAGCTGCAATAAGCATTTCATATTTACAGTATGACAAAAAAAATTAAAAATACAAATATCACATCCTGCAAGACACAGATTTTTGTCCACTCAAAATGAGTCAGAACAAACAGTCAGAAAGCAAGCAGTCAGATCGGCCGATCGTCATGCGCATCTCGTCAGCATGGAATTTACCGCTGATTAGAGAACCGGCTTTACTGATGAAATGCGCATGACAATCGGCTGATCGTGATTGGAGAACCCTACATTTTTCCTAGAGATGCACAATATATCGGCTGATATTAGAGATTTTATGAGTATTTAATTATTCATGCTCATTTCCTCTATTTTTACATACAGGTTACCTGTGGCATCATCTTATGATCACTTAAACAATAAAATACTAATCATTTAACACTGATAAATGCAATCTTTTTTTTTTTTTTCAGCAAACATTAACATTATTTTTTTTTACATGATAGCCATTCACCACTGCCTCTGTCCCTAAATATTTACAACAGTACAGCTTATGGCATTTCTATTAATATTTAGCTGCTCATATTTTGGGGCGTTGTCTACCCCCCTCCCTTCCTCTCTCCGATCTGATCAGGAGGCAGAAAAGAAAATCATCACAGGATATACATCATCATCGGTTACTTTACATAGCCCTCTCTCACAGATAAAGAAAAAAAGCAGAGCAGCAGACACTGAATGTCACCTCTGTACAGACAATCTCACTAAAACTGTGACCATCACAATGACCAGCTGGAGAGTTTAACAGCTTCTTCTACAAGAGGGTGCAGCTCAAAGATTAAAAACGCTAACTGCTGTAAGAATTATGTGTGGTCAGACTAAATGCAGCAGAAGAGCGAACATGGGCTCATCCTTGCTATGCTTCTGAATGGCCATCACAAAGAATGAATGAACAACTCCAATCAAGAAGTCAAAACCAATTAAATACACTTTTTGAACATGCAATACTCTTCCAAAAAACAAAAAAAACAAACAACAACAGCCTGTAACCGCTAAAATACTGATGACAACCTGTAGCCTACCTAGGAAATACACAGCTATACAACACCGCTCACAGAAGGGTAACAAATCACTTTCTATATGCCAGACTAGCTCTACAAACCTCAAAAGTCGAGAGCTTGAAAAATAAACACTAAAGAACAAAAGAAGCAGCAAAACCATGTCTTGCTTTTTTTCACTTGACTCTGGTAGTGTTTGCTCAATTCATGTTTTGAGTTCCTGATTGCATGAAGACGACTCGGTCCAGGACATGAAGTGGGGCACTTCTGAAAGCATGGCACCATGGGAAGAGTTTCAGCACTTCAGTGGCTTGTACAATTCTTCCCCATTGCCGTGGCAACCACTGTGTCTTAGCAACAGACAAGAGGTCAGAAAAGAAGCTAAACAACCCCAACCTCACTACATCACAAGAGGTTCAGGTTTAGTCTCCTCATAGACTTGATGCCACACGCATGCTTTTAAAACAGCCAGAGCTGGACAGAATAGAACCGCCAATGTCAATTAAGTCCACAGTCACTCTGTCTATTTAATAAACCTTTTCTAACATTCTAAATATGAAACATTCTGTCTATTGAAAAATAGACACAGCTGTCAAAATCACAGTCATTATAATTTTGCTTATATATATATATATATATATATATATATATATATATATATATATATATATATATATATATATATATTAGTCTGTTTTACATTTTAAGTTTGGTCAAAGTTTTAGTAATTTAGTTGTGTGTCCTCTCTCCCCATTTTTTTGTTTTTAAGTATGTCTATATAATCAGTTTAAGCTTTAGTATTTTTAGTACTTAAAATGAGAAATGATGCCTTGGCAACTAGTGAAAATAACGTTTCTAATAAGGCGTTTAAGATCAGTACATTTTATTTCAATTAAAGTTCATTTTAATTCAAGTCACTTTGGTTTTCATTTTAGTTAACAAGCCTGCTGTGCGTTTCATTATCCCTTCTCTCTGATTAGAGGCTATTCTTCATCTGAAACGTGATACAGTGTTGTTCATGCCATCACTCAGAACTGAATGTGAGGTTGGAAATAAATGCTGGATTAAACACAGCAACGGCAGCATCAAACCCCTTATAACCCCTGTCAAACTCAATATGTACGATCTATACCAGTCAGTGCATAACAAGCTGTCGTTTTAGCCATTGACCAAGTTTTCACATGACTGAACTATTCCTATAAATGAAGCATACAACCTTGAATAGGTCATACAACTATTGAAACAGGACAAATGTATGGTGAATCATCTTGTAAAGCACTATAAGAGTGTGTGTCACCAAAATGTGTGTTTCGGACACATTCCTACACTATATGAGTGCTAAACCACATATCAGTGTCATCTTAAGACAGACAAGAGATTTCAGGTATAATCTTCTTGGTGAACAATAAAAAATAGACATCCAAGTATCATTTCAGTAACAAAAAGGCAGCATGGTGGTTTAATAAATGTAATAAATAAATAAATAAAAATAGTAATTATATCAAGGAATTTGTGTTGCAACTTTATCTTCTCCCCCTTCAAGCAAAGAGGAACTGTAGTCACAGGACCCATAAAAGAGTATTCATAGCTCTGTTACTGGCTATATGTTCTCGTCTAAGGCAAATATAAACAACATACCCCATTGAATCGCTTTAGTTTAAGAAAAACAAATCCCAAGTGCTTTTAGTCATGTGTTTGCTTAATAAAAAACATAGGCGTAGCAACAAATGACATGATCAGGACAACACAGGACTAAATTAAGGTTTTAGCCAGAAGCCCCTGGTAGAAGAGCTTGTTTTTAGCCATTAGTGTTATGTTACTGTTGTCATGGCATATGAGCACATGGTGGCCCTTACAGCTCCCAGCTGCTCTGAATCATGCTCTTAATAATGGAGCTCTGCTTCTGTCACACTCTGACAGCCGGAGCAAGTGCCCGATGTCTGGAGCTCCTAAAATGTATTTAGAAATGATCAAAAGCTGTTTGATAACATGTTCAACAGCTAAGTACTAACTGGTTTAGTAACCGGACATTCCTCAAGTTTTAGGTTGACTAATCTGATGCAGACACCAAAAATATATCAAACTGAGTGACCAATAATTTACTGAATCAATCAGATCCTATCTAAAGCAAAGTGACAATTCTGAACCAACATTTTCCTTTACTTTTACCGAGTTAATTTATTACAACAGCACAATGAAAACTGATATGCATCTTGGAAAGTGAAGCCAAACACAAACAAAAGGAAACAGCTCTCAATCACTAACAGAACAGCAGGGGTCCGGCTAAAGCAACTTAAGAGCTAATCAGAGTAGCCTTAAATTAACAGAAACAAGGCATCTTTTTGTTAGTTGCACTTCTTTGTTTTTGTAGTACTCGTTGTTAGTTCAGACACAGAGTTTGGGGTTGTGGAAGAGACTCTTGGCGAAATGTCTGCTCCTCTTTATGTGTGAACAAACACCGTAAGTACACACGGAGCCCGCGCGGACACCGGTGTAACGCCAGAACCGGGGCTGTGATTACAGCCGTGCTCCTGGATATGTCCGTTCTTGAAAGCTCAGCTCTACTCGCTTGAAGAAAGGACCAAACCTGAAGCATGGCTCCCCATTTGCAGCTCTGCTTCAGCTGCTGCTACATTTAGCTTCAGCTGACAACAAGCTACTTTTCGTACTGAATGATGTGTATCTTTACGTATGTGCCACTGATATGTCAGTTTGCCAGATAGAATAATAAACAAATAAACTTTTAAAAGCCGTTTCGACTTACCACAGCCTCTGGAAATTACCCTTGTTTTCTTCTTAAACCCCCAAATCCTCTCTACTCATGGACCTCACAAAGCCCCTCCTTTCTTGTTTTTCATTGGCTGTAACCTCAAGGGAATACGTGCCGTACGTCTTGCTGATTGGTCTACGATCATGTCAATCCATTCCTGACACTAAAAACTTCCGTTACCAAAAGAAGTTCATGGCGCGGGATACGCGCAGCGATTGGTTGATTCGTCCTTAGTTAGGATGTAATTGGACGGTACTGTATAAATATCAGTGTATATGAAGCGCTGTTCGGGATAACATTACTGTATTGTTTACTAATATACTCTGAATAGTAGATGGTACTACAGTTGGACTGAGGGATCTATAAAAGCATTATCATCATACACTTGCTATTAGCAATTCAAGATGTGATAATGTCACAATTAAGGCAACATTATAGCAAATTTGCTGACTGTAGTTAGGTGTATTTGTCCAAATTGTGATAATTTAAATGAATTGTGCACTGCAAGCTATTATAATGTGATAAATGAAAATACAATAAAAGTAATGGACTATATATATATATATATATATATATACACACACACACACACACACACACACACACACACACACACACACACACACACACATATATATATATATATATATATATATATATATATATATATATATATATATATATATATATATATATATATATTGGTTTTTTTTATTCGTTTTTATCCCAAAGAGTTACAAATGTAACATAGTGGTAAGAAATGCATAGCCTGAATGCACTGTAAGTCGCTTAACCCCTCTTTCTCTGATCAAGGATTCATAGGAACAACCTCAGATCGGGCGTTTATGCTTCACAAAAATAGATAGCACAGATCAGCTGTGCCTCCAAACACCGCGAGATGTTGCGAGATTTTGGTGGACGCGAGAAGACCTGTCGCCGTTTCTCTTCCTCCTCTCGGTTTGTTTTCGATCATAAATCCCGGGAGAGGATCTTCCCGATATGCAAGGGTCACTGACAGTCCGCATGGAAAGCTTCGGGCGCATCTTCACATTGCACTACCGCCTGATCAGATCGACATAACCGGGTGATTTTGCTTTAACATAAATAAATAAATAAACAAAGCTCAGCCCCGCTGTCAGGTCTTGTAGTCTAGGCCGTGTGTCTGCGTGCGTTATCGTGCATTCAGGTGAGCGGAGCGGCCTCCCAGCACTCATGCCACAGACGCGCGGGAGACCTTAAATACACATTCATACGTGTATTTTCTCGTTTTCTGGTTCACAAGATCTGGGACTTTTTCATCGTTTGCTGGAACCTCAACAG
Source organism: Carassius auratus (assembly GCF_003368295.1). Classification (NCBI taxonomy): domain Eukaryota; kingdom Metazoa; phylum Chordata; class Actinopteri; order Cypriniformes; family Cyprinidae; genus Carassius; species Carassius auratus. Next base: position 14,021,036 of record NC_039247.1, on the reverse strand, counting down.
TGGCGGCGGCCTTTGTATGCAGCCCGGGCTCAATGGCGTCGGACACCAGCGACACGGAGGAGTTTTACGATGCGGCGGAGGATGTCAACTTCACTCCCTCACCTCATGCGTGAGTCTCATATTCAATTTAACAAAATACAGATTACTTTTATTACGCCAGTTTGATGTCTGATGTCCGTTATGAGACTGGAGAATAGAATCTGCACCTGTCAAAGCTGTCAACAGTTGCCCCGTTTCTAGATTATAGATTTACTGCTTCTGTACAGCCATATGACGTTTATTATGTGGATATATAAAGTCATATGACTCTTACAGTAGTGAGCTGTCTACCTAGACAGTATTTTTTGGACGTTCGAGTCAGCTGAGTGGTTTTGAACAGCCTCAATCTCGCTTTGACACGTAGCGTTCAGCTGATGTTGCCATTATGTTGTCATTATGTTGTTTTGGAGTTATGACTCGAGCCAAAGATTTTAAATGCATTGAAATCCCAAAAATTTTCATTTCAGCTTGCCAAACCTTTCTTAGTGTGTTCCATTGATGATGGAAAGTCATTCAGATTGAGGTTTGGAATAATATGAGGATATGTAATGTTACCTGATCTTATGAGAACTGTCCCTTCAGAAATGCAGTCCAGTTTGCATTGTCCCACTGTATCCATGTATCGTTCACTACTAATTTAGACATTTTATAAAATTACAGTATGTCCTTTGGTAAATCATGTATTTAGACTGAGGCTTTAGGTTTTAGTCACAAACATGACTGCTATTTTCAGAAAAGGAGCCGAATGACTCAGAGACCCAGTGATTCTCAATGTGAACAAAGATTTGAGGTTCAGAAAAATAATTGCTCTTTTGTGAAGAACGAGTCTCCATGTTGTCAAGTATAGAAAAGCATGGCTGGGGCCAAAGGTGTGTGTGAGAAGAGCTGTGATGTGTTGGAGGAATGTTTTGACAATGTCATCATCAGAGATTGCTGAAGGCTTATTTAAAGGTTTGTGCTCATGTTAAAAGATTAGTTCGCTTTCAGAATATATATTTCCTGATAATTTACTCACCCCCCGTCATCCAAGATGTTCATGTCTTTCTTTCTTCAGTGAAAAAGAAATGAAGGATTATGATGAAAAAATTCCAGGATTTTTCTCCATATAACGGATTTCAATGGCAGCCAAAGTGCTGAAGGTCCAAACTGCAGTTTCAATGCAGCTTCAAAGAGCTCTACACAAACCCAAACGAGGAATAAGGGTCTTATCTAGCAAAACGATCGGTCAGTTAAAAAAAAAAAAAAAGAAAGAAATGGAAAATTATACACTTTTTAACCACAAATGCTCATCTAGCACTAGCTGGAAAGGTCAGGTACAGTTTGTTCTTCGTCTGTCTGTGTACTCCGGTTCAAAAAAGGTAGAGTAGGGCGTAAAACTCCATCTCATTTTCTCCTCCAATTTCAAAATTATTCGACATCCTTGTTATACCTTTTTTGTAAAGGTTATTTGACTTTCTTTGCATGCTCGCTTTGTAAACACTGGGTTGGAACTTCTGCCTACATCATACGTGACCTTTCCAATGTGACTACGTTACATTATCGGTGAAGTTGAGCTAGTGCTAGACGAGCCTTTGTGGTATATGGAGAAAATACAAGGAGAAAAATCCTGGAATGTTTTCCTTAAAAAAAACAATTTCTTTGTAACTGAAGACAAAAAGGCATGAGCATCAGTACATTTTCAGGACATTTCTATTCCTTTTCGAGTAGCTGGTTAAAGGGTGTGTTATGAATGAGACTGAGGGGCTTGTCTGTTCATGAAAGCTGGCTCAGCTAGGCCACACTAGCTAGTTTTAATTAGGCTCAGACCTCTTTATGTGAACTCAGTGCTGGGAGGAGCCCTCACACCCGCTCTCTGTTTGTGTACACACACAACTTGATTGACGTTTACTAATTAGTCTTATCTTGACCTAATACAGTGCTGAAGCAAATGAAGGCTTTCCTTACATGAAATTCCTTACATGTTTTGAACAAGTATGTGAGCACAAGTGTCAAACTGGAGCTGTGTGTGATTCATGATATGAGTATATTAATCTTGGCACTGTTGACCTGTGTTATTAATTATTTGTTCTTTGACTCTTTATAGGTCCCCTGCAAAGTTTGAACTTCCTCCACTTGGGGTAAGCGTTTGCTTTAATTTTCACAAACGTTCTTTTTGGTGAAAATGTTATTAAAGAGAATTTACTGAGAATTTACTGAGCAAATAGAAAGGAATTTAGCAGCATTTGCCTTCGGGTGCTACCAGACAGAATCTGCAGACCTTGATTACATTGATAAATTGTGTTAAGTGGAACTGAAGGCACATCACCCTTATTTTATAGCTGAAGATAATAACGTTAGCAAAAACATATCATTAAATGAACATGCGAGGGGCAGGGGTATCGTAGAGTCAGATTGTGTGTTGGCCAGTGTATGGGTTTGTTGGAGTCATAAGTCTTAGTCGAGTGATGTTCTAACCTGTTAGTGAAGTGCATTAGTCACATGAGTGCAGGATGGAAAGATGATCTGAGGTTTATAGTAGAGTTTGAGGCTCTGCTCTAGTTCTGTTTAATCATTTAAATAAAACCGATCCTGCCTAACAAGTATTTTCAAATAACTTTTTGAGAATTCTGGAACTCTGTTTGAATCTGTAAGGACCTTTTACATTTGACATTTTTTAGAAAATATAAATTCTGTAAAAAAAAAAAAAAAAAAAACCTGACATGAAGGATTTGTATTTGAGAATTGGGTGGTTTTTCATTTGTTGCTTTTGATTGCCTGTAGGGTCCTGCAGAGAATGTGGTCCAGGTAGTCGCCGCTGGATTGGCTCAGCCTGAATCCCGCCATGATGATTCTCTTCAGGTTTGGCCATGATAAAGCTTCGCAGTTCTTACATGCCACTATTTATACCTTATATCTTTATTATTTATTGTTTCATTTTCTCTTTGTTTCACTTATAAGTAATTATAACAGAAGGAGGCTGTGTTCTCTAGTGTATGTTTGCTATTGGATGTCTGCACAAAAAGCAAGTCATTTCTCTTAAGTGGTCTATGTAAACAAAAATCAGATGCTGGGTATATGTGTTTGAAACTCTCTTGATAATTCTGCTCCTCCGGGGTATGTATTGCAAGTGGGCTGGATGCCAAACTCTTCTTGATCAATAAATGTGGACCCTGAGCCCTCTTTAGACAGAAGTCATTATTGATGTTGTAGGTAGTGGTCGACCGATATTGTTTTTTTGACTGCCGATGCTGATATCTTGAAAGCAGGGGGGCCAATAGCTGATATAAAGCCAATGTAAAATGTTTTTTATTATTATTTAAGAAATGTTTAATCATTTGACAATGGATTAAAAAAAAAAGTATTCTGGGAAGTTTGTGCACATTGGGAATCATATTTTTTTAAAATAAAGACAGGGTAACACTCATTTTACATACAGCACAAAGAGAAAAAAATGACGTGAATATGGCAGTGGGCAAATGCATAAAGCACAGCATAATTTGAAATCAAAAGTTTAAAGTTTAAAGCATTCAATTCACACGGACCGGCCGTGTTTAAATTATATAAATATGGATTTGCTTAATGCTGATGGCAAATGAGAAAGTATTTATATATTTGTAAAATCAATCGTTATAATACTTTCTGTATACATTAATTCCTTTGTTTAACAGTTCTATCTGATTATTAGACAGACTTCTATCCGTATTAGACAGAACTGTTAACGATGACAGTAAACAAGAGGGAGAGTGTGAGCACTGTGTGTTCAGGTGCTGCCGCTCTCAGAGACGTCAAAATAAAAGTCCCACCTGCCAAGCCGAAAAAAGTATCGGCCGATTCCAATATTTGAAAAATTGCAAATATCGTCTGATATATCGGACAACCGCTTGTTGTAGGGAAACACTATGAGATTAGATGCCTAGTGTAAACAAAGCTTTATTCATGAATAAAGCACAATTCTCTGACTGTCCCTCTTTCTGATTGTTCTTTTCAGATCATTGATAGTATTATAGAGGAGAGTCAGAAAAGTGGAGTGGAAGATGAGTTGTTGAGAGGAGAGGAGGCCTGTCCAGCCACATCTGAAGGGGAGAAGGCAGGAGCAGAAGGCTGCAGTGTTAAAGAAAACCTGGTTCTTGAAGGCGGCCTGGTGCCTCCAGAGGATCCTGATGTGATGCCACATGACTCTGGTCGCTCTGAGCAGCTGCCTGACGTTAGGCCGAAGGAAGTGAGATCACAGGACTTTCAGGACAGAGCACCGGATGTGGCTGGTCCCGCCCAAGCAGGTCAGGACCAGGCTATGCCACCCCCTCCTGACATCACAAGCACTTTGGGTCAGCCATCACAACCTGCCTCCCTGCCGTGTTCAGAAACAGCTGATATTCTAGAGCAAGTCCCTATGACTGATGCAGATGGCCCTGGCCCTTCCAAACCCCCCAGACAGTTTACAGTGGAGCCAGACATTGTAGCTAGCACCAAGAAGCAGCCGCCTTCAAGGCCACCTCCGCCCACTGGGGCTCCACCTCCAAGACCACCTCCCCCCTCACGCCCCAGCTTTTCAGCTAAAAAATCCCAGGAAGTGATGCTACCAGCAGGGCTAGAAGGTAAGTTTATTATTAAAGTTCTATTATTAAAATATTGCTGGCTTAACAAGTAAAAATGCAACTCTATCTATTGTGATGGACATTTATTATTGGTATAATATGAAATATGACCTAATTAACGGCTATAGCGATAATATTGTGTATGATTGGTCAGTCTCTGTAGAGCCAGCAGACGAGCCGTGTGGATTGGTCAGCCCAAACGCCACAGTCCAATGTATTACTAAAGAAATCCAGCACTCACTGGACCTCGCTAGCGCCACTAGCGGTGATAAAGTGGTCACTGCACAGGTTTGAATTTAATTACAGCCATTTCAAATAATAGAAATATTCAGATTTCACACTGAATATTGGACATCATACATTTATATCTGGTCTTTTGTATAAGCAGGAAAACGATGAGCAGACATCAAGTTCTAGTGGAAGCGAGACCGCTGGACCGCAAAGACCAAGATCTAACTCAGGCAGAGAGCTAACAGATGAGGTAGTGTGTGTGTGTGTGTGTGTGCGCATACTTGCATTCATATGAACCTATATTGTTGCAGGGTTGATGTAATTTTGTGGGCCAACCTGGAGGTTAGCATCACACTGGTTCCCTCAATAAAAACCCAATAGGATTTTTGCATTAGCTTTCGGATTGTTGCAGAAAATAAGCTCTGTGACTAGCAAAGGGTTAACATTCTAGTAAGTTTTGTTCATCAAGATAATCTTCACCAGTGAAAACAGCTTTTCTCAATTTTAAAGTCTAAATTCATTCGTCAGCAGTGAGACGTTTTAAATGAATTGCACAACAGTCAAATAACAGCACCACTAAGTTTCCAACAGCTCTTTCAGTCTTTATTTAAAATCTGCATGTTGGACAGTATGAGTTATGATAGTTTGCATTTGCAAGAGTGTAGATATAAATAAAACAAGAAAAGACTGTAAAAGACTGTAATGACATTTAATGTTCCATTTAGCCACTTGTTAGTAACCAGTAAGATTCATAAGTAAAAAAAAATCTCAAGTGTGATTGTAACGGATATATTTTACGTTGTAGAATAAACTTTTTTCATTTTTATATGGGGATGATGGATCCAGGACTTGCTTCCAGGTTTAGAACACATTCCTGCAGCACTCACAAGTGTGAGGGACACATTCTAAACTTTATTAGCATGACTGTATCAATACGGTTAGTTCACACAGTAATCGTAACTGATTAGCTGAAACGCAGCTACGTGGGTGAGAACCAGATTAGGAGGGGGGCTGTGTCCTCATTCGTTCATTTGGGGATGGCTTTTGATTGGTTGTATTTTACACGGCCTGGTGTAATGCATCTCTTATAATGATTATTACTCAAGCCGGTAATCTGAGTGGTGTTGTTGTTGTTGTGCAGGAGATTCTTGCGAGTGTGATGATCAAGAATCTGGACACTGGTGAGGAGATCCCGTTGATTCAGGCAGAAGAGAAACTACCGAATGGAATCAACCCACTCACACTGCACATCATGAGGAGAACCAAAGAGTATATCTCGTAAGAGAGCTGCATTTCCCATAATGCACCACCAACAGTTATCTTAAATCTAAGTTATTTAGTTGGGCTCCATGGAAAAATGTGACAAATTTTCAAGATGCCTCAAATGCCCTACTGTATCCTATAATACACAATCCATCACATAGTTTTGGAAATCTTCTGAGCTGATTTTACATTTCATGTGTACTTTCAAAGATCATTTTCCTTCTTTGACACTCTGCTTGTGCTGATGTAGTGGTGCCCTCAGGAAGTAGAATCGAATCCTTTCAGTAATCCGATTTGCTACACCCTCATCTGCCCTCGTTTTATCAGCCAGAATGAAACCTACAGACTTTTTGAAGGGAGACGGCATGTAATCCCTGTTTCTCTTCTGATTTGAAAGCACTTAAACACAAGTGGAACATTTTGGCAAGAAGTGTTTCATAATGCTGAGCTGATATCAGTTTTGTAGTTTCTGTTAGTGTTTTTAATCTGAAACAGTTGGGTAGTTGGATCTGGTCCTGGATCAGTGTTTCTTCTCATCTTCTCATTTTACATCAGGATTATATGCAACCTAATTTAAAAAAAGCCAGCAGCTCTGAACACTTTAGGTTGGGATCTCACACTTTCTTTTTTTTTTTTCTTGGCAGAAATGATGCAGCACAGTCGGATGATGATGAAAAGTCCCAGCCTGCACTAACAGACACCGATGGAGGGAAATTGAAACAGAGAACGTAAGAGATGGATGTCGATTTAAAACTGTAGTCACAGTCTTGAGTAAAAATACACAATGCACATGTACTTAAACCTTTAAAAGTTTAAGTACATGTGTGCGGACGATAAGATTTTTGTTTTTGAAAGAAGTTTCTTCTTATGCTCACCAAGGTTGCATTTATATGATAAAAAAAGTTATTCATTTCAGTATATTTTATAATGCTATTTATTACTGTAATGGCAAAAGTACATTTTCAGCACCATTACTCCAGTCTTCAGTGTAACATGATCCTTCAGAAATCATTCTCATATGCTGCTTTTTGTGCTAGAGCAACATTTTATTATTATCAATGTTACCTACAGTTGTGCTGTTTAATATGTTCATGGAAACCATGATACGTTTATTTCCAGGATTCTTTGATGAATAGAAAGTTCAAAAGAACAGCATTGATTTGAAATAAAAATCTGTGTAACTTTATAATTGTCTTTACAGTCACTTTTGATCAATTAAATGCATTGATTTGTTTTTAAAACCCTCAAACGTTAGAATAGTAGTTTAATTCTAACCAAATAAAAAAACCTATATCTTGAAGGACCGCTGAGGATGATTCTGTCTGTTCTTCTTCTTTCACTCAGTACACAGCTGAAGAAGTTTCTGGGTAAGTCTGTGAAGAGAGCCAAGCACTTGGCGGAGGAATATGGGGAGAAAGCCGTCAATAAAGTCAAAAGCGTTCGGGATGAGGTGTTCCACACAGACCAGGACGACCCATCCTCCAGTGATGATGAGGGGATGCCGTACACCCGGCCGGTCAAGTTTAAAGCTGCTCACAGCTTCAAAGGGCCCTTTGACTTTGACCAAATCAAAGTAGTGCAGGACCTGAGTGGAGAACACATGGTGAGGAGAGCGTGTGGGACCTTTAATGTCAAATTTAGCACATTTTGTGATCTGTAATGTGGATAGTTAATTATTTAGTGATGTGACCACTCCTCCTTCCCCTCTTTCTTTCTCAGGGTGCCGTCTGGACAATGAAATTCTCTCATTGTGGCCGGCTGTTGGCTACAGCAGGGCAGGATAATGTGGTTCGTATCTGGGTCCTTAAAAACGCCTATGACTATTTCAACAACATGAGAATAAAATACAACACAGAAGGTAACCACACACACACGGTCTTGTATGTAAAGACTGTTATTTCTATTTAAAACATCTTGTACATAGTTCATATACAGTGGCCCCAAAACGTATTTGAACACTTTCTGGTTGTCAAATGAAAGGACCTGGCATAATGAAGTGAATTTCTAGATCTAGATTTAGGTTTAAAAGATGAATCCCCACTTACTGTGTAGTTTAGCCAGAGGTTAAGCGAAGTACACAGGGAAATCAGTGAAAGCCACTGACATGCAAAACAGCGCTATTGCGTTGCTGCCCATGTAGAGTTTATGCAGAACAGTTAGCTGTTGTATGCAAAAAAACAACAACTAGTGAACTGTTAGGCTTCTTAGCCATCTCAAGCTTCCTACGTGGGCAGCTTGCCACACAAGTAGATCTTTGCGTGCATGGACGACAGAGTTAGGTGTTAGCTTGTTGCTAAGCTAAAGAAGTGAATCTTTAATAATCACACACAAATATTGTGTAAAATATCTGAAATTGCTTCTTTTTTTTTTTTTAAAGCCTCTTTGGTCTCTCTTATTCTCTCTCAGGACGTGTGTCCCCATCTCCCTCTCAGGAGAGTCTGTGTTCCTCGAAATCGGATACTGAAGGAGGGGTAAGGCAACCCACCCCCCAGCTCTTTTTGTATTTCACGCTGATGAATGACTATTTAAAACTCTAAGATAACCGCTTTTCTTCCTTTCGCTTGCTCAGTTTGGTGCTGCAGTGGAAGATGCAGACACTGAGGACAGAAACCTGCCATTCCGCCAAGTTCCCTTCTGCAAGTATAAGGGTCACACTGCTGACCTGCTGGATCTGTCCTGGTCGAAGGTGAGCGATTACCATCGTCATTGCACCGCTGAACCACTTACGTCTGGAAAACGTTCGAAATTCGAAAGAGCAATTGGACATAATTATGTGGCTTCTTTTCTGAGTAGAACTACTTCCTGCTGTCATCATCGATGGATAAGACGGTTCGTTTGTGGCACATCTCCAGGAGGGAGTGTCTCTGCTGTTTTCAGCACATAGACTTCGTTACAGCCATTGCATTTCATCCCAGGGTACGTATGCCTCTTGTGTACTCTAGTATACACTAGTTTCTAATGCTCGCCAAGGCTGCATATATTTAATTATAAATACAGAAAAAAAAGACTTATAGTTAAATATGATTCAAAAAAGGATTTTAAAATGTTATTTATTCCTGTGATGCAAAGCTGAATTTTCAGCATCATTACTCCAGTCTTTAGTTTCACATGATCCTTCAGAATTCATTTGATTTGGTGCTCAGGAAACATTTCTTATTCTTATCAATGTTGAAAATCATGTATTTCTTCAGGATTCTTTGATAAATAGACAGTTCAGAAAGATTTGAAACATTATAAATGTCTTTTACTTTCACTTTGAAGTGGCCTTGCTTTGATGGCTGTGTTTTTCTCTCAGGACGACAGGTATTTTTTGAGCGGTTCTTTGGACGGGAAGCTGCGGTTATGGAATATCCCAGATAAGAAAGTGGCACTGTGGAATGAGGTGGACGGACAGACGCGCCTGATAACAGCAGCTAACTTCTGCCAGAATGGAAAATATGCAGTTATTGGGACCTACGATGGACGCTGCATCTTCTACGACACGGAGGTGAGTGTTCTTTCTTATAAGCTTTAGATAGAAACCATGATTTTCATCTAAGAGAGAGGAGTCCCAAAAACAGAATGGACATCACATTGATTAAGGAATTGTTGATTATTAATCACTTACTGCTTCTTTCACCATATTCTGCTCAGCGCCTTAAATATCACACCCAAATCCATGTTCGCTCCACGAGAGGCAGGAACCGTGTGGGCCGCAAAATCACAGGCATTGAGCCTCTGCCAGGAGAGAACAAGGTAACACAGATGTGTTAGACTGCAAAGAGAAAAAGCCTGCAGTTAGACTTAAAACTCTTCTTGTTTACTGAAGTATAACACAAATAATGATGCTTTTATTCAAATCAAGGTGAAAAAACTTGACGTCTCCGTTAATGCGTGTCTCCTCTTCCTCTGCAGATCTTGGTGACGTCGAACGACTCTCGCATTCGTCTGTATGACCTCAGAGATTTGTCTCTGTCTATGAAGTACAAAGGCTACGTGAACAGCAGCAGTCAGATCAAAGCCAGCTTCAGGTGAGAGGACGAGTCTGACAGACATGTCCATCTCTGATCCTACACTTCTACGGAGAGTTGAAGTCAATCTCAAGGATCTCATCTTGTTCTTGCAGTCACGACTACTCTTTCATTGTGAGCGGCTCAGAGGACAAGTATGTGTACATCTGGAGCACATACCATGACCTGAGCAAATTCACCTCTGTACGGAGAGACCGCAATGACTTCTGGGAAGGGATCAAAGGTAATACGAAGGAACAAAAATGAATCGGATTCTGAGAGCAGAAGCAGTTACACAGATATTCCAGGAAGAAAACTATAATACTAATATTTCTTACTTTTTATCATTTGAATTTCTTTCATTTTATTTAATTATTATTAGTGCTGATGTTACTAGTATTATTTTACAGTCATATTGATAAATCATCACACATTTTTTGGCCCTTCCAACAAGCACAGCAAACCTGTAGGTTTTTAATTTTTTTAAATAACAATTAAAAAAAATTTCCCCAGTAGTGCAGTTCTAACAACAATTATTGTATGTACTTTAAGGGCCTTAAATGACATGTGCCTTCTGCTTTGTAGCCCATAATGCCGTAGTTACTTCAGCCATTTTTGCTCCGCATCCGGATCTCATCGTGCCTCAGGAGCCAGGGACAGAGAAGCCCGACTCGGACCGTAAGAGTGATAGCACGGACGACTCTGAGACCATCCCATCAGGTACTGACTGGAACCTTGCCAAATAGCATTGTGAGATCACACCAGTGCACGGAACAAAAGTAACCCATTCTTCTTCTTTTCCTCAGGGGCCCTGAAAACAGACCACACTGAAGTGTTGCTCTCTGCGGATTTCACTGGAGCCATTAAAGTTTTTGTCAATGTTAAAAAATACTGAGTTCTTGTGCTGAAAATGACACCCAGCAAGTATATAGAATTAATTTAAAGGCTCCTAAAACAAAATCAGTGTCACTTTACACCTAACTGAGCCCCCATTCATTGACCAATCAGCTGCTGGTGAGTGCTCTGAAAGGTGGAGATTATAAGCCCCGCCTTATTTGCAGAGAACAGGGACCCAGGAAGTTGGAAGGCGGGGACAGTTGAGGAGCAGGACAGATGTCATTACAGCTAACAGCATCTTTCTTTACCTTCCTTTCTTTTAAATTTGATATTGTTTGGAGAGGTATTATTGTATTGTTACTGTGTGTACTAAAAGGGCTTTAATTTGCATAGAGCAATGATGCCATTTTAATGGATGAGTGAAACTGCAAGCCTGTATGGAGGCAGAATGGATGTGAGAGACACAGGTAGTCAGCCCTTCAAACACACACACACACACAGACTTGAATTCCCCCCTGCGTACTTCACCCCCAAAATCAGTGTTTCTGAAAAACACAAGCTCTCACATTTCCAACATGAGCACTAACTAAACTCATTTCAATTTAAGAATCTTTGTCGGTGTTATTTTATGTTGTGAGAATAAATGAACCTGATTTTTTTATGTGTATGATTCCAGAAATAATAACAATAAAAAAAAATCTATAAAGGTTGTTTTTTTTCTGTATGTATGCAATAAAATGCACATGCACTGGTGGAACAGTCTTTTAGACACTGTTCTGCCATCGCTTAAACAAGTGTAATCTATCACAAGTTCCAGTAACTTTAACATTAAAGGGACCTTTCTACTGACCAGAAGGAAGATGCCCAGGGTTCCTGCTCAGCTGTGTGAACATGCCGTAGTCCTGCTGCAGAAAGGTATAGGAGCGATAAATAAGGCATATAATTTTTACCTGGAACTTTATTTAGTTCCTGCGGTGGAAACGCGGCTTTGTAGTGGCAAACCATGTGTTCCCAAAAATATTCACAAATGTTAATAAATTGGTTAAAACAAAAGCAGTTGAGGTTTTAGTTTGAGTTTAATTTATTATATCACTCTTACACTGTGTAAATAGGTCTTTGTGAAAATATATAACTTCCTTTATATTTGAAGAATGTATTTGCTGCTCTCCGTTACGAGTTTGATTTTGTGTTGTTGCGCATTTCAGTGTAAAACAAGCGAGGTTTTCTAAATGAATGAGCACATTTATAAACACGGACATGGACAATTTGTTTTCTTTTTGTAAACCTGCAGAAGACTTGTCATTTTTAATTGCCCTATATCAAATTAATTCTGGTCTGGCCTAACATTTGATATAGCAATGTTACACAAATGTAAAAAAAAAAAAAAAGCAAACTTTTAAATAGTATTCCATCTTTCGTTTTATTAAAACTGAATTAGAAGCACTAGTTAAATCACAATGATTTATAAAGAACCAAAAACCCTGAGATTTGTTTTTCCATATTATGAAATATTTAAAGCGAATCCCAGTAATGATGTTTATATTATATTTCCTTGACATATCCCTTTGCAATTTAAGTTGTTTATTGTATATATTTTATATAATGTAACATAATAGCAATTGTTATTTTTTTTTTTCTCCTTTCTTATCGTCATTATTCCAATCTAATTTCTTTTGGTAGTAACTATTCTTGAAGTAATTGTAAAAGATGTTGAATGTGAAAACCATTCATAGTGAAAACCATTCATAGAAATCACTAGAAAGCATTCAAATATATTCAACATTTGCTTTATGAAAATCACTAAGCCCGTACATAATATTCAAAGAGACACAGATTTCCTTCCACAATAGTTTTTATTGTAAAGTTTAGAGGCGGTTTGGAGGGTTAATCTTGCAGCATTTTTTGAACACTCGATTTAAAACAAGAGGAAAACAAAACTGTTTACAAAACAAAAAGATCTGTACAAGTTCACGGTTCATCTTAGAAAAACTCAGCCAAGCCCAGGGTTGTGATCGCAGCAGCCACACTGAGGACCGTTCCGGAAACAAATGAGCAGCTGGAAGTCTATAATCAAAGAACTGTGGAACAGAGACATGTTGATGTGCATGACAAAAGCAGTCCATCCACAGGCTCCATCAGGCTGTGTTACGAGATGACTGTGGAGGTAACAGGGATCCAAGGGTCACAGTTCAATGTTTGCTCTTCTTGGTCTTTTTGTGCGAGCGATGTGGTGATCGGGACGATGACCTCCAGGATTTGTGCTGCGGTGATGGTGATTTAGAGCGTTTTGACTTCCGTGGTGATCGAGATCTTGTTCTTCAGGGAATAAATAGTGACAGTGGACAAATCGAGAGGTAAATGGTGGGTCAAATCCACACAAATACTTCATATGGTAACATGACCGAGAACAACAAGTTGATTTGTAGTCAGATGTTTTTCTCTTTCTATAGTGCTGGGTAACCTCACAAACAGTGAAGTCTCACTTATCCTACAGCCCACTTGTATACTGTTTGTCAAAAACAACCATTCAAAAGTTTGAAGGCAGTAATATATATAGATAATAATAAATCAATACTTTTTATTCAGCAAGGACGCATTAGTCAACGATGACTAAGAATGATGGAAAAGACATTTCGAATGTTACAAAAGATTTCAATGAAATGCTGTTTCTTAACTTTCTATTCATCAAAGAATTCAGAAACCTTACCAACCTCAAACTTTTGCACTGTTTTGAAACAAATGACTTGTCACTTAAATCTTGTGCCGGGTCAGGATATTGTGAATACATGTTTTTGAATAATAATAAATAGCTAATCATCATAATTAGACCCAGGGTCTGGAGAGGCGGTGTCCTGCAGAGTTTAATTCCAACTTGCCTTAACCCATCTCTCCCTGGAAATTGCTAGTATGCCTAGTAAGAGCTTAATTAACTTGTTCAGGTGTGTTTAATTAGGGTTGGAGCTAAACCAGAGATTCACTGTGTCCGAAACAGCTCCCTATCCACTATATAGTGCACTATATGGGGTGTCAGACATTTTGTAGTGCTGTCCGAATTCCGAGTGAACTACTTCATTCCCTACATTTGTCCACTACTTTTTACCCACAATTCATTCTGATTTCGAGTGTACAACCGATGTACACTCACTGAAGCATATTTCCCACAATCCAATGCGGAGTAGCGTCGAGCTGGAAGCGGCAGCGGGAGCGAGCGAGTCTGACTGAGAGATGAAGTTTACATCTTTATTATTTCTGTTTTAACGTTTTTCCTACATTATATCAAAATATGTTATGTAGGCAATAACCCAGTTTAATATTTGACTAATTTACTGAGGTGGCATCGTTAACTTACAAAAATGATGATAATTTGGTGGATAATTTAATTTTTGTTCGTTAATAACAGGTAGTGTACTCTAACGTTACAACGATCTCATCTGAGCTCAAAACGCTGCTTGAGCAAGTGTCAAGATACTAAAAATAATAAATACATAATAATGAACGTGTTTATGTGTGTTTGTTTTTGTTCTCAGTAACTTTACGTTATTTTAATAGCATTTAATGATTATGAACATAAAAGCATTACAAAAAAATAAAATAATTATATTACGTTACCATCGATGAAACCACAAAGCTGACGCGGACGTATGTATAACTGCAATATAAAGTAATTTTGAGTATTATTGCTATTAGTATTATTTTCTAAAATTAGGTACATGTAATATAAAAGTACACAGGGCAATGTTTTTGCAAAAGCTCCAAGTCTCACGCGCAGTGTAGGCTATACATCACTGTCCGAATCCGTTCACTTATTTTTTTGTTCACTCCTTCCTGATACAGTGAACTCAACTGCCATATACTATATAGGGATTAGTGAATGAGTGAGCGATTTCAGACACAGCAATTGTCTTACTACTGGGAGATGAGAGGGTCTGTATAACTTACTATTGGAGAAGACATAACGGTCAACTTGGATCACGTGTGCCTTAATAACCAATCACATTACAGCCGTGAGTTGTGCGAGACTTAGAGGGCTTTTACACTGGGCTCGTTTGCTGCAGTCCGAGCGCCGCCCGAAGCGCTATTCTGCTTTCACACTCAGTAATTGTATCAAACACAGGTGCGTTTGCAGTCACCTTACATCATTGCAAACGCACGGAGAACACAACGCGACTGAGCATAGTTTTAATTTTTATTTTGGTGCTATTATGCACAGTATTAATAATTAATTTCATTTAATTAATTTCATTTTGACTTTTAGGAGTGTGTGGAATCAACCTCGGCTCTCTCGTGTGTTGAGGAAACAATGATATCAACAGTGTTACGCATGCGCGGGATACTTTACTTCCTGAACAAGTGCACACCCGAGTTTTGCTTGCACATTCACGCGAACCGCACCACAGTTCGGGAGCAACACGGGTTCGGTACCCCAGTGCACACCAGGGTCCGATGACAGCATTCACATCAGCGATTTTTCATGCGAACCATGCCCCATTTCGCACTAAACTTCCAGTGTGAAAGCCCCCTTAATTGTCGTTTACGAATACCATAGGAATAAATTAGTGCCGTAAGATGAATCCCACCCGTCACAAAAAGTCAGTGACTTCTCTTACAAAATGTCATTTTTTACAGCATACACTCTAAAAATTGTTTAATCCAAAAGTATTGTTCAGTGTAAAGCGTAGAAAATTAGCCAATAGGCACTCGATTAATTAAATGATAAGCTGTTTATTAATTGTTGTAAAGCCTCTGCTCCATCGAAATCCATAAAAAATAAAAAAACAGCCTCTGGTCTCCTTTCCCACGTGCTGCCAAAGTGTTAGCATTAACTGTTATGCTTTTTTGGCTAAAGGTTGAAAGCTTGCCTTCTAGTGGCTTTGGCTAAACACTGCAGAACAACAGCACTCCAGGACTGAGTTTGGAGAACCCTGAATTAGACAAAAACTGTGTGGTGTGTGTGTGTGTGAGATGAGTGCATACCTCTCTCTCCTCTCTTCTTTGTCTCGACTCCGTCCTCTACTCTTTTCTCTGTCCTCACTCTTTCTATTTTTTTCTTTATCCCTTGTTTTACTCCTATCCTCCCCTTTATCTCTCCGCTCATCTTTTTTGGACCGGTCTTTCTGTTTTTGTGAATATTTATCTTTCTTCTCCTGGTCGTCCTTGTCAAACTCCTAAAGAAGTCACAGAAAGCAAATTAAAGAAATGTGTTTATTGATTTGCCAGACGTTACAAATTTTGTATCAGAATTCTGTGATTATGCAGACACCAGACATCCACAATATATTATAAATACTGTATATATACTTTGCTGATACCAAGGTAAAATGAGAAAATGTACCAGTGAAAACAATTTTTTTTTAAATTTGTATCATTTAGCAAAACTGGAACGCTTCATCAGCATCCAGAACCACCATTATCGGTAATAAAATTCTTGAATAAAACCTAGTATTATGCAGAATTGGTGTTTACCTTCTGTAGCAGTCGGTTTCTGTAGTGCTGAACTTGCTGTTGAAGAGTCATACTAGACTTCATCTGTCTCTTACCTGACTCCAACTCATCCTGGAAATTCATCACCTTCACCTGCAATATGCATAAGCACACTTTTATGGTGCCTGCCTGGCAACACAGTCCGCTTCAGTGCTATAGTGAGACATAAAATACTGAGTGAGTGACTAACCTCCAGTTCTCGGAGGCGTGTTCTTTTGCTTTCGGACAGCTCAAAGTTCCTCAGAGAACTCTTAAACTCCGCCCCCTCATACCTGCTGGGGCTGTCAGCTTCTTCACTGCTCGTACCAGAGTCACCATCATTTACCTTCAGGCCACTGCATGACAAAGACAGGGCAGGAAACAATGAGGTAACCAAAACTAAAGAGTGGTGTATTTTCTATTCTGGTTTTTTTATATATATATACAATTTCCCCTGCTCATAATTTCATGTTTTCCATTGTAATCCAACTTTGCCAACAAACAATACAAAATGTTTAGTGGAAGTTTAGTGGACAGTCCTCATAAAGAAGGTAATAAAAGAAAGCATGTGACTTGATGAGGCTGTTGAAATGCTCCAGTGATATATCATGTGATTAAACTGAATCATCCACTCATCGCAGAGAACAATAAATAAAATGAACCTTACCTTGAATTCACCTCAGTGTCAGAGTCATTCTTGGCTGAAAGGATAATGAGAACAGGTTAAGGTTTAAAAGGATGCATATATATATATATATATATATATATGAGTGAGTGAGTGAGTGAGTGAGTGAGTGAGTGAGTGAGAGAGAGAGAGAGAGAGAGAGAGAGAGAGAGAGAGAGAGAGAGAGAGAGAGAAAGGTGGACTGGATAGTCTAGGAAAAGCAAATAGCCATGTATTCCTACTAGTGTTGTGACTGTACCTGAGGATTCTGAATCGTCCACCTTCTCCCATTTAGACAGTGCAATAGTGGGTAAAGTTTTATCTGAGCCTTCATCAACTGGGTCAGACACACCAAAATAAGTACAAAGAGAAATATGGGTAACTTAAATAAAAATCATTATAACACAATCAATGTTGTATGTGTCTTAACTCTCACACTGTGTTCAGATTAGGAAATAGGCTACAACTAGCAGTACCATTACAGAAAAAAAACAGTTAGTAAATCACTGAATTGTAATGAACAAGATACACTCCCAATAACTGCAATGTCCTTCTACCTACATGGCACACCATCAATATCATCTATTGAGTTTCCTAGGGGGACACCGTCTAGGTCATCAACCGGTACACCATCTATAGAGGATGGATCCCAGGTCAAAGGTGATCCATCAAGGTCATCAAGGGGTGTACCGTCAATTTCACCTCTCTCCAGAGGAATGCCATCCAATGGCACCCCATCCAGATCAGGAGATTTGGGCTAGAGAACAGGTAGGCAAATTAATATTACACATATAAATCATATGCATTTTATTTCGTTTTTATCTTTTTTCCAAAGCTCACCTCTTCTCTTTCAATGACTTCCTCTCCAGGTTTAATAAGCCCCAGGAATATATTCTGCAGTTGGATCAGGAAGGAGTCTGGATAAACTGCCCAGTCTTCCCACGCACGAAAACATCCCATGACTCTTTGCTGCAGAAAGGGAGAGATGAAAGAGAGAAATGTAGAGGGGGAGTGGAATCACAGATCTCTGCAGGGGAGGAGCTTGAGGCAGATGACACGCTGGAGCAAACTTTTCCCACCTTAAACTGCTCTGCCTGGAGTCGGGCTTGGATGTTCCGATACGCTTCACTAATGTCTCCAAATATCTGCGGCAGCTTTGTTTCAAAACTATTAGACAGCAAGACAGAAAGAAAACTCTTAAGAAGTCAGAGACAACATTGAAGTTTTTGGAGTTTTGATGTAACTGCAGTAACGACAGATCTTTTTTTCTGTATTGTGGTATACATCAGAGTGAAAAAGATTATTTATTTACGGTTATTGATTGGATAGAGACAGATCTGAATGCAAGCTTGCAGTTGATCATTTATATATATAAAAAAAAAATTGAACATTTGAACCTGCATGGATGAATCATTCAAAATTAGATCAATATCATGCATTTTGAATTTCCATTACATTTTTTTTTTTTCAGAATAATAATAAAAAAAATGAATCATTTAAATGCTGTAGGTTTGAAACAAATTACCTGGAAAAAAATTCAAAGACACTGGAAAAAAATGAAAGAAATGCAATCAAGAAAAATATGTTGCACAAGAAACTCACAATTTGCGGTAATAAGACGCATTGGCCACTTTGGCGCAGGAGTTGTAGAGGATGTCGGATATCAGGTAAAGTCTGGCAATCTGCAGTATACACACACAAGACATCAGACAAAAATCGCCAAAAGAGTGAAGAAGGGCTAGGCAACTGTACTACTGTAAATGTGTGGGTACCTTCTTCTGCAGTGGTGTGTGTGCGATAGACAGAGATTCAGTGATGCAGGAGACGACCTCCTCAGCAGCCTCCGCTCTCTCCAGGCAGAACAGCATTGCATCTCCAATCTCATCCCTGCAAGGAGTCAGCCCTCTCAGCAAGGCCTCCAGCTTCTCTCTGTGCCTGAGACACAACAAACATTCAATATGCACATGCATTATGGAACCAAAGGGACGTGGGCACCTATACATCACAGGCCTGTGTGCAGTTTATTTCTAAGAAACAGGCGGCCTACAACATCTATTTGTGTTGGAGAGGAACACGTGTTTACTCTGCCTTCAGGTGCCCTTTCTTTGGCTCTTCCTCTTGAGAAGGGAAGGAGCTCTCTTCTGGTTCCTCATCACCATGGAGATACGGGTTAAGGAGAGGTGGCTTCCACAGAGAACCGCCCCTAAACATTCTGAAAGGTGACGTCCTCCATTTATTTGGGTTCTCTCCCTGAGAGGAGGACACAGACACAGGGAAATGTTTACCACCTTTCACTCAGATATGAAGATGTGACATCTATTTCTGAGAGTAGGACTGTGACTAGCCATGAAAGGCAGTGGCTCATTTACCTGTAGAATGGAGTAGAGTTTCCATCTGTAGTACACATGCTCCTGACTCTTATTATCAAACAAAAACCTGCAACATTAACCAGACATCAAATACATAACGAGTTACATATGACATGCAGAATTCTTAAGAAAAAAATTTGGCCAAATATTTCCTCACCCCCATGTTCTAAACCCGTTTAATTGTCTTTCTTCCGTGAAACACAAAAAGTGAAATTTAGCAGCATGCTGACTTTTTTATTTACATACCACAGACTGGTGGGTGACATCAATGATGCCAAATGCCATTGGTTCTCATAAAAGTGAAATGTGTTTGTTCCTGAGCCTTGATATCATGTGGTTTTGGAAGACTTGAATATATAGGGAAAATGTGTTATCTCGGTGACCATTCACATTGTATGAATAAAAGAGAAATGTGAACAAACTGCCTAATGTCTCCTTTTGTGATGTACAGTCAAAAGAAAACCACACTGGAATAGAAATGAGGGTGAGTAAAGGACAGAAGTTTCATTTTTAGGTGACCTTTTAAAGTTGGTATGCGATGAAACATTTCCCTTCTTTTTATCGAGAGTAAATTTTTTTTAAACATTGTTTGGTGCTTATAAAGTCACAATGTAACAATTGTGAAGTACAGTATTGTGTATACATTTTGGGTTTTTTTCCATACTGTACAGCACTCTGGGTTGTTTCACAAGAATGTTACGACATCAATCATAAGAAAAAAAAAAAAAAACCATGAATTATTCACAACATAACCAATAACACGATTTTAGAATTTTCATTTGATGTTGAGCAAGCGATCTAAGAATATTAATGGTTCAAATATCCTGTAAGTCTCACACACCTGAAGTCAGGGTTGTCCTTTTCCCGGCTCATGATGATGGCCTCAAACATGGGACCCTCTCTCACCACAAACTCAATCATTCTGTGTATCAAGCCCAGCAGGTTCCTATCAGCCACAAAAGAGATGGATGAGAGAATGAACAAGGGCCCTCTTTTCTTCTCTCATCACTCCATACTGTCCTTACAGCCTTACCATGTCAGTTCTATCTTTTTCTTCTTTCATTTTCACTGTCTTTTGCTCTGAATTTTCTGTCCACTCCAAATAAGATTGCTTTCTGAAGTTACCGTGGCCCTATGAGACCGTTAAGGGAGTGTGTTTTAGTACAATGTTAGCTCCTAACGTTCAGAAAAGGGCCACTGTGTGGTGTTTTACACATTTTCACAGTACCAATTACTGGGTATGAAATGGTTTATATCATTTAATACGCAATTGTATTAACAGACAAGAGAAGTTGCTGATGTTGCTAAAGATCTGAGATGTGTCTGTGAGCGTGTGAGTGATTGTCTAGGCTCCGATCTAAGATCAATGACGTCTTACAGTATCTTTGTGATGAACTAACCACTGTGCTTTAGGCGTCAGACTACAGGTGAGTGTGTTTGTGTGTGTGATTCAGTGGCAATGGTGTTTTAATAAATGGACAGAGAATGTGTACCTTTCTGGGGGGATTACCACTGTCACTACGGCCTCGGACAGAGTCTGTTCGTGACGTCAAACCAAATGATGAAGATACAAAAATACAGTGAGTTTATATTTAAACAAACTGCAGAATATTCATGATTAATATCAGCAGCTAAACCTCTGGAAACATGCTCGCAAACAGACAAGTTCATCTCACCGCTGCTGCTTGCTCTGTCTGAGGGACATTCTGTGGATTCAGACACTTTGCTTTCTCCAACCTGTCTGGCTTCAGTAAGGCCATGGGCTCTTTTTAACTCCAGCTTAAAGTTTATCAAGCTAAACCACAAAACAGCTTACATAAACATGAATGACTTCTCTTAGACATACCAATCAAAAAGTGATATGTTGAGACCAGCCAATTACTCTTTACAGAACAGGTTGGTGGGAATGAAATGTCTCATTACACAGGATGCCCCCCAGGCTAATAAACATTACTGAAGGTTACTGCAGCGTTTTTGTACAGTTCCCTGGTTTAATCTGCTTGTGATTCTTTATCTAGTACAACATGCACATATAAGTTGAATCAACTGACTCAATAGTTTCATGTGTTCTCACGACAAAGTGAGTTCTCACGGAGTTGATTTTGAAACTTCTCAAACAATGAAATAATAAAATCATTTCTCAAAGAGTGCAGCTAAAGGTTGGCTTCATCACATTTCTTAACATTTAATATACACTATCATTCAAAAGGCTGGGGTTTTTTAAGAGAAACTGACTATTTTGTTCAGCAAGGAAGCATTCAATTGACCAGATGAGATACTAGAATACATTTATAATATTACAAAAGATTTCCATTTTAAATAAATTTGTTCTTTTTATACTGTATATTTATCAAAGAATGCTAAAAATGAAGAATCCGAGAAATGCTGGTAACATTTTATTTTAAGGACCAATCCTCACTGTTAACTAGTTGCTTATTTGCATGCATATTAATAGCATATTGACATTTTAATAGTATTAGCATATTAATGCCTTATTTCTGGATGACCATATTTTAGATTCCTTAATCCTACCCCATTCCTAAAATTAACAACTTATTAACTATTAATAAGCAGCAATTTCCAAGTTTGTTCAGGGAATATACTTAGTTAACAGTGAATGTGTGTTCCCTATTCTAATGTGTTACCAAAATGCTTTTTATTATGCCATTACAGCAATTAAATTATATTTTGAAATAGAAAATATTTAAACTGTAATAATATTGTTTTTACTGTATTTTTTATCAAATAAATGCAACCTTACTGAGTATAAAAGACTTCTCTCAAAAACATTTAAAAACCTTGCCAACCCTAAACTTTTGAGGTGTAAAGAAAAGGAAAATATTTGATCTAAAATGAAAAACTTTGATTCCATTCCGATTCCAAAACCTTAATTCTCAGCCATGATCTTTTGTATCAACCTAAAACCACCTAGCAGTAATCTTTATTCCTTTAATTTTCCTACTTTTTATTTATTAGGGGGAAAAAAGTCACCTTTTGTTTCCTCAGTGATGCTTCATGCTCACAGAACGCCTTGGCAGCAGAAAATCTTTTAGAAATACCTTGACTTCAGCATACCACACTCTACAACAAGCATGTGGTTACCTTGTAAATGTCCTCCTGTGAGCGGCTGCGCGGTTTGGTGAAGTCATTTCTGAAGCGGTCTCTGGGTTGGGCGTTGAATGGCAGTCCAGAAGGTGGAGGAGGGGCAGTGGTCTTCAGAACCCCGATGGGGGTGTACAGAGGTTGCGGAGGAATACGTACTGCCTTCCCCCAACCTAGCTTCATCTCAAAACCCATTACTGTTTTACCTGCAAAACACAGACACCAGAGCTCAAAAGTCAAAACTGTCCAACTAACAAGTGCGTCTTTTGACAGACAGCAGTCTAAGGTTTCATTTCCACGGGTTTGAAGATTGAGGACGCCTCACCGTCCAGCGCAGCCAGAGCACGCTCTGCATCTTTCCGCGTCATGAAAGCAACAAAACCGCGGTTGGTGACTCTTGTTCGCTCTTCTTCAGTGCGAGGCCACATGATCTTCACACTGGCCAGAGGGCCGTATTTCCCAAACTCCTTACACAGCATCTCCTCTGTCATCTAACGAGGCAGACGAAGCTTCATAAATAAGAGTCTAAACATACTGTGTAGCACACCTCTGTAATACTAATAGTGCAACATGGTCACTATTACGCAGTGTGTTAAAGAAAAACCACATGACTTTTTGGGTTGGCCAGATCTTTCCAGATACCATGTTCCCTTCTCACCTTGGGGTTGATGCAGCCGATGTACAGGTTTGTTGTGTTTGGCACTGCAGGATCATCATCAAATACTACAAACACAAAACATAAAAAGATTTTTAAGGCTTCCACCTGGTTTCCAAAGTGAAATGTGTGGCACAGGTTTGTCAGCGTTACTTGATCGCCGTGTCAGGGGTAAATCCGGATCTGGGTGTACTCCTCCAGAGTCACCTTTCTTCCTTTTGTATCGTTCCTCTCTTTCCTCCTGGATTCTGAATGACAGATTCAATAAAGACAGAACACTTTTTTAGCTACCCTTTTGTAACACTTGTTAAAGTCGTGATGAAATGGAGAGCAGATCTTTTTTTTTCTGTATTGTGACAAACATCTGACTGAAACATATTAACAAAAAACTACATATATAGGCTGGGGAGTTGTTGACTGCTGAACATAGGGAGGAATCGATCACAATAAAATCACTAACATGCATTTAGAAAATAAGATGAATAGAATGAATTTTGAGAGGAACACTGACTGTTTTAATTCCTCTTTAAAAAGCTCCAGATTACTCTTCTTCTTCTTCTCCTCCACTTTCTTTTTAATGACCTAGAATGGAAAAACGACAAAAATGTTAGACTAATTATTGTATTTTGTGATTCACAGCAAAATGGATTGCGCCACCTATGCTGATTACAGTGCTCATCACATTCCTTCTGACCCGGTCTTACCTCTTCAGAGCATATTAAGCTCATCTGACTACAGAAGACAGAAGGTCACTTACAGTTTTCTTAACTTCTGCAGGTTGAACAGGCGAGGCATTCTGAGGTGGAGAAGTGAATTTAGAGGCGGGTCTGTAGAGTTTGCTCTTCTTCACTTCGGCGGCTTCTTCCTCTGAAAAATGAACAATGAAAACATAACTCGCCCCTTCTTTTATTTGAACTTACAGCTTGGATTTAGAGTTTTAGTAGCCCACAATTCAAATTCTAAGCTTTGTAATGGAAGCAACATATAAGCATTCCAGTAAAACACAAAGTCCGTTTGAGAGCGATTCGACAAATCAGTTGATCAGAGTTACAGAGATCTAGAGAGACACATGCTTAAAAACCCAAACAAGCAACATTGAGTAGGGAACATATTTTATAATTCACTTTTGTTATTGTAACTGAAACTACAACTGAAACCATTTAAAAAAAATTATTTAATTGAAATAAGGTGACAATACAATATTAAAATTAGATAAAAATGGCATTGCAAGTTACAAAATTGCTGAAAACTAAAATTAAAACTTGATACAATAAAGGCTAATTCAAAATATTAATATATACACTATAATAATAATATATAAATAATACTAAAGAGGAAGCCTGTATAAGAAATGCACTACATCTCACCTTTAGTTGCATTTACAATGCCTCCTCGTACAAATGTCTTCACTCCAGTTTTTTCATTAGTGTCAAAAGAAGCTACAAATTCCTCAAAGACTTCAGCGGCTTTCTCCTGCTCCTGTAAACACCGAGACATAGAAATGCTGTACAAGTCAACAATATAAAAATGGGTATATTTTTGAATAAAAATACCTTATATCCCCCCCGTCCTTATCTTAAAAGTTGTGGAAAGTCACTCTTAATTTGCAGCCACACTATCTATTATTTCTTCTGCATGTGCTGAATGTTCATTGAATCTATCAAACACACTTTGCAGACAAAAACGTACCTTTTTCTTCATTTCCTCTTGCTCTTTTTTTGTTAGTGTCCTCTTCACCGCCACAGATTTCCCTTTTTTGTCTGCCATATCAACTTTCTAAAACACAACAGAAATGTACTGTAACTTAGTTTATCCAATTATGTAAGCATATAATTCAGGACTGGGGAACTACATATAAATTTAAGAAACAACTAACGTTACTCAAAACCCTGCATACCTGATAAATATCTCAAAGTACTTCACTTAATGACAAGACTTCTGAGAATAAGAGTGCAAATAACAACGCAAATTTCCCAGCACAATGTGACAGTCATACAAAAGCCATGTTGCACTCCGACCTCTCGATTGAGGACAGCAGGACGAGGGACTCTGAAGATGCTGGATTACAACACCAGCCCTGTTATAAGTTATAAAATTATCTTCCAATAGTCATATTTCTGCTGCTCGTGGTTTCTCTACAATTCAATCTCAGACTGTTTTCCAACCTAGTGAGCTGCCTACCTAGAAAGCTTTGGTGGGCATCAGGGTCGCCGACAGACCCCCAGAAAGCTGTTTTGTATGTGTTTGCAGCTCACCAGGTTGAGACAGACAGCCTACGTGTGTACGTTAGCGTGCAGGCTAACTGCTCTAGATCTCCTGGCCTCGTTCAAACCTCAGACAACCTTCTGCTGCCAACTGCTTCAACGCCACTGGAGGACGCAAGGAAAACATATCTGATGCTTAACCAGCTGTACATCTGTAGACAATCTATACAGCGACTTACAGGTCTTGCGTTGCAAAAAACGAAACCGTGCGTTTGTTGCTAATCCGCCATTTTGGAATGACTAGAAATGGAAATAGCGGAAAAGTGACGTCACGTGACAAACACCAATCAGAACTCAAAACGCCTCGCTCTGCGACTGCAGCAGATGTTTGAGAGAGGCTCCAGACTCGCGTCTTTAACATTACGATCGCTTCTGTACGTTTTAAAAAAATGTATAAGCCTGAGTAATTAAATAAAGCATTGATATAAAAATATACTAGCGTTATACAGTTACGGTTGTATTAATTATGAATTGATTATTTATTTATACAATGGCAATAAAATGAACAGTATTCAAGAACTCTCACCTGAGCTTCTGCAAGGCTGTCAACCAACCAGATGTTCCTTTTAATAACATCATACATCTTTTTCTATATTTTCATTACATATGAATGATTCTCGCTGTATTGTTCTGATGTCTGACATGATAATATTATTAATAATAATAATAATAATATTATTATTATTGATAATATTATTAATAATAATTATTATTATTATTATTATTATTATTTACTAATTTATACATTTTTGGATAACATAATGTAAAACAACTATTATGACAGAACACAAAATTAATCCATTCCACAATTGCTCATGTTCGCAAAAAAACTTAGTATTTTGTCTTGTTTCTAGTCAAAATATCTAAACATTTTTAAATCAAGATACATTTACAAGATAAACAAAAAGGCATGAGATATTTAGTAATGTTTCCTGGGGGACGAAATCTACATGAGGTGAATTTTGCTTAAAACAAGTAGAATCCTCTTAAAACAAGATTATTTTTCTCACCCCTGGCAGATAATTTTACTTATTTTAAGCAACATGCACTTAATTTAGATTCATTAAATTATTACTTTTTTTAGACTATACTAGACAAGACTAAATATGTTTTGCTTATTTAATAAATGCATCTTGATTTAAGAATTTGTAGATATTTTAACTAGGAACAAGACAAAAAAATTAAGATCATGCTTTTTTGCTGTTGTATTTTTATTTTTTTTTTGCAGTGCAGCTGGTAAGTCATTTGAAATGTAGCTATATTGTCAAACCATGCGTTTTCAAAGAGCGCACTGATCTGCTTAGTGAGAGCACAGAATGGCTTCTTCTCAGTCTGTACCCCATGTGATTCGGTGTGGACATTATACATTCACTTGATTTCTAAAGGGCGGTGTTGTCACTGCATATGGTTTATTGGAGGTGTTTTTGAATGCAAATGACCATGAACATGAACGAGCATGGTGCATTAAGAACATGTGGGATCTATTGTGCGTATAGTGTGCGTAAGAACCACGTATGCACGTTTGATAAATATTGACTTTTTTTGTACTTACATTCCAAATTTCATTCGTAGGACAAAATATAGAAATTTTTCTACCCATTTTTCATAAATGAGGCCCCTGGACTGTGTGTTTTAAAATAAATGGCCATTTTTTATATATAAAAAAAATTGTGAATAGTATTTGGATTTACGGCATAAAATGTCTTAATATCCACTCAAATAGCCAAAGAACCAAACTCTCAGTGATGTTTGCATAAAGAGATGCATAAAAATGAAAATCTGGACATCGTTTACTCACTCACAGACGCTGTGCTTTTTGAATTTAATTGAATTTGTCCATACAATGTAAATCGTTGTCAACCAGAATTGTTCACAGAAGAAAATAAAAAAAATCATAGAGATTTGGATCCATCATCCCCTTCTATTTTCCATATACATGTTGACCCTTGGTAATATTATTATAAAATACGGGATTAGTTTCCACTTTTATGCTGATGATACTCAGCTATATATCTCAACGAGACCAGATTAAACTTCTAAATTATCTAAGCTAACAGAGTGTGTTAAAAATTTTAATGATTGGATGACCAATCATTTTGTCTTCAGATTAATTCAGATAAGACAGAGATATTAATTATTGGACCAAAAAAACGGTACAGAGAATCTTGTAGATTACAATTTGCAACTAGACGGATATACCTTTACTTCCTCTACAGGCAAAAATCTGGGTGTTATATTAGACAGCAACTTTTGAAAACCGTATTTCCCATGTTACAAAAACTGCATTCTTCCATCTTAGAAACATTGCCAAGCTACGAAACAGGTTATGTTTTTCTGATGCAGAAAAGCTAGTTCATGCATTCATGACCTCTAGACTGAACTATTGTAATGCACTTCTAGGTGGTTGTCCTGCTTCGTCAATAAACAAGCTACAGGTAGTCCAAAATACAGCAGCTAGAGTCCTTACGAGGTCAAGAAAATATGATCATATTACCCCAATTTTACAGTCTCTGCACTGGCTACCTATTAAAGGGACACTAAGCAGGAATTACTCCCATCTAGTGGTGAAATTGTATTTTGCATTCAAACTAATTTTGCTCGCCAGCGCCTCGCTTTTTCAAATGCGCGTTGCATCTACGGTAGGCGATATGTACCAAAAAGCTTTGACAGGATGTCTTCTAATAGCACTTCGTCGAGTTTTCCTTCAGGTGAACAGGTGTGTTATTTCAAACAAACTGCAACATGACAACTAACAAACGAATGTTACAGTATGAATTACTGACTGTGGAAAACATGAAATATTGTAATTAGTAGTTATGTCTAATTTATTCGTTATATTTTCTGAATTATATGCATTGTTAGATATAAAAAAAATATTATAATATAGACTGTAACACTGACTTACCTGTCGAGAAGAAAACTGGCCACTTCAGCGTCTCTTTTGAAATCTTTATCAAGCATTAGCTCTTTCCACCTAGAAAAAGCTTCCCCGACATTAACTCTTGTTTTCTGTAATCTACGGTCACGTTTCCTTTTACGTTCTATTTTTGACTGTTTTGGCGACGATGTTTTCTTCTCCTGTGGCGTGGCATATGTATGGTCCATAATAAGAATGCAATCCAGACTTTTAAACTTGCCGGTGCAGTTTCAAGCGCCTCTCACTGCTCTGCACCTGCGTTTCTGGCTCTGACCGAAAACGTGCTGTGGAAACGCGTTGGCTTAGTACTTTTTGTCCCTCTCTGCTATTATAGTTTTGCAAGATGGCGGAACTACATGGAAGCCTCCGTCGACCTACCCGTCCCATGTATATAAAATAATAAATTCTTCATTTACAAGGATTAGTTTAAACATTGGCATAGGTATTTGTACACCATTGAGGGCATATTTATTAGTGATGTGTCGTTCTTGAACGATTCGTTCATTTTGAACGAATCTTTAATGTGACTCGGGAAGAACGAGTCGTCTCGGGGAGTGATTCGTTCAGTCGCGCATGCGCATTATTCTATGGGTTCTGTTCTAGTAGTAGTAATTCACCTGTCAGTCAATGCAGTCTTGAGCCGGAAAGAGAATTGATTAGTTCATCTCATGAGTCTTCGGGTCGAGTCGTTCCTCGATCACGTGACAGCCCAATACGTTAAACCCAATGCAGCATGAGCCGGAAAGAGAATTGATTAGTTCATCTCATGAGTCTTCGGGTCGAGTCGTTCCTCAATCACGTGACAGCCCAATACGTTAAACCCAATGCAGCATGAGCCGGAAAGAGAATTGATTAGTTCATAGTTCGAGTCTATCGGGTTTTTGACTCGTTCCTCAATCACGTGACAGCCCAATACGTTAAACCCAATGCAATATGAGCCGGAAAGAGAATTGATTAGTTCATCTCATGAGTCTTCGGGTCGAGTCGTTCCTTAATCACGTGACAGACCCATACGCTAAAACCATAGACACTGACAGTAAAAGAATGCAGAGAATTGAATAGTTCATCTTTCGGTTCTTCGGGTTTTTCGTTCTTTTGTACTGTGATGTGACAATATTGGCTAGAGTAATTCGTTAATTTACAACTTTCCTTACAAAATGGGTGCGTACTTATTTATTATTAGTATTACTTACTCTTACAGTAACGTGATGCATTTCTGGTTTCAAATTGTTGTTTTTAATTTCTGTCATGGTGGTACTTTTCCATAACACTGAATCTGGAAATAAAGAGTTGGTTATGCTTAAAATGTTGATCTTTTTTTCTGTCTGTTTGTTTGTTTTTGTTTAGTTGTGCAGTTATTAAATCAGATTGTCTGTGTAAACCATACTTTTGTAACATATGACACTTTATAAACATTAAAAACGCTACATACTTTTGAATAGTTGTTTATTGTTTATTACAGAAAAGCTTTGTAACAAAGAGGACAACTATTCCAAAATAAATTAAAATAATAAAAATGTAAATAACTAAAAATGAAATTAAAATTAAAAGATAATAAAGCCACAGGGTCTAATAACCTTAACAAATGAACTTTAAAAGTACAATATAAAAAAAAAGAAAAACTAAATATTGCACAACAAGCTATTCCCAAAATAATTTTAAACCATTTGAATAAAAAATAAATGAAAATTAAGAGATACTAAAGCTACGGAGCCTTATAACAATAACAAATTACCTTTTAAAACCACAACAACAAAAATATTGCACAACAAGCTGGTCTTTTTCTAAATAAATAAAAATAAATAAGCTTTAAAATAAATAACACACTATGGCTATATTTTTAGGACTTGCTTTAAGGCATGTTTACATTATTAAAAAAAAACAAGCTCCCTGACCTTGGATGGGCTGAGTCTGTGAGTTCTTCTGTCTGAGATAATCTGCCCAGTTTTAGAAAAAAAAAATTCAGATGGCACGGATGTGGCCACAATGCAAAGTCTTGTCTTTGTGATTTCAGAAAGGCTTGTGTATACTGGTGAACATCTCCTCCACCAGGCCAGAGGGTCTGATGTGCGGGGTAAGAGTGGCTCTGCAAGGTTGGCCATCATAGCATCTGAGGTCTTAGAAGAGGTAGCAGAAGGCCTCAAACTTGCTACCCTCTCGTCAAAGTCTTCCCAAAACATGGCCCCTGCATTGGCAGCGCACCAGGATCTAAAACTCCTCACTCTGAGCTGGGTTAAAACTG
The DNA here is from genome assembly GCF_003368295.1 of Carassius auratus. NCBI lineage: Eukaryota > Metazoa > Chordata > Actinopteri > Cypriniformes > Cyprinidae > Carassius > Carassius auratus. Next base: position 13,990,430 of record NC_039247.1, on the reverse strand, counting down.
TTAAAGCTGAACTTATCATAACCTTAATGTCTTTAACATTAATCATTCAAATTCAAAATGTTATTTGCTTTTAATGTATGTCATTATGTCCTTTTTTGAGCAATCTTCTTATACATATATTACACCAATATGTCAAGTCTGCCTAGGAAAAGCAATTATTATACCAGCAAACTCAAAATTGGAGTAAAAATGAACAAACTAGTCTATAAATACTTTTTATTGTAAGCTTGGATCATTATATTATTATATAGCCTAGTGTTTATTTACCGATAGAAAGTCAAGAAGACAAATTAATCAAAATTTTATTTATACCAGGGTTTTATTTATTTATAAAATAATAACAAACCACAGATCCTCAACAAACAGTAACAAAAACACAGTGACAGAAATGTCAGAAATAGCGTATGGGGCTGTCACGTGATTAAGGAACGAGTCAAACTCGACCCGAAAGACTCATGAGATGAACTAATCAATTCTCTTTCCGGCTCGAGACCGCGTTAGTTTTGCGTATGGGGCTGTCACGCGATTAAGGAATGACTTAGACCCGAAGACTTCTTGTCAGATAAGAGGTGAGATGAGCTAATCACAGACTGAAGACCCAGGTAAAGAATGAGTATTTTTTTCTTTATCTCATAGCATTTTAGTTTTGTATTGTTTTTAGTGTGATCAACGTTTGCGTAAGTACTAGATGTGTTGGGGAGGTAGCACTTAATATTTTAATAACATTTTGCTAAAATGAACGAAATGAACGAAATGACTCGAAAAAAGATTCGTTCATTTTGCTGAACGAGACTCAAAAGTCCGAGTCGGTAAAATGATCCGAACTTCCCATCACTAATATTTATGAATAAAAACATTGATTTTAGATAATAAAATACCTAAAAAGTTACTTATTGTCCCTTTAAGTTCCGTATCAGTTACAAATTATCATTACTTACCTATAAGGCCCTAAATAGTTTAGCTCCAGCGTACCTAACTAGCCTTCTACCACGCTACAACCCATCACGCACCCTAAGGTCACAAAACGCTGGACTTTTGGTAGTCCCTAGGATAGCAAAGTCCACTAAAGGAGGTAGAGCTTTCTCACATTTGGCTCCCAAACTCTGGAATAGCCTTCCTGATAATGTTCGGGGTTCAGACACACTCTCTCTGTTTAAATCTAGATTAAAAACACATCTCTTTCGCCAAGCATACAAATAATGTATCTCTTAAATTGTGAGTGTAGTTGCATCTGATCAAATGTGCATTTTTATTCATTAGCTTGGGTTGAACTAATTAATTTTACTTTGTTGGAACAGCAGCTATGCTAATGATGTCTCTATTTGTTTCTCTGTTTTGTAACTAGGATTTACACAAGCTCCAGTCTGGATCCAGAACACCTGAGAAGAGATGATGCTGACCCTCAGAGGACCCCAGGTGATGATAACCCTGAATCAACAACAGAACTAACAAATATTGCTACAAGTGTGACTGCATCATATAATAATTTGCGGTTAATAATGTTCATCGTCTGGCTGACTACGTCTTGTATTATTTTTTTCTGGAAAATCCTGTCATACGTGCACAAACTGACAGTCACCACTTATAAGCTACTACTAAATATTGTAGAAACTTAATTTTCAGTAAAGTTGCTTTGTAAGGATTTGTTTTGTAAAAAGCGCTATACAAATAAACTTGAATTGAATATATTTGGAATGACATGGAGTTCATTGTTTGGTGTTTATTGACATGATGATATAAAATGTAAACAACTTTCATTTTATTACCCTCTGAGGTACCATTCATAATTATATTTTTCCATAACCTAAAACTATAAAAACCTTCATCATATAACAATCAAATAATTTACTTCAAAAAGGAAAATTTTTGTTTGTACACTGACAGAAATCTTTTAAATATTTAGTTGAACGACATCATTACAGCAAAAAGAGATGCACCCAAATTATATATATATATATATATATATATATATATATATATATATATATTTTTTTTTTATTATTAGCAAAACTAAACAATTACCTGAAAACTGAAGCTTAAAAAAAGTTGTGTCAGTTAAATTTTGGTAAATGGACTGTTACCAGCTGTAGTTAAACGTCACTGATTTCGGGCCTCCAAAACTATTTCAGATTAAACTGATTTCTTTTTTTCTGTTTCGCCCCAATATTATTGGTTGTGGAAATTTCAGTGCAGCACAAACAGTAAACACTACTACTTCATAAAACTGAATGGTTGTAATTGTAATCACTGAAGAGTTACTGTTCGATCGCCTCCTCTTGATCCTCCCCTCCCTCTTCTCAAGCCTCTTCCTCCTCTTGTCACACCAAACCCACCCCTTCCTCTGCCTCTGCCACCACCCATAATGTTTCCTTGTCCTCTTCCTCGTCCACCACCAACGATATTTCCTCTTCCGCTGCCTCGTCCACCACCTATAATGTTTCCTTGTCCTCTACCTCGTCCACCACCAATGATATTTCCTCTTCCTCTGCCTCTTCCACCTCCTCCAAGAGCTCCTCTTCCTCTTCCCCAGCCCCGTCCTCGCCCTCTTAACCTCAGGTCAGTGAAACGGTCATTAAGGTATACGGCAGTCTGCAAAACAAGATAAAAACAGAGGCTCTACAAGCTGAAAAACAGTTTAATCATGCATTTTTTATAAAATGTATTGTCTTTACACTAGTGTTGTCATGGTACCAAAATTTCAGTATTCGGTACCAATACCATTGAAAATCCATGGTTCTCTGTACCAATTTCGGTACCAAAGCAAAACACAAAAATAGGCTAATTAAAAAAAACTAAAAAACTTTTATCACTAAAAATAAAACCAGTGGCATTCTTTATACTTATTTACAATTGTGCTTAGCAAGTTTTTCTACAAGTACTATAATTATGAAAAACAGTAAACAAATTTAATTTGTCTTTTAATTAATGAAATTGAAACATATTTATTTTATGGTAAATAAAGAGGATTTGCTATTAAAATTAAAACATGGAAGAAATATTGTGTGATTTGTTTCTTTAAAAAATAAAGTTTTATTAATTTTTTCAACAGTAGTAGAAGTATCACATACTTTCCACTAAATAATAGTAATATTTCTAGCACAATGCCTTTATGTAAAAATGAACTTATTTTGACTGGTTGCCGTGAATACATTTAAATTGACACTGGTTTTACTCAAATTAAATGGTAAAATGCTTGTGAAGTGACTCAGAACAGTTCTGGTGATGTTGTTTATGTATTTATGTCCTCATTGAGACAGCTGATGCTGAAATGACTGCAAGTGTCACGCGCTTCAGTCTATGTAGTAAACAAACCATTCATTCATTCATTCAGACAGAGACATCCAAAACATGCAGGATTCAGATTTCAACCTACTTTTGCAGCTTAACATTTACAGATACTAGTCCATATGGATATATACTTTGATTAATTAACTTTGACAAATTCAATGACTGTCCATATTAATATGTTAGTTTAATTTTCATGACCGGATTCTGAGATTCCGTCTGCGTTTTCTGCTTTGCAGAATTCATAGCTCTGTATGAGTCCTCGGTACCACCGGTACTTAAATAAACCTGCTACCGTCACATTTTTTTTTTTTTTGGTACAGAAGTACCGGGTCTTTTGAAAACACTACTTTACAAAGATAATAAAATGCAATAAATGTCTGACCCTCCCACTTAACTGGGTATACAGGCTGTGCCGGACTGTTAAACTCACCTGGTTAGTGGCTGCTTTGTAGTTAAACTGCAGAGGAATCCCCTTAGGTGAAGAAGTACCAGCACCTCCAGATGATCTGCCCCTTAACACTGCCCCACCCCTCCTAGCCTGATTAGATGTATTCCTGATGGAGTGAAAAGAGTGTGAGAGAGACAAAGAAAAGATAAACAAAGAGAAATGTACAACCAGTGAATGAGACAGAAGTGAGAAGGTCATTTACTCGACAGGTGCAGATTTAGCATTTGGCAGAGAAACTGTGAGCATGGAGCCAGATGGTGCTGTTCTTCGACTTCAGTGTGTGTGTGTGCATGTGGGTGTGACAGACACAGAGAGAGAAAAAAAGAGCAGAGACAATTAGTTTACACGCCTTGAGAATAGTTTTTGGAATATAGAGTCATATTCTCATTTAATTCAAACTCACCTTCTTATCGTCTGATACCTTTGTAATTTCTCAGCTCTGTTTGTAGCAGTAAACTGAAGTAACAAAGACAGAAATGTAGGTCTAAAATATATTAACACGAAGGTCAATCCATGTATAAGTTGTGTATAATGTGAATGTTTTTTTAATTGTCCTTCTTACCCCTCTGTCTAATAGAAATGGTCTTCCACCCCTCTGTCCTCTTGCTGACAATGCACCCCTACAACAACAACAGCAATCAAACACTATATATATTAAACTGCAGACTGTTCTAAGGTGAGTTTATAGCTCTTTTTTCTTAAAGTTAATTGCTACTTCTAAAAAGATTTCCATATTTTTTGCCACAACCCATAAAATACTGAGAGTTTACCAGATGTCACCCAATACATCTTTCTCCCCATTTATTGTTGTTGTATTTTACCTATATACGTATTAAAAGTCTCATGCTCACTAAGGCTGCATTAATTTGCTCAAAAATACAGTAAAAGCAGTAATATTATCAAAAATTATATGATTTAAAATATCAGTTTTCTATTTTATTACATTTTAAAAATTTATTTATTCCTATGATGCCAAATCTGAAATAAAGCAGTTATTAATCCAGTCTTAAGTGTCAAATTATCCTTTAGAAATCATTCTAATATGCTGATTTGGAGCATAATAAAGCAATAAGCCCCAAGAAGCTGTGGTGAATTTAGAAAAGCTAAGTGGCGTTGTTAGGCATGATGATAAATTCACTGTAAGCCACTGCTTCTTGGGGCTTATTGCTTTTATAGAACAGTTATTCCATAAACGTAGTAAGGTTTCACAGAATAAAACAGAGCAAATAAAGTGCAATGATATACGTAAATAAAAACAGTTTTCTTCCACCAAACAATGTAGTTCCTCAGAAACAGTTGTGGTTGCCAATCAATGCACAGAAGCAAACAAAGGTGTATGTTTGTAGTGTCATTTACAAAAGCTTTGAACACGGCTCAACCAATCAGAATCAAGGAATGAACCTTTTTGTTTGTGGATTTGTTTTTTTCAGGATTCTTTAATGAATAGAAATCCTTTGTAAAATGTGACCCTGGACCACAAAACTTGAGATTTCAGAAATCAGCTTTCAATTGATGTATGGTTTGTTATGATCGGACAATATCTGGCCGAGATACAGCTATTTGAACATCTGGAATCTGATGGTGCAAATAAATCGAAATACTGATACATTTTTTCCAAATGAATTCTAAGCAATGCATGTTACTAATCAAAAATTAAGTTTTAATATATTTACAGTAGGAAATTTACAAAATATCTTCATGGAACATGATCTGTACTTAATATCTTAATGATTTTTGGCATAAAAGAAAAATAGATAATTTTGACCCCTACAATGTATTTATTTATTTTTTTGGCTATTGCTCAAATATACCCCAGCGACATAAGACTGGTTTTGTGCTCCAGGGTCACATATTATAAATCTTTACTATGACTTTGATCAAGCATATTTGCTCCTTGCCGAACAGAACTAATAATTTCATAATACTTAATTTAAAAAACTCTACTGTCTCCAAACTCTTGAACGGTAGTGTATATCTCTGCCTTTGTGTGTCTTCAAGGTTAGAATTCTTAGAGATGATAAAGTGCAGCTGCATCATCATAAGCTTCTCTCTGAAGCAACACTGACCATTTCAGGCTGGGCTGCATGGAAATATTGTCTATTACTTTTCTTTCTGCAACTGTGACTTTCAGTGTTTATGTTTATGCAGACATTATGGCTTCAAACAGAAACTTCAAATAGATTTGGCTATACATTGGAAGACTACTTCCCATGAAAACCAGTTCTCATGAGTTCCTGTGTCAACCTTCACCTCTTCTGTTGACACATATATCATAATATCATATTGTCCTGCTCACAGTTCAGTTGTTGAGTATATAATAAATGCTTAATAATATAACAATAGGTACTTTAGACTGAGATTCTTGAATTTTACTGGTGAGTAAAGTTTGTTTGTATAAAAAATATCTATATTCATATGTTGTTCCATCTTTAATAATTAAGCATGATAACGTAATATTAGTATTATAGTATATTTTATCATTCAAATTTTGTTTAGATATTAAAGGAAAAAAACAAAACATAACATCATATTCCAGTTTTATGAGTGATCATGTTTGAATGAATGAAGAGTGTAGAACCTGCTCAGTCCGCCTCCTCTTCCTCTCCCTCTTCCTCTTCCTCTGAATGTCCCCCTTGATGTGAATGTGGTCTGATCAAACAGTTCACCACTCTATGATACACAGTTAAAAAAAAAATTGAAAAAAAAGTTAGCGTATTAACATAGGACACAGGGTATTCGATTGAAAACGACCGGTGTCAATTATTTAACCTTATTTTAGGACCAGAAACAATACAATGACTTATACCGTGACAGTGGCAGCAGCTATATTTAATGAACCCCTTCTTGACATCATGTCCCTCCCGGATCCCATTTGTCTCCTCAAACCTCTCGCCCTGCCATGCCCTGTGAGACAAACCTCTGTGAGAAACTTACAAGTGCTTATACAGGTCACCTGAAGCATTTTTAAAACAGATCAGGCCAGGCAAAAGTCCAAGCAGTCCAAATGTGTCAGCTGTCATAAACGTAAGAGATAAGAGAGTCTTAAATATCAGATGCTTGCCTCGGTACTGCTGTGCTCCTCGTCTGAGTCCCCTCTGCTGCTGGGGAACCTGGTTGAGTTTCTTCAAGACGTTGTTCCTGTTAGCAGCTCGTTTAGTTTTAGCTCGGCTCGCATTCAGTTCCTTCTTATTCAACTTTATAATGTCATCTGTGAAATCAAAATGAACAAAGGGTTTCACCTCTGTGTTATTTTTAAAAGAGGGTCTAAAATAGAAAACTATTTCAATTGAAAGATTAATCATATGAATTACATATCGGATAATATTTGTGTAGCCTATATATCTTGTTTGAGCTAAATACTGTGGCTACTGTACAGATGGATGAGGTTTTTATTATACATTTACTATAACTTGCTTCACTGTAGTCATTAACAATCCCACATCTTTTCGTTCATTTATTATCACGCTAAACTCAAGGTAAATGACGTGTGTGCGCGAGCAGGATGGTGTGACAGCTGTTGAATGTATGTGACAGCTGACTGCTGTTGCTCTCTCTCCACGTCAACACAGAAGCGAAACCATGAGCGAAACCTACGGATCCTGCCAACTCACCCAAATCACAAACACTTTAAGTTAATGTCTCGCCTCACAGTTACCAACCTAATGACAAGTCGATTTTGTTGTCCGAGCTTGAAGCGTGAGGCTCCTGCATTTGCTCAGTACTCTCCATCTGAACATCAGTATCCCCCATTTCGTCCCCAAATGTCGTTAGGCAGGCAAAAGTTTCAAAAGCGTCGCGTGAATCGAAAAAGCCAAAGTATTTACACTCGATAGCTTCCGAAGGTGTCCAAACAGAAACGCTAATGACGAGACGAACTATGAAAACGTTTTAAATCGAGCCGGTTTTAAGGCGCTTTTCTTTGTGTCGATCAGGTGAATGGTGAGTGCTAGCAGTGTGACCCGCCCAACGGCGATGAGTCGAGTAACCCCAGAGTGCAGTCTGGACGATGGGGCGGGGCGACACTTCGAGGCGGAGCGACACGTGTCGCCCCGCCCATATTTGTTTTCCCCGCCTTTGACATGTTCCTCCGAGCCAGCAGGGGGCAGTTTGCGTTGAAACAAACAGAACGGTGGCAACTACAGCAGCAGAGTAATAACGCTATTCCGTTGATTGCTTGAGGTGAGTAAAAGCATAGACATCATGTCTATGAGTAAAAGTGGTTGTGTAAACATCTTATAATATGAAACGTGATGTTCGATCATTTATTTATCCATGGTACGTTCAATTTGAATAGTTATTGTTAATAATTGTTATAAATTGCTCATTTTATTGTTCTTTGTGGATAGTAACAGTACACTCTGTACATGGCTTTAGTTCATAGGTTCGATTTTACAGAGGTATGGCATCACATTTGTCAAGTTATTTGAACAGACATGCATGATTTTTGTGTGTATACTATTATTCTTATTATTTTTCAGGATGACAGGATCAGGAGGTGGTGGTGTTCTGTTCTCCTGGACAGCTTTACTCTGCAAATGTATGTAGCTGTTTGAATGTTGCTACATGAAACATTACTCTGTACTATATCTAGCAATATACCTACCTCTTGACATTTGTTCTTTTAGAGCTCAACCTCTGAGGGGAGGAACTTCACCATTCACCATGTCTTCAGGCAGAGTCCAGCAAAGCAGGTTATTTGTGCACATACATTCATTAAGAACTAATAATTACAAATGTGTGTACATGCAGAGGTATTTTAGTTATTACAGCTACATAGTTGTTCAGATGTGAAATTGGTATTATGTACAAGTACTATATTGGTCAGCACTGTGGATTATTTCATATATAGCTATCAGTTAACATCAGCATCAAATTCATTTAAAAACATTTCAGCTTAATTCATTTTCAGCAAGTTTTTTAAATAACTTCTGTTTGCGATCTAATGTGGTTTTGTTCACCATATAAGACAGAAATATTTATATTCAATGTAAAAGATCTTCATGTGGATCATGCATACAAATATATCTCACTGGATTATTACAATTAATGGCAAAATGAATGTGTGGAAATGTAAACTAATATATCCTACTGACACACAACAGCAAAATATATAAATAATTGTCTTAAAACAGTTTTTTTTTCAATGTGAAAATACTAACATGCCTAATACTTCTGCACAGTACTGTATATATTAACATTTTATTAGTGTTATTATAAAAGAATGAGTATGCAGTTGTGACAACAATCTATAGAGTTTTTAATGAGAGTTTTAAAGCAAGGTTGTCTGTATTCAGTGTTTATATAATGTTTAATAACTTTTATATACATGTATAAATAAACCTATGTATGTTTTTGATTCAACAGCTTCCACTGGAAATCCTCAGGGAAGTTATTTTGTCGGCGGGTGACTCTGCATATTTGACACTTACTCTGGTTTGCAGATGGTTTAGGGATGTGCTCCGAAGTTTTTCGGAAAGCGGCACAGTTTGCCTGGCTAGACAGTAAGATTTCCCCGTTTAATTTTGTAGTAGAAGGCTGTTAAACTTTTTTTGTATTATTATTATTATCTTTCATGTATTTTGTCTTTACACTATAAGTTGTGGCCAACTGGAAGAATTGTCCTCCTGTCTCCTGACCGGAACGAGTTCAGACGGATGTACAGCATCAGGGAACGCTTGCAGTGCAGAGCGTTTTTCAAGTTTAACCCACCAGGGTACAGAGAAGAGGCCGGCTTGGTGATCTTCTGGGCTTTTGTTTACACAGGATTTTGTTCCAAGGACTGTTTTTTTTTTTTTTTTTAGTTTTTTTTTTAGTTTTTTGTGGCATGAAACACATTTGTGTGTTAAGTTCATTGAAGGGAAATAGAGAATGGACTGAGATCAACTGGTTTTGATGTATTAATTGATGTCATTTAAAGTTAAACTTTGCAATGTATAATGTTTTAATAAAAAAGCTATGGAAAACACGTGCATGACAACAGATTTCAGTCATTTACATCAGTCTATCATTCTTTAAGGTTTCTCATATTTGATGATAACATCATTTGCTATGCATTGCTCATAATGGATTCTTAATTTAGTTGTGACAGGATTGTGAGGATTAATGAGGTTTTCAGTAGTGCAGTTCAGAAAACAAATAACAGAAAGTAACAAGTGTTTTTGGGCAAGTTCTTTAGAACCTGTATAGTTCCTATAGTTCCTAACCATGGATGTATTGTAGTAAAAATATTTGTTGGCATATTAATTACTGTGAGCTGTAATTATAAAAACACCATAGTTTTACTATAGTTACTGTAGCAGAACCATGGTAAATTTTCGTAGGGGCCAAGGGAATGTTCAGAATATTATTGGTGACGTTCAGAGACTGGTGACAATTTGTTACACACACACACACACACACACACACACACACATATATATATATATATATATATATATATATATATATATATATAGATATATATGTATGTATGTATATATAATTTGAATATATAAATCAAGGTACTCCATGACTATCTACATAATCATACTTCGCATAATATTGCCGTGTCATTTTCAAACCAGCGAGTAATGCCGAGGTAGCGTCTACACTACAGCCATTGAGGGAGTAGACCATTTATTTTTATTCTGTTCGTCGTAATCCAAAACACTTTGTATTTATAAGGGATGTTGTGGAAATGCAACAATAAATGCAAAAACACAACATTTATATTCACTTTTTAACTTATATTAAAAGTTTATTCATCTGAGTGTCTACTTCCGCATTCCAATCCTGCTAATAGCGTCATAATTCTCTATACCAATAAGCTGTAAAATCGTCACTCATCTGTACACCAATAAGCTCATCTTAATCATAAACCAATAACCGCTGAGGTGGGCGGGGTGACACGTGTCGCTCCGCCCCAACGTGTCGCCCCGCCCCATCGTCCAGACTGCACTCTGGGATACTTGGATGAGTCTGACGAGAGCCCGATATAGCGCTGTCTAATCCGGCTGGGCAGGTCTTTCAAGGCGCTTTACAACACAACTAGCGGCAGGAATTCAGTTCTTAACTTTCCCTCAGTTATTTTGTTATCATAATCATAGACAAAACATGTTTTTTAGGGTTAATCCAACCTGTTAATGGACTTTGTATTAAAACACTTTTGAAATGAATAATACAACTGTAGAAAAGCCGTTGTTTTGTTTACATTTAAAGATGGGGGGGGGGTTAAATGTAAATAAAACAACGACTTTTCCTCAGTTGTATTCATTTCAAAAGTGTTTTAATAACATAATGTATGTCCATTAACATAGTTTTTTCGTACAATACCCAAATTCTAAACACAATTCTAAAACCTACTCAGAGTTTATTTAGTATTTATTGCTGATTTGTATTATTAGTGGCGAGTATTTTCTCCATTCAGCCGCCAGGGCTCGCCTCTGAGCTCAGTGCACACGGCCAGGTTTTCTGTGCCACACTAACCACAACTGAAACACCCGCCGGGCACCAGACGAAAGAAGATAAGACACGCCCTAAAATGAAAGTAAGTCAACCACCTTTCAACCTCATTTCACTCAACAGTCACCTCAAAGACTTTTAAAAAGCGCCTGAAGTATGACTAAACTTAACTATAACTCTAGCTTTTGAAAGTACTTCAATCACTATCCATTCTTCGCGCATCACATAAATATTCCCGATGACAAATAACATCATACAACTTCACTTAAAATAAAAAGCAAAACATTAATTAATTTTCTTGGTTTAACGCTAAACCTGCCGTCAGAGCTGAGCTAATCCCCGCCCCTTTCCAGTGGTAGCCCATCCCCTCCCCACCTCGGTCTGCGCATGCGCGGCGAGCCAGGCAGCCCCCTATTATTATTGTAAGAATAATTGCACTTATGAAAATGGCGGCGAATCAGGGAGCTGTGGGACCTGCTGTGGCTCTCCAGAGCCAGCATTATCCCAACGTCGCGCACTGGAACCCGGGCGTGATGCAACAGCAGCAGCACCCGCTACACACCGCGCGTAGTCTGGAACGCGCGCTGGAAGACGCCGTCTGCTCCGGGATGCTCAACATCAGCGGGAGAAAACTGCGCGACTACCCGGGGCTCAACTACGACCTGACCGATACTACACAAGCAGGTGGGTCCGGCAGATGTGGGCTAATCTCCCTGCGTGCTCCACTGACCCGCTTCTCGCGACTCTTGGTCTGAGAGGACAACAAAAGACAAGCAGCGAGGAGCGTGGGTGCCTATTTGGTGCATTTGCGCGGTGTGTCAGTGGGTGTTTGTGTATTGGCTACAATAGCCAGGGCACATGGTGCTTGTATCTCGCTTTCTGTCGTGTTTATCATATCCAGCGTGGAGTGGCAAACCCAATTATAGCTGGCATTAGAAATACTGTCTAAAGGCATCAGCTTCCCTGGTTGTTTTAGTTTCACATTTCACTTTCTCACCAAACCATATTTCATGTATGAATAAAACTAGAGAAAGCTCTTCAGCTGGAAGAGCCGATCTTCATTAACCTTTGCTCCAGTAATTCGGCTGCTTTTCACATGCAGACACGTATAAATAACATTACACCTTATCGGTGAGCACGCGACAACACTAGAATGCTCCTTTTATTTTTGACAAAGCAGTTTTACTTATCATTATGGGAACAGTTTGTGGATAGGGTGTTGAACGGTGGTGAATGTCATTATTTAAATGGACCATAAGTGCAGATAGAGACTGTAGTGCCAGACAAAAGATGCTGTCTTGATAATCTATCACGCGCCTTTCTTCATGCTCTCAGTGGAAATCAATGCGCAAGCAACCCTGGATAAAATACAAGCACGCATTTGACTACTGTTTTAGCATTCCGATTTAGATGTATTAAACGATATTGTTAATCTAAATAATGTTTGGTCTGGCAAAACACAGTTTGTACAAGTGGGCTGGACTATTATTTATAGGCTACTGCAGCATAATGTGGATTAGCTATATTTCAGTTATTTCTGGAGATGTGGTTCGAAATGGAATGGCTGGTTGTCTTTCAGAAGTGTCTGTGGTCTGTACTGCTAGTCTTGCTGCAGCAAACAGCCATTGAGATGTGAAGCAGACAGTGGGAGGAGTGACACTAACCCATTCATTCACAGCATCGTGTCTACACTCCCATTCAACTGTATTGAGTTACACTTGGAAATAGGACTTTTGTGTATATTTGGCTGGCGTGCATCCATTTAAACTGTATGAAGGGTGTTTTTTTTATATTGAGCCTTGTTTTGATTCTCTCCGATGGCTTGTGTGCTTAAAGAAGCCGGTGTTGTAGATAACGCTGGACATTCATACATTAGTATCGCTGTTTCTTTCAGGGTCGTTGGCATACAGATGACATTCGTTGATAGCTTGAGTGCGCTTTTGTTTGTGTGCATGTGTATGCATCTATTTGAAAGAGGAAATATTTGTATTTGTGCCAGATTGTGACCTATACAAGGAAGCTCAACTGAATAAAGAGAAGAAAGCCCTCAACTTGCAATCTGTGTTCACATTTGTATTTTGTAAGATTGTTTGTTTGCTTGTTAGTTTTTGTGTGTGTTTGACAGTTTGACAAGGCTTGAGTATAGGGTAAGCTTGTGTGTGTGGTGTGGGTCTGTTCCAATGGCTCAAGTGACCCACTTGGCAGTCCTTGCTATGATTGAGTACGAAGACATCCCAGAGTCTCTGATGTTAAATTGTGGCAAAGTTGAACAATTTCCTTTCGTTGTCTTTCTTGCTTTCTTTTTCGCCACCACTTTTCACTGTTTTGATCATTTATGATGTGAGTAAACAACAACAGTCAGCGGTTTGCTGTGTGTAGCGTTGTCATTATATGTGTCTTCATTGATAAACTAGATCCCATTTCTGTGAATTGTCTTTGTTTAAAAAATAATATGCATTTTAGGACTGGGTATCGGTTGCTAGTTGCTACCTCACAATATGATACCCATACATTGTCCTAATTCAGTACATTGTAATGCAGCAGTATCATTTTGTTTTTGGATCAGTTTGGATCTTAAACAGTTTGGTTTAATATTGTCCAGTACTGAGTTTATCATGCTACATATGTACAAGGTTTTGGTGTTTACACTTATTTAGATGACCTGCTTCCTCATTATTTAGGAATTTGTATGAATTAAATTATAATCTGCAATAAAAAATAATGACAATTTAAAAAAAGTTATTTTAGTAAATATGGTAATATTTATATACCATTATAGTATTTGTTAATATTTTGAATGAGCTTTTTATATTTTTACTTTATGTGCTTTTGTCATTTTTGATTATTATTATTCCTAGATTGCTTATTTAATATTTATTTTTTTTAGTTCAGATTACTTTGATTACTGAAAAGATTTGTAATAGTTTAGTTGGTAACTTTTCTGAACACACAATGCAAGTGTTTAAATGTACAATATCCCACTATTGGCCTGCTTGTCTTGCAAAGACCATGTGTGCAACAAATACTTTAAATGCTGTAAAAGTGAGATTTACATGAACCGTGATGGTTAAAGGCTGTTTCAAGGTCTATTTCTGTCACTGCAGAAGTGAGGTTTAAAAGAGCTAGCTGAAGTCAATGTTCACTCGTTTCTAAACACAGATTTCTGAACAAGATGATTTTTGTGACAAAGTTTGATCTGAGGTGAGATGGTTGGGTTTGTTAAATATCCCCAACTTTTCTCACGACCAGGGGTGTCAACTCATTTCAGGTTGAGGGCCAGATCTGAGAAAATGTCCCCTTGTGCGGGCCGAATAACCTTTTGTTAAACCCTAGTTTGCTTACACTTACATTAATATTAACCATACAAACTACAATATAAATTTACAAAAAAAATCTAGTATAATTTTTTTTTTAAAGCTGCTGCTAGGTTATTTTAGGGATGTGCAATATTCACACGTCTTATATAATATATATAGTGATTACCATATTTTGCAGAGTGTGTTTTTGAGATAGCACCTTGGTTGGTTTGAGGTCTGTCAAGGATCAATAAATATGACCCTAAAGCCACCAGTAGTTTCGTTTAGAAACGAAGCTAGTTAAATGCTGCATCTCAATGTGCTTGCTTAAACTACTTATAAGAGTATGTACTCTTTTGGTGAAGAAAAATTATACACTTTTGAGTATGTAGTAGAAGAGGAGGCAAGCTTTGGGACATTCTATAACGTCATACAATTGCATCTTTAAAGGGCCACTCTGTCGCACCTGTTACATGCACCCGGTCACTGTAAACTGGCCTGTCAATCATCTTGTCACAGTTAACTTCCTCCACATTTCATTTAATTTACTTCCTACGGTACTGGAGAATAAAGAAGTAGCTTGTTGATCTGCCATTCGTGGGTCTTTCGCACGGAGAACTCTGCTCATTTTCTTTGCTTCATTTCCTAAAAGTTCACAACATTGCTGTTGCAGATGAAATATAACATGGATAACAATAAATAAATAGTTTTTACCAGGGTGAATGTTGATTATTAGTAACTCAAACCCCTTAAAAACTCTACCTAACTGTAGAGTGTAAAACGTGTAAACTCTACATGTTTTATTCATGTTTGTAGTTCTGGAATGAATCCTTCACCAAAGGTCAATGGATTGTGGGCAGTTTTAGTAATTAGAGTGTGCATGGATCCACACTTCAAAAATCAACCTGAATTAGTAGACAATCCAGGGACTTTTGGCATGCTCTTTTCAACATACTATGATTTGGGACTTACTTATTCTAATCTCACATACTATTAAGGATGGATAGTATGAACACTGAAATGCAGGGATAGTCTTTATGAATGGGCCACTGAATCACTGACTCGGAGATGCACAATTGGTCTTACTTTGGCTTTGTTAAAAACTTTTTCTTTCCGAAACAGAGATAGACAGCATTGTGACTAATGTAACACTTAATACTAGCATCTTTTTTGTTAAGCTATTGTATAAAATCAATTAATTTTGCTTGCGCTGACATTCTAGAATATTCTCTTGTTATAGTTAGACTACTTAACTATCATGACATAAATATAAAAAACTACAGGGCATTTTTTGCCTCTATCTTGAATTATATTTTAATCTGATAGCCTTCATCTGGCACTGAAAAAATCTCATGATGTGTTTGTTTGTTTTTTGCAAAGTTTCAAAATATCAGTTCAACAACACTTAGGATATTAGTACGTGATATATATCGCACACTCCTTGCTCATTTACTTTCTACATGCAAAGCTGTCCTGTCCAGTGCATCACAGTGTCATTTAATATTAGCCACGAGTTGTGATTAAACATATGGCCTACCTGTCGGCATTGAGATTACAAAACCTTTTTTTCCATTTCTCCTTAAATAGCCTGTCCACCCTTCCAGGTCAAATGTCTTCTTTTGGACATGTTTAAAATCACCAGAAAATTGCCACACAAGCATCAGTTACAACGCAGCTATCGTCATATCCTCATGCTGCTTAAGATTCTGGCGTCGCTTTAAAAGGCCCCTGTTAGGTGTCCCGACTCCCGAGGCATAATATCAGCATAAATAAATGAGCATTTTTTTTCCTTGCATTCGAAATAAAATATTGTAGCAAATACACTTTATTTAATTTTCAAAATTGTTTTATATATTATTTTATATTATTGTTTAAATCATTCTGCAGGGTGGATTGGATACCTCTGTGGGCCATATTTGACCTGTGGACCGTATGTATTACACCCCTGCTCTAGAATAAAAAAGATGTTTGTCAAATTTACCAATAAAAATGTGTTTTTAGATATAAAGAACAAATTACATTTCTTAACAATAATGGAGATAAAATGATTTTTTGTCTCTTAATGTCAGTGCAGTAGACTTACCTAGCTGTAGTATGCACTATAGAATATCCAAGTGCAAAGTTGTCTTTCATGAAAATCTCTTGCATTAATGCAGTTTGTGGTCATGTATGAAATATTCATGTATCTAATGTGCTTTTAGGATGCCTGCATTAAAAGCTGATGCAGATGTATGACTAATGCCAGTCATAACTCTGTTTTAACAGCTAAGTGATATTTTGGCTTAAAGGCACAATATTTCACCTACCAGTGAGGCAAGGTTGTCAAGGATGTTATACCATGTGGAATTAATCACAGGCCTTATTTAGATTTTAGATAAAACAAAAGTTCATACAGATTCCTGAATATTAATGTCAAAATCAGAAAGGTTGTACTATAATATAGAACTGAAAATGCTGCTCAGCCCAAATGTTCATGGAAACCATAGTTTAGGGTAGTGATTATATACGTGATCCAAAAATCTAAATTCTGTCATAATTTACTCCTTTATGGCCCTCATGTTGTTCCACACCAGTATGCATTTCTTTGATTAAGATTTTTTTGAAGAACGTTCGACTTCCATTCAATAGACATTAAACACTGAAGCATTTCTCAAAACATCTTCTTTTAAATTCCACCGAATGATGACAGAATTTCAATTTTGGGTGTAACATTACTTTAAATATTGTCAATTGTGAAGTAAGTTTAATGTCTTTTGCTCTATTGAAAGAGACAGAATTTAGAGGAAGTGGTTTCACATTTCTGGATTTAGAATGTGGAAGTGAAGAATACCAGATTAAACTCTACAGCTGACCCGTGAGGGTAAAATAGGAGACTGTTATTGTAGCATTCACTTTTGCTTAGGGATGCAACGATACAATTTTTTCAGAACCGATCCGATCCCGAAAATTCTGAATATCTGTCGATACCCATCCAATCCGATACCAACACAGTATTTTTTAATTAATGTAGAATTTCTATACTTCTGTGTTGACCTGATCATCATTCTTTTGTGTGTTAATCACAATATATTTAATATAAACAACTTCATTTTAATGAAAAATACAAATTAAAAAATTATATATATATATAATCATAATCTATGACAAAAATACTATTATAAACTAGGTTAGTGGATAATTCAGCAGCAAAAGATACTCTAGATTCTTGAAATATCACAGTAATTTTATAAAATCTAATGAAAAACTTTATTTACAAATAAAAGTGAATTAGTCCTAAAATCTGTAAAAATAAAATACAAATTGCTCTTTGTATTGTTGTAAAATACGTTTCATGAAAAAAAAACAAGTAAATACATTTTAAAAATGTTTATTTTAAATGTATACCACAGTAATAAAGGCAGCAACATGTGATAGATAGGAAAGAACAAGACTGTTAATAATCTTTGCGCAGAAAAGTATTATAATACGAAAGGCGCCAATACAGAGCGACACAAAGTGATTATTCGCATCCCGTTCGCAGAATGATGAGCTTGAAACAATACGAAGTCACAGTGTGCAAGCTGCGCACTCCTGCGAGTCCACATAGAAAAGTTAGTACCACACACAAACTGCTCAATGTGTTCATCTTCTTTTCTCTATTCCTATCAGTTCAGTCAGTGTACTGTTTGAGTAAATGAATTACTCCGGGATATTGGTTTATTTAGACTCAGAGGGAGTGTTAGGCATGTTAAAAATGTAAATAAGTATTTTGTGGATTAATGCTTACTGGAGACGCGAACGGTTTCAAATGATTCGGTCCGATTTGGTGAACTGGTTCAACCGGTTCACTAAGAAGAACCAGTTAAATCAAATGTTTTGTTTGCGAACCGGACATCACTAGTACAAAGGAAAGAGATATTGATACACGGTGTATTAGATCTGTGCGTTAGTTTAAAGGTCCCATGACATGGATTATTTCCTTTTCTTTAAATGCTTTTTAATGTTTCCTTAGGTGTATTTATATTGTTAGTATGATTTTTAAATTTGTGTATGTATATATGTATATATGTATATGTGTATATGTATATGTGTATATGTATATGTGTATATATATATATGTGTGTATATATATGTGTGTATATATATGTGTGTATATATATGTGTGTATATATATGTGTGTATATATATATATATATATATATATATATATATATATATATATATATATATATATATATATATATATATATATATATATAATATTACAGCTGTCGAGATTAACGAAGTGTTGATTATATAGCCTAATTATTTTTTCGATCTTTTCCCCATCACATGAAAGGCTGCAGTGATGAGCATTGAGTAGACAGAGTCTGTTTATCACCTGGATGCAGTGATCTCGTCATTATTGCAACACGTTTTCTCTCACAAAATGCTTTCACCACAGCTAACAGCAAACACATGAATACAGTAAGAGCTCCGTTGTGCAGCATAACAGCGTCATTCATTGTAACGGCAGTTTGGGCAAGTGTGCAGATATACTCGCGATGTGTAACAGCTCCGGAAAAAAGCGAGCGTTCTTTGATCGCTCTCTGTAGTTAAATCACAATTTAAATAACAGATTTGTTTCATGCTACTAAGAGAATCAATGTGAAGTTGATCGTTTAGTCACTGGCTTGATTCACTGATGCATAAACAGTATTAAACAATTTAGAAAGAAAGTCTGTGTGAACTTGAATGATTAGCTACACATCAGAAATCACTGATCACAGATCAGGCATTAATGAACACTGTTACTCACTGTTTGTGCCAGTGCTGTCAAATCCATATCATAAAAGTCTGTTTGAAACGCCTGTGCTGACATTGCGACTGAATTATATGTAAATATTTGGGCGGGCAAAGCAGAGAAAGGGGAGGTAACAATTCTCGTTACAACGTCACAACGAGGAGATTCAAGATCAGCCCGTTTGAGCTTCCATTTTCTCAAAGGCAGAGAAAGATAGAAAAATCTCAATTTACACCGATTCAAATTTCTAGAAACGTGGGGAGCATATACAGGCTAGGGGAACTCATATTAATGTAAAAAAACCTCAGAAAGTGACATTTTCATGTCATAGGACCTTTAATAAACCTATTTTTTGAACCATTTTAAACCTCAGTTACTGTGCGCTCTTGAAGAGAGTTTCATTTTGACTGTAACAGAACGCAACACGCAGTTTAACTGCTGAATGGAGGATGACGGACAGCCGCAGCGGAAAGAAGAGTTTACGTGAACTTGAATTTAATGGCTTCAATAATAATTGTACCCCACATGGAACTATGGAACAGTTTCAGAACACAGGAAATATGTCCACAAAAATGTTTTGGTGCTTTATAATGTGTTTGTGCCTTTTGTGGAGCTCAACAATAACACAGAATAGTATATGTACAATATTGGATTTGGATTGGACTCGTCTGACCAGTGATGCGTGGATCAGTGTATTAATAACCCGCACACGACCGACGTTTTCAAATAACCCGCCCACAACTCGGACCGCAAAAAAAGGAAAATGAAATATTGTACCCGACCTGCTTCCTGACCCGCATTTTTTAAAAGAAGTAAATGCTCAACATAGCATCATTTGGCCATAGACATAGGAACTAGGCAAAAAATAAATAAATAAATAACAAACAAAAAACAAATCCTTAATATATTTAAATTTAGTCAAGATTTATACAAAAAATTGTCAATAAGCTAATAAATTTTTACTAAAATAGTCTAGTCTGGCTATGTCTATTTTGATGTTTCTGTTCAGCAGACAGACAGTGAGGCTCGGGTTTGTTCCGATCAGAGCTCATGAGCAGAGAACGCATTTCTCCATATATTACGCTCCACTCGCTCATTCCATGGGGTCTCACTCAACCCAGAATGGCCTGCTGGTTCAAAAATATGCAAGGAGACATTTAATTGTTTAGTAATAAACTGGTGTTTTCTGTGTCGCTACGAAGATGAAGTTGACGATGCGGACTCTCCATGAATGCCAGAGAGAAATGCACATTTCATATGTATTACATAACCAGAGAGTAGCCTATTTATTTTGGTTTTAATGTTTTTGTTTAAAAGTAGCTTGTAATATATAGCCTATATTTCTCAAATATGTGAGGCACAAGCTGAGTTTCGGCTCCCTCCAGTTCACATGCAATGCAAGTGATCGTGCCGGCGCCTCATTACATTGTCTGCTATATATTTGCTTCATATTTATAAAATAAGGGCAACTGATCGATAAAACATTTATCAAAATTAAGATACAATTTTTACAAAACGAAAATCTTTTAAAAAGAGTTTTCTATAAAACAGATCTTAATGAAGTCTTCAAAATCATGTTTTACCAAAAAACAGCGTCTTCACCTTTTCTCTTGCCGCCTCCATCTCTACTTGCAGGCTGAGCTTGTGCCTCATCTTCACGCCAGTTATTCAGCCAATAAAGTGTAGGCCTATGTATTTCAAAATTGTGTCTAGAACTATATAAATTAGAAAGGTTTAATTGGCATCTTTATTTCAAACGACCTGACAGATCACGATCCGAATATCATTAAAAATATTTTTGGATGACTCGTAACCGTGGGCAACCACAGGTGACCGCAGGCACTCGCTTATTTTGGATCAACCCGCGCATCACTGCGTCTGACGGATACTCGATATGGTTGGACAGTGTTAGTCAGCGTCTGAAGTGGTACATGTCGTAGAGAGCAATGCTCATGGATGTTCCAGAGTTCGTTTCCACCTTTTTGCCAAACTTGCTCTTCTTCCTTTTTCATTACATATCACATCGAAAGTGAAAGTAGATGCCATTTAAAGTAAGTGAGAACAGTAATATATTTTTTTACACTGTGACAACAGCAGCATTTTTAACTGTGCTATTTACACTAAGTGAAAATAGCGATTCTATTTAAGCTTTGTAAAAGTAGCAGATCTTTGCAATGTGTAAATAGTAATTAGATTTTATTTATACTTCTAAACAGTGATCGATATTATTTGCACCTTAGTGTTGTACATTAACAGGATGCAGTAATAACATATAGAGTGTAAATTATTTTATTACAATTATTTAATAGACACTGTCTTATTGGTACATCAAAGCCCTCCCTACCTACATATGACTTTCCCAATTGATACATCATTATTAAACACTTGTTAGGAAATTGATTTTCACTTTTCTGATGTGATATTATGTGTGACGTCTCAAAACACAATGACTTTACTCTCTAAATTTAATAATTTAATTCTCAACATTAGTAACAGGAAGTTCCGGGGCTTTTTGTTCCTGTGGCAGTGTGATAAGTGAATGTCTCCTTAATTTCTCTCTCTTTAGGCTAACCATGAACACTGTGTGACTTTCTCAAGTTCTCATTAGTTCAGTAGCTATTAAAATCAAAGGTCCATCTCCGCTCTCAGACACATGAGCAGATTTCAATAGATAGTGACTATGACTCATGTAATTCCATTGCACACACTGTGAGGATTTTAGAAGTTCAGATTGTGTTCACAACTCTAAGGTTAAGTTGTATGAACAGAGGTCAATGTGGAAACCTTAAATGGATTTATTTTGAAGTGAGACAGATAAAAGGGGTTTCCAGGAACTACAATTTTTAAATAGCTTGTCATTGGGCTTGAATAAATGACATTTGTTGTAGAATTATCCTGGGTAAAAACTATAGATTTTATTACACTTTAAGGGCTGTACACCCTGAAGGGGATAGACACAGCTTGACCTTTTTTTTTTTTCTCTCTCTTGGCCTAGGTTGGTCAGTAGATACCATATTTTCCAGACTATAAGTCGCACTTTTTTTCATAGTTTGGCTGGTCCTGTGACTTATAGTCAGGTGCGACTTATTTATCAAAATTAATTTGACATGAACCGAGAGAAATGAACTAACAGAAAACATTACCGTCTCCAGCCGCGAGAGAGCGCTCTATGCTACCAGAGATGCTGCTCAGTGTTCCTGTAGTCTACACTGAAGACCTAGAGCGCCCACTCGCGGCTGTAGACGGTAATGTTTTCTCTTGGTTCTTGGTTCTAAATAAATGCGACTTACTGTTTATTCACACCGCCGGCGCCGAGAGCGTCAAAGTGGCCGGAAAGTCATTCATTTTCAATGTAAGTCGGTGTCGAGCAGCGGCGAGGCACGGCGCGGCGCGACTTGGCCGTTGAGAGCGTCGAGGAGAGTTGAAATCAAGGCAACTTTATGGTAATGAGCTATGACGCGGTTGGGCAGCAACCAGTCGCAACGTAGAAGTCCACCGCTTGACAGGATTCCAGAGAACGCAGCTCCGACCACATTAGTTCCCAAGCACAATATAGGACAGGTTGATTATTGCTATTTCACGTTTGCAATAATCTATGTGTCCCTGTTTGCATACAGGGACATAAAAAATCAATTAACCTGTTAAATGTCACCCCGTCCCGTATACGGGACACCTACGTTGACTATACTATATTACAATCAAATTTAATCTAATCTTGACAAACTATATATCGTTGGAAAGGTCTAAGACTCCCAAATATATATTATACCAATATTTTTTGTTAAAAATTATGTAGGAAAAGTAATAGATCAATTTATGACAAGAGTGCACCCTCAGAAATCTACATTACAAAAGGAGCTTTGACCTTTGTTTAAAAAATAGACTACCTCGTTGCCTTTTTCTCTATCACATTTTAGAAATCATCGGAAGTTATATATCACTTGAAAACATAAAATCTCAAAATTCATCCTTCAAAACCCATTTTAAAATCAGACATTACATTACCATGTAAATGGCACATCAAAATCATGTTACAAAATGTTTTCAGTCATGAAATATAAAAATTTTGGTTTGTATCATGCACGTTCAAGTCTATCTTCAAAAACGTGAGTGACAGTTATCAGGTTAAAAGTGATACGTGGACCAAGGTGTCTGATATTGTTAATTTTAAGTAAAGGATCTTAATATTTCGTCCACAACAATATTTAATGAGGTTAACTTATGACGTTACCCTCCTTGTGTTTAGTCTGCACGAGATCAAGAAGCTTGTTTGCTTTGCGGCCACTTTAAATACAAAATAAGCATTCGATATACGTCAGAGCGTCTTAACGCTCACAAATCTTTCTGCAGCGTCGTGAGCAGAGCGGCAATAGCGATTTTTGACGCTCTCTACGCCGGCAGTGTGAACGCACAGTTATAGTCCAGTGCGACTTATAGTCCAAAAAAAAAAAAGGTAATCGCTGCTTTTCATGTGCCATCACAAAACGAACGCGAACATCGGCCTTTTGTTTGCATGCTTTGTTAAATATTTAAATTCAAAGCATCTATGTTTTACTATAAGTGATACATCAAGCATTATTAATTAATTTATCAGACTTGATAATATGTCACAGAAATAAATGTAGGCTATTTCTATTTTATTTATTTATATTTATATTTATAGCATTATTATATTTTTATGACATAGGCTACGTGGAGCTAAACTCTCGAGACGAGACTTATGACAGATAAAATATGTTACTAAATAAATTCACGATTGTTATGGAGAATAAGAAGCTGACGTCTGATTTGCATTTATCATCTTTACTATGGTTACGTTAAGGTCTAGCATGCATGGTCTTTTACATCGCTTATAAATATTTCTGCCTTGTTTAGTGATAATAATCCACATCGGATCGAGTTATTTCAAACATTCGCTGATGACTGAAAGTGAGTTTTGAGCTCAACTTATTTTAAAAAGTCTTTAATGCTGGGGTTATAGCTGTTATCTTTCTGAAATGAACGGCGCTGATGCTCTCCAGACGCAGAGAAACTCCGCCTTTGTTCATAACCACTCCTCTAGCCCCAAATTGCCCACTTTGGTCCAAGGTTTTTGTCAGGCCAAAAACCCCTGTCCATTGGCCCCGAGGAAGCCCCGACGAGGCATGATCAAGCCCTGGAAGTGACCGTGGCCCTGGCAGGCACTAGCACGCTCGCTTTTAGCCCGACAGTGGAAACATGGCTGTTGTCAGCTTTGTGACATTTAAATCAGAAGAATTACTAAAAACAATGTTCAAAGGCAAGTGACAGTGCGTCACACTGGCCTTAGGCCATCAGGCCACCCATTTTGTGAGCCTGCCTATAAACATAATTAGATTTTAAGAGGAACTACGTAACTTAATTTAGCTGGTGTTGTTTGAGTTCCTTGCTTGTCCTCCTGTGATGCACGCTCTGGTCTTGAGATCTTGTGACAGCCAGACAGGCCTCAGCTGTCTTGAGACCTCTCTGCCCTTCACAGATGAACACACACACACATTAACACACACACATACACACACAGCACTCTCCAGGGATTGAGTTAATTACACATGATCTGAGATGCTGGTCCCATCTGTAAGGTGTCAACTTCACACCCTGGTGCTCAGCATCATGGTCTTTGTAGTTCAGGTTGCACATCACTGTATAGTGATGCTTTGCATCACTAAGAAAAAAGACGTTTGGGGGATATGGATTAAAATGTTAATAATCTATCCAATAGATCAATAAAGAGTGATGATGCAGTCAAATGTTTGACATGGCCAATACATCTAAAACTATCATTAGGCTAATTCAGGGTTAAAAATAAAATCGATGAAGTATGAGTCGGCTCTTCTCATTTTCTGAAGTATCTGATATCTTAATTATCAATCATTCTGAGCTCTAGGGCTAAGCTTTTTATAATCTTAAAGGGGTCATGACATGAGAAAGCACATTTGCTTCGATCTTTTGACATATAAGAGGTCTTTGTAGCTTTGAAACATCCTGCAATTTTCATAGCTTAAAACATCCTCCTAATTATAAACAAAGCATTTATTTAAATCCAGCTCCACAAATGGCTCATTTAAATATTAGGTGGCATGTGACGTCACAAGGGTACAAACATTTTCATATGCAGTGCCTCCAGAGCAATACATAGATGAATAGATGTACATTGATATTGATCTATTGAAAAGATGTGCAATAATTTTCTGGGAAACGCAAGGCGAACGTAGTTCCAGGCATCTCTCTTGACTGCATTACAATTCAATATCACTTCGCATAGTTAACTGTACCTTTTTGTGCAAACTGTGCGAATGTTATTACTGTCAGCACTGCCCTGGGGATTTTATCAGTTAGCCTATAGTGTAGCAACTTACAGGCTACACGTGACATTTCTCACTAGTGAGGTAATAACAGCGCTATTTAGAGATGCTGCAGCAGAACAGTGTTTAGAGACGCACAGAGGTACGTTAGCCTAATTCACACATGCTCTCTCTCTCTCTCTCTCTCTTTGTGTGTCTCTGTCACTCTCGCTCTATTTCTAATAACTTCATTAACCACCTCAGGGTTGCATTATTTTTCTAATAATTCAAGAGCCCGTTGTCAATTATTCCTTACTTATTTTATTTTGGCATCCCGGATCACATCGTAGGATAATCAGGGCTTGCAAATTCGCTAGCCTGACATCCCATGCCTAATGTGTTTTCCAGTCGGGCTACCAAAATGTATCCCCACCCTTGCAGATTGTAGGTGGTTATTTGAATGTGTTTCTAAGTCTTGCCAATTTAAACATTCAAGCATTTTAAACCATTGACGCGCAATAACAGACAAAGAGGCAAAACAGAACTCAATTTGGTCCTTGCGTGCTGTTATTTGTGTGCACCCTCAAAGCACGCACACAGAGAGCCGCATTTCAGACAGAACGGGAACACATAATTGATTCCTCTTTTGTTGTCTCCTTCCTCTTTCTCAAAATGCCTGTATTGGCAAGTATTCTCTTAAACAGTCAGTTATGTCTTAAGTGAAGGAAAACAGCTGAGAAACAAATTGTATGTGTCTCAATATATAGGAGCTGTGCTGTTGGTCTTAAAGGTACAGCAGCCAAATACCTGCTGCTGTCTGTGTCGTCAGTGTTAATTGAACAACAAAACACAACTGTAAATAAGATTCATCCATATTTAATTTATACAGTGAACACTATGCAGTGTTATTTTACACCTATTAAATTTCTGCGCCTGCAAACTAATGTTAGAACTTCCTTTATTTGTAGTTTAGTTGTATTTAGTTGAAATTTTGTGAGCCCTGGTATTATATGCCTTGAAGCTGGAGTGTCCAACCCTGCTCCTGGCGATCCACTGTCCTGGAAAGTTTAGCTCCAACCCTAATCAAACACACCTGCCTTTAATTTTTAAGTGATCCTGAAGACCTTAATTAGTTGCTTCAGGTGTATTTGATTAGGATTGGAGCTGAAATTTGCAGGACCGTTTTTTATTAAAATATCCCAAAACCACTTAAACATTGTTATATATTTTGCTGACTTGTGTACTTACATTATCACAAATGTTTCGAAGAATGTTTAAATCCAGAGACCATGTCCATAGTGTCATTGTGTCACCTCGACCTCGCCCCTCGATTTCCGAGGTTTTGTTTTGGTCTTGCTCTCCTCTGGTCAACGTGTGCGTGGGCGCGCTTTTCAGAGACAAATGCTCATATAAGGAGTTCCACCATCGTCTATGTCATAAGATTGAAACAAACTTTTTTTTTTTTTAACTTTGGCCATGGAAAATTGATAACCATGTTTGAATGCTTATTAGTCTTTTTAACTGGACTGGTGGTGGTGCTTTTTTGGTCATTCAGTGTTTCTGTTAAAAAAAAAACCTTGGGGAAAAAAAACTTACAAAAATACTGATAGGATAATAATAATATGATTCCTACTAATAAAACTATAAACACACTAAGGATTACTAAGGATTACTGAGCTGCTGGATTCATGAATATTAACAGAGACAATTTGATATTAATCAGGTTTTGTGGACATGGACGATAATAGGTGAGCGCCAGCCAATAAGATTGTCATTTGCTCATTAAATCCACCCACTACCGGAAAACCAGCTGTTCTTAAAAGCTGAAGTCTTCCAAATGAACGCCATTATTTTGACAGGAAAATACAGCAAAGAATATTGTTTAAATGTAGCGAGTCAATGTGAGTGTGAGAGAAAGCGACGGCGATTTGTGTGCCTTAACACTAGAGTTTACGGTACATTATACAGGTGCATGTATGAATGTCATTGTTTTCTTCATTGAAATTCATTGGCAGCAGCAGTAGTCAAACAAACTAGTTTTAAATGTATGTGTTTCCACTGGATGTCTTTAAGAATCTTGTTTTAGTTTTAGTATAATGACATGGTTATGACACAGGTATTACAAGGAGAGGGTGACTTATGAGGACATAACCCATGTCCCCATTTTTCAAAATGCTTATAAACCATACAGAATGAGTTTTTTTTTTTTTTTTGAGAAATTAAAAATGCACAAAGTTTCCTGTGAGAATTAAGGTTTGGTGTAGGATAGAATATACAGTTTCTACAGTATAAAAACATTACGCCTATGGGATGTGCCCACTTTCCACACAAACAAACTTGTGTGTGTGTGTGTGTGTGTGTGTGTGTGTGTGTGTGTGTATGTATGTGTATGGGGGGGGTCTGGTCCCCTCTGCTAAGCAGCTGTGCCTCAGTCTAAGTATTGAGTGTAAAATAGGTAGAGAAGACAATGAAAGGAGAGACAAAGAAAATAAATGAAGTCATAACTCAAACTCAAAAAAGTATCAGTATGATACTATATGAGGATCATAGACCATAGAGAAAAAAAAAACGAAAAGAGAATCATTTCCCTTCAGTCAGCTCTTATGAAGGTAAAATAATGCCTAAAAGATTTGCAAATGCAGGGTAAGAGTTGTAGAAGTGTAAAGTAAATTTGCAAGTACAAGAGAAGCTTTGTAAAGGTGTAAATCTAGTTTCAAGCTTAAGGAAAAAATAAACTTCAGCTTCATGCTAACGCAAAATAAATATGATCTGCATTCAACTGACTTCCATTTTTCCACGCTTACACTTAGGACTGCATGATAATGGTTAAACTGATAATCACGGTTATTTTGATTAAAATTATAATCAACTTTATTAATAATGATTATTCTATCCTGCTGGAAAAAAAACTGCTAAAACCAGCCTAAACTCTTCCAGCTTGGTCAAGCTGGTTTTAGCTGGTTGTTCCAGCTGGTCTCCCAGCCTGACCAGCTAAGGAAGTGGTCAAAACCAGCAAAGACCAACTAAAAATGACCAACTAAAATCAGTCAACCAGCTTAGGCTGGTTTTAGCTATTTATTTTTTTCAGCAGGGAAATGAAATAAGATTTCATGTGTCCTTTAGCCAACCTCCACTGACTATACACTGACTTCATTTAACCAACTATGATAATAGAAAACTCCTGATTTTGGTTAGTGTTTTGTCATCTGTATTCACATCACATTACAGTATTCTAAGTGACACTTTAATCGCAAATGGGGAAAATTAGCTCAAAGATCGTGAATACACACTGAAAACTAACATAGCCATGCCATTTTCAGCACGAAAACTGGTTAAAAAAAAACAAAACAAAAAAAACTAAAACTAAACTTTCTAAAACTCTTAATAAAATTTTTTTAATTTTCCACCATTGCATTGTAACGGGTAGGGAAAGCGCATTTATTCCTCAAACACAATAGATCCATTATTGAAACTCAGTGAAAGTTCGATCGTGGCACATATGTTAACACAAACAGTACAAATGACTTGTGAAAAAAAACTCATTCTCTATATGACACTTTCATTTAAGCAGAATATCACTGTGGAGAGATTGCTAAACTTATATGTTTTCATCATCAGCAATTGTTCCACCATCAGTGAGCATGCAGAGGGTTGCCAGGTTGCACAAATTAAATAAAACACCGGGAAGAAAGTGTATCCTTAAAGGAGAAAAGAAAAGTTTTGGGGCTTAAGGCCCTGTGTCCACCAAAGTGTTTTTAGCCAGCTGAAAACGGCAGGCGCTCTGCTGAAAACAGCCACCTGTGAGTGCTTGAGAACGCTTTTTGTGGTGCAGTGGTTTTTTTTTATTTATTTGAGATGCTTTGCTTGCTATGGTACTGGATTTTGCGCTTGTTATCATGTTGGTGTAACAAAATGGAATTTGCCCCGCCCCTCCGGCACTATGATTGGTTAGCTGACTAAAAAGTGACAGTGAACATTGTTGAACATTCTACAATAATGAGCCGGCCAATATCGTGATAATTATTTTTAATTAATCGAGAAAGGTGGATATCATTATCGAGATTAAAATACGATTAATCATGCAGCGCTACTTACACTTTTGGCACGTTGTTTTCACTAAAATACAGTCAAAAGCACTGCAAGCCTGTGGACAGGGATAATAACAGTTTAAAGAGCTGCAAAATGGATCGACTGCATAGAAAAAATTGTTGCAAACATCTGAATGACTTATGCATGTGGTGCAAAAGGTCCCAAAATAAACCAGTATGTTCAGCTCCATCTTTCTTTTATCTGCGCTTACAATTTTGGCCCGACTCTCTCACTCACTGGAAACCCCTTTCACACTGAGATTCCAGATAACACACGGGTATAGTGTCCTGGCAATGTGTCCCGGATCATTAGATTTTGGTTCATTCATACTGCCGGTGATTTCCCAGAATATGTGCGTGCGTTCACACACAACCCGTAAAGGTCTTGTAATGACACGTGAAATCAGGATGTTACGTGTAATGTATGAAATGAAAGCTTGGCATGTTAACTTTCACTTAAGCTGGCGAACGATTTCAGCTTTAGTGCGAGTAGTGAGGAGCTAACTGATCTCTGGTTCATTAAAGTTTGTGTAAATGTTTTCAGGGCGAATGTTGATCTGCCTTCAAAACACCCGGTAAAAGAGTCACACGATAATATGCGTACTCATTTTGACACAACGTTTACGGCATTGGTTCTGGCTTTTGTTCACACAGAGTTCGTTCTGGGAATGAATCCGGACATGTTACTAGGTCCCCAACCTGGGATCGATC
Source organism: Carassius auratus (assembly GCF_003368295.1). Taxonomy (NCBI): domain Eukaryota; kingdom Metazoa; phylum Chordata; class Actinopteri; order Cypriniformes; family Cyprinidae; genus Carassius; species Carassius auratus. The sequence goes on along the minus strand of NC_039247.1, from coordinate 13,960,098 downwards.
CTGGAATCAATCTCAGGATTGGTTTGCGTTCACACAGAAGGCAATCTGGCAATTTTCCAGGACCAACGTGCAGTGTCAAAGGGGCTTGAGTTTTGCAAGTTTGAATGGGAGGTAAGGTCCATCAGCTTCTTCTAGCCAATCAAATGAGGCTCTTGCTGACTCTCCATTTACTCTTATCAGATTGGTTTAAAGCTGCAGTTGGTAACTTTTGATGCTCTAGTGATTAATAAACAGAACTGCTTGCGTGTTGTAGCCGGAGCTACTTCTCTCTGTTTATGTCTATGAAGAATCACAAAGGTACTGGGTTACTCCACCGGGGTACCCCCGAAGCAATCTAAAATAGTCAGAATATAAACACTTATTATAGGTGCACCCTAGTGATTCAGGACAAGCCAAAAACACGGTTTGGAAAATGGATTCATGGTGTACTCACTTATTATATACATTTTGTATACTTTGAACACAAAAAAAAGTTACGGACCGCAGCTCTGAGTGGTTGTTTCTTACCGGGAGCGATGTATTTCTGCAAATGGCAATAGGACCACTGGGAGGAGCAAGAGGAGCTTGATTTTTTCACAGATTATCTGTCTCATATTCTACTGTCAGGACATAACGACAGGTTTCACAAATATGTAAAAAATAAATTTTTACAAAAGTTACCTACTGCAGCTTTAATAAACACATCACACGCCAAAACAATAATCTTCATTTAGTTCAGGATTGTTCTCATTGCCAGAACGGTACTTTTAAAGTGCACATACATTTAAAAAGAAATATATAATAACTTAAAACATGATACTTCATAAGTTATATGAGTGTACCATTAGGGTATATGTTCATACTGAATTTCAAGTGGTTCAATAGTAATTGAACCAAAAAAAAAAAAAAAAAAAAAAAAAAAAATATATATATATATATATATATATATATATATATATATATAAGAAAGCATTTTGTTGCTCAGACTTGATTTATATAATAGCTTGATCAGTTACATGAAAGTAATCAGATTCCAAACTGAAATTTCAAAATATACAGTTGAGTGTTAAATACCGTAAACAGAGACATTGTCTGAAAAACTGACACGTCCAGATTTACGTAGCCTTATTGGTATAGAAAAAATGTTTTACAAAGTATAGCACTCTTATACTGTAGTGCTGAGCATCGTCACATTTAATGTTTAACATCCGCTCAATGGTGTATGCAGATTATATGATATATGAAATTTCAATGTAAAGCCAAACCAATCCAATAATGTTAACACCAACTCACAATTCAGTACGAACACATGGGAGTCTAGCCTAATGGTACACAACTTATAAAGTGTCATGTTTTAAGTTGTTGTATATTTATTTATCTTTAATGTATGTGTACTTTAAAAGTGCCGTTCTGGCAGAAAGAATGATCCTGAACTAAATAAAGATAAAGGTTGTGCTGCCAATGCAAAAATCGGATAAGAGTAAATGCAGAGTGAGCGAGAGCCTCATTTGATTGGCTACAAGAAGGATGTGGACCCGCCCTCTCCCTCACGCTTGCAAAACTGTGTGAGAGATTTGGTACAAATTGTAAGTGCAGAGAAAAGAAAGACAGAGCTATACATTGGTTTATTTCGGGAATTTTTTGCCCCACATGCACAAGTAATTTAGATGTTTGCACCTTTTTTTTCACACATACAGATAGGTTCATTGCAGTGAATCCGTTTTGCAGTTCTTTAAACTGTTGTTTTCAGTTGGAAATCACTGTTCACAGGCTTGCAGTGCTTTTGACCATATTTTAGTGAAAACAACGTTCCAAAAGTGTAAGCGTGGAAAAATGGAAGTCAGAAGAAAGCATATCATATTTATTTTGCGTTAACTTGAAGCTGCAGTTTCACAATATATGAATTAGACTTAGGAGTAACAATAAAATGCTACCAATAATTTTTTCTTACACTTGAAACGCAATTTTTTTTTTCACCTTTACAAAGCTTATCTTGTGCATGCAAATTTAATTCATGCTTAAATTCTCATGTACACTTCCACAATTCATACCCTGTGTTTGCAAATCTTTTAGGCATTATTTTACGTTCATAGCTTTCTTTCACTGGTTTCGTGCCAAAAGATGGACACACACACATGCACACACACGCACACACACGCACTACTACTGGAGATGCGGAGATGAAATATTAGAAGTGTCATTGTCTCAAGGAATTCCCATCAGTTCATCCCTCACCACCTCCATTCTCACACACCTCTTCTTTCTGTCCACAGTCATGCGCACACACACACACACACACACACACACACACACACACACAAATTTACTGAATTTTCATTTTTAGGTGAAGCATCTCTTTAAAGAGCCAGAATGTTATGATAGTTTTAAGTTTAGTTCCCAGTCCCCATGCATTTTTTTATGTAACTGAAAATGAATTTTTATTTAATATTTTAATAGCCCCAATTCTGATACAAGTCCTTTAAAGAACCCCCCCCCCCCCCCCCAATAAAAAAACCCTGGCAAAACTTTGATTGTAATCAATTTAATGGGGTAATTTGATGCGGTTTAAATTTTTGCTTTTCAATCTTTGGAGTGTTACAAGCTGCATGAAAAAGGTCCTGAAAGTTGCAAAAGTCTGAAACAAAAAGAGATATTCTTTATGAAAGTTAAGAGTCCACCATGGGAATATTTGCATAACACCGCCCAAATGTTCATGCAAAGAAAGAAGGTGTATCTTTTATTGTTGCTCTTGCTGCCATCGCCATGTTGTGAAGAAAACTAAACTACTTTGTTTGGCCTTCCAAAAGATGACAACTAAAAATCAGTGGTCTTATATGGTAGTTTTATTTAAAAGATTGTTCCAGAACAGTTCAACCCAAATATTCATGTGTGAAGCACATTTTACAGATTATGAGGACTGATTCTTGGGAGAGTACCCTACAATACGTTGTCTGTTTCTATAAAGTGGGGCAATTCCAACATTGCAAGGACAGTTTGGCACTTCTGACTCATAGTCTGTAAGTACGTTTCAAAGATTTTGTTACAGCTAAGTGGCCCATGCTAATCAGCCAAAACATGACTTATTGGACCCGGATTGTAAAATTGACATTATCCACAAACAGTGACAGAGAATCAGAAACTCATGTAATCTGTGCACAAAAGTTTTATTAACTAAACACTATCAAAAAACTAGTCTAACAAACATGCATAAATACAAAGGGGAGTTAAACCATGAATTAAACCATTTAATGCAGCTATGGAAAATGTGTCAGTTACCAAACTGAGTGAAACTATCAGTGCCATTTTAAAATGGGGTCCACAGCTTATACTAAACCTCTGTTTTGTTTAGTTAAATGTACGATACTTGCATTACCTTCGATCAAGAACGCTGCCTGCAAAGTCAGCTGCCTATAGAATTTCGGACGCAGCTATGAGCATGCTCCGCTCTCTTATCAGCCTACTGAAGGTTGTTCAAGAGAAATGTCAGTACAGTTTGGGTTGGTAACAGTTGCTAGGCAACACCGCTTCAGTCTGTAATAGTTGTCAGCATAGATATTCAGGTAGAGTCCACATTTGACCCCTCCTGACACATCTAAATGTCCGCCATCTTTGAACTGTCTTCATGTCGTCACTTACAATAAAAATCAATGAGTTTCAAGATGCATTGTGCAGCATCTGGTTGTAAAAAAACACCTAAATTTAAATTCCTGAAGTAACTGGATCAACTTTAACAGGTAAGAATGAGCTGGTTTATTAACTCAATATTACAGGTTTTTAAACTAAAGTACCTTTTAAATGCCTTGTTATTAAGAGTGCAACTTCATCTAGTTGTAGTTCAACAAAAGCATCTTGTGAAGTCTACCGAAGCTATAGATAATAATGTGTGTATAACAACAGTTGCAGTGCAGATGCTCTCGAGTGCTCATGGACTGTCTTTCATCTTCTAATATGGCGGATGGCTTGCGTATAGCGGCCCATAGAAACAGCTGCTAATAGTCTAATCTAGCTATACTGTACATATCTATGGTTGCCAGTCAGCACAGCTTCAGGTTGGAAACCTTAGCTGCACAGTCAATAAATGACAGAGGAAGTTGACATGACTTCTCTTCTGTATGCATGTCTGTTCCCATGGCAACACTATGGTAATGCTAACTCAGTTCTGATTGGTTGAAGATTGAGATTGATGTCCGTTTGGGGATGAAGGCTGATATTTCATTCAAAGTTCTTTTCTTCTTCCAGTCAAAATGGTCCAAATTTGAAGCCAAAACAAGATCAACCACAAAGTAACACACATTGGTTTGTGAATGAAACAGTGGTTTTGAACAAATCAGTGGAGAATAATTCAAGTCACTTGGTGCCACCTACTGGCAAAACAAAGGCAGAAAGATTCCCTGAAAAACCCAAGAATGACTCTCTGTCTTGAACATGCAAACACAGTCCAGTACAGTGACACAGACAAAGAAACCTCCCAGTGCTGCTGGACTGTATATCAGCTCGACCAATCAGATTCAAGGACTAGAACTAACTGTGGTGTAGTTGCATTTAAGTACACATTTGCTCAATGTAAACACAACATGTGGTTGTGTGGTCACATTCCCCACATTTTTATGTCATTTCATTGTGCATACCGTCTCTGTATCTTTCTGTTGATCTCATTTGACTTATCTGATTTTTTTTTTTTTCTTTTATAGACTTGTCGAAAAACCGTTTTGGTGAAATCCCTCCAGAGGTTTGTATGTTTGCACCGCTGGAGTTATTAAACCTCTACCACAACTGCATAAAGGTGGTTCCAGAGGCCATTATCAACCTACAGATGCTCACCTACCTGAACATCAGGTAACACCCACACTATGATGTCTGTTAACTCACTTTGACATCTCATTATACTGATCTATCTCTAAAGCTACAACTATCATTGTTCAAGCTGTTAAAAAAAAAAAAGTATTTTAAATGATACTGGATTGAAATTTATGGTGGACCTATAGTAATGGATTCGGTTCAAGTAGGTTTGAACCCTGTTTGAATCTGGAAATTTGGTTAAAAAAAATACACTATTGTTCTGTTTTATTTGATAAAAAAAATACAGTAAAAACTATAACACTGTCAAACATTATTACAATTGAAATATGATTACATTTTAAGGATTTTTTACTTCAATGTTTTTTGAAGACAATAAATACATTACTTAATTTTACAAAAGATTTCGATTTAAAATAGATGCAGTTTTTTGGAACGTTCTATTCATAACAGAATTCTGAAAAGTTTCCACAAAAATGTTAAGCAGCACAATTGTTTTCAACATTAAGCAGCACAATTGTTTTCAACATTGATAATTATAGTAAATATTTCTTGAGCAGCATCTTGTGACACTGAAGAAGACTGAAGTAATGATGCTGAAAATTCAGTTTTGATCACAGGAATACATTTTTAAATTGAAAACAGTTATTTTAATATTGTAATCATATTTCACAATATTACAGTTTTACTATATTTATGATTGGTCAACATGTGAGACACAAGTCCTTTGCAGAATAGTAGTTTCTATCTTCCAGCAACTGAATGGGGTTCCATTGATTTCAGTTGTTCTGTGGGTTTACATCATTAGAGAAAGTGATGGAGGATAAAATGTGTATTTATTGAATCCAATCCTTGTGTTTTCAGTCGAAATCAGCTGTCCGTTCTCCCCAAGTTTCTCTTCAGTCTTCCTCTGAAAGTACTGGTGGTCAGCAACAATAAACTCCTGTCTATTCCTGAAGAGATCGGAAAGGCCAAAGACCTCATGGAATTGGTCAGTGTGTGGAAATGCATGCGTGATTGTATTGTGTATAATAATGGCTTTACAGTACATGTGTTTCCTATGTTCAGGACATCAGCTGTAATGAGATCCAGGTGCTTCCTGCTCAAATGGGGAAACTCCTCACGTTACGAGAACTTAACATACGAAGGAACTGTCTACAAGTGTTACCAGATGGTATGGACACATACACAACACATGTGCTTCTGATCAACCAATGCATCAGTCAGATAAAACGTCAAAATCTTTGCTGTATATATACCGACAATAAGCACGTTTAGTGTATACTATTTATGTTAATACCATGAGTTAAGACAGAAGTTCTCATATCTTTTTTTCTTTTTCAGAGTTGTCCGATCTGCCGTTGATCAGGTTGGATTTCTCCTGTAATAAAATCACTGAGATTCCCATATCTTACCGCAAACTTAAACAGTTACAGCACATCATTCTTGACAACAACCCCATGCAGTCTCCTCCTGCACAGGTGTGTCTGTACTCCTCTGTTACTGTCCATCTCTTCACATTTTTCATTGTTGTTACTGTCTGTTTATTTCTTTTCTGTTGACGCCATCCAGTGGCTGACAATGGAAAATCCCTAAAATATCAGTCGTATTGATGCAATAATGATGATAGTGTTTTTCTTTGGTCATATCTAACCTAAGATGCTACATGAGCCAAGAATAATCCTCTAAAAAAACCCTGTTGCATAACACCTGTGGTCAAATGAATTGCAGTGGAAAAAGTTTGAAGTGGGACATAGAGTTTCCTGTTTTCCTGTTTGTGCAACTTATAATTTATTTGTAAGATTAATTTAAGTCCGTATCATAGTATGGCTTAGTTTGATTATTAAATAACAAAGGCTGCAACTGAATTAAATAAATGTGCTGCAGGCTTGAGGTGGTTCTTTTAAAGAACATAACCAAGTGTGAACATCTAATTTTCCTCCACAAGATAGTTCACACTCAAAGAAGAAGAAGAAAATTCTATGAAGATTCACTATCTACAGAATAACCCCAGAATGATTTCACAAATGTTTCTGTATTTTTTTTACTTATCACAGTATCCTGAGGACTACTTAAGAATTTTCACCATGTAGTTATGTCTGTTTTTTTCTGTATAAAATTGATCACAAATTGGCAATGTGCTGTGTTCAAAACCACTGAGACATCACATTGTGCCCTTGAGCAATGTACTTATACCTAAAAATGTGCAGATGTGATAATAGCCAAGCACAGTGGTTTAAATCTACAGATTTAAGCTCATCAGAATGTTGTCCTCACATTTGAGGAAACAATAGCTCAGATGCGAGATGTTGAAAAGGTTATTTTCCTTCCTACTTTTAATTTTAGTTAAATGTTTTTGACAGAAAATTACGCAAAACACTGATAAAGATGTTGTTTCGGTCTGTTGATAACAAAATCACTTTTATGACATCTCGTCTTGCTGCGACACGCAGATTTGGAGGACTGCCAGTTCTTCCTGCGACTGAAATTATCTACAGAATGTGTAGTTTTTCCTTGGAAATTACTTGGCAATTACCCCAGAGAGAAAGTGTGTGCACGTACAGGTAGACACCAGTCTGCCAGTTTGTTGACTTTTAAAGAAGACAGCTTGTTATGCTAAGATAAGTAGATAGATGTATATCTTATTATTATATTTTTACATTTACATTTAATCATTTAGCAGACACTTTTATCCAAAGTGGCTTAGAAATGAGAAACAATAAAAGCAATCAGACCAATGAGAGAAAAACAGTATACAAGTGCCATGACGTGTCTCAGTCTAATGCAGTACATGTAGCTAGGGTTTTATTCTTCAAAGAATAGAATAGAATAGAATAGAAAAGGTAAGTGCTAGTTTTAGTTGGTCAAGTGCGGGTGAAAAAAAGATCTTTTAAAAGTGTCTTTTTAGATGTTTTTTTTTTAAAACGATAATAAATTAATGAAATGCAAACAGATTTCTGTGTGAAGTAAACATAAATTAAATCTTGCATAAATATTGCATTGCACTGAATGTAAATATTTCCATGAGAATGAGAATTGGCTTAATAATGAATGCTTGTTTATGTATACAATACTGTTCCAAAGTTTGGGGTTGGTGATATATTGTGGAATATAATTACAGTTCCAAATAAATGTTTTATACTGTTTGACAGCAAAAAACAACTCTTTGCTGTCACTTTTGATCAATTTAAAAGATTAGTTCACTTCCAGAATAAACATTTCCTCATAATTGACTCACCCCCATGTCATCCAAGATATTCATGTCTTTCTGTCTTCATTCATAAAGAAATGAAGGTTTTTAAGGGAAACATTCCAGGATCTCCATATAAAGGACTTCAGTGGTGGCCAACAGGCTAAAGGTCCGAATCACCGTTTCAGTGCAGCTTCAAAGAGCTCTACACAAACCCAACCAAGGAGTAAGGGTCTTGTCTAGTGAAACAATCGGACATTTTCTAAAAATCCTAACATTTATATACTTTTATACAGTATATGGAGAAAAATTCTGGAATGTTTTTTCGCTCTCAAAACCTTAATTTCTTTGCGCTTAAAGAAAGACAATGAACATTCTGGATGACATGAGGTTGAATAAATTATTAGAGTTTGTTTCTTCCAGAAGTGAACTAATTCTTTAATGCCTCCTTGCTGAATCAAAATATAAAGTTATTAAAAAAAATTCCAGCTAATGGTAGTGTGTCTCTGTATAAATGGTCTGAAGGCTGTACTTTCTCTGCTGTTTTGTATTCTCCCACCTTGTCAGTTTTTGAGATTTTATTTTTCTAATTTGCTTTCAGATCTGCCTGAAGGGAAAGATCCACATCTTTAAGTATTTAAACCTGCAGGCATGTCAGCTGGATAAAAAACCAGACACACTTGACCTACCTTCTCTGGGAAAACGCTGCTTGCCTCAGCAGCTGACAGACAGGTACCTACACCGCTGCCTTTCATTCTCATGTCTATGCCACTTCATAAGCCCACATATATTTTAACAAGTATGCGTAACAGCTCTTTCAGAGCCTCATCAATCATACTGTCAAAAGCTGTACTTTGAACTAGTGTTTTCTGCTGCGCTGATGATTCACATAAAACAAGCAAACACATTTTTATCTACCATTCATGGGTAACTGCAGACTGACCTCATTACCGTACTTTGTATTTCTCCAGCTTTTCTTAATATTTCCTAGGCTAAGGGCTTTCACAGTTGTTTAAGGTCATTAGTTATTTGTACAGAATCTTTTTTTATGCAAAACATTGTATTGAATTATAAGGGTTGCTGACCCAGACAGGAATAAAAACTCTTGTATACAACAGTTGCTTCCAGTCTTCAAATTTGATTGGTCGAGCAGCATTTAAGGTCATGCAAAAATTCAGTCTATCAGCACCATTTCTGTCACTCCTCTTGTTTTGCATGATTTTACAGCGACTCTTTCTGCAGGTTTTATTGATTTGCCAGTAGGTGGTGAAAGTTTTCGTTTTAGCTGAGCACCCTCAGAAGAGGGTCTTCAGGACACATTGACATATTTATTTACATAATTACCCACTGACTGTTGTACAAAAGGGTTGAATCCTCCGAGTGTGATATTGCTTTATCGTTTCATTGAATAGATCCTCGTCTAATGCTATAGTGAAGGGAAATGATGTTGTGTGTCACTTTGTGTCTTTGTTAAATGTTTATATGTTTGTTTGTTTAGTATGGAAGATTTCTATCCAAGTAAAAACCATGGCCCTGACTCGGGTATTGGCAGTGATAATGGTGACAAAAGACTGTCGGCTACAGAGGTAAACACACATATACATACATCTGTCATGCACACTCAAATAGGCTGTTTCACATGATAAAATGGGGGAAATGTTTTGCCCGTTCTACGAGGCAACCAAACAAGAAATTGGGGTGGGGTGTGCTAAGCTCATAATTTGGTGGGTTGGGCCCACTTGTGGAAACTGGCCTAACCTGGATGTTAAAGAAAAGTGATCTTATAGATGAATTATATTAGGTGGGAGTTACAGAAGTAGCAGTTAAATTACTAGAAGTAAATCTCTTTTAGTCAGTTTGCCAGAGGTCATCTCTCTCTCTTCTGTTTTGATCCACAGCCATCTGATGATGACACCATGAGTCTCCATTCTCAAGTGTCTGAGACGGCGCGGGCTGACGCACACATACTTCTCACAAAGCTGGACTCAAACAAAGGTGTGTTTCACCATTAGTAATATTAGCTATGATTTATTAGATACATAAATATTGACTAAACACTACTCACTGTTTTACTGAGGATGTAAAACTACAGTAAATTAACTGTTAACTAGGCCAAGACCAAATAAATTAGAATTGTCATTTCCATTGCCTTGATAAAACCTTTTGGAGTGTTGTAATGGTACAAATAAAAAATGAGTGTAATTTTAACTGTAAAATATTGTACAAAATGCTACATAAAACAAAAAAAACTTAATAGGTTAACAACAGTAAGTTCCCATACTATATACAGGGTAAAACTGTAAAAGATCTAACCAGACATTTCACGTCATTTAACAGGAAAATGCTGTTAATTGTCAAATATTTTAGAAGTAAAAAATAACAAATCAATGTATAATTTACGTTCTAAAAAACTATAAACTGATATTCACGGAATTCCCTGCTTGACATTCCACATTTTAACGTATTTTGTTTAAATAATTATGTTTCTTAGTAGTCATGTTTTTTGTCATGTTTGTTATCAGTTATGTTCATGTGGGTTTATGTTCCATCTTCTGTTGTTGAATGAAGGTTTGCATTATTTAAGTGTCCGGTGTGTTACCATGATGGTGTTTAGTGTTTGCGTTTTCGACTCTGTGCACCTTCTATATATTAGTATATACTTTAACTATTGCTGTCTCTTTTACCACCTGCATTATTATGGTGGTTTTCAGTTTATGCTAAAGATACAACACAGATTTTAGCAGCTCAAATATTCTTGTTTGTAAATTAGTTTTATACTGTAAAATTTACAGTTTTTCAGGATTTTTTTTACAAAATTATTCTGGCAACCTGCAACCACAACTGGCAAAATTATTTTGTAAAAAGTACAGATTTTTTTTGGTTTGTTTATTTTTTACATTGTGCATAGATTGTGTCTGCAACCACCGGCCACTTCAATCATTATTAATGTTACCATAAATAAGTAGTAGCTTCTTTTGAAAACATACCATCTTGCAGACCACAGTTTTGGAACAGTAATGTGCATATCAGATTGAATTTTAAGATCAGTGTATAAACAGCGAGTGACTTTTTAGGAAAAATCTAATTTTAATCTGCATTACAAACCACATAGTTATGACAGGTTAGGTTTACAGTATGTTGTTAAAAACTGTGGTTTTAGGTATATTTTTCAAGCAACAGATTTTTGCCATCTGTCTGTACAAAGGCTTTGTGATCCATGACATTCTATCCACTGTTATCAGACACAACTATTACACTTGCAACGTGAAGACAATTTCCTGCTCTTTCGTTGTCATTACATAATGTTATAAAAGACAGTTATTGTCAGTTATTAAGTGAACAGTTCAACGAAATCAGAAATGTATTTATTTATTTATATACTACCCAAAGCCAGGATTTTTTTCAGAGAGGCTTGATGTGTGTCATGTGTCTCTTTAATTATGTTGCATAATTGTGACTTGATATTGACACCACGACTTGATAACAGTCAAAACAAAGCATCTATATGCAAATCACATGCCCTAGTAATTTAATAAGGCTTCTTTGTGTTTGTGAGAAGTATAGCATGTTATATTGTCAGTGTGTCTAGCTCAAGTACAAAATCATTTTATATATAAAAAAATAATAATAATATTTTTTCATCCTAATTATGTGCAGATCAGGACCAATATGACTTTATTGACCCAAACCCAGATGAAGAGGGCATTCTGTCTGAGGGAGATCTGCAGCACAATGCACCCTATGTGTCATGTTTAAAGGTACAGTCCCGTATACATGCACATGCTCCGTTAAAGGGACACTAAGTAGGAATTACTCCCATCTAGTGGTGAAATTGTATTTTGCATTCAAACTAATTTTGCTCTCCAGCGCCTCGCTTTTTCAAATGCGCGTTGCATCTACGGTAGGCGATATGTACCAAAAAGCTTTGACAGGATGTCTTCTAATAGCACTTCGTCGAGTTTTCCTTCAGGTGAACAGGTGTGTTATTTCAAACGAACTGCAACATGACAACTAACAAACGAATGTTACAGTATGAATTACTGACTGTGGAAAACATGAAATATTGTAATTAGTAGTTATGTCTAATTTATTCGTTATATTTTCTGAATTATATGCATTGTTAGATATAAAAAAAATATTATAATATAGATTGTAACACTGACTTACCTGTCGAGAAGAAAACTGGCCACTTCAGCGTCTCTTTTGAAATCTTTATCAAGCATTAGCTCTTTCCACCTAGAAAAAGCTTCCCCCACATTAACTCGTTTTCTGTAATCTACGGTCACGTTTCCTTTTACGTTCTATTTTTGACTGTTTTGGCGACTATGTTTTCTTCTCCTGTGGCGCGGCATATGTATGGTCCATAATAAGAATGCAATCCAGACTTTTAAACTTGCTGGTGCAGTTTCAAGCGCCTCTCACTGCTCTGCACCTGCGTTTCTGGCTCTGACCGAAAACGTGCTGTGGAAACGCGTTGGCTTAGTACTTTTTGTCCCTCTCTGCTATTATAGTTTTGCAAGATGGCGGAACTACATGGAAGCCTCCGTCGACCTACCCGTCCCATGTATATAAAGATAATAAATTCTTCATTTACAAGGATTAGTTTAAACATTGGCATAGGTATTTGTACACCATTGAGGGCATATTTATGAATAAAAATATTGATTTTAGATAATAAAATACCTAAAAAGTTACTTATTGTCCCTTTAACTCTTACCTATTATACAAAGACATGACGCACCGGAGTACATGTATACAAAAAGACACTCACTAAACCAGACACTGTAAAGGAGCTTCCCCTCTCTTGTCCTCAGGAGCTGGAGCGTGTTCTGAAAACACACCAAAGCAAAGACAAAGAGAACTGGAAAGAAGAGTCTGGGTGAGTCTCCTGGTGTTTTATGGGAGATAGTATGCAGCAACATTCCCATGCAAAAAAACAGTATTTGTAGTTCCAAGTAATTTTCCTGCCCAGACGTAAGCTCCCATTCATTGGCACGAATAGCTTCTTTGATATACGTATTTCCTGTGCATAGTGCAAAAAAAAAAAACAGTGGAAAAGTAGTGCTTTGGAATGCAAAAATTAATTCTTTGTGGACAAACAGGAGTCTAAATGTCATTGTGGTTTTGCGTTTTGGTTTCAGTATGTTGCAGACATCTTTGACCTTTAAAACATTAAGTTGTGCAGTTTGACAGGTAGGTGTGTGTGTCAGAGAAATGGAGGGAAAGCAAAAGTGACAAACACGAATGCATGAATCTTTTTTTATTTTTTGTTAGATTACTTAGAATAGGTGTGGCACAGTTTTCTTTGGCTTGCATCACCGTATCTTTTATAGCCATAGTCAACAAACCACTACCGCGTCTCTGATTATGCAATGCACTATGACATGGCATTATATTGTGGTGTAATTCGGGTTTTTGTGTTGTATTTGTTGTCAGTATTCCGTACCAACATCAGTTAAAGTTAACCAACTTTATTCAGTAATTCCTTTGTCAGCGGTCTCCTCTGTGTCACTCCATATCACTGTATGCTGCGTATGCTCTTCTGTGTCTTAAGCGCATCCTTGTGGAGCGGAAGACACAGAAGAGTGTCATATTAGTTTAACAAATTAGTATACGATATGAACAGTGGTAAATGTTTAAAGTTCAAGTGTGCAGTATGAATGCCATCTTCATATTTGTACATTGACAGCTGTTTTTTTTCTATATATGGTGTAGCAATGATGTTGTGTCACCTTACGAGCACTGTATCACTGTTACGAGCTTTGGTTGTTTTTTTTTTACCTTGGTATTCCTAAGAAATTAACAAAAGAAGGAAGTAATGCAGTTTTATTAACCAGAAAATTCCCTTGCATTCTATTGAATTGAGTTCAGAAACACAGCAAAAACAAAACTACAATCTTTTGACATACCTCACCCAAAACCAAACCACCCATGCAGTCTAGATCATATCTAATTTAGATCCAGACTAGCAATGTAATACGCTGAGTCAGGGCAGAGCCGGCCCAAGACATACAGTAAGTGAACTAAGTGGCTGCTTAGGGCCCCCAGGGCATGTGAAATGACAGCTTGATTTTATTTATTTATTAGTTGATATATATTATGTCAGTGGACTATGGTAATAATTAAAAAATACAATATTAAATAATCTATGCCTACCATCGTATTCTTTCCATAGCAGCACAATAGCACTGTATGACAGATACAAATATTTTTTCAACAGACTTAGAATATCCATAGACTTGTTAACTATATCGTAAACTATATGATACAGCCTGATTCTGATTGTCAGAAATGTGTAAATTAATTTGTTTTGTCATTTAAACAACATTAATGTGGATTAGACGCTGTCGTGTGGGTTTGTCAGATTAACATATATTAACACATAAATTCACCCATTTCTCCCAAAATACATGAAAGTATGTGTCCAGAGAACTGGGAGGAAAACAGAGTAAACTGACTAATTTGATAGCAATAAAACATCATCAATTTTTTATTGAAATAATTATTATTGCCGCTTTCCATGGAAATTTGTGTATTTAACAAACTATAAATGGCTTTTTTTTTGCTAGTATTGGAATGTTAATTTAAATGTCTGAAACCTTAAATAAACTTTGGGTGTGAAAACACTGAACAGTTGTGATTTAAAACACTGAGCACGTCTTTCTGTGGCTCAGCACCAGCCAAAGCGTTAAAGCAGTCAAATCGATTATAATATAACATTTTAGTCAGCTAGTTTTAGTTTTGTCATCTGTGTAAAACTTTCCTGGGTGTATATTTTTGTAATAAAAATAAGCTTCCAATATTATTGTGCCTCAGTTGGCTAGTTATAGATTTAGAGTTGTTGTTTTTTATAAGATATGTTGTTAAAATGACATTCTGTTCTGTAAATGCATTGTCTGCTGGTTTATTTAGCTACTTTTCAGCACACCACAGTGTTAAGTATTCCCAGTGGCGTAGCAAGTCAGCCCCGGGACCATATCCAAAAACATCCAGTTCGGTTCAATTCATCTAGGGCCTTATTGTTGATTTTTGTGAGGTAAATAAAGTTACGTGGATCGTGCTTCACAAGGTGCTTTATTTATGGTATAAATGCTGCCCACTTTCAATTTTATTATAAAATATATAGAATAAAAGTTTTTTTACCCTTTTTGCGCCAGTTGTGGCATATGAATCACTGATATTTTAAAAGTAAAAGTAACCTCATAATGAAATCTAACCCTGCATAAAAAACCTGTCTGTTTACTGATTCGTACACACATTTGCACTTTGTTGTTTCTGATGAGAGAATTTGCCAGAAAGAGGTATTCAGAAAGCGAGAGAGTGAAGGAAACACCGGCATTTTAGCGATGTCTCATCTGGACACTTATGATTTGTCATTACATTCATAAGCTCAACAGTATCGTGTGTGATTGATTATAATGCAAGAGCTTTAAAAACGCATCTTTCTCTGTCTCAGTGCCAGCCAGCAAACACAAATTTGAATTAAGCAGCTGATGATATGACGTGCTGAAGATTGTAATCACATTGTAGAAAATATTTATCGGCTATTCATTTTTTATTTTTGGACTTTTGTAAGCTGCATTCAAAATCCACTTGGCTCAAAAATCTGAGGGTGCCCCCTCACTTTGAAAGAGCGTGATTCCTCTGATTGTAATTGTCTGCTACAGCAGCTGTTAATTGGGTAGAGAGAGAGAGAAAAAGACACTGCTCAAGTCTGTCAAATTCTGACTCAGGGCAAGAATTTTGATGAGCTGTCGGAAAACGGCCGGCCCCATGGGCTCGGCGGGCCCCCAAACTACAAGGCAATGTGCACCTGCATCAGAGAGCTGCACGGGTCCGATTTTGTAAATCCGCAGTGCTTAAAACCGCATCCGACCCGTTTTACGACATAAGCACTAATTAAAATCCGCACCCGACCTGACCCGCTTAAAATAGAACCGACACCCAACCTGCACCCAAAATCAAATCTGTTAATCACATTTTTATTGCCAGGTCATACAGAAGTTATTTCTTTTTCAAAAGATATTTGTTTTTTATAAATTTTATCTTAATTTTTTGATCAATGTTTTATCAATCAATTGCCCGTATTTAATAAATAAAAGCAAATATATAGCAGACAATGTAGCTAATAACCTTAGTGTAATTGACAGAATTACTAAAAAGTATTTTGCTACCTAAAAGTTAAAGATTTTTTGTGTCACGCATGCATGCATTTCTATTTCCCTCATATTAAATATAAAACGCATGTGGACTGATATTTTTTCACTCCTTTATTAATGGAGTATAAAAACAGACGTTTCAATATATTGGTATTAAAAGCATTTTCTGAGAATTTATATTTCACGTTTTTACTGCAAATGTCGAAATATGTGCTCTTTGGTCCATCAGTGCTTGAGTCACTGATAACATTAGAATAAAATATCTCATAATAAAAAACAAAACAGCAATAAAAATAACACCATCTGAGGTTGTGCTTCAAGTCAAACGCACCCATTTTTAAATCGTTCACTGCTGAGCATCGCGACAGGCGGATCTGCGCCAGAGTGCGCATGTGAATGAGCTGCACAAAGTCATTTTCAGATGCAATAAAAAAAAAAAAAAAACAACCCTGGATAGCCTAACGTAATGAACCCATGTTTAGACCCGTGTTTCCCCTGTGTCCGACCCGCACGCGTATCCGACAGAGTTTAATATTTTTCACCCGTTTCAGCAAAATTTGCGGGCCCGTGCAGGACTCTAACCTGCATGCCCAGATGCTACGCCACTGAGTCTGCCACTTAGTACTGTTAAGAGTTTGAATGTTAAAGTGCAAATAAACTAGGGTAGATAAGCAATTAAAATTTTTAATCTAATCAATTACATGATGTGGTGATTAATCGCACATCAAATTTGGAAAAATTACTCTGAAAAGATCATTTAAAGTCGTTGTGCAAAGCATATAACAGAGATTTCAAGAAGTAGGTTCAACAAGAAATATTTTGTTTAGTATAATTTATTACATATACTCTTTTGGACCATGTGAGTAAATGAAGACTGAATTGTCATTTTTGGTTGGGTGAACTATAACTTTAATAATTTATTATTATTACTTTGAAAATATTCAATTATGTCTTAAATGAAATTATACTCTAAATAATAAACTAAAACTGACATTAGGTGGTGGTAAATGTCTTAATGATTAAGTCATCGAGTCATTTATTCATTCATTTGATTCGTTCAAATGGCTTATTCATTCCGGAGTGAAGTAAATGGTTCTTTATGAATGGTTCATCAAATCATTAGGCTTGTTCGACTTGAAGCAGATCATCACCATTGGACCGATCGGTGTGTGACATCAAAGTACCTCAAGAGCTTTGAGAGCAGATGACTCCTTGTGCTTTTGAATTGCTCTTGCTGTAATTTCATGTCATACAACAAGCAGTTGGCGGTTCGGTGCCTTGCTCAAGGGCACCTCAGTCGTGGTATTGCTGGCCCGACACTCGAACCCACAACCCTAGGGTTAGGAGTCAAACTCTCTAACCACTTGGCCATGACTTCCCTGTTATTCTCTAGGCTCTATCCGCAGTAAGTTGTTGCCCTGCCTCATATTAGTCATCAATCGACTATGAAACGTCAGATGATCCACATAGGTCTGGGGCAGGGCAAGTGCGTTAATAATTTTAACACGTTATTTTTCTCCATAATTCATCTAATTAACGCATTAAATTACCAGCCCTAAAATTAACACCTGACCACACTTGTGGATTTGCTACTGTTACAATTAAAAAACGTAGAGGGGTGAAAACATGCCAGGTGGAGGCATGAGGCAAGCAACACAGCTACTAGTCTCAACCTCAGACGTCACACCCACGGACTGTTGGCAACACATCTGATACATATGGGACACAAAAGTGGAAACACTTCAGGAGTGTCGAAGTCGTCATTGGATTGGTTGAATTCTAAAGGATTTCTGCGAGACGTATTTGTCGTGTTGTTTAACGTTCTGCCTGGAAACAAAGATTCCATGGCGCCAGACCCCTTCAAGAAAGAAGAAAGCTGTGTGATGAGCGATTATCAGAATCAAGTAAAGACTGGATTTTCAAAAGTATGTGAAATATTTAAAGTCCGTGGCATAGAATCTTTAAAATACGTCCAAGAGTTTTACACACCGGTCTGTTATTGTGGCGACATTTGCACTGACTAACTAACTGTGATTGGTTGTTTGACATGTCGGTCAAATAGCCTCATGGGTGGACTTTGGCCAATGAAAGCCAATGAAAGCAATGAAAGTCTGAAGGCCTGGCTATGCAAGACTAAACAGCTTTAACAAATAAAATTGATAATGGTTGTGTTAGATTTATAGTGTGCGAATAATCAAGCACTGGTAATAATCAGTCATATTGGTGGCACTGAGGGGCCCCCAAATAAAATTCTGCTGAGGGCTGCATAAAGGCTTGGGCTAGAGTCAGGGAATGGATGTTTGTTTGTCATTTTTATTATGATAATGTCTAATGTGTTGCATTAAATGCATTCAGTAGTTATTTATTCATTTGATCATAGGTAAGCAGTAATCATATACACGTTTTATGGTAAGTGTCTAAATAATAAAGGAGGGGGAAAAGTTCACAGAAGAATGGGATGCTTTTCATCATAATAGACTCCGCACAGCAACACACATAGATGAATTCAGTATGTGACTTGTTTTTGGCTGCTACATCTGTAGGGATGTCATGATGCCAGCACACACTCCCCTCTCTAAAAACTGGCACCGGTTCACTGTAGAAGCCTTGAAAGCAGGGCTGTGCCAGTGCAAACAGAGTGTTTTGTCTATGGAATTTTTTTATTATTTTTTTTTTATTTCACCTTAGATGATACACCAATGACTTGCATGCTATAAGACAAGCTTTATGCGTTTGCTTTATTTTACCTTGGTGTTCCATGAGTGTTAACATGAGAAGGACCATATCTATAATAAACTGACTTAAAGTTTGTTTAGAGGTTAAAGGTTCTGCAGGAGTTTTACATTATAGTCGTCTTCAACCTGTTAAGCTCACAGAGTCATAATTTTATTTCCAGAGAATTCCCAGATTCTTTAGTATCCAAGCGTGAATAAGAAACAACAAATACTTGTGCCATCTTGTAAATTCTGATGTAGTAGCCATACTTTCCAGTTGTGCTGTGTTCCAACAGTGTATCTTGTGGGTGCACGTGTACGATAGGTTACTAAATGAGAAGAATTCCTTGTATGGTTAAAAAGAAAGGGGTGCAGTCAAACTAGTTTTTTTTGGGGACAGATTCGCAGTCAATAAATTTACTTTTTTTTTTTTTTTTTTCTTATTAGTTAAAAGAAAAATCTTTAAGACTTTTAACAAAAACTCTGAAAGCATTTACATCACTGTTGAAAATTGCTTTAAAATTTTTTGATTTCCTTTCAACATTTAATTTCAGAGAGCAAATACCACTTGTCATAGGGGCTCTATAATGTCTTTGGAGTTCTTTGGGGCATCGGAGTCAATGTGTGTCAATTTATTGTAAAGAGGAAAACCCCTTGAGATGTAACATCTCGTTTTCGAGGGGACCTCAAAAAACAAAACAAAAACAAAATATACTTCACATACATACATAGCCTACATACTAACAAAACAAAGACAAAAGCTCTCCATCACATCAAAACCACCCATTTCATTTCCAATTCATCCTGCAAAACAGTTGCAACTGGTATCCAAATGATTAAGAAGAGACATATTAAACTGGTAGAAGGAGGAAATTGATCTAAAAGACCTAGGTAAAGCATTCCAATCAGAAGGGGCTTTAAATTTAAATGCTCTCCTCCCACTTTCCTTGGATATCTTTGGTACAGAAAAGAAAAGATGGTCCGTGTCTCTTAGGCTATAAGATGTTTGGTATGGAATCAAATATTGTTTCAAATAAGATGGATAGTTTGAAAAAATGCATTTGTAAACAAACTGCAACCAGTGAAACTGCTGTCTAGAATTTAGTGAAGGAAGATTCAATGACTGATACATTTGGCAGTGATGTGTTCTAAATAGACACCTCAAAACAAATCTGCAGATACTATTATAAATCACATTCAAAGGTTTAAGATTGATATCAGCTGTGTTCTGATAAACAACATCCGCATAATCAATTATGGGCAATAATAGTTGAGTAATAATTTTTAATCTAACCTGTTTTGTAAAACAATTAATTGAGCGATATAATATTCTTAAACTACAATTTATGTTTTTTACAATAGAATCTCGGGAGTCGAGCCAAATTTAACATGAAGAGAATTATTTTGCTTATGGAGTGCAGTTCTAGTTGCAAAAAGCATACTATAAGACTTGTTTTTATACAGCAGAAGTAAATTAGAAGAAAACCATGTTTGAATAAGATTAAAATCAAATTGAATCTGACATTCTGAGCATAATTGTGGAAGATCATTTATGAAAATGGAAAATAAAAGAGGCCCTAGGGAAGAACCTTGAGGGACACCTGTTTCAATTATTTTAGTCTGGGAGAGAACATCATTAAAAGACACACTTTGACATCTGTAATGCAGATGTGAATTAAACCAGAGAACAGCTGATTTGGAAAGACCAATAGCATATAGTTTGTTGAGAAGAATATAATGATTGACCATGTCAAATGCCTTAATGAGGTCAATAAAGATTGCACCAGTAGATGTTTTGATTGTCAACAGTTAAGAGTGCTCTTGATACACATTTAGATGTTCTTTAAAACGTGTTAATTTTTTTATGCAGTTTTTGTTTATTTTATAAAACCTTTAAGGCTGGAATTGGGCTACAAAATATAAGAATCTGAACAGATTTTAAAATAGGCATCATATAACAGGAAAAACTGATCATACACTAAATGACTGAGGATCACGTATTATCAGACTTCCAAGTCAGTATGAATGCAACAAACCAATGCAGAAACATCCCTTGTTGCTTGGAGATGTGTGACAAATGGAAACAATATGTATTTTAATGAAAATATGGGCATAAGTTGTGTTATGTGTTCCAGCCTTTAGTCTAACTTCTAGCTAAAATACCTTGAGATTTTTTTCACAGTTAATTGAAAGGAGATGTGCTTTGGTGTTCTCACTGACTGTGAAGTTATGGTGTTTTAAATATGGCTGGGTGACAATATATTCCAGGAAAGATGACCAAACATGCTCTGCTGCCAAAGCCGTGATAAAGTAACAGACGAAAAAGGAAGAACTCCCCCATTCTAATGACCAGGTTTGGCAATTCCAGTAATTGCAGTAAAAACAAATCTTGTCATACAGTGAGTAGAATAGTGTTCTGTCAGCTTTTTATGCAGCAGTTTTTGGAGTGTCCTTTTTTGTTCCAAAATCACAATACAATACAGATTGATTTCTTGCCCTGCACAAAGCCCAGATGTTAACCCAGTCAAAAACCTTTTTAATGAATTGGAGCAGCTGTTGAATAGATTGCTCCATCCAATGCTGCAGTGTTTGTCTCCTTCCAGTGTTTAGTTTGTCTGATGTTGTCACCACCAGGACAATTTAAGCTACCTTGGGTTGTCCAAGCAAGGGCTTCTATTGTCTGGGGTCCCTCTTGTCTAGAGGAGAAGTAGTGCCAGCACATCTGAGAGAAACCGAGAACAGCGGAGTGCCAAAGGAGTTAGCAATGCTAGGTCTCAAACGCCTTAATGGGGCCCCAAAATCCACTGAACGACTGTTGACCTTCGTCAAGTCGGATTGTCATAAAAAAGGTTCCTTCGCCCATACAATGATGATTGGAAACCATCAACCAATGGTAGAAACTAGAAAAATATCCCATCGAGACACCAGCGTTTACACAAAAATGCACATGCCATATCTGCTCAAAGGCTTTATGGTCCTGTACCATCACTCCCTGTATCATGCTAACATATGTGCCTGAACGCAGCCACTACAAGACTGCTAGCCATTAGTAAATCCGATAATAGTCCACCATAAATCAATTAAACAAATGAATGCATGCATTCATAGCCACATTCCTTTCTGTTATGATATTTCTAAACCGTCTGTTCTTCTATGAATTCCTTTAACTCCACATGGACATCATCTTCACTGATGAATGAAATGATATAATAGCATCTTAATTGTGCAAGTAACACGATGTAAGAATTTGACTGATGGACTAAGTTGTTTTTAAGAATTCAGCAACAACATTTTTGTCTCTCTCTCTTGGCTACTTCAGCTCCGAGAAAGAGCAGTTAACTGAAGAAGATGAGGATGACTTAAAGGAAGTGTTGGATCTGAGGAAGATTGCAGTACAGCTGCTACAACAAGAGCAACAGAACAGGTGATCTTTCATGCTAAATCACACATGGTCAACGTGTACACAGTATCTCCATCAGATTCCCTGTCGTAATATGATTAAAATGACATCTTTAATGCAAAAGTACAAAAAATAAGTGTTTTACTTGCTTGCCAAAAGTCTTTGAATTGGCTATATGGTATAAAAATGTGTTTATATAATGGGGTTGATCAAGGGTTATTGGATATTCAGGAAACCATACATTCATTAAATACTGGGATATTATATACTTCATGTAATATTATTTACTAGTTTACAGAAGATTTTATGTGTTCAAATTGCAGCTCTGAATAAGTTGTGACAAAAAAATACACAAAAACTTAAAAGAGACAATGTTACAAAAACATTCAGGGCTTTACTAAAAGCAATCAATGCTTGATGGGATAGTTCACCCAAAAGTGAAAATTCTCTCATCATTTACTCACCCTCATGCTGTTCCAAACCCATTAGATTTAGTTAGTCTTCAAAACACCAATTCAGATATTTTTAATGAAACACGAGTCAGGGCTGTACGCAGTGTTACATAAATACTGAGGTCCCAAAATTGATCTTTTTAGGGGGGTCTAGGGACATGTTGATTTCTCTGATCTACAGATATGCATTTTAGTATGTCTTAAGGCCCCAAAAACTGCATTACAGTAGCTTTGAAAACATGATATTGGACAAGTAGTGTAAGTTACTTGTCGAGCTGATTCGTAAGAAACTTAAGAGTGTTGCAACAGATGAGCCGCAAGAGAAGGAACAGGAATGGTTTTAAATAAGAAATGAATGAGAAATTTAGTAAAATAATATTCTTTATTTCATCCTTGTTCATCATTTTAGATTTTAATTATAGATATCTCAAATAGTAAATAAACATAAGCAGCATGTGGTCTATATGAGTAATTTAGTAGTTTAGTAAGTAGTTTCAGCGACTTATTTCTTTTTATTGAGAATGAGGAGATGTGTCACGGTAGC
This sequence comes from Carassius auratus, assembly GCF_003368295.1. Classification (NCBI taxonomy): domain Eukaryota; kingdom Metazoa; phylum Chordata; class Actinopteri; order Cypriniformes; family Cyprinidae; genus Carassius; species Carassius auratus. Next base: position 13,936,863 of record NC_039247.1, on the reverse strand, counting down.
TTGCTGTCACGTGACGAATTAAGCCCGCCCACCATTTTGGGAGGATATGCTATCGGTTGCCAGGGGTAACAGTGTAAGAGCGATACAGAGACGGATACAAATTGTAACGGATTTACGGATAGAAATTACGAGAAATTATATAAATAAATACACATATATAATATAGAAATTTATAAGAAATGGAGAAGAATGCGGCAAAAGAAAAGGGTCCTTACAGGGAGAAACTTTAGAGAAACTGGCTAATATTAAAAACGTCGACCCATACGAGCTGCCTGCAGCTGAATGGAAACGAAGACCTAACGTAGACTCTTTACCACCTTGCACTTACATGGAAATAGTTAATTACTTGGTTTTTGGCATCAGTTATTACACTATGCTAGAATTCAAAAGCCTGAAATCCTTGAAAAGTTACAAGACATTCTGCTGCGGCTGGGTGCACGACTTGGTCATCTACAAGCCCCCAAACTGTGAAAACACCGTTGTACTGGCAAAGGTAAGTTGCTTCACCTTTTGTCAAGTCAAGTCACTTTTAATTATATAGTGCTTTTTACAATCCAGATTGTATCAAAGCAGATTAATAATATAATAATAATAATAACAGTAAAATAACAAAGTTTGTTTCTGCTGTAACTTACAGCAGCTCTGGATCAAACAGTGATGGCATTTAGTTCAAATGAAATGCTTTTTCCACGTAGGGAAACAAAAAAACTGTAACAAATGGTTCCTATGGTTTCCACGACAATCGTGTGAGACACTGGAGCAGTTTTTTACACAGCAGTGTTTTCCAGGCATTCTAGAATAGTGTGACAACCTCCTCTACTACCAATGTAAACAATGAAATGTGCTGGCGGGTATCCTCCCAAAATGGCGGAAAGGGGAGGAGACTCGGTCTCTGGGGGCGGGGCGCTGTGTCGTGACGACATCTCCTCATTCACAATACTGTCAGTCTGTATGGAACTTGCAAACACAGACATGGTTGTGAAATATCATCAGTCTTTTTCATCTGTGTAAATAAAGGAAGGACACATAAGGTCACAAGATTAATTAACCGAAGGCTAGCAAGAAAAATAGGTAACTGAGTTTATTAAATTAATTCACAATTTGTTAATAATTGATCTTAGGCCTTACTGTTTTATCCCTCTTCACATTGATAATTTACATGAATCATGCAAATTTTAGTTTGAAGTGGCATAATTAAACAAAAGTTTATTCAGTTTGCATCCTTGGTTATTTCTGTTGATCGTTTAACTGTTTTTCTATCATAAAACTTTAAATTTAAAATATGCAGTTTTGATACTTAAATATTCCACAACTAATATTTCACTTTATGAATGACAAATGAATCATCACTCTGGAATTTGTGCTCAGCAGCCTCTGTTAATTGTAAAGCCCACCTACTTTGATTTGATTGGTCATCTCAAACATTAAGACACTGATGAGCTTTATTAAAGTTCATGAGGAAGGCAGTAATCTTAGTGCAACATCTTTGCAGCACCAAAGCAGAGGTAATTTTTGGCAATTATTATACAACTATTATTATATAAGTTTTGGGAAAAATACACTGGACCAGACCTCTAGGACTTCAGTGGTGGGTGTGGCCAAAGCCACTTGAAGGCAAGCCTGCAACCTTTAGCCAAAAAAAGCATAACGGCTAATGCTAGCGCTTCCGGTTTGGAGTTCACACTGAATTTAAAAAAGAAAAAAGTTTTATAAGAGAAGTCACAGACCTTTTGCAGCAGGTAGAATACAGCTTACAGTACTTCTTATTTATTCCTGTGGTATCTGTTAACGGCGATAAAGTGTCGCACAACTCAGAAATACAGTGACTTCAAGGCTTCAATAAGTAATACAGACCTCCCAATAGTAATACAGTCCTCCCAATAGTAAGACAATCTCTGGTATGGCCATGCTGCGAGGTTCTGTCCCTCTATTGAAAGTCCAGGTAACCAAAACTTGAAGATTAACCTTATCTTATGGTTTGGAACCGACATGAGGTTGAGTAAATGAAGACCGCATTTTAAAGTTAAGTTAAACTCCTCTCTTCTGCACTCACTTTTTCAGTGTCTTTCTTTCTCTTAGGCCTTATTCTGATATCACAGCTGACTCTCATTATAATTTTTTTTCATTAAGTTACAGTGCCTATAAAAAGTATTCATACCCCTTTTTTCACTTTTTATTTTTTTTTGTCGCAGCCTAATTTTAAACTGATTTAAATAACTTTTTTTCTACATCAATCTACATTCCATACACCATAATGACTAAGCAAAGAGAGAGAATGTGTATTCCTGTACCATGGCGCTGTAAGTTTTTCCCTAACCTTTTTCAATTTGATGGGGGTAACCGCTTCTAATGTATTAGAGAAGATAGTGCCCATATTGCTAGTCATTTCATCTAGTTCATGTGGTGTGTATTTATGGGTATGCAAATCAGTTGAGATAAATCAGGTAGGTTATTTCTGAATCTAGCTTTAGTGGTTGAACAATAGTTCTTCCTGGACTATAACGTGGAGCCATATAGGTAATATCATTAATACACAGAATGCATGATACATGGCTATGGTCAGTAACATTTGTCACTTTGAGGTATGATATCTATATCAGTAAGATTGATTCCATGTGATATAATTAAAATGATGAGTGGGCCCGTTGACATTTTGCTTGACTCCAAAAGAGTATATTAGGTCAGTTAACGCAAGTCCTAATGCATCATTTGTATTATCAACGTGAATGTTAAAGGGGTCATATGCGATTTAAAAAAATTTCAGGAAGTGATGTCACATAGCAGGGGGTCCTCTCTATTAGATCCTGGTCTCATGAAACGAATCTCCAGAAATATTTGATTGCGCTCTGGCTGGGCCACTCAAGAACATTCACAGAGTTGCTGTGTGCTTAGGGTCATTGTCCTCTTGGGAGGGTGAACGTTTTGTCCAGTCTAAGGTTTTGAATGCTCTGGACTGGGTTTTCATTAAGACCATCTCTGCATTTTGCTGTGTTGAGCTTTCCTTGTAACTCTGATGAGTCCCCCAGTTTTTCAGACCAGAGTGTTTTGTTTCTCACAATCTGAGAGTCCTTTGGGTGATTTGTTGCAAATTCCAAGTGGGTTTTCACTGAGGAGAGGATTGAGTTTGGCCACACCGCCATAAACACCAGACCGGTGGAGTGTTGCAGTGAAGTTTGTCCTTCTGTAGGTTTCTCCCATTTCCACATATGATCATAGAGCTCAACTAGAGTGACCATCAGGTTCTTGTTCGCCAGTCTAACCAAAGCCCTTATCCATCGATTGCTCAGTTTGGCCAGGTGGCCTGCTGTAGGAAGAGTCCTGTTTTTTTTTTCTGACTTATTCCACTAAGAGTAATAGAGACTACAAGCTTCTTGTGACCCTTCAACGCAGCAGAATTTTTTCTGAACACTTCACCAGATGTGTGGCTTCATGCAGTCATGTCTCTGAGCTGTACAGGCAGTTCTTTTGACCTCAGGGCTTGGTTTTTACTCTGATATGCATTTTCAGCTGTTAGACCTTTTACTGAGAGGTGTGTACCTTTCTGAATCATATCCATTAAATTGAATTAGCCCCAGGATAACACCACTGGAAGTGTTGTAACAGCTACAAGTTATATGAATGCTCCTGAGTGAAAGTTCAGCTGTCCCAGAAAAGGATTATGAATACTTTTGCAAAGTTGTTTCAAATCTCTTTTCGGCTTTGCCATTATGGTTTATGGAGTGTAGATTCATGTGTGAAAAGTTATTTAAAGCAGTTTACCATTAAACAAAAAAACAATATATAGGGGTATGAATACTTTTTAAAGGCACTGTACGACTATGAGAGCTTTACAAATAAAAGCAAGTTTAATCAGTTCCTTTTCAGTAAACTCATCCATGTAGTCTGCTGCTTCTGAATGAGAGGTCTGCTGTCAGGTGTTTTGAATTAATGGGATCAGACCCCTCTGCTTACTAACAAATGAATCACCATATTCCTCCTCTTTCTCCTTCCATCTTCTTTTTTCCTTTTTTTCTACATCACTTCCTGCATCTCCTCCTAATCCTGGGATCTGACTGGTGCACACATGACATTTGACTCTCAGGAGGCGATCCCTAATATGTAGGGCAGAGAGTCTAATACACCGTAGAAGAGCCCCAGGGAGAGCTCACAGGTAGAAGAGATGTGTGTGTTTCTATGTGTGTGTTTATTTCAAATGATGGATGGGTGTAATTAGAAGAGGGTGTATAGCACACATCTAGTACATCTGCTCATGTGTTTACGTGTGTGTTGTTTATTACTAGTATGTTCTTGTCCAGGTTTAATAACGATGTCAAGAAGTCAAGTGTTGTAATTTCAAGGGTGTTGCAATTTTGTATTAATTTTCAAAAAGAAATGCTGATAACAGTGTGTTGCATGCGTGCATATTTCAAAATCGTTTCCCACATATCCTTTTGGCCAAAATTGTAGACGTGCAAATGAGCAGGACACCTTTCTTTTGAATTTCTTGGTTCGGTTCACATGTAAAAAAAGAAATTGCATTCGTTTTGAAATATTGTTTTGAATTCTAAGCCAAGTTGCGTTACAGGTCACTAGGCAGATGTCATGACTTCAGAATGCTCAGAAGCATCAGTTTCCTAGCCAATTGTTGCACACAGTTTTGTTTTTCAAACCCCATCTTTACTACTGACTGTACACATACAGTAGTCATTACGTAAGCTTTAAAATGTTTTGCATTTTCAAATTCAAGGTGCGTTCTCATATGGTTTCCGATCAGATCTTTTCTTTTTTTCAGCAGCTTTAGTCAAGCATTTTGCAATGGTAAATGTATGCACAACGGATTCATGTCAAACAAAGACATAATGGATTTTCTGATCTTTCAGGTTTCTCAGCCACTCAGGGAGTAGCACCAAACAAAGAACCCCATCTCAGACTGTTAGAAGGTATTATGATGCACACACAAACACCTCCACACACATTCCCATTTCTTGTAGTAATTTGATGTATTTACAAATAACCAACCATTCATTATGTATTCCCTAAAAGAAAAATTGGTTGTATAGAAATAAAATAACACCGAACACTTTTTTTTTACAACTTTACAAAAAGCTTCCTTTGACATTAGTTTGGTGGAAATCACAGACATGTGCTTGTTCTCGTGTGTTACAATAGTGTATTGTGTGTTATCAAAGACTCTGTCTGAGAGAGACACCTGTGAGAGATTTGATAAGCTTGATAACTGGATCTGTCTGCGATTCACAGGCCTGTCATATGGAATGTGTTTTAACTGGAAATGTCATCAGATAGTGAGAGAGTATGATAAAGAGTCATTATAGACGTGCAACAAAGCATCAGCAAGCAACCAATTTCACCTACAAGTTATTATAAACGCTGAATTAAAACTTTGCATTTGCACATTTCTTTTAAACCCTGAGCATTTGTAGGGTGGAGATTGATCGGTAGTTTGATCTCTGAGATCTCTTTGTTGATTGTGGGAACTCCCTTTTTTTTTCTTCATAAAATACAAAGACTGGGAGGAGATGACAGGGTGGAGAAGGTTTATATTTTGACAGTTAAACGGGTAGAGACAGGTATATACAGTACACACCTGGAAACACTGTTTTTTCCCCAAACTTGTGGGGAACTTGTGCTACGATATTTTCAGATGTGATCCTTGGAATTAATTTATTAATTAATTAATTTAGTTTGTTTTATTCAGAACTTCATTAAGGCCATGACGTACCTAATCAGTGTTGATTGAACATGCTTAATCAGCCAAGAAGCCTCAGACAGGGTTTGACTAGTGGCGTAGCCAGACCTTCAGACTAGAAGGTGACATGGGAGTGGATTTTCAAATCTCTCCCGTCCCAATCCCACGAAAAAACTGGGGGAAAATCCCATCCCATTTCAATCCCGGAAGAATGAGTCCCGTTCCCTCCCACTCTCGTCTTGTATTTTTTCTCTTTTGGCCGTAATCTGTCAGTTACAGTAAAATTAAAAGTAAATAGTTAAATAAAAATTCAAAATTGAACTGAAAACAATCTTAAACAATGCAAATTGTGCATTTGCACACATTACATTTCATGTATATCATCCATGCTAACACACACGTTTTCTATTTATTTATTTTTTTATTTGAACATGGACATTTCACTCTCTATAGATTCATTTCCGATACACTGAGTTTCGAAGTTTCTCGCTCAAGTTCATTTGTCTGAGACGGCAGAAACCACATCCTGTTTGCTTTAATTATTTTACAGAAGCACTACGTTTCGTTATTCCTGCTAATGTGCCAGAAACTGTTTCCAATTTTTTTCTGCAAAACTGATCGCATATTTTGCAGTTCTGTTAGCACGAATCATTTTCTAGCACATTCTGATTCAAATTCCGATCTAAAACTTGACCATTGACTAATAGCTAATCAAGAAAAACAGGTCTCACCAGAATTTAAGTCAGCAATTTCTATTTTTTCTCAATTGAAATATCAATCTGTTAAACAAAATCAGAAAGAGGAAGGCAAAATATATCAATATATCTTGCCCTTAGTCGGGAAAAGGTCATTCACTACCATCTTACTGTACCACACAATACACCACTGATTTTGAATCCCTCATTACCTTTTTTTTTTTCTAAAAAAACACTGTTCTTTTGAACTTTATATTCACTGAAGACTGCAATAATGACTGCTGAAAACCATCTACTTTGGTGCTTCATGTGTGAATGTAGCTGTTGATGGGTCTTCCATGTGGGTTTGTTTGATTTTGGGAACATGGGATTTGATAATGAACTTTGTGTACATAGTTTTAGTAAAGTCAAATGATTTGTTCATTCTTTGATGTGTTGAAGTTGACAGATACTGCAAGGCACATTGTATCTTCAACAGGCCGACCATTGTCTCCAGAAAGCAATCACACCCTTACAGTTACAACTCCAGACATGCCTCTCACTGGCTAAAACATTTATGCTACATCAAACCCGTTAAGGCTAATGTAAACCATTAGCCTGCTGGAATTACGATCTGTCACTGTAGGTCTTTATTCATGTGTGCTTGGCCATGTGTTGAGAAATAGTATAAAGCCTTTCAGCACTCCATGGTCAGATATGATAACAAGCTGATAACACATCAGGCCTTATACACTTAAGCGTGCACACACATGCCCATGTCTGTACACATAAGCACACGTTATTATCTTAGTGCAGGCACCCATAAGCCCCCATTTGTATGTTTTGGAGGTGCATGTCTGCATATCAGTGAGTGTTTCTGGTTTTCTCTACAGTGCATCTCTAGATGAAGGAAGCAGCTCAGCCTCCGCCTTGAGTGGACAGGTACCAATATATATACACGCGTCATGCACAGTTGCACACAAAGCTATAAACATACCTGCATTGTATGCAGCAATTCAGCTGTTCACTTATCTTCCCACACCTGATAAGAAATGCAGGTAGGATTTGCATTGAAAATAATTATTAACTGTGAATGAATGAATTATTACAACATGGTTTTATTACAACTTGGGTTTATTTGTTGGTTGTGGGATTGGCATCTTCAAGATTTTGTTGCTAATTGACTTTCTAAACTTTTCTTTTCTTTTATACTTTAAACTTTTGTTTATTGTTGGTCCATTTATCAGTGTGTTGACTGTTGTCTAATTTTTTACACCACATGAAGTCTGCACCCAGAATTTGAACTTGCATCATACATCAGCATTTTTTTAACCTGTTTTTTCGTACTCCTTAATCAAAATATCTCACCCTTGCAACGACATCTCTTCTCTCCTCTGATGATGTGTTCACTGACCTGAGGGCGGAAAAATAACCTCTTCCTTCCAGCAACCTCTGATGTTCATCACAACCCGGGAAGAAACTTTCCCTGTTGTGAAACAAATGCAACTTTATTTTATGGCAACTTTAAAGGGAAAGTTCAATCAAAAATGTATTTTATTATCAAAATTGTTATCAATTACTCACCCTCAAGTTGTTTCAAAACTAATTGCATTTCTTCTGCTGAACGTAAGACTTTTGAAAAGTCCATGGGTACCAGCAGATGTTTTACAGATTTGATCTGGATCTGCTTTATCATTGTGTTTGTAAATTCCATTCTCCCTCATTCTGTGTTTTGTGTTTGCGTGTGTGTTTTTAAGGAGACTGATCTCACTGATGAAGATGCAGCTTTCTCTGAGGTCACTCTTCAGTTCATCACAGTCCTCCTCCTCATTCATTTCTATCTTTCCAGTAAAGCTTCCAAAATCCAATGCTCTATCCAATGTATTTTTTCTCACTCACAACATTTTCACCAGCTCAATCAATTCTTACACCACCTCTCAAAAGTTAGGGTTAATAAGGGTAATTTTTTTTTTGAAAGAAATTAAGTTTGAAAGAATTGCTTTTTATTTAGCAAAGATGCATTACATTTATTCAAAGTGACAGTAAACACCGTAAAGAAAGAATCATCATCAATATTTATCACATTGTTAATTTACCACTAATGTGGTGGGAAATGCTTTCCACGTTATACCATGAGAATGAATATAATAACATAACTTGTTTGTTTACGACTCCACAGAGTTTCTACCTTTTAATTTAGGGCCTTGTGAAATCCATTTTGAGCTCTGTGATTCACCGTAATTTTGTGGTTTGTACCCTCAGCCTTCTTCCTCTTGCTCGTTTGATGGAAGTTTGAAATCAGAGAGCAGTGACTCAGAGCCAAGATGGCCAGAGGTTCCTCCTGTGCTCAACCAGAATGAGGATCGGAGGAGAAACAAGTACCTGAGAAAAGACTACCTGAAGGTACACAGCCAAGCACGCACAAGTTCTCTGTTTTTCTCACCCTCACTTATTTTGTTTGCTCGTCTACACTCACGTATCCCTCTCTTTTTCACTGGTTTTGTCAAAGACACACACACACACACACACACACACACAGACAGATATGCAATTACTTCATGCCACTTTAGACTTGCATATGTCACAGGGCAACTTGTGTTGTACTTCAGTATGTTAAAACAGTTATCTCTAGTCTCAGCCTGTGATATTTTGTTTACAGCCTCAGATATGGCAGCCCCAAACTGATTACTCATTGTGCTTCAGTCCTTACCTATGTAAACCTTGGAAAATCAAGATGTGAGGAGTTTATTCTTATTGAGGTGCTTTTAAAGGACTCTGCATGGCGAGATTAGCATTGGTTCTTAGTCTTGTGGATATGATCTTCAAATAATGGCTTGTGATCTTCCACACAGTTGGCTGTAATTGTTATATATTGAAGAGGAGAAATCCCAGACCCGACCAGAGTTTTTACACGTGAAGAAAATTACGTGAGGTCTTTTTTCAAGTACCTTGCCGTTTTCACTTTGTTTTTGTTGCTTAGAGAATGGCAGGATTTGTCTGGATTTCTGCATAAATTGGTCTTAAATTGCAAAAATTACAGCACAATAGATGGATAAACACACTCTGCTTAAACAAATAACACACCAACAAACACGTTTTCATGTAATTTTTAAACTCATTTTAAAAATATTCAGTTCAAGGTGAAAAAAATTAATCTCTAGGCTAGTGACCTCAACAAAAACATGGATGCTTGTCACTGAGACAAGATTCGCAGTGTGGCTCTGAGCCCTATAATGCACTATAACAGAAAGTGTGAGTGAGTGTCAGCTGATTCACAGAAACCCCTGAAGAATGTTAACATATATGTTGAAGTGTCAATGATGGATTAAACACTATGTAAACAGATGAAATCAAAGTTCTTAAAACACACAACACCACGTGTGGAATCAAAAGACAGAACTACAACATTAAAGCCAAATCCTAGTGGTAAAGTAGGTTTGGGGCATGCTTGTTGCCTCAGGGCCTGGACCGCTTTCTGTAATGACAGATAAACAGAAGTTTATTGGGATAGGCTGCAGGAGTATTGAAAATGACAATGACTTAAACCACATTTGTAGAGTAACAACAGAATGACAGGAAATTACACATTCTAGAATGTCCCGATCTGACCTCATTTTGACTGAGATGCTTTGGCACAACCTCAAGAGAGTGATTCACAGCAGAAAGACATCTGATATTTTACCTAGCTTTAAGAGTTTAGTGAAAAGGAATTGTTCTAAGCTCCTGTCCTGAAAGCTAGTGTGATCCACAGTCACAGGAAACATTTGGTGGAAGATGTTTCTGCCAAAATGACGATTATTAAATGCAGGGTTCACAGATTTTTTCCATCCTGCACAGTGACTGTTTACACAGTGTGTTCAATAAAAATATGAACATGTTATCCTAGTTTGTGAGCGATTTATAAAAAAAAAAAAAAAGAAAGAAAAGAAAAGTGAACTGCGTTTTTATATTCTTTTTACTATTGAGTCCAATGAAATCCAGGTAAATGCATTACATTTGACTTTTTTTTATTTTTTGCATCGTATTTGTCTTTTTTCTTTCCTTTTTTGTCTTTTGTTATTTTTTTAAACCAATGTCCTTTTAACATTTTTAAGACAATAATTTATTTATTTATTGTTTTATTGTGTATTAACTTTGAAATGTTCAATGTCAAGGAAAGAAAATATGGGTTTAAAATGGGCGACATTTTGCCTTTAGGCTTTCTTGGCAGAACACACAGAAACACACATCCATAATACCTAAGATAATTTCCCTTATCAGTCTCTTTCAAATGTGCATTTGTTTTGCACTTCCATGGAACTGTCAAAAGAATAAAATAGAGGACAAGCCCAGTCTGAGCCCAGATTTCTTAGCAATAAAACTTAGTTGACCTGCAACTGAGAGGAAGAATGTTGAGACCTTGGATAAAAGAACATTTGAATTTTGAAGAACAATTGAATACACAATAAAATTCCTGTACACACTCCGTGTAATGAATCTACTGAGGCATGTTGAAGTAGAACCTATGTGCAGTTTCAATTAAGTCCTTAAATGGAAGATGAACAGAGACTAGACCTGGCATGAGCAAACATGAACTTAAGCGTGAACATAAACTCACCAACAGTGGACAATAACATGAACAAAGCTAGACAATGGACAAAGAAACATGAGGGCTATATATATCAAATAATGGGGTCACATGACACTCCTCTGAACAATAAATACAATAAACCAATGCGAAATCATTGATAGAAAACCGCACAATAAAAAATAACCAATGAGAATAAGACACATGGCCAAGGATAGCACATGGCAGGAACACATGAGAGAACACGGAATCACATGACAAACCAGGAAACTAGACTAAGAGGTGGGCCTGGGCTGTGGAGCAGCGATGGAGCTGATATACCTACCATGGTGGATTTGACGGGGCAGAAGACCACCAGGGTGGAGCAGACAGGACCAAAGATAACACTGGCGTAGCAGATGACCACCACAACAGAGCAGATGAGACAAAAGACCACCATGGCAGATCAGATGGTGCTGGAGACCATGATGGAGCCAGTGGAGAAGACTACAACAGATCAGAAGGCCTTGGGGGAGCAGAGACATGGATGGACCACCAGGCTGTGATCTTAGAAATGTCCTCCTTGGCCATGATAGGGCAGACTGTGAGTTCAGGAATCCTTGGCAGTGACATGACTGGCAGAGGGTTTACGTGTGCCCACTGTGGTCAAAACAGTACAGGCAGAAAACTCACAGACTAGTGCCAACACAGGACTGAGCTCTGGGCCTTAAGCAGGCTCTGGAGTGGATTCATTGCTGGAGCAGAGGCTCTGGTGTGGCGGCTGTGGCATGACAAGGCTCTGGTGTAGTGGCTGTGCCGTGACGAGGCTCTCATGTGGCAACTATCTTGTCTGAATACTCCGGCATGGCAGCTATAACATGAACAGGGTCTCTGGCTTGGAAGGCATGACGTGATAGGCTCTGTAGACTTTGGCGTGGCAGTTGAAGTTCCTAGCTTGGTGGTTGTGGTGTGAATAAATCCTGACATGATGGTTCGGGTGTGACAAAACTCCAGTGTAGCAGCCAAGACATGATAAGACTTTGGCGTGACAGACATGATGGCTGAAGATTCTCCCATGGTAGGTAGTGGAGAATCGTGGGGTTTCCTTATCCATAGTCCCACCAATAAATGAAGAACCACTCAGCAAAAAGGCATGATCTGTGTATTTTGCCAGGGATCAGTGTATATCTCCGCCTGGAAACCATGAACATATGGGTTCATTTAACCCATTAAAAAAAAATTATAATTAAAATTAACTAGGTGACAGTCCACAGAATTCCTCCTCTATTCATCGATTACCTTGACAGAGGCAAAGCAAGGAAACTGCTGGGTTCACTGTGACAGGTCTAGCTTTCTGTAAAGAATCCACTGAGGCACTTTGAAGTAAAACCAATGTGCATTTTTAATGAAGTCCAAACCATAAACAAATGCAAAATGAACAGAGACCAAACTTGGCATGAACAAACTGGTGCTGAAAGCATCCTTTAGAAATGTTGGCTCATATTGATAGGATAGCATCTTGCAGTTGATGGAGATTTGTGGGATGCACATCCAGGGCATGAAGCTCCTGTTCCACCCCATCCCAAAGATGCTCTATTGGATTGAGATCTGGTGACTGTGGGGATCATTTTAGTACAGTGAACTCATTGTCATGTTCAAGAAACCATTTTGAAATGATTCGAGCTTTGTGACATGGTGCATTATCCTACTGGAAGTAGCCATCAGAGGATGGGTACATGGTGGTCATAAAGGGATGGACATGGCCAGAAACAATGCTCAGGTAGGCCGTGGCATTTAAACAATGCCCAATTGGGCAACTAAGGGGCATCCCCCACACCATTACACCACCACCAGCAGCCTGCACAGTGGTCACAAGGCGTGATGGATCCATGTTCTCATTCTGTTTACGCCAAATTCTGACTCTACCATCTGAATTTCTCAACAGAAATCGAGACTCATCAGACCAGGCAACATTTTTCCAGTCTTCAACTGTCCAATTTTGGAGAGCTCGTGCAAATTGTAGCCTCTTTTTCCTATTTGTAGTTGGACCATCATTTATTTTTCAACAGGACAATGACCCCAAGCACACCTCCAGGCTGTGTAAGGGCTATCTGACCAAGAAAGAGAGTGATTGGGTGCTGCGCCAGATGACCTGGCCTCCACAGTCACTGGACCTGAACCCAATCGAGATGGTTTGGGGTGAGATGGACCACAGACTGAAGAGTAAAGATGAAAACGGTTCTAAAATAGGCCATTCATTGAAGGTGCGCCTTATAAAGCGGAAAATACGGTGTGTGTGTGTGTGTGTGTGTGTGTGTATGTGTGTATATATATATATATATATATATATATATATATATATATATATATATATATATATTTATATATATATATATATATATATATATATATATATATATATATATATATATATATATATATATAATAGCTCTCAAACAATGGGGTCGCATAATCATGTATACAATAAACCAATAAGAAAACAGAACAAATTCAAGTTTATTTGTATAGCACTTTTTACAAAGCAATTAATCGTTATAAAGCAACTTTACAGAAAATTATGTTTCTACAATATTTAGTAGTGGCTTATACAGTAAGTGGTGACTGTCAGTTTGTGCACGTATGACAGGATTTTCCAGAAAAAAATAATACAAGACGTAGTCAGCCAGACGATAAACATTATTAACAGCAATTATTATATGATGCAGTCACACTTGTAGCAATATTTGTTAGTTCTGTTGTTGATTCAGGGTTAGCATCATCTGGGGTCCTCTGAGGGTCAGCATCATCTCTTCTCAGGTGTTCTGGATCCAGACTGGAGCTTGTGTAAATCCTAGTTACAAAACAGAGAAACAAATAGATACGTATCAATAGCATAGCTGCTGTTCCAACAAAGATGCGCATTTGATCAGATACAACTGCAGTCACAATTTAACAAAGATCTTTAATACAACCATTTATTCCATGCTTATCTTTCCTCAATGGGGCAATTGAATACCTATGTCTGTGTGATTTCACCAAAGAGAAAGATACAGAAATGTGTAATGGATTATTAGTCATCAGCCCCTGATGCGTGAGATCTTGTGTATGAAGTTCATCTGTTTCTGGAGAACGTGCTCTCCCTACTATCCCACGGAAAATACAACACACCAGCTATCATCCCAAATTTGTAATGAATCATATATAAACAAAAGAGAAGCTGTAAGGTCTGTTTTCCACAAAATAAAAGTGTTTGAAACATTTGAAAGCAATTAATGTAAAACAGCCATGAGTATTAGTACTAATTGATTGATAGATGTATTATTATTATTAAATACATTATTATTAAATACACAGGTTTTTTAAAACGAAATAGCATTAATAATACAGTAATATACTACTTTATTGGTTTATAATTCAATAGAAAGTATTTTAATAATAATAATTAATAATGTGTCAGTGTGGTTTGAGACAACTACAACCCTGTCTTTGGTCAGACAAACAAACTTTATCAGATGTGAAAGAGAATCTGGTTGGATGAGGCAAATTTGTTTAAAATATTTAACTAAGATTAATTGATTAAAAATAATGAGGAATGTTTTGTGAAAGAGGAAAGTGAGCTATTCCAAATATAATGAAATATAAATTATTCTGGCCAATAACTGCCTAATTAGAGAGTAAGAGACTTTCTGATTTTGTAAATCTGAAATGGATTTCACCAAAACAATAAAACTGTGAAGAATTATTATTCTTATTTTATTTATTTTGTGGCAAAATACATGCAAAACAAGAAATACATTACTTACTAGACATTGTTTGAGAAAATAGTGGACAGCGTATAAGTGGCTGAGGGCTGGAATATGCTAATATGGGACAGTCTGCCAACAGTTGTGGGTGGGGCCTGAGCAGTATGATGTCATATTGCTCAGAAAATAAAAACAGCTTGATGATTGAGACTATTTAGGGTTTTTAGCTATTAAAAAATGGAGTGAAAGTATTTCTATCATTGTAGGGTGGTTTTGTCCACACACTGCTAAAACACATTTATGCAAACACCATGTAATAGTGAATTTTGTGATAAGAATTTCAGTACAAAAGTACTGGTTATTTTATATAAAACAGAAATAAATCAGATAAACACATCTGCTCCTCAATGTAAGTTTATCGAGAGTTATGACTAGACTGGTTTTAGTCAGATTTAAAGTGGTGATAGAGTCAGCATTCTATTCTTTTATCTCTAGACCAGTGGTTCTAAACCAAATTCCTAGATCCCCTTCAACACACTTGGCATTAACATACGATCGCCATTATCTGTTTAAGCAGATCAGATTGGATCATCAGTCAATCAGAACACGGCACGTTTACACTTGTCAACATCAAGTGATTTCTTTATCTGGATGACCGATTGGATCTATCCTTCCTGTGCAATATTTAAATAAGTCTTCTGTTCAGTTCTTCTGACAGTTGTGGGGGGTGGGGGGTGGGGGGTTACATCACGTTGACCTGCGGATGCAGACATGATGGCTGCATTGTGTTTACATTACGTTGAGATCCGATTAAATTGCATCCTCGACTACCTCTGGACCAAGACATCATGATCAGATAACATTCATTCAGAATCGCATTTACACTTGTATTTTCAATGTGTACATCTGGATACAGGTCGCATTTTAATTCCAAGTGTAAACGCAGCCTTTGTATGTCTCCTTAATCAAACACACCTGATTCAGATTATCAGTTCATTAGCAGAGACTCCAAGACCTACATGCAAAATACGCAGTTTTTGGGGGGCTCGGGTATATGGTTGAGAACCATTACCCTGTTTAATGCATTTCTGATGTTAAAGGCTGATAATGTAATGAATATAAGGAATCTGATCCTCTGTCTCTGTCTCCCTGTGTTTCCCACTCTAGTATAAGTGCCAAAGTGCTCGAAGAAACTCCAGTGGCAACGACAATGATTGTGAGGTGAGACTTTGTGTCGACTCGTGACCGTCTACATGTCACTCTGCTCAGAACACAGTGTCATGAAAAATGGAGAAACTGTGATGTTACCTCTTGCAGAAACTAAAGTAAACACCCACCATTACACAATTGCAACAGTCCGTTTCAGCGTGGTAATTGCGTTTGCTAGCTTATTTGCTTCATTTTCAGTAGCTGGTTTTAAAAGTACTACTGTTACTTGTATCATAAAAGACAATGCATGTGCTTGGGTATGTATTAATTGTATTGGCAACACTCAGTGATACTCTTGGTGTCTTAATAGCATTAAATGCTGGCTTAACATTTATTACAACAGATTTAGATTTTACATTTCATGACCCCCCCCTTTTTTAATGACATATTTATGTGTTAACAAGTGCATAAATAAATAGTATGTTGCCTGTTTCCTTCACTTCCCTGATAAGTATTCCTATTTTCACTTCTTGTCTAGACTTCTATATCATTGTATTAGCTACCCACTAAGACCATGTGCAACATAACCATACAATTTTCATATTCCTTAACCACTTTCAGTTCTTATTTCATGATTTATCAAAGATTTCAACCAAAGAAATTTGTATAGTCTCTATCTATCTATCTATCTATCTATCTATCTATCTATCTATCTATCTATCTATCTATCTATCTATCTATCTATCTATCTATCTATCTATCTATCTATCTATCTATCTATATATATATATATATATATATATATATATATATATATATATATATATATATATATATAATTTTTTTTTTTTTTTTTTTTTTTTCTATATAAGTTTTATGCTCAGCTTTAAATATTTAATCAGCTACAAATTGGCTCTTTGTGAATGCAATCTGCAAAATGTTTTGGAAATGTATGGTGATTCAATGGTCAAAAGTTGTGGGAAGCCTTGTTTTTGTAGCCTTGTCTCATTCTGTTAAAGATAAATACTACATTTACAAAGTTAATTAACAACAGACCATCTTAGTCAGAAGAATCTGGATCCATTACAAAATCCATCAGAATTGTTTGCAGTGATTCCATATTTGTGTTGTTACAGGAGGGGATGCGATCTAATGAGTTCACCACAACTCTGACTGTTTTTGGTCTGAAACCCAGATCAGGTAGTGTTGTCCTCTTCTCTTTCCCTCATCACAAGTTGTCTTTTTCTTGAAAATTTGTGATGGTATTGCCAAGGCTTGGCAGGCTGGCAAAGCATTTTCTTTTCAGTGTAACTGAGCAAATTCAAGTATTTGTTTTTTCCACAGACATCATATTTTGAGACTGTACTCAGATCTCATGATGTCTGTCATTTCTAAAAAAAAAAAAACTTTTCCTCACCTTTGTTTAAGAGGACTTTGGAGGTCAAGAAAATGTATTCTGTGGAAACATATTGTCTTGAACTAGTTGTATTTCTTTATCATTTCTTTTTGATTTTTTTCATGTCATTGCAGTTCAGTGGAAAGCACAAGGAAGGCCAGTACTTCCTGTCTCATAGAAATACAATAAGAATTATGCTGCATGCAACAGAAAAACAGCTTGTTTTGCAATGTTATCATTCTCACAAATGCTTTCCGTTTTATCATTTATGCCAATTATATTTTTCAAATATTTAGATAGCTGCAGTAAGGACAACAGCAAGACAAAAACATGCTTCTGTATTTTTGGTTCATGTAAATTTGGCCTCATGACAATATGAAATACGTTATTCAGTGTTCTGGAAGTACTATGAAAAGTCTATATCGGAGTGTATTTACACTTTCTTTTTTTATTCCACATGCAAGAATGTTTATGCACATTTTAACTAGGGCAGCAACAACAAATCGATGAAAAAATATTGATAATGGAGCTATTCTAAAGTAAGTTTATTTATTATTAATTAGTCAGGACTATTGCTGATCTATTGTTGGCAACAATGGGAGACCCCAAATCTAATGAACAGAAAGAAGACACTTAGTAACCACATTTACACCATGTAAAAATTCAAAGATTTACCAGACTCTGAGATCAAACAGCTTCGTTTCTTAGGGCAAGCTTGCAATGAAGAGCAGCATGATAATGATATTGACTGTGTGTGTACTACTCAGCCTTCTCCCGTGGAAATCGTCAAGACTCTAGCTCCACAGAGCCAAGCTTCACCATGAGGAGAAAAATGGAGCACCTCAGAGAGGAGATGGAGCAGATCCGACTCTTGCAGCAGGTCAGAATTGCACTGTAACCCCTCTGGCATATTTGCCGAAGTATAATGAAAAATGATTGCTTCATATCTCCAGGGTAAGCCAAGTGAAGTTAATTAAACACACAGACAAACAAGTTCTCTTTAACAGCGTGCTATTAATGTTGTCAGAGCTCACGTGTGATAACAGTGCTTTCTTTCATCGGTTTTCTATATTAGTTGCTCTGTGTTTCTACTTGCCACTGGGAGCTATTACCAACAGGGTTATTTCTACTTGTTGAGTCATGATGCCAGAAAGGGAACATATATTTCAGACAATAGTCAGTACCATGTAATCAAGGAATTCTAAGGAAAGGGATGATGATTAGGTGTTGAAGTCATTATATATGGATTGAAACCACTTTTCATGTGCGCTTCACATGCGGAATGCTATTTTATATGGCACACTATTTGAGTTGCGGCCTGTGTAGAGCTTTCAGTTCATTACTTACTGTATAGACCCCTTAAAAGTTTGTAAACATTGCAACGTCTCCGGGTGGGCGGGGTTGACAATGTTGACAAGCGTAAACTAGCACGTTTTAGGAGAGCTTTATTAAACGTGGATGCAGAAGAAGGTTCGTAACTGTCCAAATATGTACAGTCACTGACTCTGTGGGACCGTGACAACTATTTTTGTAAATTAACCCTCGCGGATGGAAGCAGGCTACCTGACCCGTATGCCATACGGCCATATGAATGACTTCTGGGTGGTTTGGGGAATTTTGTCAAGGCTTATTTTCTAATGTAACCTATCGCTGGGCTAACTATGATTAGCAATGTGTATTATTTTAAGAGACCATTGAAAAGATGGCACACACATCTATCGCTGTATGTTTGTTTAACATTTAAACTAGCTAGTGCGCTGAAGGTTGGCGACTTTTCACCTATAAAACAGAAACTTGCTGATTTACTAGATAAAACCAACACACCAGTTCTTGCCCTTGCTAATGATTTCCTATCATGTCCAATGTCTTAACCTCCACCTCAGTCATATGCTGTCCTTGGTGCTGAAGGGCACCCATGTGACAGCCGGAATGACTGAAAAGAGCAAAGACATCTTATCTTGACATTTATCAAATGGATGATTCTTGGTTCTCATGATACACTTGTCCTTTATTTTTGAAATCAAATGAAGTAAACTGAGTGTTTGTATGTGTTTGCAGAACCTCGAGTCTAGGCTGAAGGTTTTGCTGCCAGATGATGTGGGTGCTGCTTTGATGGATGGTGTAGTTTTGTGCCATCTGGCTAATCACATTCGTCCTCGTTCTGTAGCTAGCATTCATGTACCTTCCCCTGCTGTGGTAAGTTTCACTGAATGTTCCATACAGACCTTCTTGGATCTCCACTTTAATTGACATTCATTAGTAAATATTCAGCATTTGAAACTAGCACATACATTGCTTGTTGTTTCATGATTCTGTTTGGTGTTAAACTTTGTGTCCACGATCCCTCTCCCAGCCAAAGCTGAGTATGGCCAAGTGTCGGAGGAATGTTGAGAATTTCTTGGATGCATGTAAAAAGCTTGGAGTGCCACAGGTAGGATCGAGCGTTTCTTCTTCTTACAAATGCTATATCAGTTATCAGCTTGTATCTCCTTTTTTAAATCAGTATCAAATTCATATTTTACAAGTACAATATCATCTAAAGAAATATTGATAGTTTATGAGATATAACCCTGCAAGATTTAACATTCTGCATTTAACTAAGTTAATTGGAGTTGCTGTGCACTTGTAAGCGGTGTATTTATGCATAAAACATTTTTTTTCATTCAGAAAGGATACATTAAATTGATCAAGTGAGAGTAAAGACATTTATAATGTTATAAAATAACCTAAAGACCAAAAAAGAATCATGGTTTCAACAAAAATATTAAGCTGTACAACTGTTTTCAACATTTGTAATAATATTAAATGTTTCTTAAGCAGCAAATCAGTATATTAGAATGATTTCTGAAGCTTCATGTGACACTGAATATACAGAGTAATGACTAAATATATTTTAAAATGCCTTTTTTTATTTTTACAATTATTAGAATTTGAAATCTGCAATAGATCTATATTTATTTCCTTGTGTTTCTGAACAGGACAAGTTGTGTTTGCCGCATCACATCCTGGAGGAGCGAGGTCTGGTAAAGGTCGGTGTCACTGTCCAGGCACTGCTGGATCTTCCATCCTCAAAACCCAACCAACTTTCTACCATGTAGCATCGCTGGATCATGGGACGTCCACTAGCATCCCTTTATCCTGCCTTACCACCTCATCCTCACTCCTCACTCTCAGTGCTGATCTTTGACTTACTATGGGGAAGTCATGACCCTTCACAGCTGTGGGGAACAGGCCAGCTTCCGCCTACCTCTTATAAGCCTCTATCAAGGGGTCTAGACATTTTAAAGCTCCAGTATTGTGCCCTATATGAGGGAAAATGTACACATTTCATTCGTAGGGGAAATACCTGTTTCTATTCCACAGCTGGCAATGCCGTCTGTCCCCTCTTAATGCTGGACACCTCTGTCTCCTTTCTTTTGTATCTTCTTCTCATCTCTCATGTTCACTCTTCTCTTGGACGGTGAACCCCCAACGGGTGAGGAAAGGAGAAAAGCCCGCAGCTATCTGACTGAATCTGGAGCAGAGGGAAGATGATATTTCAATGTCACTCCACCCCTCTCCTGTATGAAGTCTCTAAGAGCTGTCAGACATCTTGTTACATTCTGACTGTTTCCTGTCTGCTTGAAGAAATAAGTGGGACAGAGACATGTATTGATGTGTGTGTAATAACCAGATCTGCAGCGAGGACACCTGGAAAGGACAGACAAAGGCATTGCCATAAAATTGGTCTTTGCTGTCAGGTGAGTCACTGGCAGTGCATTAGAGAGTATTTCTTTCTTTCGGCATGCCTGGAAGGTTTTAACACTGAAGACACTGCTCACGTGCCTGCACAGGACAAAGGCTTTTTTTGTGTTCTTTTACGTACGTGCCAGCGTTTGCCAAATGTTTGTTTTTCCATGACTGTTTTTCTCACAGGTTTTATTAAGTGCTTTACGTGTGCCAAGAATTCACCACATGATAACGTTTCGCAAGTACCAGTGTAAATGCATTGTGCTACATTTTAGACTGTTGTGCAGGTTTGGGCACGTATGTGAAGTTTTTGCCCTAAAAATAGGCCAATTAAAAACATTTGCAAAACCTACATTAGCAAAGCCTAATTATAATTACAGAGTAAGAACAATCCATTAATGATAGATGTGCATTTTATTAAACGATTAAATTTGTTCACATTAGTTTTTTTTTTGTTTTGTTTTTCAAATCTCTCATGTAAGAACACAGAGACTTTGATACTTGGAAAATTGAGTGAAGTCAATTAAAGGGTTCGATGTGCCGCCGTTCATTCACCACAGTGTAAACTGAAGGTTTATAGAAATTGTTCAAATATGTGTAAATAGTTTGCATTTAATTTATCATGGACTTTATTTATTTACCTTTATGTACTTTTGTATGTTTTATTTATTTCTTTATCAACCTCAAAAATCAGCAATCTGATTCTTGAGTGTAATATATGAATTTCCATACATGGAAATTGGAGCAGCCCTCTTAACGGGTTGTTGCTCTGGAAGTTGCTTGCAGTCAGTTTCTGTATGACTCTTCGTTAACATGCACAACAGAAAGCCAGTTATGTGAGGAAGTCATTTGTAGAAGATCAGATGCAGAATCAGCATTCACATTTTTGATTTTTTTTTTTATAATAATACTTGACAGGAGTGTAAACAAGGCTGTGAGGGATAGGAGTTCAAGGGATTGTTTAACAACTCTTCAGCTGATGAAAAGTTTTTCTGATAAAAAAGCTTAGTAAACAAACTCCATAAAACAGTTTTAAAGGTTTTAAGTTCTGAAAACTATGTGAGCTTGGGTAATTCTACAGTGTACCGTTGTAAAGTAAGTCTGTCTCTCACAGCCTCATTTTTATCCACTTTAAATTCAATCTGTCATCTAATTTGACTTACGGTAAATGTCCATTACAGCAGCAGAATCCGCTCCAAACACTACAATATCTCCACTTCGGGGTGTGTCTGTAGAAAGTATGTCTGAACTGTTTATTTCAGTGCATGACCAATTTAATTGTCATCATAAGTGTTTTTTACTTGATCTTTCTACACATTTTTTTTTTTTTTTAATGCTCTCGGCACTCTTAATGCTGTCTGCCAATCCCACAATTCATCAGGTGATCGTGCAGCTTTACTCCCATAAGAAAAATTGAAAATGCTTGCTCTGCTCTGCACAAGTGGATGGTGCATGTAAACGTGAATGCTGTTATGATGTCTTAAAGGGACGGTTCACCTAAAAATGAAAATTACCCCATCGTTTACTCACCCTCACGCCATCCTATGTGTTCTTCTTTCAGACAAGTACAATAAGAAGATTTAAAAAAAAATGTCCTGGCTCTTCCCAGCTTTATAATGGCAGTGAAAGGTGGCCGAGATTTTGAGGCAAAATAAAGTTCATCCATAAAAAGTGCTCCCTTACAGCTCTGGGGGTTAATAAAGGCCTTCTGAAGTGAAGCGATGCATTTGTGTAAGAAAAAGATTACGCCATTCCAGACGGAGGATGCGTCCAAAGTTAATTAACTGCTTCCAGCATATTGTGATAGGGTTTTGAAGAGAAAATGTTCATTGATTTATTCCTCTCAAAACGTCATTTTATACTCTGCTGGCAGCAGGAGCAGCTGTTGACACCTTTTCTTTGGAAAGTAGTTTTAGGACCCAGATTTTGTTGAGATGAGTAATGTCTCGCTCCCCTATCATGCTACACACACCATGGCAGATACATCTGGTTCGGTTCCACAGCTTTGTGATGGATGAATAGGTGACAGCATTTCCTCAGGCTTTATTGCCTCCTCGACAGAATCTCAGCCAAGAATGTAGGTTTTCTAAAGGTTACAGGTCCCGTTAAAAAAAAAAGAAAATGTTTTTCTTTTAGTTTCACTCAGTTGCACCCTCTAATTTAGCTGTTTCTGTTTGCTTGCCTTTATATTTATGACACAATTTCCCAATAAGCCATTTGTCATTCATACGCTTCCCCTGCCATCACTTCTGAAATAGGTCACCTGCTTGAAGGTATAGACTGCATACTGCATGCTAGTGTTTTAATAATATGCTTTAGTACTCGGTATGCAAGAATAATGATTGAACTGTAGCAGAGATAATCATTGTCACATGACCTCAGATTGACAAAAGAAATGCTGAATCAGGGTTCATGACACTTACTGCATTGTGGGGGGAAAGTAGACCGCTTGTACGGAGTATGCACATTTACACTTCAATGAGAGGAGTATCCTATTTTAATGAAGTCATGTTCCCTTTTTTTCCTCAATTAAACTCCATCGTGACCAAGCTTTGAAATAATCACTCTTCAGCTCTGATTCACATTCCTTTTTGTGAGAAGCTGTTCAGTTTGTAAAAAGACGTTTTGATTAAAAAGTAATAGACAGGTTTGAGATCCCTCCTGCGCAGTGCGTACTGTATGTATATGTTTTTGTATATGACAACTTGATTGCATGTTTGGATCATAGCATCATTCATGTACATAACCGGTTTCAACACATTAGGATGTTTCCTAAAAAGGCAACCAAATGAAACCAAGGTCAAAATACTGGAATAAATTGATAATTTACAGTGTTTCATCGTGTCCTTTGTCATTTCCTTTGTGCTTCTTCACGGCAGGAACACAATTCTTCATGACACTCTCTTAAGTGTCAAACTAAAAAAAAGCATTGTTTACAATTATTAGTATGAGATGTGACTGTATGTCCGCTACATTGTTATTGAAGTATAAATCCTTTTCCAAGGAAAGCAATTATCTCTTTTCCAGAGAATCAACCAAAGCAGGGGGTCAGGAAGGAAGGGCTGTGCTCTCTCAAGCTACACTTGTGAACAAAAATTAGCAGACTATTAATTTGATGTTGTTTGCAGCTCTTGTTATTTAAAGCTTTAAATGTCAAATCAGTGTAGCATAACTTAAAAGAGTCATTCAAACACCGTTTGTATTTATCAGATATATTTATGTGATATGAACCTGTGTGTGTGTGTGCGTGTGCGTGCTCTTGTTTTTGTGACATAACAGGACACAACTGTATAATGACATGTGTATGACACAGGTATTAAAAGGAGAGGGTGATTTATGAGGACATAACCCATGTCCCCATTTTTCAAAACGGTTACAAACCATACAGAGTGAGTTTTTCTGAGAAAGTAAAAATGCACAAAGTTTTCCTGTGAGGGTAAGGTGTAGAGTTGGTGAAGGGCAATAGAATATTCAGTTTGTACTGTATAAAAAACATTACGCCTATGGGATGTCCCCACTTTTCACAAAAACAAACGTGTGTGTGAATGTGTGTATGTATATATATATATATATATATATATATATATATATATATGTGTGTGTGTGTGTGTGTGTGTGTGTGTGTGTGTGTGTGTGTGCGCAACTGTTAAATGTACTGCATATTATTTAAAAAATTAAAAAAAATGGATTAAAGAAAGAGCAAAACAGAAATGAGTTCATGCTTCTTGGTATATTGGTTTATAAAAGCTATAAACTTGCTGCATTATATAGCCTGTATCCTATTGAAGGCTACACTGTAAGCTGTAAGTTATTTGTCAATTTTCTGTCACTTTTTATCAAAAAGGTAATTGCCAACATATTTCCCTTCAGCATAAAACCCAGAGGGGACATTTGAAGCTGAAAAAAAGAGAAATGTACTTTCGGGAACTGAAAGACTCATGTTCAACAAACATTCCTCTTGCAAAAAGGTTTGGTTTGTGAAAAGTCTTTGAAAGACGATGTGTTTTTCTTGCTGTCTTAACGTGGCCATATTTCAACAAACAAGGAGAAAGTGAATAAACAGAGGAAGCCAAAGTAAACACAATAGCCTAACAATGCTGATTCACACAGCATGACATAAATGCAGAACACTGGAATAACACGACTGCTTTATAACAAACCTTTACCAACAGGATTATTTAAACAGTTCACACTCAATGACAAAACCATTAAAATGTTCAATGGAACTAGCCTTATTATCTTGACAGTGTGAGGTGTATGCTGTTCAAGAAAAACCCTGTAACTGTGCACTAGGTAGGCAGTGAATTATGCTGAAGTATGCAGTGAGTCACATAAGAGGGTGCTGCTGTATCCAACAAAATCTGAGAACACTGAGAAGTTCATTCAGACCATCCTGAGGCACCTATATGGGCTCATCCTATCAAGATCTTTCTATTACAGAGCAGTGACAGTAAGTGGGCTTGTTTAACCTGTTCTTTGTGCTATAGTAGCATAAAATAAGTTATTTCTTCATCATGTGTGGATATTTTACCCGATTTCTTTCTCAGCACATGTTCAGATCTGCTTTATGTATAGGCTGAATTTAGGTTGACTGAGTGGATAATTTTCCACTCTATAACTATATATAAACTATATTTGTGTTTTGTGTGTGCAGATATCAACATTAATGAATATTTGTGAAAAGTTTATCAAAATAGCAGCTTTTATTATACAATATAATTAATACATTATAAGGCATTTTTTATGTGTGTGTGTGTATATATATATATATATATATATATATATATATATATATATATATATATATACTCAAAACAAGATCTGCTAAAAAGAACAAATCAAACTATAGCTATGACAAAATTGAGTTTGCTTCTTTAATCATTATACTTTGTATATATTAAAACATAATTACAAAATTAAAATGATTCTGAACACCTTGATATTGAATATCTAAAAAATCCTGTATAACGATTTAATCTCGCATTTTAAACGTAATGAAAATTTTATATTTGTGTGTTTTTAATATTATATAAAAATAAAACATATTCTGTTTATGTAACATCATTAGATTCGAACAAGATATTAACTTTTTTGTAATTTTTTTTCATGTATGCTCCATTTATATTTACATAGTAAATACCTTCCTCTCTATTTGTGTATAAAATCAGATTTGGGAATGTGTTTAGGGGACAGTTCACCGAATCATTTACTCACCCTCATGTTATTCCAAACCTGTATTACTTTCTTGCATGCAATATTAAAGTAGCGTAAAGTAAAGTAACCAAACTGTTTGGTTACCAGTATCAAAATCCCTTCTTTCATGGTCTGCAAAAACATTTTTTTTTTATTCATTTTTGAATGAACTGTCTCTTTAAGGCGAGATCGTGTATTCTGTCACATACACCGTGATGCAGAACAGCTGTTTTAAGGTTAGGATGCCAAAGAGCTGATACTAAGCAAGCTCTACCAAACTGTTCTGGGGAAATAAAGGAGCCACACCTAATGCAGTTATTCATTTTCCAACCACATGGGGAAAAAAAAGTCGGCGACAGCGTGGGTGGTCTAAACACCACCCTTTTTAAAGACAATATACTCTTTTATCATGATTGAATATTACATCACCCTAAAGGTAGCAAAAACAAGTGTGAAGAGAGACAACTGATGTAAAGGTTTAATGTTTTTTTTCCTCTCTAGATCCTGATAATTACCTTCAGAAGAACATGTTGCTGCTGAATAAGTTTCCTACATGGCTCTGTGCATTCACTCTGGTTTTGCTGACTCAAGATCCAGTCTCTACATCAGAGGTCACGGCCTGCGGGGTGGCAGGTAAGCTTTCTGGCTAGTTCCACTGAAATTATATATTTAAAAGAAAATAACTAAATAAAAATAAATGGTACCGTTCTAGTCATTCTGACTCAACATGACTTTTATCCGAGCTATTATAGATTCTTAAGTAGAACTGTTAAAAATAATCCTTTTTTATAAGTTTCATATGATGAGCCAAGCTTTGAAAGGGCTATAAAGAATCTTAATTTTATTTTTATTCTTATCAGTTTATATACAATTTATTTATGTTATGTCTTTACCGCTTTTTCTACCTGGTCTTATACTTAATTTTTTACATTAAATAAAAGATCAATTATTTATTTACTTTTTTATTGCCATAAGAAATTGTAGTAAAAATAGCTTACGGTTTAGTTACATTAATAAATTATAATAGACACTTAACATGAATGCATCCATTAAGAAATAAAGCACAATATAAATGTAATGAATGCCATGTTCCAGTGAAATATCTTCCCAGTCGTCTGTGATATCTTTACTTCAATCCTAATGTGTGTATTGTGGTAAGTGCGTGATAGTTCCTCTGCAGTTGATGAGGTTGTGGAATGCAACAGCATCTGTGTGGGTAGAAAGAATGAGTCTAGAGTCACAGCGTGTCTCTTTCATTTGTTTAAGTAAAAGCTATTAAGTTTATGAAGGCTAAAATGGACAGTATGTGAGCCCTTCACAATGCAGAAAGCTAAATCTCTGTCACTTACTTGCTTAGTGGAGAAGAGTGGAGAAATATGCTCAACTAAGCTGGTTACAGTTGATTACACATGTTCTGGTAAATAAAAATAAAAACTGAAAAGAGAAAAACTGGTAGAAAGTCAGTTACAAATTGAAATGTAAAATGTATGGACATTTTAAGAAGAATTTCAAGTACATGTTGAGAGTTGGATGGCTGAGTTCCCAAATCAATAATGATGTGGCTTTGAGAGAATCTTCGGATCGTTACAGGTTTAAAAAAACAAAAAAACAACAACAGCCCTAAACACTTAACAAAAAGAACCATTTTAGCATAAAACGGTTGTTTAGGACGATATGACTATAAATAGAACAATTAGTATGAATAAAGAACCTTTATAGAACCATCTTGTTTAGAGTGTACAGTAGGTAAACTAATAGCAAATAGTTAACCTAATAATGTCTTTAACATTATGACACCATTTCTATTTCCTTTTGACATCATTTCCTTTCTAGCTTTACTGTATGATAAGACACACAGAGGTTTTTAGCATGACTTTGTATCACAGATTACTAAGAATTTTGAGTTGACTGGATTTCACAACGGTTACCCTCATACACGCACAAACATTTTGACTCATGGGATTGGAATTGAGTTTAGAATTAGAGCTGGATGTTTAATGCACGTGCTTTGTCTGTCTGTAAGCTAAGAGTAGTAAGTAGAGTTAACGTTGTTCATAGACATACAGTGTTGATTTCCCACAGTGGATCCACCTGCTAATATTGAGATAACGGACCCTGGCCTCCTGGGTTACCTCAGTATCCACTGGACTCGGCCAGCCAGCCTCCAGAACCTTTCAGGATGCACAGTACGATACCAGCTCAGATACTATGACACCTACGAGGAACGATGGAGGGTAGGAACCCTCGAGAACTCGCAAAACACACACACAGAAGTTTGTTTTTGTGAAAAGTGGGGACATCCCATAGGCGTAATGGTTTTTATACTGTACAAACTGTATATTCTATGGCCCTTCACCAACCCCACACCTTACCCTCACAGGAAACTTTGTGCATTTTTACTTTCTCAGAAAAACTCACTCTGTATGGTTTATTAGCCTTTTGAAAAATGGGGACATGGGTTATGTCCTCATAAGTCCCCCTCTCCTTGTAATACCTGTGTCATACCCATGTCATTATATAGAGTTGTGTCCTGATGTGTCACAAAAACAAGAGCACACACTCACACACACACACAGGCACGCACGCATGCACACAGTCTCATTTATTTTATTTTTAGCACGTAAGCATTCATTTCTCAGGCTCATCTCACAAACTTATTAAACTTAAGTCAGTTCCATGGAACTCCTTGTCAGAGCCAAAATCCGTTTCATTTAATGCAACCCTCCAGAGAGAACAACTCCCTGCGGGTGATGTACTTAGTATTCAGACAGACATATTTGTTTTACAACATCTTCAAAGTTAAGCCGCATTTCATGCCTTATATATATATTTATATCATGCCATTATTCTTACAAACATAGATATTTCTGACTCAAAACTGCCCTGTTTTTTGTGTTGTGCAGAGTGTCCGAACTGTCAAGCTGACTTACTCTGCTCAGTTTGACCTTGAGAAACCAGTCAAGGTGAAAATCCTCACTGTGCTGAAGTGTGCCTGCACCAATGAGACAGAAGTCCAAGGGCAGGAGAGAGAGTGGGTGCACGCACCTGAACCTACAGGTAAAGACTCGAAACCTTTCAATCCCACTGAAGCAAACATGAGCAAAGATCAGCCATATACTGTGACTGTGAGGAATCCAACTGAAGCCCTAATTGTATTCCTTACATTGCTTAGCTGCCTCTCTTAAAAAAATAAAAAATAAAAAATAAAAATAATAGTAATTTTACATCTAAAAATAGTTACTTTTGAAAAATATGTTAAAAACAATCACTCAGGAAATGTCTTTTTTAGACATAGCAGGTCATCTCATTGTGTTCGGAGATCACATGAGCAGTCGAGCTACTAATCTCTGTAATTCCTGTTACTGATACATATGCTGGTGACAATATTCATGGCTGATGGGAAATGGAGAATTTCCACAGTCATGCTGGTAACTGTAAATGTGTGCTTTTTCTGCCGATATCTGATTGTGAGCATCAGATGATGAAAATACAAATTAGGTAGAAAAACATCAGTCAGATAGTAATTGCAGACAAAAAAATTACTGTAAGTGATTGCGTAAATGTGAAAATGTTGGCGCAATTCTTTGGTCTTGTAGACTTATACATTTGTGTAGCCACCTGAATTGACACTTGAATATTTTCTGTTTATCTGTTCCCAGCCTTTTTAATCTGAAGTATATTGCATAACCAAACTACAATAATAAAAAAAAAAAAAAATAGGAACATGCTAGCCTAAACACATCCATCTGGGATCTATTGCACAGATATTTTCATAATAGAATGTCCTGTTTTCAAGGAAATTGCTTTTGAGGAGTGAACCAGCTGATGCACGATTTAGAGTCTTTCTATGAAATTGATCAAATCAATCGCAATGTAGGCCTAACTGTGTGTTGAATTACATTTTACCTTAAATTTGATAATAACTGCATAATTTTAATTGATTAGTTCGAGGAAACCAAGTTGCTTCATTCATTTCTAAGCAGAACTGCATTCTACTGTTATCCATACTGCTAGAATATAGCATATCACAATATTCAATAAAATTACAATTACTATTCTGACTGTTGTCATTTACTAATTATCACTTGTTAAACTAAACATGTTATCACCTGTCTCAGGTGTGGCAGGATCAAGAATAAGAGATTTCCAATGTGTCTTCTATGGTAAGGAGTACATGGAATGCACCTGGAAGCCAGGACCTGTCCAGCCTCCGAACTCACAGCATTACCTCTATTACTGGTGAGCACTTCCATGTGAAATGCTGCTTACAAACATCATTAATGCATTCCAAATGATTTCACAGATGCATTAAGGGCTTCTGCCTTCAGGGGGAGGAGAGGACAGGTTGAAGCACAAATATATTTACTTAAATGAATTGAGAGATCTTCTAGTGTTCACCGTTCAGATGTAAAAGCTTCGGCTGTTTTATCTGTTCTGTGGGGGGAAATGAAAGGCTATGCTCAATAGAGTATGCAGCTCACACAGTTACTTCTGGCAAGGTTTAACATGAGCCACGGTTCTGATCCACTAGGATCTGATAGCTGCATTCCACTGCACTACAAGTCAAGACAGAACTGCTTAGCTGGAATGAGTCAGCGTCTAGTTCTTTCAGTAAATCTATGTAACAGATCACAATAAAACGGAATCTTCAATATGATGTCAAAATACCATTTATAACACAAGCATCTATTCATACTCTGAATACAGGCATAATTTCTTGCAATGGTCAATCGCATGCATCATTTTCTTTCTAATGATGTCTTATGATGCACATAAAAACAAACAAGTTTTATGTTGACATTTCACATTTTGAATGATAAAATAAGTGCACTTAATGACTTAACTTGATGAGTAAATGTATATCTGTTTTTCCAGGCACAGGGAAATGGATGAAACAAAGGAGTGTCCAGAATACATCGTATTACCCGAGGGTCGTAGGGGATGCAGGTTTCCTCGAGAATTGCTCTTGGAGTTCTCCAAGTTTAATTTATGTGTAAATGGATCCTCTCCAGCAGGAAGTCTGAGAACGGCCTACTTTTCTATTGAGGTCCAAAACCATGGTAACTACACGCTGCTTTATACTTGTCTGAGTAAAGCTCACAATAAGTCTAGAATCTGCCAACTTGGCTAACTAGGGACATATACAGAATAAACACCTGGTCTGACTCAATAGTAAAGTGCATTTAAAGAACATATTCCTCCTTTTCTTCTCACTTTCTTTCTCTGGGCAGTAAAACCAGCAGTGGTCTCCACTATGGATGTGTCGGAGACTGATGGAGGTTTGAAGTTAGATTGGTCACCTCCTAGTGGTCAGGTGCCAGAACACTGCTTGGAATATGAGGTGGAAAGCAGCACTGCGATGGAAAATGGCAAAGAGAAGCAGGTATTTTAATCTTTATTTCTTCTGTCCAGTGCAGTTCGATGAAAAAATAAACATTATCCTTGGCTCTGTTCTGCAAACCCTTTTGGTTGCTGCATATTTTAGGTGCCTCACATTTTACACATGTGATTTTAGTTATGGGCTGATAAGAATCAGACATATAAGATAAGGGAAACATCCAAAATGCCTTCGGGAGAAGGGACTGGGGAACACTGATGACAACGTTTTTTATAGCTTTGTAACATCCAGTAATTTGTAAACACCGCTTGTCTTCATGAACAACTGCCATTCACTTTTATTTCATCCTGAATCTTGGCATACACTGTTAAACCAATATTTGCTTTAGGTAGTGTGTGCCAATACAAATATCAAAAAGAGCAGGAATTAAGACTGCCAAAAGCACCCATGTTGTGTCTGTTTGCCCTTTAGGAAAGAGTGGTTATTCAGAATTTAGCGGACACATCGTATGGCCTTCTGAGAGGGGTAGAAAGTCAGACAACTTGCTTCCGAATCAGATCAAAGGTGAACATGTACTGTGCTGATGGAGGAATTTGGAGTGACTGGAGCCAAAAAAAGTGTACAGGTTAGATCTTCTGTATCTTCTGAAACATTTCTAATTGACAAGTGTTCATGAATGTTTGAAGATAGTTGTATTTTAATTCAAAGTGCTCTTGAAAATTCATATAACACAGCCCAGGATGTTAGAACTTCAGAAATGATTAATTAGATTGTAAACAGTCCTTTCCATTTAAATGGTCTAATGTTAGATTGGATCATTTATAACTTTCTCCTCCTGTCACCATCAGAAGATAAGGAAACTCAATACATCCCAGCATGGAAATATCTCACTCTGGTGGGCCTGGTCGTCATTGGCATTGGCATTCTATGTCTTTCATTGTGGATATTACAGAAGATGTAAGTATGTGGCCAATAGATTTAGAAATATACAGATGCATTTACAGATTCTTTGATGTTTATTCTTCACCGATTTTACATTGACTCTTAAACTCATTGCTGTTTCCACAGCTGCATAAAAAAAATCATCAAAAAGGATGCCCTCTATACATTATACAAGGAAAAGGTCAACAAGACCATGCCCACTATCCTCAGCCCTATTTTCAAGTGATGCTCCGTATGACCTGCTACGCTGAACTACTGTTTTAGCAGTCTTAAACTACAGTAAAAGCACTCTACTTGGAGAAAAACAAACCTGAGAACACCCTTAGTGCATTTAAAGTGATAGCTGATAGAACCAGTAATCTTGTGAAATAGATATGTATGGCTGGGTGATATATCTAATGATATGATCATGCACATTTAATCAGTAAATCTGGTTCTGTGATTAGTGCTTAATTGCCATCACCTGCTTTTAAATGGATCGGCACTTAATAGACAGAGCCGTAGATCACTGACAAGCTACGCAATATCATGTTCATTATCGAACACGATTAATCTGCGATAATGAACGTGATATTGTGTAGCTTGTCAGTGATCTATGGCTGTGTCTATTAAGTGCCGCTCCATTTAAAAGCAGGTGATGGCAATTTAGCACTAATCACAGAACCAGATTTACTGATTAAATGTGCATGATCATATCATTAGATATATCGCCCAGCCCTAGCGGAGACCTAAATGAACCACGGCACTGACCTGAATGTATGAACTACTTTGTTTACCAAGCCACTGTACTACTATGTGATGTGTTTACACACACATATAATGTGTTTCACTTAAAGTTACTCATAGATATTTTTTTTTTAAATGCCAATGATTTTTCAAATGCCAGTGATCTTGCCAATTTAATCAATGGGTTTTCAAATGCCAGTGATCTTGTCACATTTATTTTTCTATCAGCTTTTTTGCTGTTTCACTTGGATGTATGACTTTCAGTATTTGAGTTTGTTTTACTTCTGATTACATAATGAAGAAATCAGAAGTAAAGAGCATTCATACACTTTGGGAAAAAAAGTGCTAACTTTTAAATACACTAATAAAATACATTTTTCTTGAATTTATATCCTAATTTGTGTACGTTTTTGCAATAGATACAATCAACAAGAAGTCTGTAAAACACCCACCACTGTGAACAGATATGCAGTTACAAAACATATTAACATTGTTGTTCAGTTCCTTCAGAACAAACATTAAAGCACCCATGGTGGTTATCATCACTTCCTATGCTGACTAGACCTGGTGAATATGTACCGTGACTGGAACGGTGATGTTTGGGTGGACCATCATGACAGTATAGTACCAATGAAGAACTCTGTGAAACAGGGAGTTATTGTATTCAGAGAATTATTGCTAAGGCAACAAGCAGTGTTGTTTTGATAATGTTATACATTCATATCTTATCAAGCCACAGTCCTCCAATAGTAAACCAACTTAATTTTCTGTACCCTACTGATTTGATGTTGATGGATCCTAGTGAGGTATCCAAACCCTGCTCACTTTATGACTTTATGATGTTTGTTGTGCAAACATACACTGTAAAAGGGTTGCTGTAAATTTTACAGTAACTTACTGGCAGCTGGATGCCAGTAACTTACTGTAAAATAGTTTACAGTATCATTACTGTAATTCCATGTACAGTAATAATAATGCATACTGTATTACTATTTACAGTATGAGTACTGTATTTTTCAATTACAGTACAAGTACTGTATTTTAATATGCAGTAATAATACTGAATATTGTATTATTATTTACAGTACAAGTACTGTATTTTAATTTACAGTACTAGAATTGATTTCATATTACTCAGACTTTTTTTGTAGATTTGGGTCTAGCTTCATTTGCTTTATTGTTACAAAATTAATAAAATTTTAATCTACATGTCACTGGTAAGGTTGCAATAAAGTTGGATGAAACTGATCTAATCGCAGCAGTCAAAGTTTTATTTAATATAGAACTGAAAATACTCAGAAAACAAAGCAACAAAACCCAACACAGAGTATAAAAAGACGAACCAATTAATGAAATTAACAACAGGTGTAACTGATGTTTAATGAATGAAAAACCACTAGCTGTAAACTATACATTTTTTAATCCCCCAAAAATGCATAAGTTCTTATGAACATTTGTCATTAAAATGTGCTGTTTTATTGTTTAACTATTTCATTATTTAACATTTACTTTAAAAAGTACATTCTACAAATGTGTTTGAATTCATCCTGTGTATTTGTAACATGGCTAAAAATTTCTGAAAAACATTCTGAAAAGCAGAACAAATCAAACAGTAAAAACATGTTTTAGTCGTGTTTTCTTTCAATAATTTGGCCAATCGAATTCAACAAGCTCTCTGATGAAAGATGTCACAAGAGGATTCAGGCTGGCGATTTTTCTCTGCACCCTTTTTCCAGATGCCCGGCTGATCTGTGATTTTGATTTTGTGATTTAGGCATTTGGTGTCATCAGGGTTTATTCTCAGAATGAACCTGCAAGCACAAGAAAAGACACATTTATCAAACCACTGATTTCCCAACAGTCATAACATGGTGCTGTATGCAGTTTTATGTTAATAAAAGCAATATGTACTATATAAATAAATAAATAATTATACATTGTAGACAGATTATGAACAGATTAGACAGATTATCATGAACCTTTGTGAGGTTGCAATTAAAATGAGGGACACTTTTTAGTGATTATAAAGAGACAGCTCTTTGCGTGCTTTCTGCCATGCCAAATCAAACATAGTAGTCTATTTTTGCTTTTCTGTTTAAATTAACAGTGGTTTGGGAATTTAGATAATTTATTGGGAATGTTGATGCTGGGATGTGATGTCTCTAGGCTCTGGTTCTCAAAATTTTTAGAGTAGTACCCCCTGAGGCTTTTAACATCCATCTGCGTAACCCCTCTCTGCAGTTACACCTTTTTCACTAAGGGTCAATATTTGCTCCTAATATTTGCTTTTTTTACATTTACAAATACTTTTATAAAATAAATAATGCTTTAAATAAAAAATATAAAAAATTCAATAGAGAAATATGCAATGATGGTAAAAACAAAGTGATGCTTTAAATATTAAATTAAAACCCCCAGTACGTCGCAACAAGTCATTATCTTTATTTGTGAGGCATTCATTCATTCAGTAAGGAAGCAAATGGCTGTAATTATCAATGAATCATTGAATTATTGGCTCTCTTAATTTATTCAAAGCCGCAGATTCATTCACAAACACTACTGTGTGGTGCTGTTCTGCAGTAGCTTTCGTTGGAGCCATTTTTTGTATCGAAAAATACTGACTATTACTGTGTTTAAAATGAACATCACTTAATATTAATACCTTTTGTTTGTTGAACTGTTGTATAAATCAATGTCACATTAGCAATCAAGTGGATTTTCGTGTTAAACACAGGAACTCACACAGGGAATGTTTTTGTATTGAAGAGATTTTGAATCTTAAATCGTCAGTAGGGTTGCCACCTTCAATACAGAAAAATAAGGGTAAATCACAACTTAAAACATGTTTTCATAAAAATATTAATTGCTAATGAACTTTAGTAATTGTATAAGGTGGCGTGAACACAGATTTTGGATAAAATATTTGTCACTGTTTGCAGACAGTAACACCATCCAAACAGTGAAACCACATAATAAATAACTGATCTACAAACATTTCTAAATTCATGTAAAACACACAATTATTGTTATTTTCTTTTTATTTTTGGTAAGTTAATCTATTTTATATAGTCTATTCTTAATTGTACTGTAGCCTATTGAAGAATGCAATTGTTTAAATTAGTTAAGTTGTTTATTTGCTTCACATAGGCACTGTATTTTAATTATTAAATATATCTCTCTTATCTCTTATTAAAATAATGCTTATGTGTCTGACTGTACACCTTAACCATAATAAACAAATCGGTAAAACTTTAAAATGTGTTTAAAAAATAATCTGGAGCAGCTTCCACCATTCTTTCAAATCGACTCTCTGCCAAGAGACCCGCCCTCCACTGACTCTGATTGGCTGTGAACCTGAAACAAACCAATCAATCCAATGATGGCAGTGAGTATTACCCAATCAGGGGCAGAATCGGACGAGTCTTCACAGAATGCCGGTGGGATGATCTGCATGAGATGCTGCATTGAAGACAACTCGGAAAATACGGGACAAACCACGTCCAGTATTGATTCAAAATGGGACGCGCTATTTTATTCTCAAATGCAGGGACGATTCCGTATTTCAAGGGACGGATGGCAACCCTATAAGTCAGTCAAGTCAAAATTTATATATGAAAAGCTCTTTTCCAAAACATGATGAATGCCATAAAAATTTTTTTTTTAATTTTGCAATGTTTTGTAATTTTGCTGTGTACTGACCCTATTTGCTGCTCCATCAACGTTTCTTGCCAAATCGCTATATTTCCATGTTCAAAATGTACTGCAAGATGCAGGTTCTTTCCAAACCGCGATAAGCGCTGAACCTATTTTTAGCCTAAATGCGATATATCCTCAGGACTAATCAGAATTATCTTTCTCTCTTCACGCTCTCACCCTTGAATCACTCGCACATATCGCGCCAGACGCTCAGTTCGCCTCATTCGCGCGTCCGTACCGTGCTAAACGCCTCGCGCCGCAGGACCTCCAGATGCACGTAAACGGCGTCTTTGCATTGACTTAAAGGGATAGTTCACCCAAAAATGTAAATTATGTAATTAATAACTCACCCTCATTTTGTTCCAAACCCTTGAGACCTCAGTTTATCTTTGGAACATAGTTTAAGATATTTTAGATTAAGGCAGAGAGCTCTCAGTCTATCCATTGAAGCAGAAACGTAAGAAAAACATCATCAAAGTAGTCCGTGTGACATCAGAGGGTCAGTTAGAATTTTTTTAAGCATCAAAAATACTTTTTGGTCCAAAAATAGCAAAAACTACGACTTTATTCAGCATTGTCTTCTCTTCGGTGTCTGTTGTGAGAGAGTTCAAAACAAAGCAGTTTAGTGGAAAAAAAAAAGACCATTAGACAGCTGCAGCTCATTCAAAACCTGCAAGGATTCTGAGTAGAGCCAGAAAATCTGAGCATATCACACCAGTCCTCAGGTCCTTAAACTGGCTTCCAGTTACATTTAGGATTGATTTTTGAGTACTTTTACTCGTATATAAGTAACTAAATAACCTAGGACCAAAATATATTGCACATATGTTCACTGAATATAAGCCTAACAGACCACTCAGATCATTAGGATCAAGTCAGTTAGAAATACCAAGGGTTCACACAAAACAAGGGGAGTCTGCCTTTAGTTACTATGCCGCCCGCAGTTGGAATCAGCTTCCAGAAGAGATCAGATGTGCTAAAACACTAGTCACATTTAAATATAGACTCAAAACTCATCTGTTTAGCTGTGCATTTATTGATTGAGCACTGTACAATGTCCGAACTGATTGCACTATATTTTCACAGTTTTTTTATTCTATTTTATGTAAAATCAATAAATTAATTTTAAAACATCTTCAGTTCTCTCTTCACAGCAGTTCAGTCAGTGTACTGTTTGAGTGCATGCATTACTCCGGGATTTTGGTTTGTTTGAACTCAGAGGGAGTGTCAGCCACATTAAAAAAGTTAACAGCTTTAGTCATTTGTGGATTATGCATACTGGAACCATTTAAAAGATTCAGTTCGATCTGGTGAACTGGTTCAGAAAGATCTGGTTACATCGAATGATTCATTTGCGAACCGGATATCACAAACTGCTTTGTTTTAATTTCTCTCTCACAACAGACACGGAAGAGAAGACAATGCTGAATAAAGTCATAGTTTTTGCTATTTTTGGACCAAAATGCATATTCGATGCTTCAGAATATTCTAACTGACCCTCTGATGTCTGATGGACTACTATGATGATGTTTTTCTTACCTTTCTGGACATGGACAGTATACACACAGCTTCAATGGAGGGACAGAGCTCTCGGACTAAATCTAAGATATCTCTGTGTTCTGAAGATAAAAGGAGGTCTCACGGGTTTGGAACGACATGAGGGTAAGTTATTAATTACATAATTTAGATTTTTGGGTGAACTATCCCTTTAACACGAAAATCACTTGCGCCAGACGCTCTTTTCGCATTTGGTGTGAACGCCACTCACTCACATACACAATGTTATGTCATGATGTGTATTTAAAGTTGAAAATGGATATTTTACTTGTTTAAAATGTGCTAGAGAAAGACATATGACTACTACACTCAAGTCTTTTGCAGTGTCTCACACGCGTCAAATTAAAATTATTGTTTTAAATTTTAATTTTAATGTTTTTTGAGCAGAAAGTCAACATATCGTCCCCTTGGAATTATAAGGTTCTATCTGCGTTCTGAGCAGTTCTGAGATATTGAGCTTTAAATTTTTGGAATCCATGTAGAAAGCACCTTTTATTTTCTAAATAAAAAGTTCCAAAATGTACATAACTTAAAAAAAAAAAACTACATCATATAATGTAAAGAAGTGGCCACAGAATAAAAATATGTAAATAACTAAATTTTGACAAAAATGTCAGATAGAACCTTATAATTCCAAGGGTACGATATTACAAAGATTTCTGAAGAATCAAGTGACACTGAAGAATGGAGTAATGAAAAAAGGAATACATAACATTTTAAAATATATTTCAATACAAAACAGTTATTTTAAATTGCAATCATATTTAAAAATATGACTGTGTTTCTGATCAAATAAATGCAGCCTAAAAGCTTTAGGATAAGAGCTTGTGATGTACAGCCTGGTTGGATTGGCTGCTGCCTAAAATAATTAAACATAATTTACCACTTTATTTACAAAATATTAATCTTCAACACATGTTCACAAGAGCACCGCGATGCATGCATGTTATGTTGACACAAGAGCAGACGTTCAGTCAGCTCTCGGGTATCTGTCTGCTGGTAGATGTTGACCAACTTTAATCTCATCCATAGTATCAATTAAAATTGCTTTTTAATAGACTTACCAAGTGCAATCAGTCTTGGGGTACTGGGCAGAGAGAGGCTTCTCTCTGCATCTGCTGGAGTTGCAGTGACCTAAAAGTAGAGCAATTAACATAAGGTTGGGAGAAATTAATTACATATATAGAGAACATACTTGCATCTTGTTTTAAAATACTTCTCAATGTGCTTTATAAGCATATGTCACTCTGTGATATCTTTGTCTGCCTATCTTGCAAAATAGAAGTTTGATCATAAATGATGATGAAAATTAAAGTGTACCTCAAATGCATGACATATGAATACAAAAACAGTAATAGTCTTTTAGAAATGTCTTAAGAAACTATAATCCTGCGATCTCTTACATCCTCCAGTAAATGTGGGTCATCTGGTCTGTGTGTCTTTGCATCAATGTACTGTGCTTTGACTGACTCAAGGGCTCAAAAGTGCTTTGAGGGTCTCATTTACTGGAACATCCTGCAAAAAGCAGTCCTTTCCTTTGGAATTTTTACCTGTATACACCTGTTCAGGTGCCACATAATTAAAATTCCTCTTGAAATATGTCTTCTGTCAAAAATGTTTCTTTAAAATGGTAAATGTACTGCATTTATATAGCGCTTTCAACAGACCACATGGCCATCCAAAGCGCTTTACAAGTTGCCTCACATTCACCCATCCACTCACTCATTCATACACCGACGGCGGTGTCTGCCATTCAAGGCGCCATCCAGCTCGTCGGATGCTCGTCTTTATCATTGCAATTATCATCAACCTCAGAATGCACAACAATGTCATCATGGATGTCATTGTCATCATGGATGTCACTGTCATGTCTACAGTTTGATGCATCAGCATCTATTATTACAGGGTTCTCCAAAGATTCTCTGTGTTTTCTGCTTATGTGAGATGTGAAAGATGATTTTACATGAAAATGTTTTTCACAGTTGGGAAAGGGGCAGGTAACGTTTTCCCCATCTCTTATATGCCAATTTAAATGGTCGCAGAAGCTAGGAAAATTTGGGGATGTACAGTATGCTCGCATCCCACAACCTGACAAATCACAGCATCCGTTTGAGCAGGTCTGCAGTTAACCTTATTTGGTTGTGTGTGCTTACGAAGCATGTGTGACTTTAGTGCAGACAGAATCTGAAAACTACAAGGACAAGTCGGCAAACCACCATTGAACCTAAAATTAGACAGGTTCCTATGCATTATGATATACGGTGGTAAAATCTGTAATGCGTTCGCACAGATAACTTGCAGTGTTCGCACACAAAACTGCGCAACCATCTTGACTGCTGCTTTTTTAAACAGTATGTTAAAGATAGAAATGACAGTTTTCAGATTATGTTAACGTTTTAATATAAGAGTCAACGTTGGTATAATAATCACCAGCTTTTCCTCATTGAATTATTGTTAGCTTACCATTTTCTTCAGATGACGGTAACCGCCAGAAAAGAACTCCAAGCAACTCCAAACCTCCGACGTTCCGCGGTTCTAACAGCAAAAAAACTAAATGAAAACGAAATATT
The DNA here is from genome assembly GCF_003368295.1 of Carassius auratus. Taxonomy (NCBI): domain Eukaryota; kingdom Metazoa; phylum Chordata; class Actinopteri; order Cypriniformes; family Cyprinidae; genus Carassius; species Carassius auratus. The sequence continues at coordinate 13,895,918 of NC_039247.1, read as the reverse complement.
CACTTCAAAATACTGTTATACAACCTCCGTCTTTAGTGTGGCCTCACGTTTTCTTTTTGTACTTCAAGATAGTTTGCTGTTAACGTAAAGTTTCCACAGAGTCCTCCTGCTTAGCTAATTTACATTAAAGAGGCAGAGGAGCATTTAAAAAAAGCTTATTTTGTTTCTGTGTCACTAAATATCAGTCAATGTAAACTTTATTCACCCCGTTGAAGTTGTCATAATGATAACGGCAGTAACAATGGTAACATTACCTCAGGCCTTGACAAACAGGCAGAAAAAAAGTCTTCACTACAGGAATATTGTCCTCACAACTCACTCAATTTGCAACACTGGTTCGTGTTAGGTTGCTGTTAATAAGTGACTGCATTTGAAAATATCTCGGTTTTAAATAAAATAATTACAGAAACAATACTAACCTTTTTGTTGAGTATTTCCTCAGTTGTCCCAACCAACCGAAAAAAAAAACCGTTGAAAAGAAGTCTCGGTTGTCATTGGTCAGTTTTTCGCGGGCATTGTCGCTACTGTAAATCGATTTACAGTAGAGAATAATTACAGTACTAAACTTATATTTTCCCATAATCCTTTGCTATTTACAGTATTATACTGTTGGCACATTTAACAGTATTATACTGTACATATTACAGTAAAATACTGTTCAAATTACAAAAATCTGTTACAGTGTATGTCTTTGTTTTTCTTCCGTGGAAAATTTTGTTTTGGCCCCTGTTTACTTTCATTTATGGACTACAAAGTTCAAAGTTTCTTCAAAATATCTTAGTTTGTGTTTTGCACTTTGATAATGACAGTTCTTTTAGATTTTTGACAAAAGGCTTCTTTGCTGGCCGGTAGATAGCAGATCTTTATTTTGACTTTATTTATTATGATTTATTATGTCTAATTCATTGATAGAATTAGGGACTTAAATTTTAGCATATTTCATTTACACCATCTAATTTATGATCTGAGAACATGAAATTTTTTTTTTTTTAATAATAATGAAAGTAAATGGAATGGAAATTTTCGAACATTTAATACATTACTGTCATTGTATTCATCTTATAAGGCAGTTTCCTGCAAAAGCCTGCCTGGAACTTCAGATAACTATGGGTTTGTGTATGTAACAGTCATATTTGTTTTAAGTATGGAATTAAAATTGACTGATAGCAGTTATCATTATCAGTGAAGCAGTAAAGTACACCCTCCTTGGTTTTTAAACACCAAGTTGTCTTGAACAGATAAAGATCATTAATACTGTAATCCTTTATTCAACAATCTCACAATATCAACCTTGATAAAATCTAGAACTATATAGCATTCACTGGAATAAGGAAAATGAACCATGTCATTTCCAAGTAAATGTGCACATCAACCTTGACCACCAGTCAGCCACACACACGCACACACACACACACACACACATGGTTTTTCATCAGAAAGTGAAAGACAAAATCATCAGGGAAATTGTCACTTGTGAAACTGTGAAACAGAATGCAAAAATGACTTTTATAATGTGATTGGAGACAGTTGTGTGGCCGCAGTGTGTGAAAACATCCAGCCTATAATGGTAAAAATCCACTCACTCATTGTTTTATAATTACAAAAAACATTAACAGTCTCTTCACGCAAGCAGTTCCAGACTGTGACGACATGTAGTCGGTGAAAGTCCTGCCCATTTGTGACGCTGTCTGCCCTCTGCCATTTATGTGTTCTTGCTTTAGCTGCTGGAGATAGAATATCAGCGTCAGAGAGCCATTAAAAGTGTTGTGTTCAGATAAACACCGAGGACATGGTGGTTATGTTTCATTTTCAAATGAAATGTCCCCCCAAAAAATATGTAGTAATGTAGTAATGATATTGCTACGGTATCTCCCAAGAGTCAAACAATCAAACTCTTGAGAGTTGTGTTCAATAAATTAAAGACTATCTATCACTACTATCAATATTTAACCCGAAATTGCAAAAATTGTGAATTCTACAAGCAAAACTTTCTTTGGAAGTATCTTCACTTCCAGCCAAACCCAAAAAGAGGAGAATTCAGAAGCTGTCTCTGTAAGGAAGCTTCTGATGAAAATGTATTTTCACCATTACAGCGACACATATCACAAGCTGACCAAAAAAAAGATCACCACAATGCTGGTGGGCTGCTGCTGCTGATCTTTGGATCATTGCCTTTCCAGTAGGCCACTCAGCTATATGGAGCTGGTAGCATTTCCATGAGATCATAATAAATGGATTATTAATAACTGTCCTAATCAATTAAAACAGATACTATAGAAGTCACTCGTATAGTTGTGAATGGGGCAACAATGCAACACTAGATATGGTTGCTCTATTGAAGGAAGCCCCACTTTTTAGTAAAATAACTTTTTAGTACTTTTGCACTGTTTTTTTTTTACTTGGACCCACTTTATGTTAAGTGGCCTTAACTACTATGTACTTAAATTTAAATTATTAATTTGGTACAATGCACTTATTCTGTACATACATGTTTTTTACATTGTACCTATTTTTGAAAAATATCTGCACGTAATTACATCTGTAATTAAGTTCTGTAATTACATGTATAATTATATGGTTGACCCATCCCTCACACCTTAACACACCCTTAAACTTACCCATACCACCAAATCTGTCCCTAACCTTACCTGTGCTACCTCAATAGCAGCAAAACAAATTAACAATACAATATGAACACAGTATTTATTTTTTGATGTAAGTACATAGTAGTTAAGGCCACTTGACCGGCAGCTCTTTCAGAAAGATATAATTACTGTTCCTTCTGTAATATCTTACTGGAGTAATTCTTGAAGATATTCCTTGGAGGAAAGTGTGGTCCTTATAAATATTTAATTACTAATAAGGTTAAAGAGATATCTTTTAAGGTGCTACTCTGTAAATCTTCATCTTAAAACAAATGTTTCTTGAGATGGATCCCATCTGCTCCTTTTGCAGATTGGACGACTTTTTGGGACTGTGTCCATGTTCCTTTTTGAAGAAATTCTGAATATTTGTACATGTTTCTATCTTAGACAATTTTACTTTGGTGTTTAAGGATGTCTTGTTTTTTATAACTCTCACAAGAATTTAGAAGATAAGTATTTTTCCCCTCTTTCCTCTTCTTTCTTCTTTTATTTTAATTTATAAATTAATTGTTTTGTTTTTAAATTAATTAACAATTTTTCCAGGTTCTTTGTATATTGTTTCATTATATACATTATTGTTGCTATAATCTATTTTGAGTTTAAGGTTGGACAATATCAACCAAAATTCATATCTCTTAATTTTTGGGATGAAGGGCGATATACGATATATATCTCTGTATTTTCTACGAAGTTGAAGAAATGTTTCCTTGCAAGTCTAAGCTTAAAATGAGATGTCACAATCACCTTTATTTAAACAGCTTGTAAAAAAAAAATAATAATACAAAAACATGGTTTTGTGCACGGAAAACTAGTCTATCAACAGCTTCAGGCTTCAGGGATGCCCTTTGGCAGGTTACAGTGTTGCAACTGCAACTGAAAACTCTTTCGGAAGGGGAACTGGTTGCTGGTATCAACAGATACTTCCTTGCCAAGTGGCTCAGTGCTGGAAAGAGAGTTTCATGTTCCTTTCACCATTTGAGAGGATCGGTGTCACTCTCTACATTAACTGCAAGTAGCTTGAAAGTTCAGTTTCAGTTGCCTCCTTCCTTGTCAGTGCTGTGCTGACTGTGGTTGTTGTGCTCTGCTTGAAGAAGCTTGCCAGTGACGATGACTTCTTTGCTGTTGGTGGCATTATTGCTACATGGTCAGTAGGCGCAGGCACACTGGGTACTCCTGGGTCAAGCTGACACCTGCACTGATCAGCCATCAGAGATCCTGCCTCCATAACAGCTTGCTTTTTCGCTGCATTGATCTTTTCACATGGTATGTATTTGTCCCTGAACCATGGATCCACAAGTGAGGCCATGTCCAACAGATCACTAGTTGCTGGATCCGTGTACTTGGAATTAAGGTAATCAACCATGCAGGTCTCCAGTGTTTTGCACAGCTCACTGTCACCCTCTTCATGTGACAGGAGACTCGTGTTGAAAAGGTGTAGTACAGGTCTGACATATGAAATGGTGACATGCTCTTCACCCGACAGAGCATCAGTAAAGTCCTATAGGGGTTTCAGAGCCTTTTGGACTGACTCCAGGATCTCAATGTCCTACCAGGTAGGAACAAGATGCCTGGATTTTTTGTCAGCAGACAGGACTTTCGTGATCGCAGGACCCTCTCAATCATTTGTTGGCGTGATCCCCAGCGTGTGGTTGACTCCGTGATGAGCTGGTGAGCTGGCAGACCCAGCTGAATCTGGACCCCAGCTCGCTTCTCTTCCTCCAGCTATGGGAGAAGCTGCTGAAAACTTTCTTACACAGAGAAATGGCCCGGGTGATGCGCTTGTCATTCATGACGTTAGTTAGTTAGTTCTCTTTTATTGTCTCCCTTAGGAGAAATATGAAATGCCCTGTCAGAATGAGAATCAAGCTTATTATGAATAATAAATGTTCAAAATGAAATCTCATATAATATATCAAAACATACTAATAGTATTATTTGATATAATATTCTAATATTATCAAAAACAAAATAGATATGCAACAAAAAAGACAAATAATAGAAATACATTAATAAAATAAAAATGACCAAACATTGGAGGTAAGTATAAAATGTACAGCGATCTATAACTATATTGTTATGGCCAAAAATATGTAAACCCAAATGATACATCAGTATATTATACATCAGTTTTTAATTAGTAAACATTATTGATAATTTATAAAACACTTACAGAAGTTGTATATGCTTACCTTTTTTAATTATTTATTTAAATAGGGGGATCATAGGGGGATGTGTGGTGAAAGCTACTCGTTTGAAAGTTGCTTTAAGATTAAATACATTGTCTTATGCTCCTTAGGTATTCAACTGTAAGCAGCAACTGCAAACAATTATTTTTCTGAGCATAATATGCTTTACAATTTCAGAGCTATTTTTTTCCAAATTAAATACAAATTTAGCACTCCAATAGCCAAATGAAGTCAAAGACCAAAGCACTGCATCCTCAGTCACTTCTTCAGTTCGGCCGCTTTGATAACGTTGCTGTCAACATCGGTCTTTATATCAACCAGCGCCTTCTCATCGAGCTTCCAGGTCATAAGTGCATCCTGTAGGGCTTCAGCTGTTTGCTCCCGGTGTGGTTTTTGTGCCAATTTTTGCCAATAGGGTTGTAAAAAAAATAATAATAATAATAATTGCTCAAAAACATTTATATGCTGTGCTCCTCATCTCACTAAAATAAATAACGTATTATTTTGTGCTCCTCATCTCACAAAATAAGACAAAAGTATGCCAAACATTTAACGTTGCTGTGAAATTATTATATAAAATGACTTGTCTAACAGGGTGGAATGGAGTGTAACAGGGTGGAACACCAGTGTTAACAGGTTCTAACAGTGGACAACTTTCTGTCATTGTCCTGCATGATTGCCCATCTATAATGTGTGGAACTGCACCTATATCATATTATTTCAAAACTATACAAAAAAATATATGTATATAATAATAATAATTCAGATTTCCTTTGGGTGAGGGACACAACAAATACAGATGTGGTTCCTTATCACAATCAATCATGGTGGCAAAATAGTTATCTGTTCAGATGGCTAGAGAAATAATTACAAATTAGAGAAGACAGACATAAGTTATTTTTTTATTTATATTTGATTAGAAATAAAGATGTTATAAATCATTTGGATGAACTAGATTAACAAACAACCACAGAAACCATCACAAGAAGGAACAGTAAATGGACAGTGATGGCATTTTTTTATGTTCTTTACCATGATGATAATTATGATGGAAAAAAATGGATGCTACTTTAATTGTATTAAATATTGTAATATTTCCACCCTCAGCCTAGTGGGTGGTCTTTTTTTTTGTTTTGTTTTTTTTATCTCCAAGAACGAGTTCTGTACCAGTGACCTGGGATCTTAAGGGGATCTTAATGGGATTCTTTCACAGTATCATATATATATATATATATATATATATATATATATATATATATATATATATATATATATATATATATATATATATATGAGCTAAATTGGCCATAGCTCATTGAGTGATCAACATTTAGCTAGCTAACCTTCTACAGATTAAAATAACTTTTATAACTATGTCAGATTTGTTTAAAAAAAAAATTGATAGGACAAACATTCTCCATAATATTAATTAGGAGTGAGACTTGAAGCTTACCTCAATTTGTACAGATGAATTCCTGTGGGAAAATTAATTTATGTCACTTCTATAAAATGGTCTCAATGAAATTGCAGTTGGTTTTGGGAGGCTAGAAAGTATGTACTAAAATGACTTCAGGGACACTGTAATTGTAAAGAAAATTGTAAAGAAAATAACAATATTTTCACATGATTTATATATACGATTAGAAGCAGTTTAGCCTAGTCTATAACATGATTAAAACTAATTTTGAGGTTTTTTTTTTAATCATTTTATGGTATATAATACTTGTAGAAGTTGATAACTTTGCACTGAGGAGTACATAATAAAATTGAATGCATATATCAATGAAAAGGTGTGTATAATACAAAATAGTATTTATTTCTATTATCCTGTTTAAGTGATAAACAAGACCTAAATATAAAATTTAAACCATATCTTATAAATATGTGACTCACTTGAAAGAAAATATGATTAAATAAATCATTAGGACATAAATGTCACTGTATAACTGGAATGTCCCATATGCATTATACAGAGGCAAGATGAAAGGAAAATGCCATCTAAACTGTTTCTTAAGACAGTCAATTCCCTTCAGAGATATATTCATACTTTGTGCATTGTGAACAATGAGTTTGCTCTGCCTGCTAATGTTTTTTTTCTCCTCTTTGTGTCTCTTGTCTCTGTTATGCCACTAACAGACTTTTGTCTTCAAGCGTATATTGGAAGAGTAATTTTGACAATTGTTTTTGAAGGTTTTGCCTGTGAAGTTTCAGTGCATTTGCGTGTATGGAACAAAGGACGCTTATGAAAAATTCAGAAGCACGTGGGCGTGATGTGTAAAAACAACTTCACCCACCACATAGGTCTACCTGTTCTGTACTTTGTGCACTCCAGTTAGGTTCTAGGGAGCACGTACACTGTGTGCCTGGAGGCAGTGCGTCATGCTGGATTAGAAAAAGCTCTTTCCAAAGTGTTGAAAAAATTAAAGTAACACTAGAATGTCTTGATGCAACTTTAAAAATATAATTTGCTTTCGTTAGAATTACTCAATTAAACCATTATTTAAAAGGGGATTTGTGTACTTTTGGCTATAAAGTGTATTCTGTGTTAGCACCATACACAGTAAAAGAAATGGACACAGCGACCCCATTGGAACTCTATGGAAACTGCCATCGTTAATCTTGCAGAGACGGTGAGCTTGAGCGGGGAGTTCTTTGTCGTGAGTGAGCAGGAGTAAGTATTCTGATTAATTATTTTGTATAGTATTTTAAAATGTAACGCCAGTACGCCATATTAAGTTAATTGCCTGCGAGATTCTCCTCCTGTCTGCACAGTAATGCGACAGAGAGTCGAGTGGTTATGACGCAATAGTTAGCCTATTTTTACAAAAACTGTTTCTACGGGGCCATAATGTAACATAGAAGGTAATGGAGCCCTTTATACATTGTCGTGTATCTATAGAAATAAATAATGGACAAACGGAGTCTTTAAAGCCTCAGATGTGAAGTTATTCGCTGTCAAAGTGACGCCAAAATGAATGGGAGGTCAATGTGACGCTAATGCTTCTGGTCTATTTACTTGCCGCCTGGGTTAGCACTGTGCAGAATTTATTCAAAATGTGAATACTACGGTGGCCGAGAGAGCTCAACACGCTGCAACTTAAGAAAACACAACATATGCAAATTTAAAAAACACCAGCAAATCTTCATCAGTTTGACAAGCTTGACATCAGTTTGTAGCAATAAGCAAATCATCACAACACATGCATATAACGAAACACGCTGCAAATCCTCACAACAAATGCACATTAAGAAACAATTAATGAAGCATTGCACATTTATTTTCATTAACCTTGAAATTATATTTAGCTGAGGATATTAAAGTTAGTCATCTTAAGTAATGTTTTACATTTAATCATAATTATTCGTCTTATTTAGGCTAATAACATCCAAAAGATAAAGCAACCATGCAATCAGGGTGTTAAAAAAGAAAAGAAAAAGAAAACTCACCTTTCAGTTCACCAACAACTCAACTGACCAGTAACCACTGCATGATAAGCTGGGTCCGACACTTTTTGGGGTCTCCTTGAAACATTTCCATTGTGGTCAGTGCTATTTGCAGTGCGTTTGTTAATTGCATGTGTTGTGAGGATTTTTTTTTTTTTTTTTTTGCTGGTGTTTTCTCAATTTGCATGTGTTTTCTTAAATTGCAGTTCATTGATCTCTCTCGGCCACCGTAGTACACACTTATTATGATTGTGAATAAACTTAATGATGTAGTTCTGGATGTGTAGTCTGTGTACTCTACATAAAGAATATGCAGATGGACCTGATGTAATGTAAATTATACGAATTACCATTAATAATCACGATTACAATACCCAGGTAAATAATCAAAAATCGTATACAAATGTCACCAGCCCAGTTAAGTGTGTATTTAGTTGATGATTTAAAGGTAGTTCAACTAAATGTTTATTCTTCATCGATATTCAGCAAAGGGCTACAGCACCCTTTGTTGGTGACTAAACAAACCATGCTGAAAGCTCCTCCCTGACATTTTTAGTCATTTTTATTAGTCAATACATTTTTGGAGGCTGAGTTAGATAGGTGGTGTATAGGTAATGTTGCAGTCTGTTGAGTATAACAGCAGGGGGCAGCACAGGACAGGTAATGTGACCCTAATCTCAGCCTCAGACGTCACGCCCACGGACCTGTCGACGCGAGACTAATAATGTGACCCTTTCCACATGAATCAAGCAATATGTCGTTTTCATAGTGGTCATAACAAGTCATTTAGTTGCATAAAAAATAATTTTGCTATGGCTGATTAAGCTTCAAAACCACAAAAATAGTGACACTATTGCTGTAATAATAAACATAAACGTTTCCTATTATTTTTGTTTCTTTCTAGGCTGTTTTTTTGTTGTTGTTGTTTCTCTGGTAGTTTTTGTTGTTGTTTTAAAATGAGTGTCATTGGATTTTCTGTTATGTAATTCTGGTTATTTGTTGAGCCACTAGAGACTATGAAGAGAATATGTTAAATCATGTAATGGACAGATCAGGAAGGAAGTGTGAAGGCAGGATGTAGAGAAGGAGGGAAGGGGAGGACGAAGGGATGTCAGTTATATACATAAGCAATATTCCCGCTGCGCTCTTCGCAAGCACAGACGCAAAAATGAGCTGGGAAAGCCATTTGATAGAAATCTAGTAAATGCAAAATAACTGAAATGCTCGGGCAAACCGCCATAGAGTTGTGGTGAATTGAATGCGGTTTTCAGGTTTCATAGAAAGAGCATGATGTGCGCAAATTGAGTCACTGTAGAAATCGAATAGCCTTCTTTGTTGCAGGCGAAATGGCTCAACACGAAAGCTAATGCAAACGCAGTGACGTGTGAAATAAAATATCATTATGTTTTAAAGAAGAGTGGCTTGATTAAGTGGTGAAAATAGCGTATGATAGCACAGTAACAAAACTCCGAAGCACTTACAGCCACACAGCTGTATGTGCAAACTCGACTAGGCCTGCATGGGGATGTTCTAATCTAAATGTCCAACCAATAGAGAAAAGTTTTGCTCAGAAAAAAAAGGAACAACATTTTTGGTATAGGAGTTATAGGTTTTGCATGTGTTTTTCTTGTGTATTACTTTTGCAGTTGCTATGGCATTACAATGCAGCTCTGAGAACTTTTTTTATTTGTATTAATTTTTGCTTGAAAACACTTTTTACTTACCTAACAATAAAAACTTAAAGAGATCAATTCATCCATTCTGAATAATTGGGGTCTTAATGTGTATATATTCAGGACTTATTTCAAACTTTAGTTTATTGGGATGTTATTTTAAAGTTGCATTGTAATGGAAGTTGTGACAGATCTTTTCTTCCGTATAGTGATGTACATCCAGGTGAAACAGATTATTACTCAAATCAAATCAATATGCATCAGTATGTCTGAGATCATATACAATAGATCTGTCCTGCTTTAACAGTCACTAAATACAAGCAGACTTTACATGTATAGATGCTCACCTCTGCCAAAACATGTAACACAAACACAGCATCACATTTAATCACTTCAGTCGCATTGCTTCTTCACTCAGCATGTAGAGACACACGGGAATAATATAAAATATTATAAAATAATAATTCTCTTAACATGCCACAAAATACTTTTAATATGTCTATTTTTCGTAGTAACCAAGAGAACTATCTTTGCTGAAGAAATAGACATCTGTGAACACCAAGCAGTCTCTTGAGACAAAGACATCGTTATCTTAATTATACTTCTCTGACTGATCAGTTCGAGCTAAAGAGGAAGTAAGTTCAAGTAATTGTCTGCATTGACCATTATACTGTGTAATTTTTTTGCAACAACTGGGGGAATCATAACAAACCGAACAACAGGAAGCTTTGGATCTGCTGAATGTGTCGTTCTCTAGCATTTAATTGCTGCGTTCACTGCTATTCTTCTGCATGATGATGACTAGTGAAGAGTGTTTCTACTGATTTACCTAAAAGTGTAACTCGCCCAGAATTCTGTCATCATTTATTTCATTACACCAAAAACATTTACCAACATGTTGTTCAAAACAATTTTTACATTTTTAACAATCCAAGTATAAGTTAATGCATGGGTAATTCTGCAAAATGTGTTAAATATTTTATCAACACTTAAGCTATTGTATAAAGCTGTTATCTGTAACTGCCAGCACTGTTACATAACACTCAGTGGAAGAGAATAAGCAAAGGCCGGAACACAACTGAACACAATGAGATTTCAAAATTTTAATGAATTTTATTAGCAAAATCAATTATCACTTACTCATGTACAATGTATAAGCATATTGATGTAAAGCCCTAGATTCATTTTGATTTTAGATCAGGAAATGAATATTGAGCGGAGAATATGAATTGGATCCACAGAAACACAGGACAAGACAATACTGTGCAAGGCCAAAATCACCTTATAGGCATTTGGATCCCATGGAATGCAGCAGAATGCGTTTCTCTGGAATGTATGAAATAGAATAATGGAATGTATGTCCGTCTGCACTCTAATAGAATTTACGGCAGACTAATGAAATTCTAATGGAATGTACAGGATACCAGCTCATGTTGTAGGGACTAGAGCAGTTTTAGGTTTGAAATGATACAGTGAATTTGTAAACTTTGGTTTAAGCACTGTGTGTTCTGTTCCTTGTTATTGTCCAGCTGGGGTTTGCTGAAGGGTTAAGTGACATCGGGTCCACTCTACTGAAGGACTGAGAAGGACAGGTCTAGTTGTTCAAGATCTGCCGAGGTCGACCGTAACCAGTCGTGCCCGCCTGCGATGCCCCTTTGTTAGTCCCCATCTGTAGGCCGATTACGTTCTGACCTTCTTTCAGCTGCTCCTCAGTGAACTCCCTCTTGTTCTCCTGGGATTTCCTGATGTAAAGATGAGAACAAATATTTACATTTAAAGTATAAAAAAACTAAGTGTTGAATGTTGGACACTCCATGCACTCAACTGCCGCAGCATTAATTACATAGCAACAGGAAAGTGGCTATTAGACTCCAATTATTGATGACAAAATAACCTTATATAATTCATACACTACATGACTGAGTACATAGTGCATAAGTGCATAGTGCATAATTGCGTTATCATTTAAGACACAGCTACTGTCTCTCTCTACTGTCTCTTGTGCAATATTAGTAATAGCTTATTTCTATGAGACACACACTTATCTGATTCCATGCTGGACACATTTAAGATGTCTGTCCAATAAGTGGTTGTAATCATGTTGCTATGACAATAAGCCACAACTTCAAAATGTTATGCAAACTGGCTTGTTTTTGTTATTTGGTCGCTATGGCAGCAAGTTCAATTTGCGAACAGGAAGAGGAAACCACAGCAACACCAAAGATTAAACACGGTTTCAGGCTTAGGTGGAAGTAAGCCTCTGGGTGAGCGTTCTGTACCTTAAAAAGGTCTTAGAAGGACTTTGACAACACTCACTTGTGGAACCAGCTGGGGTCACCGCGGTAACAGCCATCACTCTTAGTAACAGCCAGACTCCCCAGAGACAGCAGCGTCATTTGCACAGCGGCAAGGTCCTTACCTACCCATGCACAAACATATAGATCACAAAGAGACCAAGACATGGTGCTTCTTTGGCAGTAAGATATTAAAATAAAAAGATTGCATGATGTGAAAACGGCACTCACCCTCCCACAGGTCAACTGTCTGAAAGATGTCAGTCTTGGTGACCCCATAGCGTTCGGCAGCGGCAAGGAACTGAGAGATCTGCTCCATCTGTTTAAAAGCCATCGGCGAACTTTGGATCTTTTTCACAGGCTTTGAATCCTTAAAGAGACTGTTAATCAGCTCACACAAAATCTACAAAGAGAGAACAGAAAAAGAGATGATTAAAATGATGAAAGGATTGTGTTGTGTTACTAAGACTTTAATGGAAGAGGTGGCTTACACATCCATCCTTAAGCCATTGCTGAAAACCTAGTTTTCCAGGTTGAGGTTTTCCGACAGAATCCCCACACTGAAGGGTGATCCAGTGCACCAGGCGCTCCTCCAGCTCTGGATCGTACTTCTTGTCAATTTTACTCTGCACCTCACGACTCAGACCATAGGATGGACCTTTATTTGCCATTTTGACTGTTAAAACACGCAAACACAAAGTCATTTTCACTTTATTAGTTTTTCACTTTGTGATTTAGTTTTAGCTCATTTTTATAGTTTTATTCAGTTGTAGTTTTAGAATTGTGTTAGCTGATATCATTTAAATATTGGCATTTAGTGTTATTGCCAGAATTATGTAGATGTGCCAATTTCATGGTTGATGCAGGAGGGTTGTAGAAAATTGACAACATAATATTCTGTATCATTAATTAGAATTAAAATATATATACTACATTTTTATTTAATATTCATTTATTTCTCAATATTTTTAAAAAAGCATTTGAGTTTAGTTTCACTTTATCCAATTCTGTTATTTATCACTGGAGCAAACCTGAACCAGAATAAGCAGATGTGCTGTGTTTTTTAAGCTGTTTTGATATTGCATAATGTTTTCAGGCAGGTTTGGTTTTACTGTTAAAAAGCATGAATCTGTGTAGTCAGAGGATTTAGCTTAGTAATGAGTATCTAACTGTGACTGCCATGCAAATCCCACTCTCGACAGTAATGCAAATTTTCAATGCAAATATTGATGCACTCTGGTAATAACCTGCATTCAGTGTAGTGTTTGGTCTTTAACAGAGCAACCTCAATCTTTGACAACACAACATCTCAGATCATAAGCAGAAACTGCTGACCATCGAGTGTCAGAATTGCTTAAACCTGCTTTTGTGTCAAAATGCTCTTATCACATTTCAAACTGCTGTTAGGCCATATTGGATTTATCAGGCCTTCATTTGAATTCATTACTGTTTCAGGCACCACGTCAAAAACTAAAATGCAAGCACAACAATATGGGCAAACTTATACAGATCGAATCAGAGAGACAAGATAAAACTCAAAAGATTAATTTGTCAAAGTCCAACCCCAAAGTCATCTTAAGAAAACTGTGGCCTGTTTGCTAATCAGTCACGAGTCAGAATTTGTGACTCTTTTGCAACATCCCCACACATAAAGCATACACTCTTTCTCCAATTTTCTTGCTGTTTCCTGTTGTTTCCAGTTTAGCACACTCAGATTCCACAGCTAGAACCTGTTATAATATCAGACTTTCACAAAGCTTTCATGATCATGAACACATAATTGTCCCTGTAAATCCCTGAACTCACGCATCACTGCTATGGGTGATCTATGCAAAAAGACAAGTTACAACCTGCCCTTCCCATGTCTGTAGAGGAGGTGACGGGTGTGTGTGTTTGTGTGTGTGTGTCTGTCTGTGTTTGCATTTCACAGTCCAATTAGTTCACATCTGGTGATGATTTCTTTTGTTTGTAAGCAGTATCAAATACACACACAAACATATTAGCACACCCGTAGTCTCATACTGAGATACAAACCTTTCTCATATATGTCCTCGTATCTCAAATTACGTAACAATCTTATCTGCCATTTGGCTTCAGGCTCAAAATCATGGCTATAGTAAGACTCTCTCTTCAGCTCTATAAGAATGAGATATGGTGTATAAGCAAACACTTTTGATATGGTAAATGGAGAGAAACAATTATAAATGACTTTGTAATATTCAAATTTGTTATGGTTTGTCAAACCCGAAAATCAAATAGTCAACTGAGCTTTAACCACTAACACTCAGTACTCAAACACAGGAAACCAGGGGCATTTAGAGGAGCTGGTTTCAGTTCAGAACTAAAAGCAGTTTTACAGAGATCTGATACTCTCACTTGAATTTAGAGCGAGAGAGAGAGAGAAAGAGAGAGAGAATGAGTATAAAGAACAACCCTCATTTGAAGGGGAAAAACATGTGCGTCATTCAGACAGATTTTTTTTATTTGGTTTTGGAGTATGCAGTTTCAAAATGTGTGTGTGTGTGTGTGTGTGTGTGTGTGTGTGTGTGTGTGTAAGACAGAAATAAATGACATGGAGAAGAACAAAATTGCAACAGCATCAGCTACTGCCAATAAAAACTTTTTTATGGACACAGGGCATGTGAGAACAGGCAGAGGCATTCAACGGTATTCTGAAGAAAGATCTAAATTAGGAGATTTCTTCCTCGTTCACTGCTAAAACCACATCTCTAATGCTCAATCTCTCTCGGCCTATTGTTCTTTCTAACTTGCTCAATGTCCTCTCTTGGTCTCGGCATGTATTACATATGTATGTACAAAATCATGTTAACTTAGCAATATGTAGAGTTAAATGTACAGGACTTACCAGTTTAAGTGTAGAAACCCTGCTCAGTAGTCTTGATATGAAAAGATGTGTTCTGTGATGCACACAGCTGTGAGTGTCTATGTGAAAGAGAGTCTCTTCCCCTTTATGATAAAGTTTAGGGTCCAAACTCAGGGAGTGCCACCTTTATGGAAATGACTTCAGCGAGAGTGAGACCAACCATGAGAGAGAGGGAGTGAAGGACAGAGCGAGAAAGGCAAAAGAGGAGGTAACCACATCCATAAAAGGTCATGACTTTTTTCGAAATCTCTTTCTCTCCACCATTTCTGCCCCTCCCTTCCTCTCTCATTTTGCTGTATTGCAATGTGCGTCCTTATTTGGGTGAGGGAAAAGAAGCGGTCTGGACAGAGATTGGAATTTCTCCACATGCCTTCTCCTTCACTCCGCCCAGAGCAGTGGGAAGAGGGCGAGAGGAATGATAAAGGCATGAATGAGAGAATATCTTGGCAAGTTTCTATGGGGCTGCTGATTAAACCTGATTTCATCAAGGTTTGATGAAACAGGAAGTCACAGAGTAGACACATAACAACTCAATGAAAAATGAAACGGGACAGTGAAACTGGAATGGTAAATGTGACAGAAGTGAGAGAAAGAGAGAATGTCAGACAGACATGCCACTCCTGACATGCCATGACATCACTGGTGAGCTGTACTGATGTCCTCATCTGACTTCTGCTTCCATTAGTAACACAGAACTGAGTCACTTCCCTTTGCTTTTATATATCGTTTTTGTTAGATTACCCGTTAACTTGTGAACCTGTTAACTTCGGTCTACTAGTTTCTATACAAAAATATTGTCTAAGTTTATTTTACTGTGTTCTGAGTAAATATTTATATGTATTTATAGCTATGTTGATAGGGTTTTTTATGTATAATGTGGTTAACCCTGGGTCATTGTTTCAGGTTAGCAGAGTCTTGAGTTGTCTTGCTTCACATTTCACACTGCTCATAGTTTACCCAAGATTAATCATTAATCCTGGTATTCATAATCTAATGTTTCACACGGTACATTCCTAAACTCCGGCTTACCATTCTTATATGCACATTTGCTGTGTCAGTGTATTTTTTTTTTTTTTTGGTGAACTCAGCACTCATCCAGTTTACAGTACATAAAGACTCTAGCATTGTGTATCCACATATTATATGTTACAGACGTCACTGTCAAGTTTTCTCCGAATGTACTTTTCTGATTAAAAGTGTAAACATTATTAAACTCCACTCCAATAAACACATTTTCTTTCAGAGATTAATATTTTTCCAAACAAAACTACTGTTTGCATGTGTTTCTGTGACTGTGCAAAGCATGTGAATTTGAGGCATGTGATTGGTTGTCTGTGGCTAAGTGTTAGCTGTAAATCTGGCTATGCAATGTGGGCTTTACATCTAAAAAAAGATGCTAACCCTGATCCGTAGCGGCGTTTCATTACTCTGGGTAAAAAGTGGGGTTAACCTGGGGTTAAGTGAAGTGTGAAAAGTCCTGATGAGTCCTAACTCCCAAAAAATTCGATGAAACATTGCTATGGTCAGTCACTACAATTTTGAGAGTGAGTTCAGTTACGTACACACACAAAAAAATTCAGGGCATTCACGCCTGTATTTAAATGCAGATGTTCTGAACCTGTACAGGGTACATGGATCATGAAAATATATCATTGGATTAACCAAATGGTTTCTGTATAAATATAGACATATTAACTGCAGTCACGCCATCTGCACTTCAAGTGTCTGATGTTGGAAATCATGTAACTTTTACTATGTTCATTGTTCACTGTGTTACCTTGAGAACCAGCTTGTTGAAGTGAGGTCTAAACTGAGTTTGTTGAATGCATGAATGAAGCATTTGTGTAGCGCTTTATTGTGTATAGCTGTACACCCAAAGCACTTTACAATTATGAGGGGGTGACTCCTCAACCACCACCATTCTGCAGCATCCACCTGGATGATGTGGCGGCACTCATAGTACAGCGGCACCAGTGTGCTCACCACACACCAGCTACAGGTGGAGAAGAGAGAGAGTCATAGAGCCAATTTAGTGGATGGGGATTATTAGGAGGCATGATTGACAAAGGTTAGTGAAGGGAATTTGCCCCTACTCTTTTACGAGAAGTGCCATGGGATTTTTTTTAATGACCACAGAGAATAAGGACTTCAGTTTAACATCTCAACCGAAGGAAGGTGCTTTTTGACAGTATAGTGTCCCCATCACAATACTGGGGTGTTAGGACGCCCACAGACCACAGGGTGAGCGCCCCTTGCTGGCCTCACTAAAACCTCATTCAGCAGCAACCTAGTTTTTCCCAGGAGGTCTCCCAGGTACTGACCAGCCTCAACCCTGCTAGCTTCAGTGGGCAACCAGTCTTTGGCTACAGGCAGGGTGATATTGCTGTGGCTTGTTGAGATTGCTCAGTGGCAGAGGTCTTACAGGGCTGATAGACTGGTCTGATGAAAGATGAGATAACATTGGCGCTGGGTGGAGTTCCCTTCTTTATCTCACTGACACATTCACACACAAATGAAGGTCTTTATACTACTTTTCAGTTTGGGGTCAGTACTTTTCCCCCTTTTATTCAGCATAGATAAAGTGATTAATTTCTTTACATTAGCCTGCAGCTGTTTGAAAACTGCTGATAAAACTCCTTGAGAGCGGTGGCGGCTCATCGGGGGAGGCAGGGGAGGCACAGCTTCCAAAAAATTTGAGAGGAAGATGGGAGGAGGATGATTTAATGTTAATAAAATTCACAATTCATTTCAGTTCATGTCTCAGAATCTGTATTTTTTGTTTATAATTTCACAGCCGTCATACCACGTTACTCAAATTGGATAGTGCTGCTTTTCTATCACCAATGTGCTGAATCTGCTGATGTAATTACAACCGCTAGGTGATAGAGATGAGGAGGAGGATGGGGGAAGAGAAGAGCTCTCGTGCAACACCATTGCAGGCCCAGAATGATAACAAAAAGGGCCCTGGGCCTATAGCAAACCCAAGGGCCACCAACCATAGTAGCCTATCTTGGTGTCACAACATTTTCTACCACTGGAATATATATATATATATATATCCAACACAGAGAGATACAATGAGTATGCACACTAAATATTCCAGGCTACAACACATTAAAGGAATAAATACATTATATGGAGTCAAAGCAAACAGGTTTCCAGAAGCAGCAATAACTGTTAAACATATAAAGCTGCCTTAAGGAGTTTACGTTAAATAGTTTTATTATTAGAAGGACTTCTTTCTGACCCTAGAAGAGGAGAATCATCAGGTCTGGACTGTTGTTAAAATTCAGCCCATCTGGCCCACACAGTCCCCCATAAATGTCTTGCTGGCCTTAGGGCAATTTGATTAAATAAATTATTTATTAATAAATAATGGACGAAGACAGATTATATTTGAATACTTAAAATGTATTTAACATTAATAATATTGTTATTATATTAATATTGACCCAATATTTAATAGGCAATAAGTAGGCTAAAAATGCCATATTTCTACAGTGTCAGTAGCTGCAAGCTTAGGTGTGGTGCTGTGGATTAAATTGTTTATTGTAGCTTCACCACAGAGACTTTTCTGTTTACATGCATAAAGTAGGTGTTGCGTCGAATTCAAATGGGCAAGCGCTGATGATTATCACTTCAACAGAGGGGTGAAAGTGTCGAGCTGAGCTGCAGGAGACCGGGAGGGCGGGAGACACCGGTCCGGTGTTATACAGCTGCTTTCTAATCTGGTTTAATCAGTGCTGTTCCATCACTTGGCTTTTAGTGTTTGTTTCCCATGCTCTACAGTAGAGCCGAGGCGATTAAAGATACCGGCTACTCTAGTGTAAACGAGTACAAAGAGATGTTAATCGCTCACATCTTTTGGACTGAAATAGCGCAGACACTAATATGTGGGACCGGGTCGTGGTGGGATTTCGGCAATCGGCACACCGGACACCGGTTTTACGAGATTTTCGGTTTCTGAGATTTTTGCTTTCAATTGGCGGAGCATATATTAATATTCATGAGTATCCCGGACTTCACGCTCACTTAAAGGGACACTAAGCAGGAATTACTCCCATCTAGTGGTGAAATTGTATTTTGCATTCAAACTAATTTTGCTCGCCAGCGCCTCGCTTTTTCAAATGCGCGTTGCATCTACGGTAGGCGATATGTTCCAAAAAGCTTTGACGGGATGTCTTCTAATAGCACTTCGTCGAGTTTTCCTTCAGGTGAACAGGTGTGTTATTTCAAACAAACTGCAACATGACAACTAACAAACGAATGTTACAGTATGAATTACTGACTGTGGAAAACATGAAATATTGTAATTAGTAGTTATGTCTAATTTATTCGTTATATTTTCTCAATTATATGCATTGTTAGATATAAAAAAAATATTATAATATAGACTGTAACACTGACTTACCTGTCGAGAAGAAAACTGGCCACTTCAGCGTCTCTTTTGAAATCTTTATCAAGCATTAGCTCTTTCCACCTAGAAAAAGCTTCCTCGACATTAACTCTTGTTTTCTGTAATCTAAGGTCACGTTTCCTTTTACGTTCTATTTTTGACTGTTTTGGCGACGATGTTTTCTTCTCCTGTGGCGCGGCATATGTATGGTCCATAATAAGAATGCAATCCAGACTTTTAAACTTGCCGGTGCAGTTTCAAGCGCCTCTCACTGCTCTGCACCTGCGTTTCTGGCTCTGACCGAAAACGCGCTGTGGAAACGCGTTGGCTTAGTACTTTTTGTCCCTCTCTGCTATTATAGTTTTGCAAGATGGCGGAACTACATGGAAGCCTCCGTCGACCTACCCGTCCCATGTATATAAAGATAATAAATTCTTCATTTACAAGGATTAGTTTAAACATTGGCATAGGTATTTGTACACCATTGAGGGCATATTTATGAATAAAAATATTGATTTTAGATAATAAAATACCTAAAAAGTTACTTATTGTCCCTTTAAGCCTAGACTACATTTGATTCATTTCATAAAATTGTTTAGTGTTTTTATTCATTGCAGCGTACATTTTTGTACACAGAAATGTTTGTGCAGCCGTCACTGACTGAATGACTCTTTGTGTAATGTTGAGATAAAGTAAAGCAATCCTCAGCTAGCTGTAGGCCTACATTGTTTTCAGTAGATTTGCTTCTCCATTGTTATTTACAAATGATGGTTATCACAAGGTTTTATAAGGTTCCACATGCACAGTGAAACCAAATGTCCAGAACACCTGGAAGATTATTACACTGATTTACAATATGTGCACCAACTACCATTCAGTTATTTATTGCTATGCTCTTCTGTTACTTTTTAAGGTTTAAAACTCATCCTCTGGCGATTAATGAAATAACATCCACCACCATATCACTGACCTTATAAACATTTTGCAACCTGATGTTGTTCTGTCATTTCATCTTTGACAATGTGTTGCACTGTACCTGGATGAAACACAATGATGATCACTTTTACAAATGTATACAAATGAATTTATGTGGCTTTAATTGGAGGCACTTTTTTATTAAAATTAAAGTGGAATAAAGATTGGAGCATGGTCTTTATAGCTTTTGCTAACTAGATGTTAGTATAACATTGGTGTGGATGTTTGATTTTATGTGAGACAGTGACATTTTGTTGTTAAAAATATGAATTCAATGGTGATTTACACTCAAAATCCAGGCATAGAGGATGTGATTAATAAAGTAAAGTTTTCCTGGATTTTGAGTGTGATCCACTGTTGAACTCTTGCTACAAACCTATATATGAGAAAACAAATAATTTATAGCATAATAATATGCTATAAATTATTTGTTTTCTCATTTACAGTGTACCAAAATGTAGGCTACTTTTTACACCTGTCCAAACTGTTTTGTTTAATCTAAAATGTTATGTATTTAGGCCTATTCAAGGAACAATTTCATGCTTGTGTGTGGTTTAGATTCCTGTTCATTTGGTAAAGAAGCCAAACAGTTTAAGAACAATCACACTAGGGTAGATGAAAATTATCAGTACACAGATACAAGTTTATTTCAGTTGATGCACTCAAATGATAATAACTAATAACTGTTCGGGAAACTCATGAAAAATTCATTCGAGAATCTCAGAAACCGAAAATCTCCTAACACCAGAAAAACTCGGGTGCTCCTGATGGCCAATTCGCTAGGTCTACTTTTCCTCTCCTCCACAGGACAGCCAATCACGTTGGGCCCCCTCAATCCCCGGGCCCTGGGACTTCAGCCCCGCCTAGCCCTTATGTCATTCCGCCCCTGCTCCGTTGATAAAATTTTTTTTGCCAGTCAGCATCGTGTTCACTTTTCAGCGCTGAGGAGTGTTGAGGAAAGAAACCTCGCAAGGGAGGCTATCCTCCCTTCTGTATCAAATCAAAGAGACATAAATGACGTGATATATTAGTCTGAACATCTCATGCTGCGCTGATAATGTACCAAGTATGATTTGTAGCAATATTGAATATTTGATCATCAACAGATTTACCAAGCTGTCATTCAAACAGTATATATATATAAATTAAAAATAAAGGGAGATAGAACATGCTTAAGCTGGATATAGGCTACAGCAGTTAGCTCTATTATATTTTTTTTACAAAGTCTTTGATTTTGTTTTGGGGGTGTACAGGCTTTCATACTGGTTTGTTTGTAAAACAAATAATATTTCACATATTTTACATTATTACAGCACCTCTCTCCCCAGTCTGGCATGAACGGTTCGAATATAGTGACGGGTCGTTCTTGAACGATTCATTCATTTTGAACGAATCTTTAAACTACTTCAGTCTGTGTGCATTGAATTTATTTAATACATGAGTTTCACAATTTTAGTTGAATTACTGAAATAAATGAACTTTTCCTCGACATTATAATTTATTGAGATGCACCTGTATGTATTTCTAAGAGTGAAGAGAGGTCTGTATGTCTTAAACAGAGGCCATAACAATGATTTTCTCTATATTATTGTACAGATAATGATAACATCACTGCTGGTGTGTTTGTGTGTGTGTCTGTGCGTGTGTTTGTGTGGGTGTTTGAATGTGTATGCAGTTCTGAGGTGCGTTTTTGTCCCAAAACCTGCGCTCCAGCACTAAGACTGAACAGGACAAATTAATAGAAAATTTAATATATTTTAGGTGTGTCCAAAAATGAGCAGACTCTTCTGCATCCTCGCTGTTGTCCTCCCACGCGACTTCAGAACATCGCTGTCTCACTAGTGTCACCCGCTGGTACAAACGCTGTCCTTCAGATCTTTGTTTGAGTACACCGTGAGGCTAAAGGAGAAGATGCCCGCACAAGGAACCCAGAAGATACCTGAATGAGTCACACACAGATTGATCGTGTGCATTTTTATGCATTTGTGTGTATGTGAGAGAGAGGATATGCATATGTGGTATAATTGGTGGTGCTTTTGTTGATGTCAGGCACAGAGGGCAGTCCCACCCTGATGGCCTTCAATCTGTGTGTATGGGTGTGCCGCGTGTTCACATCCTATAGATGCTCAGATGTAAAATCCCAAAGCACTCTCAGGTGTCTCCCTGAACTGAACTCCCCAGTCTCTGTGTGTTATAATCAGATGATAACAGATAAAAAGGGACAAGAGTATCAGTAGGTCAGCTGGCTCTGGTTGCAGATGGGTTTTTGTTTGTGTAAAGGCTGGTATTAAACTGGCTGATATTATCAGTCAATGGTGTATGAATAGACGTATGAATAGAAAAGAGTGATGTCATCCTCCAGCTCAGCTCACTTCAGACTCTCATTCAATAGTGTGTGCAATAATCAATAATATCAATAATATTGACGATATTGTCATGTGTCCCTAGCTGTCCCTAGCTTTTTTTTTTTTTGTCCATTATTAATTTCATTGTTAAATGAAATATCTAGGATATTTTGAGTGTGTGGGTTTTGATCTTTACTTTTGCTAGATGGGTTTCTCACTCTGAACCATGATACTAAAATTATAAACACATAAAATATAATTGTATCTGATTACAATACAGTATATACAATAATATAACATAACATATAATAGACATTTTAAATTTAGTTTATAATAATTTGTTATGGAGATGAAATACTACAAGAGAAAGAGAAGTTAAATGGACACACAATTCTGTTTTTCATTTTATTAATATTTGTTCAAAATCTGTACCTTTTGCAACATTCTATTCTCTTACAATCAGTATGTGTTTTTTTATATGGTTCAGTGTCAAATATTTTAAAACAAAGTTTGCCACAAACGCTGCTACATTTACCAAATCAAAATTTGCTTCATATCTAATAAGAGGTTTGTGTGATATTTTGGTTTAGAATGAATGATCTTTGTATGAAAACCACTGCATCTATCTCCTCACTAATATCATTGTATCAACATAATATCATCTCTGTTTGTGTGTGTGTGTGTGTGTGTGCTTCACTCTGTAGCATACAACAGAAAACCACTAAATGTGTTATAGTGATTCTGATCATCACAGATCCAGCAGCCGGCCTGGAGACTGATGGTAATATAGTCCCCTGCGCTGAGCTGCGCAAGCAGGACGCCAGTGGCCTGATCCTCCTGGTCTTGTGCGTAAATCTCCCTAAGTGCAGCTAGAGCCACACCATTCCTCCTGATACTGGCACAAACAGCCAGCGATGCGCCTGGTGAGCCTGCGTCGCTGAAAACAGTAAATGCCAGGTTATACACGCCTGACTTTGGAACCGTGAACACACCGGTGGATGAGTTATAGGCCTCTCCAATGTTGATAAAGATGCTTTGGTAGACCAGATTAGTCGCAGTCCTCAACGGACCAATGCAACGTCTCCTGTCAGTTAGACCCACAGAAAACGCCACTCGATTGTCTAAGGAGTAACATGTGTGGAACAAACATGTAAAAAATATGACACAAAATAAATAAGGCCAGATTAGATAACAGATATAGAGTTAACAGATAAGATGCAGTCATTCCTAGCCAACATAATGTTTTTTCTTTATATTTTTAAGGATTTCTGTTTTATTTTGCCTGTTTAGTTTGTAAGTGCTTGTAAGTTAGAGTTACAGTACTTAAAATATCCCCTTTCTAAATTTAAAAAGGGATATTAAATATAGATCTATAAAGTCCACTGAGCTTATACACATATCTGTGTGTGTGTGTGTGTGTGTTTACCTCTGATGTTTCTCAGTGTGTTTTGTGCTCTGGCCAGCAAATCCTCCAATGTATTCATACTAGAGTTTAAATATTGCTCTAACTCCCATGTTTTCTTCTGCATCACACAACAACCACATGAGTTCTGGTCAGTCAGGCATGCTAGTGAGAAATCAACAAATATGTTAATTACATATGATGTCTAGCTTTTCATTTTGGTGTATTTCATAATGCTGTAACTTTCCATATTATTCCGATTTTGAGGGAGACTTGCAGAGACTTACGGTTGATGGGATCTGGAGCAAGGGTTTGTCCTGGTCCATCCCAGCTGAAGGCCTTTTGCTGGCCCAGCACCAGCGGCAACACACAGAACAGCACGACACCTTTTCCAGAGAGTTATCACATTCTATCAGAGCTTTGATGATAACATTATAAAGTCTGTACGGCACAGAATCAGATTGGTTTACGCTCCATGGCTCAGAACAACAAGACAAATGTACAAAACTTTGTGACCTTAAAACTAGGCCCACACGGAATCTGCCTACAGTTTCCCCCCTTGTTTAATGTAAGCTAATTTAATCATTCTTTCATCAATTATTTCCATAATAGCAGCTCTACTAAACATATTTTTCTCGGTTTCAATTGATTCTGTAAGATTCCACAAATTCCTATAAAATCTGAAAAAAGTCTTCAGATTCCATAAGGGCCTGCTAATATCTAACATAATATAAACAAAATATTTTAGTTTTTTTTTATATATATATATACATTTTAAAGTAGTATATGCTAAATATTTTAGATCTTACAAAAAAAAAACAATTTATTACATTTTATTATCGTTTAAAGTCTGTAGAAATAATTTTTGGAAAAATATCTTGAAGTTTTCATTAATTAATTTTTTTATAATCTGCTCTTTCTGAAGCATCTGTGAGTTTCAAATAGACTTGTTTTAGAATAGTTTGTAATAAATTTATTGTAAAAAAAATAAAACTTATATAAACACATAGAAGTAAATAACATTTTATATATATTACTAATGATATATATCATTAAAAATATTACCAAAATAAATATTCAAAACTTTATTAATTACAAAGCAAGTAACTTCTTTTAACAAGTGCAATGATCTGCCAAGTTTGTCTGTTAGATTTTTACTGCCATAATAAATATTTCTTTACTGAAGTAGTGATTATTTTCTCACCTTTCATGTTTCACAGCTGTTTCTGCCTTTGAGTCTCAGTGAAAACCGGAGTCTGTTACGTTCAGCTTTATATCCTGGCAGCACTCCTCCTCCTGTATTCAAGGAGGGAGTCTCCGGTTTGTGTTTATGACTTCCCTCAGATGCACTGAAATACAAAACCCCACAGAGCTCTACACTGTACAGCCATACAATGACACGCAACAAAGCCATGAAATGTGATGAAACTGACCGCAAGAATTTAAAGCAATCAGACATGTGGTTTCCCAGGAAAAGATCTCTGTTTCTTATTGACTGAAGTCCCAGAACAGTGATTGAAAGAGACACACCACACCTCTATCTACAATGCTATACAACACATTCAGAGATTATGCAAACAATCACAATAAAGTGTGCTGTAATTTCAGTCATGTATTCTCACATGACACTTCTTTATTTGACATTATTTGAGTCGACTCAGCTCAGTGTTTACAATTTGATAGAGATCTCAGTGCGACAAAGCCATGAAGCTCAAATAGCACACAATAAAGCTCATTATTTAGCCAGCAAAATAATAACCCCAGCAGAGAGAAAGCAGCACTTAAAGGGATAGTTGAAACAAAAAAAGAAAATCCTTTCATTTACTCACCTTCATGTCATTTCAAACCAGTAGAACTAACTTCTGTGCATCACAGAATCAAAAAGATATTTTGAAGAATGTTGGGTACCAAAAAAAAAACTAAAAAAAAACAAACACTTGGACAGTTTCTCAAAATTCTTTTATGTTCCACAGAAGAAAGAAAATCATACAGGTTTGAAATTACATGAGCGTGAGTAAATGATGACAGTTCAAATTTGTGGGTTACTGTTTGGTTTTATTTAGTCTTAAATATAAGTAATATATTACAGTTATGAAAGGCAAATGGGTCAACGACACACAAATCAGCTTGTTACCACATGAAGAATCAGTAACACGATGATGACAAACCAGTTTATGACCCCCACATCTGTCAACTCTAAGCTGTCACTTATTTTTAAAGGATTATTGTTTTGAATGTCTCGCTAATTTATGTATTTGGCAGCTGCTTTTGTCTAAAATGGCTTGCATTCAAGGTATGTATCTTATCAGCATGTGTTTCCCCTGGGATTCAAGTCAGTGTTTTTCAGTTAGCTAGCAGGTATGGACAGACAGGCAGGTTGCTACACGGTGGTTTGAACCAGTGTAAAAACAACAAACACAAGCATCACCAAAGGGCGTTTTACGATTTATAGACCATTAACTGTGAAGTGCTCGCAAGTGTAAAAAAGAATAAACACACATTTAGCCATCTTGTTTTTGCAGGCAAGCCACAGCGCAGCTGCTAAAAAAACCAGGAAGACTTCAGACGGACACTTATTATGTCAGGCATAATGCATTGTTTTCCTTTTATCCCTTCTTCTCATTCATCCTCTTTTACTTTGCTTTCGTAGGAGCCTTGGCCTTTGTATGCCGAAACATATCCACTGGTATCAGGGATGTCTTCCCTCCCTGCACGGCCTTTTCCCTTTCCTGACACATCAAAGCGCTCCTTATGAGAACCAGTGTACTTGTTGGTGTCTGTTAACCTGTCTACGGTGGAGACTTTTGCCACTTTCTGTGAGAGAAAGAGATTATCCATGGTTAATGTACTTGTTTATTGCTTAATCTATGAAGACAGACTCTTTTCGTTGTCTAGTACTCACAGTGACACCAACGTTAGCGGGTTCTTTGCCGGCAATAAGTCCGTAGAGAAGCTGTACTGCCTCTTCCTGGCTCTTCCCTTTAAAACGTTTTGTAGCCAACTCCGCCATGGCTTGAGTGAACTGCTCAAATGTGATGGCACGTGCCGATTTAACCCTGAGCACATTAGAAGACATAAAAAAAGAGCACAATCTTAGGCCGAGTAATGTGTTTCTATTGTGCTGCACAGCATTGAAATAAAAACTGTTCAAAGTCAGAATAATCATACTTGACTTTGCTGAAGATGATGTCCACATCTGTGCTGGTGACACTTTTGCCATCGATGACCTTACAGTCTTTGCACAGCTTAACAAAGTTTTTCCCGTTCATCTCTTTTCCCGTCGCTTTGGTGTCTCCATGCACTGCAAATTTACGAAATGCTGTCTCAACATCTGCCAGTGATACCTCACCTGAACATTCAGCCATCCTGTCAGACCTTGCATTAGAGAAAGAAAGAACATTAATGAAAGACAGAAAAGGGAAGACAGTTATTTTAAGGTTTGGTTATTCAGTTTTATAACGTTTCATTGCAATATTAGAAAACTGATCTTTCCAATCCTGGCTTCTTATTGATCCAGATATTTTAGTATTTGTATACTATTATAGTGTTTATTAATATTTTTAATAAACATTTATTTTTAGATTTTTAGTTGTCTTTTTTATTTTAGTTTAGTTAATTTTTTATTTTATTTTATTTAGCTTTTGTCATTTTTTTTATATTTCTGTTTAGTTTTTTTTATTTAAGTTTTTGTTTTAGTACTTGAACTTCTTTTACATCAGTTAGTTGCCAAGCCAACATATCTTTTTTATCTTATATTACATCTAATATGTTTTATTTTATTTTATTATTATTATTATTATTATTATTATTATTTTTTTTAATAGTTCCAGCTGTAAATCTTTGAAATGGTGACATCTATGTGCACCTGTTCTTGTGCAGCCATAACAAATACTGATTTTTGTTACACGGAAAATGCCATATAATGAACTTGTGTATAACGTTTTAATGAAAGTATGTGTACTTTGTGTATTGTTTTATATATGTATATATATATATATATATATATATATATATATATATATATATATATATATATATATATGTATATATATTCTCTTTTATTCAACAATGCTGTACTACTTTGTTAATATTGTCATGTGCATATGTCTGCTATTCTTGTGCTGGTAAACACCCAGAGTTACTGTCCCACACTTTCATCTTCCGTGCACACAAAATGTACATTACTCACACTAAAAGCCTTAATTTAATGGAGTCCACTTTACTAAATTAGCCTTAGCTGCACTCTCTTTCTCTTTCTCTCTCTCTCTCTCTCTCTCTCTCTCTCTAATGTTGGGTCTTTTATCCATAATCCATATAAAATATAAACAGATTAAATGAAAATTGTTCAAAAAATTGCCAAACTCTTGAATTATTAGAAATGAAAAGGCTCTGGTAACCAAGTAATATGGCTTACATTCCTTCATTCCATATTCACTTATTTACATATTCAAATAATGAATCTACATGTTCAGTCTATCATATCTTAACCCTGGTCCTGCGGTCCCCCTCGCTCTGCTCATTTTACATGTCTCCTAACAGAGCTCTCTCCTAACAAGCTGATGATGTGAATCAGATGTGCTAAATACGGGAGACATACATGTGCAGACCACTATATGATCTGATAACGGTACTATAAAAGCATGCTAACCATATCTCATGCTGAAAGCCCTGTTTGGCCTTGTAGGTTAAACAGATACTTCTGTGTTATTAAGAGTGATATCCGGCCTACCTGACAGTAAGGTGGACAGTCCTGGATACTGATGCTAAGCTGCTACTGAAAGGATGCTGAATGTGGGTGTGTGTTTCTCTGTCTTCCTCTCTGCCACTGGTAAGTGTATGTCTGTACAGTGACGCCAGACAGAGGGGAGGAGAGAGAGCACAGCCCAGCACAAATGATGACATCACTCGCTATTCTCTCTCTTTTTGCTACATACCCTCTTGTCTTGTGCTTTTTGACTTTCTCTTCCTATTTGGTCCTTTTATTTGTTCTCTTTTCTGCTTTGCTGACTGGATACAGTGGTCCCTCACTTTCAAACCTCTCTCCCTCCTCCTCCTCCTCCTCTTCTCCTCCTTCAGTCTTTGTTTTTGTCTCTCTCTGCTGCCACACCCTTTTCCCATCCGTCTATATGGAGCAGCGTTCAGTGTTATAGTGAAGCACACACATGCGCACACGTTGTTGTTCTGTGATGCTCTAAATGTTATTTGCTCTAATGGCTTCTGGGCATCTCTGGCTAATGTCTCTGAGCAACTCCTCACTTACACACAACATTACCACATATAGATAAAGACACATTCACAGCAGATCACCATTGCTGAAAATGAATGTTTACACTCTTAAATATAAAGGTTAATAAATAAATAATCCATGTATCCTAAGGTTATTGCCATTAATGGATGAGGATCTAAGAAAGACCTTTAACATTCATAGAACCTTTCCATTACACAAAATGTTTAAAGTTATACACTTTATAGTGTATAAAGTATTATTCAGATTATTCAAATATTCATTGTGCAATAAAACATGGTTATTTTAAGAACTTGTTCACAAAAAGGTTCCTTGTGGAACTCAAGTGGTTCTTTCATTGCATTGGTTCAAACCCTTTTGGAACCTTGTTTTTAAGTGTTTACATGGACAAGAATAATTGGAATTTAATCATATTCCAGCTGGAAATGTGATGTACAGTAATGGCATTAACAATGATTGCACTAACTAGATTAGGCCAATATAATATCTACCATAACTTCACTTGAACATATAAATCTGTATATGTCCTAACTAAGTCCTGCTGGTACAAAAGTCAATTAAATTCCTAGTATTTCCTCAGTCAGACTCCTAACCTTAGTGTACATGAATTATTAATTAATATATTTAATTAATAAATATATTTATTCAGCAGTGCAATTAAATTAATAAATTAAAACCAGTGCTGGAAAAAGACTGAATAATAAGCAAGCATAGCTTTGCCTAGCTTTTCTTTATGTGAACTACAAGAGCTCCCTCTACAGTATGCTAGAAACATTGAGAGCTTCATTCAAGTGGCTACAAAGACAACATGAAGATAGATGAATCCTGAAGGTCACAATCATTAAACAAATTCATTCATAAGTTATTACTTATATAGATATAGATTACAAGCTGCAAAAAGCTTTATAAATGTCTGCCCACAAACAAATTAGCCTCACAGAGAATGACAAATGGAAAAAGTACTAAATCTAAAAATGCGTGCATTATTATTATTATTATTATTTTTTTTTTTTTTTTTTTTTTTTGAGAACAGTGGTGGAAAGTTTGGGAGTTTGATTAAGACAAGACTAAAGAAATGTTACTTTTCATGCAGTATTGAAGCTAAATGTATCAATTTACTAACAAATTATGTATACACATGCAATTTTAACTTTATTAGGTCACATTCCTTAAACTGTGACCAGACCCCTGTTGCCTCCAGAACAGCCTGATTTCTTTGTGACATGGATTCAACAATTTACTGGAAACATTTTTCCAATTTTATGGTCAATGTGAACACAAAAACATTAGGCATGTAGCTGCTTCATATTCAAGAAGATGAATGGAATATTACATACAAGTATGCAGATGGTCAGCAACAAGGCTATGGCATATTACAATATTCTGCTGGTATGAAGTGTGTATTAATGTTGTGTATTAATGTGCACAAAGAATGAGTGTCTTTTCTCTGAATTGCAGGTCTGGTAGCTCATCCAGATGGTGGCTCAGCATCCTTTACTGTTCCCTCCCCGGGCCTGCAAGGACACCATTGTGAATACACAGGGAAGCAAGCAGGAATATTATTATTATATCCAGCTTATAACGTACTGTATCATTTTTAACTTTAATGTCCAAGGTTTACAGTGTCATCCGCTACCAGTTGTTTTATCTGTAAAAAAAAAGGACTTTATGCTACTTGATGTAGCAAACTGGTACTTGTTATATTATTTTAATTTATTGCCATAATCATAAATACACTCTTTTGTAGTGGATGGTTTCACCTCTTACCACTCTTTGTTATACTGCTGTTTATTTACCTTTAGCAGCTAACGAATCATACATTCACAGGAAATAGATTCCATGTTGAAAATAAGGTGGATACTACAACTAAGATGGATTCTAATGTAAAAGCGTTTTACATTAAACTAAACTAAAATAATGTAAAAAAAAAATAAAAAAATAAAAAAAATTAAAAAAAATAACTGAAATGACACAAAAACAGTGGGCACATGTACCCACATGTACTTTGCAGGGGCGGACTGGCCATCTGGACGTTCTGGAGAAATCCATCAAACGGCATCGGTCTGCTGATTCATCATCATCAAAAAAGTGTCAGATAAAGTGACAGCTGATTTCAAATATTTGAAATATAAGTCCCGTAAAGTTTGCTTTCAGTTTAATACTATCTCCAACCAGGAGAGGTCGCTAGTTTCCAGCTGCTCCCCCTGTAGTCATTTCAGTGTAGGTCTTGCACTCTAATGTAAACATTCACTAACATTCGCAAATAATAAATGAAAAACTGACCATGAAAACAATATTTTCCAGTCAAGATGGTAAACAGATTATCTTTTTACCAAGTTCAAGGGGATACTTATATGTTTGGAGTGTTTGGAAATCTGTTATTTAAATCCCCATCACATCTCTGCGAACAAACTGCAAAGACACCAGAGTTTCACTTGCCTCAAATTTCAAAGGTAAAATGCTCTGTCAACAAAAGCTTTTTGCCAAATGCGTGACAGAACTGTTTGCAATGAACTATGTTTTTAGGGTTTCCTTTAAAAGTCTTCAGTTAAATCGTTTAAATTTAAGGCCATGTAAACAAAACAAAAAAAAAAAAAAAAAAAAAAAAATGATACAAAATCTTAATTATAAGAGGTCTTAAATTTAGGGACAGAAAGACAATTATTGCAATATAGATTAGTAGCCTATGTAGATTAAACTTCAAAAGGTTATGATTTTATTTATTTTTAATAAGGCTTTTTTAAATGTCCATCCTTGCTATAGAGCATGTAGCCTATGAGCACTACAGTATGTTAAAATCCCAGGACACCCCTAGTGCAAATGCTCAAATGCTATTTAGAACTCCGCATTGTCTGACATGAATATTCCATTCATTCATAAAGAGACAACAGCGTTACATTTAAGAGATAGGCCTACTGAGTTAGAAAAGAGAGTAAATTAATTCACTGGAAACTGTAATGGTGCCCATTGGTCTCTATTAATTGATCTCATTCAGTTAGTGGCTTTTGTTAAAACCGTGAAATCCTAATTTAATTTGTCCCAAAAAACACACTACATGATGCCATTATTTAATGGTTTTAATGGTTAAAATCATTCGAATTTCTGTTACAGTTACTATTGTTTCTGTCAGCAGGGTCACCACGGATTTTGTGATATTATTTGCCATAAAAGCAACAGAATTGCTATAATGTTGTGAGATAGTAGTGACTGTTTTTAGTTTTGGTGGGTCTATTTGGGAGAAACTCCAGGGCTGTTTTACTCTCCCAGTCCATCCCTTGTACTATGTAGAAGACAGATCCATAAGGTCCAAGGAAAATTATGGTCAGGTAATGGCGGAAATGAACATAACGATCTAAAGCATGCTGTACTGAGTTTCCCCTCATGACACCGATCAGTTTGACCTTGACATTCTTCAGATCCAGCATTTAATTGTGTTTATGATTTACCTGCATAATTCTATGCTGAGTGTTTACAGTACACACTGAGCTCTGGTGTTACTGTAGTTTACTCGTGACAGAATGAAAGAACTAACTAGACAAATTTATTTGAACCAGTTTCCATATTTACAGACCAAACAGCTTCGAATTTCACTGTAGTACATATATGCAGAAAGAGAGAAAGTGCTTTGGCTATTTATGAATTTAGTCGAATTGTTGGAACCTTGGAGAAATTGTATTTTTTGGGTGAACTGTCTCTGCTTTAACATTTGCTTAAATGCTGAAATTGTGTTCTGAATGATTTTTCTGGAATAGAAAAGCCCGTTACACATGCCTCATAATCCCTCACTTATGGAAACCACTGTGTTTGTAGACATGCTCATCTCAGTTCAGCACCACAAGGTCCCTTCCTCCACCCTTCTTTCTAATCTATAAATAAGGGTGTGTTCCTGCTTCAGTTGCTCTTTTAAGTCACCTTACTTTCTCACACATTTGTTTTAGAATGGCAGAATTGGACTACCTCGACGACACCTGCCTTCTCTGTGCAGACACCCAGCGAGACCCTGTCACCGTCCCGTGTGGAGACACCTTCTGCCTGGAGTGCATTAAGATCTACTGGGACCATTCTGACCACCTCGGTGTTTACAGCTGTCCGCAGTGCCAGGCGACCTTCACTCCTCGACCCATACTGAGGCGTAATGTACCCCATGTAGGCAACCCGGAGCCTCGGCCCCCCCGGCACGAGCTCACCCCATTTCCGTACTTCAAGCGTGATGCTCTGTGTGATTTCTGTACCGGTCGGCGGAACAAAGCAGTGAAGTCGTGCCTGATGTGCCTGGCTTATTACTGCGAGACACACATCAAACCTCATTATGAATCAGCCACATTTAAACGGCACAAACTGGTGGATGAGACGGGACACCTGGATCGGAAGATCTGCCCACAGCATGAAAAAGGCTTAGAGCTTTTCTGCCGCTCAGACCAGATGTGCATCTGTGTTCTGTGTACAGTGAGAGAACATCGCAGTCACAACATAGTCAGCGCAGATGATGAACGCACAGAGAAACAGGTGAAACATAAGATTATAATTGTTGTGAATAAACCGGGGGAAACTGTCACAGGGGTTAAGTAAAGTATCTACCAAAACTGGCTCATACTGGCACAAAATAATGTTTACATTATGTGTTTCAGAAGGATTTTAATGAATTGTTTCCTGGAAATAAGAGTAGAAATGTTCAAGAGATTTGAAACGGTATCTGCTTGGATTTGTACCTTTTATTCAAGAGTCAAGTGAAACTAGCCGCTATTCTATATAAAATCAATTAGAATACATTTATAATACCATTCAGAAGTTAAGTTTTTTTATTGAAAGAAGTTTCTTCTTCTCACCAAATTCACATTTATTAAATCAAAAAGACAGTAAAAGAATTAATATTGCAATTATTATTTTCTGAGTAAGTACATAAAGTATTAAATTCTTTTTTGCATGTACGTATTATATGTTCATGTGTGTACTATATGTGTGTGATTATAGAAGGTCTTGGTGGGAACTCAGACAGAGGTTCAGCACATTATCCAGGATCGGATGAAAGAACTTCAAGAACTCAGACACAATGTAGATGTTCTCAAGGTCAGGAGAGTCCTAATGAAGCTTTGGGGCAAAACAACAAATAGATGATGATAATAAAAATAATAATAAACAATAGAATTGTTATCAGTTTGAAACATGTTAGTATGTGGAATCTTAATTTATATGTATATCTGGGAGATGTGTTATTATATAAACTACTTACCATCATCTCTATGCTTTATCCTACTCATACAAATACAAGTAACCAAACAGCTAAGATACTATTAAATGTTCATTGACAACATTTGAAATTTGTCAATGATAGAAGCAGTATAGAGTCTTAGTTAGGTAATGTGTTGTTTAAAAACACTTAGTGCAACTTAAATATGTCCAGTTCTGGCATTCTGTTAAAGGCACCTGACATTGATGAAGTGCTCTGTGCTGCCCCCTGGCAGTGTGGATGTATGCTGTTGCTGATTGTTGCACCTTCTCTGCAGGGAAATGCACAGCGGGCTCAGACTGACAGTGATAAAATCTTCAGCGAAATGCTACAGGCGGTAGAGCGCTGGCATGCTGAGATAAGCCAACTCATACAGGCCAACCTACAGGCCTCCATGAATCAGGTACATACACTTTTTGATTTGCAGGGTTAGATTCCTTGCTGTAGCTCTAATGGAGCATTGCATAGTAACACCAACACCTCATTCTCAGAGAGAGGTGATTCCCCTTGCTGGGGAACTGTGGTGAGAATAATTTTTTTTATATGTTTAGTATTGTTTGTTAGTCTATGAAACTGTGTAATTCTACAGCTTGTACATACTGTAAATAAAACCGAGCCATGTTTTGATGAAGCTTTATGCAATTGTTGAGATAGATAAACAGACCCATAGAGCTGTTCCCTGCTCTCAGACTGTGATAACTTTGGTCTACTGACAGGCACAGGGTTATGTAGAGAGACTTGACCAAGAGATCATGGAGCTTCAGAAGAGAGACGCTGAGCTACGCCAAATACTGGACACAGAGGACAACATTCACTTCCTACAGGTAAAGAAATAGCCACTCACATTTCATTTGTTTTCTTTTTTTCATTCTGGATTTCTGTAATTCAGAAAGTGGACTTACCTGATTAATTATTTAATATGGATGTCCAGAATTATTCAAGGAAGCTACTTATCAGCACCGATTTTGTTAAGTGCCTTCATTACTTGTGCAGAATTTCCCCACACTATCTGTTGCACCGGAGCCCATGGTGCCCAAAGTGCTGATAAACCCAGAGTTTTCCTTTAGTGAGATCGCCAAGACCGTCTCTGACATGAAGGAACACCTGGATGACATCTGCAAAAAAGAGCTGGGAAACATCTCCAAACGAGGTAATCATCCAAGACTATAACATTCAACCACTGCAAGACATGAGATTTTACCTCTGTTTTGACTTATTATAATGTCTTATTATTTTAGTGTCTAAAATACTCAAAATAATCTGGCGATGATCTGCATCGGACAGACAGCAATACAATTTAATCAGTACTGCACCACTATAGTTCCATAATAAATTATGGATGGAAATGCAGATGCAGAGAGATTCATATCCACTATTGTTTAGAAGATTTTGGTCGGTAAGATTTTAAAAATGTTTTTGATAGACGTACTTATGACGTTTTTTCGCAAAAAGAAAATAGAACTGTGATATTGAGAAAATCCATTACCATTTTAAAATCTTGATTCATATATATATTTTAAAATGTAATTTACTCCTGTGATGACAAAACTGAATTTTCATCATTAATCCAGTCTTCAGTGTCACATGATGCTTCAGAAATCACACTAATATGCTGATATGCTGCTCAAGAAACATGTCTTAGAGTTATCAGTGTTGAAAACAACTATGCTTCTATGCTATGTTCAATTTCACACAAATGAAAACCAGTATGTGAGGGATAAACTTAGTCTTAACAGTGGCATGCACTGTATAAAAGTCCTAGATCATGTAGTTTTCACAACTCACAACTTGCACCATTTTATGGAGTTTTTGTCTATTTTAATGTTTTTTTTTTTTTTTAAGAAGTTGAATAATTGGTATGCTTTTAAAAAATTAATGATCAACTTAATTCATCCTTGCTAAATAAAACGACATTTCTTTCTAAATTTATCAACAACAAAAAAAATAAATAAATAAAAACATTTTGCTGACCCCAATCTTTCAATCAGTAGTGCATATAAAGCTTCATATAAAGATAATATTCTATCTACCATTCATTTTTACATTTGCATGATATTCAAAACTCTTTCATCTTAGTGCGTGATGCCTCAATCTATATCCTGATTCCAAGATCTGGAGGACGTTTGAATGGTGAGGGGACTTCCTGAGGTTTTATTTAAATGTCACTTTGTGTAGAATATAGTATGTTACAGAACAACTCTGGTCATTTATGTACCACTTGTACTTTACTTTCAGCTAACATAAAAACGGATTTGCCAGAGCCTAAAACAAGACTGGATTTCCTCAGATGTGAGTGAACAGATGATTCCACATCATTAATTAATACTTCACTTTCCAGATGATAACATATCCCCTTTTAATTCCTTCTAAATGCCGAATGAGTCTCTTTTCTCAACAATTTCATTTCACAGATTCTTGCAAGCTTACATTTGATCTCAACACTGCCTATAAAGAGCTGGTCCTTTCAGACGGGAATCGCCGGGTGATCCGGAAAAGAACAACCCAGTTCTACCCAGATCACCCGGAGAGGTTTGATGGCTTTTGCCAGATCCTGTGTGAGGAGCCACTCAGTGGAATACGGCACTACTGGGAAGTAGAGTGGAATGGTGAATTTTCCATTGGAGTTGCCTACAAGAGCATTAGCCGCAAAGGCAAGAACTCAAACAGCCTTCTGGGATACAATGATAAATCCTGGAGCCTCCTATGCTCAGACTCGGGATACTCCGCCTGGCACAATAAGATGGATAAAGATCTGCCGGGAGCAGCTCGTGCCTCACGGATTGGTGTGTATCTGGATTACGCTAGAGGATCTGTGTCCTTTTACTCTGTGTCTGAGACAATGGAGCTCATCCACAGATTTCAGGCCAAGTTCTCAGAACCACTGTATGCTGGGTTTGGCGTTGGATCTTCAGTAACTCTGTGTATGCTAGAGAAGAACAACCGAACATACCGCCAATAGGTTCTGAGCTAAACTTTGTCCCCAAGTTCTTTAAGATTAATTTGCATAAAGGAAATGTCCACTGTTAGGACTCTTTGCATTGTAACTATTAATATTCTCAGGAGAATTAGGCTCATTTTACCACCAAATTCTTATTGCTGTAATTCAAAATACATACTGTCATTCTTACAGGAAAAGATACTGATACTGCCTTTTCAGTAAATTTGTTAGAAATTAAAATAATGGACACACCGTGCTTACAATTCCCACAGCCTTGATTTAATTTCTTTTCAGACATGAAATATAGCGCTGGTAATTATAATAATCATTTAAATAGAATGGAAATGGGTGTTAAATGGGACTTGGACTTTTTCTAATTTTTGTAAGATTCTAAAAATTAAAATTGCAGTAAAGTTTGTTTAAAAATAACAAACCTGGCATTAAGTGTCACTTCAAAACCTGCAGCCAATCAATATTAATACACATTCTGCAATCTTTGAGTTTAGATGAGACAGACGATGCAGCTATATAATGAGAAAAATTGTGTATTTGAGTGATTATGAGCATTTGCAAATAAAACAAACCTTCTTGTCATTATTGTTTATTGTGCATTGGAAGGGTTTCTAGGAGATTTTCAGTCATTTCACCCATCACCAAGTAAACAGAAATATATACAGATGAAAGGTACAATCTCTCGCTCTCTTTCTTTATACTTGGATTAGAAACATTCTAATGCAAATTCATCTTTTAACCCTCTGGAGTCTAAGGGTATTTTTGGGGCCTTGAGAAGTTTTGTCATGCCCTGACATTTGTGCTTTTTTCAGTTTCTTATAAATATCTAAATGGGTAAAGTCTAATATCACTGTAATCAGCACAAACTGGGCTATAATAATATGTGAAACCCATGCATGTACATGATTGTATTTTTGAGAAAAAAAATGTTATGCATGGTTAGTGAAAAACTAAAAATGTTAAATCACTTGAATAAGGGAATAAAACACATACATAAAATTGGTTGCCGGAAAAGTTGAGAACTGGAGCTTGTAGCCTAGAATTTTTCTTTCTGAATGATGTGAAAATCATCTTGTTTACTCACTCACAGAAAACAATATATTGATTTAAATTTTCTAAAACACTTTTTGTTGGTAAAAGTCATATGCGAGTAGGCGTCAACTATCATGAATATCATTGTGATTTACACCTGAGAAGACAAAGGCCTGCATAATGAGCCGCATAATGAGCCTCTCATTCAACTGTGCCACTGTGAAGGGAGGACTTACAAGAAAGAGAACAAAATAAAAGTATATAATTTTATGTTTGTAGTTTATTAAGAATATATTTAATTATCCCACAACATAATTTAATATCCACTTGGGGGAGCAGTTAAAAAGTTTATTAGGAACAATCAAAGCTGACTTTCAAATTTTTTGGCATCCTTTCTCTAGTCACACAATCCTTCAGAAATCCTTTTAACAATCTTATTTTCTACCAAATAAACCCCATTTATTATCATCATTATTATTATTATTATTATTATTATTAATGTTGAAAAGAGCTGATAATATTTTTCAGGTTTTTTTAGGGGGAATAAATCGAAAGAACTGCATTGTTTTTACATTTGTTAGAGTTATCTCTATTTGTTACATTTATATTATTTACATCAAGCTTTTGAATGGTATAGTATTGTATATTGTTATTGAAACTTCATAATGTTTCACTTGATTATACATTTAGTCAGGAATTATAGTTTGGAAAAAGTATTTGGAAAAAGTCTAACTAGTAAAATGTTTACACGTTATGTGAAAACTAGTACAAATAAATAAAGAGAGACTTACTCTGTTTATGATCTCTGCTGAAAAAGTGCTTCATTCTTTTTTCTGAGGAAATCCATTTCTCAAATCCTCAACCACATCACATCTTTTTGGGGTGAATTATGTCTTAGTCCTCTCATCGCGAAGCAAACAGTAAAATAAAATAAAAACTTGAAGAATAGTCTGGCTGCTTTTTCTTCTGTGTGGGTGTATTCAAGCCGCGCGCTTCAGTTTGAATCTGAATAGCGCGTTCAGCGCGGGGGCGTGGTCACATTAAATATAATGAGCGGAGATATGAAAAATAGACATCGCGTTGTTTTCATATGGATTACTTTATCTCAGAATATTTGTTTTCGGCAGCACTTGTTTAGTTTAAAAGTAGACATTCCAGGCTTTCTATAGATATCTGTCTCATGTCTCTTCGTTGAGTATTCACGGAGTTACAGTTCATTTTAATGAAATGTTTGTACATGACGATCAGCGGAGACAAAGACTGTAGACAGCGCACCTTGTTTGTTATCTTTATTTTATAAGTGCACAAAGGTTTTTTGTTATTATGTCTGTATCCAAAAAAAACTAGACCCTTTACAGATTCGATTGATGTAT
The DNA here is from genome assembly GCF_003368295.1 of Carassius auratus. Classification (NCBI taxonomy): domain Eukaryota; kingdom Metazoa; phylum Chordata; class Actinopteri; order Cypriniformes; family Cyprinidae; genus Carassius; species Carassius auratus. Next base: position 13,855,847 of record NC_039247.1, on the reverse strand, counting down.
TGCTCTTATCTGTACGATTAAAACTGAGAGTGTAATTTAAGTTCTTTTCGGGGTTATCAGGTGAAAATGACTCAAAACGCATATATGCGTTAATCGACTCGAAAGGGTTGACATGGCTACACTTGTTTCATTAATCCCTAAATGTCGCTCCTTCCTCTTTCTTGATTGTGTTATTGAGCTGTTACTGTGGCATCGTTTCCTAAAGCACAATGTCAAACCAATGACATATTCTCAATGGATGAATAACCATTAACCTTATCATTTAAAACTGCTCACCAGTATACAGTCAGCTCACAGAGGACAAGTACAAGTAGCCCTGATTTCCAAATGAGTCTCTATATTACCAACAGAACGAACCAATCATCATCACCACCGAAAAAACATCACGTTCACCCCTACAAACAGAAACATTGAATGTCCCCCACATGATGATCAAATTCCACTTTTATAACAATTGAAAACAACACAAGACAGACAGAACCAGTTACATTTAGATCCGCTTTCTTTATTATTAATGTACATAAAGTTTTTGGTTTTAATTAATTTAAAATATAATTTAATAAGATAAAAAAGTGTTTTGTTGCCGTATTTAATTTAATTTGGAATGTTTGTTAGATGCTTCACAATTTAAACGATATGATGTAACTGTAAGCGGTTTGATGAGTCTTTAATATGAACATCCCTAGATCAAGAATTTAGCGCTAATTATATTTCTTTGCATTCAGTTCAAAGTTTTGAGTTGTAATGTAGATTTTTTTTAAGTAATTTTTTTAAGTCAGCACTATAAAAACTTTTCATCTCTCTCTGACTGACTGTATATCCACCGATCGATCATATTCACCCCAAAACCCATTTTAGGAGAAAATATATATAGTAGTTGGTGTAGCAGTAATAGTAAGTCAACAAGTTTATTAAAAAACATTCAAATTTCTCTTCAAGGTTTCTTCAGTTATATCTGGCTAACAATTTCATTTTAAAGCATTAAGAAAGCCACTATTAATCACATTTTAGATCAACACGTGTTGTGGACATAATGAATCTACCCACTAGTGGGAGTATTACTACCGTGCTGCTCCCATGTGCTGCAGACATAAAATCTTAAAATAACAAGTGTACGGTAACTTCTATGGCATTTGGTTCTTTATGGGATAATTCACCCAAAATTAAAATCATTTACTCACCAAACCTAAATGACTTTGTTTCTTCTGTTAAAGACATTTTCCCTAAAGGTGTGATATAGTATATGTTGCCTAAACAACACTGGACTCCTCTGATTTTTAATGTGTGCACATGAAACACTTTTCAATCATTTTTAAAGACATTTCTTTATTCCCCAGAAGAAAACGTCATACAGGCTTGAATCACCACAAGGGTGGGACAGCATATTCTTCTTTAGGTGAACTATCCCTTTATTCTAACATACACCAGATGGGCCAATGAGAGGTTTTACTAAATGAAAAGCTGCCTCCATTGTTACAGCTTTAAAAGGCTTTGCTTGATATCAGGCTTAAATAACTTCATCATAGATCTTCCATTACTAACATAATCTAGCTATGCACTTCCATCAGCCTGAACCAAAACCAGCATACTGTACCTTAAAACAAAAGACACACACACAGACACACCAAATACACTCAAGACTCCACATTCTTTCAGCTGGAGTTCAAGGGGTTTAACGGCAGAGTAGTGTCCATGTTTTACAGCTACAGCACTCGCTGTCCATTTATGATGACATCATCAAACTCCTCCTGTGACGGACAGAGAAATAATAAGTACAAAAGCAGACAGTTAAGCATTCAGGTGTCAGTGTGTTTGGGTTTGGCTCTGACCTCCTCACTCTCTCTGTACTCTTCCTCTTCCTCATCGTCCTGTGTGTATGTGGCCCCATGGGCACTAAGAAGGGCCTGCACCTCTTTGTTGGGTCGGTAAAGGGCACAGTAGAATGGGGTGTGGCCTGCATATGAGTGCTGATTCACCAATGCGCCAGCGCTCAATAATAACGTCACTACCTCTGACCTCTGACCTTCCACTGCCCAGTGCAATGGAGACCGACCTGACCCCAAATCCTACAAAATCAATGATAAAAAAAAAATTTAAATGAAAAAGTTTTAATGGTGCTCATTTTAGTTTCAGTTTTAGGTAACTACAATAACCCTGATTTAAATCAAATGGTACTTTCTCACCCATTGATTTACATCTGCTCCAGCCTCCAGCAGCATATTGATGATGTCACAGTTGCCCTTATGTACAGCCAGGTGCAGTGCACTCACACCTTAAAGACACAGACGGACAGAGAATGGGACAGGACGCAGAACATAGATTTATAAAAACAATGATATTCATCAGTGAAATACATTTGCTTGACTTGGTACCTGCGTAGTTGGTGATGTTCAGGTGCACTGGTGGGGTCCGTGAGCAGCTGGTCAGCTCTCTCACACACTCTTTGCGAAGCTCTCTGACAGCCAGGTGTAAAGGTGTGTTTCCACCCCTCTCTTGGATCTGCGCACTGGCTCCACTCCACAACAGTGCCCGAACACACTCACTCCGGTCTACGATGACTGCTAAATGTAGAGCGGTCTAAGCAAATAAGGAGGGAGGGTGAAAAAAATTAGAGATGCACTGATGGTGTGTCAGTGTTGCCATATACACTTATTATAAATGTGACTCTGGGCTTTTTTATTATAATGACACATAAATATGATCAGCTGTGGTTTGCATTATTTCCAGAGTAAAACTGTGCAATTGGACATGCTAGGTTTTGGGTTCTGTCTCCCTATAGGTGTATATGAATGAGAAAAAAAATAAAATCTGACAAAGAAAAAATGTTGGATGGGACTTGAATTTGTCCTTTGAGAATTGATTTGATCTTTGTGATTTGTTAATTGCTGTGAAGTCATGTGAGTGACAGGTTGCTGGAGAGGTTAAAGTTAAAATCAATGTTTTTCATTAAAGAAACAGTATATGGCTGTGCATAATTTTGCGAGTTTGGAGCCCCCTATAGTTAAATTGTCATAATTACAGTGGGTAGCTGTACATTTGCTGTACATATGCATTTGTTGCTGCAATACAGTAATTTTGGAATTCGGAATTTCATACCCACCAAACTTCCAAACTCCCAGAACAGACTTTTGGAGGGAGCGTTGAAAAGAAACAGAATTATTTCACCCAGTACCGGCGCTCCCTATATGCAGTATACGCAGCTGGCATAGGGCACCAACTCCCAGAAAAAAATGGCCATGTTCAGAGCTACAATTGTAATTTGTAAACAATTAATTTATTTATTTTTTGAATTTTTTTATGAAAGTTCTATTTTGACCCCTATTGTATCTTTTTCTATAGATACTATCTTTTTTTTGTGATATTTGAGAAAGGGGGGTGCAACAATACAATCCTGCTTAGGGCACCCATTTGGCCAGCAGCAGCCCTGATTTCAACTTATTAAAAGTCAGTGGACCAGCATAACTGATATTGCTATTTTTAAATGAATATTTCAAAGTAAAAATGTGCATACAGTTATTTTAAATATTATTAGTGCACATGGGTTTCAATTACAGGCACCAATAATTTATTTATAATAAACAATGCAATATTCCATAAAAAAATAAGAGTTGATACGTTTGATAAGGTGACTTCAAAAGCACCATGAAATGTATTGCCTTATTTAATATGTAATGTTGTATGGAACAGTAAATCAATGAAAGTAAAGCTATCCACAGGTGCTGGCTTGTCAGAGCATGTTGTTTGTTTTTCTACAAATATCTGGCAACACTGTGGTGTGCATTTACCTGGCCCAGATCATTCTGAATGTCCAGGTAAGGAGTCCAGGTGCTGTCAACCACAATTTCTTCAAGCAGGCACTGAACGACACCCCACTGCTCATGAATCAGTGCCAAATGAAGTACACTGAGAGACAAAAGGACATGTTTACAGTCTAAATCCAATAGCTTTCCAAACTTTTCAAACGTACAGGTAATACAAAACTACATAGACTTACGTGTCCCCGTCCTCTGACAGAAAGTTGAGCGTGTTGAAGAGCTCTTCCCTTCGCTGTCGACCCTCCTCAGTGTTTGAATTCGCCAGTCTGTCTGTACCTGCAGGCTCGCTCAGGATCATGGTGCCGATCCCGTCGGAGATGCACCCCACCACAGCATCCTCATTAATGGAGTCCCCGATGGCAGAGTCGAGCCTCTCTCCGCCGCCAATCGACACACAGTCCGTGTTACTCCTGTTGTCGGACTCGTCCGACGGATGGATGTCAGGTATGTCAGACACAGACCGTCCAGGTGTCCACATCTGGTCGGCCTCGGTGTAAGTTCCGTAGGGACCCTCAAAACCGAGTCCGACCCCGCTTAAGGAGTCTAGCCCGCTGTCACACCAGTCCTCCGGGACAGAATCCAGGGCGCCCCTTTTCTCCACAGCGTAGCTCGGTCCAGGCCGTGCATTCTGTCTCCGGGAGTCACCGTGAATATCGTGCGTCCCCTCCATTTATATATGGATGTGCCGTATAAATGATGTCCGCTGTAACAAGAAAAATTGCCTTTCCTAACAAATAACTATCTGCTGCGCCGTTTTCGCTTCTATCCAGGTGGATTACGTCTAACGCTTGTTGGTGTTTTTATGGGAAAAAGATGCCCTCTTTCTGGACAAATTCCCCCAAAACAGCGGCAAGCGCTGTCGCACAAGCCTCAGATTCCCTCCATGTCCGGAGCATTATAAAACTACAAATTGCTCCCCTTGTGAGCGGCTTGCTGTTGCCCTGTTTGTCCAGAAAAGGCCGTGTGGCTGCGTAGGTGTTTTCCTGGGGAATTCCCAAACCCACTCTAGTAACTTGACACCGCGCGGGACTGCGCATGCGTAGGGCTCGGAGCGCGCCTGCGTTGCACTCTTAATTGTTTGTCAGTTACATTAATTTCTATGGGAATTCCATCGCGCTGTGTTTGTTATGGGAATTTCAAGAGTCTGTTCATTTGAGCTAGCATTAAAAAACAAGGCACATAAATGGCCTAGCCACTTCAATAGTCTTAATAGTTTTTAATTGCTTGTTTTGTTTAAGGCTACATTTTAATATGCAGTTTGGGTGAGTTAGAATAATAATATAATACCAGATAACAATAGGGGAATTTTATTTTTGCAAGTGTTAGTTTTGTCTACTACAATTTTCATTAGTTAAAAACGTACACATTATATATATTCTATAAACTAGAAATTAAGTATGAAGAGTGTGATTACAAACCACTGCCCTTTGTAACACTGTTAGAAAAGATAATAACATCTTTTTACCACCCCACCTTCATTTAATTTTAAGCATTTTAATACAAAATGGTAAACAGCATAGGTAGCACCATAATTCAAAACAAGCAAATAAATTAAAAAATAATCATAATTACATGAAATTATATGTAAAATAGTCGGTAGGCCTATGTGGAGGTTTAACTCTGTACAGAAGTACATTGGAAACTCTCTTGGTCTGCAGAGGTATGAATAGTTTTTTTTACATGTTGCATGAATGAAAAGCTGTAAATAATTTATACTAAACTGAACAAGAAAATCTGCTCCTGCATATGATCAATCAGACTATCAAAAATATGACCAGATGTGATCAAGATCTCCAAAGCAGGTTTAATTATTAACTCAATACTTGGGAGGGGCTCCTTTCCGATGAATTATTATTATTATTGAAGCCCAGGTTGCTTTGATAGCGGCCTTCATCTTCTCTGCATTGTTTGTCAGATTTTACTTGTCTTCCCCTTCACAATACCCCATAGATTCTCTGTGAGGTTCAGGTCAGGTGAGTTGGCTGGCTAATCAAGCACAGTAATATCATGCTAATCAAAGCATTTGAAAGGGGTTTGGGCAGTTTGGGCAGTTGCTAAGTCCTGCTGGAAAATGAAATCAGCATCTCCATAAAGCTTGTAAGCAGATGGAAGCATAAAGTGCTCCAGAATCTCCTGGTACTGTAGATGCCTGTGTTTCTTTGGACTTGATAAAACACAATGGACCAGCAGACATCATGGTTCCCCAAATCATCACTAACTTCGGAAACTTTACACTAGACTTTGGATTCTGTGCTTTCCAGTCTTCCTCCAGACTCCAGATCTTGATTTCCAAATGAAATGCTAAATTTACTTTCATCTGAAAAGAGGACTTTGGACCACTGAGCAACAGTCCAGTTATTTTTCCCCTTACCCCAGTTGAAATGCTTCTGACATTTTTTTCTGGTTCAGGAGTGGCTTGGTTCTAGGAATGTGACAGCTGTAGCTCTTTTTTCCTGAAGACGTCTGAGTGTGGTGACTCTCGATGCATTGGTCCAAGCTTCAGTCCACTCCTTGTGAATATCTCCCAAGTTCTTGAATCGGCTTTTCCTGACAATCTTCCCAAGGCTGTGCTCATCCCTGTTTCTTGGGCACCTTTTCCTACCACACTTTTTCCTTCCAGTCAACTTTCTATGAATACATTTTGTATACTCAGCTAGTCCTCTCAGCAATTATTGTCCTCCTTGATTATTGTCTTCTGGACCACTGCAAAATCAATAGTCTTTTCCCATAATTGTGCTTGCATGTTCTGAACTAGCCCAAGAGGTACCCAGTATTTATACTCAAAATTAATCAAACTAATCAAGCTTTATTAATAAAAAAAATTTAAGTTTGTGTGAAATCTAGAATATAAGAAAGCTTTAAACTTAATTACAAAAAATAAAGGCATTTTCCATGATTTTAATTTTTTTTTTAGATGCACCTGTATTTTAGTGACCCTTGCCAGGTTATGTTTCTGCTTACAATCAAGGTGCCCATAGCAGGATGTTAAATGATAAGTCAGCACACTCTCAACCAGTTTGTAAGCAATCTCCAGTATGTTCTGACTCACTCAAAAACTGATTCTCTATTAGAAACAGGCATTGCATGCATTGTATGTGCCAAAATATTTAACATGATCAACAATCTCAACTGGGTGAGAGATTTTTATTTTATTCACTACTGTAGTTCATATATGGTGTCACGACTCACGCTGTGTTACAATACTCATCAGGCCTCCTCTATGTATATTTACCATTATCAGTTCTCTCTATTGGACCCTCCTTTTTCATCAAAGTCATGGGGCAGGAAATGTTTAGTAAGGAGGATAGTGGGTGTTATTTTAGTCATATCCGACACCAGGTGGCAGTGGCTATCTCTGGTAAACAAAATAATTAATCCTTACCAGTGTCAGGATGATGTCATTGTTCATGTCTTTTTGCAGTTTATTTTGTATTAAGGAACAAACTGCAATAAAATAAATCTATGTCAAGTAAATTAGTACATTTTTGATTTGCATATGCATATTTTTTTATTATTATTTTGCAAGCAGGGATTATGTTTACTATGTAAAATTGTTACTCTTAGAAAGTGTGTAGGTTGACCAGAAACTCCACTATAAATGGTCTGAGGCAAGGACACTAGTAAATAGTGTTTAATTAATTAAAAAATCAATGAATAAAGGTTTAAAGGAAGGATCAGGGTTAGCAATATCATTAGCTCAGTAAAAGAACAATGAAAACTCCCTAACATGATATAAAAACAGACGTGTGTATGTGCATGGGGATGTGTGTTGGGCTGAATGTGATGTTACTGAAATTTGAGGGGATTACTGATATAGTTTATAGGGGACATACAGTATGATGCTTTTTTAAAGATCATTATTTTGTGTATTTGGTGTAACAGAATATGTAGTCATGCTTTAATGTTCAAAAAGCATTATTTTTCAAATACTGTACATTAGTGTAGGTCCTCTATGCCCCGGCTCTCACAAACATTTTGTTTTCTACAAAGTCCCTCCTTCCGACAAGCACAGTCTGCTCTGATTGGCCAATTGATCCAGTGCATTGTGATTGGTCGAACACCACAAGCACTCGTCGGAAATGTAATGCCCTTTTCCATAATCGCAAGCTTTCTCTGTCAAAATAAATGTAAAGACAGTTAATAATGTCCTTAGTTTTATCATCAGTTGAAGACCGAAAGGGGAACAGAGTGGCATGGCAGACACAGTGATGAAGCTCGTACGTGTTTACAGTACACAAGATGTCTCTCTCTCTCTCTCTCTCTCTCTCTCTCTCTCTCGTGCACACACATAGCATGCAAAACTCCCCATTTGAACAGTCAATAGCAAATACTTAATCTAATAACAAAACATACAGTAGTTGATTCAGAAGTGCCAGATTGCTGTACCAAAGTCAGAATAACCTCCTCTCCTAGGTTCACGAAACGGTTGTCTATAAAATGTGTTGCTGTTCTGTTGTATGTAATCTTATACTTTCGGAAGACCAAATAAAGTGCTTTTGCGTTTGACTAGATACACACAGAGTTTCCCTGACATGGCTAATTCAACACTAACAGCGGTTCTTCGAATCACCCCTTCTTTCTTTGCGTGAACATTTGGTTGGCATTAAGCAAATATTTCCACATCGTGACGTAGACGTGGGGGCGTTTTTGAACAAGGCATTTTAGGGGGGGGGGGGGTGTGGCAGAGTCTTAACTTTAATAAAGAATATCTTTTTAGTTTTGAGACTTTAGTCTTTGCAACATCAGGGATCTCATCTGCACATCTCATCTATCAGCTTGTAACACTCCAAAGAGAAGGGAAAACTTGAAATCGCATCATATGAGCCCTTTAAGTTCGCCTCTCCCTCTCTCTTTCTCTCTCTCTCTCTCAGTCTCTGTGTATCTGCATTGCAGTTTTTTCAGTGGAAAATAATTCTTATACCTCTGATAAGAAAACCACTCCCATACCCATCAATTTCCTTCAAAAAGAGAAGGAGTATAATATACAAAAAAGAGAGAGAGACAGAGAGGCATGATAGGCATGTTTTTTCTTTGACTTGTCCTTCTACCCATATAACATCCCTGCACCTCTCTGTTCTCCACCACTCTGTCAATCGCTCATTGCCTGGACTGTTTCCTCTCTTTGTACCGTGAGCTGTGCTTTGCTCTGTTTACTGTGGCGTCCTTTGTGCTGAGGTCTGTACTGTGATGGATGTTCACAGCCTCTTTCAAGAGCAATTAGGAAATAAGATTAGCCCTTCATTTAATGTATGCAGCCTCACAGGGGCTGTGTACAACACGCTCCTTAAGAGAAGATGTTTTTTTTAAAGTAAAAGTATGTAATTATTATGGAAGAAAATATATAAATTATATATTGCTACATATTCTTCTTCTCTTCTAAATACATGGTAATATGGAGTTGGACCCCCTTAGCAGCTTTAACAGCCATTCTACTGGGAAAGCTTTCCACAAGATTTTGGAGTGTTTCTATGGGAATTTTTGCCAATTCATCCAGGAGGGCATTTGTGAGGTCAGTCAAGTTGAAATAGAAAAGCACCCTCCCCAAACTGATCCCACAAACTTTGAAGCATAGCATTATACATAAACCTATAACTCATTATCCAATAAACTTTCTATAATAGGTTACTTTTAGTTTTTACTTTTGGTATTTCAAAATTTACATTTTTTTAGTTTTTCCATATTGGATGGGTTTTGTTCAGTTTTAAGTGTTTCAGCATTATCCTGTAGTGTTCAAATTTGCCATGCAGGATGAACATGCCGATTATTTAAAAGGAAGCAAGGAGCTCAAGGAGAATCCCTCTCTAGGGGTGGGGTTGAGCTTTGACGGGGGGGGGCTGATGGTGAGTGCTGAGCTGCAGACCAGATCTGCTGCCGCTGCACTTTTCTCTGGTCATTCCTCAAGATGCACACACACACACACACACGCACACACACACACACAGACTATAAGAGGCTCCTAATCTCAGTAACACACTCAGTAATGTATTAACTCTAAATCGGAGTGCTGCATTGCGCTATACACAATCAACATTCCCACACAAAAGAACAATATACTTGTAAAAATATATCCATGTAACTAGGGAACTGTATCTAGACTGCACAAAAGGACCACTTGCCTGGATTGCAATTTTATGGTGTTTATAAAGAATATTTTACACTGCTTGGTTTGTTTATGGCATAAAAAGCCTCTGGACTTGAAACAGTGTGCTAGCTTGTGAATGTTTAGCAGAGGAAAACTAGCTCAGCCCACACAGTCAGAGTCCATCTCAGCACTGCAGAGGACTCTGAACCAGACCCGAGGAGTCCACTATGTTTGACATCCTCTGTTCAGGATCACAGCAGTTATTGTTTTGTCATCAAGATGTGTGTATAATCAAATACTCAGCACATACATGTTCCTCCCAGTAATATTAGTTTGTATAAAAGCAGCATTAGCCAGGCTCTACATAGTCTGTGTATATTTAGTCTGTACAGGGGAGTTAAACGTAGGTTGTTTTTTAATATCTGATCGTGATGATGAAGCTCATACTTATTTGAGTGAGATAAGGTCAGCTGCATTATGTAATTATGTTCCAGCTGCTGTTATACCTGACTGCTCCCATCATATAATTCAAAGAGACGCTGCCATCTTTCTTAGCTTTTTTATACAGCTGGCTAATTCACATGTTATTTGGCGGGGACTTTGCATTGACTTCTATCGTTTTGATACCAAGATGAGCATATTTTCTATGCCTAATGGTGTGCGATATTGGCAGAAAAATATCGTCATTGTTTTCTGTGATTTTGTCTACAACGATAACACAATATTTTTGCTGAGAGCTTTTGTATCTTGCATGTCCTTGCATGATTTGGGCCTGTTGTGGACACCTGACTATGAAGCGATTATGATAGCATTGCCAGAAATTCACTTTTTTTGTAGTTTCAAAATACATAAAATATGTTTTGCCAATCAACTATTTAAGGCTTTCTGTCTCAACAAGTATCCAAAAATACTAAAAACAACAAATTACTAAGATTAAATGTATTTAAATACAAAATACATTTGACTTTTTCAAAAAGGTTTTTGAATACAAAGTAGTATTTCAAATACATTTATTTGAAATACTGCCCATCCCTGCAGGAAATCAGCTGTTTAATAAGGAAGTTGATACTTTATTTATTTTGAAAATTCTAAAATACTAAGATTAAATGTCTAAATGCAAAATACATTTCATTTTTTTTTTCAGAAGGTTTTTAAATACAAAATGGTATTTTGTATTTCAAATACATGTATTTGAAATACTGCCCATACCTGTTAACATTAAATATGTTGACTTGTACATCATTCAAACAAAAATTCTAATTCCATTTCCATTCCATTCTATTCCATACATGTCAACCTCTAACAAATTAAAATAGATTAATTTTTATTTATTGTATACCCTGTATTTGCATTTATTAAGAAATTCTGTCTTTTTTTTATTTGCTCACAGTGGAACTTTAATGAGACTTTAATTTATCTTTATGTACATTAAAACTGTGCATGTACTGTACTGTAAAAGCTGAAATTCTTATAAATGATATGAAACTCATCTATGTATGCTTTAAACATCATCTCTGCAAACCATCCCCTATGGGTAAAAATCCTTATTTTTATGCTAACCTTCATGTACCCTTCAGTCCTTTATAGAAGCTAAATAAAGAGTAATCGAAAATAAACAAATTACTCTCTGTGACCCACTGATTATAACAAGGGTTCCCACACCTCTAGAATTCACTGGTCCACTCTTCAAAAACTCACCAATCACATCAATGCACACAGAACTCGTGTTAGTAACTCTCCCCATGTTACCTTGCAGTGACCTTGGTCGATCTCTGTTTCTGTTTGTTTGCAGTCCCACCTGCCAAAAGGACATCTTGATGGCCTGTCCACGTGTAGGTTATTCTGCACCATTGATAAATCAATCTAGCACTGAACAGCTAAGCCACTCTATCCACCTTATTTTTAACCTGAGAGCAGACTCTGCCATTTGTAACCTGAATGTGCAAGGCGTTCGTTGTCAGCAGCTTCCAGTTATTTTAGCTCTATAAAACATTCTTTCATATTCAAAAGAAATAGCTTACTTTTGTAGTGAAAAAATAAAGTGGGTAGGCCACTGTCTCACAAATGTAGTGAAAGAGCTTGAATAATAAGTTGTGTGAGTTTTAAGCATGGTTGAGAATAGGAAGAATTTAGGGAAAATGTGTGGATTAAAAGAAAAAAAAAGTAAGATTAAATCGAATCACTGATATAAAACTGAAACGCATAAGAATGCCAAGTGCAGCTTTCTGTCCTGTGTTGATAAGGTTTGGGTGGGTTTTATCAAAAGGTTCATGTCATGTACTCTAACATGTAGATGATATAGATCGTTTTGATTTCATGGGGTTTTTATACGGTATATGTGGTCTTTTATGTGTGTGTTATTGATGGGTTCATGTGGTAGCCTCAAGATCCCTTTCTGAATGTCAGAACATCTTTACTGTCTCTATCTATCATCTCTCTCTAACTTGATTTCTCTCCCGCTCTCTCTTTATCATTCACATGAGTCATGTAACGTCTGGTTCTGCTGCTCAGGTACAGCTGGGATGAGAACTTTCCCTCTCCCAGTAAATATTTGATGCTGTTTGCTGTTAAAGTCTAAACACACTTTCATTCATCACACTGTGGTTCTTGTTCCAGAGAATGAATATTTGTTACATTTGCACAGTTCAGTTTAGGTTGTCACTTGGGTGTAGACAGGTATTGTGTTAATACTTCACATTCAGATTCAGGAAAGCCATCTGATTCATGAGATGGTTCATTTATGAGAGGTCAAGGATACTTAAAGCGCTGAACATGTGAAGCTGAAGTGACAGTGTGTTAAGCGCTTGTGTGTATTTGCATGACTGTACGCTTTTGTCTGGGAGATGGAGCGCAGCAGATTAGCTGTGAGCACTTAGGTCTGCTTTCCTCTGATGTGATTCTTTGTGATTCCCTTTTCTTCTCCTTTCTTCCTTCATCTTTCTTTCTCACATCACTTAGAAATGAATTATTTTTGATCTTTAACATTTGTTCTTTCAAAGGCATTTTGTATCTAAACATGTGAAAGATGGCGTATGTGTGTGTGTGTGTGTGTGTGGGAACTCTTCTGTGCAAGTAAAGTGAAGTGAAAAAGTGAAAAGTGTGAAGTGACATTCAGCCAAGTATGGTGACCCATACTCAGAATTTGTGCTCTGCATTTAACCCATCCGAAGTGCACACAAACAGAGCAGTGAACACACACAAACAACGTGTACACACACCCGGAGCAGTGGGCAGCCATTTATGCTGCGGCGCCCGGGGAGCAGTTTTGGGGTTCGATGCCTTGCTCAAGGACACCTAAGTCATGGTATTGAAGGTGGAGAGAGAACTGTACATGCACTCCCCCCACCCACAATTCCTGCCGGCCCGGGACTCGAACTCACAACCTTTCGATTGGTATAAATCCTGTTTGATTTCAATATATGGATTTTTCATTTTACTGGTTCTCGTTGCATTGATGTTTTCATTAATGGATTTTAAGTCAATTCCATTACCCTTTAAAGCTGAACATTATAATTTTCATTACATTCACACACAAGTGAAACTCTTTCAGTGATTTAACAATGTTTAGGCATTGTATATCATTAACAAACCGTGTTATATTATTGATGTTGTTGTTGTCATCTAATATTCATTTGTACCCCATTCATTTCACTGATGATGTTCAATTAAACAAAAACCAGTGATGATTCTGTCTTTGGTCACATGACTTTATTTGCTGCTCTCCTCCACCAATAGCTAGCCGGTACCATGGGCACAGGTGCCACTGTTTTCCTGTAATTCTGTTCATTTCATTCTTTGTATTTTAATCTCCTTTAATGCCCTCACCATCTCTCTCTTTCTGTCTCTCTTCCCTTTGTCCCTCCCTCTGTTTGTCCTCCAAAACCATGAACTGTCTCTCATAATGTCATCCTCAGTTAGATAACATGATTTGGGGATTAGGATTAGGATTAGAATTATAATAATATAACAATGAAATATTACCGGGAAGATCGATTTTAAAATATTCCTGTTTTCCCACTGATGATTCCCCAAACACTCTCTTATAATTATATTATTATTAAAACTAATTGTCACTTTCACTGCGTATGCAGTGGTTTATATATATATATATATATATATATATATATATATATATATAGGTGTGTGTGTGTGTGTGTGTATGTGTGTATATATATATATATATATATATATATACAGTGGGGCTCGAAAGTTTGGGCACCCCTTGCAGAATCTGTGAAAATATGAGTAATTTTAAAAAAATAAGAGAGATCATACTAAATGCATGTTATATTTTATTTAGTACTGTCCTGAGTGAGATATTGTGCATAAAAGATATTAACATTTAGTCCACAAGACAAAAAAAATGCTGAAATTATTAAAATAACCCTACTCAAAAGTTTGGGAACCCTTGGTTCTTAGTACTGTGTTCTGTTACCTGATGATCCTCGACTGTCTTTCAGTTTTGTGATGGTTGTGCATGAGTCCCTTGTTTGTTCTGAACAGTTAAACTGAGCAGCGTTCTTCAGAAAAATCTTTAACGTCCTGCAGATTCTTCAGTTTTCCAGTATCTTTGCATATTTGAACCCTTTCCAGCAGTGACTTTATGATTTTGAGATGCACCTTATCACACTGAGGACATTTGAGGGACTCAAACACAACTATTTAAAAAGATTCAAACATTCACTGATGCTCCAGAAGGAAACAAGAAGCATTAAGAAAACTTTTGAACACAATGAAGATGGCCAAATTTGTCTTATTTTGTTGAAATTTTGTTGGGTTCAATGCCTTGCTCAAGGGCTCCTAAGTCATGGTATTGAAGGTGGAGAGAGCACTGTACATGCACTGCCCCCACCCACAATTCCATCCGGCCAGAGACTCGAACTCATAACCTTTCGATTGCCAGTCCAACTCTCTAACCATTAGGCCACGACTTCCCAATACTGAGTGGTTATTTGAGTTACTGTTGCCTTACTATCATCTCTAACCAGTCTGCCCATTCTGCTCTGATATTTGACATCAACAAGGCATTTTCATCCACACAATTGCTGTTCATTGGACAATTTCTCTCTTTTAGACCATTCCCTGTAAACCCTAGAGATGGTTGTGTGTGAAAATCCCAGTAGATCATCAGTTTTTGTAATACTCAGACCAGTCCTTCTGACACCAACAACCATTCCACGTTTAAAGTCACTTAAATCCCCTTTCTTCCCCATTCTGATACCCAGACTGAACTTCAGCAAGTCGTCTTCACCACATCTAAATGCCTAAAAGCATTGAGTTGCTGCCATGTGATTGGCTGATTTGGCAATTTGTAGTACCAAGCAATTTAACAGATGAACCCAATAAAGTGGCCAGTGAGTGAGTGTGTGTGTAGCTATATATATATATATATATATATATATATATATATTGTCAGGGTTTGCAAGGGAGGAACTCAAGTGCAGACAGGATTCAACACAAAAGGGTTTATTAAATACAAAAAGGGAAAACAAAAACCCACGAGGGGGAAAACAAGGGCTAGGGTAAGGACTAAATAACCAAACAAGACAGGGCTGACCAGATAAAGACACTAAACACTAACTATAAACAAACACTCACGGTATACAGGATACAATCACAGTCACAAGTGTGGAACACATCTGAGAAACACGTAAGTAACACAATGAACCGACGCAAGACAGAGCACACTAGGAAAGCTAAATAGGGGGAACAATCAAGACACGACAGGTGTTACAGATAGGACAATCACGACACGACTAGGATAACAAGGGGGGCGGGGCAAGGGAACGAGACAACACAAGCACATGGCCCAAAGACAAGGCCATGCGCTTGTACACAAAACACGGGTCTGTCATGATCCTGCCTCAAGACTAGGAAAAATCAAGGACACGAGGGCAGAATCATGACATATATATATATGTGTGTGTGTGTGTGTGTGTAGTGGGTCAGTGACATATGTACCATAAAAAAGTGTTTTTTCAAAAAATTCAAATAACAGGCATAAAAATGGTTGACTTTTGTTCTACTAACTCTCATCTTTATAGAAGCATATGTTGTTTCAAAATTTTCAATTGGAATCAGAATTTATGTGACAATTTGTTGTATTAGTGCTTACAATCGTCATATGGTGTGACATGAAAATAATTGTATATAAACTGAAAATGGATTATATCTTTCTTAAGTTACTCACTTTATCAAAAGTCATTTATCATAACTAAACTGTGATCCATTATAGTTTTGTGAAAATTAATTAAATTTGTGTATTATTTTTTAAAACATTGCTCAATGTGAGACCTATGCCGTCGGTCTTTCAACATTTTTTCTATTTATTGTGACAAACCTTGCTAGAAAATTATAAAAATATTTGTGACTCTTGCTGATACTATTTTCTATGTATTCCATGAACATTTTCAGGTTTTATCATTAATAAAGGTATGTTATTTTCACAATTTGGAATGTCACACCAAATGATATAGTGTCACACCATATGATAATGTCGCCATGTGTCAATGCAAACCATGTATTATCCTACTTATTGGTGAGTACTGATCACTCATATGGCAGGAAATATTTAACCACTCTTAAATGCTGCAAGGCAATATTCAAATTTTATTGATTTATTTGATATTTAACAATAAAACAAACATTGTTTTAATATTATATGAACCATATGAACATATGTTTGTGTATCAAATTTCATTTAAATTCAAAACAAGTAAAACAACCAATTTTTTAATATCATATGAACCGTGAACATACAACGTAGCTGAGTGGATCCACAAATAAATCAGTTCATCTAGACTCCATTGTACATAAGCCAGTCAAATTTGGAGAGAGTAGTGAAAGTGAAAGTGAAGTGACATTCAGCCAAGTATGGTGACCCATACTCAGAATTTGTGCTCTGCATTTAACCCATCCGAAATGCACACACACAGAGCAGTGAACACACACACACACACACTGTGAGCACACACCCGGAGCAGTGGGCAGCCATTTATGCTGCGGCGCCCGGGGAGCAGTTGGGGGTTCGATGCCTTGCACCTAAGGGCTCCTAAGTCGTGGTATTGAAGGTGGAGAGAGAGCTGTTCATGCACTATCCCCACCCACAATTCCGTCCGGCCCGAGACTAGAACCCACAACCCTTCGATTGGGAGTCCAACCCTCTAACCATTAGGCCACGTAGCAAACCTCTCCCTGTATCTCTTCGTCCTGTCTGCACTTGTCATCATTATCTGCCTCAAGTTGACAAAAAAAAAGGAAATGAATGGTTTGAGATGAAGACAACATTGTTTAGACTTAAACAGCATTCTAAGGTTTCTGTGAAGGGATCTGCGGTGTCTGTCTGATGAACTAGAAATCTGTATCACCGAATTAAACTAAACTAAACTTTTATGTGATGATTGACCCAAATAAATGTTTAAAAAGACAAAACATACATTGGACTTTGTTATTTATTGTTATATATGCAGGGAATTACAATTCATATCATATGGTGTGACAATCAAATCATATGGCGTGACAGGCAGACATGTCACACCATATGATGTTTTCTGCACTTAGCACAACCTTGAGTCTTGTAGCTACACATTAGCATACTAACAACATGCTAGCTATAACAAAGCAGCATAGATTTACATATAATTATGACAAAATAATAACATTTCTTTTGCATTTTTATAAAAAAATGTGTCACACCAAAAGACATCTGGAAGTGGGACTTTTGTCAGAGTGCCAACAAGATCTGATTTATTGTAAAAATAAAAATGATGACTCACCTCAGGTTGAACAGTAGAAATACACTGCTAGTTCTGTACAACATTGCTGAAGAAGGTCCTCTCCTTCCCAAGGGTGTCAAAACAGTTGTCCGTTCAAATATCCCAAAATAGTGTCACACCATATGAATTTGATTTGTGTGACAAAATCTTTTTGATTAGAACTGACTCAAAACATTATGCTTGGACTTTGAAAAGAGTAGGCTCACAAATAGACATCTGTATTATTTGTCTGTATTTTTTTGAGAATTTTTGCATTTTTTTTTTTTTGTTTTATTCAAGTTCTCACTTTGAGAAACAAGTGCCGGACAGTCACAGCATATGAGTTTTGTTATGTTTGGTTGAAAATTCTGAAAAAATTAGTTATGAACCGTTTTAATGTTGAATATGTTCACGTAAAGCATAATGTTCTGCACAATATTGAGAAGGTTTTTGGCAAATATATTTTGCATTCATACATGTTTGACACTGAAGACAGCAAAACTGCCATGTCACGTCACCCACCCGTGTACATAAACTCTCTTTAAGTATATAAAGCATTTTATGTTAGAAAACATCAGAAAATCATATGCATCTCAAGTTCTCCTGCTTACTGTTGTTTTATTGCTTTGCAGTTACAGGGGAAAAAAACAGATATTTCTTCACTGTCTGTCTCTCTCTCTCTCTCTCTCTCTCTCTCTCTCTCTCTCTCTCTCTCTCTCTCTCAGTAGGAGTTAATTTTTAATGCTGAGTCATTTGGTGTGTACATGAGGGAATGATTGCAGTATCACTGTTGTAGTGTAAATAAATGATGTTTCTGGTATTATTGAAACTCTTAGTGTTCCTCAGCACAACTGTGTGCTCACAGCAGCATGCATTTCTTAGTAAGAACATGAGTCACCAAAGAATCTGATGTCAATGTTGGCACAGGGCCAGTTCTAGATTTTAGAGGCCCTTTTTATTATTTTTATTTATACAACATTTACTTTTAAACTTTGTATATTTTCACTTATACAGTACTGGTCAATAGTTTGAACACATTACTGTTTTTAATGTTTTTGAAAGAAGTATCTTATGCTCATCAAGCATACGAAATCTTAATTTTCATCATTCGTTATTCTGTCTTCAGTGTCACACGATCCTTTAGAAATCATTCTAATTTGCTGATTTATTATCAATTTTAGAAATAGTTGTGCTGCTTAATATTTATTTTATAACATGTAATACCTTTTACAGGATTTTTTGATGATTAAAAAGTTGTTAAAAAATTATATAATTAATAATAAAAGTAAAGATAACAATATGAGCTTTACTATCCCTTTTTATCAATTTAACACATCCTTGCTGAGTATTACTGTTTTTTTTCTTCTGTGTTTTTGATCAAATACATGCAGGCTTGATAAGCACAAGATACTTCTTTCAAAAACATTAAAAATAGTGATGTGTCAAAATTTCGGACTGGTACTGTATGTACCTTTGAATTAAATTTATTTATTAGGATTAAACCCTTGATAACATCTCATTTTGGAGGGGGTCCCATATTTTTTAACTAAGGTCATCTCTTTTTTGTTTGTTGAAGATGTTATTATTGTTACTATTATTTTGCTGCAGTAATTTGTTCAGTGATTTACCCACATAAATGATAATCAAGTGGAAGTTTAAGAGACGATCACTTAGCAGAAAATAAGTTAATTTCTAGTTCATGAAAAAGAAATGAAGTGTTAGAGCAGTAATCTAATCATCATCAGGATTTAGAAGATTCATACATCTGACATCCTTTTTTTTTAAACATTAAAAATGTTGTAATGTGTTTTCTTTTTGACTTTGAATACAAGCTTTAACTTTTGTAACTATTTTGTAACACAATGTCATTCACTGTAGGTGCAAATTCAAATGGCGCTCGCGCTCTTTTAAACTCGTAATAAGCTGGTGAATGATCAGTCCAGAAATGATGCTGATCAACGGAATAAGTTTATACATTGCAATCACTCCAACATAGATGACAACAACGCACACACCTGCACTAGGAGCTGTACTTCTTTGCCTGCCTACATCACCTGAAGGATGTGTTCATCACAGCAAACATTCAGAAGAAGGGACCCAATCTGAAAAGGCAACATTAATTGGTTTAAGTAACAAGTCAACTACCTCCAATGAACAATGAGGCTATTTTTGGCTGCCTGTCTTGATTGGTGGACTTACCTAGAGTGCATGTTACGGTTAGGAGGCCTCTCCTCAAAGCCAGATTGTTTTTATACTAAGAAAACTATTTCTGTAAAAGGTTTTCTTCACTGACTATATACACTGCAGGGTTTGCAAGTGGGATCCATTTGGATGTATTTTACAGCTAAAAAACAGCATTTTTAAAGAGGAGTTTTGTTAGAATAATTGTGCGTATTTGTGTCTGCTTTTGCCTAAACACGTTGTGGGGACCAAAGGAAGAACAGCTTAGATAAACACAATAAATAATGTCTAAACAATAGTAATAAATGTACCGAAATTTTCATGTTTGTTAGATTTAGGGGGAGTTGAAAAACAGAAAAAAATGTTTGACTCAATATAAAAATAACAGAAATCAATGTAAAGTCCCCATTATATATATATAAACAGGTGCAATAATGTGACCAAAGCCCTTTTGTGAAAGTCTTTAATGATCAGGTGTGCTAGATAATATGAGAAAAGGGGGGGGGGAAATATAGGCACTGTCATGTTTCTTGTAAGTATGTGTATAGTTAATCTGAAGAGCTATTCACCTTATTCTTCCCATAAGGCCGAGCGGGTGCCATTTGTAATTTTTATGGGTCTGGCTTCATGGTCTCATCTGCATCCAGCTATTTTTAGCTGTACAAAACAGCTCATTTTGCTGCTTGAAATTGCAAATTGGCGTGCCTTACCGTATTATTTTAATTATCCTTATCATGAACAAACTGGTTTGTAGTATGACCAGTTTTGCAGTTTACTGCACATTGTTATTCTTCTCATTATTTCTCTATTGTGGCTAATGAGCTCAATGTCTCAGCCATAGGCTTACTTCTGCATTGAAGAATATGCTTGAATATTTGTCTTTCTTTAAAATTCAGAGAATTTTATTTGAATTCTGATGGCTTGTGATACACGTAAACTATAAATATGATAGAAGACCTATTTCCAAACATTTATTTAACAATATTAATGATATAATTTAAAACTGAAGTAACTTTGAAGAGAACACTTATCTGAATAAAAGATAGTTGCAATACAGGATCATTTATATTCCATATGAAGAGACATGCCAGCAGCACAGACAATAGGAGCTATACTTAGCTTGTGTAACAGCTCTGACTCATTCCACATTAGTTAGCAACCATTGCATTGTCTTATCTACACTTATTTTCATTTCATTTCTAATGTCTTAATATAGCAGTTTCTCACTTTACTGGTAATGTCTTAGGCAAGATCAGGAATTTATTTGGCTATTCATGCATCACACTCACTAACCATTTTTTAATGCAAATTTTGAATTAAATGTAAAAGCTTGATATGTGCATAAACTCCTAAAATGTGTGGTTGTATACTTAGGTGGATTTTCTCAAAATAATCACATTAAAATAAAACATTTGAATGACATTTAGACTATTTGGGCATGTGATTCTGCTCGTACTCGCAACTGAAAAGCTTCTTGAAGTAATCTGTATAGTTGATAAAAACACATAATGTTGCACATTCTCTTTAGCTACATCTTCAGAAATTCACCTGAAAATGTCAAACATTTGGATTGAAACTCAGGAAGTCAGGATATTAAGTGAATGCTTTTCCAACTGGGTCAAGGTAAAACACACACATACACTTTCTCTCTGTCATTCAGAGGACATCTATGAGGTGATCCAGTGCTGTGTATTGGTTTGATGGAGTCTTTGATTTATGTCTTCACTGCCTTCATCCCTGTAATTGCATTCTGGACAAAAACCCTCCAGCACAGCATGTTCACTTAGATGGAAATACACATCTGCACACGCATGCACAGAAAGAAGTGATGAGGCAATCTTCACACCATTATATTTCATTTATTTCTTTAATAGTTTATTCATTTATTTTTATGACATATATTTATGTATAATTTATATATATCTTTATATATTATTGCTGCATTGGAGCCTTACTCAGTATAGACTCTATCTGCCATTCCCATAGAGCTATAGATCTCCTCCCGCATGCTTCAGAATACACCTCAAAAATACTGGGTGCAAAAAAGAAACAGTCTGATTCTATACACAGCTCTTAACACTATCTAGCCATTCTAATGATGCTTCATAACATGCCATAGCCTGAAAATGCCCATGGTATAAAATCACATTTTTTCCTGTCCATTACAGAACAAATGCAGATAAATAATATTTTTTCTTTTTCTTTTTGGCAATCAATGTGTACTTCTTTTTAAATAATGGCAAAAGCTACACTTCGGTGTGTGAAATACATGGATGCTGCAATATCGATATTCTATGATATATACAGTAATGGGGGGACAGAGAAATTCCAGGATTTGTACTGGGGACGGTGGTGTTTTCAATGTTGATTTTTGCACAAGGATACAGTCTCTTATGGCCCAACAGCAAACGTGGGGGTGGTTTATCATAAGATGAATGTTCATTTTCTCTTCTTGTCTTGTATACTTAATAGCTACATCTATAAAACTATGCAGAAAGAGACAGAGAAAACTAAAGAGAGTTAGTGGGGGAGAGGCGTAGAGGAGTCTGTGCTGAGGTACAGTTTTATACTCTTTTGTTTGTCCTCCTTTTTTTCTCTTTCTGGTTGTTCAAAATATGAAGGATGTCTCAGCATTGACCCTGGAGAACATTTTTCATATTTTACAATGTTTCTGAGTCACATACTGAGCTGCTATCTAGCTTTATCCCTCCATCTTTCAATCTCTTTTGACATCAAGCAACTCAAATCAGTTTTTTTTCCTTAAATGTCTCTTTTTCGGTTGGAAGACTATTGTTGTTAAGCGAGGCTCAGGAATATGAATATGTGTGTGAGTGTGTGTGGTGTATATGTGTTTGTCTATTAAAGGGATAGTTCACCCACAAATGAAAATTTGATGTTTATCTGCTTACCCCCAGGGCATCCAAGATGTATGTCACTTTGTTTCTTCAGAACTTCTTCAGAACACAAACAAAGATTTTTGTTTGCAATCTGTCAGTCATATGATGGAAGTGAATGGGATTCACGGCTTTGAAAGTCAAAAAAACAAACGCAAACAAAACCAAATTAAACCCTGTGGCACAAAATGATCGGCCTGTGTAAGAAATTTAACATTATTTATATCGTTTTTTACCTCAATTCACCCAATATCCGAACTGGCCTGAGCGCATTCTTAACAGCCGGTGCGTGATGTGTCTTCTTCTTCTTGCTTTACGGAGTATCACAGACTTATAAGTTCATTACTGCCAGCCATCTCTCAAATGAACCATGACACTCCTAATTGAGATTATAGATAAGAGTGTCAATGATCCATTTGAGAGATGGCTGGCTGTAATGAATTTAGAAGAATTCATTCTGAAGAAACAAAGTCATCTACATCTTGGATGCCCTGGGGTTAAGCAGATAAACATAAAATTTACATTTTTGGGTGAACTATCCCTATAAGTATGAGTCCCATTCTGTTCCCCAGCGCTCACCATTAAAGTCTGAAAAAGCAGTTTTATTCTCAATGAGGTTTAGAAGGCCAAATCTGATTTACTCCAGTCCTCCCTCATCTGTTTGCTTTTTTTGTTTTCACCCTACCCCTCTCTCACTTGTCCAAACTATGCAGAAAATACGCAGTGTCAAGTCTGCAGCACAGGGCGTGGCCGTCGCCTCATCAGCCACTCCCAACCTCGTCTAAGCCCCTCCCCTATTCGCTGTCAGACATAGGCTGATTCGCTAGACTGGGTGCGGCCCAGGTTGGGAACTGAGGAAATGTGGGACACATCCTTTTTCCGGATCTCACAAATGGACTTTCTGCGAGCCTGGACGCCACGGATGGCCGTCTTAATCTTCCGCCAGCCCAGATGGTTGACCTCAGCCAAATTTAGTACCACACAGAGCCCGCTAACTGCGAACATGAACACCAGGAAAACTGTCTTCTCCGTGGGACGTGACACGTAGCATTCAACCTCCTTCACGCAAGGGTAGCGGTCACACTCAAACATGGCGGGAACATTGAATCCATACAGAAAGTACTGACCGGCAAGAAAGCCGATTTCCAGAACATTCCGGAACACCACTTGTATGACATAGAAACGGGAGATGCCCTCCTGCTGACGCATCTTGGCACTTTTGGAGTATGTGGCCCCTGGCGGAATGTTTGGAATGTCTTTCAAATCCAGACAGTCGCGCTCATCTTTGCTTTCTGGGTGCACCAGGATGCCGTTGATGTTGCGGAGCTTGCGGCTCGGCCCGTGTCCGTGGTTGATGTACGGGCCGTGCAGGAGGGTGTAACTGAGATCTTTGTGCTTGGCAGACTGGTGCACTGAGTAAGTGATAAAACAGAGGCTGGGTGTACACACCAAGATGATCTGGAAAACCCAGTAACGGATATGGGATATGGGGAAGGCTTTATCATAGCAGGCCTGGTTGCAACCCGGTTGCAGTGTGTTACATATAAACATAATCTGTTCATCCTCATACACCTTTTCTCCCACTATACCCACGATCAGGATCCGGAATATCACCACCACTGTCAGCAGGATCCTTTGGGGTAGGGAAAAGAAGAGACAGAAAGAATCATGGGAAGGTAGAGATAAAGATGGGATTCAAGAGGGGAACAAAAAAAAAAAGATAAGATTTTATTTTTCATTCAGCAGAACAGCTATATTGCATTTCTAACTACCTCTATTTTACAAATGCAGACACTTGTGCAAAACACAACAAAATAGTGATTAATTACTGTAAGAAGTGGAAGTAAAGCAGGAATTTAACATTTCTGTATGATCTGCTACTTATTTTAAGCTTAAATTTGTCATTTGTTTTAAAAAAAAAATTGTTTCATTTTGACCAGCCTGAATTTGGTTCAACCAATGATGTGAATTTGTAGGCGGGGCTATTGATTTTATGACAGTCAACCTTATTTACATGTAATCTTAATGTTATATTGTAAAATAAAACTATAATAATCTAGAACTACCTTTTTTAGTATTTAAGTAGTCTAGGTCCAGAATTTGTGTTGATGATGACTGTCTGTATATGTGTATCCTGTCCCTATCTCTGCTCTCTTATCAGTTCTTTGTGAAATTGCAAACCCAAATCTGTACACAATGGGCAATTAAATTAAGAAAGATACACACAAGGAAATCCAGAAACTAGCACAGACTCAGACACATCTGATCATAGTGACAGATAGTGTCACAATATGCGTGTCTTGATGAGAACACCTTGAAGCTTTACACATGGGACGCACATGAGTGTGCCATTTAGAGCGAAACATCTCCACCCTTCTGCCTCACACACACTGTCTCTCTCAACAGATGCAGCCTGAGCATACACACATCTTCCTCAGTCTGTCTATCTCTGTTTCTCACACACGTCGACACACACACAGATCCACACACACTGTTGTGCTAAGACCGTCCTTCACTCACAGTAACCTTGCCGTAGAACCAGCAATGATGTTATTTTATTGCAGGCTGGTCTTGATGCATGATCACATTCTCTCTCTCTCTCTCTCTCTCTCTCTCTCTCTCTCTCTCTCACACACACACACACACACACACACACACACACACGCGCACACATAGTGTGAGCTATATAGTACATATACAGTATATAGTATTTTTCATTTCATTTCACTTTATTGTATGAAACTTGTAATCATAAAGTAATTAATTCAGTTACTTTTGACCTTGTTAGGCTACTAAATTTCTGTTCATCCTTAAAGAATGATTCATATTGCCCTCAGTCCAAGTCCCTCTGCTTATTTTTAGCATATTGGGTGGAGTAGCTTAGCTTAAGATCTGGGTTGGTAACGAAAAGGTTGTATGAAGAAATGCTTAAAATATAACTAGTGCCCTTGACCACAGCTCTTGACCTTAGGTTTCTCTACAGAGACTGTCCTTCTGACTTAACATATTGGCATTCAAATATGGAAAGACAGGAAATTTGCATAAATTTGTAGAAACAATGAGCAACAGCCTTGGCGGTGTGGCAGTAAATAATGAAACAATTATTCTATTTTATTTTTATTTTGTTGTGATTCAGCTGGCATTTTAAAATGTAGGATATACACACACACTATAATATTCAACAGTTTAGGGTCAGTAAGATTTAAAAAAAAATTTGAAGGTCCTTTTTTTAAGTTCACCTATGTTCATTTGTTTGATTTAAAACCCAGTATACATTAATATTTTGAAATAACCCCATGTGGAGAGCCACAAGAACAGTTCCCCCTCCCAGACTTCATGAAAGCTGAAGTGATGAAGGCATTTCTGATGAATTTTCAGAGTGACTTTAGCAACTGTTTATACAATATCAGGGAAGTGATGGGCAGTCAATGCAGAAATAGAGCTGTTTTGATATTTGTGCATATTGTATTCTAAAAGTTAATTTAATGAAACGTGAGTAATTAATGATGTTATTTTCAATGCTTCAAGTGACACATAGTTTATTGCCTCAAAAAGAAAGAAAGAAAGTATTTAAGTGCACAGCCTTTTATCCCTTTTCTCTTCTCATTCTTTTTCTTCCAAACGAGGTTTCCAATGTTGTGATTCATTCGGCACTGGGTTCATGACATAGAATTCTTCATTAAAGAAAGAAATTGTATTAATTGCTATAGAGAAAATGAATGCCAAAAGAATAATGGGATATAATTTGCACTCTGAATCAGAAGCTAATGTTAGCTCATTGCTCTCTAGGATGATCAGCACTTGTTTTGATGGACATATGGTGAATATTTGCACTGCGCTAAGTAGGACAGTTATGACTCTTGCTCAAACTCTACTGTACTTTATTGTAGTATAACAGCAAGAGATGTTTCTTGGTTATTACAGTGTAACCTTTATATAACACTTAATAATAATTACCATAGGATATGAAAAAAAAAACAACTAACATTAGCTCTTTGCGCTGTATCAATGGCCAAAGGCCCTGGTTGGTCTTTAAATTAGAAGCACATCCCCCACTCCCTGCTGCCGTTACTATAGCAACCACATAGTGAACCACTCAGCACTCTGCACTCTACCAGAGAGAGAGAGAGAGCAATAAGGAAGGAGAAATGATTGATGGAATATTGGGAAAGAGAAGAAAGAGTAGAGCCTGGAATGAGAGAGAAAAAGAGCAAGTGGGCGTACCAAGGGCACAGGAAGGAATAAACCTACATATCAAGAGTGTGGAAATTGGGGATGATGAAAAGCACATAGGGACTGAGAAAGAGAGACATCTCAAGGTGAACTAAAAAGAGAGAGAGAAAGAGCTTGAAGATGACAAGAAAAGGGAGGAGGCAAAAGGAGACAGACAGATGGGCAGAGGCAGACTAGAGGAGCAATGAGACAAATAGACAGATATGGAGCGACAGATGGAGAGAGACGACTGGGAGCAAGTACCGAGAAACCGCAGATTCAGGAAATAAAACATACTGAAGGAGTCCTTTTAAAACACCTGCTGTGTGTGCAGCAACACACACACTGTGTTTAGCGTCTCAGTTTGCAGCAGTGTAATTTACAGTGAATGGAGCATGTGTGATGTTGGGGCTTTGTGTGTGTGTGTGTGTGTGTGTGTGAGAGAGAGAGAGAGAGAGAGAGAGAGAGAAGAGAGAGAGAGAGAGAGAGAGAGAGAGAGAGAGAGAGAGAGCAAACAGGTGGAAATGTGTACAGTAATCTGACTCTCTCCATGTTTGGATATAAGAATGTCAAGCTCTCTGTGCTTTTGTTGTCTCTAAAGTCAGTTATATTTTTAAAAACATTATATTTTTATGTAGATGTGTTTCCAAATTTCACCTTCCGATCACAAAAAGTGATTTTCTTACTTTTTTTTATTTAATAAACCATTCTTAAATCAAGCCCAATCATTTAAAAACATATCAAAATTAAGTGTTTAAGCTTAAAATAAGAAAACAATATCTGCCAATGGAGGAAAATG
The DNA here is from genome assembly GCF_003368295.1 of Carassius auratus. Taxonomy (NCBI): domain Eukaryota; kingdom Metazoa; phylum Chordata; class Actinopteri; order Cypriniformes; family Cyprinidae; genus Carassius; species Carassius auratus. Next base: position 13,828,110 of record NC_039247.1, on the reverse strand, counting down.
TGTTTATTTGTCTTCTGTTTTGGTTTAGGTTTAAGTAAATGTGTATTTATTTTAGAAAGTTTTGATATTTGTACTGGAAAACTACTAAAAAATACTTAATTCTGGTTTTCTATTTCCCAGTTATAAGTATACACACCCACACACTACAAACACACAATTTTGGGGGGCAGAGTAATGCTCCAACAGTGTTGTATTTATTTTTATATATCAGAAAGAATAAGGAAAGTTTACTTGAACTAACGGCATCTTTTCGCAGGCTATATCAATTATTCATGAACTTTGAGAGCTTTTCGGAGATTTTCAACTCACATTCTCTGTATCTCTCCATCTTCCGTCGTTCCCCACATCAAAACACACTTGTTCTTCAAATAAAGAAAGGTATCTGGTAAGAAAGCAATTCCTTGCCATCTATTTATATCTGACCGTCTCATCTCATTATGTACAGCTGACCTGACCTGTGTCATGTGTCCTGGTGCCCCTCTGCCTTTCCACAGAAGCACCTAATATGTCAGTGAAGAACCTATGCTTTGATGTGGGTGTTTACTGCTATCAAAACCAGGACATCACAGACCACTTTTGTTTTTATAAAAAAGCTAATTATAATGATTCTAACCCCCAAAACACTATCTGTTTTTAGTTGCTGTTTTGTTGTTATTGTTGTTGTTGTTATATTTATTTATTTATTTTTTGCCATTTTTAGGATTAAAAAACATTATGATATGATTCTCCAAATGAGGGCGTCCTCAAAGAGAGGTTTTAACATATTTAAATAACTGCTGTAGACACACTTGTCTCCTAAGGATAGCTAAATAAACCCCAAAACACACACACACACGCACACACTTATTCAAACATGGAAAACGAGGACACTGGGACAGATATGTGTTTGCAAATGACTATGACTCTAGAGATTTACCTCACATGCTCTCTACCTCTTCCACTAACTCACTCGCTCTCTTTCTACTTCTCTGTGTCAATAAAGACTTCCTACTTCAAACAAGAAAGGACTAGTAATGCCCTACATCCTGTGTGAATTTATAAAAGAAGAAAAGAAAAAAGTAGATGTAAGGTTGAGATGTAATAGGGCCTTTCGCACCGCAGGAATCTTTTCATAGTATCGAACTGTGTAACTACCCACTTTGGGGCGTTTTTTTCACCGCGCGGTTTTGGTAGGCTACCTGACTGTCTTTTTCGAGAACCAAATTAGCTCCTATACTCCGGAGCAGGGTCATTGAGACATTTTTGATAGGCCAGATGCGTTCGAAAACGTCCTCACAAGCCATAATTTAAAAAGCCCTTTAAATACTGTAAACATTGTGACAACTTATTTCACAAGTATGATGAACAGCGATAATGCAAATGTAAAAGAGCAAATGTAGCAGTGTCAGTTGTCATTGGAGTTTCTCAATCCTCCTTTCCGTTCTTTCAATCGCTTTACGCATATGTCGACATTTAATGTCCATTATTGTGAAACCCACGAGACACAACAAAAAAACACAGCTCCGATTGTAACACTTAAACAAGAATTTTCTGTAAATCTGCTTTGAAAAATATTTATTGGAAAACGTGCTATATGGATATTTGCATTGAATTGAATATGTGGCTTGTTTATTGCACTTTCCCTCTCTAGCAGTGCAATAAAGATTGAGTGAAATATGAGCACATTACTCTCTCTGCTCCCGTCTCACAGGTGTCGCTATTAATCATTTGCATTTGCACAGTAGGTGTGTGTGTGTGTGTTTGTGTGTGTGTGTGTTGCAAGAGATTATGAAAGAGAGTTAGAATGATGATTCTTTCTATATTCAATATGTGAAAGAATATCAGTAGTTATAGGGACTTGTTGTATTTATGAGTGTCTGCACAACAACCCATATGTTGTGCAGATCAAATATTAAATGGAGAAGGGTATAGATTACAGTGATGTGACCATTCAAAACAATGGCAGAAAAAATATTGACTGGTTGAAACTATAACAGATCAGCTTTCAACTGCCAGCGAGCACATACAGCCACAGTGTGTTTGCATGTACTTTTGTTAGGATCATTTTTGTAAAGACAGATCAAACTGCTCTGAACCATTTAGACTCTCTCCCAGCGAGGAAGAGAACAGATACTGTGAGTGTGTGTGTGTGTGTGTGTGTGTGTTTCAATACTCTGGACTGAAAGTGGCTGGGCTGCAGTGTGTGTTTGTCTCTACGTGTGTTCTGAGGGAGGGAGGGATTGCAACAGCTGATGAATGATAGTAGAGGCTTTATTCATCTGTTCATTCATTTATTCATTCTCTTCCTATCATTCCATCCTCAAGTGCTTGATCAGACCTCAAAGGAACAGAGAGAAGAGCACGATGATTACCTCACATACATTAACAGACACATTTTCAACAATGCAACACTGCCCTGCAAATTCCAAAACAAAAAAATAAGTAGAAAAATCAGTTATTTTGTGTTTCTTTGCATCAGTCTATATGTGTATGTGGGTCTGATTGTCATTGTGTGGATCAAATGTCTCTAAGTGTATAGTAAGAACTGAAATCATCTTCCTCTTCAAAAAGAGCCAATAGTCTCCACCATGAAAACAACTTAATAAACCCACTAAATAATGTATTTGTTACATTTTTAACATGCAAAAAGGTGTCTTTAAGTGACATTACATTAGCTACTTCTAGGAACAACAGAATCAATGGAAAGTTCCTACTATGGTAGAATAACAAATGGATGTGTGCATTTCCCTCATATAGTGTTACATTATGTATGAAATAGTTAGCAAACCCCAGACAACCCCACATTAAGGATTCATGAAACGATGGCAAGTCTGCTTCCTATTATGTGTCAGATCGATGTATGTTAACTGATTGACTGCTTGTTTAAGCAGTGCTGGACCGATGGAAGTTTATTACATCAGTTAAGGAGGAATCCGTATTCATTTACAGGCTGAAGATTCATTAGATGAAAAAACACTTCTCTTGCGAAGCATGTTTGATCAAAAAGCAGTAGGGAAGCACTAAATTTGAATCAAGCTATAAAAATTCCCTCCTAAAATTATTAATTAACTGACAAATAAAAGTTAATACATAAAATAACTGAATAGTTGCTGACAATGAGATTTTGACAATAAATTGTCATTGCAGTGTGGAAAGTGTCTGTTTATATATACTTGTGTTTTTATTGATTATGTGAACACATTTTTTTTTCTTTTTTTTTTCAGAACCATCACTTAGAATGCTGTTTTCAGTATGTCTGTAAAGAAATGAAATGCACAAACTTAAGCATCCTGCAAACACACACACACACACCCTGTGCCACAACGCACACACACAACCTCTCACAGACATGGGAGAAGGACGTACCCTTGATGTGGGGCTACCTGCAGTTAAGGTTAATGAGCACAGCAGAGAGTAGTGCTTACTCAAGTTTGACACACACACATACACAAATGTGCAGCTCCCAATCAGAACATGCGTTCATGACACACATGGTTAGTGGGGGTAGGTGTGTATTTATGTATTAATGTGAGTGTAATCAGTTACCTGATGTTGTCAATATGCTTTATATCAACTATTCATTTTCAGCAGCCATATTTATAATCTCTCTATTAATAGTAAATCTCTGGGTCCCAGTCTTTAAAGCCCATAATGCAGCCTATTGATTGCTCACAATTTCTTTTGCATTAAAAAGAGAGACAACGTGTAATTTATCCAGTTCTAAAATGACCAAGAACATATTTTTAAAAATGATTTGTAAAGTATCTTATGCTCTCCAAGACTGGATTTAATTGATCAAAAATACAGTAAAACAGCAATATTATGAATATGTTTTAAATGTTAATATATTTTAAAATGTAGCTAATTGCAATTGCATCCAAGCTGAATAAAAGATTTATAGATTTAAATATATTCGATTGCACACTCCCCACTCATACACAGGAACAGTCCTTGTGTGAGGTGTGTGTGTATTGCACTGTAGCTCTTACCTGCCGATCATAGTAGAGTGCTGCTGCACCGCAGCCTCCAGCAATCTCTCCAATATAGTCCACTCGCCCATGATGCCGCGCTTATGGCTCTCACTCCTCCTCTGACCTTCAGCCTGAGCTGTCACAACCTCTGCCCTCGGCAACTCTTCCAGTGTCCCTCTGTTGATCTTTGATGGGGTTCTTGGGGCTTCTCTTGAAAGCCGCAGCTGTGTGCGTCTGAGCGTGTGTGTGTGTGTGTGTGTGTGTGTGTCACGGTAGCGCTCTAGTGCGGAGATGAGCTAGTGTAGCATCTGCAGCAGAAAATCTGATGATGCTGAGGCACAGAGACTGCATCTCTCAGTCTCACACACACACACTGTCTACCTTCACTGTTTTATCTCTCTCAGGGTGTAGGACGCTCTGCTTGCTCCTGCATTGTACCCTGTGCTACAGATGCACACTCTCTACACCGATCTAAGCTTTTTCAACCCTTTCCTCCACGTGCGCACTGAACTCAAGCTCACACACACTCACTCACTTGACCGTCACTGCAGGCTCTCTTTCCCATTAGTTGAGCAGAACGCTAAAGGAACACGCATGCAAGAACACACGGATAATGATGCGGCTCTCTGAATCTCATAGCAATGCCTGAGCGCACCCTCACACACACATACACACAGTATTGGCTCTAGTTTGTGGCAGTGGCAGCACCAGCAGCAGACGAGGATGGTCAAGGTTATGTCCAGTTGAGTGATGAGCTTGTGATCTTGTATGTGGCAAAGGCTTCAGTCTTCTTCAAACCTCAGCCTCTCTTCTCTCTCTGACTCTCTCTCTCTTGCTCTCTCACCACACCTTCTCCGTTCTTTTTGCCTTTATGCTGCACTGCTGCTGCTGCTGATGATACCTTTCCCTCTGCTCTTCCTCCTCTCTCTCTCTCTCTCTGTCTTTCCCTCTTTCACATACCGTAAGCATTCCACCCACCCTCCCTCCCTCTATCCCAGACCTGCTCTCATCTCCCCTCCCCTCTTCTTTCACTCTTTCTCCTCTGCACTGCTGACTGTTTTACTTGAGCCGCAGAAGCAAAACAGGTGTTAACCTTGTGCATGTATTTGGTCATCTATATCTGATTCTCAGTGTGTGCCACACACCTCTTTGGAATAAATGCAGAATTTTTTTTTTATGGCATTTCTGCAGAAATGATTTCAGTTGAAAATATTATTTGTTATGTAGTATGTTGTCTTAAGTACATTAAAGTATACAAAACAATTTGGTGAACAACAAGATAAACAATGCAACAATATTAACAAAAGGTCCTCTAACGTAATTCACTACAGTCAAAAGAAGAGATGAAAAAATGGTGGCAATTACATTTTTGTAGGAAATAAAAAAGCTGATGTGATACAGGAGACATGAACATAGCACCTTTTCAGTTACCTGGAAGAGCGGTTCATATATACAGTGTTGGCATAGATGACACTTCATTTTAAGAAATATCTGACAAATTTGTTGAGATTGACCACCAGTCAGAATAGAGCATTTCAATAAACCAGTCACGTCGCCAGGCTACTTATGACAGGTCGGCAAATGCATAAGATGCATAAGAATAACACAAACTGTGTCTAGATGCCCTGTCCTCGCTGATCCAAGAGCTGTTTTAGCATCTTGTACCCGCAGCTTTACATGGTTGTAGAAAATTAGCTCAGTGTATATAAATAAATACAATTGATTATATTTAATTATAATTATTTACCTCATCTGCCAGTAGTATAGTAACTGTGAATGACTTCAACGAAGATTGGTCAAACCAGGTAATTGATCAAAACACTGACTGGTTAAAAACACTGACCCTATGATGTATTTTACCATATATTATTAGTTAAAATTGCAGGGTATCACCTTTTACAGTGTAAAAGTCACAGATATTATGTTATATTATTTGGGGGGGGGCAGCCTTTTCTAAATACAGATATTATCAATTCCAAGGTTGGCACTTATATTTCATTCATTTAGTTTTCTTATATCTCCCATATCTCTTTCTTTTCTTTTTTTTTCCCCTCTCACTGTCCATCACTGTGGCCATATGATTCTGAGTGCTGCATTTGTTTGATTAATATTTCGGGTTGATTCCCTCCCCCTTCCCTCCTCTTGCACATTCCCTCATTTCACCTCCACCATGTGACTCAGAGACTAGGGGTGTGAAGAAGGAAATAGGAAAGAAAATTATTCAAACAACATTTAAAGTATGGATGTCCGATCATTTTGAAAGAACAACTACTTGAACTGTAATTTACATTCATGTGTATTTGTATGGGTCTCTGTAGCTGCTGTATGATGACTGATACAGCTCAACTGTGTGCAGGCATGAGTGTGTGTGTGTGTGTGTGTGTGTGTGTCTGTGTGTCTGGTGTGTCGGTGTCATGGTAATATTGTGTATAATTACATTAGTCTTGTACTGCACAGAGAGAGGAAAAGAGTTCACTGTCCACATAAGCAAGTAACCATTAACCTTTCTCGCACTCTCACTTCCTGAGTGACTACGAAATGAAATAGTTAATCACAGAGCAGCGATGTCATTGTGAAGGGGTGGGGGGTGCATTATGGGTAAGGACACAGAGACACGCTGACTTTGGATATGTCAGGTGTTTTTACTCTCATAATGCACACATGCATGAACACTCAAGATGTTAACGGTGTGGAGGTGGAGGAGAGAGGGATTTCTTCATGGTCCAACTGTCAGGACTACAGTTTGGAAAATTATGGGCTGTCAAGTATTGGGCGGCTGTTTGCTTGAAGACAAGATGCACAGTTGTGTCTTCTGTGACCTACAACTCACATATGATCAAAAAACATAAAATTACATGGGGGTATTCAATGTGGATTCATAACTATCTATCTATCTATCTATCTATCTATCTATCTATCTATCTATCTATCTATCTATTATATAGTTATCTAAAAAACAATCCTGTTTCCCAGTTTACACAAAAAATACAGCACCAGTTTCCATTATTGATAATTATAAGAAATGTTTCTCGAGCACTTAATCAGCATAGAATATTAAAAACAGAACAGTAAATTGAAATTGTAATAATATTTCATAGTATTACTTTTTTACCATCCCCAAACTTTTGAACAGTTGTGTATGTGTTTCTGGTGAGTAGTTTCACTGCGTTCTGTCCATTTTTAGATCTCATTAAATACATACAGTTGAGCATAGAAGTAGAGGCCACTTATCTGCTGGGAATTTTCAAGGATGCTCTAAATTTTATGCTGGGAATGTTCCAAAAGTTGCAGCAAACACTCACAGGGCTCTCTGGAAACAGTACCTTTATATCATTAGCACTCAACAATGGCATGTCATTTATCTAAAATGAGTCTAATGTGCTTGTTTGAGTCCAAGTAATGTTATGTTCCGTATTTCACAATATATTGTGTTTGTTTTAATGACAGCTGCATCTTAGCAGAAGGTTTTAAAACATCTCGAGATTAAAGTCATTATAATGCGAGATTAAACTTGTAAATGTAAAAAAATAATAATAATAATAAAAAATGTTGTAATAAAATGTTGAGTGTCGTGTTTCAAGAAAAAAACTCGTTAATTTTTTAGAAAAAATGTTGAAAAAAGATTTTGAGAATAAACTATTTAAATTACAGAAAGAAATACGCTGCTTATAAGTATAAATAACTTATAATTCAAAAAATGCTGCTGTTGTCACAGTGTAAATAGAATATATCACTGTTTTCATTTAGTGTAAATAGCATCTACTTTCACTTAGTGTAGATATCATCCGATGTGATATATAATGAAAAAAGAAAGAAGACAGGGTTTGGCAAAAGGCAAATTTGAACTCTGGTCACTCGCATCACATGCTTCGTCCACGAGCATCGCTCCTTATGACCTGCGCCTCTGCAGACACTGACAATCTTCTGTACTGTTCCATAAGTTAATGGATTTGAAATTAAAAAATATATATTTTACATTTTACAACACAGTCATTTCTTAAGTTACTGAGATTGACAGACACATGTTCGGACTGCAGTTGTTTTCCTATAGCCATTGTACTAATTATATTACATATAGGGATTTTTTAAGGGTCACAGAAACACAATCTAAAAGGAGGATCAATTGGGTTGTACACTGAGTAAGCATGTGCAAGTCTATATGTTTACTTTTTTGGTAACTGCTAATGCGATTTACCTATAGCCTGCCACAGAGGTTACAGTGATGTGAAGTTAAATATAGGGCAACTTTACTCTGCTGGGGTAACAAATCAGGCCATTTGCAGAAACGGGGTTGGAAGGAAGTGGACCCATGTGCAGAACACTAAAAGGGGAAGAACATCATGATGAGATTTTTATGATTTTATAGTAATAATAATATCACTTGTATTTAATCATGTCCTGAATCATTTTAGCCTAAGGCAATCTCTTGAGAATGTCATGATGATTACGTCAGGCTAGAATACTAAATTCCATTAACAAAGTTGATTTCACATAAAGAAATGTAATGATTCTAATTAATTGTTTCTGTTACTTGTGTATGTAACCATACAATATTAGCATTATTGAACTCTAATTGATATTCATTACATCCCATCAGATTAACTTTAAAAAGAGACATGACAATGACTAATTGCTATTCACTAGTGTTATTTTAGTATCAGTGAGATACAATTATAGATTCAATTTTATTTAAAGTTTTAGTAATATTTTTTATATTTTTGTCTTTTATATCAGTTGACGTTTAATTTATTTAAAAGAATGTTTTTTTCTGGTTTTAGTTTTAGTAAATAACTCTGCTGTAAATACATATTTTCATGGAAATTCAGGGTATAAAGGCTCGTGAGCCGTGCTCTTCCTCAAGGTCAATCTAATAGAAGGTGTTAGTTTATCATGCTGTGGAACATAGAAATTTGGACACACACAGGTGAAAAGCTTTGTTCTTTATACTATGTTTAGATTAGCAATCATAAAACCCTAATTTGCCCCAAAACTGTAGTAATTACATAGGTATAGTAATTTGAGAATAGCTTACTCTGTCTGCAAACTAGGACACAGTCCACAATTGAGCCTCTGCAACCCCAGGTTTTATCTCTGAGACTAAGAACAAAGCTTTGTGTTTTTAAAATATGAGTACTGGTGGGCCATATAGAAACCAACATGAATGCTGCTGGGGGTGGGGGGGGGGGGTTATCTTTGTCATTTAGCAGATGCTTTTAATCCAAAGCTACTTACAGTGCACTAATTGCAGGGACAGTCCCTTCCATGGAATAACAGAGCAAAGTGTTTGGCTCAAGGGCACAAGGAGCCAGTTCTCATCTCTTGCCATCAGCTCTCTAGCCTCTGTCTTAGTGGCCCTGGTCCATGTCATTATGGTATCACCTCCCTAAATACTGTCTAATTGTGCCATCATTTTACGGAGAATGGATTTGAATCCATCCATACATACAGTGGACTGTCAGCTCAGCAACCATGCCATTCAGTTTCTGTATTCAAGTTAGTGCATACTCCAATTTAAATTTTGTGTTGAATAGAAATTATGATGTTAATAGCTGCCTCATTATCATGCTGCCCAACAACAAGCTTTTCCAGAGACAGTGTCAGTTTAGAATGTGACTGGGTAGGGATATGCCTCAGAAGCATAAATAGTATGTAAATGCTCTTAAAAGCCACCTCAGAGGATTTGGAAAAAACCTGTTCCAGAACTGTGGAGATGGAAAAAAGTGTTATGTGAGGAGATGAGGACATATGGGCTGTAACTGGTTTTCACACTGAGTCTCACCTTGCTGTGATACCTGGCTGACCTTTCAGAGCACACAGGCGACGAGTGTGGGTGGAGGATTAGACTGGATTGCTGTTTGCCTTATTTGTGAACTAAAGCCGTAGATATTATATCATTTTAATGGTGTATAAGAGAAATGTTGGGCAGAAACTCAAAACATCATATTCATATCACAAAATAATAAACTTCTCTACAGTTATGTATGTGTACTTTTTGTTTGGTCAAGTACATTTATAATTATATATATTTATATACATTTTAATTAAAAATTACACGACACTAAGTTCACATGAATGATGTTTCAAACAAGATGTGTGCTAATGTAATATAAGATGTGCTAATATTCATAAAACTCATAAACATCTGTTTAGGAAATTAGGAAGACTATGTGAACCTGGACCACAAAACCAGTCTTAAGCAGTCTTGAGTATATTTGTAGCATTAGCCAAAAATATATCGGTCAAAATGATTAATTTTTCTTCTATTCCAAAAATCATTAGGATATTAAGTATCATGTTCATGTTCCATGAAGATATTTTGTAAATTTCCTACCGTAAGTACAGGTGCTGGTCATATAATTAGTTTATTTATTTCACTAATTCCATTCCAAAAGTGGAACTTGTGTATTATATTCATTCATTACACATAGACTGATATATTTCAAATGTTCCTGGAGAGGATTGTGAAACAAAACCCATTCAAAAATGTGGGGGAGATTCACAAAGAGTGGACTGCAGCTGGAGTCAGTGCTTCAAGAACCACTACACAAAGACATATGCAAGACATGGGTTTCAGCTGTCGCATTCCTTGAGTCAAACCACTCTTGAACAACAGAAAGTTTGTGAAAAAATATCAGTAAAATATCAGTTTGTGTGTAATGAATGAATATAATATACAAGTTTCACTTTTTTTATGGAATTTGTGAAATAAATCAACTTTTTGATGATATTCTAATTATATGACCAGCACCTGTATATCAAAACTGATTAGTAATATGCATTGCTAAGAACTCACTTGGACAATTTTAAAGCCGATTTTCTCAATATTTAGATTTTTTGCACCCTCAGATTCCAGATTTTCAAACAGTTGTATCTCGGCCATATTGCCCTATCCTAACAAACCATACACCAATGGAAAGCTTATTTATTCAGTTTTCAGATGATGTATAAGTCTCAATTTTGAAACATTTACCCTTAAGACTGGTTTTGTGGTCCATCTTAAAATCAGGGCCATGCAGAGACCTTTGGAGGGGCAGGTGTTCAAAGTATAGAAGGGAGCATATGGTGTGCCTTATATGGAGCACGGCTTATAGGGCAGTGCTCCCTGCACATATGTGCATCAAAACGGATGCTTCTGTATTGATATAGCAGCAAATGCCTTAATGCAGTTAAAAAAATAAAATAATCAGAGAACATAAAAAAACATTTTAAGTTTAAAAGTTAAAGATTGTTTGTTTTTTTTTTCACCTCTTATTTAGTCTGGAATTAGACACTGAATTATATTATTGATATTATTATTGAGTTTACGGGGTATGGTGGTTTTGTTGTTGTAAATACTACTGTTGCAGAAAAAAAGTGTCTTATTTAAAATAGATTAAATAACAGAACTGCCTATTCTGATCCTGCCTATCTTAATCCTGTTCTGATTTTTTTTTTTTTTCATGATAATGAGAATAAAAACAGGGTTGATAATTATTATTCAGAGGATGAGAAATTCAGTATAAGCCTGTTTTACTATTCTTGTGCTAATTATTTTTAAGGTATACATTTTTTTTAAAGAAATATGATAACACTTTACAAAAAGGTTCCATTAGTTTATGTTAGTTAATGTATTAACTAACATGAACAAACAATGAACAACACATTTATTAAAGTATGTATTGATCTTTGTTAATGTCAGTTAATGAAAATATAGTCATTCATTGTTAATTCATGACATTTTAATTCATACACTGTAAAAAATTATTTAGCAGTTTAGTTGTTTCAATTAATTTTTTTATGTTGACACAACTTGCAGTTACTGAATTTGTTCATTCAACTAAAAATTTTAAGTTTTCAGTGTCTCAACTAGTTTGAAAGTTGACTGAACTAGGTTATATGTCCTTATAACTTAAAAAAATTTGTTGACTCAATTCAATAGCAATATCACATTCACAACATCACTTATCGCGAGATCTCGTCATTCTCGTGAATGCTGTTGAAGACAGAAGAAGGTCGTCAGCCATTCTAGTCAGTTTCTCCTCAAAGTTTGGACATTTGACTAAAATACAACTTTGGTAAGTAAACTATTCGTATTTATTGGCTTAATGTGTAAAATTACATTTGTTGTCTCAGAAGAGTAAGTATGGTTATAGAGTGGTATATTCTGTATGTAAATTACTGTATGTAAATGTTCGTTTCGCGGCACTCTGAAGCCTCAAAATACAGGCAGTTCCACAGTATTTTCCTTATAAATATTAAAACATATATTCTCCCATGCGGGACAGTGGAGCTGAAATTATGTGGAGAACGATAAAAATACAATTTGAATGTATTATTTGAGCCCAGGGCTGCGTTAGAGACCGTTCAAACAGAGCGCGAGAGCTCAACAGATCACTGTATTAAGAACGGCGGGTATTTAAAAAAAAGGAGCTGCTCTAAACCTGACAGGGTAAGACATCCGTCAGAATATACATCGATGAAAAATTAGGGGAAAAAGAGATTCCTACTCGAACTGTGTCTTTTCTGCATGTTATAAAGGAAACGAATGAGCAGCACAGATGAGCACCTCCCTCAGAGTTCTTCTGGAGCGCGTAACTTAACTTAACGTTACATTTGATATCGCTGACATAAGCTTAGTTCTGATGATTTTTTTTACAGTCTACGGTTCAGATGAAGTTCTGAAGGTAGCGTTACAAACTCTTCTTTCAGTTTTCTGAAGTAACGTTAGTCATTCAAGTGCCTCGCTAGAACCTAGAACCCAGTGTAATGCTGCGTGAATATCTGTTTTTATACAGTCGGTGAATATACGGTCATAAGTAAATTGCATACGTTCAAATCTATATATTTTAGAATAAAAGCATATATCTTGTATAAATAGAGATACAATAACGATCGACACAAATGTGTTAAATTTCCTTTTATTGTGTTATAATTCTGTGTTGTGTCATTTAAAAGCATCGTCTGGATGGTATAGTTTGTCTTTGGCATTTAATACAAACTTGTCAATACATTTGACTCTCTGTAAAGATTTATTTATATGTATGTTTATTATTTTACAGTGTTTTAACATGTTTTTGTATTTTTCATGTTTATGATATTTTGGGATGACTGAAGATACAGAGCAGAATTCAATAATCCTGTGAATGGACCACAGGCGAGTCCTTTTGCAGTTATCCATCAAAATGCTATGCAGACATAATGGAAATGGCATTTACACAGTAGAGCTTGGACGAAGTTGTAAGTAAATTTATTTATTTATAAATGCACATTAATCGGAGTCTATATTATTTACGTTTGTAAGGCCCTGTTTAATGCATCCATTTGTTTTTATTAAAGCACACAGGCTCTGCGCAGGAATTCATCAAGGACATGACTGCTGGGATCACGCTTGTGGATGACCAATCTGAGCACCATCAGTCTGCAGTGATGTGGTCCAGGTAATAGAAGAAGAAGAAACTGGGACTGGGACTAACAGAAATAAACTAATTCAGGTTCAAAACAACTTGAGGTTTAGTAAATGACAACTTCCTCTCTTTTTCTTTTTTGGGTGAACCCTTTACAAAAATGTAGATATTTGCATTGGAAAACAGCTTCAAAATTTAGAAAACATAATTTGACATTATTTTCCCTTCAGTTTTATTCCGTGAATTTTCTATAATTGGTATTTAAAGTGTTGAATTTATCTTCATAAAACCACCAGAAACCCTGTTTATGGACATTAGCAACTTTGCTTAAAGGATTATTTCACCAAAAAATTTAAATTAGGCCATGTTTTACTCATTCAAAGGCATCCTATGTGTATATGATTTTCTTCTTTCAGACAAATCTGATCTGAGTTGAATTAAACATTGTCCTGGCTCTTCAAAGTTATTTAATGGCAGCAGACAGGTGTGTTTTTTTCTCAGCAGTCCAAAAATAGTCAAATAAAATGCACCCATCCATCAATAAAACGTGTCTCACATGGCTCTGGGGGGTGAATAAAGGCTTCCTGTAGCAAATCGATGCGCTTTTTGTAAGAAAAATATCCATATTTAAAAAGTTGTAAACACTTTTTTTCTCTTCCACTGACTATCATACGTGCAAGCCTAATTTTGTGATTCTACTTCGTGATTGGCATATTGTTGTCTCTCCTCCGCTCTTCCGTGTTCGTCACTAATCATCGGTGCATGCATGACCCCTATGTCCTATTTTCATCCACCCGGGAATGGCTCTCACGAAAGTGAGAGAAAAGTGTTTAAATATGTTTTGAATAACATTTTAAATATGTATATATTTTTTTCAAAAACACATGGATTCGCTACAGGAGGACATTATTCACCTCTCAGAGCCATGTGAGGTACTTTTTATTATGAATTGATGCACATTATTTGACTACTTTTGGACTGTTGAAAAAAACACCCACCTATTGCCATAAATATTTTTTCATATAATCCGACTGGATTTGTCTGAAAGAAGAAAGAAATACACACTAACGATGCCATGAGGGTGAGTAAAACATACATGGGTTAACCAAGCCCTTAAGAGTCATGCTTTACTCTGAACATGCAGTGCAACAGACTATTATTTAAAAGGAATACCTATTTACACCAATATATTTTCTGATCATTGTATAAATGGTGTGACAGATTAGACACTTAGAATTGGATTAAGAAAAAAAAACCTGAATATGTTGTATTGGTTTGTCACATTTTATGTCATTCAGAAATCATGTAGAATACCAGTGACGAAAATAGTTTCCCCCCATTTTTAGTATAGTTGGTTCTGGGGGTGTATTTTACACTTATCTTCCCATGCGATTTTAAACTCTTTGTGTTCAGCAGAACAAAGAAATTTGTACAGGCTTTTAACAGTTTAATACAGGAAGTTATTTTGAATGTTTCTAAACGAAACCGTTGAGGAGCAGCATTTACAGTTGACTTTCATTTTTGGTTAAATGTTTCAAAATATCTTCCACTTGAAGGTGAATTACACTTTGCATTAATTGGTAGCTGTGCTTTTAACACACAACTTTAATAGTGTATGTACATATGTGTGTTCATTAGTTATAAATGTATTAAGTAATGTAATATTTTTTCTTTTCCCAGACATCCAGTGACATTAAGGATGTTGAGAAAGAAATTGAAGAGGGCATTCTGATTGTAACTGAAGAACAGCAATGTGACGTGCTTCCCAAGGAATAACCAATATTGGTCTCATTTGGACATCCTGTCATCACTGACATCTCCCATGTCCCCAAGGCATTTAGACTCCTAATGGGTCTGTATGCAGTGAACATCACTACCTCCAGCGCATTAAATACACCACTGAGGCTCTGCAAAAACTTGTGAAGATCAGCTGCTCCCACCATGTGTTCGCTACAGCGGCAGGAACTGTAGGTGTGGGGGAGTGAATATCTAGCGCTCTCTCCACCCTCAACACCACAAATAAGGTGTCCTTGGGCAAGGCACAACTTCTCCCCGGGTACTGCAGCATAAATGGATGCCCACTGCTCTGGGTGTGTGTTTACGGTGTGTGTTCACTGCTGTGTGTGTGCACTTTGGATGGGTTAAATGAAGAGCACAAATGTATGTCATGTCACTTTCACTTTTCAGTGTTCATGATGTGTCCATCGGCTCCACAGCACTCTTTCTTAAAAAGTAGTGTTTTTTTTGTTTTTTGTTTTTTAATAAGGAAAGGTTCTTTTGTGCCTTTCACTACATTTTGTCATGTCATGACTTGGAATATGCATGTTCTCATGTAAACAAATGTTTTTTCACCTCTCATTTTCTTAAACAGTATGTACACATTTTCAGTATGTAGCATTATGATGGGGGACGAGTTTGGAAACTTTCAAGATCCTTCTGATGTTAACACCTCTGTCTGGTCATGTTGTGCTGTGAAATTTAGAATCTGACTTTAGATCTTTGTGCTTCCATGTGCATTCATTCCATTTATATCTTATTATACAGAAGTACGGTACACTAATTTTTTGTAACTAATTGTGATATTATATTACATATATCTTGGTTTCTCATTTTGACCATGACTTGCATTATGGTGGGGGGAGTGCATGTGAACTTGTGCAGGGTTAATATGCAGAGTTCAACCTTCTGATTTTCATATTGAGTTATGAAATTAAAACAATCCCTGTGGTTTTGATCTGATGAATTGAAATGCAACTATTTGTTTCTCAATCCCATGCCAGTGTTATTTATTATACATCACACTTTCAAGTGTCAGTTCAGATCTTTAGACGTGTGTTTTTATATTTTGCTTTTTTTTGTTTTGTTTATCAATTAGCAGTTGATGTGTTGACAGCAAATTGCTTGTTCAATTTAAATGTGAATGAAAGTGTTGTCTCTATCATTAAATAAATTACATAAAAAAAGTGTTTCGTCATCTTTATTTAAACATTTAAGGCAGTGGGGTAAAATTTGTTTATGATTATTGATCGAAGTTAAAAAAAAAAAAATCCCTGTTGACACAACATGATTTAGTTGACTGGACTAGAAAATATTAGTCAAGTCAACTTAAAGAAATTTGTTACCTGGACTAACTCCACTCTAATTTGAAGTTGTTTCAACAAGTTTTTTTTTGTCAAGATAACAAAAAATTTTTAGGCAGCGGGGTAACAAAATATTTTTAGTTGACTCAACAAATTCTTTTTTACAGTGTAGTGCATTAACTAATGTTTACAAGCACAACTTTTGATTTTAATAATGCATTAGT
Source organism: Carassius auratus (assembly GCF_003368295.1). Lineage (NCBI taxonomy): Eukaryota > Metazoa > Chordata > Actinopteri > Cypriniformes > Cyprinidae > Carassius > Carassius auratus. The sequence goes on along the minus strand of NC_039247.1, from coordinate 13,811,473 downwards.
AAATGATGAAATTAACATCAAGATTAATAAATGCTGTAGAAGTATTGTTCATTCTTAGTTTATGTTAATTTTTTCGTCAGATAACTTACATAATATGGCGATATGGCCGGCATATGATGAGGATGAGGAGATAGCCCCTGTCTATGTAAAGCGCTTTGAGTGCCTAGAAAAGCGCTATATAAATGTAATGAATTAAATTACATAAAATATACAAGACACCTCTACACCTTTTAAACCTTTCCCAAGCAGCAAGAAAGAAAGAGAAAATACAACTTTGTTTATATTGCTGCATGTAGAACTATATTAGCTGCATTTTTATTATTTCATAAATATTTTTATGAAGATGAGTATCACTGAACTTTCATGCAGTGCATGTATCATTCATACTAGAAGCCGGCGCATGCTCTCTTCCAGAAAGTCCAAAACAGACTCATAGAAGTAATAACTTACGACGTGCATGAATTCCACATCATATGGACAAAAGCATCCGCCATTGCTGTAGCTGAACTGAATAAAAGCCACAAACATTTTACTGATGAAACATTTAGACAATAAACACACAATTGCGAAAATATATGGATTATGTGTGTTTTTCTAGTTATCTTGACTTCAGGTAATAAATAAATAAACTATAGGCTATGAATAATGCAGTACTGATTGATATCATTTAGTATAGAAACTATAAATTGTGTTTCCTGCCTTATTCTGTGACTGGAGAAAATGATATTGATCTGTTAGTGCTCTAAATTACTAATGGTGTCTGAACTTAAGATCAGGAACTGTCATTATGTGGATAATTTTATTTAGGGCTAAATTATTATTCATTAAGTTTACACATAGTCAGATTGGCCATGCTCCTACAAAAATAAAAAAAAATGCCTTGACAAAAGGGCACTTTGGGCATCAAGGGAAAAAAGGGGCAGGTGCTCAAGCACCCCCACCCCCTCTACACGTGCCTGCTAGTAATATTGCTGGCTCTTCAACAGCATAGCAGTTTGTATAAACGAATCAGACAATCTGCTTGATTTCATCAGGAGGACAGTGCTCTCTGTTGTTTGTAAAAGGCACTGCAGCTGGTACCGAGCAGCACTGAATGAGCCTTACTGTACATTCCCATGAGAAGCATACAAGGAAGTGGAACGAAAAATACTGCAATAAAACTGCTGAATCATAGCAGTATTACCATCTGTATTTCTATTTTACATTAAGCATCATAGAGGGCATCTCATGTTGTAATTAATATCACAATAATAGGAGGTGCAGATCTGCATGTATGGTAGGCTAATAGTGTTTAGGTTTGATTCTAGAATGTAAACTAGGTTTTGGAAAATATAAGTGTACAGTATCGCTGTGAAACTGCAAAACATTATAGGTTCTTTCAGATCCCCCCCAAAAAAATAAACAGAGGTATAAGCCCACCACATGGCCATTAAGTGTGGCGTTACACACACACACACACACACACACACACACACACATATATATATATATATATATATATATATATATATATATATATATATATATACATATATATACCCTATATACCATGCTAAATAAAAATAAAGAAAGACCAATTTGCTTCTACCCAGCAGCCATCGATAATATTTAAATGTTTCTGATGCATTACCCAATTTAGACATGAATTACAGAGTGTGTCACATTAAATACTTCAAAGCAATTTATGCCTGTGAGACTCCATGATCCTTAACTAAAAGCTTTAAGGACCCTTGGGACAATCACTCAAAACGCTACAAGGGTCTTCAAATAGGGGTCTGCAGTGGTACTGGAGGGGGTCCATCAATTAATGTTCGATCACAAGTAATTTTTCATAACAAAAATTAAAATATGGGCTTAAAAAACATCACAAAGTCAATTTTAACCCATTTAATCTTAATTTTTTAAAGGGTAACCAATGACACATCATTTGAATATTTTAATGTCTGGGAAAAATATGATATTTTTGAGTTTAAGCTTCTAGTATTGAAGTCTCATGCTCAATGTGTAGCTCTGCTTGACACATCTTGTATCGGTGGTCCCTCATTGTCTCTATTGACTAAAAGGGTTCTTGTCCTGAAAAACTTTGAAGACACCTTCACTTCATTATATATTACAGTCCTGAGTGCTTCTCCACATATGCAAATACTACAAGGCGTATAAAAATAAACCAAATGTGTTTTGGTACATTGAAAATGGCACATCCTTCCTGAAATGTCACTGAAGCCTTATAAATAGCAAGCGTGAGACAGAGGAAGGCAGACTTTGGTTAAGATAGAGTTCCCACATGACTGGAGGGTGGTTTTGAATGTCAGCCTGAAATAAGTAAGACATTGTATGACTGCTCTAGGGTCATCTTTGGCCAACGCTCAGATGCATGAAAACCACATGATGTCTGAACCATACATTAGGCCACAAAACAATTCTGTATCTATATAAAATTAGAGTACATAAACTTAAAATACTTTAAACCAAAAGGTTTCGCGTGAACGCTATTTTTTTGTAAATAAGTAAATTGACAAACTAACGGAAAATGTTTAAAATCTGTATTAATATTATACATTATTATTCATATAAAAATATTACACAACCAGCAGTGAGTGAACCCATTAGTCTGTCTCCTCTAAACTTGATAACCTCTTTGGAACAAAGAGAAAAACAAAGGGATTGCAGTAAAACCCCTTCCGAAACACGGTACTTTAAAATACTTACAATAAATTGTGTTACATTTGACTCTAAGCCAAAGAAATTCAATGAAAAGCTAATTCATAACGCAAGTGGTACTGTAAAAAACGGCAATTTTATTTAGTTTTATTGAAGTGCATTCTGGGAGAAAATGATTGACATCGCGGCCATTTTGGCTCTGGCCGCTCCGCTCCCATTGTGTGTGAGATAGTAAATACAGCCGCTGCCAGACAAGCCGAGCACATATTTCACCGCGCGAATTAAAACACGTTCACCTGAGGTAAGTGCCCCGATGCGTCACTGTCGTCTCTCTGAAATACTTTTCAACAGCTTTGTGAAACTTTCATGTAGAATAATGTTTATTTTAAGCGTTAAAACGTTAAAATCTCATCGTCTGAAAACGAGGACGCCGATGGCGAGACGCGAGAGAAACAGGCTCTCCTTTTCGTGTCGGAGGACACACTGAAATCCGTCCCACTTTCGTATGTCTCTGTTTACTTCGGTTAAACGTAGCAAATTCGCGTCAAATTTTACTTCTACGCGATTATTTAGTTACCCAATGATGCCTTCTATCGTACTGTGTTATTGGTTTTGCGTTGCGTGCATTCGCTTTTGAATTTTATTTAAAAGTTTACGTCCTCCCCTGTGCCTCAATGCACGGACTCTCTCCAGTTGCCGTTCAAATTGCAGCCATAATCTTGCGGTTTAGGGCGGGGCTTAGACAGGCTGATCTTCCCCCACAACTAGGAGAACGACATGTGATTGGTTAGATTATTCCGCTCTTCTATATTTATTGGTTACTACTTTATTGTTGTTTTACAGGCGTCTGTGATTGGTTGAAAGGCTGTCTCAGTCCATGTTGAGTGGTTACTTTTATTTATTGGGTTTAATGTGACGTGCTGGAGGAAGTGGCCTGAAATAGCATATGGGGCAGGGAGTCAAATACCAAAACAAGTGTAAAACTAGAGACTCTATTTTTAGTAGAGATTTCCTCACTTTTATATCTCAGTCAGTCTGTGCACAAGACTCAATCCTGTATATTATACAGCTAAGTGAAAGTACGATTAAGCATGTTGTTTTACAGTCCTGCCAGATATGTCTTAATCTGCCCATGATTTACTGCCTTAACTGTGTTCTAATACTCAGTGTTTTCCTTTTTCCCAGGTGATATTGACTAACAATGGCCCGTACTAAGCAGACTGCTCGTAAGTCCACTGGAGGAAAAGCTCCTCGCAAGCAGCTGGCTACCAAAGCTGCCCGCAAGAGTGCTCCCTCGACTGGAGGAGTCAAGAAACCGCATCGCTACAGGTGATATTCCAATCTCGTGCTTGTACCCAGCAAAGAAAGAGTTGTGAGGACCCGTGCATTAAAGCATCTCTCTTGTCTGCAGGCCCGGTACTGTGGCTTTGCGTGAGATTCGTCGGTATCAGAAGTCCACTGAGCTGCTGATCCGTAAGCTGCCATTCCAGCGTCTGGTTCGAGAGATTGCCCAGGACTTCAAAACTGACCTGCGTTTCCAGAGCGCTGCCATTGGTGCACTGCAGGTCCATATTGGGTTCATTATTGCTAACTAAAACTAAAACAATAAAATACATTTTCATTAGTGGAAATAAAATAGACACTAACTGAATGTAAAAAATTATGTAATACTCATATAACTTAAACTTGAACTAAAAGATATAACTGTGTAGAAACTATATAGACATATTAAAACAAAAACGTAAAAAAATGACAAACGCACTTAAATTAAAACTTTAAAATTAAAAAAGAAAATATAAAAATAAAATCTAGTTTAAAATATTATATATCTGGTCTTGAGCTTGTATTCCTTAGATGTTGACATTTTTGCACATGTTCTTATTTGAAGAATTGGAATTTCCTATTTTGCTTTCTTTTTGTTTATGTTTAATTGACTGACTGATTTTTGTGTATATTCTTGCAGGAGGCCAGTGAAGCATACCTGGTCGGTCTGTTTGAAGACACTAACCTGTGTGCCATCCATGCCAAGCGTGTCACCATCATGCCCAAAGATATCCAGCTGGCACGCCGCATCCGTGGAGAGCGTGCTTAAACTGACCCCCTCTTTCTATCGCCCTCTTTATTTCTCTCTGTCTCTCCACTTGTTCTCCTCTTGCTTTTCTTGGTAGAGTTTAGAGTATCAGTGATGGGGAGTAACTGTGTCTCAGTCTGCTAGTGCTGTCTAAATGACGCGTAGGGTACCTATATGTGCATGTAACAGGTGCTGCTGATCACACACACACATATGCGCACACACACACACACGCATACATACATACACGTACTCTCACACATTCACATTTGGAGCGTAAACGAGGTCCACCGATGCCTGCTTTAGGGCCACACATTCAATATGCATATAAAGAGGAGAAGTCTCACCCTGCTCTCACACTTACTCCACTGTCCAGAAAGAAAAACAGGGTGGTGTCTGGGGTCAGTCTGCTTAAGGGGAGCGGAAACTTCCACAGCAGGGTGCTACTAAAACTGCCTCAGTCCACCTTATTGAAATCTGTCCCCCAACTCACATATTTTTTTGATCTTACCATATTTGCCCTCCCCTTCTTGTCCCCCTTGATCCTTCCAGTCCTTACATTTTCTGCTTGAATCTTTACTTGGCCCTTCATAGTGGAGGTGAGTGTGGGGTCGGACTTCTTCTCTGTGTGAGTTTCTGTGGGAGATGTGATCAGCAAAGCAGAATCGTATTCAACTGCAAACCAGCATCTATTGGTTAAAAAGTTGTTATTTGTAATATTGATGATTACTATTATTGTTGATATGGTGTCTTTTTTTTTTTTTTTTTTTTTTACAATGCGTACATGAATTGTTCTTTAGAAAAAAAGGATTAATCCGAAGAAAAACAGTTTGAATTCGTTTTCTTTTTCATATTGTAGTGAAAGCCGATCCTGCTCCTCCTGTTATAACTTCAGGCAGCCACAGGGGGGCGCTCTAAACCAGCCTCTCATTCAACCTTACTGTTAAACTAACATCCTGCTCTCCCTTCCTTTCTTTCTCCTTCTTTTTCTGTCTCTCGTTTTTCACTCTTTCAATTCCAGTTTTGCCAGATTATCGGCTTTAGAGTCACAGAGTGTAGCAAAAAATATTCTTTACCTTTAGTACCTTGTTTGGTAGAACTTTACTCCTTCTCTTTATTTGTGATACACAGTGTAACCTCATGTTTGTGCTTCTTTTATTTTCTTGTTTGGAAATTTAAATAAGCTGATCTTTGTATTTTCCAAATTTCTCATATTCTGGTGGTAATAAATAGATGTTACACAAATAACCTTTTCATTGTGATTTGTAAACACGCCCAAATACATCATGGCCTAGTGTTATGATCCAGTGTTTAGAGTGTATTTTAAAGGGAACACTGGGTATTAAGACTAAAATAACGTAAATTATGTCACTTACTGAAATATTAATCAAATTTTATGCATATTTTGGACTATGGGGGCGCACTTATTTCAATTAAGTCAAATGGATGCCCTCTGTGAAGTACTAGCACCGTTTGTTATTCATTTTAAAATGTATAAAACGATGTGGATTTTTTAAATAACGTAAATCTTTCATGGATTTTCTACTATATATTTCGGTAAAAGACATCATTTACGTTAATTAAGCCAAGCAAGTCTTAATTCCCGGGGTTCCCTTTAAATGTGTTGCTTCATAAAACTGAGGCGAATTCTGAATCATGCTAATTTTAAAGAAACATTCCAGCATTTAAGGAAAATGTTCTTAAAATACATGCTAAACAGATGTTCTCTTGGTGAAGCTGTGTTATCATAGCATCACAGGTGTTTTAGTTGTTTCCTAGAATAAAGTATAAAGTAGTAGCCTAGAATAAAAAGACGGTGGTCAGAAAAAAAGGTTAAAGTCTGTCTGTGTTTTAACCACGTCTCATCATAGCATAGCAAAGGAATGGTGAGATGATGCACAATTGTGAAGGCATTCCAGAGGGTCCATGAGTATATTAAAAATAGCATCAATCAAAATTTAGAAAGCAAATTAATTTGTTTGAACTTTCACATCAACTAAAATAGAAAAAAGCCAGTAATAATGATTCTTAAATAAGAAGGTTCATTTTCCTTTGCTTAGTCACTAATCACAGAAATACTTGCCATTTAACCTGTAACTACATTAACACACACCTCTCATTCAAAACTCAGATTGCCCCTCCATCATCTGAAGTGTATTCACAGTTGCATATTTCTTAGTCTGTGTGTGTGTGAGAGAGAGAGAGTCTGTAAAATGGTAAATTAATGTATCTGTCTGGTTAGGTATCATATGTATCTCTGCTGGTTTGCGGGTTATGTGTGTGTGTTGTGTGTGATTTGTTAGATTTGAAGGCTCAGCAGCTTCTCTTTTTGTCTTCTTGCATGAACTACAGACAATCTGTCACAGAGAGAGAGAGAGATTAATATCTGGAGAAACGGGGGAGGGTGAGAGGAAAAGAGAGTGAGAGACTGAGGAAGACAACAGACAGACAGAAAATAAGATAGGGAAAGGGGCCAAACAATAAATTTATAATTTTTACTTATTGCTATTTTTTAAAACATGTTACACATACAGATAAATGTTCATATAAAGTAAAACAATGTCACATTATTAGCTTTTCGGAAGCAAAAAAACCTATTCATAAACTTGTGACCTATACATACATAAACATTTGCACACACATACACGCGCACAACACCCTTCCTCCTGGTAACAGTACATGTGGTTTTATTCAGGTCAGAGTGGGATTATGAAGCACTCGGGAGGGGTGGAGGGGTGGAGGGAGAGAGAACAAGTGAGAGAGGGCATGAAAGATGGCACAGAGGAGAGAGAGAGAGTATGTTTAGAGCTACTTCATATAAAGGGATACTTATGAGAGATGAACATAAAGAAAAAGAAGGAGTGAGCAGACTGAAAAAAAAAGAATAAGAAGTAATGAGAGGACAGATGGAGAAGTCAGATTAAATTGATCACACTTACTAAATACCAGAAGAAAGAGCCATAAATGTCCATAAAATAAAATTGGAAACATTGTTTAAATTGACCCTGGTCAATTGCAGTGAACACTGAATATTTATATATATATATATATATATATATATATATATATATATATATATATATATATATACTGTGCAGTTAGATTAGAGCATGTTTTCACTTTTACTTTTAAGCGATTTAAGTATTTTTGTGAAGAAGTTCACACAGGTGTAGTTTATCACATTAACAAGGCTATATGTTACACTAAATTTTGGCAATAAGAATTTTTTTTGTTAAAATATCATGAAATGTATTTGTGCTCAATTTTTTTATAATTTGGTTGTATAAACTAGTCTTATAAGACATTATTATTATAACTTTTTTTTAGATGTTAGTGTCGAAAACAATTGGGCTGTAATGACTGTAAGGCTGATGATACACAGGGCAACTTTTTGAGCAATATTGCCGTCAAAGGGCAATCAGGTAAGACCCAGGGCTGACCAAGTATCCATATAGAAATTTGTTACCCTTTCTTAATGGGAAAGTGCCCAAGAAACATTGCTCAAAAAAAGTTTCCCGGCAAAATTGCTCAGAAAGTTGCCCCATGTATCATCAGGCTAACTCTAATACTGATTATGGCACCTATAAACTGCGATAGATGAGGAAGTAATGATGGAGATAATGAACAGTCTCAGCAGACCAAGAGGGAACTGGAATCAACAGGAGGAGATGCACCGAGAGGTGTGGAGGAGGGAGAGAGAGAGGGAGCTTCTGTAATCCTGCTTAATTGCTTTAGGGTAGTGTTCTGTCGACAGTAAGGAGATTGAGGTGCTCTCTGGGTCATTGGCTAAAATAACCCCACACACCCGCTTATGGGTGTGGCCAACGACACCACACCATCACAGCAACAGGATTACTAGACACACACCATCGCAACAACCTTCTGGACCCCCAGATGCCTCCTCTGAGCGGGCCACCTGTGATCCAACCCCATGTGTCACAGTGACTTGAGGAGAAGATAGTGGAAGATTGTGAATGTTACACATATTTCTAGACCCTATTCACTGAACTTTTCATCTACTTTTAATTTAGTTGGTTAGAAATCCAGTTCATCACAGTTTGAATTGCCAGTTTTGCAGAAAATGCCCTATTAGAGGTATGAATACATATTGAGTTTTTATTTTTAGCACTTATATTTACTATTAACTTAGATCTAGTCCATATTTTTACTTCAAATTTTGTAATCTCTAAATGTATAACCATGCACTCTTCTTCAGTGTGAGGGAAAGAGATGGCCCACTACATATAATTCATTTGTTCTATGTGCTAATAAAATCTCCAGCAATGCTTTTATTAATGACAGTATACTTCATCTTGCATTATCAATGAGAAACAGAGTTAGACAACTCTTGTTAAACACATCTTGTTAAACAAAGTCACGTTTAATTGTTAAAATAAGAGAAATTGTAGATCCCATCTGAATGTATTCAGTCAAAGCAACAACCATTGTAAACACCAAAATTTTTTCAACACAAGGTCTCCCAAATAGAAAACATATATCAACAGCATGCATGTATTGCCATTAAATGAAGTCTAATTAGTAACTATTAACTCAAACTAACAGAAAACAATATATAAGTTAACATAATTTAACAATACATAAATAACAGCAAGCTAAAAGCACAACACAAGAACTTCTAATGCCTTTCAGTACAGACAAACCAAACCAAACTTATGAAAAAAGTAGAAATAACTTTGTCCCATAAAGAGCTAATTGTATCTGTAGAGATACTGAGAAGTTTCCCTCCAATTACATGCTTGTCCTTGTGTGATATGTGTGTGTGTTTTGGTGATAATTACTTTACTGTGTTATGAAATATGTTTTAGTCTGTCTCTGGTCTCTCTCTCTGTGTGTGTGTGTGTGTGTGTGTGTGTGTGTGTGTATGTGTGTGTGTGTGTGTGTGTGTGTGTGTGTGAGGTAAACTGTTAATAATGACTGATCAGTAGACTTGAGGAGTCCCTTCACTCTCAGCCAATCTCAGAGCAGGTCTGGATTACAGAGGAACAGTCTTCACCAGTTCCAAAATGGGCACCCCTTTTCACCTCTGTGATCCTGTATCCTGCTGATTCAGTTTTGTTCATCATCTAAATGTCTCCGGCATTTCAAGCAATAGTTTAATTTCATTTATTCTTCATCCGTCTTCTCCTAATTCTCCTTCCCTCTTGTTCTTTTTCTTCACTTGCTCACTTTCTCTTCTACAGCACCTGGAATTTATGGTCGAGGCAGTCCACGGTACTGAAGCTGAGCTTCCAGGCCTGCTGGTCCTTGTAGTCTAGGCAGTCTACGGAGCTGAAACCCAGCGAGGAGGTGCTGTACCCTTGGGAGGAGAGGGAGGGTGACTGGCTGAGCGAGCCGCCCATGGAGGGCACGGTGAGGGGAGAGAGGGCGCCCCCGCTTGCGGACAGCTGACTGGTCATGGGAGAGAGGTACGGGCTGCAATCCAATCCACTGAAATAAGGAGAGGAGCTGTAGCCCTGGCCATAGGTGGAGGGCTGACCATAGCTCATAGCATATGGAGCAGGGCGCTGCACACAAGGTGTGCCGGAGCCACACAGCGGGTCAGAAAGGGGGGATAGAGAGGTGGGACTCCACACAGAAACTGGTGCTGTGCCTGTGTTGACACTAGGGGGCACGGCTGGGGCAGAGGCAGCTGCCACTGAGGAGCTGGCACCAGGGTCAGAGGTCAGTTCAGAGGGAGGAGAGGACTTCTTTTTAGGGGGACGGGGCTTGGGCTGACCGCTGGACTGCTGTTGCTGTTGGCGGCATTTAGCACGACGGTTCTTGAACCAAACCTGGGAGAAATAAGATTGAGGTTAGAGGGGGAAATAAAAGTGTGGCACATTTCACTAAAAGTCAAAATGGACTTGTTTCTTTTATATACTGTAAAAATCTCATGCTTGATATTCAGGCCTGCAATATTAATGTGCCTCACAAACACTGTCAGAGTTGTGTTTATTTTCAATACTTGAGAATCAACCAATAGATTCAACTTCAAATGCACACATGGTGTATATTTAGCTGAAGATGTATTAATTGCAACAAAGCAAATGAGTGTTAGATACTGGGATTAATGTATTTTATTTGACTTGAAATGAATGATCTGTTTCTGCTACTTAAGACACAAGGTCAGGTGTGTTTAGGCAGTCTGAAAGGTGCCAGAGAGTTTGAGTCAGACAGGCTCACCTGAACTCTGGACTCTGGAAGGTTGATTTTCAGAGCCACCTCTTCTCGCATGAATATGTCTGGGTAGCGTGTTTTGGTGAACAAGGCTTCCAAAATGTCCAGTTGGGTCCGTGTGAAGGTAGTGCGCTCCCGACGCTGCTTCCTTGGAGTGCCTAATTATAAAAACATTGACCTTACATGGTAAGAATAACTTTACATTTTCAGGTGAAAAGAGGAATGTACATTTACAGTAAAAGAGAAAACCTTTTGTATTAAATCTACATGGTATCAGTTTAATTGTTCAATGTGAGCTTATAACAGTTATTAATATGGTTGATACTGGTGAGAGACAGAGGGAGGGACTTGGACTATCCATTGTCATCATACAGCAATGATAGATAGATAGATAGATAGATAGATAGATAGATAGATAGATAGATAGATAGATAGATAGATAGATATTCTTCATTCAATACAAGATAATTGATTTATTTGCAACAACAGGGAACCAAATGCACACATTTTAAAGCTAAAATTAAACCGTTCATAATTTGCTATAAAGTAACTTTGCATAATAAACAAGCAAACATTTAAATACAAAAATTTAGGTTATACAACATTTTATATAATTGTATTTATATATAAATAAAATAGTTTTACAAAGAACCCTCAAGATGAATTTCAAATATTTCAAATATATATTTGACATGGATTTTTATATAGTCTAATTATTTTTTGTTCGAATACGGGTAGCCTTTGTTTGTTACGTGAGCAAGTCCTGTGGCTATCAACTGGTTATATTATATTTAAATTACGCTTAAATTGAAAGAAAAAAGGGTAACTAATCTAAAATGAAATAGGAAAGACGAAACTACATTTCAGTTTTACTTTTCCTTTAGTTCATTGACCACCCAAATTAATCAAATTTCTGACACAAGCATATTATAAATGATTAATACGAATAAACTGACCTGGGTAGCCGACGGCGGAGTGCAGCAGGTCCATTCCTGAGGCGGACAGTGTTAACCCGTTCACAGCATAATGGGGCTGCTTTATGTAGGACATCATTCTTGGGACGGCCGCGTCTCTCACACACTCTTTCTATTGCTCTCTCTATCTCCCTCCCTCTCTCTCACTCTCTTTTTTCTCTGTGACGCTTTTTTTCACGGGTCGGGGGTCGCGCTCTGCTCCTGATGGCTGCGTGTCTGTGCTCGCGCCTGGCGCGTGCGGTGCTCCTTCAGTCTCGCGGCTCTTCAGACACCTGTAGATTCTTTCCCGCTTCTCAGTGTCTTGAACAAGCTTACCCTCTTGCCCAAGTTTACCAATGTCATCAATTACGCCCTGAATATCAAAGATAAGTGTGCTCTTTTAATGTGAGGTAATAATAAAACCAAAGCCTGTTCTACACACAAGTTTAAGACTCTATTTCAGAGTTTTTGCATTGGTTAAGGCTCGTGTCCCTTGGGCAGGACCGGACAGGAGCGGGACACTATGAGCAATAAGACACCAAGCAGCTAATCAAAGGCCATATCTCTCTCTCTCTCTCTCTCTCTCTCTCTCTCTCTGTCCTTTGTAGCCGTTCTTAACACGTGGTATGACAATAGACATTCATTTATTTTGCTTAAAATATAAAGTAAAAGTGCAAAATCAGTAGATTAGGATGGGTTTTTAGATTAGGTCTGGTTTTCTGGTTATGACACAATCATTCGATTTTTGTTTGTTTAAACTATAAAACTATTTTTGTATTTTATTTTGAAACCAGTAGTCTATAGTAGCAAATGATCACTGTGAAGATATCTCTAAATATGGAAAATATTGCCTTTAAAAAATGAACAAGGCTACGGGCAAAAATGTCTCAAAATACCGCAGATATTTAAAATATTTAAAATGATTAGCTAGATATTTTTAAAATAGGCCTATATTTCTGATATATTTAATTATATTATAAATATATTTTAAATGTTGTCTAGGGTGTTTTTTAGGGGTTGTGTGTGTGTGTGTGTGTGTGTGTGTGTGTGTGTGGTTTTAGGAACCGAACCATCAATTGATTCATTTGAAGCATAAATGCCTGTGACACGCTGTAAATTAGACGTTTTAGAAAAATGTTTAAATATTCCCCTCAATTTCAGGGTGCAGAAATCGCTCCCTAAAAATAATTATAAAATATACATTTTATTTCTATTTAATAGTATAGCCTATTCTAGGTTTACAAATTGTTAAGAAGCTATTAACCATTAATTCCTCTTGAATAAGATGAGTGTTTTTTCTTCGTTGATCGGAGCTGCGCAATTCTTTCCATCTTTAAAGAAATCACACTATAATAGTTTACATGTCAGATATTATACGAAAGTGTCATTTGAATCTCACCAATAAGATACCTACTCTCTGAAATTTAATTATTTAATCGAAGGTTTTTGTTGTTTTCGGTTATTTATATTAATATGTAAAAAAAACACTAATGCATAACAACGTCTAATAGAGATCTTTTTTTCATCATTTATTTGTATATCTGTTAATTTATTGCAGCTATGTGATTAACTTTCCTTTATCACAATTTCTTGACTGAATACAAAAGCAGCATAACACCATGCACTAAAATATTTGACTCAACATTTGGCATAATAATGATTCGTAAAACATCTCAAATTTAGTGTTACTCTTCTATTTTTTTTGAACACACACATGCATACGCGCAGTTTTGAATTATCATAATATGCTTTATGTGAATAGTCCCTTGATCTAAAGAGAGGAAATAGATATTTCTCATCAGGAAGAAGAATAGCTGGAAGTTAAGAAATGTGTGGATAAATGATGAGTAAAACAAAACAAAGACAGAATATTCTCTTGACCAGTGATGGAGGTATTTCAAAGAAGAAAGGAAATAGCCTCCATATTTGCTGTATGGAACTATCTAAAGTTATATATTTGGGTATTATGTGTTTGAGAGAGAGAGGGAGAGAGACTAGAGAAAGGCATTAAATGGCACTCAAGATGAACTGAGTGTGATAGGTTGGCTTAAAACAGACACAGTGCAGATAAGGTTATTTGGCTGTGACTTAGGTAGATGTCATTCCTCCTACAGCCAAAGAACAAAGGGCAAAAAACTATCTTCATATTCCCTCAATTATTATGATAAGCTTTTCTCTAAATAACAGAAATACTATGTGTTAATAGTAAATAACCTTGTATTGGCAAAAAGCAGCAGAAGATTTTTTTGAATTCTATCAGCTTGCTTTACCACATAACAAGTAAATCATTTATTTTTCTTTATTTAAAGGTAATTTGAAAAAGAAATATGAGTTGGAGGAAATGCAAACCCCATTCTTATTCAGAATCAGGATTATAAAATATTATAGGATATTATAAAAAATATCCTTAGAAAAATTATAAACAATCATATATAAAAAAAACGTTTTTAAAAGCATTTATATGGGTCGGCCTTCAACTTAAAAACAAATAATGTTGACAAAAACTTCCAGTTGTCCACCCCTTTAATCAGCCTCTAACCAACGGTTCTAAATAAAAATTATTTAAATAAATGATAATAAAACTATAATAACATTTTTAATATATATTGGGATATTTTGTGAAATATGCGAGTAAAGCATTGACATGGCTACAATTATTTTGTTTGTCAAATTTTAGGACCTACAAATGTATATATATAGATACACACACACACACACACACACACACAATTTCAAAGTTTTATGAATAGGGTTTATAAGTAGTATTTTTTTTAATTCCATTATAGAATTAATCATTCAAAATGGAATTAATGAGAGGTGGATAGACAATATCCTTCCCAAACAACAACTGTCTTTTATGTATTTGTCATTTTAGTTGTATGACAAACTAATAACCACTATAGTTTTCTTGTAATTGTTCAATCATTTGCTCAGATTATAAAACTAGAACATGCCAGTATTTCAGTGGCTGTTATTGTTGTTTTGTATAAAAGCAGTTTAAAAACAGACAATTTATTGTTGTTGTTCTGTGTCAGTATGAGATGTTTGTATGTTTATGTGTTCAGGATCTGGGCTTGTGTGTTTGCAGAAGGGGAAGTTTTGTGGAGGGTGGTGTAGTGGGGGTGGGGGGGACCAGTTCGTCCATCTGGCAACAACCAGCTACGCAGGCACAAGAGCAATTATGGAAGTGGACTAAACTCTAATCCGCAGGCACACACACACACACACACCAGGACACATTACCACGGAAATACACAGCCGTCACAGTGACACTGCAATAAACATTTAATCTAAGTGAAGAGTTGGATAGATGAAATAAGCAAAATGTTCCTACGAAATACAAGTAAAGGAAGGAAAAATGTGAAGATGGACTGGGGTGAAGGAGGGTGAGTGAGGTGACAGATAGATAGAGAGAAAGAAAGAAGGAGAGAGAGAGGGAAGGAGGGAGGGAGAGAGAGAGGGGTAGTGGGCCGCATCATTGCAGGCACACTGCATCAGTTAATCCAGATTAGGCAGTCTAAAAAGGAGCGGCTTAATCTGCAGGCCAGCCAGTAATACACAGACCGCTGTCAGCACCAATCACTCACACAGTTCTAATCCCCAAAGAAACGCACACCCCGGACACACGCACACATACACACAAACTCTCTGAACAATGTGAGTATAGCGTCTGTATATATGAAATATTTCTAGCAATCAAACAAAAGATACATCCAAAACTGTGAATATGTGCTAAATATGTGTACAAAACTTCCAGCTACTGTAATCTCTCACAAAGCGATGGATTGTAATCGCTTTATAATACAGGTATTTAAAACAACTGGTGAGAATTTCTAAGGCAGTGCATAGATGTGTTTCGACTGGAAGATGTTGTGATGAGGCAGTTACTTTCTGATAAGGACAATAAATCCCATTGTAGACAGACTTTGGGGTCACAGATTAAATGGGGTTTTAATGTCAGTGGGGCTGTTTGCTGAGGGCCCCAATAACTGACTGACAGTTTGACTGGCCCTCTAGTGGAGATTCTGTCTATTTATCTTGATTCATTTCAATTCAGTTTTTATCCATTTCAAGTTTTGGTGATACAACAAACAAAATTTTACATTTGTAGTGCATACACACAATAAAGGCAATACAATTCAGTAAGTTATTGAGTTGTAAATTAATGTGTGCAAGTTTTTTTCTAAATGTGCAAAAATTAATTAAATTGATTTTGTGTGTGTGTGTGTGATTTTGACTTTTGCAGTTTACTTTTACCAGTTCTGTGTCCAATAATTCAGTATGCTTTCCATTCATTTGCGTAACAAAACTTAAATAGTATCTATTAATACTAATTAATTGTTGTCTAATCTAATTAATCTAATCTGCCTCCCTTTGGAATCTCATATATCATACGATTAAGTATGCAAAATCTTACGTTTAGATTGCCTTTGTGATCATACTACTCATTTTAATATAATTTAAGGCTTTCTGCATTTGACCTAACAAAATAAGTGACCACAAATTATGATGTTGGTATGCCTAAATTCAGCATTTAAAATGATATACAATATTGTCGACCAGAGTTTTCATTTTCATTTCATATCTTGTTTTGAATGTGATATAGTATATAGTTTTCATATGTATTAATTCAGTCACATTTCTTCAACAGTAAACATGATTACAAGCAGGGTTAAATAAACAAAGTTGGAATGAGCTTGCTCCCCCTGTAGGAGGACACGCTTCTACTTGCTCTGAAACAGAAATGAATTATTAGCACAATAGCATCTGAATCAGCCTCCCATTGTTTTCAGTTGAATTAATTACACAGAAGGACAATAAGCAAAAAACAATCTGATGTGGAATATTCGCCCTTTCTCACGCGGGCGACAGCTGATGACGCCACCTTCATGTCGAGAGCTCTGATTTGTTAAGCGGTGCAAAGACGCAGATGATTGGTCAAATCTACTCACAAACCCGCCCATATACGGATGTTGTTTTTTTCACTGGCGTGCTATGGTGACAGTCCAGCTAAGGTCCGACTGAATTTATATTTATTTTTAGTTGTTACTGTGCGTAATATGTTACCGGATATAAAAGGCACGTGTTCATTTGTGGAAGACAGTTTTAGTCGTTTTCCTTCGCAGAGTAACATATACGGACTGTGCCAGGCTGGCGAACAGGAGTTACTGGCAGCGACTCTGAAGGGGAAAGTGGTGTGCTTCAGATATCAGGACCTGCAGAGAAAGATCAGACCTGTGGCCAGAGAGATTCAGTTCACATATATACCAGGTGACAGGCAGCTCATCTGCTTCGAAACTCTTTTGTTTAGCTGTCTAACGCAAAAAATGTTTCTCTTTTCTGTTAATGTAGTTGATGCAGAAATCGTCTCCATTGACGCCTTCAACAAATCAGCTCCTAAAAGAGGACTGGTCGTAGGAATAACCTTCATAAAGGTGCGCTTCGTCATTAACTCACACAAGTAACTAGTTATTACAGATGAAAAAATCGTCCGCATTCATTCATTTTTCCCCACCCTTGAGAGCTGTGAACCACTTCTATTTCTGCCCATAAATGTTTAGATGCAGGGGGAAATGTGTGCGTGTACAGTTCATGCATTTCTTTGTTGTTTATATCTTTCTGTCTCTTTTTCTTTCAGGACTCAGGAGATAAAGCAACTCCTTTCCTTAACATTTACTGTGATTATGAACCGGGGTCCGAATTTAACCTAGAGTCTATTGCACGTGAGTCATATAAGCAGTTTTTTATTAGTGAGTTGATGCCCTGGCATGTCTTGAGCCTAAGAGGTCTGCACAAATGATGTGGTTTAAATGATACCTATATTAGTATGATGACAGTCTTCATAGGTATGAAGGAACAAATGAGGTCGAAATGTTATACTGAATGATCTGAGGCTTTCATCCTGTTGACAGAAAGCTGTCTGAACCTGGAGCTCCAGTTCACACCGTTCCAGCTTTATCACACCGAGTATGTCATTGTGTTTCTATAAAATAAGCGATAAAGTTTATATGTTGACTTTTTTTTTTTTTTATATTTTGATAAATGAAACACAGTGTGTCTTGTTATTTATTAATTTTTTCAGGGTGCATTGTGGAGATGGATCCAGTGAGACTGTGTTTCTCCTCAGTGGGCATGATCAGCGCATACATCTTTACAAAGAGGTCAGCCTGGTTTAGAAATGTTGTCAGAGTAATGGCTTTTAATTGTTAAGGGTTTTCTCTTGCTTCTCTCATACTCTTGAATTTCCCTCTCAATGTCTGGTAATAGAATGCGTCTCTGCACCAGTTTGAGGAGCAGCCAGTAGAAAGACTCTTTCCTGAACTGCAGGAGCTGCCAAGCAAGTGAGTGTTTATTTTTCTGCAGTTCAAGTTTTGATGATGATGGTAATAAGCATGTATCTTGTTTCATTGCAGTGTGTTATGGTTAAACGTCTTAAGCATTGAACAAAATCGGCGACTCACTGCGTTTGGATGTCAGAACGGTTCTGTGGGACTTTCTCTTGTCAACCAAAAGGGACCTGGTGAGTAACACACACTTACACACTTTACCTTTCTTCTTAAAATGTAATGTGGTGATGATTTAAAGTTCTGACTTTCTTTGTACATTTGGCTTATTAGAGATTCTCCAAAACTGGCGTGTGAAGCATGACAGTCCCATCTCCACTGTGTTGCTGTTCCCTTTGAAAGAGCAGCACGAGAGCACCGACACGAACAGTGAGTGATCCAGCTCAAGTGATCACAGAAATCAACCACACTTAAAACAAAGAGAGTGTTTAGGGCTTTAGGCCATTGTCTAAAATGTCTAGAGTACAGACAGTCACATCCAGATCACTCTGAATTCATATTTAGATTAAACATTTTTAATGAGTTGTGCTTGATTATTTATTTTTCTGCAACATTATTAATGACAGACAATCTCCAGTCTGTTGTTATTGATCGCTCTTTCTTTATTTTTCCTCACAGGCAGTCAAAGGGAAACATTTAATCTGTTGGTAACCAGTTCAATAGAAATGGCTGTTGTGTACAGGCAAGAGCCTTTTTAGTATGTTGCTTCATGTTCTCCACCAAGTGTCTGGTTGAGTGTAAAATAAATGTGTGTGTGTGTGTGTGTTCAGGGATGTGGAGAAGTATGGACTGAGCAGACAGCTGTGCTTGGCAGAAAGTGACCAGTGCGATGCAGTTCTCTGTGCTCTTGTTGTTGATCTGGATTTTGATGGACAACATGAGCTGTTGCTGGGAACATATGGACAGGTACAGTGCTGGATTTAAAGTACAGAAACACTTGCTGTGGAACTAAAGTATGCCACAATGAAAGAGTTTGAAACTGTAATTCAAGCAGCTTAGCATGTGTTTGATTCCTGATCTACAGGACCTACTGTGCTACAAATTCCACAAACCAGTGGGAGCTTTTGAAGATAAGTTACAGCTGCTGTGGAGACGGAGTTTTAAAAGTCCCTTGCTGTCACTGATTTATCTCGACCTGGATGGTGATGGACTGAGAGAGCTAGCTGTTCTTACCTTAAAAGGCCTGCATGTCCTACAGGTAACAATCACAGAGCTGATTCATTATTATTATTATTATTTTGATGTGTTCAGTTAATTAATCCTCTGTGTTTTGGTTACGTATTTTTCCCCCTCCACAGCACAGTCTGAGAACAACAGCAGATCTTGTTCTTCAGAGATTATCCACTTTAGTATCAAGACTGCCTGTTTCTTCAGAAGACCAACCAATCGAAAACCAAGATGGCGAAGAGGAGTCCATTTCAGTCAGCAATGAACTGAGAACTGCAGCCACCTAACACTGACTTTTATGTGATAGATATTCATTTTTAATTTAAAGGTGGCAAAGGAGAAGCATAGGAACAGTAAAATATCAAATTTTCTTTGTGTAAGAATGCACGCTAGAATCTGCAAGCATAGCTTATCCAGTGTTTTGCTGGTTGGATGGTGTCTCCTGTAGAGAGATGTCACTCTTCAATAACGAGTTATAATGATAGACTTGAATTTTGCACCAGTGCTATGACTGAAGTTGATGCTGTTGATGATGATTCTTTGCTGATGCCATGTTTGTTGCCAGACTTATTCAATTCGTCTTAATGATCATAAGCAATTTTTGTTCAGTGTGACCTAATTTCTGTGTCTATTGGCTTTGGGAAACAGGTTTTTCAGTTAAATAAATTACTAACAAAAATGATATTATTTTGCCAGAACTTTGAAGGACCTTATGTACAGATTTGAACAATTTTCCATTGACACGTTGATTAACTTTCTATTAAAACTTGTCTTTGTTTATTTACAAAATCATAACCTGCTACTGACTTTTGCTAGTCAGTAGCAGGTGATATTAAAGGTAGGGGATATTCACATTTTATTTGTTAAGAATTTCAAATAACACGTCATCAATAATGTTGGTCCATTTTGAATCTACTGAGAGATAAATACTTGATATGGATTCATTTTAGAATTCAGGAAAGTTCAAAGCTCTTCAGGCAAGTGGTGTTGCGGTTTTTCTATATCTCCAGTAGAGGGCGTCCTCAGTTAACATCCTATGACATGTAAAAGATCCCGAGGTCAGGCTTGACGTGACTCAGTGTGCAGTCTGAGACTGTTATGTTTGGCTCTCTCTGTGTTTGCAGCTAGATAATACTGTACCCCCATCCAGGTCAGGCCTCTAGATTTAGACGTGGACAAAAATGTTGTTTTAATGGTCTGAGGGTGAGTGGATTTTAATAGTTTAGTTTTTTTTTTTTTTTGTATCTTCAGCCACAGATTTGTGATGCATTGGGAATCCAGCTGTTTGGATGTCAAACTGTTAAATCCTGCAGATAAACATTCTTAGCCTCTCAAAAGAGTAGCTGAAAGATGTCCGATTTATCAATTTCAGCACAACAGAAAATTCCCATTACTATATTAATTTTGTAATATACAGAGGTCCAAAAGGTCAAAAGGCTAACCAGTGATGCCCATTTATCTTCCAAGAATACCCAAAAGCACATTATTTTGTCTGTTGTTTTTATGTATCATATATGGTTTGTTTTTGGAGTATATCATTCCTAGGTTTTTTGACATGTAATATGTTATTTATATTTCTATATTTGGTTTTATTTAGCTTTTTATTTTTCAAATTTAAATGGTTTTTGTTTTAGGAGGCTTGGAGGCTCTAAATAAACCCTTTGGGTTTTCTGCCTCTTCCTGCAGCGTATAGATTGTACTTTTATACAGAGAAAACGCAATTACAATTACGAGACTACCATTCAAAAGTTGGCAAGATTTTATGCTTTTGAAAGATGTTTTTTTAATACTCACCAAGGCTGCATTTACTTGATCAAAAATCATGTAAAACAACAATAGTTAAAAATTACAATTTTACAAAATTTATGTTTTAATATATTTTAAAATGTAACTTGCATTTGAATTCAGCAAGCTGAAGTTTCAGTAGCCTTTACGTTCTTCAGTATAACATGACACTTCAGAAATCACTCTGATATGCTGATTTGGTGCTCAGGAAACATTTCTTAATGTTGTGCTTTCTGATATTTTTGTGAAATTATACTAAAGTACTAAAAATGTTAACTGAATTCATGCAAGTGGTGTAACCAAAATGTGAGCTCACCATTTATTTTATTTTTTTATAGCCTAGACTACCCTGTCCAATGTATGGTCTCATCACAAAGGTGTTAATTGTGTGTTCATTTGCACAACAGCAATCCCACTGTTACAAGACAATATTCACAAGACAAACTCTTCACAATGACGTCTTCACTAATTTAATACATTGTCACACAAATTTACTGTTATACAAGACCGGTCAACTGAAAAAAAAAAATTATTAATAGCAATATAAAAAAAAAAAAAAACAAATTAAAAATTAAACGATACAAAACATTGAGTCCAGTCTTATTCTGGAAATAAAGGTAATCTTAACAGTCCCATTTCTCTCCCTCCGGGTCATGAGATAAGACATGCTATGGTGCTGAGCTCTAAAGGTGACTGGGAGCTTAGTGGATGTTATAATGGGTTCAGTTGGCGTGCTGTGCAGTTGAAAAACACAGTTTAAGAGTGTACGGGTAAGGCCCACCTGAGGAAAAAATAAAATTTAAGAAACAATGGTTAGCGCAAACAGCTCAAACTTAGAACAGTATAAAAATATGCAGCAGCTAGCCACAGTTTGACTCACTAGGGTTCGGCATCTGGTGGTGGTTCATCATAGCAAGAGCCTCCATAGCATCATTTACAGACTCCCACTCCAACAGACCAGATGAACTTCTCTCACCTGCAGTTCCACCAACACAAGAGCACACACACACATGCGCGTGTATTTATGTAGAACCAAACACTGTACACACAGTAAACGTACTGTTTTATATATAAACACATTCAACTGTGTAACTCACTCTTGCCGGTGAACAGTTTGACGCTGGCTGGATTCTTGATTTCCAACTCATCACAAATCTGTAGATAAAAAAAAAAAAATTATTAAACCCTACTATTAAACCCTTAATTCCACATTAAAAAAAAAAAAAATCACAAGACACTTACGTCAAAATTTGATACAAAAAAAAAAAAGTGTTATCTTTTCTTCCCTATCGTGACATGCTCAAATTAAATGGCTATTGGATGGAACAGATAAACAAAAAATTCAGAAAATTGTTGAAAGGCGGAAATGTTACAAACTCAAAAAAAAAAAAAAAAAAAAAAAACACACAACACGTTCCATAAAAAAAATAAGAATTGTATATACATACATCTATAGATGACAATTAGCTGAGTTTCCATCCAAATTTAACTTTGAAAAAAATTTGAATAACGACGCATAAAGCGTTTCCATCCAAGAGGTCATAGAGAACAATAACTACTTCCTGATGAAGTGGCACTAAATATCACTAAGAAGCCACTGAATACAATCATTTTCATAAAGAATACATTATTTAGAAAGCAGACGAAACACAATAAATGTGGTCACTGCTATCAGAGGTGGATGCCTGCTGTTTGGGAACGTAGTCAAGCAATTTTACAGGAATACTTTGACAACAGGCTTTGCCCAGCCATTAAAGAATGACCACAAAAACATTTCAGACGCTGTGAAACGAGATTGGTCTGCTGGTTAGAGAGGTTATGCCATCTCATAGAGCAGTCACATGACTTTTGATGTGCATGGAGACATTTGTTCACAAAATGCGTTTCCATCTCCCATTATTTGCATTAAGCCTTTTTTCAAAAACAACCTCAAGCAAGCATGCACTTATTATATTTTTTTGTGAATTAAGGATTTATTTTTTTCCATTTAGCATTTCCATCACTTGTTTTCTGATGCGATACCTCAAAATGTGCCTAAAAACAGCTTGATGAAAACAAGCTAGTGAGAGACACCTCCTCTGACCTGACTGAAAGCTTCCACAGTGCAGTCTGGTGGACCGTTGAAGAAGTGCAGTACATTGCTGGGCTGCTGAATGCGGTTCTTGGCGGCCTGCTCAGGGGTGGTGAAACGGTTGTTTCTGTTGCCGTGGAAATCCTTAAAACTACAACTGCCATCTTCTAGTTGGTATGACTGACCTGGCATTATGGCCTGTTGTTTGGATACACTGCAGACCAAAGGACAAACAAATTAAAATCAAAATACAAAACTGCAGTATCCTACGGAAGTTTTAAGCGGCCATGCATTATAATTTTTTTCCTTTTTGTTTTCTCGTTATCTCGACATAAAGTTTGTTTTCTCGTTATAACGACTTAATTTTCTCGTTATCTCGACAAAGTTAGTTTTCTCGTTATAACGACTTATTTTTCTCGTTATCTCGACATAACGAAAGTTTGTTTTCTCGTTATAACGACATGACAGTTTTACTGTTGCTATAGTAACAAACTTAACTTTAACAGGCATCTGATGGACAACCATGCAGACGCTCTTACTGTAGCCTATATTTCAGCAAATTTTGCTTCGCCTAGGTAATAACGTCTACACAATATATAAATAAAGGCTGATGAATCACTGTTGATTTTTCCAGAGACAGTACAACTAACGTTTTGTTTTTGTAATTAACATGTTTAAATGGCAACACCGTGCCATTAGAGCTGCTTGGATTAAACTCACTTAACATTTTCCCTTTATTTGAAATAAAATTATATATAATTTGTAGTAGTCATTATATGATGTGGTAGATATCATGTGTGTTACAAGCTTCTGTTTGAAAAGAGCGTTCATGTGTACGTGTAGTGTATATGTGTGTAGAAAAAACGATTACAACATTATAGAACAAAACTGAATTAAATTAGCTTATGGATTTTACATATTATTATTTTGATTTTACATATTTTACATTTTATTATCACATTTCTCATCAATATGGTTAACAATAAAGATTAGTAATAAGGAAAAGAAGCACATCAGCCTACATCGTTAAATCCCGTCCGACAGTGATGTCAACCTTGGTTTTGATAAAGCAGTTATTTTATGAGACAGAACGCGTTGGTGAAACTCATGCATCTAGCAGGAACTTAATACACAAAATATTCATATTTATTCAAGCATTTAACATTTATGAATTAATTAAATGTCAGTAATGAACAAGAATGCACAAATTGTAGCGATCACGAGGAAGGTCCGCGTACAGTAAAGTGGACAACACTGCATCAGTTATATTCAGGTCTATAGTGCCACCTGCTGGCGCAGTTTTGTAACTTCTTAGAGAAAACTAAGTCGTTATAACGAGAAAACGAACTTCGTTATAACGAGAAAACGAACTTCGTTATGTCGAGAAAACGAGAAAATTAAGTCCTTATAACGAGAAAACAAACTTCGTTATGTCGAGAAAACGAGAAAATTAAGTCGTTATAACGAGAAAACGAACTTCGTTATGTCGAGATAACGAGAAAATTAAGTCGTTATAACGAGAAAACAAAAAGAAAAAAATATATAATGCATGGCCGCTTAGAACTTCCGTAGTATCCAGATAAATTATGCAGATCTAGATCAACTTGTTATGAACTGATAAACAACTGTGGTCTGGGCCATTTACTAATTATTAAAAATGTAAATATTTTTATGTAATGTTATTTTCAAATAAATAACTAAAAAATAAAATATACCGATATATAATGGAAACACATGCTCAAAAACACTTCCATGGTACACACCAGACATTGAGTTTCTGTCCAAACAGCATGTTGTTGTTGAGGTGTGAAATGGTTCGGTCAACAGCGTAGCAGTCTCCCATCTCCACCATCGCAGCGCCTGGTTTACTCTTCATAAATTTCACCTGAGCACACACAGAAACACTCAAAATAGGAAACAAGCAACTACATACACTACTGCTAAACTGTCTGGGGTCAGTAGGTGTTGTTTATTTTTTTAAGAAATTAATACTTAATTCAGAGAGAACACATTAAATTGGTCAAAAGTCATATTAAATGTCTTTGCTTTCAAATAAGAGCTGTTCTTTTGAACGTCCTATCCAAAGAATCCTGAACAAAACTGCTTCCAGGTTTCCACAAAGTTTTAATCCCATCAGCCACTCACCCTTTCCACATTGCCATAGAGACAGAATATGTTGAAAACTCTGTCTGCATTGATCTTGGTGGGCTCGAGACCGTACACCATGATCACAGGAGAGTCAGCATGAGCGCTGTATTCCGGCGCAGGAGGTCCATGTCCATACTGCGCCCCACCGAACCGGGGTCCACCACGGCCACGTCCCATTGGGGGTCCCATGCGCCTGCCCTCGTAGTGAGGAGGGGGTGGGGGAGGTGGTCCATAGGTTTCATCATAGTGACCATAGCCCCCCTGAGGACCACCTAGAAAATGTATTTTTAATTAAATATACACTATACGCCTTCAGTGCCTCTAGTTGAACCACTTGATAATGTGTATCAGACTGACCATATTCAGGTGGATGATCCCCCAGCAGTGCTGGCTGCCTCTGCCGCTTGTTTGGGTTCGCGTTGGGGTCTGAGAAAGAGAGACAGGACAACGATACAACATCTCAACTGCTATGAACATAAAGAGGGCAAACACAAAAGAAAAGGGAAGGCAGTGCAGTTCTGGGAGTGACATGCAGTGAGCATTAGGTGTTAATACTACTAACTGACTGCAGTACTAAGCCATAATGGAGATTTCTTTTCTTAGACCACATGACCAAACACACACCTTGTGAACTGTCCCAATTGCCATCTGCATCGGTATCTGCACAGACAGGTATACACAAATCAGATTAAATTAAGCAATAAAATTATATACAAAAACTTGACTTAACTATACTTCCCAAATCATGCATTTGCTCATTACTGATGGTTCAGAGGAGCGTTCAAAATAATTACGTACTAATAAATTAAGAGGTTTGTTCCAAAGAAGAGCGGTCTGAACTAATAAACACTTTCAGTTCTGAGTATGAGATGACACCCAAAACCACATCGATGTCATTTTACAAAGTTTCACAGAAAAAGACAGCAGAGGTAACTACAACAACACTTACACATACAACATATTTTAGAAACCGGAACTTAAGTGAACACAGAATGAATTAACTTTCACTTAAATTTTATAAAATATTAAAAACTTTAAGAAGCGGTTCTTATGTTTAAGTTAAAATGAAACACTGCTGCAACCCATTTTACTTTCTTAATCTGACCTTTTCCAATGTTCTCGTTATATAGTTCACATAGAAAATTTGGAATAATGTGCACCAATACATCTTGCAAAATCAAAGCCCAGAAAAATGAATAAGAAAAGTTGACTCAAGCTAGACAGATGAGCAAGGCTGCCGATTAAAAAGGTGGTAGGTCTTTTAAGAGTTAAATTTTAAAAGTCATCATACAATGGAAAGAACAACAGATCTTTTCTTGAGTAAATCAGATTATCTAAAAGGAAGAAAAAAAACAACAGCAGGAATTGATTCAGTCTTATCAGTTATTGATTGCATGAGGGTAGATCTATATGAGAATTTGCAGTCAATCACAAGGAATGGGAGGGATTTAAGTAGACTGAATGATTTCTTCAAAGAGAAGTGTCATTTTAACAAAAGACAGGATTATGACATTTTAATTCAAACATGATCAAAATATCAATCATTATATGCACAGATCAATTGTTCTCAAGATTAATAACATGCATTTAGAAGATAGAAAGAGTGAATTTTCATTCCATGTCAACATTTTTTTTTTTAAATACTTGATAATTTAAATGAGTATTCACTCATTTTCACTCCCACAGGAAATATTACCTGCTAAAGATGAAAGAAAACATTCAAAATATCAGTCACTTATGCCACATCATCCAGACTGAAAGAGTCTGAAAGGAAATAAGACTGCTACATACATCCGCTCATAAAGAGAAAAAAAAGACAGGATTCTTTATTTAATGTTATTCAAGGGTCTTCACTTCATGCCAAAAGGGTGTAATATTTTACCAACAAAGTTCCAGCTGACCCAGCCAGGACAAACAGTTTGAATGAGCGGTGTGCTCTACGCCCATTTAAAAACCAAAAAAACAAATGCAGCAGGCACCAAGGTCAAAGTGTAATGTTCTTTACCAGTCGCCCTACTTCTGATGATTTTGTTTTCATTCAGTTCCTTAGGATATTTCTCCCAGTCCGGTGCATGCGTTTTTGGTGTGTTCCAGGCACATCGGTGCTTACCGTAGTAGTAAAGGTGGATAGCAGACAGCAGGCGGTGTCGAGTTTAGAAGAGACGCCACACCAGCGGTCAGACTAATCCACACCTGCGTCACACAGGGGGCGTAACACAGGGATCAGAACACGGTCAGCCGTGCCCAATGAATAAAACAGATTCAACACAGAGAAGAAGAGGAGGAGAAGGAGGGATGGAGAAATGAGAGATAGAAAGCACTTCAGTCCACATAGAGACAGGGCTTGGGGAGGGAGAACGGAGGATCGGACTGTGTGATCAGTGGGCAGCTGCGGTCCTTCCCATGTGTTACGGTGGTGTATTGTTGCTAATGTCACCCAAAGTGTCTCGTCTGGTGCATTTCACTATCTTTAGCAAGTTGGTTTAGCAAGATGTGTTTGCGACAATCTCACGTTGATTTCAGAGCTGTAATCATGTGGTTTCGGATGTGTCATGGTGCGAGGTCGATGTCATCTCTGTTAGTTATGTATCGACAAATGTCTGCTCTTTGCTCGGCGAGAAGTGACGATCTCAACTTGTCATGCTGCGCGCAACAAGACCACTGCCTCTGTGTTGGAGCAATCTTGGCTTGTGTCGTGATGATAATGTCGACTCGCTGATCTCTGCATAAATCTCAAACAATTTGTTTGCTGGTGTATTGTCATAGCAATGTCAGTTTGGCATGTTGTCATGGCGGTCTCTGACCATGGCACCTGTGTTGTTGCAATCCTGATCTGGTGTGTTTTCACTGTAATGTCAGCTTCATGTTCGCATGTTGTTCTCAGGAAAGAGGAGAGAAGCGAGAGCAAAAGTAGCCCAAACACCCAAGAAACATGATGACATTAGGCAGGGAACGAGAAGAAAATATCTGTGTAATTCTTCTCTGATGTTCTGTGTATCTGTACCACTTTGCTTCATGTGTTTGCTGCTCGATCAGTCGATGTTGATGTGTGAAGGTCTTCGGTGATTGGCTGTAATGTATTATCCAAAGAGATTAGACCCATTCCCCTAAAATGTGTCATTAACTCAGACAGATGTCCGCCACCTTTGTAGAGAATGGAGATGTTAGCTGAGTGGAAGGATATCTTGAGTGTATTTTTTTTAATCCGTGTGAATTTGCCATCTTTGAAGCATTTAAAGTTGTTGTGAGTTCCGTTTCACTGTTCCATGTGGCCTGTTGAATTGCTGCGAGTGTGTCTTGCAGGGAAACTTAAGTACATGGAAATGTTTTGTTGGATGTAAAATGTGCTCTGCAGCTAGTTCTAGTACAGAAGCTTAAATGTATCACAACTCACGAGTAAAAAAAAAAAAAGCTCAGCAGTTTTACCCTGAGAGACCTGATACATAGACATTTTGCATAAGGAAAAAGTGAAGAACACTGAATATGAACCGCTGCATCTAAATAAGAGTCCTGGAGTTTAAAAAAAATAAAAAAATAAAAAAGAGTCACATTGTTTGATGATTTACAAACATGTTCAAAGGTGAATCGTTTCTACAACCCAAAAGCATTTACATAAACTCTGGCAAAAGAAAAAAAGAAAAAACATTCTGAATGCAAAATCTAAAACAGAACAGTGGATTCAATCTGGTTAAAATTGGTTCCCTAGTGACCCGTTAAATTTAGCTTGGACCACTATGATTCTTTACATTCAGAAATCTACCCATCTCTTACATAAAGCCTGGCTCTATGACCTTGTTCAATACTTGCCCTATTGCTGGGGTGTCAAATCCTACTCCTTGAGGCAATGTGTCCTGTAGAGGTCTAACTTCAGTTTGTCCCAACACACCCACCAAGAATTTCTAGTGATCCTAAATATTAGCTTGATTCACAGATTTAACTGGGAAGTGCAGTTCAGCTCCAATATTCTGCACCCTGCCCTAGTGCAAAGCATAAAATCAAATCTCCATCATGTAATATGCTAGATGCAGTGTCATGCTTAAGGAGTACAGGTGAAAGTGTCTGCTTCTCAGGATTTGTGTGTATACGAGAAACATTTGTGCTTTAACACAAAACGGGTGACATGCGCAGCAGACAAGTTTATGTCTATGAGCTCTATGTCTATGACATTCATGCCCTCTCAAGTGCATGTTTTTGGTTTAAATGAACGGATGTGTTTTTTTAAAGGCGCATGTTCTTTTTGTGAATGTGCAAGACTGCGTGTCCATGAAAGAACGTCTCTATGCAACTACAACTGTGTAAATATTTGTACTGTAATCCAAAAAGAAGGAACACAAGAATGAAGCAGCTTCACTGAAGTGAAATTCTTGGGAAATGGTCTTCTATATAGATTCCCAAGAAATCACTTTAGGATGCTTGTCCACACACCCATCCCCATAAACTATAAGAAGCACAGACAAGAGTGCATGAGCTGTACTGTACCTTGGCCACTCAGACTGGGGTTGGTGTAGTCCCAAGTATCCTGATCATTTTTGAAGACATTGAGACGCGGTGGCTATACAATAGAAAGTGAGCTTTCATTAGTAATCAAAGTAATATTTAGTCATAACCATTTAAAAACAAATATGTGCAGCCATTAGTCGCAGTGTGACTTGCATCCACTCTTATTATGATCATTCACAACTCCAATGCACCAATGTCATCAATATTTGTAGAATATGACTTGTAATTTATATGTATTTTGAAGAAGGAATAAGGATTTTCATGTTTAACTCAATTTCCTACCTAATTACATTTTAGAGCTTGAAATAACTACATTATGCTGTATTGACTCCATGCCTGCAGAGGGCACTGTAGAGCACAAGAGGTATTATACACAATGTTTTGGGGTACTAACCTTGGCATACTCAATTTTAAGGGTGCAGCAGCCTGAGTAAATGTCAGCTCCATTGAGAGAAGCTTTGGCTCTCTGTGCACTCTGGACCGAGTCAAATGTGACCAAAAGTCAAGGAGAACAATATGTTGACTGTAAATAAGAGCATGCAGAGTAAACTACACTTTGACAGGGTTTGGTCTTGTGATAAGACCCATAACACTGTGCAGAAATCATTAAACCACATTAGAGAAGATTTTGTTCAAGGATATTCGACCATGGCTTGAACTCCATTTTTCCTGAAGATCACAATCCTTTGCACAGGTCCACAGTTATTACATATGGTGTAGAGAACATCCTATAGAGAAAAAACGACGATGTATAAACAACAGACACAAGGATGAGGACAAGCTCAAATGCAATCGTAGATAGCTATGCAATGGAGTCTAATCAGCCACATCATGAATGGGTGTTATCGAAACAACTTACCGTGGTAATGGGGTAGATGGGGTTCATGATGGTAAGGAGCAGTACGTTGTTGACGCTCCTTGTATCATCAGAGTTGCTGGGCCGTGAGATTTTCTGACTGGTAGAGTAATTGATGTAAGATGGTCGGCCAGCGATGTAGATTTGATTATTGTTAGCATACGTCACTGCGTTTCCTGAGCCATTCATGTCCTCAAACTCCACCAGAGCCTGACGCTTCTTTGGCATCAACACAACGTAACTGAAAGACAGACGCATATATACAAAGACTTTTAACAACAATTCTCTAGAAACTGTGCACAATGCAAACCAATGAATAGCTAACTGTTAACTTCTTACACAAATTGCCAAACTCACTTTTATTTAATATTTTTAAAAGAGAAAATATCTCTGTCAATTTGGGGGCCTTTGAATATTGTGTTGGACAATAGGGAGCCTTTGAGTCAAATAGGTAGAGAGCCAATGGTTTAATGTAACTTTTGTCATTATTGTTCTAAATTCATCCCAAATACACACTTTTAACTTATTCATTTCCCTCACTGTCACCAATGAATGGACTCGGATAAGCACTACAAGAAGTGAGGATGCCATATGGCAAAGGAACAATTCCTTTCCCCCATGAACATTACCTGATGGTGCCAAACTCCTGGAGCGCCTCCATCAGGTCAGTCTCGGTGATGCCGTCAATAAGCCCCCTTACATGTACCACAAGCGAGGGCAAGGTCTTGTGCGGGTCGTCATAGCCCTCCTGAACATTCAAAAAAATGAAGAGTGAAAGGTTAAATCAAACAATACATGTAAAACCAAAATCCTTGTGAACGTTTAAAGCAAATATATAAGATTTGTATTTGTTTCACTATATTAGCCAAAATTATGCAAAATTCAGTATACTGTAGTAAATAAAGGCTCAGGCTAGCAAAATGGATATAACTAGCATCGGATTCAGAGTTTTCGGTTCAAACTTGAAATTTTTGAAAAATTATTCATTTTCAAGTTTTCTCGTGAACACCACATTTTCGATTCAGTTAATTGTCTGTAACATACTGTATGAACGCTTTACATCATAGGCTGATCTGACTGACCAGAACAATGAATGAGCACTGAGTAAAGCACTCAAGCCACTGGTACCAGCAGTGTTTCTCATGCATAGAATTTACATTGGCGGGCTTCCCAGCAGAGTGGCCAGGTCCATGTATTATATGCAACTTTTATGAAGGCAATTTAATGCCAAATAGATTTGCAAACGCAAAAGTTGTGGAAGTGTAAATAAAACCGTAAGTGTAAATTAAATTTGCATGTGCAAGAGAAGCTTTGTGAAGGTGTAAAATGCATTTCAAGCATAAGAAAAAATTATTGGCAGCATTTCACTGTTACTCATAAGTGTAATTCATATATTGTGAAACTGCAGCTTCAAGCTACAGCAAAATAAATATGATCTGCATTCAATGACTTGTGAACAGTGATTTGCCAGTGAAAACAACAGTTTAAAGAACTGCAAAACGGATTGACTGTGTGAAATAAAATTAAAAAAACTGTTGCAAACGTCTAAATGACTTGTGCATGTGGTGCAAAAAGTTCCCGAAATAAACCGATATGTACAGCTCCGTCTTTCTTTTCTCTGGGCTAACAGATTCTCTCACTCACTGAGTTTTGCAAGCGTGAGGGAGAGGGCGGGTCCACCTCCTTCTTGTAGCCAATAACATTAGGCTCACACTTACTATCCATTTATCTGATTGGTTCAATAATCACATCATATGACAAAACATTAACCTTCATTTAGTTCCAGATCTTTCTTGCTGCCAGAATGGTACTTTTAATGTACACATAGGCTACATTAAAACAAATTAATTAAAACCTAATACTTTGTAAGTTGAGTACCATTAGGCTAGACTCTCATGTGTTTTGTGAGTAGGGCTGTGCAAAAAAATCAAATGCGATTTTCATGCTCATGTAGTCAGTAAAGGCGATCCTGTAATTAGTGATATATCTCCAGCTTGTGCGTTCAAAACTAGCCCAATCGAGTTTCGTTACCGGGCGATAAATTCCATTTTTTTTTTTTTTGGCTGGGTTTCCTTGGTAAAATTCACATTTTAGGGGCTAAATATCACATTATTGGGATTGGGGTCGCAGCCGCAGACTTGGAAACACTGGCTGACATTTACTACACAGAGCCGTAGTTCACTGACAATCTACATGACAATCTAGGCGATTTGTGTAGCTTGTCGGTGGACTATGGCTCTGTGTAGTAAGTGTCGCTCCACCTAAACCAGTGTTGCCAAGTCCGTGGTTGTTTTTTATGTCCGCGGGTCAAAAAAACCCCAATCCCAATAACGTGATATTTAGCCCCTAAATTTCTAATTTCACCAAGGCAACCCTGCCACAATACTTAACCCTGGGACTACATTTTTCACGGGGAACCCTCTGGAAATGCGATTTGGCTAGTTTTGGACTGGTTTGGACTAGTTTGGAGTTTTGAGAAGCAATTGGGCAGGCTTTGTTGTGAAACCCTGGCAATCCTGATCTGAACGCAAGTGCTGGAGATATTATACTAATTACAAGAGCGACTTTACTGATGAGATGCGCATGAATAGTCGCATTTGATTTTTTGCACAGGCCTATTTGTGAGTTGGTGTTAAGATTACTGAATTGGTTTGGCTTTACATTGAAATTTAATATAATCTGCGACTCTGCATACACCATTGAGCTGATGTTAAACATTAAATGTGACAATGCTCAGCACTACAGTATCAGAGTGCTATACTTTGTGAAACCTTTTTACTAAACCAATAAAACTCCATAAATATGAATTTGTCCGTTCTTCAGATTATGTCTCGCTTTACAATTTTTAACACTCAATTGTATAATTTTGATAAATCTAATTACCGTATTTTCCGGACTATAAATCACACTTTTTTTTTTATTGTTTGGCTGGTCCTGCGACTTATAGTCAGGTGCGACTTATCAAAATTAATTTGACATGAACCAGGAGAAATGAACTAAGAGAAAACATTACCGTCTACAGCCGCCAGAGGGCGCTCTATGCTGCTCGGTGCTCCTGTTGCCTACACTTGATATAATGGAACGCCCCCTTGTGGCTGTAGACTGTAATGTTTTCTCTTGGTTCTTGGTTCTAAATAAATGCGACTTATAGTCCGAAAAATAGGGTACTTTCATGTGAAACTGTGATCAATCTATTATAGAAAGCAAGTATGAGCAACCAAATTATTTCTTTGTGTCAAGATTTGACTAAGGCAAACACTTACACTTCAACTTACACTTTACAACTTTCTTGAGTCTGCGTTTTCACAATACTTGAATTACACTTAAGAGTAACAGTAAAATGCTGCAAATAATTTTTTTCTTACGTTTGAAACGAGATTTACACCTTAATTTAATTTAAACTTACAGTTTTATGTACACTTCCACAACTCTTACCCTGCATTTGCAAATCTGTTTGGCATTAAATTACCTTCATAGATTTTGGGCTTCTTTTTTGTAAAGTTGAGTGACGCTGTAATGCAAGTAATGATAGAAGTAGACGTAGAGGAGTGGGATGACTTATTTTTAGCCTAAATTTTACAATGTTTTAGTAATGTATTATCATGGGCTGTAATAAAAAAACAAGTAGTCCTATACTACTACGAGTAAATATGATTTGAATACCCTACATTTTAGTAGGCTATAAATATGTGGCTATATTACAGCTCCCCTTTGAAGCTCTTGTGTTTTTCTCCTATCTCTCCAGTACTATTCTGCTGAGACGAGTTTTGTTCGCACTTCTGTTGCAGTTCGCTGATTTTTGTAAAATGGCTTCCGTTTTTGCTTTTCAGAAATAAAGAAATGTTTCAGTTTAATATGTTGCAGGCACATTTTTTTGGGTTATAAATAATTGACAAAAATACTAATGATAATAAATCATCAAAAATATTGGGCTTGTTTTGGAAGCCGTGGTTGCTTTATTTTCTCGCGAGAGTTGGTCAAGGTGTATTTCGGGGTGGTTTACAATTTAAAGCAACACGTTATATGTATGCATTTATTTTTATGGGTACTATTGGTATTTTGGTTGCACAATAAATTGCATGGAATTAAATTCATAGTAAACTATATATCTTTCTGGCTGAGATGCTTACCCAGAGGAACAAA
This sequence comes from Carassius auratus, assembly GCF_003368295.1. Classification (NCBI taxonomy): domain Eukaryota; kingdom Metazoa; phylum Chordata; class Actinopteri; order Cypriniformes; family Cyprinidae; genus Carassius; species Carassius auratus. The sequence goes on along the minus strand of NC_039247.1, from coordinate 13,776,597 downwards.
AAAAGTCAAAAGAACAATAGATTTTACTACGATCACTATCTGACAAAGCAAACAGAACTGTAATTATCGTGCATAATTTACAATGCATAATATTACGATGTAATTAAATGTAATAGTATCCCATATAATTCAAAAGAAATTCAATAAATAAAAACATTGTTAAAAACACATTATTTGTTATTTGTCACATGTAACGTTAGTAACGTTAGACCATTTTTATGCCGTGTGTAACTGTAAATATGAGGATTTCCCACCCGGCTACGACCGCGAGTATATTTCAAACCTGTGTGAAATAAGTTGCTGAGATGTATTAGATGCTGCGAAATACATATCTCATCTTGTGGCTAGTACTTATCATATCTTCCGCAATCGAATATTTTTTTCTCCAAACTGAACAGACGAACTAGCGTTGGCTACAAGCTAGCCTTGTAGCATCACGTGTTGAATGAAAGAAAAATGCATTTTACGAGAAAAAATTAAATCTAGCGCCAAACGCGTGGAAATACAACAAGCTGAATAAAATGAAAGTACCGTGGCCATTCCGTCGCCGTCTGTTTTCTGTCTTTTTGTTGCTCTGCCTCCGTCGCCGTAATAATGGCCTGCCGCAGCAGCCATGTTGTCTCAAATGAAACGTTCTAATGGAACACACTACTGGTGCTGCAGCTACGGCAACCCACATGAGGAGGCGGGAACGCGAGAGGAAAAGGAATCTTGGGAATCGTTGCGCTTCAACGCTTATTGAGAAACCCGCTAGACACTATTTAAATGCTTTGCAGTCGTGTTCGAACCCGTCTGATGCACTAAATGCCTTAGGGATAGCTGCTTTGCTAGTGCATTATACTATAATAGCGTAAACCTGATTATGCAATGACTATTTTTGTTTCTCGTTTTGGACTGAGCCAACATGCAGGCAATGTGTTAACAAGAAGAGGTACGCAAAAATCCGTGTTGGGATTTAAATGTCTCCTTCACACATTTCTCCTCATGTTGTCTAAAACTGATTTTGGTATAGCTGACGTTATAAGCGAAATGACATATAACTATACAAAATATTTGGTTTCAGTCCACATATAAAATGTATTGCTATTTTATGCACCTTCAATCTCTATAGAATTTATTTTTTCCCGTAATAGCGTTACACTTCTACATAAATGGTCTTTGGTTGGCAATATGATATTATGTCAAACTAGTGGTGGCTGTTATGAAAAAAAATTTCACCCAATGGTCACAATAATGATAGAACTATAAAATTATTTTGCTGAAAATATTTAACAAAATGTTTAGATTAAATTTTACAACTCTGTATGCCAAGTGTCACCACTGCAGAAACTTAACACCAAGCAAAGTAAAAATACCAAACAACGGAAGACATGTAAACATTAACTATATATAATTACAAATCCATACAAACTGCTGGTATAATATACTGGAAGTATATTCAATTCAGCTGGTTGAACATTTCAAAAATGTTTCCATTTAGACTAGAAATACCCGATATTAATAAAATTAATCAAATGAATAAAAAATCAAAACTCAGATTAAACATTTTGCACTGAAACAGTTGGGTTTGTAAAGCTTTATTAAAAAGACCATTGCCATTTTCAAAGCAAAAAAAAAAAAAAAAAAAAAAAACACTCTACAAACAAATAAATCACAGCATACTCTTCAGCTCATATAATACACTGACTAAATCACAACAGCTCATTCACCACCTTACCCACAAATCACTGACCACAGGAAACTGGCTCAAGACAGAAATTAAAACAATGGAGCTCTTAAAATGTTTTTTTTTTTTTTACAAGTCTGAATTGGAAGGGGATAGGTAAAAAGGAGAAAAAAATAAAATTAGCTGCTTGAGATGGATGTTTTTACAAAGAGCCTTAATTAAAATGTGGGGAGATAGAAGACAAAATAGCCATGTAGCTACAGAAGAACCAGTACTGAAATCATGGGGAGATAAAATGTATTTTAGCCCTGAGGCAAAGGTGGGGAATGGGGGTGAAGCATCAGTATTCAGATCAGTCAGCATCCGGTGTTGGACTTCTCCTTGGGCTGGCAGACCTGGAATGACTGAAACAAAGTGTCAGCGTCTGCTCATTTTCTACAAGAATGACACAACTGAAATGTGCTATTGTGTAAATATTAATTTACCCGTCTTTTTTGTGACTGACCGAACGAGACCGAGAGCGAGATCTGGACACACTACGTTCCCTCTGTCTAGAACCAGATCGTGAACGGGAGCGAGAGCGACTACAAATACAAAAACAAACAATTCAGAAGGCAAGTACAACACCAGTACATCTCATTTCACACATGTAAAACTGAAATAAATTAGCATGAGTAAACTGAGTACCTGACTCTACGGACAGGTGTTCTGGATCTGGACCTTCGGACAGGGCTTTTCGACCTGCGTACAGGTGAACGTGAGCGCCGCACAGGGGTTCTGGATCTAGAGCGGCCCGGAGAACCTGACCTTCAACACAAAGGTGAAGTTTAAGAAGAAAAAAAAAAATACAGCCCAGAAATCAAAGACAAAATTTAGAAAGCCAAAGGGTCCTACAGAAAGACTGCTTCTACAAAAGTGCTCTGGCACATCAAAGCAGCAAGTAGAAATATTGGAATTAAGAGTTGGTAGAAACAGGACTGTGGATAAATAACACAGCATACCTGCTTTTGCGTTTTGAGTATGAAGGTGAACGGTACCTTCTGAGAAAGAGATAAAAAATAAAAGAAAATAAATGAAATCAGTTTGGCAGATCTAGACTGTAAATCTTTCCAAACAGCGGGAACAGTGCGAGGACTTGCCTTTCATTGCTACGGCTACGAGAACGGTAGCGCCGGCCACGAGATCTGGACCGAGAGCGGGATGTTGACCTAAAAAGAAACAAAACAAAAGATTATAAAGTAATACAACAGGGTCAGTTAGAAACACAAAAAAAGTTGATTAAAACTACCTGCTGCGTCGACTACGCCTCTTGCTGAAACGATAACAGTCGTAGGCATAATGACCAGACTCCCCACACTGATAACAGCGGTCATTGGGGTCAAACTGTCTGCGGCTGGGACGGCCATAACGGGACTTTCTGGACATACCATTAGACATCTCAACTCTCACGCGGGCTCCACAAAGCACCCTAGGATTTTATAGATCAGAAGGTTATTCGTTTCTCTATGCCAAACAAAGGTGCACTCATACGAGTCCCCTCTTGTATTTTTCAGGGCCACACACTTTACATAGATTCAGGTTAACTTCAGATAAACTACAAATAACAAATTAACTCAAACAAATTACAATTATTCTGCTTGCAGGATAATACCACATAAGTTGGGGCCTTTGTGAGCGGAAAAAGAACAGTGATAAACCGCCGACACTCACCCCTGCGGGTCTTAGCTCCCTGAAGAGGTCAGGGGGTTAAATGTGCTGCAGTAGCATCATGGCAAATGTAGGCAGGTAGAACTCAAGTAGACTCACTTTCCATCCATCCCCTTTACGGCATCCTCTGCATCTCTGGCATCCTCATACTCTACGAAGGCGAAACCTGGAGGGTTCCGGGCAACCCACACACTCCGCAACGGTCCGTAGTAACTGAAGGCTCGTTCCAGCTCACCTTTGGCTGCACCATTGCCAAGGTCACCGACATAGACCTTACAGTCCGTGGCACGAGAGGAACTTCGAGAGGAGTAAGACATCTTGCACCTGTAGTATGGACAAAGGTAAAGAAAGTATATAAAAATTTTTTTTTTTTATTATTGTGCATTTATGATGCACAATAACCGATTCCACAAATACTCAAATTACAAATCAGATTTTAAACAGGGATTTAAGGACCACTGGGGGTCTCAGGAGGTCAGTGGAGATACCAGAAAATACATTTCTAATTACAAAATATCTTACAACCTGTCTAAGGGACAATCCACCAAAAGATGTATTTTTTTTTTGTATGCGTGTGTGTGTAATACAATGAAAGTCAATGGTGACCAAAATTTAATAGCAAGATTCTTCAAACTTGTATAGTTCTGCAAAATAACATGAGGCTGAGTAAATGACAGCTTTTATTTTTGGCTGAACATTAGGCATTATATAATGCAATTAAGTTGCACTCTATATAGGATTACTCAGTGTCCCTGGCTCGGTTAAGGTTAATCATAACGTTACCGGTCGTAAAATAGAGTTTCTCATCCTATAAATATAATAATGTCGTGTTGATAAATCAGCGCGAATGGAAGTACAAAAACGTGTGGGATAAAAACATCGCTACCCTTATCACGTGGATATTTCCAAATCGGTCAAAACTGAAGATATGAGATATGTTAGAACATTACTATAAAGAGTTAACACATGATTTATCTCGAGCATTATGTTTTAGTTTCGCTTTCCTCTGTAACACCAGTCTCCTCAACTGTCGAGCAACGGCCATGATGGACTGTTCAATCGTGTTTATCAACACAGCCCAAGTTAACAAGACTCAAACAATCAAATCCACACCGGACACCGCGACTAGGGCTGAGAAGCACGAAACGCCTGAGAATGTAGCAAGCGGTTTGCCTGTAAACAAGATTAACGCCATTAATAAGTGCGCCAGAAACGCAGGCCGCTCTTTGTTTGGCACGTTTTTGAATCAAACGACACACCTACCGAAACACACCGATCCATCAACTGACACAACCAGTAAACTCCCGAGCTCTCGTACAAGGTTTATAAACACATGCGACGAGAAACGACTTTCGATAATACACAATAAACAACACCGTCTGCTGCACGCGGACTTACGGAGTAACTCGACGTCCTCGGTTCCGTGTGAGGGCGCGTGGACGTCTTCTTCTTCCGGTTGATTAAAGGCGCTTCAAACAAACCTTGGCCTGCAGGATAAACAGCTAATAAATACAAGCAGACAGATATCTGATAATCGCTACTACCTCTAACCGATTAAAAACGTACGCATACAAATCAGAATAGCGCTCTCACTTCTTCTCTTATCTCATACTCCTCACGCTCTTGGCCCGGAAGCATCACCCGTCACCAGCTGAGCGTGCGCGGCCTCGTCGACTTCTCTTTCAAGAAGGGGCGGTGTCTTTAATGCTTGAACATGATAGGCTCTCACTGATGTAACTCAAACTAAAGGCGCGTTTTCTACTGTCTAATGTTTTTTTTTTTTGTGGCGGGTATTTTCATTCATTCCAGTAGTTCGTATATTTTGAATCAGCTGAGCTCAGCTAACTTACCAGATTCATTCATTGATTTAAGACAATTTCTGCAGGATGCAACATTAAGCCGTTGAATCTCTCACTTAACCGATTTATTAAAAACAGGAATCGTGTAAAAGCGTCTCACTCACAAATAACAAAAAGGTCATCTATATATATATATATATAACATTTTTTTTTTTTTTGTGAGCCGCTTGAGTTTTGATCACTGATCTATAATATAGAACATAGTCATATGTAGGCCTATATAGTCATATATATAGATCAGTGGTTTTGATATAATTCCCACATTATTATGTGTAGTTAGTATTAATTTTACAATATTCATAATTCTTGCATCCTCCAATGGAAAAGTAACTAAAGCATTTACAACACCTCGAAAATTGTTCAAAGTGTACATTGTTGCTGTTTACTGTTTATAAAAAGTAGAAAGTCTATAACAAAAGGGATATACGTTACTGAATGGAATTATAAATGAAAGAGAACGATTCAACAAATGGCTCTTGAGAATGTTGTGCTGGGATATTTACTATATTACAGCAAAATAATGGTAACTGTAATTAATTTTTTTTTTTCTAAAAGCAACATGTTCCAATCAGAATACCAAGAGCACAATATGAACATATATCTCAATTTATTAATGGTTTTACTTAAATTTAACTTCTGAAATTATACATTTGTGTAAATCGATGAGGTGACAGACTACAACATAGACTCATTATCTGGGTGAATATGTGAATGTGAATTATCATGATAATGATAATTATCACATACTTAATTTATTTGATCAGCTTTACCAGGTAGGTCCCATACTGACATGATCCTTAAGTGAAACTACCAATAGAAGATCACTTTCACTTGTCAAAGAGTTTTTGGTCATTTCTATGAAGTGACATAAGTGCATTTTCTCTCAGAGAGAGAGAGGGATAGCATCTCTTCACAGAAACATCAGTTACTGGTCATGAGACAGCATATAAAATGACATCAGATTTCTGTCAAAAAAAGTGCTACATCTTGCAGTTTGTTTAAAGTCCTCCATGACGCTGAGGGTCTGGTGGTGTCAAAAGTTCATAATACCTCTAATGTGCTTTGAAGCCAAACAACAGCTTTATAGCAGTGCAGTCATTTCAGGTACATTTGTTTATACAGAATGTGATATCTACTTTATGTACATATTACCATGGAATATACAATACACTGTGCATTTTCTCTCATTTAATTTGAATGCCATTAGTGTTAGTGTTTGTTTATCTGTGTTTGAGTATGATTGTTTTGTCTTTCTCTGTCTGTCCTCAGAAGCCGGTGATGTGACAGTAGGCCTCTAGGCTGGAGAATGTGATGTAGAGAAACCACAAACTGAGGAACAACAGTGAAGTCAGAACCTTTATCCTTTTGGGCCCGCCCAGCTCTCCGCCCACCGATGGCCGCCGTCGTAGCATGAGCACACCGATGTTGATGAAGGCGAAGATGGTGAAGAGTGTGACAGAGAATGCAAGTGAGCCAGGCTCTACGTGAAACACCTGACCTTTGACCTCCCAGTAAATGGCTGAAATGGACCAGGCCAGACCAATCCCCAGGAAAACATTAACAGAGTTGCTACCAGTTACATTTCCAACCGAAGCATCTGCATACTGATCCTGTGTAGCAGCGACCTTACTTGCAAATGTATCTGAAAAGAGGAAGCGGAGAGGAAAGTTGGTCGCTTTTGTCATATAATCAGACACTCAAGCTATGATACAGATTTACCTGGTATGGAGGTTCCTAAGGCAACAAACACTACAGCAGTGACTGTGTCACGGAGGCCCACCGTGCAGCCGAAATGAGATGCCAAATCTCCAATGACGGCGGTTAGCAGCCCAATGGCCAGAATGGACACAACAAAGCAAACCCAACCATTCCAGTATTCTGTGGGTGGAATGAATGCAAACAGAATCTTCCAGAACACTGTAACTGCGTGCATGAAATAATCACAGCACGATGGTTGCTGTGGCTCCCCTCCTTCCTCATCACCTTCTCCTGAAAGGAATGAGAGAAGGAAAGAAATCATCACCTGAAACAATACGCACACAAACACAGCATAAATCATTTTACATATATAGAAACATGCATAAACACTGAAATGATTTGATTCTACCTGCACTCACTGTTACCGCCTCAATGAACTGTTCTCTCCAGGAGTGTGTGCCAATTACGTCAGCAAGATTGGTATCCTTCAATAGGCGGTCTACTGTATTCTAAACACATATGTACACCACAGTGGAGCTCAGTGATTGAGAAATATGTCCATTAAACACCACTCAATCAAACTGATCAATCACTCTGTAGAAGTTGGCACACAAAAAAAAATCCTGTTTGTAATATTGACAGTATTCTTGAATAATTTGCACAGTGCATTAACATTTTGTTTAATTGAAAAATCATAGGTTAATGTAGGTTGTGTGTGAAGCTTTAGTTTTAAAGCTTTCAAATTATAAACAAATGAAAACAGAAAGTTGAGATTTGTGATAAGGAAATGAGATTTAAGTTCAATCTGCATGCATTTGGGTTTGATTCAGTCAGAGATTATTTAAAGGCTGAGGTTTAGGGCAATCCTAACACACACTTCACACTGAGGCAAGTGGTCTACTACCGCATCTAAGACTCCATTAGGGGCCATTCCCTGTCGAACCTATGAAAGGGAAGGAATCACAGCTTATACAGTTTCTGCCTGCATGAGACAGACTAAATTGGGAACTCAGATAATGTGTATGTTACAAATAGACATGTGCCGGTATTCAGTAAAGCGATATATCACCTTAATAAATATTATGGGCACTCCTAAATACCATGAATAATTATATATTACAAATGATTAATCATTTGGAATGCATTTTAAGAAAACTTCCCACCACTATCCTTTTTTTTTTTTTTATATATTTTAATCTGGACTACAACATGCCTAAGATATTGTTTGAAAGTGTTTTAATTCTTTATTGTTTGTTCACACTTTACATTAGGGCTTCATTAGTTAACATTAGTTAATTCATTAGTTAACATAAACTGCAATGAAAAATTCTTCTGAACATTCATTTATCTTAGGTATACCGATATAATTAATTAGTTGTTAAAATCAAACGTTGCAAATGTGTTATTAAATGAGCTGACATGAACTAAAACTTGAATTTTTTTTGAATTTTTTAACAAAGATTAATAACGTCTATAGCAAATAGCTATTGCTCATTGTGAATGTCAATGCGTTAAAGGGGGGGTGAAATGCTATTTCATGCATACTGAGTTTTTTACACTGTTAAGGAGTTGGATTCCCATGCTAAACATGGACAAAGTTTCAAAAATTAAGTTGTACGTTTGAAGGAGTATTTTTGGAACAAACTTCTGGTTTGTCACAAGTTTCGCGCAGTTTTTGCGAGTATGGGTCTGTGACGTTAGATGGAGCGGAATTTCCTTATATGGGTCCTAAGGGCACGTCTGCCGGAAGAGCGTGCGCTCCCGTATAGCAGAGCAACGAGAGCACAACAGACATTCACTGATCAGAGCGAGAGCGTCGCGAAATGTCACAGAAGTGTGTTTTTGGTTGCCAGGGCAAGACAACCTTGCACAGATTACCAAAAAAAAAACAGCATTAAGGGACCAGTGGATGGATCAAACTGCACTTTCCACATGTACAGCTTAAAAAAAAAAAAAAAAAAAAAAAGACGACATAAAGTGGAACTTAGTCATTTTCCAAAACCGCTAAGCAAATATATACAGTTTTAGTACATACCACATAGAGACGTCGTTTGCTGATGCTGCTCTTGTTAAATTTAAGCCTCTGGATCTGTGTCACAGCTTCCAAACGCTCTCAACTCAAAAGCCTACTGGCGCTCGTGATTCTTTAGCTCCGCCCACACGTCACGCCTCCAGCCGGTCGTGTTTTTCCGGGAAAAATCGGTACAGACTATCTTTCTCTTATGAATATAATAAAACTACAGACTTTTTGGAGTTATAAAGGATGCAGTACTACTCTGTAGGTACTCAAGATTAACAGGATATTGAGTGAAAACGAGCATTTCACCCCCCATTTAACTAATGTTAACTAATGAGGTCTTATTGTAAAGTGGTACCTATTGGTCTTTATAGTTCTTTTGCACTTTAATCTGTATAAAACTTTTAACTTTATATATTTTTCTGTATTGCTTTATTGTATTTAAATGTTGTTATTTTTGTTCTAAGAAAAAAGTTATTAAACCTGTTATACTGTATTATGACCACTTATTTGAAACTACATTTCAATACTGTGATAATACCATATATTGTGATAAAAACACGCGCAATTAACCGCAACATGAAAATTGATTACCGGCATATCCCTAGTTGCAAAAGCCCTAAGAGGCCATGGAGTATTATTATTTATCTTTCTTTCTTCCTTTTTTTTCATTTGATCCTGACATAACAAAAGTTGTTTTCCCATTATCAAAACTTTTTGACTTATGGATATTTCAACAAAACGTTTGCTTCACTTAAAGAAGAAATAAAGTCAATACAAAAACTGAATAAATATAGTCTAATCAACCAGTGCAATTTTTTTCTTTTCAGAGACAGTATGCTAAACATTTTTATTTGTGTTATTAATTATTTTTAACATAATTAAGAGCTGTCTAACAACATAGCATTCAACATCACGGTGTGCCTTCAGATATAAAGTACGTAGAAGATAACTATTCTAGCTCCTTTTATTCAACCCACTTTATTTTCCTTAAACATTTGAAATAAAAATTATATTTCATCATTTGTTTATATTCATCAGTCCTGTAGGATAGGCTGACCATCTGACCATCACATGTAGGACAGCTTCTGATTTGATGACATCATTACTGCTTTATTTACTTAGAAACAGAAGTAACTTGATGTTTGTGTATTTTGTTATTTAATTTAGTTAGTCTACAGTTATTGCTGCTTGTGGATAATGGGTCAGACATCACAAGAGAACAACTTTTATTGTGTTGAGATTACAAGACAATTAAGCTGTGATATGAGAAAACAACAAAGAAAAATAATAATAATCCATATCGTCCTAAGGCCATAGTTTGTTCCTGAGTGTATACATGTGACCTGTGTGTGTACCTTGAAAGCCATGCTCTCCTCTATAATAACCTCTAACTTGCTGTGTTCTCCCAGTATGGGCTTTCCTTTCTCTGCTATATGTCTGGCCTCCTCCACTTCCGGACCAGGGGTGGCTGGGGAAAACAAGAGGTAGAGAAAAGGGTAATTATTTATAGACAAAATTGCATAAATACTGCAAAAGAAATGTACAGACTTAGTAGAATCATCTTACCCTGATTCAAAAGCAGATCTATATGCAGCATACAAGTAAAAAATGTATCAATGAAAGAAGCAGTCAACTGAATAATAAATAAACTGTATCTACAGTATAGAAACCACACTAATATGCTGGTTTGGTGCTTAAGAATAATTATTACTTAGTAATGTTGAAATGGTTTCAACATAGTTACATACTAACTATACATGTTAAAACGAAGTAATACTGTCTGTGTGCACTCTATAACAAGGCATGATGTGTGATTGTTTTACAACACTGAAACTTCCACCACCACTCTGATATGAATAATATATAAAACAAATAATAAAACTAAATTTGCAGAAAGCATATACTTTGTGGTCAAAATGAGAATAAAATGTAAAATAATAAGCCTGATTGAGGATAGTAAAGATCCATTTCCAAAATAAACATACATTTATAAATTAATACATTTATAAACATAATTTGCAAGTACTTTATACGTAGTTTGTGAAAATGATACATAGTCATAAATGTGTTTTTTTTTAAATATCACTTTATTTATTATATTAACTCATATTTAATGTTTTATTTTTAATTTGTTTTTGTAAATAAGTTACACTACACACACACACACAAGTTTGTTTTTGTGAAAATTGGGGACATCCCATAGGCGTAATGGTTTTTATTCTGTACAAACTGTATATTCTATGGCCCTTTACCAACCCTACACCTAACCCTCACAGGAAACTTTGTGCATTTTTACTTTCTCAAAAAAACCTCATTCTATATGATTTATAAGCGTATATATATATATATATATTGGATCTGTTTACTATTTACAATAGTTACTACATGTTATTTACTTTACATAGTGTGATTTTTGGTGAATTGTAGGCCTATTAATATGCATTGCGTCATTGCGTAACATAGACGATGACTGTTACGTTTGTTTTCGTCTGCGCTCACAAACTGTATTTTAATGCAGCCAAATTTTCAATAGAACTGTTTTATCTTCACATTTATCTGTTTATCTGTTTACAGACAACGGGACGAATATGAAATGCGAACGAATTGAAACGTGGCCCATTATAAAATCCTGATACATAATCACAACGTCGTCTAACAAAATAAAATACACATAAGATAAAGGCAATGTTTGTGCTGTGATTTCGGCTATATTTGCATGTCCAATAGAGTAAGAAGCGTCATATTATCTCTTTTAAATTAAAGTGCTGCTCCTCTATGCCGCTCGCAGAGAGAGGTGTGCGCGCGCTGCACTCCCATCTACCGGTGAGTCTCAGAAACTAAGGTTTGACCAAGAAATTGCTACATTTGCCGCTGGCGCTTTTTTGATTGAAAAAAAGAAAAGAAAAAAAGAGTCGCTAAAGGGCTATGAAAAGCTGGCAACACTGCAAACAGTCATGTGTTTTTTCCTCATTTGTAAATCGATTTGGATGAAAGCGTCTGAGAAATTAGGGTAGGCTACTACATGTAAATGATTGAATGTTTTCAGACGTACGGAGTTTCCAACGTCATAGATCACTTTTGGCAAAATAAATCAAGCTATGATACAGTGCTTTGAGGTGAAATGTGTTGTTGTTGTTGTTGTTTTTATATACAAGCTTCGCAGCTTCACTAAAACTGAAACTTTAACTGAAAGCACAAAGTGTCCGACCTGACAGCCGTCTCTTTACTCCTCCCCCGCCTGCAACTGGAAGATCTCGCCAGCCGGTGGCAGGCTAGTGTAGTTAATCATTTACCGGATCATCAAGAACTTCAGGGAGAGAGAGGTTCGACTGCTGTGAAGAAGTCTTCAGGACGTCCCAGGACTACCATGAGTCCTGTGTTGAGCCAACAGTGGAGCATCCAGAGACCATCCATGTGTGGGGTTGCTTTTCAGCCAAGAGAGGGGGCTCTCTCCTGATTCTGCCCAAAAACGTCCTGTAAGAGCGACTTCTTCCAACGATTCATGAGCAATTTGGTAATAATCTGTGCATTTTCCACCATGATGGAGCTCCATGTCACAAAGCAAGAGCGATAAAGAAGCAGCTCAAAGATCATTACATTGAAACTCCCGGATCTCAATCCCATAAAGAACCTGTGTTCAGTCCTCAAAAGATGAGTAGACAAGCAGAAGCCCAAAAATCATGATCAACTCCAAGAACTAATAAAGCAAGAATGGATCGCCATCAGTCAGGATTTGGCCCCGAAGCTATGCCAGAGCGACTTGCTGAGGTTATGAAGAAGAACTATGGTCAAGACTGTAAATATTGACTCTTTATATATTTTTTCCAATAAAATCTTTTAAAACTTATATGCTTATTATTGTTTTTCAGTATATCATAGAAGCAAGTAAAAGTAATCTACAAATACTGAAGCAGCAAACTTTGCAAAACGCAAGATATGTCACTGCCAAAACTTTTGGCCACGACTGTAAGTGAGCTGGTTCTATTTACTGAGTGAAGCATATCTAGTTTGTCTCCCTGTTGCACTGTTGTTATTGATCTGAAACTGAGCACCGTTCATAGAAATGTTTGTGTGTGTGTGTGTGTGTGTGAGAGAGAGAGAGAGAGAGATGGGAGCAGGAGGCTACAGGAATCTCAGTAGCCTTAACAAATGAAAATATACTCAAGCATTTATAGAAATCTTCAACACGGAGAAAAATGTAAATACTCTAACATCTATATTGATTAAAAAGAATAGTAACACACACACACACACACACACACACACACACACACACACAGACAGACCTGAGATGCCTCTCTTGAGCCATTTGGGTTCTTCAAGGACAATGTAGAAATGTTCTTGCTTCTCATATTCCTGCATGTTTATGATGTGCACCTGTAGTGCCTTCCTGCAGACACACACAAACAAAGAGCAAAGGACAAATAATCATTTCCTTTTGGTTTTACCTCTAAAATATTAAAGGAGACCTCAGCATTTAAATCACATCAGAGTTAGGCCTACATAAATACTTTAACACAGTGCATAAATAATTAACCCACACACAGATGAACTGAGACGAGTGTTCAGTTGTGTACATGCTTTCTTTTCCACAAACTACTGCTGCTTTGAGCATTTAAGATTCATTTAATTTGTTTTAACAATAAAGGTATATTTATTCAGTTTCCATAATGCATGTGTGTGTGGCCTTTGACTGTGAATGTGCGTGGTGTGTGGCCTTTTTTGTCATGTGCTCTCTGAAGCTTCACTGTACACTTGACAGCACTGATTTCACCTCATCAGATTTCACAATCACATACTGAATTAATAAACAGAACCTAAATGAACTGAAGAACTAGAACAGAATTTGTATGAGAATATAGAGACAGGTGAAATTACCTATCAATGTAAAATTACTTAATGTAACCTTTCAGCCCAGAATAAGTCCTGGGTTGAAATTAATTTTAACTAAAAAACAAAAACAATCTTTGCTACTCAGAAGCCATTATTAGCTTATTGAAACTGACAGTAACTTTGAAGCCTGAGTAGAATCCATCAGAGCACACATCAAACCAACAGTCCAAAGTTCAAAACACAGCAGTCCACACTGAAGACTAGAGAACATCCTATAAACATTGTGGTACACAAACATGTTGGGGTCTGAAAGTATTAGCCAGGGATTACAGTAAAACAGCATTAAAGGTGACTAAAATAGGTCTATGCAACTTGTGATACCTTATTACTGGGGTAGAAGAAACCTCTAGTGGTGCAAATGAAAAGTGACTGAGTGATGGCTATGTAATGAGGTTTAATATGAGGTTATTATAAAATTACAGCTCAGTATAGGATTTCAGAGAATTGCATTTTTTTATTTATTAAATTTTAAAAGTCTCATAATGCTTACTGTGCATGTTGAAATGTCATTAAGTCAGATTGTAAAACATATATGATATAGAAACTGACATACAGTAGGCCTAACGTTCAAAATTGAGTAATATTTTTTTTTTAAAGAAATGTATTATTTTATTCAACAAGGATGCATTAAATGTATAAAAAGTGTCAGTAAAGACTTTTTAAATTGTTACCAATATTTTTGTTTCAAATAAATGCTGTTCTTTGAAAAAACGTCCATCATGGTTTCCACCAAAATATTAAGCATCACAACTGCTTTAAACATTGATAACAATGAAACAAAAGAAATGCACACTAAAACAGCAATGTAGTAATAGATGAAATGTATCTATGGCATCACAGTAGTTAATTACAAATATACAAAACTGTAATTCCCTTTAAAATGGTCACTCCCAAGGCCACGACAGTGACAGACGAATTGGGATCTCGCTTATAGACACCAACCTACTCCGAGTGTAAACTAAGGCCCCATTCACATGGAGACGCGTTTTGGAAGAGTGGAAGGGATATTTTTCTGAAACCGGGTCCCAGAGTGGATAAATTTGAAAACGCCACCCTTGTGTTTTCGTGTGGACAGTGAATACATATATCTTCTGAAGCGATGACGTCATCAGCCAACGTATCGCCCCTAGTCAGGCCCCAATACGTCATGTAACAGCAACCAAAAAATTTACAAACACTGAACGATTGTTCAGATCGGGGGTCCGTTCTTCATACATCGCTTAACACATCCGAGATGAAATGTCACATCCCAGGTGATATCATCTCGCTAGTCAGGATCTGGCTAATTCGGTTCTTCGAACGCACCTGGTGTTTATGATTAGTAGGGCTCAAGATCCCTGGATGGGACACAGAGGTTCTTGGTGACAGTTGGTAAGCATGACCTGTTCATCAGGTTCCTCAGGGGGGCTGCTTATGACTTTTTTTTTTTTTAAACTCACTAAACTCACTAACTAACTCACGTTTTAAATGCCGTTTATTGCCTTTTACGAACTATAAGAGTTTTGAAGCACAAGTAATGTTGGACTATAAGAAACCAGTGCTTTGTTGAAAATGTTTATAATGCACCTAAGTATCACAAAAACTTCATTAAAGAGTTTTATGCAACATTGTACTATTGTCTGATTCAATATCAATTGTGGATGATTTTAATGTATGTTTGCTGCCCAGGAAAACCCATGGTAGCTGAGTTCTTAGAAATGTTGGGACTCTTAATTTGATTCAATCTGTTATGAGTAGCACTCATGAACTTGGCCATTCCCTTGATCTTGTTCAGCCTTTGGGAATTTCAATTTGTTATCTTAATATCTTGTCACATAGTTTTTCTGATCATTGTCCGGTATATTTAATGTGAACCTCCCAAGTGTATGTCCTTCTGCTCCTATATCTACGGTATATATCCGTATATTCACATTTACAACTTCAGAATTTCTAAATGCTTTTAATGTCTCTCCACAAATTCCATGTATTGAGTCTGCATCTCCCTCGGTTGATCCAGATGAGTTGATAACAACCTTTAATCCTGTCTGTATGAACATCATGGACTCCACTGCAACATAAAATGAAGGGAAGAAAAGCCAACACTCAACCTTGGCTAAATGAACAGACTCGTGCACTAAGACGGGAATGTAAAAGAGCAGAAAGGAGGTGGAGGAAAGATAGGTTGCAAGTTTCCAAGCAAATTCTAAGAAAAATTCTGACAAATTTCCTAAAGGCCTTAAAATATTACCAAGCAAGCTTCTTGTCTGATATAATTGCTTGTAACCCACCACATAAACTTTTTGCTGTTATCAATAGACTGTTCTGTTCGAATACAAAACCTAGGTTTGCCTTATCATCTGCAACATGCGATTCATATTGAAAGTTTTTTGTTATAAAAATGGAATAAGAGCAAGCTGTTTATCTATGGCTACTGACCCAGTGCTAATAGAAATAACTGGAGCAGATACTTTTAGTCAGTTTGAACTGGTGTCACACTCTGATGTTAGAGATGCTATGCTTCACTTAAAGTGTTCTTCCTGTCCTACAGATGCAATTGCACTTGTGCATTCTTAAGTGAGGTGTTGATTTTGTCAGCCCAAGTATCTTATCCATTATTAATAGTAGTTTACAGAATGGTATCGTACCAATTTGCTTTAAGCAAGCTATTGTTGAGCCTTATCTTTAAAAAACAAGACTGGATCCATATGATTTAAAAAATGATCGGCCAATTTCAAAATTGTTACGGGCAGAGGCACTGAGGCCCCTGTTCAGTGTGGGCTTGCTAAAAATGCTCCAGAGTGTCCATACTGTAAGCTCTATGGAGCTCCTCATCCCCTCGGCAGCCAGACATGGTGCAATGTCCAGCACCAGGCCTTCACTCGATGAATCCTTGGGAACTGGTAGAAGGATGCATTCCATATGTGAGATCTTATTGGATCTCTTATGTGTAAAGTCCACGGTATTGCCTTAGAGCATGTGTTTCCCCTGCAGACTTCTGCCATTTCCAAGAGGGTTACAATCACCTCTATTCTTAGATATGCACCTTAACGGACGTTCATGTAAATGCTTCCAAAAGCTCCTTCAGGAACGATGGGGCTTCCACAACATTACTGTTCCAAGTGGAACTGGTACGTTTTCCCAGTGTTATCCAATCTCGCTGAGTGGGTAGTGTTATGACAACAGTGACTGGTCTTCTTGTTGTGAGCCCTGCCCTACACCAAAAAGGGGGCAGGTGTCTCGCACAGGACACTGGAAGGGGCAGCACCCATGGCGCTTTGGTAGGGATCCCAATTCGTCAGTCACTGACATGACGTCAAGAGTGACTGACTGAAAGGGAATGTCTGGGTTATGTGTGTAACCCTCGTTCCCTGAAGGAGGGAGCGGAGACATCATGTCATGTCACCACGGCTGCTGTACCACCACTGAGTGGCTGGCTCACTGGCTTGGCTCCTCAGAAAAAACCTGGTATGTGTTGCACCTGGTACCTTTTTATGCTCACACTGTGATCAGTGGCAGCTGGATGCAATAATGGCATGCCATTGTGCATTGGCTCATTTAGCTTACACTCGAAGTAGATTGGTCTCTCTAAGTGAGATTCGTCAGTGACCAATGTGACGTCTCCTTTCCCTCCTTCAGGGAACCAGGGTTATAATCGTAACGGAGACATTTCAAATTTTAATAATTTCACAATATTACTGTTTTACTGTCTAAAGTTTACTGTAAAATACATGCAGTCTTGGTGAGCATAAGTTATGTACACAAAACTTTTTGAACATTAATGCTAACTTACAGTACCTTATACATCATAAATGTATAATGTATACATGTGTTAGTGAAGTGATGCAATGGTCCACAATAGCCCATAATTACAGGTGCTACAGTCACACTGCTCATTGAGATATTTACCAAAATACTTCACAATCAATAAAACACACATGCACTCATGCATTAAAGAGTATATACAATACATTTTGTACACATATAATTTATAATAATTTTTACATGAATTAAAATTTTATGTGAATTTGCCAGGAATTTGTGTATATCCAAGAAGTAAACAGAGCATGCTCACATTTGGTGTGTAAAGGTAAAATTTGGAAATGAAGACTTTAGTATGAACTTTTACCTAGTCTGCTCATTTGTAAATTCTAGCTCTCCTTGTGTGTGTTCATAGTCAACACCTTGACGCGCAGAACCATCCTCTGTGTGATATGGAATCATCACAGTCCCACGCACACCTGATGTCCGGTTCACAGGCACCTCTACTACACCTGAACATTCACCCACGCAGAGCTCCCGCTGACTAAACGCGAAAACTCCTGCATGGTCATCATCCAAAATAGTTATGGTGGTTACGAAGGGTTCAACCAGTCGGGCACCATCAGTGTTTTTCCCGTCCTCACACTCTCTCAGGTTTGAGAGACGCACAAAGAAGTGTTCATCTTCCTCAAACACATCATCATCAATAATGCCCACCTATAAAAAATATTTGTATAGGTCATAAAACAATCATATTTAACTTAAAAACATACAGTACCATTCAAAGTTTTGTAAATGTTTTTGAATAAGGTCTCTTATTTACTTCAAGGCAGCATGTATTTTTTCGAAAACAGTAATATTCTAAAATATTATTATAACTTTAAATAACTGTTTCCTATTTTCATATATTTTAAAATGTAATTTATTCCTGTGAACACAAATCCAAATTTTTAGCAGCCATTAATCCATTAATCATGATGCACAATATACATTTCATATTATTAAGTTGTGCTCCTTAATATTTCATGTTCAGAAGAACAGCCTTTAATTTAAATATACTTATTTAATATTATAAAAGTCTTGACTTTCACTACTGACCAATTTAATGAATCCTTGTATTAATTACAAAATTAATATGGTTTTTACATGCTACATTTTAATTATTAATTTACCAAGCTGTTTCTTTTAGCTAGATTTTTTTTCATCATCAGTCATCATGTTAATTGGTTAAATTGTTATTTTAGCATCATTTTCTGTTTATTGGTGTTTTGAATTGTATAAATTTGTGTGTTTGTGCAAACTGACTGAGTTGTGAGTTGACCGAATATGACCAAACAAAATAACACAATGATTTACTCTGCAGACTGTATTGATTTAATTAATTGAAAATAAGCATTTCAAAAGAACATTCCGTTCATGGATCAGACATCACCACTTTGTGTTTCTTTCACCTTTATTTCTTTGCGTGTCTCTCCAGGCTGAAATACGATCGTTCCCTCACAATACTCATAATCTTCCCCAGAACTGGCTGACCCATTCTCTGTCCTGTAATCGACGTGGAAGGTTCTGGTGCCGGTTCCCCCCTGTAAGCAGACCCATAAACTGATGCTCCCACAGTTCTCACTGCACTGATACTGTGCCTGCTCAAAAATGATGTGAGAACAGGTGGCCAGGTCATTCTCAGCTGAATCTCCAGCTGCTCGTTTTGCCTGTTCAGCTGCTGCATGTTTCTTTAGTACGTTGCCTGCACCGATCATCATGCGTGTTGCCTGCACCCGGTAAAAGGCCCGGCTCTTATGCTGTTTCTGCATGGTGGTGTAGTTTGCCATCTCAATCAGCTGATCCAGGTCTTTATCTGGATGCTTCTCTCTCAGTTCTTTAAGCATGCGGATCACCTATAACCACAGACAGACATGATAATCTCAAAAAATCTTTTTCAGCATCTTCACATGTGAGAAATTACATCCGGTCTGTATTTATTGGTTTGTATCAACCTGTTTATTTTGCAATAATTACAATCTGACTGTACATTATCCCACTTACTATGTAACTATTCCTACTATAACTATTCTAAAAATGACTATATAGAAAGTCTCTTATGCTTATCAAGGATGCATTTATTTGATCAAAAATGCAATAAAAAATCAGTAATAATGTTAAATATTGTTCCAATTTTAAATAATTGGTTTCTATTTCATTAGATTTTAAAATGTAACGTATTCCTGTGAAGACAAAGCAGTTTTTTTAGCAACATTCACATGATCCCATGATTCCAAAAAATAATTTAGTGCTCCAGAAACATTTCTTATTATTTTTAATGTTGAAAACAGCTGTGCTCCTTAATATTTTTGTGGAAATTGTTATATACTTTTTCAGGATTCTTTGATGAATAGAAAGTTCAAAAGAGCAGCATTTATTAGAAATATATATTATGAATAGTTTTACTGTTACGTTTGATCAATTTAATGCATCCTTGCTGAACTTAATTACTAATTAATTCCTCATTTGTAAGTTGCTTTGGATAAAAGCTTCTGCTAAATGACTAAATCAAATTTAAAAAATAATTATTATTTCAAATAAAAAACATCTTACTGACCAATTTTTTTTTTGAATAAAAATATATAACGGTCACAATGTATATATATTTATATATGTATATATATTGTATATATATTGTATATATATGTATATATATTGGTCGCCAGGGAAACAATCAAATATATAAATTTGCAAATCATGGGGAAGGTGGTAGTTTATGAAAAAATTAAAATTAAAATTGTATTAAAATACAGATTAAAAGTGGAGTAGATATTTGACATTTCATGGGGTTGAAGGGTTAAATCCTGGCGGTGAGACACATTGAAATAGTGTTTTTTGTTTTGTTTTTATTTGAACTTAATTTCAGGAGTGCTCTCAAATGCTCCCAGCTTGGTGTTTTCAGCAGAGTGCCTGGTGTTTTCAGCTAGCTAAAAATGCTTTGGTGGACACAGGGCCTTAATTATCTGTAAATTAAATGTTCTGTTTTGCCAGTTAAAGAAAAAGTATGAATCCTTTAAAAAAAAATCATTATACAAAGATATTTGACCAGAATCCCTGAAGCACCTGGAATCCACTGGAATACAAACACATTCACCACAATTTCACTCATAGAAGAAACTTATTAAGGGTTTTTTTTCTCTCTGATTTGCTCTCTCACCTCTTCTCTATCCTGTTCGGGTTCTTTGATTTTCTCCATATTGACACTAGTGGTGTGGTTTTGATATTTTTCTCCCATGATGACATCAATGCCCCTGGGTGCTAGGTCACCCTCCATCTCCACAATGATACCATGATGTTTATTGGCACGGTAACGCTTGTGCAAGTACTTGTAAAAGAGCAGGCGCCGGTCAGCAATCCAGGCCATCATCACACACACAGGAAAGTAGAAAAGAGTGACCAGAGCCTCCCAGACCTCACACACAAAATAAAAGACGTTAATTAAATTAGGCTAGACATTTACCAACACACACAAATATACTGTAAATATCTACATCCACATTTTATATACATGTTCTGCTTACAGACACACACCTGTACAATGCCAGGGCTTATGACTGCAATGATGAGGTAGAGCCAGATATAAGCGAAGATGCTCCAGAATGCAGTAATAAAGAAGACTCTGAGATGTTTAATCTTCCTCACCTCTCCATCAGGTATCACCCACACACACACTCCGATTATCACAAACATGTTAAATGCAGCACTGCCGACTATGGTGCCGGGACCCAGTTCTCCTGACTCAAAGCCATGTCCACACACCTGTCACACACAGACAGACCAGGAAACGTCTCAGGTTACGTATGCAACCATGGTTCCCTGAGTAGGGAACAAGAAACTGCATCCTCTAGGGGTTGCTATGGGGAACGTCTTTTCATAACCTGTGTCTGAAGCATACGTTAAAAAAAACACCAACGACTTGTTGGCCAGCGACAGCCCATGACGTCACCACCAGTGCGACTATAGTATAAATAGGCACCGGAAGAACATGTCATCCACTTCTTCGTCTTAAGCTTGTGTCCAAAGCATGGCAGAAAAACCCTAGAAGACGCAGTGTTTCGTTCCCTTTCAAGGGAACTTCAAACTGCATCCTAAAGAGCTAAAGGCTTGGAATCAGCAAAGATTTATTTAACTCAACTCTTGACCTGTCACACAGGGGCTACCACTTATTCTGCGTAAGCTTACTGAAGGAACTGTCTCAACAGACCCCTAGTAGCACCAACCTGTTAAAGTAGGTATCCAGTGGATACAGAGGTGGAGCGGTGCCCAAGGTGGAACCAGGCAAGAAGCTGCCGTGCAAAGCTCTCACCATACAGAAAGAACGCAAAGTACTAGCGTACAAACTTACCACACTTTGGATTTTAGAAAGTGTTCAAAGAATGCACATGTACACTAACAACCACATGGATTTTAGAGATACCATTCTAAGGGGCTCTCATGGCACTTTGAAGAGCAGCCCATAGATGGAAATGGTGCATCCTAAGAACAGTATATTGAGATGTCATCAACTTGATCTATGGTAAAATGCTGGAATGGCCAGCAGTAAAATACCTAGCTCAGGGAGCCCCAAACCTGGCTCTCAGTTTAGAGGGGGGTCTGGACCTACAGCATATTC
Source organism: Carassius auratus (assembly GCF_003368295.1). Classification (NCBI taxonomy): domain Eukaryota; kingdom Metazoa; phylum Chordata; class Actinopteri; order Cypriniformes; family Cyprinidae; genus Carassius; species Carassius auratus. The sequence goes on along the minus strand of NC_039247.1, from coordinate 13,754,365 downwards.
ATTGCTGAATGGCTAGTAGGAAGTTACCCAGCTGAGAGAGAAGTTCTCAACCCAGTTCTCAAACAAGAGGGGGCTTAACCTAAAGCATGATCATTTGATCAGAAGGGTAAGCATACTGTAATTTAGCCAAAACTCAGCACATCAGGGAGGAATAGGAAGGGCCAGTTCACCTGATGATGCCGGTTCTATGTGCTCTGGGAAAAACAGAGAACTCAACTCATGCGCGAGGATAACTCTGAATTTAGAATGAGTAGCGTGTTCATAGGCAACCCTTTGATAAAGGGGAGCACTGCTAAATACTACCAGGATAACAGCCCATGGAGCAAGGAATTCAACTCCTCTGAAGGGGAGAGAACTTGAGCGCTCTAAAAGGAAGCACCATGCTGCATTATAATCCTCAATGGTGAGGAAAGTGATGCTTCAACGAGTGTCAATAGAGACACTCAGAGAGTGGAGCCCAAGGTTTACCGGGGTCTAAGCCAACTCAGAGAAAGGGAATGAGGCTAACCTTTATCATACAGGCTTTCAGAAAGTGCACTGAGTCTTAGCGTGCACACTTACCAGTATTGGGATTTTTGAAAGTGCTCAAAGTGCTCAGCATGCATACTTACCCCCATGTGGATTTCAGAAAGTGTACAAAGATTAGCATGTGCACTTACCATAGCATAGATTTAAGAACTTTATTAGCATCTGTCCAGAGAAGCATGGAAGTACTGAGCCAAACGGGAGTGGCAAGATCAAAGATAACCCTCTGAGGCACGGGGAGCACTGCCTGTGACATCATTACACAAGAAGGTTCTCTAAAATGCCACCTATACGTCCCGCACGATGCCACAGCAAGAGGGGATATCCTGGTGACCAGGAAGCCCCTCAGGGTGACCTAGAAATGGCGGACCAGACAGGGCAGCCTGAAAGCATAAGCCCAGCCCGAACATCCAGGAAGTTTTTGCCGTGCCAGGGGCCTAATGATTAAGAAGGCTTCTGCAGAAGCCTGTGACCCGACTTTTTCAAACAGGGCCATGTAGTTTTGGATTTTGTTTCCCTTTTTTAAAAACTGCATGTTGTGTTCACTTGTGTTATCGTCTACTAATATTTAAATTTGTTTGATGATCTGAAACATTAAAGTGTGACAGACATGCAAACAACATAGCAGAGGCAGCCTGCTTAGTATCACATAGAGCGAAATGCGGCGCCACTAAGCTACCTCATCAGGAGAAAGGCCCTCCCCTTTATCCAGGTCTTTCAGCAGGTCAGCCTAATATGCCTGGAACACTGCCATCATGTGAAACGAAGCGACAGCCTGACCTTCTGCTGCGTACGCCCTGCTATTCAAGTGAGATGTATCCTGAAGGGGCTTGGATGGCAAGGAAGTAGACTTTAGAGATGATGTCTCAACCATAGAGAGATAGCTAGCAACATCTCTTCTACGGGGGACACTTTCTCATAGCTGTTTTTGTGCATCGACTTCGATGTTGGCATAACTCATAAGCTGGAATTGATGAATGCATGATGAAAACGGCCTCTTCCATTCCTTCTTGTTCTCTGTATATAGATCAGAAAGAAAAGGAAGGCTCACCTGATCTGGAGGGTTATGTTCAGAAAGATAACGGTCATCGAGAGGACCTCGCGACGTCACTTTATTGGCACCGTTCCACGGTAAGTCAAGCCTCACCATGGAGCGTTCCATAACTGCCAACAGCTCATCATTCGCAGGACAGGAAGATTCAGCCAACTCAGCCTCAGCTTCTTCGCCCCCCTCAGACATCTCCTGCTGTTCCTGGGTGCAACCCAGCAGAGCACTGGCCCCTGGGTCAGACGATGTTAAAAAAATAACATCATCCTCCAGTGGCTCACTCCAGTGGTCTACAGCTGATGAGCACGAGAGGGAAAGTCCCTATTTAAACTCATCGGCCTGATCCACCTGCGATCACTGACGTCATGGGCTGTCGCCGGTTAACAAGTTGTTGGTGTTTTTTAAGTGTATGCTTCAGACACGGGTCACGACGAGGCATTCCCCATAGCAACCCCTAGAAGACGCAGTTCGAAGTTCCCTTGAAAGGGAACAATACTACTATGTATCCAAAGCAAGAAAAAATATGCAATATATTTTAAAGTATGACACATACACTTCAGGTGTAAAAAAAAAATGGTCCATGTCTGATGAAGAACCATGGCTCGAAATGTTACCTTTGGTGAGAATATTTTATAAAAAAAAAAATAATAATAATACTTTTGGAGTAATGGTGTGCAAACCTTTTCTTTCTTTTTTTAATTTTATGTGGTTGATTTTTTTGCCAGCTAGATTTGTGTACTTTTTGTTAAGTTATAGTAATTATTTTAGGGATTTTTTATACTATTTTTTTTTTGTACTGGTATTTAAACCATTGGCAATTGATGGACAATGTACAGTAGTATAATTTGTACTACCCTGCAAGTTGCTTTTTTTTTCTTCTGTTTTTTTTTTTTGTTGAAAAGATTGAATACTTGTTAAAAAAAGAAATTTCTTGGGAATCATTTTTTAATTCTCCAGTAGCATTTCTGGAAAAGTAAAATGAGTCCTGTCTGACAGCTGAAATATTGAAATGACCGACCCCTGTATCAAACCACATTGAGTAAAGTGATGTTTTTACATGGATGAAAAGAAGCAGAAGTCATCACTGTGATGAGGTGTGTGTGTGTGTGTCAGTCATTTAACCATTAACCTAAAGACAACAACAACTAAGCCTTTACATCTTTTGTGCAAAACTGTGATGCAAGTTGCTGGTTTGTTTTAAAAAAATGTGTGCATACCTCTATTATTGACAGCAGGATCTCAGGGGCTGATGAACCCAGAGCCATCAGAGTGAGGTTGGAGATAGTTTCATTCCAGATTCTTACTTTCATTACTGTCTTTTCCCCATTTGCACCTGTCACAGTAATCTCCTTCTCCTATAGGACACATCAAGTATTTAAAAATATATATATTTTGGTCATAGAGCCACCAATATGTTATTATGTTAGAAGTTGCCTTTATCATGATAAAAGTGTGTAATCACAATATAACAGTCTTTTTAGCATTAGAAAATTAATTGAAAAAAATATTTTAAGAAAAATGCAGGAAATCTTATTTGTTTTTAAAGAAAGCAAGGATGCATTAAATTGATAAAAAATGACAGTAAAGACATTTATAATGTTTATTATATTTCAAAAATATTTCTATTTAAAAAACTTTTCTATTCATTAACAACTGTAAATTTCATACAATTTACACAAAAATATTAAGCAGCACAACTGTTTTCAACATGGAAAAAATAATTAATGTTCCTTAAACATCAACTCAGCATATTAAAAATGATTTTTGAATGATCATGTGTTTACTGTATTTTTTCATGTTGAATGTTTTGTGTGCATCTGTATATATAGTAAATTTGTTGTGTTTATTTTGTGCTGCTGTGCACCTGTGAGGTGATGACCTCGATGGCAGCCATGAAGCGATCAGCAATGATGGACACACCCAGGAACATGTAGAGAAGAAATGCAAAGTAGATCACTGCTCTTACTGCCTGCATTGCCAGTGAGGGGTCATGCGGCAACCACACAGGTAGTAAAATCCCTGGTTGACATTTGACTTTCTCAGAACAGGATCTTTTGGTGCCGTCTGCACTACTGTTGCTGTTCTTTTGAGTACCTTCACCTGCACATACCTGTGGAGAGTGAAGGAGAAGGAGGAGGAGGTGGAAGAGTAGAAGAGGAGCCATGACCAGATATGGAGACCAGAATGGCTCTCCTCTTGTGGTTGGAAGATTGACAAAGAGAAAAGGAGAGTGGTGTTATTTTTATACAAAGCATGCTCAATCAGTTAATTGTTGCAATATAGTGCAACAATTAACACATTTAACAATTATTTATTGAGAAACTATGGTTGAGTTTTTTTTAATAAGGCTCAATAGTCTATATGTGGATACCACGTGAATAACAATGTGTTTGAGCATGTGAAGCCATATCAGTCCCAATCTAAAGGACAGGTCTTATCAGTGGTTCATTATTCATGCCAGGCCCACACTGGACCCACGCAGTCCAACCTAAAGGATCCATGAGACAAATACTACAGCTGGACTGGCAGCAGTGGCACCATTAAAATGAAAGTAAGACATACTGTAAACACACATCAGGCTTTCAGCTTTAAATAAGTAAATTATATAAAAACTATTAACTACAGGAAATACCAATGGTTGCAAAGCAGTAAAAGAAAAGTATTTTATATAAAAATTACCATAACTTAAATACAAACAGAGGGAGAAAGAGTTAAACAGACAGTAATATTCAAAAATGAAGATAAACACACTGGGGAGCAGGGGCAGTATGTTTTAAACTGATTAAAAGGGACAAAGACATTTATAATGTTACAAAACAATTATATTCAAATGTTTAAAGAGTTTTAAACAAATGCTGTACTTCTGATTAATTAAAAGAACCTGAAATAATGCACAAAAATTAAGCAGCACAACTGTTTTCAACATTGATAAATAATACTAAGAATTGTTTCTTGAGCAGCAAATCAGCATATTAAATAATTTCTAAAGGATCATGTGACACTGAAGACTGGAGTAATGATGCTGAAAATTCAGGTTTGATCACAGAAATGAATTGCTTTAAAAATATTCTAAGAGAAAATGTATATTTCAATTTTAATCTTAATTGTCCTAAAATGTATATATTAAATATGATGAATTTCAATAGAGTGCTGACATGCAGCAAAAGCTCTGACATAACACATCCGTTTATACATTTTTCATCTTTATTTCTCCAATTCTTTTTTCCTCTAATCGTTTCTTCATGTCACCCGTCACCTGTGTGGTGTGTGGTAGAGATTGAGAGTGACATGCTGGACTGAACCATGTGGTCATATTTCACTTTCTAGGCTGCACTATGGTTACCTGGACCTCAGCTTTACTGTGCTACTCTACACCACTGTTCAAAAATAGCCTACGTATATGAAAGTGTCTTGTATGTTTTTGTAGATGTTGGGTGACGGTGCATGTGATTAATTGTGTCTAAGTGAGCATGTATACATTTAATCCCTTACAGTTATGCATGTGTATGTTTGTGTGCAGGTAAGTGTGTGTGTGTGCTGAAACAGAAATGTCTCTGATTACCACGATGACACTGTTTCAGTCTGTCAGTGCCGCTGATAAGTGATTGGCTGGATTGGCTTACACACAGAGCTCTGACGGCTTAATAGGTGTTAGCACCTTTTAGTGGTTAAGATTACCACCACAAGAGAGAGAAAGTGACAGAGGGAGAAAGAGCGGGAGATAGAGGGAAAAAAGGAGAGGATCTGTTCTAGGAAACGTGAGAGTGACAAAGGAAAATTAAGAGGACGGTCAGGTAAAGTGAAAGGTGATGAAATATCCACAGTTTTACTAAATGCCTAATTTTCGGCTGATTTGCTACAATAAACATTTAACAACATTTAATAATTAATTTATAATGGTTATTATGTTAGCACCACTCTTAAAAAAACAATCAAGTTTAACTTCATTTATTCATTCAGAGTTTAGTCAACATCCATCTAATCTTCAATATAGATTCCACGAATTCATTTTCAATTCTTAGCCACACTGACAACTACTGAGCTGCTGCTGCCCTGTGGATCGAGAGTGTGCTTTAACACCTTCTCTCTCTCTCTCTAGGAGGCCCTATCGTATTTTTGCCATCCAATACTGATTACACACACATTTATACACACTTGACTACATAACAGTGAAAGAAAAATGTAAAACAAATGACCTAGAGTTGTGTAAAGCAGCCACATACACAGACACTCATAGAAAGCATGATATACTGTATATTGTACCTCACCATAGTATTAACACAACAAAGCTGTCCTTTATAAACACTACAAACTATACATATCCAAAAAAAAAAAACAAAAAAAAAAACCCGATTTTTATGCAGTTACTTTTTATTTCTCTAGTATTTATGATATTTTGGATCAGTTCAGAAAGGTTCAAAGATACTGTAAAAGTCTGCCAGCATTCTAATGCTTTAACAAATTAATTTAGGTAATAATGAATCCTTAAATCGGTCACAGAATTCTCTCATAACATCAATAAATCACAATAAGTCAACTTTATTTGACTGTCCATGTGTATCCCTAAAACAAAAAAATAATTTAAGTCAGTCTTTTAAAATTCAGTACTAGAACACAGTGTTCCAGCTGTCTCCGAAGAACACCTGCCGATGAGGTAAACACACACACACACGCGCACACACACTGTGATCAGAGATCTGCTTTCAGTATCGATACACCATAATCTTAGTACATTGCCCTCTCTTTTCTCTCTACTCACCACCAACACACACACACACACCTCTAATTATCACCAACTTCATATATAGCGGTCATTAAACACACTAAACTAGAACTGTAACAACTTACCAAATTACAACAAAGAAGAATGTGCCACATAAATGTAAATTATGTTCACAGTAGCATTAAAAAACCTGGTGCCAGTATGCTGATTTGGTGATCAAGCATTTTTTATTACTATCCACATTGAAAACAGTTGTGCTGCTTAATATTTTTCGTGGAAAACCTGATACAAGTTCAAAAGAACAGCATTTGTTAGAAATAAAAATTTTTTGTGACAATATGCATGTATCTACTGTCACTTTTAAGCAATTTTTTATCAATTCAATGGATCCTGATGATGATGCATGTTAAATATGACTTCAGCTTGTAAGTTATTTTATTTTATTATTTTTGGTTGTAGCAAAATAAAGATTTTTTTAACCAAATGTTTTTAAACAAGCATCTGCTCTGACATGGTATTTTAATCAGAACCACACACAGTCATGTGTACACACAATCACCGGGGCACAAGCACACAGTTGGTGCAAGTGACTGACACACTAACATGGGCATTGAGAAACTCAACTCTTGCTTTCATGGTCTCCATCCATGCATTAAATAATTAACCTGTTGCAGATCGATCTAAGATGAGGTGGATAACTGGTGACATATTTGATCAAGTGTTCGGATTGGAAACTGTGTGCATTCATTTGACCTGGAACCACATGATTGATCTGCTGCAGTTTTGCATGTTGCATATTACATGTTCCTCTATAAGTGGCACGCACCAAACCGAGACCAGCAGATCACTTCACAGAGCTAACATAAGACAACGATGAAGCAGATCAACAGGCGTGCACATGTGAGGCCAGCATTCATGCTCACACATACAGTAGACAAATCAACCAGACTGCGTTAGTCTGAGAGAGACACACATACAGTACATACACACTGATCAGACTGCGGAAGGAAGGCTGAGAGCTCAGGTCTTGTGGTGTGTGTTACGGTGGCCCCTCATCCTGGCCAGCGTTACTCTAGAAGGATCTGCAGTCTCAACTTCACCCGCCACTCATCACGACACTGCCGTTATGCAATATTTAGCACAGCACTCACACACCAGATACATGAGATAAATGCAGACTAAAATGCATTATCTCTGACAAGTACACTTGAACATAAACTTCTGGACTAGTTTGAAAAGACTGGAATAATAAATAATATAAAACATTTGTGATTGAGATTCATGAGCACCTATACAGGAGCTGTTGACCATTTGGTTAAGATGACATTTGCTATTGACATTTTGATTTCCTCTCAAATTCTTCAATGAAACACAGAATATGTAAATGCGGTTGAGGCAGCTCAAGTCAAAACAATATCAAATGACTTACTAGTGCCTCATGGGGTGGTGTTTTGAGGTGGGTGGACTCGGGTAACCTCAAGAGGTAAGATTCAGGTAGAGCTCTGAGTGAGAGCTAAAGTGATAGCAAGACTTCAGCAGCAGCAGCTACAGAGTTTCAGCTCAGGACCCACAGAGTTGCATTATCATCCCACTCTGAAAGAGAAGAACTGGATGTCAAGAGTGTGCCTATGTAGGAAGCTGTGGTACAAGCACACCAAAGAAAATGTAGTGAACAACAACCTGCTTCTTGAGCATCAAATCAGCATATTATGCCGGGCACACACTGCACAAAGTCATTGAGTCACTGCTTTTATCACACTGCATGACTTTCTGGGGTACCATCTATAATATTATATATATTATATGAAAATGTACCTTCACCATCACAGGCATAAATTACATTTCAAAATATATTAAATTAGAAATTTTAAAATTTAAATTGAAACGATACTATATAATATTACTGTTTTATTAAATACATGCAGCCTTGCTGAGCATAAGCGACTTCTTTCAAACGAATTACTAAGAACATTTATTCAACATTTCATTTAAGCATGACTAGCATAATTATTTACAAATTAATTCTTGATCTTCTCAGGTCTTATATTACAAAATATAAAGTATTAATAGTATGCTGAAATACTGGCCAGTATGATAAATTGTTAATGTTACAGATAACAACAAATAAATAGCCATTATTCTAAATATATATAGTTTAAATGCTACAAGGAAATTTAATGTACAGAATAAAAGATAGATAAATAGTCTCTTTAAAATATTTTCTGCAAGTGCTCATAATGATAATGGGGGGAGCACTTGGATGTTGGTTAGATTCAAGTAGCATTAAATATTATCTGTTTCCAGAAATTAACTTTTTCCACAGCTCTGCTATCATTAAATGTGGTGTAAAAGCAAATTGCTATTTAATGGTTAAATATTTGCCATAATTTATCACAATCACTTTAAGTTAGTGCTGGATAATGTCCAGTATCAGGTGATCACCTGTGGCCTAATGGTTAGAGAGTTGGACTTGTAACCCGAAGGTCACAGGTTTGAGTCTCGGTGCTGGCAGGAGTTGTAGGTGAAGGGAGTTAATGAACAGTGCTCTCTTCCACCCTCACTACCCATGGCTGAAGTGCCCTTGAGCAAGGCACTATTTGTAAGGTATTTGATTTTATTATGTGAGCTGAACCACCATTGATGTCCTCTTATTTATACAGATTTATACTAGCTCAACACTTCTGCCCATATTTCCCCCTGTGCCAGTGTAATCTTAAGAGCTCCATTTCACTCTTACCTCACGCCCTGAGTATCACATTCTGCAGGCAATGTAAACACTGCATTACCTGTCCAAAGAGCAGAAAAAAACACCTGTCTGGCTGCGAGCTCAGGGCTACTTCACAAACCACATCCTACTTACTGTACCAGCCTAGACACAGAGAAATAATGGAGTGTGTGTGCAAGTGAGTGAGGAAGAGGGATAGAGAGAGAAAAGACTGGATTAGTAGTGCGTGGAAGTAGCAAAACATTTGCAGACAGAGTAAATCAACAAAACTTTTGTGCTAAAACATTGAAAGAAGGTGAGTGAGAATAAAAAAACTAAAGCAAAGTTCAAGCCAAGGTGGTTAAACTCATACTACTAGAAGAAAAAAGATCATATCAGGAAAAGGAGGAAGGATTTTTGTGTTTTTGTTCTCGAAAGTTTATTAAATTTAGAATTTAAAGGATTTATTTATTTAAAGGGTTTATGTATTATTCTTATAAATCTGATGACAGCCTGTGAAAAAATGTGTTTGTTATAATTTGTAATTGACTGCTTCCTATTTTACTTAATTTAAAATGTAATTTATTTCTGTGGCAAAGCTTCATTTTCAGCATCACTACTTCCAGTCTTCAGTGTCACATGATCCTTCAGAAATCATTCTAATATACTGATTTGGTGCTCACGAAAAATTTGACATTATTAAGTGTTGAAAACAGATGTGCTGGCATGGATCATTAGTGTATGCACATCTTTGACTCAGCATGTTTATGGTGTATGACAATGTGCTGCTGTAAAGATGGTCTGCCTTACTGGACTCAAACTGAGTCTCATGTGTCTGTCTCTTACAGAACTGCACGGATACTTTACAGTTTAGAGGTGCCCCTCCATCCCAGGGAGGTTAACCACTAACGTGTGTGTGTGTACATGTGCCCATGTGGGAGACGCTGCTATTGGATATGTGTCTGTTGTGCTTGCATTTCCAAGTGACTGCTCTGTAGGAATTTTTGAGAAACGAGAATTGTTGAAACAAGACACTGGAAAATAGTGTACAGTTAGAAATGCAAATTCTGGGACTGGTGGATGTGAACGTAACTGGAGAGGATCAATGAGTTACTTTCTCTTGCATGGATCTTCTGTCACGTGAACTCACACTCATTTATCCACACTTTTCACTGTAAGAGACAGTCTTCAGGGCAGAAACACTTCTGCTCAAACCTCAAGCATTTTCATCATTGTCATCATCATCATCCTTATCACGACTCAATCTCCCTGCAGACACGTTTACCCACATTACTCGCTGACTGCACCAAGGATTGTAACTAAATATTCTGTTTCTTATTTCCATTTTGAAAGACAACACCTTTTCCGCGCTAGACGGGTTATCAGCTCCACTTTGACCACACACAGACTTCCACCAGACAATTGTGACTTTAATGTAATCCAAGACTTTTAAGCATTACTCTGCTACAGAAATTTTTAACACGCCACATTATCAGATGAACTATAAACTAGCCGAAAGGACATTTAGTGTCAATTCAGTGGATAATAGCAGAAATTATATATGAATAATAATAAAATTATAACTTAAAAAAAATTATAATGAGACATTCAAGAGTATTGAGGGGGTTGTGCTGTAAATTTGGCTAATTAAAATATATAAATCCTGAATTTATTAATCCGGCATTTCAGCAAATCGACTATCTTCAAACTAGTCATATGTTAATAATAAATATATTAATAATGTGCTTTAAGGGTACATTATCTGATTCACAGTCAAAACAATAGCCTATAAATGTGACTGAATCAACCACAGTACATTAGGTTATGGCAAGGAATGTTATTCTTCAGAGTCAGATCAGCTGAAGTTAACTGATAGTTGCATTAACCATCCTTACAATCATTGTTAGATCACATAAAGAAGCAGCTTGCTGAACTAAAAAAAGATACTCGATCTATCTAGGTTTTCAATCGATTAATTTATAATAGATTAGGCAGAGCTGTCAGAGCTGACTAGGGGGTATCTCAGGCCATCATGGCGTTTTAAGGGTACCTCAATGGGGTGGGGGGGGGTCCCACTCTAACCTATCAGGTAACTTAAATGGTAACATCGTAATACACAGGCATAAAGTTGGCTTGACGTTGGACGCTCGATATTCGCAAATCTAGGGACCGTCTCTAAAGTTACATGAGAAACCACTATACACTTCTCTAACGTCAATAGCACGCAAGGAGAATGACTAACAGTCATGAAAACAACTGTTAACTGTTCAACCAGGTGTCAACTATAATGCACACCTTTTATATTTTTTCGTAATTATTCAAATAAACTGACTAAATTTAAATTAGTAATGTAACTAGTGGCGACATCTGATTTCACCAACGATTTTTAGAATCAACGCCAGGAGAAATAACTGCCCTTTTGCACTTTTTCATGTGTAGGGTGAAAAAAAAGTCAAATTTTTATCTTTCAGAGACTCCTGCAGACCTAAGACCTGAGGTTGAGCGGCTCATTAATAACTTGTGTAAAGCAGCCACAAACTGCACTTATGACTGGCTACTCTAACTCTATGAGTTAACGGTTCCGTTTCAGATAAACACTTGAAAACATAATGAGTTATTTTCGTTCTGGGATTAATGACAGCATACACAAAAAAGTTGTCAAGAGCGTATTCGTTCCTGACAAATATAACTTTAGTATCAATTAATAGATTGATGTGCATGCCACACAACACTCCAAAGCCCCAGTAAGTGTCTTTATCTAATTTATTCAACAGAACTTACCTTAACATATATGGCAGAGCTCAGAATAGACAGACATGACCAGGGGATAGTAGAAGATGTTGCTCCAGTGCTCATGAGAGTCGCGCCATTCGTCTACGTGATGTGTCTGTTTCTGTCCTGAACTATGCGCGCATCCCAAACAAGCGCGCATCGTCCGGGAGCACAGCTGCGCGCGACAAACTGCGCATCAGCTCAACGTGACGCTCTGATTGGTGCGTCAAACATGTTCGCCCTCAAATTACCTGAACACTGGCCTCTACATAAGCAGGAACAAAGCCAGAGAGTACAATCACCTATATACACACAAATATAATGATTTATAAAATTGATTAACTATTATTAATTATAATAAATGAAAAATAAAAATAATTAAAAAAGCTTTTAAAAACAACGATACTTTAAAGGGATCGCTATTTTTTCTTACAGTAATTGTTCCATTCGAAAATAGATGAATATAGCCTATATTTATAGATATAAATTATTAATATTATCCAGTAATTATATGTTTTGTTATATACACATTATATCAAATAGCTATAAAAGTTATACTGTTTCTGAACTGCCCTTACAATAATTTACCATAATAAGAATAGTTACTGCTGTCACAAAAAATACATAAATAACATAAATACAACCAGTACTGTCGTCAAAAATAAAAATGGCAACTAGTTTTGAATTAGGAATTACAGTTCATATTCGTTATGATTTTACAGTTGTAAAATAACTGTAGCAACTATGGTATTTTCAAAGAAATGTTTTGTACCATAGTTATATTTACAGGTCACATCGTGTTTGCAATCAGTGAGCTATATCGCCATCTGCTGGCCTTACATACTAAATTATACTGACGCCAACACACAAGTCTAGTGGGTGCTATTGTGAATACATAAAAAAACAGTGTCACAAAATGAATTAGTAATGTTTTAATGTATTATTAAGCTGATAGATACATCGTATGAATGTGCAGTTAATTATAAAAAAATATAATAACATTTGAAACAATAGCACTTTGTTCTAAAAAAAAACCCAGAGTGCTTCAACTCCTACAATGTTATTTATTTATTTATTTGGGCTGTGATGGCTTATTTCACAATGGCTTTGCTGGTCTTGATGATAATCGAGCTGTCTGTGACTTTGGTATTAAAGAATTCAACCATGAACTTGTTCTTCAGTCTGTGGAGGAAGTGAATGTACCTCACGCCCGGCCCATACTTGGAGAATACATGGGAGACCTATACACATAAACACATGTCACATAATTACCAAATGCTTATTGAATATAAATATCTGAATAGATATGTGTATACACGCATGTATTACCTTTTTCCAGGTGTGTGAGTAGCTCCCCAGGTTCTCCTCAGGGTTATATTTGTGCTGCTTAATGATCGTCTTACCATCAGCACCCAAGAGCTTCACATCAAGCTGATAGATAGATTTATGAAGCTGGCTTTCCTCATACCTACACACGAAGAGAAACACCGAGACATTTTAAGTGAAAGTGCATATTAAACCTGTGATTTTGCCTGAAATTAGACATGTCCCAATGCAAACTGTTTCTAAAAAAAAAAAAACAGTTAACGTATCACAGATTAAATTCTTCAGCTATGTCAGAAAAAAATTCCTTTTGCTTTTTCCCATTTTTCTTTAGCTGCGAACCATTTGAAAATCTGAACTAATAAATATGCCAAAAGAGAAAGAGATAACAGCTAACTCCCTTTGTTAAAACAGCCTTTAACTGACAAGTTTACTTTTGCTTACACCGCGAATACCGTAACTATTTTTATAACAGGTCATAACTCACCAGTCCTCAATGACTATCTCAGGCTGAAACTCATCCAGCAGTTGGTCCCACAGACCCTCTGCCTTCAGGTCCACACGTTGCTCTAGAGAGAACCACCTGCAATAAAAGTTGAGATCAGTTTTTGTGACAAAGATCATTTTTCTTGCAAAAATGAGACTCACCTGTACTTAGGTAGCTGACAGACCACAACCCCAGGGGGGATTCCACTAGTGTCATATGGCAAATCTTCTGAACTAGTTTTCCAGCCAGAGAAATTACCTACAATTAGCATCCAGGTACAAGATTCAATCATCTTTTTATTAGCAATCAAAGACATTAAGAATAGAAGATGTTTTGGGTGTAAAGTTCAATCCATTCACAATTTATGTGGTTTTATTTAAAGATGTAACAATAACCTGTGTGTCCATTGCAGTTGATTTAAAATTCAGTAGTGATGAGATCAGTGGCTAGATTTTTAGCCAGCAAACAAATGGTTTTGGTTGCTGACTCACCATTGGGCTCAAACTGAGGTGGTTGGTTTGGAGGAGGTGGCATTCCCGAACGATGGGGTTCGGGTGGTGGGATGGTGTGCTTTACACCTAGTTGAACGAGAGAAAAAAAAGATGAGTTTGAAAGATTTATCTAAATTAAAAGGTTCAGTTTCTATTGCAGTAACATTTAATTGTGAATAGGCCTACTGTCTTTCACATTTATATGTAAAATACCCATGTAGCCAAATAATAAAAACATCCATAAAATTTAAAGACAACTTTTGCAGTAGTATCTTTAATAAATAGGCTACATGTACAAGTGAGAGGCTTGTATGCACAAGTTCGCTGCTACGTTTTGGCATTGTTTCAGCACTGCATAGATTATGTTATTATATTCAATATCAAATAACTAAATAGTAGAAATAATATTTTGAAATGCACATGCATAAACTAAATAATTTTCCCCCTCTACACCCACAAAATTATTCCAGTCTAGATTTAATTATAATTGGCAGAAATGTACCACAGAGATAGAGAGAGAGAGAGAGAGAGAGAGAGAGAGAGAGAGAGAGCGAGAGAAAAGATGAAGTCATGGCATCTCCTTTACACATCTTACACAAGCAATGTTAGTCAAATTCATATATATTAAGGTTTGCCTAATATATAATCACAGATATACAGGATTCGCGTGATCTGACGATCATAGTGACTTTCATGCATGATTCACTGCGACATATTTTTCCTCAATAGTTAAACTCAAGGGTGTTAACAACTAACCCAAGTGACAACCATAACCTCGATCTTCAACATACTAATGCTACTTTATACAGTTACAATAAAGTTCAAACAGAGATTTAATTAAATGATACCGTGCAAAGTAACGCTTGCGAGCCATCACGATGCGACGTTATTACCGTAAGGCGAGGGGTTCTTCAGTAAATTCCGTTTAAACGGCTTCTTCTCGAACACCGATTTCCAGTCCACGCTGCCAGACATGGGGACACCGTGAGCCCCCAGCTCCCACTGCGAGTCACACTTCAGTTTCCAGTCAGCCGACATTTCAGACTATTTTCCTCGCAGTCCACCACAGCAGACACACGATTGAGGATTTTATTATGGTCTGCCACGCCCGGAAAACAGGTTCCGAAGAGCCTGCTGCACTTACGCAAGGTAACAGTTACTTTACTGCACTTTACTCAAAAGTGAGTCACTGCAGACACGAATGTCAGACAGAGCACCTGAATCTGAACATTGTCAAGACACTTAGATTTGATAGTTATGACCAAAACACAGCATACAGGGATATTGTCATGATGCGAGTTGGCATTACGAAAAGATGTGTTTTCTAAAACTTAATTAGTTATCGATTTTTTTATTCACAAAAAAACTATACAGACATAACAGTTAGGTTGTGGCGAAATAGAGCATAATTCATAAGCAGCACTAACTTTTATATACCACACCCAAAAAGACAATATCACCTCACGGTTTATCATGTCAGCAAAGATTAGTCCAAGGCTGCTGCCTGAACAGGCAGAGTTCATTGCATCAACCAAATCCAGTAACTGTTTCAAATAAATGTTACTTAATAGTATCTTGAAACTGCACATGCATAAATTCAGGATAAGTTCAATAAATAGTCCTAATATATAATAATTAATAATTAAGCTATAGCTCTATTTCTAAGTAAAATAATGAACATTTGCTAAGAAACACTTATTACTCGACAAATATATTTTAGTATAGAGTTTGATTATATTACTTAATGTTTATATTTGCATTAGTAAAGTTTACTAAAATTAGTAAAATTTATATTATTTATAAAATATGTTAATATTTAAAATGTGTCAAATATCTGTAGCCAAATAATATTAATATCCATGATTTACTATATTCTGAATTAATTGATTGCGAAAGTAGTTTCTTTCTGCTCAATGTCCCTACCAAAATGAAAATAAAATTGGCCTTGTTCATGTAGAATGAATTTCTGCATGAATGTTTCTTAAAATATTCAGTTTGATGCAACAATGTAGATAAGAACATTTTACAAAACATTTACACAGAAGTCTCTTCTGCTTGTGTTGTATGAATGAGGCCAAGTGAATGTACACATATTATGTATTTTCTTCCTTACCTATCCTCACTCACAACCTGTGATGTTGTATAGGCAGATGAGCAAAAGAGCACAGACCAACCAAGCTAACATAAAAAAAGCGTCTGGATGACCCTCTCAAACACATCCTCTTCAGTTGTTGTTTCATTCAAACGGATTACCGATATAACGGCGTTTCTGAAATCCTGAACCTTGCCAAATAGCCCTGGGGACTTTTTAAGCAATCCAAAGACACACCAAACCAGCTCCCTTCACCAGGATCCACCCAAACATCCTATAAATCATAAACATTCTCACAAACTCCTTCATTGTTAAGTGTTTTTTCAGATTCCTGTGTTGCTTTCTGATGTTGCAACTCAGTAATACTCAGAGTCAAGGTTAGTTTTTCAGGCTATATTTTACTATATTTGAACTGAGTTGGTGCATTTTCCAGAGGTAAAGCTAACATGAGCTTGTAGAAAAAAGGATGAAAAAATGAACAACAGAAACATTCTGTGAAAAATGAAAATACCTAAACAGTTATTAAAAAAAACTATTTACTGACAAAAGATATGAAAAATATGAAAGCATTGTAGTCAGTGCTTTCTAAAGAGTTGAGTTTAAATGTACAACTACAGCAACAAAACTCCCTTGTCATTTAATTCACTTATCAGTGGTTATTTATTGATTAATAATTGATTAACAATGCACTCTTTCATCTCATTGCTTGTATTATTATCACATTCCTCACATCACTCTGCTCTCTTGCTTTCAGATCGCAGTGGCAGCAGGTGGCCATCAGGGAGAGTTGTTGGTTGTTCTGTCTCTACTGATGGGCAGTTCTAGAATTCAGTATCTGCAGGATCTGAAACACTAACAATAACAATGCTTCATGTTATATGGTCTACATCTGCCTCCTGAGCTCAGAACAACATCCTGCATGCTGCTGAAGCCAAACAAACCTCAGCATAACCACAGAAATGTGGCGAACCAGCAACTACAATTCACTCTTTTCATTGTGATCGCAGAGAACGAGACCTTATAACACAGCAATATCATCTGAAATCTATCTATAATTTCTTATTTAAAAAATACACATTAACAAAGCAGTAAAATATTTACAAAAAATATAAATATAAATATAAAAAAAATATATATATGTGTATGTATGTATATATATATATATATATATATATATATATATATATATATATATATATATATATATATATATATATATATTGTATTTCATGCACTGTATAATTATTTAGAGAGAGAATGCTCCATAGTTATATAAATGATATGTTAAGTTGGCCATGGCACACTGTGTGCTGGTGGACTCACTGAGCTGCACATTTTTACACTCAGTCGTATCACATTTCATACAACACATGCCAAATGTACATGATACACTCCTTATGTACTTATGTAAGTGGCTAGACTGCAGTCACACACTTAGCGAGTGAAACAGTATGAACTGGGGTGACAGAATAATTATTTGTGACTCCCATTAGCAGACTCACACTACTATTGATATAAAACGGGGAATTCTCTCTCACTGTTTCTGTATGTCTGTAAGTATATTCAGTAAATACAATAATGTATATTCTAAATACTATAATGTATAACTGCTACCACTGGATACCATCCAATGCACATCCATGACATTTTGTGTCTCCAGATCATGTATAATCTGTTGCACCTTCACATATATTGTGTGAATCTACGTCTACACAATGCAGAATGTGTATATATTGTATATAATTGTGTATTGGTAACTGGAAGTATGTCTAATATTACACTGTGTGTACTGAGTATATGTATTTGTATATTGCACATTGTCATCTGTATAACTCTGTAGGTCTATATGTAAATTGTTTCTGCACTGTTTGGAGCACACTCCCAAGAATTTCACTCACCAAGACACATGTGCTGTGAATTTGACAAGAAAAGTGATTTGATTTGTTTTGATACAGTCTTGCCATGTATAAGTCTGATTAGCTTTTCTGAATGTTTGCTGTTTGAATCTACACTTGAAATATAATGCAGTTGAGTTATTGAAAAACAGTTTCATAGGGTTCAGTCAATTTACTTCAAGTTTACTTCTGTATCCATATGCATCATGCCATTCAATCATTAACATAAAAATTCTGATTCAAGTTCTTTCCTGAGTCAAAGCAATACAACCAAGAGAGACAGAGAGAGAAAGAGGTGGAGGGTGGGATGGAGGAGTGTTGAAAAGAGAAAGATGATAGGGTATGAAAAATAAAAGAGAGTAACATACAAAAACATACATAAACTGAAATGTGTCTTAATGTGTCTTCCCTTCTGATGACAAATACTTGATACAGTCACAAAACAAACCTGACTGTTTCATCTTTTGTTAGATACTTCTGCAGTTTTTGGTAGCTTAACAAGTAAGTATTGGTTGATAAGCTAATATTTCATATGTTCTGTCCAGTCTTAGACTCAACTGAACAAATGATAACATCATTTGATGAACACATCCCATCCACAGACCTGCAATGGTGTATTTTCCATGCATTTAGGCATCAATTGCATTGCAGTAAATTCAATTAGTTAATGGATCCAGACAATATTAGTGCGTAGTGTTGTGCATCATTCAGGAATACCAAATATAGTCAGTGTCAGACTATTATATGAATTGAAAATGAAATTTCACACCATTCCAGGTGACCTGCAAGACCTCCTTCCTCCCACCACCTAACATTTTTTACAAGCATGCAAGAACATATTTATATTTATGTGTATTCAAAAGGGACATAAAATATGCAGCATGTGATTCATCCTAGCAGACAAAACAAAACCTGCAGAACTATACCAGCTATAACACTGTACCTTAAAAACCAGCTTTGACTGAAGGTCATATGGAGTGTTTAGACTCATGTTACATGCTCCCCTTCCAAAGGCCAGGTTTAGCCACCACTGCTTGTTATCTTGCTACGCTTACCAAGACCACTGAACATAATGATGAGATGGCTTCCCCATACCTACAGACACACACTACATATAATTCTCCATTGAGAATCCGTGCAAGATATTCCACTCCCTGACTGTATTTCTAAACAGCTCATAATTTGAAGGAAGATTTGAGAAAAAATGTATGATCGGATGTATTGCACACTATCATTTAATACCATGTTTAACAACAGTACCTAGTATGCAAAAAAATCAAATGAGAAAGAATACTTTTTAAAACATTGTCTTCAGTGTTGTGTAACTGTCCTGTAGTATCTGGAGTTGAGGGTCTGTTCTTTCACTGTATACGCAAACACACTACTGTTACGCAACCTTCCCCCCTTACACATGCATATCATTTTGACACCACCTCAGAGACCTAGAAAGATTAGACATGACTATACACACCCGACGGAAGGAATAAAGTTCAATGATTGGAAGACATTTATCCCATTCACTACTGTTCTGTTTTAAAATAAATGCTGTTCTTTTAAACGATCGATTCATCAAACAATCCTGAAAAAATGCATCATGGTTTGCTCAAAAATATTAAGCAGCAAAACACAAAAAACAAGGGCACCGAATCAGCATCTTAGAATGATTTCTGAAGGATTATATGACATTGAAGACTGGAGTAATGGCCGCTGAAATTCATCCTTGCCATCACTTGATTAACTTGCAGGGTAAAATATATTCAAACACAAAACAGTTCTTTTAAATTGGAATAATATTTCACTGTATGTTTTATCAAATAAATGCATTAGACACTCGTTTTGAAATCTTACAGAACCCAAAAATTTGAATAGTAGTGTATTTCTAAAAATACTTCTGAAAGATAGATAGATGAATATGTTAGCATACTATTGATAAAGGGACAAATAGGAGACAGCTGTGTGAGTAAGGGGGCATAGGGTGACCCCACAGGGCAAAGCCACAGTGAATGACCCCACCCCCTTATATATCCAGTACTGGCCATAGATACTACACCCTCCCCAACCAACCAGTCTTCAAATATTATTATCTCTTAAATCTGTGTGTGAAACACACGCCTGGGGTCACAATAAATTCTGAAGTCAGAGTAATGAATTGAGCATAATGAGAAAAAGAAAAACTTTACATTTGTCTCTATGATAAGCTGTGCTGATATGTGTGTGCATGCATGACAGCTGCTGGTAAGCATCTGAGCCATGGCAGGCCTGTTATTCACACTCGGTGCAATGTTGGAGACAGTTGGACTAGCGTCCTGTATAACCTAAAGCCATGAGGCACAGAGATAAAATAAACCAATACTGTGAAGTGTAATTCTTAACAATGCATTACTTAACAAAATGTACCAAATGTGTTATACAAGTTGCAGCTCAATGGATTGCTAGACAGATACACTGGGGGAGGGGGTTACCCATAATATCCAGTGGGGACACTTAACAGGGCCTCCCTCAGTGAGAACATATATGTGTGCGCGTGACCGAAACTGGAGATCGAAATGCCTCATTTTGGATTGCATAATTACATAAAAGAAAGCAAAACAGCGTCTGAAAAATACAAACCTGAAGACTTAAAAATATTTTGTGATAGTGATGGTTTCTAAACAGTAAAAACACTCTGGCAACATAATTAGATATGTAGTAATTCTGGTAAAATCACCTGTAATTATCTGACTTGGATCATACAAACATTTTATAATGTGTTTTTCCCCCAATTCCAGTCATTAGGGGTTGGACTTCATGGTTATGTTTAGGTATGAGTTGTACGTTTTTGTACAATTTTGTATGATTTTGGTTTTTCAAATTATTTTGACTTTTGATGAGTTCGGGGTGTTGGTGCCCAATTGAGAGTCTATCAAATTGACTTTCACACCCACTGCCTTCCTTAATTCATGGTTAGTTCATTCTAGTGGCAGCTGATAACATTTTACCCCATTGCAAATATGACATCTAACATGAACAAGTAAATGAATTAAATGTCACTGCAGAAACATCACCTGCAAAACCGCTAAATGAATTTGCACCAAGAATCATGTGATGGACTGAGCCTAACAGCTGATTTTTTCAGACATTGGCCTGACGTGAGCACTTCTGATATCCATGGCATGTTTGGAAAAAGTGCTGCTCAGCCTTTTTGGATTGGTGGACCCTCCATCACCCCTCCTCCAACCTATACCCTACTTGAAAGCTATGTATGGGGCGGTAGTGTAAATGGATATGGGAGGAGAGGGGAGGGGGACACAACCTACAGCTGCCACCTCATCTAAGATGCCTGTGATCTAAATTGAAGCCTTTCTTACACTAAACAGGGCATAAGAGACTGGTGCCAGCCAATCAGACTTCAGCGAGCTCTAAAAATGGACCAGCCAATGGCTGCAGGGGTTGGAGGTATATAAACCCAAATCAGACCCACCTTGCTTGGGTGACCCCTATTTCGGCTTTGGTGAACAGGATCTGATCCCAAGGACTGTTACCACTTTTATTGTCTTGTGTGCAGGTAAATACAACTTTCTTGAATAACATTTTTTTCACTGTGAGGGGAGAAAGCTTAAAAAATTAAATAAGATAAAAATATTTTAGAGAAAAAATTATAGTGGAATACTCCCTAAAAAAGAAAAAAACATCTAAAGTAAAATGTAAGTGGTTTGTGGAGCTGAGAACACTTTCCAGTTTGTTATACTGTTATGATAGACACCAGCATGACAGCAGATGCATTTTTTTATGACAGAAGTACAGGATTGTTTGTGAAAGGCATCTGAGTTTACTATTAAAAAAATAATTTTAAAATATTTTGGGTGAGGTACAGGTTTGGTTGGCCTGTGCTGAAATGTGGGAGCAGATGTCAAATGTGTGATGTGCAGCTGCTCCGAGAGCATAAATGTATACAGCCATAAAACCCTGGGACATGTGTCTCCTACTGACTCATACGGGACAGGTTCCCTCTGCTGGCTCTTTTTAAAACAAGAATCAGTGACAAGCATGCAAGAAGCTTCTGATGGCTGTATTTGACAGAACAGACATGAAATCAAATGACTCGTAGTTCAGACCACCACAAGTTAAGTTAGGATTTTAATGTGGTAAATGATAAAATAACTAAGTCTAAGGAAACTCTCAAAGGTCAGACTGTGTAGTAACACTTTAATAACGTATTGACATAAGTGACTATATAGACAGAATACATTGCAACATGTTCAGAGTATTTTGGAAAAAGTTTGAGATTATATCAGAGTAAATGGGAGGGAGTGGAGACGCTAGAAAAAATAGATCAGTCTACATTTAGACCTGAGAGCATCTCTCTCATTCCTGGACATATATATCATATAATAAGTGCAGACCTCAAGGGGAGGTTGCTAGGATACCAGACAGACAGACTGTTTGAATGTGTGCAGCTGTGTTTCTATCGTTCATCACATTCCACTGGAAGCTGATACAGTTTCACTGATTTTCAGTCAGCATGCTGTAAAACATTTGAAACCACTTTCATTGCAATTTTTTAATACGAAAATGATGCTATAGTGTCTGCAGCTGTTGGTTAGACAACCATGTTGCAAGCTTTTACATGCTTGGTCGAGGAAACCCTTTTCAGTCCTAACTAACTAGACAGAATAAGCCAAATTTATGTTCCAGTTGTTAGACAAATTCAGACAGGTGAGACATTATGCAGAAGTAATATAGGATTATTCAAGGAATCAAATACAAATATTCATTCTCACTTTCTCTTTGTCCAATCCTTAGTGTTATAAACGCAATCATGCCTTTCGGAAACACCCACAACAACTTCAAGCTGAACTACTCAGTTGATGAGGAGTTTCCAGACCTTACCAAGCACAACAACCACATGGCCAAGGTGCTGACTAAGGAAATGTATGGCAAGCTTAGGGACAAGCAGACCTCCACTGGATTCACCCTGGATGATGTTATCCAGACCGGTGTAGACAACCCAGGTGAGTTAAGACATCGTTGTTTCACATCCTTACAGCATATTTAACCCGATCAAACCTGGACCACTACACAGCAAGTGTCCCTCCTTAATATACTGATGAGATGACATTTTTCTCCAGGTCACCCCTTCATCATGACTGTCGGCTGTGTTGCTGGTGATGAGGAGTCCTATGAAGTCTTCAAGGATCTCTTCGACCCTGTCATTTCCGACCGCCACAGTGGATACAAGGCAACTGACAAGCACAAGACTGACCTCAACTTTGAGAACCTGAAGGTATAAAACAGAAATAACAAGAGCACTGTCTCCTTGACATCAAGTATTTATTTACTTGAATGATCTGAAATGTGAGATAGCAAGTAAATATGAAGATCAATCCATATGGGAATGCTTCATATGCATATTGTTTAGCAATATTTGGAAATGTTCTGAAATGAATTAAATCTCTATCTTTAGGGTGGAGATGACCTGGACCCCAACTATGTTCTGAGTAGCCGTGTGCGTACCGGCCGTAGCATCAAGGGGTACGCCCTGCCCCCCCACAACAGCCGCGGCGAGCGCAGAGCTGTGGAGAAGCTGTCTGTTGAAGGTGTGTCGTCATTACAGGACTTGTGTGCACACTTCAGTGTTATTTAATAGTATTTATATTTAAGTATTTATTGCTATTTTCAATACAGTTTTCATTTAAAGGTTTAGTCATTTTGCTGTGCTTTTATTTTTCGTTAGTTTTGTAGTTGTTTTTTATACTTTTTTTTGTTTAACCTTATTTTATTTTTAAATAGCTGCTAAGGAAACATTTTTCATTTTAAGCTTAAGTCTAATAGTCATCTAATATTTCTATTTTATTTCAGCTTTATTTCAGTTAACAAAAATTACTTTTAAAAGTTTAAGCTGTAATAATAGCACACATTACATACCCGTCAATGGTACTTCAACCCAGTTGAAGTGAACCCTAGGGTTATTGCTCCTTACAAACCCCAACAACAGTCCAGATGTTAGTAAGGGCATATAGCACAATAATTGTAGAATAACGTAATCTGTAAAATGAAAGTATGTATAAGAAACAGTATAAGTTTTAAAGCACTCTTTCTTTCTTCAGCTCTGAACAGCTTGGACGGAGAGTTCAAGGGCAAATACTACCCCCTGAAGTCCATGACTGACGCTGAGCAGGAGCAGCTGATTGCTGACCACTTCCTCTTTGACAAACCCGTCTCCCCCCTGCTGCTGGCTGCTGGTATGGCCCGTGACTGGCCCGATGCCAGAGGCATTTGGTGAGTCAAATCATAATATTTCTGTCTTATTTCAAAGGTTGCACCCTTCATAGGTCACATTTGTCAGCCTTTTTTTCAATTTTATGAAACATTTTCACCAAATGAGACATCCAATGAGACACATAGCAAATGACTGAACAAAGGTCATACATAATTAATCAATACCACACAAGCAAGAGTGCTGTCATTCTAATTATCCGCATGGACGCACACCTACAGCATGATGGTGTAATATCATTATATTAACAATAAGTCGTTTTAGACAGAATATTGCCAATTACTTTGTTTTTGCTAAGTAAAAGAAATGATATGTTTCTGTGTTTCCAAGCATCACACAGTAGTGTTTAGGTCCTGAATGAATCAGTGTTCAATCAATGGTTTGAGTGAATGATTCAGTGACTCACTCATGAAGACAGTCACTTGCTGTCACCTACTGGTTTAACCTGGAAAGTGCATACAAAGACAGACAGATTGTGATTCAACCTACAGAGTATAGAACATAAGCATTATATAAATTAGGTTTTAAATTGTAAATAAATTGCGGTGCAGTCGGTGAGGCCTATGTTTCAATTACAGGCACAATGAGAACAAGACTTTCCTGGTCTGGGTGAACGAGGAGGATCATCTTCGTGTCATTTCCATGCAGCCAGGTGGCAACATGAAGGAAGTGTTCAAGCGCTTCTGTGTTGGTCTTCAGAGGGTATGTTGAACCTGTACATATAAATGCACATAAGTAAACAGCTTTTGCTGCCCACAGCATGTGTAAGCATGTGTATGTTCTGCTTCAACAGATCGAGGAGATTTTCAAGAAGCACAACCATGGATTCATGTGGAACGAGCATCTTGGTTTCATTCTGACCTGCCCCTCCAACCTGGGCACAGGCCTGCGTGGTGGTGTCCACGTCAAGCTGCCCAAGCTGAGCACACACGCCAAGTTTGAGGAGATCCTGACCAGACTGCGCCTGCAGAAGCGTGGCACAGGTATTCAAGCCCTGCCTGAACATCCTGTACAAACGTTTATATTTGTATGTTGTATAATTTACATCTGCTCCAGTTGTTGACCTCCATCCTCATTTGTCTTCTCAGGTGGTGTAGACACCGCATCTGTTGGAGGAGTGTTTGACATTTCCAACGCTGACCGTATCGGCTCTTCAGAGGTCGATCAAGTGCAGTGTGTGGTTGATGGCGTCAAGCTGATGGTCGAAATGGAGAAGAAGCTGGAGAAGGGCGAGTCCATTGACAGCATGATCCCTGCCCAGAAGTAAAGCAGGAACCCTTCCATTTTTTTCTAGTCTTTGTCTTTTTTTTTCCTTTTTTTTTACAGTCCATCCTGCAATCTGACATCAGTGCAGAGGAAACTGCTGCTCAAAAAGACAGTCTCGCCTTTGTGTCTGTCTTGCTTTCCTTTTTATCCTTCATGTCATTACGCTATCACTTTATTCCACTTTGTTTCCTGTTTAGTTGTTAACATCTTGGGATCAGATTCCCGGCGCAGGTGTGTGTGCCTGTCGTCGAGGCTTCACCTTAATTTCAGCCTTGGTTGTAAAAAGTAAATCAATCAAGTTGTATTTAAATAAAAATACCCCATAAAACATATAAACATGTCTTCTGTTTTTTCTAATTTGTGAGTCTATTATATATACACACACACACACACACACTCACAAACAAATACAAACTACTGAATTTGTAATGAGTTCATATGGTCAAAGTTTAAATGACTTTTCCAACCAGGCAACAAGTAAATTACCCATAAAAAAAAGGAAAGGGTTTTGCACACCATGAGATTACCATTCATCAAAATACAAATGATGCAATAATCAAGCACAAGCAAAGACGCCAACATCAGTGAAGTTTATTTCTCTCAAGTTTCCATTTTAATATTGCAAACACCTCTGGGGGAAAATAAGTTACTTTCTGCAAACAGCAGTCTCTCTCTTGCTCTCTCCTATACTATACTGGTCAAAGGTTTGGGAGCAGAATGATTTTTAAGGTTTTTACAGGAGTTTCTGCTCATCAGGGCTGCATTTATTTATTGTGAAATATTATTATGATGTAAAATAATGTTTTTCTAATTTAATATACATAAAAAATTATATATGTATGTGATGCAAAGCTGAATTTGCAGCATTATTACTCCAGTCTTCAGATCTTGTCACATGAACCTTCAGAAATCATCAATATGCTGATTTATTAACTGTTGAAACTGTTGTGCTGCTTAAGATTTTTTTGGAACCCGTGATACTTTTTTTCAGGATTCTTTTAGAATAAAACATTTAAAAGAAAAGCATTTATTTAAAATAAAAATCTTTTCTAACAATATACACTATAGTTCAAAAGTTAGGGGTCAGTAAATTTTTATTCTTTCTTTTTTTGAAAGAAATTAAAACTTTCACTGAGCAAGGATGTGTTACATTGTTAAGAAGTGAGCAAAGATACATATTGTTAGAAAATATTACAATTTTGAATAAATGCTGTTCTTTGTAACTTTTTATTCATCAAAGAATCTTAAAAAAATATATTGCAGTTTCCAAAAAAAAATCTTTGGCAGCACAACTTTTGCCAACATTGATAATTTTAATAATAAATAAGCATATTAGAATGATTTCTTAAGCATCGTGTGACACTTTAAACTGGAGTAATTGCTGATGGAATCTCAACTTTGCATCACAAAAATAAATTATATTTTAAAGGATATTAAAATAGAAAGCATTATTTTATATTGTAATAATATTTTGCAAGATTCATTTTTTCCCCTGGATTTTTTATCAAATAAATGCAGCCTTTATGAGCATAAGAGACTTCTTTAAAAAAAAAAAATCAAACAAACCAAAAAAAAACATTGCAAGTATTACTGATCCCAAACTTTTGAACGGCAGCCTATATATACATATATATATATATATATATATATATATATATATATATATATATATAGTTTGTCCACTTGATTTCTCTGTTGTCATATTGCATATAAGCTAAATGCATCATGAAAAACCCAATGTCATAGCAGACAGTTTACATCACAGACAGCACAACACTGAACTGGAGGGATTTACCATTCAGATGTGACGCGCCTGACTCACAATTCTCACTAATCTCTTTTTTAATGCCTGGGACATTAAAAATCTCATTTATACCAACACACTTTCACTCCAGGTCAAGTATGGCTGCCAGAGTAAAAGTCTGCCCTAATCCTCTCACACAAACATTTCCTACCAGCAGAGAGAGGGAGGCAGAGCAACAGAGTAGCGCAGTACACAGACGCACACATTCACACATACATGCACACGCATACACACTCTCTCTCGCTTTGAATTCTTTTGCTTTTGCCCATTCTGTTATTTCACATTTGTCTTCTCTCTTTCTCCATCCTTTCTCTGAATCATGCAGGATTGCAGGTTAGTGTTTCACTTCAGCACACATAGAAACGTCTGGAGAGCTAGCAGAGGGTCTCTGCTCTAGCTATGATTTAACCTGGAGTTCTAAGATACTGTATATACTATACTCACAATATTATCATCAGTATCATAATCTTTATATACAGCCATAGTCTGACTGATATAAACCATGTTTTTTTTTTTTCTCCCAAGATAATTATTCTAGAAAATAAATTAATTACCTGTGCAAATATACACAAATCGAAGTGTTCACATTTAAGACATTGGCGCCTACCGGTGGCCAAACAGGGGTACAAACCCACAGAGCCATAGGATGCAGCTGATTCAAGTCAACATGAGTGCACAGAGATCTTAATGGACATCGAACAGATACAGGTCTCAACAGTCCAAACCAGATAGAGCCGGTCATATGCGGAGACCAGGTCAGACTGGTCCAGGACGTCCAGTCCTTACCCTGTTCAGTCTGAAACAGGAAGCTTCTCCACAACAGGAGTCCAGTCACAGAGCAGACATATCAATGACACAAGGATTTCCAGTGATTCTGCAATCGGATGAGGAGAAACTGTGTGTCTTTGTAAATGTGTGGCACAAAGGCAGAGAATAAAGTGAACGAGACAACAAAAAAAGTGGATGGATGAAGAGATGGCAGACTTAATCTGGAGGCTCACTGTGTGGCTAAAGGTCGAAGATGACATGCCATAGTGTTTGCTGTGGAGTAAGTCATCACAACTAAACTTTCAAGCACCTCCAAGCATCATAAATACTTGCTGCAGACAATCAAAATCAAGAACCCTGCTTGTTTTCTGTACCATAATCCAACAACCTCTCATGAACAGAGGCAGACGCAATCACAAACATGGAGAAAGTGGAATATAATTATTTAGTATCTACAACATATTTCACACATGATAGCACAATGCCTCCCCAGTCAAAACTTAACAGACCAACCATATTAAACCAGCCTGTTTATCCATACTGTACTAGCAAGAAGTGTCCTATTCCCCTTCCTGACTAAAAAACAACAACTCATTATTCAAATCCATGTACCTGCTCTGTCTACAGGCTGGCAGCACCAACAGGGCCTAAGCATGGCTTTACATTAAAACAACTTCGAAATCTGACAGAAACATCTATTGCTATTGCACAATTATCACCACTCATAGGTATGTTTTAATCCACTCAGTGTGAATTACTGTTCATTTTATGCTTGCTAAATTGACAACTATTGCAAAGTTAGGCCTTGTTATACAACAAATGACCAGAACTGGTTTGGTCAAAAAAGCAAGCCAAAAGTATTTTTTGAAAAAATAAATGAAACGCTCCAAACAAAACTATTTCCTACTCATGAGAAATAATCTTAAGCAGCGTGAAATCCCTGTCAAGTCAATAACATCATGCTTCCACATCTGTTAAAAGAGACAAACTTGCATATGGCCAACAACCATCATGAGCTACAGCAAAAATATGACATAATGTCCAATCTTAAACTGCATCTCTGTTTATGTTACATAGCATTGTTAAGGCTTTACAGTGGAAACAGAGTCATAAATTATGCCATATTATAACAATATTGCAAGTGCAACTGACTTAACTGAATAAAAAAAAAGATAAAGAAAAAATCTTTCCAAAGCCCCGTTGGTGCTTTTTCCCCTAAAATATACTGCTCAAAAAAATAAAGGGAACACTTAAACACACAATGTAAGCCACAAGTGTTCCCTTTATTTTTTTGAGCAGTATATATAACAGTAAGAACACTGAACTTCTTCCTGCATGAAAACATCCTGCATTTAAGATATCTGGTGGTTTTCAAGTAAAATCTGATTAGTTAAGGGATTAAATTATAATTTTTAATACCATAATAGTAATATATATATCTACATACAGGTGCTGGTCATATAATTAGAATATCATCAAAGTTGACATTTCACGTTTATTTCTTTTAATTTTGATGATTATAGCTGACAACTAAGGAAAATACCAAATTCAGTATCTCAGAAAATTAGAATATTGTGAAAAGGTTCAATATTGAAGACACCTGGTGACACACTCTAATCAGCTAATTAACTCAAAACACCTGCAAAGACCTTTAATTTGTCTCTCAAACTAGTACTATAGGCTACCCAAAAGACGACCATTGACACCTTGCACAAGGAGGGCAAGACACAAAAGGTCATTGCAAAAGAGGCTGGCTGTTCACGTATTAATGTTCAAGCATATTAATAGAGAGGCGAAGGGAAGGAAAAGATGTAGTAGAAAAAAAGTGTACAAGCAATAGGGATAACCACACCCTGGAGAGGCTTGTGAAACAAAACCCATTAAAAATGTGGGGGAGATTCACAAAGAGTGGACTGCAGCTGGAGTCAGTGCTTCAAGAACCACTTCACACAGACGTATGCAAGACATGGGTTTCAGCTGTCGCATTCCTTGTGTCAAGCCACTCTTGAACAACAGACAGTGTCAGAAGCATCTCGACTGGACTGCTGCTGAGTGGTCCAAAGTTATGTTCTCTGATGAAAGTAAATGTTGCATTTCCTTTGTATATCAGGGTCCCAGAGTCTGGAGGAAGAGAGGAGAGGCACACAATCCACGTTTCTTGAGGTCCAGTTTAAAGTTTCCACAGTCAGTGATGGTTTGGGTGCCATGTCATCTGCTGGTGTTGGTCCACTGTGTTCTCTGAGGTCCAAGGTCAATGCAGCCGTATACCAGGAAGTTTTAGAGCACTTCATGCTTCCTGCTGCTTACCAACTTTATGTAGATGCAGATTTCATTTTCCAACAGGACTTGGCACCTGCACACAGTGCCAAAGCTTCCAGTACCTGGTTTAAGGACCATGGTATCCCTGTTCTTAATTGGCCAGCAAACTCGCCTGACCTTAACCCCATAGAAAATCTATGGGGTATTGTGAAGAGGAAGATGCGATATGCCAGACCCAAGAATGCAGAAGAGCTGAAGGCAACTATCAGAGCAACCTGGGCTCTCATAACACCTGAGCAGTGCCACAGACTGATCGACTCCATGCCACGCCGCATTGCTGCAATAATTCAGGCAAAAGGATCCCCAACTAAGTATTGAGTGCTGTACATGCTCATACTGTTCATGTTCATACTTTTCAGTTGGCCAAGATTTCTAAAAATAATCTTTGTATTGGTCTTAAGTAATATTCTATTTTTCTGAGATACTGAATTTGGGATTTTCCTTAGTTCGTGACATCACATAATTCGTGACATTATTCCATAGTCATTCATTAGCACATGTTAGTGTTTTTCATAATATATATATATATATATATATATATATATATATATATATATATTGTGAAAAACACTAACGTGCTAATGAATGACTATGGAATAATGTCATGAATTTTTTTTTTACTGAATACATAAATTGCAATTTGTTTTACAATCAAATTACATCCAATAGGATCCACTGTCCAATAGGTCTTTTTCAAAATTATTCAGATATCTTCAATGCAGGAAACGTGTCTTTAATAACACTGAAAACTAAAACCACCTCACTCTGTAAAATCACCTTTGTGGTACCCTCTACTCTACTCTTACTGGGTAAAGGGAGAGGTGACGTTATTTGCAAAGCATCACTGAATAGAATTTTAAATAAAGGATTAATATCTATGACCAACCAATCACAGAGCCTGTTTGTGAAGGGTCAGGGAAAGTCATTTGGCATTAAAAGGCTATTCTAAATTAAAATTGGTAGGACGCAAGTAAACTGGCACTATACATCACAAAAACAGATTTTCTAGGGAACAAAACTTTAGCTTGGACTATTTCAAGAACAAAGTGTAGATGGTTGGCTTACAGCCTGATCAAATTTGCGGTCGCCAGCAATGTAGATTTGTGTGGGCTCTGTGAGCTGTGATGAAGTTAGGATAAGTTTGCCAACTTCACATTTGTGCAAATAGTTCATTGGCAGCTACAATCCTACATTGTCAATGATTCAATGCTTTTGACTCAGCATTAAGAAATGTAAGACACATTAAATCACGAAAACATAAAAATGATGACCCGTTTAAAATGTCAAGACTTGTTGAAAACATACAAAAGTGGATAAAAAAAGAATGACATCAGTTATTTAAGTAAGAATTTCATGACTAGAATGAGAATAAAAATACTAAACTGGATTCAATCCAGATCCAGTGAATGAGGCTGTTCAGAATCAGAATGTGTGTGTGTGTGTGTGTTTCCACTCAGGCTTATGTTGTGCATGTTTTTGTACTTCAGATTTCTTTATTGTCAGGTTTGAGTGTGCCGTGCTTTTAAGGTGACTGTTTGTTTGCGTGAATGTGTGTTTAGTTTCGTTTTTTGTCGAGTGTTGACTGGAGGAGGGATCAGTCTATAACATATAAGTGGGTGGGTCAACGTCAGTTCGCTATAACGATGGATATAGTGAGGGGACGTCTCAGATTCAAGTCTCCTCCCCTGTCCCCTCAGAGCTCCACCTCTTTAGAGATCCGAGATGCGATGTGCCTGAAGGCGAGGGGGGCCCCCCACAGGCGTGTGTAGCGTACTCCGTTTGCCTCTGTGGGACCCACACTCAGTTGGCACACCTCAGCTTGAAAAGCGACCTTTGACCCTGCCGCCCCATGACTGCAGCACAGCAGAAATGGGCCAGCGTGCCGGACCTGGCAGCCGCATCCCCTCGCCGCCTCACGCAAGGCCAGTACCACTTCTGCAGGGGCCCGGGGGGATGGGAGAGATAGCCCCTTACATCCCACCCCCCTCCCCCGCTCCAGGGCTCGGACGCTTTCTGATCCCCAGATAAATGGCCACTGGGAAAGAGAGAGAAAGAGAGCATGAAGAGGAACACTAGAGGAAGAGATTTACGCTAAAAAAAAAAATCCTGAAAAACTGTTATTTGAGATTCACATATTCAGAAAGCAATCAATGCTTTTATCACCATTGTAGAAAGTTTTATTGTAGCTTATTTGATTTTTTATTTAATTTTATAATGTTATAATTCATATTATTATATAATAATATTTATTGTTGCTTCGTATTACTATTCTTTTTATGTTAACTGGCAGATCATCTTTTATGTCACTTTGTGTGTGTATTGATGCTTTGGGCAATATTTTATGTAAAACAATTACGCTAATTAAAATTTTGAAATTGAAAGAATGCATGAATGTGAATGTGAATGCATGTTTAAGATCTTATTGTGAACAGTTAATCCATGTATGTTTCATTTTTAAAAAGAAATTGGCCTATAAAGTTTAATCAAAATGTCAAAACATGATCATCCAGATGCACACATTTGCTTGGCCCAAACCAGTGTTAATAGCATAACAAAGTTTCTTTAGTGGGCCATTCTTGATCATGACGTAGTATAATATGAAGACTCACCCTGTGACCGAAGATCTGCTGACTCCCTCAGATTCATTTGTGACCCTTCAAAAAAAATAAAAATAAAAAACTTCACATGGTCTGTATTACCTCAGCAGTGTTTGATCCATGCAACACAACTCCACCACAGACCAAAAAAATAAAATAAAATAAAAATAAATATCTCGATCTCTCAGTCCTGCCCAACTATTATAATCTGCTTGCAGGTCAATATAGCTAGCTGACTGATGTTGACCTGAGCGATGTGTTATGGGTCATAGAATAAAAACTTGCATATGTTCCTAAATGCATGCAAACAGATAAGAGACGTAACCGCCATGCACCATCATCCAGCCTTTCCTCTCTCTCATATCCTGTTTACCAGACACATGTTCTGCAAAGGAGACTGCATGCAGACAGGCATGCGATGTGCAGAGACAGACGGACGTGCAGCGGCAACAGACAGGCAATGAGGCAGACTGAGAAACTTACTAACTGTTTTGGATCCCTGTGGAAGAGTACAACCCGACACTGATTTATTAGAGCCCTGGCGTTTAGAGGGGTCAAGATTGACCCTAGGAGAGAGAGAGAGAAACAAAATGAGGAGAGTCTGAGAAAGAGAGAGAAGAGATGCAGAAGGTCACAGAAAGACTGAGTGATAGAGAGAGCAAATGCAACTGAGATAAAGAAAGGTAACTTAGAAATAAGGGCAAAGTGGGAGAGACTATGGAAGGTACACATTTGTATGCTTAGGAAGCTTGAAAAAGAGAGGAAATAAGTCAAGGAATGATGAATGTGTATAGTGTGATTGTAAAACCAACTTTTAAACTGAAAGAATTCCCCAGTGGGACCCCAGTGTTTTTGGACAGGCAGCACTCAGGCACTTTTTTTAAAGGAATCAAATTTCTTTGTTGCAGTAATGCGTGACATAAATCATCTATGCATTTATTTGTTGGAAGAATGTGTCTGTCAAAAGCATTTTTACAAACCTCCGTCTAAGGCCCCATTCACACTGACAGCAACTTGGAGTGACAGAAAAATTAATCCAAAGTCATTCATTTGCAATAACAGTTGTCGATTTCAACTACATTATAGTAGCAATGAAGTGCGTCCACACTGCTGACATATTTAACTTTTGCAACGTATCCACATTGAAATTGACATTGATGCATCAGAAAAAACGTTTAAATTCTCTGTTTATATCAATAGTTTTGGCTTTCCAAAAGTATTCCATAACTGATCTGATTGATTGATTGATTTTTTTGCTGTTTCAGGTCAAATAAAGTTGGTTGTTAAAATGTCTGTGCATCATTAACGTTAATGTTACTGTGAGTGATTTCACTCTGTTCTAATTAGGCTATTCATAGGCTATTTCAAGCCAATGAAGTACAGCTATGTGCTGAATGTTGAATGTGAAAATCTGTGACCGCTTGTAGGATCTACATTTCAAAAGCATATTACAAATCAGGAATGAAAGAAAAAAAAATCTGACCCCAACTGTTGAATAGTTGAAAATCTGAACATAATCTGACCAAATTGTGCTTCTTAAGGGCAGTTCAGAACAGTATTTTCCAGACAAATTCACTTTCAAAAGTAAACAAACAGCTGATTAACTAATGTATGTTCACATTTACTGTTGCTTGGCAAATTTGATCAATATGAGACCAGATATGGCAAAATATGATGAGTGATATGAAAATAACAACTAATCTAATATCCAGAGCTATTCTGATAGCAAACAAACCAACCTTTCCAAACAGCCTTTCCTACTAAAGTCTCCCTTCACCCATCCTCAACACATTCTACAGAGGAACCAAAGAGACCAGCTGCATCACTGTCTGGTACAGGGACTGTAGTGTAGCAGACCACAAGACCCTCCAGCGGACAGTGAACACATCTGCAAAGATCATCTCACAGTCTCTTCCACCTCATACCATCAGGAAGACAGTAGCGGAGCATCAGAGCCAGCTCTGCCAGACTGCTCAACAGTTCTTTCCCCAGGCTGTGAGAGCCCTGAACTCAAATCACCCCGCCCTCCTCTGAAACCTCACACAAACCCTCTACCTCCCGAAACATGGACCATCTCACCTCCTCCATCTCCCAACCTTTCCAGATCACAGAAAAACTGCCTGAAACATTTTTTTTTTTTTTTATAATTTTTGTGCAGTTCTCCTCTATGTACATTAGACACATTTTACACACACTGCTGTGTGTACATAATCCCACAAAATACTCAGTAATTTGTGTCACATGCTCATGCACTACAAATTATCTTACATTGTTCTCCAGCCAGCTGCTTGACTTACAATGTTTCTCTTTGCACATGTACAGTACTATGTGAAGAATTCGTATAGTCTTTATATTTGTATTTTTCTGTCTATGTATAGGTAAATGTAAAGTATATTCATATATTAATGTATAGTATATTCATATTCAAAATCTGTCAGTAGGTTAGTTGTGTATAGGTATATTATTACATTTACATTACATTTATTCATTTAGCAGACGCTTTTATCCAAAGCGACTTACAAATGAGGACAAATTTTATTATGTGATGCATTCGTATTGTCTGTATATTTTTAGCTTATGTATAGGTAAACATTTATGTATAGTATATTTATAGTCAAAATCTGTCAGAAGGCTAGTTGTGTATAGGTTTATACTGTTTTACTTAATTGTTGTATGTCTGTATTTATGTAGCACCATGGTCCCGTGAGGCACAACATTTCGTTCCACTGTATGTTCACACATGTAGCGGAATGACAGAAAAGCACAACCTGAACTTGCCTTTATAATATTAAGATGTAGTAGTGTTTACAAAACTAGAATGAGCACCTCATCTGTTTTGCTCTGTTGCAAAATTATGAACGTCCACCAACAGGTCACTACTGAACCAAAAGGCTTGCTATTGATCAGTGCTGCAAATTTGTGCCAAAGTTCACCAAACATTAACTTGATACCAAATGTGCATAAGAAAAATGATTTGCTGCCGGACGACCATCAGACAAATGTTTTCATTGAGCTGGTTATGACGACTTCAAACAATGGTAAATGTGACTGCACTTTATGGAAGGACTTCTGTTCCTACTGTTGTTAAATTGAGCATTGTGATGTCTCTATCAACTGTACAGCCGCCATATTGAGCATTACAGATTCTTCCATTAATTCTTCATCTTGTTCATATAATATGATCATTATACACTGTTGCATCCAGCAGCACAAATGCCTGACATTGATCACTGACTTGCTGATTCCATGGAAAAACAAATAAAAAAAAAAAACCTTTGGTTGGAGCTTTAGAATAACTTCACTCCGAATCAAGACAGACATTTTTGATGTTTACATGGTTTTCAGATTTTTTTACTGCATAGCAATGCATCAACTGTGGATGTTTTTCTTTCTATGATATAAGTCTCTTCTCTTACCTGCGTGTGAGTTTGGAGGTGAGTTTGCTGAACAGGTTAGAAGTGGCCCGGCTGCGGGCATTGGGTGGCAGGGCTCCAGCATCATGGCTGAGGGTGGGCGACGTGGGCGGAGGT
The DNA here is from genome assembly GCF_003368295.1 of Carassius auratus. Taxonomy (NCBI): domain Eukaryota; kingdom Metazoa; phylum Chordata; class Actinopteri; order Cypriniformes; family Cyprinidae; genus Carassius; species Carassius auratus. Next base: position 13,717,765 of record NC_039247.1, on the reverse strand, counting down.
CCATAGGTGGGTGGGACACGGTCACGGAGCTGACCCCCATGAAAGGTGCTCCGGATGGTGGAACCACGTGTCAGCCGACAGCGCTCACCTGAGGAAGAAGAGGAGGATGCTCCTGCTCCGACAATACTGAGAGTGGAAGGAGAGGTGGGAGGGAGGCGGTGAGACAGGGAGCTGAGAAGAGACAGAAACAGGCTCAGTGAATGAGAGGCAATGGGGCGCGCAGCACAGTGGCAGATCGCATCTGTGTTTGTGAATGTATGTGTATGTCACCTGTTGTCTTTGCCATTCTGCAGCAGTGTGTGACGGTCAGTGTTGGAACGATCTGTACATACGTATGTGTTTCTTCGGGTCATAGTACTTCCTGGAATATTGTTCTACAATGAAAGGTGGGACACAACATTTCATTAACCCCCAAAATGTCAAATACATATTAAAATAAAATAGTCCCAACAACTCGGCAACTACACAAAGTAGCTGAAGACTAATTTCAGGCACTGCTTAATATCATTGCACCTGCAGCACTTATATAGTATGGCAGTAAAGTTCACTGATTATTACACCGGAATGAGAGTACAGTTCCTAGCCATATCAGCCTAGAACTTTTCATTTTTCTGTCCGTCTTCATACACATTGTAACTACAGAAGAGTCCATTTTTAAATAAGAAAAACCCTTTGGTCATTTTTGAGCGAGAGGCTAACAGTCTAATCAGATTCAATGATCTATGCTAAGCTAAGCTAAACGTGCTACTGCCAGACCCGGAGATCAGCTGAATGGATTCAAAAACAGTAAAACACAACTGTAAGCTACACAAGCATAAGGAAAACAAACAATCTTCAGAAAACCTTAGTGAAAAAATAGTATACTTAAGTACAATTTATTTGTATGTACTTTAGTATAACTAAATATATTTGTGGCTCACTATAAATTGGTATATTTAAAGTCTGCTAAATTGCTACAAATATACCTGTGACTGCTTTTGTGCTGCAGGAAAACATGTATGTAAAGCTGCTTTGCAACCATTCAAAACTTTGAAAAGCACTACTTGAAGTGTGGTTAAATTATTGAAAAGTACTGCATCATTATGAATTATTATTATAATTATTTGCCACTCAAAACATTTCTTTTTATTAATACTATTTTTCACTAGTGAATGCTCTGAGGATTTTTTTGTTTCCTTTCTTTTCCTTATGTTTATTATTTTATATTTTATATACATTTTATCAAATCTTTTTGTATATTTTATCACTTTATTCATTTACTCATGCATGTTGTTAAATAACGTTCAATATACATTGTCTATGACCAAAAATGTAAGAAGATTCGATTTCAGTGCACTTTCAAAGTGTTTTGCTTGATAAAGCATGAAAATATACAGTTACAATATTGTTTTCATTTAAGTCATTTTAGTCGAGGTGGTTTTGCATAAAACACAGTGTGGTTTTCAGCAAACAAAATCTGGTAGCAGCAGCATTTTCTAAATTTTCGGCAAGTGCTTCGCAGACTGTATACCTCGTGCTTTAAATCACCCACATGGCAGCAAACCAATGAGAACACACTACAATCATGAGGAGTCATGGCAATAGAAGCTGCTGTGAATACACTCGCCCAGAAGATTTTATAACTTTTTTTTAATTATTATATTTAATATTTGGAGTTGTCTGTGATACTTTTTCTGGATTTTTTAATGAATAGAAAATTCAATGAACAATGAAGAAAGAGGCAAAAGAACAATGCTTGTTTGTAAGATTTTATAAGTAATATTTTGCAGTATTATCTGTCATTACTATCACTTTTGATCAATATAATGCATCCTTATTGAATAAAAGTATACATTTGTATATATATACATATATATGTGTGTTAACGTGCTGCATTAACGTGAGACTCTTATCAGGCGATAAAAATATCGCTGTTAATCTATTCTCAAAGTTGGGTTGGGAGCTGGGTCTATACTAGGCGAGCGATGATGACTTTCACCTTGATATTTTAGCGCGGATGTATACCCAGCCAGATCTGTAGGGGGCGAGAACAAGTCTTTAAATCTGTGTGTATGCCTTGATGAAATTACAACATCAAACGTGACGTGCTAACATGGATGCAGCTAAGATGCCGCTGGGTTTGCTTAAGGGAATTTTTTTTTTTTTAAACAAGCTTCCCAATTGAAACCTCGACAAGATGCACCCTGTTTCACACATACTCCGTCTGCAGGGCGTATGCAGTCCATGTGCGTTTCGTATGTGGTGCTGAAGCAGCACGGACTCATTCTCATTGTGCTTTCACACAGGACGCGTTTGCAGTCCGCTACTCGGTGCGTGAACGATCGCTGCACTGCTGCAGACGCTACACTCCTGGAACGCACTGATGGACCGCAACCGCGTGAACGCTGGAATCCGTTAACATGGGTGCGTAAAAAAATACAAAACGCATATGCACTGCAGACGGATTATGTGTGAAACAGGCGTAAGGTTGTTTGCACCTTGTGCAATGTGGAATCCGTTTACAGCTTTCTCAAGCAGTTTGTGATGCATTTTGGAAACAGGAGATGAGCCCCTGGTCTAATGCACCACCTGTCTTGAGAAACCCCTTCTCAAAGACTTAACATTACTTTTAGTAATTATTTTATTTGGGTAGCACACATATTCTGAATGCCTTGGGCAGAATTCAAATGAGCCATTTTAATCTAGATTAATTCCAAGATTACAGTGGGATTAATCTAGATTAAAAAAAAATATCTATGCCCACCAATAATATATATATACATACATACATATATACATATATATGAAAAAATGATCAAAGTGGTGGTCTCACAGTGGTGGCGGTCATCTCCTTGCGTCGATCAGGTATCTCAGCCTTATTAGGGTTGTTGGCGGTGCTGACCATTGGACTAGAAGGTGGTAGGGTCCGACTGCCCATTACGCTACAGCTGGCCTTCCTCGGTGGCATGCGGCTCTCACGCAGGTCACGGTCTCCGCCGCTGGTCGGGCTACGCTTAGGCTGCATCACAGGCATGCTGGGACCACCTGTAGAAGAAATGAATAATTATAATCATCAACTACTGGAAGTATGCTTCTGTTTCGAGTTTAAACTGAAGTGTCTCATACAGAAGTCACTGTGCCGTCGCTGGCGGTGGTAGGTAGAGGCGCTGCGCTGAGTCTTGCTGTGTGAGGATGAGGAAGATGATGAAGAAGATGAGTGTTTGTTGGTTCCATTGGTAATTGGGCTTGGACGTACACGCGGCAAAGTCATACTGCCACTAACTCTTGACTCAGCACCATCCTATGACCAGAAGCCAATAGAGAAAAACAGTAAAAAATAAACTCTGAGAATCCAGGTCGTTGTTGTGCTATGCTGGCAAACAATTGGTATTTTTAAGTAGAAAAGTGGTATATAGTAACACAGTGTGTGTGTACAATGTATTACCTCAGTCTTCAGGCCCAACAATAGATATGTAGCCGTGACTTCATTATATTTCTGATTGAGTAAAGAGTCTTTAATCTCTTCTGTGGTAAAACCCATCCCGACCATAATCTCTGGAAAGAAATCAGAGAATAGAGAGGAACATTTACAAACACATCAAGTCTCTTTATTCTAAGGATAATTTGACCACAACAGTAAAATAATAATAGTAGCAAAATACAAAGTAAAACACTTGAATCAGTTTCCTACTGGTCTACATGCTCACCAATGCGGTTGGGGTCACTGTAGTCCTCCGATGGTTCAATGTGAGGCTTTAGCTCATCGCTCTCATACCCTGCATTCATCCACTTATCCTTCATCACTTGCTGTGGAGGAAATACCAGCATTACACAGAAACCTCCCAACTCAGCCTTTCAACTGTGCTGACTTCATAACTCGAATAACTGACGAATAATTAGCCATTTCTAGCAAATGCATGCTGAATGCATTCTACAACACATAAACTTTACAGAGATATGACTCAGGACAGAGGCATCATATAATGTATCTGGTACAGGATTAAGTATGGCAGAGTGTATGGATGTATTGGCAAATATGCACCTCTAGAGTGCAACGTTTGCTGGGATTGAGCACAAGAAACCTGCGCAGAATCCCCTCACAGTCTGTGGACATGTAGAAGGGCACACGGTACTTCCCCCTCAACACTCGCTCACGCAGCTCCTGGAAAACACACACGCATAAGCACAATTTGTGACAAACAAATGTCAGTGTGTCTTTAGATAGAAAGTTACTAAATGATTAAGAAACAAGGTTTTAAAGAACTTTTAAGGTCCAAAGTAAAAAAACAGTCCACTATTCTAAATGGATTTCTCTCAATGCACAATACTGTTCAAAATTTCGGAGCAAGATTCTTTTATTATTATTAATATTACTTAACATATTCAAAAGGAGAGCATCAAATTGCAAGACTTTTACATTGTTACAAAAATAAAATGCTGTTCATTTTAACTTTTAACTTTTCATCTTTAGCACCAAATCAACATATTACAACAATTTCTGCAGGGACATGTAACACTGAAGTCTGATGTAATGGTTGCTGAAAAATCAGCTTTGTCAACTGCTTTATAGATGAACTGAACTCATTCCATGATTGATGAACTTCACACAGCTATTAAACTGAGCCGAATAAACAATGAACTGACTAACTGAAAAACTGGATGTTTACTATTGTCCTTATTTAGAGCTGCTTTACAGAACTGAATTTTGTTTGCATCATCGAAATATTATTTTCCTGTTTAACACTGTAAAGCTGCTTAGACACACGCTGTATTGTATAAAGTGCTATACAAATAAAAGCGACAGACTTGTATTTTGTTGTAAATACCAATGTAAGTAAGGTGTCAAGAGACTGGAATGGACCATAGTGGGTGTAAGAACAAAGTAACTGTACCTTGAGGTTCTGTCCATCAAAAGGAAGTGACCCGCTGACCAGTGTGTACAGGATGACCCCCAGGCTCCAGATATCCACCTCTGGCCCATCATACTTTTTTCCTTGAAACAACTCCGGAGCTGCGTAAGGTGGGGAACCGCAGAAGGTGTCCAACTTATTCCCCAATGTAAACTCGTTACTAAAGCCAAAGTCTGCTATCTTTATGTTAGCATCGGCATCCAAAAGCAAATTCTCTGCCTGTAAAGAAAAAACAATGAAAGAGAGAGAAATAATTAAGTTATACAGAAACTGTCTGAAGGAGAGAAAGAACAAGGAGAAAAATACAGGACAGAAAGTGATATAAACACATACTATATATACTAATACTTTATACTTTTGTATAGTGATTGTGTATATATATATATATATACACACACACACATACATATATATATATATATATATATATATATATATATATAGCAGTTTGTGTATTTAAAACCAGATTAATTTAGCTGAGTATCAAAACAGCAAAAGATAGGTTAATGGAATCTGATACAGTTCCCTAATTCAATTTTGCTTCTCAAGTAAATGTATATTGTGTTATAAGGATATTTGCATATATTTAGTGGAAAACAAGACAAAAATATAGATTAAAAATGTATAATAATTGTATATATATATATTTTTTTTATTTATTTTTTTTATTTTTTTGTCAACAGATTTCAGCTCATACCTTCAGATCTCTGTGAACTATATTCTTCTGATGACAGTAATGAACAGCTGACACAATCTGAAACAAAACGAAAAAGCAACACAACCCAGTTAAAACACATGAAAGCTCAAACTGTAAACCAGAGGCTTAACTTGATGCAATACTTTGATCTTTAATCCTGCCCTATATGCTGCAGTGATAATATAAATGTCTCACCTGTCTAAATTTGGCTCTAGCCTCTATTTCTTTCATTCTCCCATGAGACACCAGGTAGTCAAACACCTCACCTGGAAAACATAAGCACACATGAATAATATCCCAAATATCACAGATTCACCTACAGTATAAATAATATGTTGAGCATCAAGTCTTTTTTAATCTTGTTGGCCACACTAGAATTAAGTTAGATTTGTTTTCTATAGAACAAAGTTATATTCCATTCTCCAGTATGTAGGTCAGAGCTCACCTCCACTTGCATATTCCATCACAAGATAAAGCGTCTTCTCTGTTTCAATAACCTCAAAGAGTCGGACTGTAATATATAAGAGTAGATGACAATAAATAATTTTGGTAAGCTTACATTTAAACAGCAAAAGCTAATTATTTTACATTGTAATTATTATAAAAGCAGTAGGAATGAATTTAGTACATTTTAGTGCATCTTACCAATGTTGGGGTGACGGAGAGTCTTCATGATCCGTACCTCTCTGAACAGCTGCAAAAGAAGAGAGAACAAAATCATTATCCAGAATAATACACACCATTTACATTATTCCCAGAATAACTTGATATTCTTCATCAACATCAATAATCATGAGCATGAAGCCTTCATGTCGGACAGCAATATCCAGACACAATAAATATACTTCTGTATTTTGTTCTCTCTCCTTCGGTGCGAAGTACTCAGTATATAATCCCTGTGGCTGTGGAAACCAGATGAGTCTTGAACCTGCATCTGTCCCATAAAACATCTCACAGACGTTGGTTCAGAAGTAATGGCTTTGATACATCCCAGGTTTCGTTAATTCACATTATCCGATGATACATATACATTTACAAATGAAAGCACACACACACACACACACACACACACACACACAGTTGAAAATGTAAAGATTAAATCAAGCCAGAATGTCTTTTAGTCAATACAGATGTCTAATGAAACTTCTGGGAGGAGCTAACCCTGTCAATCAAATCACAAGAATACATGAACAGCTGTTTTCCTCATCCATGTGGGTTACTGAGGCTTGTCGATTCATAAGTCAATCACATTAAACTTCTCTTTTTAATCACACTGTCTCAATCTCTCATAATAACTAAGCACGATATTGCGTTTATTGAAAATCTGCTATTGGCAGTTTAAAGTCAGCATGAAATACATTTTTTAAAGTATGCTATTGACAGTGGCAGAGCAAGGATGTTTTCATAGGGGTGGCACAGAAATCTTCATTATTTCAATATAAAAATGTGTTTGTCTATAATGTACTGGACTGTTTTAGTGCCTAAAACACAACTGAGTACAATTAATTTCTACTAAACTGTAATTGAGATATTGTGAATTAAATCAAGTAATAGTGAGTGAATAACACAATTTTTGTATTATACCTCACCTCCAGGTATTTTAATAAAGGGACGCTCTTAAGCTTTATTGCTCATTCAACTTTTCAAAACTCCCAAATGCTTGCTCACCAATATTGCATACTCATGGATGAGACATGCAGAAGGCGGAAAGTCAACAGTAGACATTAATGCCAGAATATAACATTTCTTTTTTTTATGCATTTAAATTTTCATTTTGGCATGTGTGCTACTAGATTTGTAAAATTTGTACTGTAATGCACAAATAGATGTGAGCACAGTGCACTTACACTAGAGCAGTTCTTCAAATTACAAATCAAAAATACATATCAGTTTGTGCCTTATTTGATCTCGAATTACAGAATATATTTTAGTATATGCATTTGAGCGATGCTCTTGTGTGCTGCGTATACATGCACAGTTTGCAGCTTTAATTGCCTTTTTGGAGATTTCATGACTGATGACAGAACTAGGTATGTATGCTCATATTTCTTGTGCAGGTTATTATGATTAAGTGATACAGAGCATCCACCACACACCTGCGTACTGTTGAAGAGTGTGTGCTGTGGGCACAGTAAAACAGCTGATGGGACAGGAAAGTGTGTTTTACTGACATACAGGCTAGTCTAACAACATCTCATCAGACCGAAGTTCACAGTTGTTCTACTGAAGCTGATTAGGCAGTTGTAGCTTTTCCGTGCTTGTTTGACTCACGCCTGACGCTAAGGTGAAGCTGAAGTGCGCTTCTGAAAATTATCTCGTTTGATGTAGTCATGAAGAGATACGGCATCCCGCATCTTAATAAATGCATTTCTTGTCAACAAAAAAGGGGACAAAAACTGCAGTTTTGAGTGGGGAGGCCAAAGGGCTCCGCCAGGGGCATAGGAATGAGTTTAACATTGGCGGGGACACATATCGGAAACAGATCAGGGCCGGGTTTCCCGATAAAGATTGATCTTAGAGCTTAAGAACTTTTTCTACGAGTAATGTTACGATCATTCGTAATTTCACGTGCGTTACCCAAAAATGCACGTAAAGCCATCACACATAGCTGTGCTCTAAATGCTACTTAGGAGTCGCTATCCGTTTGTCAAGTGCTGAAATGTCACCTTATAGAATGGCTCTTAATTGTAGTACACGATCGTTTATTAACATTAACCTAATGCTGCTTTCCAGACAGACAACTTGGATATAGGCTAATAATTATAATACAATGCAATATTATATTGTAATATAATGTATAACATTATACTTTACATAATAATATATAATACAATTTATTTACAGTATAAAGAGAGAGAGAGAGAGAGCAACATTATTTCCGGGTCCAATACACAGCTGGTTTTCGTGCACTTCAACAAAGTCATTGACATATTTTTTCCCCGTCTTTGAAGCATTTCCTATATTAGGTTACGTTTAATTATTTAATTTATAAATTAATAAAAAAAAATATGATTTCACTTGAATCAAGTTAAAGGTGCAATCTGCCGATTGTCCTGCAGGTGACTGCATAACGCTGCACTTAGGGCTTTTCGATTACTCCAGAGCACTCATAGATCTACGATGATTTTCAAGTGCTACTTAAGTTACGATGCTTTTGGGAAACAGGCCGTGCTATTAAGATAATTTTTACAAGTTCTTAGGCTTACAAAGCTTTTGTGAAACCTGAGCCATTGAGGTGACAAGATGCTGTGTTGCACTTTCAAAATAAAAGCATGCGAGTTAAAGATTTCAAAATCAAATATTTTTCTCCTCTGCGCTAAAATTTTTTTTTGGGAAAAATACGACTGTCTCCAGTGTTGGAGGGGACCCCCTAACACCCCCGGTTCCTATGCCCTTGGGCTCCGCCCCTGGCTATTGATTGTTCTCATTCCTGTTTGTATATTGTTGCAATAAAAAAGCAAAAAGCAATAATTATATCATACCTTGTATAATATAATCAAAATATTGTATCATGTTCTAAAGGTGAATTATGTTGGACTTCTTTAACACCACTCCGTTCTTACATCTGCAAACTCACATTCAGATCTGCCTCCATCCAATCAAAAACAGACATAGTCAGACAAGTCCGTGCCCTATTTTTTTATTTTTATTTTTGGCACTCTTTATACATTTTGACTTTAAGTAGAATAAAAATGTTTTAAAACTGTATTGTTTGCATAAAAGCTCAGAAATGTTTGAATAAACTGCTAAAACATGCAAATCAGGAGGCCAGAGGAAGATCAGAAAAGATATACTGCTGACACAGCCACAGAAATGAATGCAATGAGCCCGGTCACCTGTAAACATACTCCATTATTTGATATCACTTATATAGTAAAGGATAGAAACTATCATCTAGCAAACATAACTCAGCTTTTCTCTATGTGCAACACAAAAGGGTAAAACAGAGGAATAAGACAAACACTTACTCTGAAAACTGACAAATGCTCCACTAAACAGTGATTCCAGCATTACTACAACAGCTCATACCAGTCATATGAGTGGTCAAAAAGCCATACGTGGTCAATAAGGATGGATTATGGTTTGTGTACAGTTAACTGTGTGTATTACAGGGCCGGGATTGAATCACAGTGGGGCATTCTGGGCCTGTGGAGGACTGCAGCTGTCGACCTCTCCTCTCCAACACATACACTAAGCACACAAACAAATTATGCATTTTGAAAACAAGACTTCCTATGGCTAGATCTAAACAGTGCTTCAAATTTTGCACACAAAAGAGTAAGTGCTGAGTTGTCACTGCTGAGATTTGATGTAAGATCCCTCCAGATGAGTGAAAACCACTAATCTCACAAGTGTGTTCAAAGTCAGACGCATTCAATAATCAATAGAAATCTTGATGTATGCTCAAACTCAGAGCTATATTTGAGCGGTGGGCTTCAGTAAGAGGATTGAAGGCAGGTGATAATCTATTATGAGACAGATGAGTCACTGGTGTACAGGAGAGAGTGCAAACTCTCAAACCAGCAACACTAAAGTAAACACTAACACCACACACATATTGCTGCAATACTTATAAGAGCCTCACACTGTTATACATTTATATACATGTGTGTGTGCGTATATATATTAGGCTTGCCGCGATAGACAGTGCTGATGGTGATACCGGTGTTAAGCCGCCACGCTGGGCATGTCACTTGGCCACCGCGGCACTGACCACCACCATCATTTTGATCTTTTGTAGTGATAAAAATCATTTAGTTCAGTTAAAGAAAGGACACTACAATTAAAAACTGAATGCGGCCACTTTTACAAGCTATTTAAAAGCAAAGGAAAAAGAGAAATGAGGGAACGCCTTTTATGTGCTATGATGCAATGACATCACTGCATGGCAATATGACAGTTGACTTATGCTGCGTTCCAGGCAGGTTTTGGAGCTCATAAGTCACGATTTCAAAACAAGATTAATGACTTTGTACCATTCCAGGCAAGTCACGCCAAACTTCCTGAGCGCAAGGAATTGTAGCTAGATTATTAATTTTATTGCAATGTTACATTGTCCTAAAAAGGCATTGCATCCATAGGCAATATTATGTATAGGGGTTGCCCTCGTTGTTTCGCGTGCTATGTGATGTCAGAATTCAGAACTCGGAGTACATCGATCTAGTACGAGTTAAAGGGTGGCAGGTCACGTGTTTGACTGCCGTTCCAGTGCACTTGCACAGGTTTAAGGTTGGAATAACACAGGTTACGGGTTGCCTGGAACGCGGCATTAATGAAGAAAAAATGTCTTGAAAACTGGTCTTACCTTTTGTAGGCTGGTTGGGTTCAACTGAGTCTTGTCAATGATCTTTATTGCGACCTACAAATAAAAAGCACAAATAGTGATTTAAGATCCAAATAAAATGTATATTATTGCAGATAGATATCCTCCCAAAATTTAATTGTTTGTCATTAAATCTGATATATAATGTAATTTGACATTCATTAGTTTAGGCTTTCAAAAAACAAACTTGATGGACGGGGAGACCCAGTTTAAACCATTCTTGGTTACAAAATGAGAATATATACATTACTGTTCAAAACTTATTTGATCAAAAATAGAGTAAAACAGTAACACTGCAAAATATGATTTAGAAAAATCATTGCTGTGATGTTAAAGCTGAACCTCAGGATCAGTCTTCTCTGATCCTTCAGTAATTATTCAGATATGCTAATTTGGTGTTCAAAAAGCATTTCTTATTATCAGTGATGTTGAAAACGATGTTTTCATTGCTGTAACCAGTTGTGCTGCTAAATATTTTTTTTTATGAAAAAATTTGATATATTTTCAGAATTCTTATGTGAATAGAAAGTTTAAAACAACATTTATTTGAACATAAATTTTATGTTTTTCTATTATAAAGGTGTTTGATGTCACGTTTGATTAATTTGATGGATCCTTGCTGAATAAAATAATTACTTGCCTTGAAAAAGAAATCTTACCAACCACCACACTTTGAACAGTAGTGTATTTGACTCAACTATATATATCATAGTAGGCGCTCCTCACAGAAATTTGTGTCAGTATTTTAAAAGCACTCCTTGCTTTAGAGCTTTGTTTATTTACAGGAGTGACAACCACATTCAACAAATTAAAAAATTCAGGTGATAAACAAATGTATTCATTAAATCAGTAGTGTGTACAGAGCCAAACTGTTAATGCAATGATGTAATTAAAAGTGCATATAAGTCTCTTTTGTTCTTGTGTGGCGCTAGTCAGAGCCAGAACCATGTGTCTTGACTCATTGGCAAATTCACATGCCAGTCTGTCTCGCTCCACCGAGCTGCTCCCACCAGCCATGTGGTCTAAAGGCAACTCATACGGTACAGTTCAAACAGAGCACATGCTGTTAGTAGCAGCTTAAAAAGCTTAAACAAAACACTCTGTTAATGGGTATTTTATTAGAACCTTTATCTGATCACTAATATTACTCAGGTCAAAAATAGCACAAAACTTTTAGCATCAGTGTTACCTGTTTACAGCCAAAATGTTGTAGTGGTTATGTCAGCCATCATGAGTCTAGGAGTGACGACTGTATTCCGTATACAAACACAGCCATAATTTATGGGGTTACCATCTGTATTTAAATGCAGTTGTCACTCCCAAAGGTGTATACGTGGCTCCAAACTGTTCACTATTAATGCTGCAAAAGTTGATTCTTTAAACATCACGATTTATTACTATCCAAGATTATGAAAGCTCACTGCTGCCCCCTAAAAGGAACCCCTAAAATCACACTATATCAGCTTTGGTTTATAAAAAGTAAATGTGGGGGTGGAGTTTTTCACACTTAAGTTGTACCACTTTAAAAATATACCACCCAAAGAATTACAGCTCACCAGTGTTCAGATGAGAAGGAGACAGAATACAGTAGCGCCTGTACCAACATCTTATCACACACCACAGGTTTTACCTATGTAAACTCTCTCTCTCTCGTAGTCTTTCACTCTCTCTCTCGTAGTCTTTCTCTCTCACCTCTTTGCCCGTGAGGATGTGGCGGGCTAGTTTGACTTTAGCAAAGTTGCCCTTGCCGATGGTTTTGAGGAGCCGGTAATTTCCGATGTGTGGCAGCTCGTCTGAGGAAGAGGCCATGGAGTTTCGACATCTTGCACCCAGTGAACGACTCGACACATTTGTTCCCTTCTCTGAACGACTCGCCACCAAAGACGCATGCTGGATGGAGAAATAGACACAGAGAAAATTTTATAAAGGTTAATTAAATTCAATTTGGAAACAAATTAATAAATTCAATTACCAAATTTGCCATATTCAATAACTCAAACGTTATTTTATGTTTTTTGGGTAAATAAAAACTTTGGTTTCAGTGTTCAGGTAAAAGATTTATTTCAGTGCATCACAATGTTTTCACAGTTACAAACTAAGTGGGTTTGTAAAAGATTCTCAATATACACACAATCAATCAAACCTCTGGTGCCACAGTAGAATTAAATCAGAATTGATAAAAAAATAAAAAAGATTTTGCCTTTCGGGTGTTTTAGAGTGTTTAAAGGTATTCAGAAATACATAAATGTAAGAGGAAATTATGATAATTCAGCTTGCTTGTCGTTAACATGGAAACTAAATTTAACAAATGCATTATCATTCAGATTGTTAATGTGATGATGGTGTATGAGAGTGTGCGGGAAAACTGAGGTTAGCATTGGTGTGTGAGTAATTCTGCCCTATAATACAGGATTAACTTACTTTGCCTAGGGGGTTTTAGTCTGCCACAGCCGAAACTAAACTTTCTATTTAGATTAGCACATTTAAACCTGACTGAGCCCTGAACACTCAGGCTAACATCTGATAAAAGTTTCCTTAAAGGCTCAAACTGTCCCCATAAGAGGGGATAGGAAGGAGCTCACACAGAAATCAAAACATGCCCAGGTCCCCATCTGCACCTCTGACCACAGGATTACAGCTCTGCGATTGAATAAATTACTCGTGATGCCCTGCCCTACCCTTACTGGACTCTGCCTCACACACACTGTATATAAAATATGCCAAATTGTACATACTGTGCACAAGCTCTCATTCTTATTTTTATAGAATTATAACAAAAGAAAGAAACTATCACAGACTGTTGTGAAAATCCTCAGTCTCTTTAGAGAAATCCAGCCATTAGTGGCATAGATGTATCATCTGTGATATCTCTGAATCATGTGTTTATTTTGGAAGTTGTTCTAAAGATAACACTGATAACAATATGAAATCAGCATATTACAATGATCTCTGAAAGATCATGACACTGAAGGTTCTGGTTTATGTGAATCTGAAAATTCTGGTGTGTGTGTGTGTGTGTGTATGTCTATGGATGTATAATGTATGTGTTAGAGATGCAACAATACAGTTAGGCTATGGTTCAATACATACCTAGGTTTTTAAACCACAGTTCGGTTCTGATGAATTGGCACATCAGAGTGTTTTTTTGTTTGTTTGTTTTTTAGATTCGCAATTAATAATGAATATTTTTAAAACAAAAACTAGAGAAAATCATTAATTATCATATGTCCATTTTGTGGCCATTTTTGAGCGCTATTGAACACTTGATGTCTCTTTTTCATTCATACTGGAAGCCAGAGGTCGCCCTCGCGCAGAAACTCCACATATGTAACAGAAGTAACAGAACTGATTAGGCTCCAGGAAAACCCTAAGATGGACAAAGTAGTGGAGTAGTGGATAAAAAGGTTTCGAATTATGAAACAAGAAGACAATAAACCCTCGAGTACGACAAGATCCAGTTTATCTGTGTGAATTTTAATAATAATAAAGTATATTAGTAATCCATTAATAATCGTCATGTATTAGTCTTTCAAATGCTCGTTATATAATGCTCGATCTCACGCGCACACACACAGAGAAAATTCGAAGAGAAATAAAACTCGGTAAGTTACTTAAATGCAAAACGAATAACCGCAATTCAAATGCGCATTTTGAACCACGGATGTCGTACCAAATGGTTAGAAATTATATTGAGAATTAACACACACACACACACACACACACACACACACACACACACACACACACACACACATATATATATATATATATATATATATATATATATATATATATATATATATATATATATAAAGAGAAAGGAATTAATAATTTTATAGCTGAACATACTCCAACCAGTTACTTTTTTCCTTTTACAGTGAGTAAAAATATATTGAGTGTTACCATTAGGCCACATTAGTTTTATTTCTCCAACGCGTTTATAATCATTGGATAAAAAAATTGTTGTTTTTGATAAGTTTTTACTGATGCAACACTAAATACATCAGCAAACACAAGTCTGAGTAAGTTCATGAACCACACTGTAATTTGTTGGCGCAGAACTGGTAGGCCAGCCTAGTGCGTCAGTTTCAGGAGCACTTAACGCTGAAACCTCAATCCACCCTCCCTAGTCGATTCTGGTGCCCCGAATAGCTATATTCATTTACTGATGCAGAGACAATGTTTTCTTGCTTTTCTCCCGAAAAAATACTGCCAATGAAGCAAACCCGCTCTCTGGGAGAGGAGCGCGCGCTGAGAGAGCATGGCGCTCGTGCGCAGATGATGCGCTGATGTGTACACTATGCGGATGGCCTGAGCTCTACTGCCTGTGCGTTTCGCAGCGCCTCTTTTGCTGCTTTGCACATTCAAGGATGCGGCCCATTTTGCCAAAGAACCTGCTACGCGTACATGGGCCCCTGTATCCTGCCTCTCCATCCTCACATTAACGATTAGGCAATGAATGCCTGATATTCGTCCCGGCTGCAAAAATGACAGTGCACCTGACGTTAAACAATGGGCGTTGTGGGATATGAATGGAAACGGGACACTGTGATGATATTTTAAAACAATAATTCATTTAAAATTAAGATACTTACATGATCTGTGCTCCGGTCGTTCGCAGACGGTAAAGCAGACCGAGAGGACATTTTCCCTGAGATTGCACACGATTAAAGAGGAATAACGCGAACAGTATTTACAGATTTAATCTCCCCCGGTAAACACAGCCCACATCGGCCGTGCTGCTGCAGCTGGGGCCGTGCTTCTCTCACACCGCCTGCTCGGTAGAGCCTGCGTCTGTCATGACAGCAGCAACAGCAGTCCGCGAATCTCACAGATGTCCTCGAGACAGCTGCATTATTTTCTGCGATGCAAACCCTAACGATCGAACGAGTCAGTTGACGATGAAAACGCAAGCGCGGCGGTATATATGTGCTAAAACAGTGTAATGCTTGGCCGGAGCCCAACGATGTTGTAGCGACTCGCTACCCCCCGCCTCATCTCCGCGAGCAAAACAAATACGGCTCCGACAACCCCGTCCTCTTCTCTCATAATAATACCGAGGATCTCTCCGCTCCCCTGTACCGTTCACTCTCGGGCACGGTCGCTCTCTTCTCGCAGCTGTTTGTCATGGGAAAACAGAAGCTTTGACCGGTGCCGAGGCCGAGACCCGTTCACATCCTAAAGCAGGCGTTATATTCCAGCAGCGGTGATGTGAGATGCGCCACTGATGCCTCCGCTATAGCTCGTCTCAGCACTGACACGCGCGCGCGGGCGCACTAATGGACAACTTAAAGAGCTCCACAAAAGCGGGCTGATAGACAACTTGCATGTGTCAAAATTCTCCGTAGCTTTCTAGGTCTTTAATCTTTTCATAGTAAATGTACTTACTCGAGAGTGTTTTAATGGTTAAATGCCATAATCTACTGCAGTTGTTTTAACATATCATTACCACAAAACTGTATATTTAAAATTTTTACACAGGTCAGTCGCAAAGATTAAGATTACAAACAAACTACTGTCTTCAGATGACTGTTTACTGTGTCTAAAAATAATTAAATCATGTTTTTGAATCATGAGTCTATGCTCACTGACATGTGGATACTTTAAAAAGTATATATATATTATTATTTTTATTTTTTTTAAGAATGTCTTTCAGAAGTAACTGTTTGGTTAACCCACATTTCTTAAAAAAATATCTTATTTTGTGCTAAACTAGAGGGTGATTATGACAGAGTTTTCATTTTGAGTGAACTATCCCTTTAAGGATAGATAAATCTGAACTGGATTACATTACAGTACTACAATGTTTAATATTTCACTGAGAAATCAAATAATAACAGGTCCAGGGAACTACTGTATAGACGACAGTAAAGAAATTGCAGAAAATGTGTCAAAATTTTGTGGCCAGTATTACAATCCAGTAGTTAAAGGGAGTGATTATGTCACATTCATAACAAAGTGGACTTAACTTGCAATAAACTATGGAATTAAACATAGAAAACTTTGTCCAGCCCAATTATATTTTCCTAGAGCCGTCACTGTACCTCATACACGTGACTTTTCCCCACCATACCTATAATAATGGCTGGAGGCGTGCCGTGTGGGCGGAGCTAAAGAATCACTGGCGCGAGTAGGCTTTGCATTGAGAGCGTTTGGAAGTTTGGAAGCTGTGACATTACCGTGAGGAAAAAAGCATCATCCAAAACAAACCATGGCTAACAGTCAGATTCAGCCGTTTATTTATGATCCAGAACCAGATCCGAGGCTGAAATTTAACAAGAGCAGCAGCAACAACTACAGCAGGACGTCTCTATGTAGTATGTATTGAAACTGCATATATTTGCTTAGCCATTTTGGAAAATGACTAAGTTCCACTTTATGTCGTCTTTTTTTTTTTTTTTTTTTTTTTTTAAGCTGTACATGTGGAAAGTGCAGTTTGATGACAACATCGCATGTTGTTTACTTGATGTGCTTACACGCTGATAGCTAAGTTAACAACAGAGATATTTGAAGCAGTTTTACTCACCACATGTGGTTCCAACACACGATCGTGACCCTTTTTCTTTGGGACTGCATTGTCCTTAAGAAATAAACGATATGCAAATCCGGCATCAAACTGGGCCTTGTTTGTAAAACAAGCATATTCGAAATGCAGGGAACAAACACAAACACTTGCACAACTCCGTTGATGCTCGGTAAAAATAAACTCCATCCACTGGTCCCTTAATGCTGTTTTTTTGGTAATCTGTGCAGGGTTGTCTTGTCCTGGCAACCAAAAACACTCCTTTTGTGACATTTCGCTCTTGCTCTGATCAGTGAATGTCTCTGCTCTGCTATACAGGAGTACGCGCTCTTCCCGGAGAAGTGCCTTAGGACCCATGTAAGGAAATTCCGCTCCATCTAACATCACACAGAGCCATACTCGAAAAAAACTTTCCGAAACTTGTGACAAAAATACTCCTTCAAACGTACAACTTAATTTTTGAAACTTTGTCCATGTTTAGCATGGGAATCCAACTCTTTAACAGTGTAAAAAACTCAGTATGCATGAAATAGCATTTCACCCCCCCTTTAAGCATCCTACAACAAAGAACAAAAAGCAAAGCTTCCTTTGGAAAAACTGCCTTTTTAAAGATTTTTTTAAGGGAATAATTCACCCAGGAACATTTGCTGAAGATTTACTCACCCTCAGTTCATCCAAGATGTAGATGAGTTTGTTTCTTCATAGGGACAGATTTGGGGAAATTTAGTATTTAATCACTTGCTCATGGATCCCCTGCAGTGAATGGGTGCCATCAGAATATACAACTGAAAATAATGTCACAATAATAGCCTGAGGGTAAGTGTAATTTCAGCAGATTTTTATTTTTAGATGAACTACTCTTTTATCTTTAGATGAATCTCTATAAATTATGTTTTAACATTATAACATTAATAACATTTTAGCTCCAGTTTTGTTCACGTGCTGCTGTTTCCTAAGTACAAGACACTGTACACACAGCTACCAAACGCCTTGCTGCCCCAGACTTCTGAATGAAAGTTACTAGATATTAAAGGTTAGTTCACCCAATAATCAAAATTATGTTATTAATAACTCACCCTCATGTCGTTCCAAACCCGTGAGACCTCCGTTTATCTTCGGGACACAGTTTAAGATATTTTAGATTTAGTCCAAGAGCTCTCAGTCCCTCCATTGAAGCTGTGTGTACGGTACCCAGACAGCAACATAGTGTTGGCCCAGATCCGGCCCACATCTGGCCAACATGAAATCCATGCGGGCCAGATGTGGGCCAGATCTGGCACGAAACTGCTTGCTGTCTGGGTATAATGTCCATGTCCAGAAAGGTAAGAAAAACATCATCAAAGTAGTCCATGTGACATCAGAGGGTCCGTTGGAATATCTTGAAGCATCGAAAATACATTTTGGTCCAAAAATAGCAAAAACTAAGACTTTATTCATCATTGTCTTCTCTTCCGTGTCTGTGTGAGAGAATTCAAAGCACTGCAGATTAGTGATATCCGGTTCACAAACGAATCATTCGATGTAACCCGTATCTTTTTGAACCAGTTCACCAAATTGAACTGAATCGTTTTAAACGGTTCGCGTCTCCAATAAGCATTAATCCACAAATGACTTAAGCTGTTAACTTTTTTAATGTGGCTGACACTCCCTCAGAGTCAGAATAAACCAATATCCCGGAGTAATTCATGTACTCAAACAGTACACTGACTGAACTGCTGTGAAGAGAGAACTGAAGATGAGTGTACCGAGCCGAGCCAGATAACGAACCACAAATGTTTGTGTTCCATGACATGAACATGGTCGTAAATAAATAAAATAAATAAATATAAAAATTGATTGGTTTCTAAAAATAACAATTTTCACTAATGAGGCATCAACATTTTGACAACCGGAAAAGTTTTGAAGGGCCAAAACAGTGATATTTAAATAGCGCTGTTTATCAAATAATAAATAAATTCATTAATCAATTCATTATTAAGCCTTAAAAAACTGAGTCGATTACTCAACAGTTTGGAGAATGTTCAGGCAACCTCCTGTGGACCACAAGATGGAATCGATGTCTTAATGTGCTGCCTCCTGCAATGAACATTTATGCTTTTTACTTTTAAGATCAACAGCTGTGGTCTTTTTAAACTGTGTTGGTGTAAGTGCAGAGACATTTTCTTATTAGCTCAGTCCAGTTAGAGATAACAGCTCATGTGATATCATGAAAGTGTTTGACACGTTCAACGGAGTCAAATATCCTGATCTGAACCACTAATGTGAAAGTCTTCTTTCTTGTTTTAGTGTACATTTTTAAACGTAATGGGGAAGAAAGAAAATTTCTAAAATGACACTGATAAGAAGTTTACACCATCAAAAGGCCACTAGATGGCGTTCTAACGTAATATAAAAATAATCCTACCTTTTATTTTTCTTTCTTTCTTTCTATTCTTTTTTTTTTTTTTTTTTTTTTTGGTCTAAAGAGGCTCACCGCAACACACTTCTGTTAAGTCCGATAAACCAGAGACTGTCACTTTATGTTTTTTTAAGTACTCACTGTGCTAAAGACTAAATCTCATCGGCAAATTGCTGAGATTTAAACAGAGAGGTAACGTACCCCACTAGATGGTCCCAGAGATCTATTTTCCGAGTATCAGTAAAACCTGAACGGATACCAGTCGCCGATCATTGCTTCCTGGATGCTGAACTTCACGAGTATAATTTCAGTTATGTTAAATTAGATCCCAAATCTTTGGAATTATTACAACAAGTATAGCCTACATCAGTCTTCAGGAAGTGGAGACGGAAATTTACCTTTACGAGCCACTTAAGTATGAAGTTAAAATAAAAAATGATTTAAAAAATAAAATAAAATAAAGATTAATTCAACTCAGGAGATTAAACATCACAATTTACAAAAATTTTGGGTTTCAGCTATAACTAATCATATTAATTGAAATACATAATTTTATATTATAGGATTTATAATAGAAATGTATATATTTAAATGTTGTACAAGAGCATGGTATTGTCTGTGTTTGATGTTTGGCCTATTGCAAAGCATTCCAGATGCACAAATAACAACCATCACCTAAATGTAGGGTTTCAGGTATGACTGCTTATATCAGTTGAAAACATTTGCACAGTAGCACATATTGTAATCCACTTGTCTTGTTGGGTTGCTTTCATGAGTCATGGCAGGACTAGCCTGCAGGAAGGCCTCTTCAACATCTAAGGGTTAAGTGCCTTGCCCTGGGGCGCAATGACAGTGAACAAAAGAAGGGCAGTGACATTAGAACCAGTCGTTCTCACCTGCAAATGCAACATTTTTATGGGCACACAATGTCAACATCCTCGGATGGCCCATCTGGGACACAAACTAGTGACCTGTGTGCTTAAAAGGTTAAAAGAGCATGTTGGAATAAGAGAATGACGTGTGAAATTGTATCCGCTCTGCTTTTGTGTGATCAACTGTATCTTTACACATGGGCTTGTGTGTGTGTAGTGGCAGTTTAGTTTTTGTGCGTTTTTAAGTAGTGATGATGTATGTGTGTGGTTTTGTTTGTGTGTGTGTGTGCCTGATGTCTTGAGTTTAGTACTGTTTCAGACCCACGCTACTGTTTCCTGCGGGACGTCCTCCTGACTGGATGGCTGATGAAGCAAGAGCCTGTTTGGCGTAAATATCCATGAAGTCCTGTGTGATGGGGGCAGAGATCAACCGCCTGATGCAATATTTCAGAATGCATGCTATTGTTTCTTTTTCTCGTTTATTCTCTCTCCTTCTGCCCTGTCCTCCCTGTTCCTCTCTTTCCTCACTTCTTTTCTTCTCCTTCTACCCTAGAGACCCTATAAATTAACATATGACTCTAAGTCACAGACATGTTTTTGGCTGTCCTCAGCTCTCAGGTGGACTGTCAAAGGTCACGAAATTGGTGTATGCGTTTAAGTTAGTGTCTGTTTACATGCATTTTCTCAGCCTCTTGAATTCATTCAAGGCAGCTAAACAAAAGGTCTTTGTCAGGATAAGAGCTCTTCCGAGTTTATTCTTGTATATTTTAATAACAGGACCTAGAATGTTCTAATGACAGTACAAAAGAACCACCCAAAATACAAACCTCCCGCTGACCTTACTCTTGATCAGCTAGATGAACTCAAGTTAAAATGAACCATATTAACCAACCAGAATGCTCATTAGGGCTTAACGAGCTTATTGTCCTCAGTATCTTTGTACCGTTAGTTTCCTGTAAACATTTGTGTCACTGAAGTCAGTGATTTTAGTCTGTTAGTTCGGTCTTTAAACCTTAATAACCTAATTTCATTCAATTCTATTTCTATTTCTTGAAATAGAATTAACCAGCGGTTCTCTGACAGAGCCCTGGGGCCACAGGGCCTCTGCAAACTTCCAAGGGGCCCTCAGATTGACTTTAAATTATTTAAATAAGACAAGTCAAGCATTTCAGTCAACCAAAACAATTACAAATCAAATTTTTATTCACATTTTTTTAAACCCTTAAATATATGAGGAAGCCTCATTTTAAAAGTGTGATTTCTAGACCTGAAAAAGTCAAAGAAGTTAGAAACTCTGTGGGCATTTGTATAAAAATATATTATTTATTTTATTTATTTATTTTTTATTATCATTTTTTATTTTAACGTTTTATTGGGTAGAAAGTGTAGTAAAAATATTTAGAACAAAAATATTGTAATCATATCCCTTTATACAGTAAATAACAAAGAGCTGGAAAAGAATATTATGTAGAGTTGCGGGTCTTGTAGTCCAAAACAAGTTGAGAATCAGTGCTTTACACTAAGATTCACTTCCAACAGCAGCTTTATATTTCACATAATATTATCACTATTTAATCTCTTCTAGTATACATTCTGTAATTTCAAATAATTTATTAGTTAGTTGTTAAAATTCTGAATCAAAATCAATAATTTGAGATTTCAAAAGTAAGGCCATTCGCTGGACAGTGAGCTTAAATTTTTTTAAGGGTCTGATCACACCTTATTAATGCGATAATGACTGCCTGACTGCATTATTCCTGACATATTGTTTGATGAATCCGTAAATAATTGTATTATGGTCTGCTAGCATTCAAGTACTTTTAACTTCAAATTGAACTTTTATTCAAGTAGTCTCTCTTCTGGCAAGAGTTCACTGAGTTTGGCTGTTTTCTGTGTTTGAGTTGTGCTGATGTCTCTGTCTGTTTTCCTGTGGATTGACAGCCTGAGACAAACACTGCACATTCATCTGCCTACAGGTGTAAAAGGTGCAAAGGTCAGAGCACAGAAGGGAAAAGGAAGATAAGAGAGGTGTATGTTGTCTTGAGTCTGTGTGTGTGTGAAATAGGGAGTTTAAGAACACAGTGCTGTCCTCACACAATTGACCTCTGTAATTTCCTGTTGACTTCAAACTAATGTGAAGCTGACTTTAGGGCAATCCATTTAAGTTGATCTATTGCTCAGTTATATAATATTAAGAGTATTCACTCTTTAAAGGAAGAGAAAGATTATGCATTTGGCTTTGTCTATTCTAAGAAATCTTTACAGTGGGAATTTCTGTCCACTGTTAAACCCACCAAACACACACATGCTCACCCTTGCCTTCTCTGCAGCTACAGTACAACACCTATTAATAGGATTGTCTAGTCTTGTTTTGTTCTTGGAGCTCTTGAGTTGTTTTGCTGTAAGTCATACACTCTGACATCCTATACTAGTAGAGTATGAGCATTGTTGTACAGTTGGTGTGTTTATTAAAATAGTATGTGTCATATTTCAGATGTGTGTGTTTTACGTCCTGTGTATATATAAGTCTGTTGCCCGCCAGGTTGGCTTTGGGGATGTGTTGTCATAAATAAAGCACTTTGTGCGCACACAGAGACATAAACCATTTGTGTGGTGTTTTCCTATGGTTATTCAGATGTCACCAGTGTTTATTCAAAGGAAGAGACACATCAGCCACCTCGCCGTCTGTTTATGGTGTCTCTGACATCACCATCAGTATTTATGGAGCTTTTTTCTGTTGTACGCCCAGGGCAGATGTGCTATCATAAAAGGATGTTTCATTCTTGAGCATTAAATGAGACGTAAAGGAGACTGTATCAGATTCAAATGGTAAAAAACTAAATAAATACAACAATAAAACTTCTAACCAATTTAAAATTCTTCAAACGTTTCACTTGGATCTTTCTTTGATCTTTAAACCATTATAATAGATATTTATTGTGGTTATAATATTTTATTAATTATGTGGTAAGAAGAAAACTGAAAATGGTGTATTAGCGTGTTTATTTTGAAACAACCTTCACTCAGAAATTGCTAGTAAATTTCGTAAAGAATTACTAATTAAATTTTGTTTATTAAACATTACATTCTTTACTTGGTTCAAAAAAGTGTTGTTTAGAAAGAGTACAAAGAGTTCTGATAATAAAAAAGAAGAATATAAAACTACATATGACTTGAACTTAGTAATTCTACTCCCTGTATAATATCTGCAGTCTAATGTATTTGCAAAAAGCATACATTATTTTTAAACACTTTGTACAGCAGTAACACAGTACATAATACACAACGTG
This sequence comes from Carassius auratus, assembly GCF_003368295.1. Taxonomy (NCBI): domain Eukaryota; kingdom Metazoa; phylum Chordata; class Actinopteri; order Cypriniformes; family Cyprinidae; genus Carassius; species Carassius auratus. The sequence goes on along the minus strand of NC_039247.1, from coordinate 13,693,773 downwards.
TATGTGTATGTGCAAGTGAATTTTTTCTGATAAATAAGGATGTCCTGTTTGCTTGAATACACACCTCCATTGTTCAACATAAGTGGTGGCACAGAGGTGAATGACTGACTTTTTATCCTCAGGAAAGTGGAGTGCATAAGTGTGTGTGTGTGTGCGCACATGTCATGTTATTCAACAAGCTTGTTTGAGTGTTCCTGTGTGTCTGCATCTCATATGTGTGTGCCTATACGGCTCTGATACAAATCTTTTTCCAAAACAAACAAACAGCTAAAAAAAAAAATGTGTGTCTACCTTTGGGTAGACGGGAATGAGAGTTGATGACCAAGCCTGAAGGTGAGCAGCACTCCCAACACAAACACATGTTAGGTACTGACAGTTCCTCCAAAGCCATCCGCAATGTAAGGAAAGCTGCTTCTGGGAAATCCATTGTAATATTCCTAAATTATGCTGCCACTGATTCTAATGTCTGATGAAGTAATTAATGTGTTGTCAGCTGAAGCCAGTGGCAGGGGTCCATTAGAGAGAGTGTGGTTTAACACTTTAGGGATGAAAGCTTTTTACTTTTTATGGTTTAAAACAGAATTACATAAAACTTTAGCAGTGATGCTGGATAAACAAGACCAACCACTACAATTACATATTTACCTTGATTATAGAAAAATATGAATTATGTAGTTTACTACTGTTGCATCCAAAATAATGTAGTTTAATGAAATCAATGATCAACTTTTATAGTTGAAAGTTTCCGCCCCCTTAGGCTGATTGAACCACACAAAAACTGTTGCTTCTGGCCATTTACTAGCACAGGAGAAAGCAAAAATATGAATAGAGGACATCTAGCTCCATATACTCTCTACACACACAGTAAGTATAGGAAAGAATCACCCACTTTCAAATCATCACATTTTGTTGCTTTGCATCCTGAAATGAAGATGGACACGGTTTGGGTTTTATCCAGATGCATTTACTTAGTGGAACTTATAAAATCTAAGTGAGAGAAATGACAATGTCAGAAAGAAAAAAAAATGGAGTTGTAAAGAGGAACATTTGGATGGTGAACTGTACTTGATTTCTGCCAGACATGTCGTTTGGTGTTGAAGCCAAATAATTCAATTTTAGTCTAATCTGCCTCAGAATATCTTCGAAGTGCGTTTGGCCTTTCTTGGGGAGTAGCTTTTTTCTTGCAACTCTCCCATACAAGCCAAGAGTCTGGCCAGGATTACTTAATCACCCAAAATGTCCGTGATTTGGTTTTCTTTCTTTATTGCAAAAACAAGGAAGCAAGACATGGATATATACTCCAACAAAAAGCGATCCTATAAATAAGAACAAAACAAATATTCTGGATTTGCATATCAAATTACAGCATTATCGATACAAAAGTGCAAAAATAAACTTACAGTCTAAGAGAGCAAGTCTTTTTAGAGTCCAATTCAACAATAAAAAGGGGAAAAACAAAAGAGATTAAAGCCATTTTTGCTTATGAATGAGTTTTGCATTCAGTATAAGAAAATTTACAACATATTCAGCATAGCTTTGGATTTTCATAACAAAAGATAAAATCTATGAGGACGAAGGTATGGGACACATTTGTAAGATTAGAAACATAGGTGATTAAGTCAACCCAGCATTTGTTGATTCCACCACAAGCAAAAAAAAAAAAAAAAAAAAAAACTCAAAACAAGCAAAGCTCAACAACATTAGAATATTTAGAAATAGACAAAATAATGGGGTATGTTTTATGAAGGATTTTATGAGTCTCCTTAACCTTGATAGAAATGGAAAAAAAGCCAGGCCTTTCTCCAATTTATGTTTGTTATCAAAGGAACCCTAATAGAATTTCCTACTTGGCGTAATCTTTCTCTTTGTCTGAAATATTTGCAAGGAATGACAGTTACTCAGTTAGTTCAGTTACTTCCCTCTGGTCGGCGGTTTGTGGCTTCGAGATGGAAGACTAGATGGTACAGAAATACTTTTGTTCCACTGGCAATTGAATTTTTTAATAATATGAGTAAGATAGATGTTTTAGTATTTGATAGTTAACTGGATAGAGGATGTGTATGTATCATGGTGCAGCCTGTTTTTATGTCTGTTTCATGTTTTTATTTTTTATTATGGATGACCGAATTCTTCTTTTATCTGCAAAACAAATTTACCTGCGGGTATGAAATAAAGATACCTTGATATTTTGCGGATATGTCAGTTATTGCACTTCCGATCTAAAATATTGATACCACCCAAACATAAACCAGATAAACACTGTTGCCTTTATGTTGGACCCTGTTAAGGGACCAACATAAAGCCATTCTGAAAGGTAACAAACACTACAGTGGCCAGGGCAAAAAGTCAAAGTTTTATTATACAGTAAATTAATATAATTATATATATTTTTTTTAAATAGGAAAACAGCAGAACGTGTATTTAAACAGGTCCTAAATAAAGGACTGGTGAGCTAACTAACTTAAACTACCACTAACTCAAGAGTCAAGAAAACTTCCTATCTCCCAAGGAAGAAATCAAACACAGCAAAAGTCTTCTGGGTCAACTAATTTACCCATGCTTTCTGTGTACTCCGTGGTAACTAAACAGGAAACCACTCACCAGCCTTAAAAAAGAAGGAGAAACAAGACTAAACGCAAGCCCCAATGCAGCTTTTAAATAGGTAGAGGCTTCAGGTGTTTGTAATAGTCTCCACCCACATCCAGTTAGCAGCTACACTAAGGAAAGGAAAGAGAGAAAGAGCAGGGGCTCGTAACACCCCCACCCTTAAAACATTAAATATAATTTAAACAAATTATTTTTAATGAATTGAATACTCACCAACTATAATGGAGAACTCCAACACAGACCAAATGTCCAAATAAACAACTTAAATTTTATTTGACTAAAATGTTAGTCAACTCCACTTCATTAAAATCTTCGAAGTCATACTCACTTGCGGTTGCTTGGACAGAGCTCAGATAATTGTGCAGGCAGGAAATGTGTCTGCCGCTAAAAATAAGACACGCTTTCAACAAGTTGTTCAGGCCTGACCTAGCAACTCCAAACACTCAGGAGGACTTCATCTCATTGTAAAATCTTAACAGGGACTTTGAGTGTCACCTGCAAACACCAACCCATCCATCGAGAATGGTGTATAGTCCTCAACTGAGCCCTTTTTACTTTCAAACTCAAAAAGACTGTCTAGGTAAGCAGCTACTCACTAGACAGAACGATGCTTCCCAAAACTACTGTTCACTCAAGAACACTGCCATAGTCTCAGGAAAGCAATTCTTAAATTCCTCAAGAATTACCTTCTCTCCAAGAGGAGCAAAATCTGTAGGATTTCATGGTATCTTAAAATTGCAGTTTTAACAGCCTCAATCTAAAATCTGGTCAGAAGGTAAACAAACTTGAGCCATATCTGTTAAAACGCATTGAAGCAGTAATGTCCATACACTCTTTTAGCCTGACAGAGTTACAACTACACCCTCAAAATGAGTAAAGTATTTTCCAATATCATTCTCTATGAAAGGAAGAACCAAACAGATTTTTACAAACAGCGAAGTCAGCACTAGCTTCAGTTGTCACAGCTGTTTGACTGTATTACTGCTCAAAGTCTTTAATCTTCACCAAGACTGCATTTATTTAATCAGAAATACAATAAAAACCATAATAATGGGACATCTTATATATATATATACATACACACACTCACTCACCTAAAGGATACTTCTTCTTCTTTATTGTTTATTGGCGGTTGGCAAACCAGCTTTTGGTGCATTTCCGCCACCTACTGGGATGGAGTGTGAATACCTAGGGTGATGGAATGAAAAACTAAAAAAAAAAAAAAAAAAAACTTATTTGTGTAACCTTATATTCTGTTTATCAACCGTGTATCTCTCAAATATTTAAATAAAATAGTGTACACTTTTGGTTGTATCTGTGCAATCTGAAATAAATCTTTTATTGCTAGCTGAACTTTCAGTTCCTTTAGATCTTCCACAAGTTGAGCTCGTTCCTCATTAAATGCTTGACATTGAACAAGCACATGCTCCACTGTTTCTGCCACCCCACAATGGATGCACCCATCTGTCTCACTTTTTCCTAACATGTGTAAATACTAAAGGATTATTAGGAACGCCTGTTCAATTTCTCATTTATGCAATTATCTAATCAACCAATCACATGGCAGTTGCTTCAATGCATTTAGGGGTGTGGTCCTGGTCAAGACAATCTCCTGAACTCCAAACTGAATGTGAGAATGGGAAAGAAAGCTGATTTAAGCAATTTTGAGCGTGGCATGGTTGTTGGTGCCAGACAGGCCGGTCTGAGTATTTCACAATCTGCTCAGTTACTGGGATTTTCATGCATAACCATTTCTAAGGTTTACAAAGAACGGTGTGAAAAGGGAAAAACATCCAGTATGTGGCAGTCCTGTGGTCAAAAATGCCTTGTTGATTCTAGAGGTCAGAGGAGAATGGTTCAAGCTGATAGAAGAGCAACTTTGACTGAAATAACCACTCGTTACAACCGAGGTATGCAGCAAAGCATTTGTGAATCCACAACATGCACAACCTTGAGGCAGATGGGCTACAACAGCAGAAGACCCACCGGGTACCACTTATCTCCACTACAAATAGGAAAAAAAGGCTACAGTTTGCATGAGCTCACCAAAATTGGACAGTTGAAGACTGGAAAAATGTTGCCTGGTCTGATGAGTCTCGATCTCTGTTGAGACATTCAGATGGTAGAGTCAGAATTTGGCGTAAACAGAATGAGAACATGGATCCATCATGCCTTGTTACCACTGTGCAGGCTGCTGGTGGTGGTGTAATGGTGTGGGGGATGCCCCTTAGTGCCAATTGGGCATCGTTTAAATGGCCTACCTGAGCATTGTTTCTGGCCATGTCCATCCCTTTATGACCACCATGTACCCATCCTCTGATGGCTACTTCCAGTAGGATAATGCACCATGTCACAAAGCTCGAATCATTTTAAAATGGTTTCTTGAACATGACAATGAGTTCACTGTACTTAAATGATCCCCACAGTCACCAGATCTCAATCCAATAGAGCATCTTTGGGATGTGGTGGAACGGGAGCTTCGTGCCCTGGATGTGCATCCCACAAATCTCCATCACCTCAAGATGCTATCCCATCAATATGAGCCAACATTTCTAAAGGATGCTTTCAGCACCTTGTTGAATCAATGCCACGTAGAATTAAGGCAGTTCTGAAGGCGAAAAGGAGTCAAACACCGTATTAGTATGGTGTTCCTAATAATCCTTAAGGTGAGTGTGTGTGTGTGTGTGTATGTATGTGTATATATATATATATATAGTTTTTTTTTTTTTTTTTTTTCTTCCTTTTTTCTTCTTCTGCTTATTTTTTTTTGAAATCCTACTGAACCCAAACTTGAACACTAGTATATATTTTACTCCACGCTGTTTACATGTTAAATGTGCCATGAATAAGTGCTGTTAATTATAGATGAATAGATTATAGTCGCAGGCTTTATTCAGCTGTGTGGAATTCTGTGGGTTGGGGTTGAGTTGAGGTTGAGCTGTTGTCTGTCAGCTTAAGGATGTTTTGGGTAACCGGTCTATTCCTGTTGTTCAGAGAGGTGCCAAACGAGTCCTCTTATCAGAGCCAAGTATACACACCAGCACAGGCGGCTACTTCCTTTTCAACACAACAACCCTATTTTAACCCAAATAAACTGTAGTCGGAGAATGACGCCCACACTTGTTAAAGTAGATACATGTGATTAAGGTGAGTGAAGTCAGCTGGATTTTCCTCTAATGTCACTGATGTAGATCAGCACAAAATTTCACATTCTTTTCTCTGATTTCCAGATGTTTTTTATTTATTTACATTTAGCTGACACTTTTATCCAAAGCGACTTACAATTGCTATATATGTCAGAGGTCACACACCTCTGGAGCAACTGGGCATTAAGTGTCTTGCTCAGGGACACATCGGTGTCTCACAGTGGATTCGAACCCATGTCTCTCACACCAAAGGCATGTGAATTAGCATTATAATAGAGAGTGCTAGAGTTAGAGGGTCAAGTGAAGATGAAATAGATGTTTTCAGCTGTTTCTTGAAAATGAGTAAGGCATTTCAGTCAAATGTAATTTATGCAATATTTCAAACCTTTAACCTAAGTGGGAAAATCAACCCATGGCAACAATATTAAAGTAGCCTAGACTTGGCAACCCTGCATCCAATAAGAGCTGGTGGAGTCAAATCTGACAAATCTCAGGTCAAGAATAAGGAGAAATGACTGACAAGACCATGCTGAAGTATTTGCTGCTCACCAGATCCTGAGCTCACAAATATCTGATCTTGTAAGACATGCTCCCTTTACACAAAGTGCGTGTGATCATAAAATTGAAAGTGAACAGCGCAAACGCTCATTCAAGAGATTTAGATACTCTGCAGCTCCCTATTAGAATGTTTAAAGGAGTGCACATGAAAATCACAGAAGCGAAACACATGTTGCGGCAGAAGACAGCAATGATCAGACATTCAGCGGGAGCGAGATTAAGAAAACAGCCAAATCTCTTTTGGGAGTTTATTAAATTACCAATTTTCCATTGTATAATGAATGCATCAGTCAGGGTGATATGACTGCTACTAAACAGGGAGTCATCTCTCTTACCTACGTAAGTCAAGGATCCTTTAATAATCGATCATTGGTATCCTATTACTTTTATTAACATTAGAGTTTAACATTAGAAATTGAGTTATGGTTTAGACAATATTATTTCAGAATCTCAATCTGGTTTCATGAAAGGCCGTCACATTTCTAACAACATTAGTAGTAGGTGTACTGGACTATGCTGGATTATTCAGATCTAATTCATTCAGATGGTTTTATACACTTTCTTGACTTCCATAAAGCTTTTGACTCCAAAGGACACACATTTCTTTTTCGTACTCTAGAATTATTTGGATTTGGTAAAGCATTTATAGAGACTGTAACCATGTTTTATAACAGCTCAGTGATCATGGACTTTGACACTTCTAAGAGGTTTAACATATATCATGGAGTCAGACAGGACTGTCCCGTCTCCACATTTTTATTTCTTTTAGCCACAGAGTTACTCTGTCTAAGAATTAACCAAGATGAAAATTCAAAAGGAATTTCTATATTTGACAGGGATATAAAAAAAAATCAGTTACAAAAGCTCTGGAATTGGTTGAACAATTATCATGTGCTTCGGGTCTAAAACTTAATACTTCGAAATGTAAAATTGTCAATTCATGATATGGATGATACATTCTTAGGAGGTATTCTAGTTTTGTAAAATATTAAGGAAGTCATATCACTAAAAATTCAGACAGTAGACATAATTTAAATGTTTCTGATAAAATGACAAAAAAAAAATGAAACAGATCTTTAACATCTGGCTTCAGAGAGATCTTTTATCTACAGTTGAAGGGCTCTCTCACTTTGTATATTCTGCTCTATCTTTGTTTGTCAACGATAAAGCTATAAAGAAAATTAATAAAATGTTTTTGGACTTTATTTGTAAAAATACAAGCAAAAAAGAGATGTGCTGCTGAGTCCAGAAGCGAAGGTGGTCTTGATTGTTTGGACTTCTCATATACTGTAAACACCTTTAAAGTAAAATGGCTGAAAAGATGCCTTACAAATCCAATCTCACTGTGGCTTTTTATTCCAAATAAGATATTTGACTAACTTGGTGGCCTGCCCCCCGCCCCCCACAAAGTTCACTTTTGAAATAATACTAATATAACTGTTAGAAATGAGTATATTTTATCCCCTAGATGGTTTAATAACAACTTGAACTGTATTCTATCTGTGTTTGATGATTTTGGTAATATTTTAACATACAAACAATTTATGAATCTCCATAACTTTCCACTCCCACCAAAGGAATATAATACTTTGATGAGAGCCATCCCAGTAGGCTTAACACAGTTAATAAAAAATATCACCTTAAATTATTATTATATTTTTTTAAAGTCCTACTGACCCCAAATTTTTAAACAGCACTGTATAAAAACAAAATAAAATGTTAAAGAAAAAAACAGCACTTTAATTATGATATAATTCATTTTCCAGTCAATAGGGCATTATTTCTTATTTACCTGAAACAATATCACACACTCATTTAATTAGTGTTAGATTTCAGATCTCAGTAGCTCAGATTTGACTATTGATGGGACCTGAAAAGAAATGAGATAAACAGAATCCTAAACATTAGTACAAAATCAGAGGAATTCACATTCTTGAAATGTCACAATCTCAAATGTAGCTGTTTATGCGTTGTAGACCTGTACCTGGTGTTTGACACAGCATGTACATGCATCTGCTCTGTGTGGGATTTAATGTCTAAAAGCTAAAGCAGTGTTCTGCACACAGCCTGCACTAATAAAAATGCCAGCGTGTCTCCACTCAACAGTGATGACTTTCCTGCCGCTCCTCTCAAATCATGTGGCTGTTCACACGACAGAGGTCCAGCTAGTCAGTATACAGCAGTCCACTAACAGCCTGTTTAAAGCGAGAGAGAATTATAGATCATTTCCCGTCCTTTGAAGTGTCCACAGACTTATTCCGCTCCAGCTGTGCTCTGAAGGACAAGTATTGTTGGGATTCTACTTTTGCTGTCATAACCTCATCTTATCCTCCTTTTTGACTGGGTTCTGACCACATTTATCTGTGGAAATGGACTAAGCCATCTTTTTCTTAATATTATACTGATTTGATTATGTAATGCTGTGTATTTATCATTTATTGTGTCTTTTCTAAATATCAGGATGCTATGTATTGTAGTTATGTTGTATTTCATTGTTTTTAAGGTTCAGTAAAGCGCTTTGCGTGGCTTGATTTTGATCTGTCGTCGGGATGTTTCTCATTCCGACTCTTCCTGCTGCGATTACGGTGTGGCCGGGCACTGGAGACCCACGATGACACAGTGAGACCAAAGCGGATCAGAACCAGCCCCAGACAGGACATGTCTTTGGCCACCGCGATTTCAGAGAAGAGGGCACGATCTCGGGGTAGATTGATGGAGCTGTCGCTGTTCTCTAAGTCCCGGACAACAGCTAGAATCTCCTGACGGTCTGTCTGATGCACCATCCCACGGACATTCAACACAGCAGATATGTGTCTCCTCCTGTCAGGAGATGTAAATGGTTCATATATCACATTTTATCAAAGCATACATAACTCTGCTTGCCTTTGCACAAAACAAGAAATAAATTAATCACAGTTGAAAAAAGTATATAAACCCAAATATAAATATATAGGCTATATGTTAATAATAATAATAATAGAGACAACATAGAAATTCATGGAAAATTGTCCAGGGGGGTTGATTTCTACCAAGGGGGACCCCAACACACTAAACAAACATTTAAACTGAATGTGTTTCTTTGTAATGATCCCTTGACAGTGCTCATGGCTCAAAAGCAATCTCTGAGTCAGCGCTCCATACTGAGAAGATGGCATGTCCTGTCTATAGATAAAAATGTGACAATGTGAGTCTGTGACAGACTTTCACATAAACAGACAGTCAAAAACAGGAAGCACCACTGCTACACAAAGAAAAGTTAAGTAGCCTCCACTTTTTGGCTTTTGATCTTTAGTTTGTGTGTGTGTGTGTGTGTGTTTTTGATTGGAGTGTGGCACCAGTCAGTCTCCTGTGACCTGGCAGGAACAAGAAGTACTCCACAGCCACTTCCTGTCTGCTGAGGAGGGCTGTGCGTCAGCAAGCAGGAGCACTGCCAGCCAGGGACTGAGTGCACACACACACACACACACACACACTCCTCTTCATTCAAACAAAAGCACTGGACTAAAGTGGGGTCACATCATCCCCTGTTTACTGTCTGCTGTTCCCTCCTGTCCACAAGAAGGAAAGTTGGCACTGAGATGGAGCACCACGCTAACTATTTTCAGACAGACATTCTTAGAATGACCTCAGGAAACGGAGAGGTGTTGTGAAAAATAGTCCTTAAGGAAACGAGAGAGGAACATGTCAGATTTTTCATGAGTGAAAGCACTTTTCGATGACAGAGTTCAGGTTCTACCCTTCCGCATGTCTTAGTGTTCAGCAAAATTGTATTAATATAATAGTTATGTAAATGGACAAAGTTACATATTAGTATTCTGAGTGCTTCAAGAGCCAATCAAACGTGTTCCTTCCAGTTTTATGCTATAAAAAAAATCTACATCCTGGTCTACATTTGGCTGCTGTTTTATTGCAGTTTTTAAACAACACTTGGTTCCAGTCCATAAATTTTATTGGCCTAATTCCTTTCAAAAGGGCCATTCACACAGAATGCATTTTTCCATTCCACCCTCACTTTTCTATGAAAGCATTGCGTTTCTATTTGTATCGTTTGTATCAGCATCTCATGGTACATAGTGTTCTAAAAATGCTAGTATAAATTTATTTTTTACATTTCACTGCTTAGATCTTGGTTATTTAGAAGCCCAAACGTGTTGCGTGTGAATCACCCCTAAGAGTGCTGAAATAGAGTACATTAGCAGATGTACTGTATTCCAGAGCATGCTGTGTAGCGGAAATGAAGCAGCCAGTGGATTTGTCTGGAGCGAAGTGTGGATCAGAAATTCTTTGTTTTCTCTCATTCAATTATTGTTTTGAGATAATTTTTCTAACTAGTGAGGACACAGGAAAAAAATTACTGGAGCTGATTAGAAGGTATGTTAGAACTAAAGCTCTACAAGGAGGACCGGAGGACCAGAGACCCCAGGACCCGAGACATGACCCGGGATCCTTATGGGTTCGGGGCTATATTTGAAATGGTCAGCTGGGTCTAGGTCAGGTCCCAATCTATTACTTTGGTCTGTTTAACATTGTGTGTAATACCTATTCGATCACACTCGGAGAGCACCCGGCTGTTATCAGAGTCAGTCAGTGATGTGCGTGTGTTGTTTTGTAACTTTCAACTTGCAAAATTATGATGAGAACATGAGTCTGAAATTTGAAATAAGGTGGGAAAAAAACACATGATGCAATGACTTTACCTTTGATGATTGGCTTTTTGATTTAGAAGGCGGGACTTTTTCCGCCATACTGCGTTTTGCAGTTTTTTTGCAGTTTTTCAATTTTTATAATAATATTGTGAAAGAACCGTCTTCTTGTTATATCAAACATTTTTGCTCAGACTTGGCTCAGAGAGTACAGATATGATAGCAAATGGCATTGGACAAGCAATCATTATTATAATCCATTGGCGGACAGTCTAAATTATCATGCAAGATGACTTCAGATACAAAAAATGCAAAACTGCAAAGTCGCATTTGTCATCCATCACCTTGACAGCAAGTGGATTTTTGAAGCTAGAATAATGAGTGGATTAAGCATTTCAACTGGCAAGAGAGGAATAACATGGATTAACTTTCTTGGCGAGGAGGATCGTGTGCATCACAGTCAGGTACAAGGGAAAAGGCTTCTTACATTAGGTAAGAAACAAAGTTTAATTTTCACAACTTGTTTATCGACTTGTTAATAGCAATATGCTGTGGAACATGTGCCAATCAGGTCCAGAAGGGTCTGTGTCTTCCCAGTCAGATTCAGGTACAGCTTTCAAATAATTGACAATCCTGTCCATGAATTTTTCTACCCATGTAGATTTCTAGTTAGAACCTAAACCATACACTTGCCATTTCTGGGTATCCCTGCATCATAGTTTCATGACAGGCCTGTGAAAAGGGTTTGATTCATGTTTCCTAGTGGTTTTACCGTATATCTGGAAATTCCTTCACCAAAACGCCGACTTCCATCTGAATAGAGGGAGTGTCCTCCAAAACTATGATCTCAGCCAGGTGAACAATAACACTGTCCAACCAGAAGGAAGTTGACTCCTGTGAGAAAAAAAAAATCATTGACAAATTTTGGTCTTGGCATTTTTGTAAAATAAAATAAAAATAATAAAATTCAATTAAATTTCAATCTGATTTGTAATGGCTTTTCACAAAATTTTTCCCCATTGACAGCCATAGTTTTTTGCTTATCTTCAGGTTTACGCACCTAACAGTACAATACAATAAATGTTGGAATGAAACAATACGTTTTCTTTTTTCATTCTACAAATCAGGTCTTTATGCATGAAAATATGTAGCTGCCCTTATACAGTGAGAAGGTCCCTCGTAAGGAGATTATCATAATATTGGAAATCAAATAAGATAATTTAAGGCATGATAAATTTAGTGGCACTGACCAGATCTTTAAAAAGAGCCTTAAGCTGTTTGGCCTCATCCTGCAGACGGAATGCCACTCTCTTCCTCATTTTGAGTGATGTACAAATGACCCGCCCCCTCATGATGGCACGAACATATTCAACCAGGACCCGCCTGTGCACCTCATTCACCAATGCCTGATAGTCAATCAGATGATCAATCAACCAACCAACCAACCAAACCGTCTGTGAGAAAGCATGAGTGCTCGAACACCTACCTGATATGGAGGGCAGTCCATTCTGCGGAACTTTTTAAAGTGCTGTTTAATAGTCATCTCAATGCTCTCATAGGCCTCAGTGTTTTCCAGCCACTTCCTCTTCACCAGCTTATCAAAGAATGGCTGGAATCATGCCGGAATATCATCAGTGAATACTTTAAGAAACATACATGGGTCAGATGTGAATGTGTGCGAGTGTCTCACCCTGATGTTTTCAAACAGTATGTCCGAGAGAACTTGCACTGACTGGTTAACAATTCGCTCCAGAGAAGATTGAGCTTGCTGGGAGACGTCCTCGCTGCCAAAAGCGTCACACAGATGACAGCGCTCCACAAAATTCCTACAGAGTTCAACACAGGATTTAAATCCTGCACAGTTGAGTCATCTTATTTTTTATTTTAGTGCTATTTCATTGCATTATTCTTTTCATATTATTTATATTATTCTTGGATATCTTTCATAAACATTGTTTTAAGCTTGGGCATTTGGGTTACTGGTATCAGTTGAGTCATGATTCTCCTGACTATGAACAGAATCACATTCTCTTATTTTCAGTTTTGTATTGTTCTTCTTATATGTTGCAAAATGCACATTATTCTAAAATGACTTAGTATTCTCAATATACGCTGCACATTTTAGATGCCAAATGCGATTTGTGTGTATAGTATTGTATATTATAGCATAGTATATTCAGAAATTTGAAAAACTATACACCAAGAAAAATATCTTAAAACAGGGCCCAATGTTAATATGAAGGACTTTTCACAGATGTTTTAGCCATATTTTTGTTTTAGGGTTAACGAAATGTCCTTAACATAACTTAACAGAAAAATACCAGTAGCTTTTCTTTTTTCAGTATTTTGAATATTTTTTATATTAGCATAGTGATTTCTAGCCTTACCATTCTTAAAAACATAAATATAGAGAATATACAGCTCTAATGACTATTGATAGTTATTTTTTTCAGTCCTCAAAAAACATCCAGATTGGAAGAGGTTTGAATAGATAGATATGGTGAATAAGATGAAAAACCTGAAAGGTGGAACACAGTTGACAAGAGCAATGGTCCTGGAGACATAACCATCCCCACGATCCTCGAACTCTGACTGCGTGTCATGGAACATCTCAACCTTTCTCTGGAAACTAAATACCACAGACACACACACAGACAAATCTCATAATGTTACACTTCCCTATTCAAATGTGTAGACAAAAAAAAATAATTACTCTTTGAATAAAATGTAGGGACAACACAAATTTAAAAAGTGTCCAGCCATAGATGTCAGACAATTATTGTGATGTCAGTAAATGTCTAAATATCATTAGATTAGTTATATGAGTTTGTAAATATCTTTTAGTAAACATGAACATCATTTTTGAGTGGCTTTTGTCATTGTCAGCATTATTATGATCATAGCGTCTTGTCCCCATCTCACCTGTGCAGGAAATCTGCAAGTCCATTCAAAGTGCAGCGAGCAACACGAGCTCCTAGTGGCTGACTGACAGCTGTCGATCTGTCCAAATCTACCTTCAGCCTCTGAAATAGATTAAGACACACATGGATACAAAAAAAATATTCACAATGACCTGGTTATCATTTACATACACCAACATACACTGCTAACTATAAAGTGGATGGCATGCATAGAGTCAGATTGCAAAGAATGCAGTAATGGCTGTAGATGCGTACGATTGATGGTATTACCTGTATAACGGAACGGGCGAGGCCAGACTGATACTCTTCAATGTGCAGCGTCTGAACCCATCGCTTTTCTTCATCATCTAAAACTTGCGACAGCTCTGTAGTCATCTTGTCCTGTACAAACAAACACACACACACACACAATGGAAATTATTTGAACACAATTATTTTGTGTCCAGAGATTAATAAGTAATGCATAATTTGACTAAAACATTTTACCCAAACAGTTTCAACGCAGTCCTGTTCCAGACGGTCTATGACATCTTCAGGAAGTAGAGGTTCTAGAGCTTCACACACTATAGTGCCCATTGCTCCAACTGAAGCCAGGACGTCCCTATGGAACACCCACAGTCAGAACTAGTGCATGTTTGTGTGTCCATAAGGGTCAGTGGGTTCAAGTTCATTTGTGTTGTGCAGTGTTGGGAAAATAACAACCTAATTATAATTAGAAGAAGACAGACTACAGAGAAGCTACTGTTTAATTTTTTTAAGTAGTTTGTCTGCAACTAAAAAGTTAAGCAGGTCTAAGCAAAGAAGACATTTGGTGTGACGACCAACCATTGTAACTCATACTTGCAATTTGTTCTCTGCAATTCACCCATCCAAGTGCACACACACAGCACTGAGTAGAAAACACACACCCAGTGCAGTGGGCTGCCATTTTGCTGCAGCACGCAGGGAGCAATTGGGAGTTATGTGCCTTGCTCAAGGGGTTATGAGGGTGGAAGAGAGCGCTGTTCATTCACTCCCCTAACCTACATTTACATTTATGCATTTAGAGGCTATAAATTACTATTATTATTTTTTTTTTACTGTGTGTTCCCTGGAAATTCAAACCACAACCTTTTTTGCACTGTTAATGCAATGCTCTACCACTGAGCCAGAGGAACATTTACTGCTGAAACTGGGAATTTAACTGGGACTCTCAAACAATTAGGACACAACTGCACAAATTGATATTTACATTGAATTGAATTGATAAATAAAATGTAACAATCTAATGCTAAAATGTTTCACTGAATCAAATATGTGTGTTTGCTGGCACCAAAACAATAGGGGGTTTGAATGAATAAATAATCTCAATTAGAGTGACAGTACACAAATTAAGATCCCAAAAATGGGCAGTGATGTCAACCAATCTGGGCTCCCTGAAGTACCTTTTAGTAAACAGTTCTTAAAATAATAGATTTTCTTAGACTAAAGAAGATTTTAACTAATCTAAATAACTTTTTCTTCTGTAAAGAACCTTTTGTGCCATGGAAAGTTCCTGAGATATTAAAGGTTCTTCATGACTCACAACAACTTCCTATTTTACATAACTGAGTCAAAAATCTAGTACAGGAATCATTTTACATGAATGATTAGTACAAACCAATTCACTAGAATGTATCACAATTTCCAGCACTGAGGGCTAATATGATTAACTGATTAACTAGTCTAATAGTCATTTGTGGGTTATAAGGGGCTTATTTTCACTGTGACACTTATTTTACTAAAAACTTTTTAAAGTAAATAACTGGAGAAGTTCTACATACATTGTTCACAATATGATCTATAGTTTAGTTTTTTTCTATTTTCTATCTCATTAAAGTGCTGAAATATTGTCATGCTACTGAAAAATACAGTCAAATTAATAGTGTGACTACTTTTAGTATACAAGAGCGGTGTTGTGGATGTGTACAGTAATTCTCCCAGGTATTTAGCACCGTTGTTGTTCATTATAATAAACAATGCATCTGATATTAATAGACCTGAGCGCATTTTTCCACCGGGTCATTAAACCAAGTGGAATGTAACTGCAGGAAAGGTGTGTGTAAAAATAGAAAACACACCTCAGTGTCTATATATACAGATGAAAATACCTGCTGTAAATGTTGTAGATCCAGTCCAGCAGTGAGTATGTGTCTGTGATCTGAATGGGTCCACTAGTGAGAGTCTTCAGTCGTTTGGCAACAGCCCTGTGATAACTCTGCATGTAGACCTGAAACACACCAAACTCCTCGGGATAAACCGCCACCACATTCCGACGTGCCGCATCCATGTCTTCCACCACTCTGCCCCTCAAACGCTCCAAATACATGCCCATCTGGCCTGCAGCTATGCCCCCTGGTTGTGGAAGACACCAGTCAGCTGCCTCTCCCACAGCCTCCACCCATCTTTGACGCAGTCTCCTGGGACGTTTGGAAGGTCGCGGATGGTCATCAGATTGGTCACCATCTTGGACGGTGGACTGGGCCTCTTGCCGCAGGGCCCATATCTTGTCAGCCTGCTCCTCCTGTTGAATGACCAGCACCACTAGGCCAAGCTGAGGTCCGCTGCAGGGTTGACGTAGCGACTCCCTCACCACATCCCACATCTCTCTCTGAAGAGCCTCGTAAAGCAACTCAACGTCTTTTACTTTGCGCAGCCCAGAATCCCACATGCTTGGGCCAGAATCCTCACTGCCTGAACCAGTCAACAGGGGGAGCCAAGGAGAATATGTGTGTGTGGAAGGAGTTTTGTTACTGGGCGAAGTTGGAGTGGGTGTGGTTTGTGGATCAAGTTCACACTCCCTCTCAAGCTCCTGGATGTGCGTGTCGGCTAGCAGCAGGTCTCTCTGATTAACTAACTGTAGGATCTCCAACACTATGAGAGAAAGTGAGAGTTAATGGTCATTTATCATTTAGGGCCATGTGTTTAATCACTTGATGTGTTGTTGTCTTTGAACAGCTACACAAAGAAAGTGAGTCCTTTCCTGTCTCTGTGAAAGTGTTGATTGGCCAGTGACTCACAGGGACTTTTGGACCTTGATACTGCTCATTAAGTGTAAGGTGTAATGGGTCAAACATGGAGACCACTGACTGTTACACTTTGTACGTGCCATAAAAAGTACAAATAAGTACACAGGGTACAGATGTAACAAAAGTAAAAACACAGCTGTACCTGATAGTGGCTCCCTGCGTTTGACTAGTGGTTCCTCTTCTACTGACTCTTGCTCATCTTCCTCTGAGCTGCGGTTTGTTAGCGAGTCTCCTCGGAGTTTGCTCAAACTGACCATTTGTAGGAATGAGGGACGCCTACGATTGTCTTCATCATTTTCAGTAGTCAGATCACCTGTAGGTAGACTATCTCTCCGCTCACTCTCCTTACGACGGCCTGCCAACCTGAGAGAAGATGCATAAAAAATGTCCTTTCAAATACCTTTACAACAACTTACAGTCCTGTTCCTCATGTACATACTATGTACTTAGTATAGTAATTACAATAACTATGTAATAACTAGGGACTACCCTGAACCTAGCTCTAAACCTAACCCTACCCCATGTAGTTACCTTGTGTTACCAGAACTTTCTTAGATAAATACACTGTAAGTACACTATAAGTACATGTTAGTACACGTACTGTAAAATAAAGTGCAACCAAAAAACTTGTCTCAGAAATAATGATTTGTGCAACACTGATTCTCAGCTGGTTGGTTTCAGGTGTGGTAAAAAAAAAAGGCTAAATGCAAACAATGCTGCACAACTAATAATGTTCAATATTTACAATCATTGATAATTAGGATGACAAAATAAATGCAATAAATGTCAACATTTAACAGTGGGAATAAATGCATCATATTTCTTTTGTTGTTGATGTCATGGGCAGTGGTTGCTTGTATTTTAATTTACTGCCATATCAGTTTCATAGGCTATTATATGGCAGATACACATAAAACATTCAACAACATAGTATCATAAATACAATATAATAAAAACAAACATTTTATAAAATTCAACTTCACAATTCTATAATAGATTCTTTAAATGTACTTGTGATAAAAATTGTAAAGGTTCCCCTTCTAGGGACCCTGTGCTATCTCCTCTTGTGGACACATTGGGAAATGCCACGGGCAGTACCAGTTTCTGAAGAGCATGTGAAATAATTCCAACCCTATTGGTCCACATATAGCCCTTGACATTATGGGTGGATGCTCGACAGTATAGCAGGGTACCTGCTGAATACATCACCAACTTTTGTTGTCTTCAGGAGCCTTTTGTTTGAAAGCATTGTGTATTATGGCTGTAAAACTGGGTGAGCATTTCAAGAAGTTTGTACCTCTGTGTCCTAGGTTCTTGACACCTGAAACCTGTTTTGCGACTTGGTGATGAGCAGGTTCATTTGGTGCTTGAAGACTTCGTATGCGTGTATTGTGACAAAACTATGCGGACGGTCCAATCATGTTTGTTTCTTTTCTCTTATTCTGGTCAATAAAATGGTGGTTCGCTAGCCTCTTGGGACTGACAATGGTTAGGGACCTGTGTAGGATAGCTATCTGAAGTTATATTCCAGTCATGGTTATGGCAAGACGGGCTTACTTAAATTCAGCTATCTTGCTCCCCTACTTAGGGTTTTTCCCCTTGAGGCCTTCCTTAGACAGTGCTGTTTTCCCTTATAAGGTTTTAAGTAGACAGCCCACCACTGGCGTTCTTGGCTATTGCAGTGGTCCCCTTTACTAGAACCTAGATATCTGGTTCTGGTTGTAAGCAGATAGCCCACTCTCTGTGGTCTGGGAAGTTTTGTAAGAGGGTTTACCTGATATCTATCTGAGGCTAGCTGTGTATCAATTACACTTGGTCTAGGAGCCTTTTCATAAGACCCTTAGAATATACCTATCTGAAGACAGCTGTTTTCTAGCTCAGCAGCTACTTCCCCTTCTTTGTAAAGTAATGACCTCCTCGAGGTCCTGTCTAGAGGTTTTCTGGTTTTTGCCACTTCAGTGGTCTTTTGTATCCAGGCTAGTATTGCTCACATAGCATAGCTATCTGAGGGTAGTTGTGTTCTTAAGATGGTTTGGATGTCCCTCTTTCATCTGAATTTGGTTCTCCATTTCTGCCAGGTGATGTGAGCGGCCCATGGTGTCAGTGGCTTGGCCCCTTTCTGAGGAAAGTTTCAGTGTATGTCTGTCACTTCCTTGGTGCTCCTCACCAGGTGGTCAGGCACATGCCTTGGCAGGGCAAAGTTGGAATTTCATTCCCCAGTGTGTCCACAAGAGGACGCAATGCGAGTTCCCTAGAAGGAGAACGTCTCAGGTTATGCATGTAACCATAGTTCCCTCATGATGCCTTTGGCCTGCCTGTTTCATGTCTCCTTCAGACAACTAAGTTGATGGCATATTCAGCAGGTGTCATTTTATACTGTCGGGTGCCCACCAATGACATCACAGGCTATGTGGTTAGAGTTTTTTCATATGTGCTTCAGACACCATCCTGCCTGTGGCATTGCCCAATGTGTTCACAAAAGGATGCAGCGTCTTGTTCCCTCTTGAGGAACCATGGTTACATGAGTAACCAGAGACATTCTTCTGGGTCCATAAATAAGTCCTTAAAAGTTTATCCTGATAAATATCACCATCTCATAACATTATAATTTGTAAAGACCAAAAATATATGTTTTATGAACAAGTTAGTGCCACGGTGTTGTCAAGGGCTGTGGTTATGCTTTGTGCCAATCACAATATGTTTTGCATAAGTGCAGAGAGAATAATACTATCAAATTAAAGGTCGGCATGAAGTGGAAATCCACCATATCTATTTTTTTAATGCATGTTATTGATCTTATTGTGAATGATTCATCTATGTAGCTCATACTTTTTAATCAAATGTCACAACTGGGTCTTCCAGTGACAACATTCAGCAACAGTCTTCTTTCTGGTAATTTATGTTGATTTTAATTTAGAAAACATTATATTTTGTATATACTTTGGCCTCAACAGTTCATGATTATAATAAAGCATTCCAGTCTTTAATGATATTTGTGTTTTTAGTATGGAAAACCGTAGCATAAGCATAACCAGTTGAGACCCACTGCTATATAATAGGCATATTACCATTCTTACCTCAGTAAAGTCATGATCTCCTCTGAGGCTCGTCTATAGTTCCTTTTTTTCTTTCCTGAGGCAGGTGTTGCAGGGAGAGTGGCACTCCTAAGTGATGGAGTGGCACCCCACACGTTTTTTCCTGTCATACGCAGCCCCTTGCCTAATTTGCCAAGGGTCTTTAGTGGTGATGACCCACAGATTCGGTCTAGAGTTCCTCTCTTTTCTTTTGATCCTTCAGTGACTTTTGACCCTCCACGCTGCTCAGCATTTGCCTCATTTTCCAGTGCTTCGCTCACCTGGGATGACCTCTGGTAATCTTGTCCATTCTCCCAGACCCCACCTTCTTCATTATTATACCCCATCCCTGCCCATGCCCCCTCAAACGGATTCAGATCAGATGGTGGTAGAATGAGTTCCCCATTGCTATGGTTACTCTTTATGATGAGTTCACCATTAGTGAGATTACTCTTTTGGAGATTACCATTGCTGTGGTTACTCTTAAACCTCCTGGGCAGCCTCTTGAGGATGGGCATCCTGGCACTGGTTAACTAGAAGACAAAACAGACTTTATAACATAGATCAGAAGCAATTGTTTCATTAAAACCACACCTCATTTAATTGAAACAATTTTGTATTATGTATCCTGAAGATCTCATAGTACAGGTTTTTCCAAACAGTTTGTGTCACGCATCTGCAGAATCTGCATTTTTTTTTTTTATCACAAAAATCTAAACTTCTTTTGGATATTATGAATTTAAAATGGGGGGAAATATCCCATTTCATATGTGAAATTAATGTTTTTCTCAAATACACATTGGACACAATTATTGGCACCCCTAGAAACTCTTTTGAGTAAAATATTTCTGAAGTATATTCCTATTCATATTAAAAATGTTGAGCACTCCAGAATGATTATGAACAATTATCCAGCCATGGCTTCCTGTTTCACAGAAATATAAACAGTGTGGAAAACAAAGCCCGAATGCCCTTAATCATCGATCACAATGAGAAAAACCAAAGAATATATTTCTGATGTGCAGCAAAAGATAACTGAGCTTCACAAATTAGTGAAGTGGCTTTAAGAAAAGAGCTAGAGCAGTGACAATTCCCATTTCCACCATCAGGACAATAATTAAGAATTTCCAAACAACAGAAAATGTTACAAAACTGTCTGGAGGAGGACATGTCTGTATCGTCCTAATGCACGGTGAGGAGGAGAGTAGTAGCTAAAGACTCTCAAAAGACCACAGCTAGAGAAATGCAGAAAATAGTTGAGTCTTGGGGTCAGAAAACCTTAAAAAAGGGTCAAACAGTACACACATCACCACATGTTGTTTGGGAGAGTTTCAAGAAGCTCATCCAAAAACAAACTCCAGCATATTCATTTATCAGACAGGACTGGAACTTCAAATGGGACTGGCTTCTATGATCAGATGAAACTAAAAAGGAGCTTTTTAGCAGCAAACACTCAAGATGGGTTTGGTGAACACAGGGATAAAAAGTATCCTATGTGTACAATTAAATTTACTGCTGTATTTTTTATGTTGTGGGCATATATTTCTGCTGGAGGTCCTGGACATCTTGTTTAGACACATGGCATCTTTGATTCTATACCGACAGATAGAAACATTTAAAAGTGACTGACTCTGTCAGAAATCTTATAATGGGCCATGTTTAGATCTCCCAACCGTACAATAATCCAAACACAAACCGCAAAAACAACACCAAAATGGGTCACTGAGCACAAAACCAAGCTTCTGCTATGGCCATTCCAGTCCTCTGACCTGGACCCTACAGAAAACGAGTGTGGCGAACTGAAGAGCAGAATCACCAACATGGAGCTGGGAATCTAAAGGGTCTGGAGTGATTCTGGATGAAGGAATTGTCTCTGATCTCTTGTCAGGTGTTCTCTAACCTCATCAGGCATTATAGGAGAAAATATAGAGCTGTTAAACTGGCAAATGAAGGTTTCAAAAAGTATTTTATAAAAGGGTGCCATTAATTGTGGCAAATGTGTATTAGAGAAAAAAAAATTCTGCGATCAAAAGCTTGAGGTCAGTAAATTTTTATTCTTTCTTTTTTTGAAAGAAATTAAAACTTTCACATCAAAGGATGTGTACATTGTTAAGAAGGGATAGCAAAGATTTCTATTGTTACAAAAGATTTATATTTTGAATAAGTGTTGTTCTTTTTAACTTTTTATTCAAAAGAGAATCCTGAAAAAATTTATCACAGGTCACAAAAATATTGCCAACTGTTGCCAATATTGATAATTCTAATAATAAATGAGCATATTAGAATGATTTCTTGAGGGTCATGTTACACTTTATACTGGAATGTCTGATGGAAATTCAGCTTTGCATCACAAAAATAAATTATATTTTAAAGGATATTAAAATAGAAACAATTATTTTATATTTTAATAACATTTAGCAAGATTAAAGTTTTCTTTCTGTATTTTTCATTTAAAAAATGCAGCCTCGATGAGCACAAAAAAAATTCTTACTAATCCCAAACTTTTGAATGGTAGTGTATATATAGGCTACACACACATGCTATTAAAGGTTTATTTATTTATTCATTACATTTATTTGTTAAATGCATCAAAACAAGACTTTCTTGTATATTGTATCATGTCAAAAAGCAAGTCTGAAGTCCTGTGTCCAGCTTCAAGGTAACAAGAGCTGAAACCTGTTCAAACTGCCTTTATCGGGTCTGTCTTAAATGACTTTGCCTTGTTGCATTCTCATTGTTCAATATTCCGGTGAGCTGAGTGCATTAACAGCATATGTATGTGTGTGTTCTTTGAGGACATTAGCCGTTTTTATGCTCCTATAATGGAAGCTTCCATCCAGATGTGTCAGAATAGTTTCCTGTCCTCAGAGTTTCTCAGAACATACACACTATTTTCTCAAACACAAACACCACACACACTCACTTTCTACAATGTCTCTCAGGGGATTAATAAAGTATCTCCATCAAATTCTACAAAATCCGCAATCTACATGTTAAAAAGTATCAGTACTTTAGTAGTAAATCTATCAACAGGTAAACATTAAGAGAATTCCTTGTGAAATTTACCTCCTGAAATATATTAAAATAAAGAGGTAATGATAGAGTAGAAGGGAAAGAGAGAATGACGGAGGAAGGGGGAAGGAGGAAGGTGCGGTTGTGTAGCACACAGTGACCCTTGTGATTGTGTTTCAGCATCCCTGCTTTGCATTATTTCGGAGTTCCCCTGTTGTGGTGGTTAAAGATCTGGGCTGGGAACCAAAAGGTTCTAGGTTCAAACTCTTTAGTTTTATTAATCATAACCCATCACAATTGTACCTTGCAGCAAGTCATTTGCGTCAGCTGAATGTGTACTTCGATTAAACTAACCCATTTGGTTGTTTATTGTCTGGATTGCAGGTGAACCTTCTGCAAGTATATTTGTTCTTACATAATTCCCGGTAAAAGACAGGAAAACATCACTTGTAAATGTTGATGTTTAGAAAGGAATGAGATGTGTTTTTTATGTAGAAACAGGGCTGCCACAGAATCTAATACTCTGGAGCAGAACTTGATTACCTACATCTAAGGAAATGTAAGCATAATTAATTGCTGAGTTTTAGCAAGAAAAAAAAGTGCTTAGCAAAGGATTTCACTCTATCAGCATCTGATAAATATCAGATGAACAATTGATTAGTACAGTTAACAAGTAAAAATAAAATAAAATAACACGGGCAAATTGAATAAAAGAGTGATTATCCATTTTAGTTACAGGTTAACTTAATTAGCATAAGGACTTCTGATGACTCTTCAGAAATATTTTGACTTATAGTCTAACCCTACCTATAAGTTACTTAGCAAGTGCATGTCAGCATGTCAAGAGTAAAAGTAGATTGTGAGTGTTACATACATACATATGCACACACACACACACATATTTATATATATAAAATTTGATATATATTTTCTCTGTTTACTGTTGTCAAAATATGCTCTTACTCTGAATGGTGACGTTTACTTTCCCTCCTTTTTAAAAAGGATTTTAGTTTTAAGTTTGATAACATGTTGAAAGTACATAGGCAAATCTTTAAAAAAAATCATGTTTCTAATTTATCATCTGTATTTAGAAAGAAATCTGTAAAAAGAAATTTGACATATATGTATACACACAAATAATAATAAAAATCTAAATATATGCATTGATAAAAACACAATCATACAAGCACAAGGACATAAGTATCTCTAACCTTATGCAGCAGTGGGCAGTCAGCTCAGGGCAAATCCATTCCAGTGTGTGTGTGAGAGTGTGTGTGAGAGCAAGCCTATCAGTAAGAGAGAGAGGGGCAAAGTGTGTGTGTCTTTCTCCAAGATTTTGGGGCCCTGTATTGGAATGTCGGAGGCAGCCGTTCATTTGCTACCAGATGATGATGCATTTTCCTGAGGAAAAAGAGACACCCTCCCTAAACAAACATACAGACAGACACACTCACACACACACACACATACAACAACACATGTACAACTTTAAATACACAGGCAGGTACAAATATATTCACATATGCACCCATTGATTTATTCTTGATTTTGATAATAGTCACCTCAGCTGCCTCTTTTTTTTTTTTTTTTTTGTACACAGAGTACAAAAAATACTGTCACATGATGTTCCTCTCAGTTCACACTCAGTACACCTGTGATGTAAGATGACACCATAAAAAATATACTTTTTAAGGCAAACGCAGGAGGAAAGGATTTGGAATCACTGCCCTAGTGGATTAATTTAGCACAGGGGGTTTTCTAATTGTTCTTTAAAAAATCCCAAGAAATCAACATTTTGGATGTTACAGGAATGATATGTAATAAAGTAATTTAGCGCAAACCCCAAAGGCCTCTTGGATAAGTGGTCAAGCACAACCATTTGACTAGAATGAATCTACTGAAACAGAATTTCTCAACCAGGAGGCTGGTGCCCATTAAGGGTTTTAGAAAACTTCAGGGGGAGCCTTAAAATCTTAAAAATCAAAACCTTATAAGTCTCAGAATTATTTACTTTTATATTAACAGTCTTTATTTAATTGCTCAAATAAAACCCTAAAGAAAACTGTTAACCAATGCCATTTTTAGTACAGGTTTTTTATTATTATTACAGAAGTACCCGAGGTATGTATCAGCTTAGAATAAGGGCCTTTGAAAATTGACTTTGACAAAGACAAGCCTGGAGTCAACAAAGTTGAACGTTTTATGGCCTGGAAAATTGAACACCTTTACAATTTAGCATAACCTAAAATACAAAAACAAATACTTTATCATAGGTGTAGAAGTAAAAACACAGCAGTAAATAAAAGCCATCACCATCAATACCTGCCTTAGTGTCATGTAGACCCAGTAGTTTAATGTTTATCTACAGGTAAGAAGATGCACTAAGGTAAAATATATAGAGAATTAGATGAGTCTGCCTCTGTATTACTGCTCTCTCTGGTGGACGATGTGTTATAGCACACCCCAGCTCAACATCACACTCACTTTCTCCTTCCATCAACACCACACACAAATTCTAAATAACTGTTACTTTTATTAAACATTTATTGCATGTAATATACAAATTCATAAACATTATTAACCTTGATAATATGTCCACAGATATAATGACTGCTAAGATTTAGTACTTTCCTGTTGTCCTGGTTAACTTGCTTTCCCTGTTTTCCTTTTAGTATATTTTACTATGTTATTGTGAATTTGTCTAGACAAAGATTCCTGAAGAAAACCAATATCACCAGATTAAGCTTTAAATGTAAACTTAAATACTGCTAGTTTCACTAATCAATCATAACCCAGTCAACAGGCAACCACAAACCCTGCAAAGAAATTAATGCTACTGCACAGAATTACAGTCGTGGCCAAACGTACTGGCAGTGACACAAATTTAGTTTTTTTGTTAAATGTTGTACTAATTAAGCTGTTGAGGCGTTCATTCACATTGTTTCTACGAGTATTGGCCGGAACATAATCTAGAAACCATGTCAATGAAGACCACAACAGCTTAAGCTACGAATTTAGCAAAACCCAAAATGTATATCCCTGCCAAATCTTTTGGCCACGACTGTACTTACCCACAGTGATGAGGAATTTTACAACTGAACACTGTTAATACACCACTCTTATGAGTTTGTAAACAAACAGTTACTGAGTTGCTAAACTAGTTGGATCCATTGTATGCGTGTCCTGAGTATGTGTTATTCTCCATACTGCAATCACAGTGTCTGATGTGTCGGATGTTGATGGTTTCCTCGGTGATGATGGATGTTGCCATGGTGATGTGGGTAAGTGTGGAGACACGGATGCTCAATTCCCTCATTCTGCAACTCCTCCTGTTTATGGAGACCACGCAGCATCTGCAACAGCTCGGCAATAAAAGCCTGAACACACACACACACACACAGATTCACTTTAATCTAAATACACACACTTATAGAAATTGTGCTTATTAAGCATGTTTGTGAATTTTTACACAATACAATTTAGGACAACATACTGTAAAACTTTGTAAAAACTCAAGTGTTCCAGTTATCTTAATCACTACACAAACTGGTTGGTGAAAAATAATATAGTTATATAGTATTTTTAATGTCTAAAAAAAAATAATAATAAATATATGCTGAAAAATCTACAACTTGCAGAAATGATCTTGACTCGTATGTACTGGTTGTTCAGAATTAACTACCTAAAGTTCTTAAATATCTTCTGCAGACTGTTTGTGTATGTGTACCAGTCAGCAGTTTTTGTTTATACAAAGAATGCATTTTTCCATTGCACTGCGCAACTTTTCCATTGTTTTTCGACGCAAACAAGCTAGATAGACATGTTTGCTTATTGTGCACGTGTCTCGTGCCTTTTGCAGCATGGAATGACACAGCATTAGTTTAAGCAAAAACACGTTCTCAATCAAACTGAAAATGGTGAAAACTGTGCCCTGGTATGTCTCAAATGTGAGAACAGATTACGTTTTTCAGATGTCAGTGTTCTTTTCTGTTTATTTATGTGTGCTACTTTATGTGAGGTAAGTGGCACGTTCCTCTCTACTGATTCTCCATGATGTGTCAGCACTTCAACACAAGCTTACACAGAGACACACAATCTTCTGTCATGTACACACACTAATCAAAAGGATGAGAGTGAACATTGTTAAAGCGCCCCAATGAAAGAATGGCTTTGTACTAACTGAGAGAAATGGGGGCATGGGGAAAGGAAGAGAACAAATCATTCATTTATTGTGATCATTGTGAGAAACACGTGGAAACGAGTGTCAGCCACTGCAGCGCTCCTCCGAGAGAGAGAGAGAGAGAGAGGGATTGAGTGGGAAAGAGGGATAAAGTAACAAAAGAATGAGAAAACGAGAGGTCTACAGAGAGAAACGAAGGATGAGTAGACAAAGTTTGAAAAAAGAACTAGAAAATTTTTTTTATGAAATAGAGGTGACGAAAAAGCAAAGGATTTACGAGGGAGGAATTGAAAAAAGTACCTCAGTGCTGCTAGTGCAGGTTTGCAGAAGAACCTGGAAAACAAACGAAAACAAATTCATTCTTGATAGTCATTTTAAATAGCTTTATCCAAATGTCAATCCAAATTCAATTAAATTAACCTAAAAAGTCCATATTACTAATATGATTTACAACTCTGTAAACTAATGTGCACACAGTAGAGAACATAAAGCCCTTGAATGGTTCTGTATTGATATTCAGATAAATGAGAGGCTGGGGGAGAGTCCATAAGCAAGTGGGCCTCATTTCTGAGAAAAAGGGGGTCCCAGCAAATACTCAGGTCGAGGGACGTGGTATAAAAGCTTTGACATCCACTCACCCTCACCAAATCTAAAAGTAAAATGTCAGGTTGCTGACCTCAAAGACGGTTCTATCTTCTACATGTTATTTTAATGAGAGATACAAAGTTATAAATGAAAAAAAGATCAAACAATCTGGGAAAAAAATTAAATTAGATTTTCCCAGTGCAGTGAGGAAAAAAAAAAGCTTCCGTTTCTTTTCTGCATCTTGTTGTCTAATAAACCTGACATTGTATATTACACATATTGCTGGCTCTTTGACAATAGCTTTTGTTACTCTTTTCTAAGTCACTTTGATTAAAAACATTGGTTTAATGCATAAATGTAAGCGTAAATATGGCAAGACTTAAGTACAGGATTTGAAAAGAGGAGGATTACGGGACCTGTAGTTTGTGTGTTCGCTCTTCATCACTTGGAAGATCCAACAAATCATCAATATTTACTTCCTCTGGCATGTCCTGCAAAATAAACAGAAACAAAACAACACAAATTATCTCAAGTGCCGAAAGAATGAACCATTCTAGAAAAGAAATGTTAAAAACACAGCAGCTATGAGAAATTAAACAATTTTGCAGAAAATACACCATGATAAGCCAATAATATATGTTTATTGCCATTTATTAACTGTAAATGTGTCATTATAAATAACCACACAGTCCAGTGTAAGACACGCAGCTTCCAAATGACAGCATACAGGACAATATGGCACCACCGCACAGGTGTATTCATGTATGTATTCTAGTTCGTAACACTGCCTGTTATATCTCGTTGTTCCTCAACCTTTCAGCAGCCTACAGTTTCAGTATCTCAAAAAAATATCTTCTCAATATACCATAATCTCAATGGGAAAATTTCTCCCAAAAACTGAGGAGGAAATTAAGATAACAGATCACATAACACAATTCCCGTGAGGCATCGCTGCTGTCTCTTACTGTGGGACAGCGTCTCACACAGACTACACACACAGCTTTTGTTTAGATATTTAAACATCCTGCTTGTCGCTGCTGTTGACGGTTTCTCAGGGGTGCCCATGTAAGGTAGCAATAGAACCAAGTTATTCCCTCAGTCAGTGAGGGAGAGAAAGCAGAACTTCCCCCTGTAACTCCAGAGGCCTGGTCCTCCTCACCTTTTATGGGCAGCCAAATTACTTAACATTATCCATCAACTAATATTGTTCTGTCACACATATTAATGTCACAGCATCCAACACACACTTACATTAACAATGGTTGTTGTTTATAAATGTGAGACTTGCAGAACAATGTCTCCCCTCATTGCACTTAAAGGTGCAAATAAAGAGTTATCAACCTTTATTTTCGTTGATTGGTGTAAAATGTCTGTATTATGTACTTACAGTATGTACTTTTTCATGCATTCAAGTACCACTCTTATTCTTTAGATACTTATTCTCTCTACAGACATTTTTAAAACAAAGACTGATCCATGCTCATGGACTTTAAAACAAAACAAGATAGCTTCAGTTTGTAAAGTTAACTGTATTCAACTTTTAGAAATGAACACAGTAGTTAACATGAGTTTATTAAAGAGAAAATTACGTGAATATACATATTTGAGCCTGATTTTGAGAGTTATATGTATAAACGTGTGTGGTCAACTTAGAGAAGGAAATGTTGCACATTTCAGCAGTCAAACATTTCCAAATAACGAATGACAGCATTCGTCAACACAACATTTGGAAATGCATCGACAGGACACTATCGCTCATTTCACCAAAAACAAAATTATAATAATCCATAATCAACCTGAAGATTCCAGTGTAAACTCTGCACCTGTGCGGATGCGCGAGGACAACTCACCTTGCCCTCGTACAGTTTGTCTAACCCTTCGTCGATCCATCGCTCCACGTCCAACCTTTTCTGAAGCTGTTTGCGGTTGTATTTTACCGTAACGCGTGATTGCCGCTTATTTAAGTTGATCCCGTGCTCTGAAGCGTTGTCTAAATCAGGGGAATGACCGGTATGTATCTCTTCAGCCATGTTACATGCGCCCGTTGCGCCGTGCTTGTCTGAAAATGAGCACTTGGAGGGGCGCGCCGCGCGCGGACAGATTAAGCTGAACGCTGAGTGGCGCACGCTCAACTTGATTGGAGGAACGACGTAAGATGTTCGTGGATAGAAAAAAAAGTTTTGTATTAATCCATTCTGCTATTTTAATTGTTATAAGACACATTAAAATGACTTAAGAGACAAAATGTTTATGCAAAACTAAATGGTGTGCTATTAAATCAAACACTGTAAAAGAACAGAGTTGAAAGAATGAAGTGTTTCTCAAATAATTTATTTCTCTCTTTAAAGTAAGAAACACATACAAAATAAATTAACATAAATCATATTTTTTTTTACAAAGAAAAGACAATGATTGAAAGCAAAAGTACAAAAATACAAAATAGAAACTTAGGCATAAAACTAGGATTAAATTAATAGGAAACATCTGGCAAAAGAAATAAACATTCATTAGACATAAACTCCATTGAAGAAAATCAGATTCTATGTCATTTAACAGAAGAACCAATGATACATTTCCCCATACCGGTCGTGGAAGAAAACACACTGCTTAATACGCAATACAAAACTAATCTTACCATTTGGTCTGAAGAACAACGTTTAATCATATACCTGACTGTTGCTTGCTTCCTTTCTCTACACAGTTTTATTTATTTATATTTATTCATTTTTCTTATTAAAACACCTGTTGCGGGCAATATCCTGGCAAAAAAGCAACGGTGATATTCTTATCCTTATGAGAGAAACGTCACAGAGCCCAGAGTTTGACTAGAGAAGACCTAATCATTATGCTCTTAAGTGTAATTTGCCTAATTCTCTTTCAATAGAGGTATTTTCTTACTTAGTTCTCTTTGTATAGAGTTATTTTCACTTCTTTATCTTTGTATAAAGATATCAGTTCTCTGCATATAGAGTTATGCAACCTAAGTCTGTTTCAGCTTTCAGGGCTTGTGTCTGTCTTCATATGGAAACACAGATTCACAAAGCCCAGGACACAACAATGTGCTTATTTCTTTCTTTTGGTTTTTGGTTCACAGAGTCTTCCACCTATACAGATGGCAAAGGTCCATTGCCTTATTCAGTCATTACACCCATTACATTTCATTCATTCAAGCATTCATTCATACTAATTAAAATAAAAGCAAGTGCTACATCCAAATTCATATCCCTGTATGTGAGTTTGTGTGTCTGTGTATATGCTCACTTGTCTACATTTGTGTCTGTACCGAGAGTATGAGTGTTCAAGTGTGTGTTGCCTTATCTAAGTCGTCCTCCAGCACTCCACAGGAAGTCCTGTCCAGCAGGCAGCGTGTGAGAAGCCGCCAAAGAGATTCTGCCTTCAGTGTTGCAGGGCTTCATCTGACTGAAGTCTCTGTCATAGGGATAGTGTTGCCTGTCTAAATTATTCACCGTCTCCAAATCATTAAACACAGACTCACACAGCTGCTGTCTGCGCAGTCTATGCCTTCTCCTCCTGATCACCACCAGTCCCACACACACTCCCAAAAACAAGGCCAGCACACCTAACACACATGACACCGCCACTGCTGAAGATGAGGTCTGACCAACCCGTGGGGCCATCAGCTCCATACTTCCCTGAACAGGAAACTCACAGTTTGGACCCATGAACCCAGGCACACACTGACACACTGGCCCAGAGAAGTGTGTGTAGCACGTTCCTCCGTGGAGGCATGCGTTTGTGAGACAAGCGTCTGCTCGTAGGCTGCAGTTTTTACCGGTGAAACCAAGTGTACAGGTGCAGGTGTAGTCATTAATGCCGTCTTGGCAGGTTCCGGCATTTTGACATGGATAGCGGGCACAGTCGTCGATGTTCATCTCACAGCGAGAGCCAGTGAAACCAGGGCGACAGCGGCACAGAGCGCTAGCGCCCAGATCCACACACTCACCGCCTACAACCGAAGAAAGAAGAGGTTACATATGAGTAGGTATAGTAAAGAGGAATGAGTGTATGTTTGCGTAAAAATGTTTAGAACTGAAAACACAGTTTAAAGTAAAGTTTAAGCTGCTCTTTTCATAGAATCGATGTGAATGGTGACCACAGCTGTCAAGCAAGACTTTTTTTTCCCCCCTCACATAAAATTACCTTGTATGTCTTTAGAAGTCTTAGTGCATGGGTCATAAGCGCAGCTTTAATTATTTCCTTTTTTTTCTTTTGGAGCTTAAGAGGCTGTGGTTGTCTACCTCTTTCACTGTACGAACACCATGAGCATTCCTTAGAACTTCTCCTTTTGTGTTCCAGGGTTAGTAAATAACAGAATTTTTACCTTAGGGTGAACTACCCCTTTAAGTACAATTTATTTTGTTGGTGCATTGTGCTCAATCAGCACAGGTACTCACCATTGGCACAAGGTTTGTGGCTGCAACGGTCCAGTCTCTTCTCACAGTTGGATCCAGTAAAGGCTGGGGGGCAGCGGCAGACATAACCACCAGTGATTTTTTCCTCACATGTCCCTCCATTAAAGCAGGGGTCATCCGCACAAGTCATTGCAATGATCTCACAGTTCTTCCCATAGAATCCCTGAGGACATGTACAGGAGTAATCGTTCTCCAAATCCTGAAGGGGAAGATAATCTACATATTAGCAAGGTGTAAACATAATTCAGATCTCAAATCATTTTTGATCTTCAAAATCCACTGTGCACATAAAGCATATCTAAGCAGATTTACCTAACCTAAATCATTACACATAAATGGAATTTTTTTTTACCAAATATATTAAATACAAAATTATTTATTTAATTATAAAAATAATCTTTTTTAAATAAAATGCACAACAATCCCCCTATTATGCAATTTGTAACATTCCTAATATTATTTTGGGAGTCTCCTACATTAGGTTTACATGCAAGGTAAAAAAATGCTTTCGTTTTCTCAGAATATGCATTTAATATCACCATGATTTTCAAATGATTCTCAAACAGTTGGTTCGAAGCAGTTCTGATATTCACTCTCTCTAAACCCTCCTTTCTGTGAGCCTAGTCTGCTCTGATTGGTCAGATGGCCCAGTCTGTTGTGATTGGTCTACCGCATACAGCGCCTTCTTGACATGAATAAGCTACAGTGTTTGAGGGAGGGTCAAGTTATTTGCAGTCGGCCAGCAAGGAAACATAGGCAGGCATCATGCAAATATGTTACCCCATGAGGTGTAGCCTCACGGAAGTGGGATTCGAACCGTTAAATTGAAAAATATACATTTGTATGTACAAGTGTCCATATATATAAATCTTTAATTTTGCATTTCAAATAATCGAAATAGATTTTTATATAAATAGTGTTGTTATTACTATCATGTATATGCTTTTAACTCATGACTGTTTATGTGTAAGTAACAGTTTCATTATTATCATGTGAGCATAGACTTACGTTGCAACTGCCGCCATTCTTGCAGGGGTTGCAGTCACACTCGTTAATCTCCAGCTCACAGTTTGTGCCCCCATATCCTGGTCGGCAGGTGCAAGTGTAGCTGCCCTGCCCGGTGTTGGTGCAGGTGGCGCCATTAGCACAGGGTTTGTGATTGGTGCAGTAGTTGAGGTCCTGGTTACAGAAGAGGCCTCCCCAGCCCTCCTTACATACACACTGCCATGGCTGCGAGCAGGTCCCATGCAGGCATCCCGGGTAATGCACACACTCGCTGCAGGATGGCCCCTGCCATCCCAGACGACACTTACACTCACCAGGTGACTCGCAGTAACCATGCCGCTCACTGCAGTCTGAAGAGCAGATGGCTGTGGGAGGAGACAGAGAGGGGGTTACACACACCGCACACACACACCACGCCCCCCTGAAAGGGCAGATGAATGGGAGTGTTAAGTGTTGGAGCCAGCAGCTGGTGAGCTGACAAGAGGTAATGCACTCTTTTGTATTTTGAGCTGTGGCAAGCATGCGCACACACACACACACAGAACGACTCTAGTATGTATCTGTTGGGTTTCTTTGTTTGGCTGAACAAAAGAAGTGTAGAGCCTCTAGTGGAGCAGCTCAGCTTCCATCAGACACACATGCACACAAAGATTTGAGAGATAAGGGGATGTATCACTGCTGCTCAGGTTCCAACACACACAAACCACAATCACACATAAACACAGAGTGATCAGGAGAGGGACTGGAAGTGCTTCTTTTCAGAGTCCCAGACATACTACCCCAGAAGGACACACAGGAGGTACTCACGGTCAGAGCAATAGTCTCCCTGCCATCCCTCCTGGCATTCTCTGTTCCCGTTCTCATCGCAGGTGTAGTGTCCCAGTGTGTCGTCACGGGGACGGCAGTAATCCGAACATGCCTCACCGAAGTAAAATTCATCACAGAAAACATGAAAAGAGTAACGGAGCTCGCTCTGATCGCCAAAATGAACATCCTGAGACCAGTCTTCTCCAATCGCCAGTCGCCTTCGTGTTGCTAAACGACTGATCAGGTTGTTCTGATTCTCTGTCGTGGAAAATGAAAGAATTTTAAGCTTGAAGTAGTAATTGAATAAATTACTGGAAAAATGTCTGAATGTCTGTGTCTCACCTGTGTAGTCATGATGCTCTTTGGGAGACTCTGCATTCCATGCCTCAATAATAAGAGAAAATGTCCCCTGGAAAGAAAATGATATTATTCCAGATGTTAAAAACTACAAATTGTTTTTGCTCAAACAAAAGAAAACGTTCTCCATTGTCTTCCACTGACTTTCACTTATGTTTCTTAAGAACTGACCATTCCAGACGGCTGCATGATCTTGTTTATGTTCTTTATGGTTAAGTGTTTAGTTAAAATTGATCAGAATCTGAATAAATAAACAGTAGCCTAATGCCAACATGGTTGTCTTATTAGTCATTTACTCAGATCAACTTACTAAATGGTGTTGTTAGCTGAACTTCATCTAGTGTGTAATGAACTTTACCGGCCACTTGAAGTGGAAAGGCACCCGGATGGCTGCGCTGTTGGCTACAGAGCTCTGGTCCGCTCGCAGGACATTTGTCTGACCGGTTCCGAAGGTGCACGGAGGTTCAGCGGAGATGACGTCTTCCGAATGTTTGAGACAAATCCTGAAAAAGATGTTGCAGTCTCGCGTCCTCCTGCAGAAGCGGCGTGTCGTGCTGAACGAGAGAACTTTCAATTCAAATACACCCGACGAAGCCACCTGTTCAAGAACAGAGAAACCGTATCTTTTGGAAATAATAAACGATACGCTACACAAGAGACAAATATATATATACTGTAAACTCACATTAAAGAGAAAATGAAACCATGAGTAAAGTATAAGCCATGAACTTGCTCCTTACCAACTGCAGAAGCGACACAGACAGCAGGCAGTACAGAGACAGATGCGCCATCTCGCTCAGTTAATCCTAAACTTTATCACACTAACACACAGGTATCTTCATCCGTTTCTTCCTCAGCTTCAAGTTGTTTGGAGATGTCAGCTAGATGTCCTGCTACGAAATTTTCGGCAGGTCCATTAAAGTCCACCGTGTTTTCAGAGGAAACGTTCACTCGTCCTCATCGCTCTTCTGCAGTGAAGTGCGTTTGTCTTCATTGATTGTCTCGAGGAAAGGACGCGGTTATATACGTCTTACCCCCCTGCACGTGACGTCAGAGGGGGGCATATGGTATAATATTGGCCTGATTAAATTGATCTGCTGCATGTGGCAGTGGTGTTGATGATGGAGTTAATGCTGATGTTAGCCACACTGCTGTCTGTATCAAACAAGGGAACTTTAATCACAGTGATACAGAGCGGATGGGCTCAGGAGTTCTCAAGTATGACAACCTGACGAAGCTTCCTTTATTCTGTGCAGTGTTGGGAAAGTTCACTTTCTACATGAAATAGTTCAAAGTTAAATTCACAAATTTTAAAATGAACTAGTTCAGTTCATAGTTCAAACTACAAACTTTTGAACTAAGTTCACACAGTTCCAAAAATGAACTAGTTCATAGTTCTTTTTTTTCCATATGTTGCTGCGAGCTATTATTTTTCAAAATTATTGCAACAGCCCATATAGAATCAC
Source organism: Carassius auratus (assembly GCF_003368295.1). Lineage (NCBI taxonomy): Eukaryota > Metazoa > Chordata > Actinopteri > Cypriniformes > Cyprinidae > Carassius > Carassius auratus. Next base: position 13,657,932 of record NC_039247.1, on the reverse strand, counting down.
AGACAGCAATTATTGTATCAGTTTTAACAGTGAAGCTAAGCGTCAGATTTCATCTTCATATCCAATTTTGAATCCTTATCCAACCAGGGTTTACATTAGCATTGAGGGGACAGCACTTCCCCCTTGTTGCTTTAATGCTTTGTCTCCCATTCTCACCGACCTTGTCATAAATATCATAAAATTATTTTAAATGAATGATCACACGCCTTTTGCTACATGCTGCTGTCGCCTCGATGCCTTTTTTTTTGATGACCCGTCACGCATGCGGCGGACGGTGGTGCGACACTGGTGGCTGGTGTTGCCAGATTGGGTGTTTTTCCGCTACATATTAAGACCCGTTTACGGTGTGTTTTAGCCAGTTTTTCGCCTGGAAGGCTCTATAGAAATCTGGCACCCTATTGAACGAAGTTATTCTGAGAGAGCGTGTCTTTCACAGACACCAGAATGAACGAGTTGACAGTAACGTTCATCAGGCATTAATACAGCACGTTCAGTTCACGTTCGCCCAAAATATGAACGAGTTCATGAACTATCCTTCAATGAACGCGTTCAGGCACAACACTGATTCTGTGGACATTAAAAATAGCAAGTTTTACACTAATGTCGAATTTCAGAATTAGTTCGTCATTCGTACGCCTTGAATATATGCACTAAAATATATGCATGGATTAATACTACGTAGACGATGTGTTTTAGATTTAGATTTGTTTTTGTTAACTTAAGTCATCTTCATCGCCTCTATTGAAAATATTCCCAGCAGGTACAGGTTGCTAGAAATAAAAAAAGAAATAAAATAAAAATGCTACTTACATTGTTCCTTTACATCCCCATACCTAAGCTATTTTACCTTATTATGCTCATACATCCTTGCACAATTCTGTTATTATATACAGTTAGTATGTGTCTAGATTTAGACGAATGTTTAACATTTAGATTTTATTTTTATAATTCATTTTATATGAACAAGAAAAAAAACATTATAACATTTTTATTTTATTAAATTATGATGTTTTTTATATCAATAAAAATACATTTTCATGTTTATTTTTGCACTTTTTAAGGTTCCTGGGTGGTATAGTAGGCTATAGACTTTTATAGAGCTCACGTTTCTGTTTTTAATTATTTCCTCTGTCCCCTAAACACACACTTACACTCAACGTTGGACTGTGTGGTCGCTCTGGCGCGTGCGGGCAGGGGGAGGCCATACGTTTTTATTTGCAATGTTCTTTGTGTCTGCAGGCACGTGTGTGTGTGTGTGTGTGTGTGTGTGTGTGCGTGTGTGTGTGTGTCTTTTGTTGTGCAGTAGCCAATGCAGAGACGCTCAGGCTGCTCCGGAGGTTGGGTGGAGAAATACCATGATGACGCTTTTGCATGGGTCAACTTCAACAGCTGTATGTTAACAGGCGGCACATGGTCACTTATTGTCCGCCACAAACCGCCCGAACTCTCCCTACCGGCATCTGTTGCAGCCGGCTGCAGCCATTCCACTCAGGCTACATTTTATTTATGTTTTTTAATAATTTACCTATAGTATTTGCTCACATATAGGCCTGTTTATTATTTGACCACAGTATTAGGCCTTCGGGATTAATAAAACATATTAAAATATTATTGAAATAAATAACAAATAGTTATCTCTCTCTCACATTATACACACATTTATTCAGGAGCATTGTGACGTGTGTGTGTGCTGTTGTTATGGTAATGAGTGACGCGTGCCTCAGAACCCTTTCATTAAGCCATAATCACAATGCATCACTTATAATGTCTTTTAAAAGGCACCATATATAATGTCTCCAAGGCCACAGATTTATGTTAATGAAGAGAATGTATGGAGACAATCAGTCTAGAAACATACCCTGTCTGTAAGCAAACAAAATCACTTTATTTATTCTATTTATCTGATTATATGCTTGATAAAGTTGATGCTGGGAACAAAATGTCATTTTATATACACACACTGTGTTGTATCAGATCTACTGGTAGAGATAAACCTTGACGGTGAGGAAAACAACAAGGATGCATGTTTGAGATGAGTATCAATACAGTGATTGCCAATGGTGTTTTGGACCTGATAAAACAAAATGTTTCATTATAAAGAAGGTTTTTAGTTTAATGATGGCCTGAATTAATAGACTAAAACCTCAGGGTTTTGTCCATGAGCAAAAACTCTTTATAATAAATGTCCTGTACTCAACAAGAAAATCTCAGGTTCACCTATCCTATCCACGTAATGTGCAGCTATAGAAGAAACAAAAACAGAAACAGTTGTGACTATAGAATGGATGGTCTGGGCTAAAGGCTGGTAGAAGGAGACTTTTGAGACCACTGACATCTGCACAGATGAGAGAAAGCGAAGCACTTTTCCAAAGAGAGAATCTCAATTCAGAGGTGTTTAGCTGAAGACAGTAAACAAGTCTACACTATTTTTTATACTACATTTGTTTACTGCATAAGTTTACAGATACTATTAAATCTTCTTAGAGACAATTGTTGTTTCATAAAGAGAAGAGTGCAGATGGGCGATGGCTAATTTGTGTCTTGTAATGTGGGTGCTGGCTGGGGGATGGTGGTCCCTTGAGGTGGAACACAAGCATGGCAGGAGCATGGAAACCCCAGAACACCCTTCACTCCTCATGCATTTATCCAGATTTATGAACCTATATCCAGACACATCAAATCTCTCACATGTGCAGGCCTGAAAAATGGCACATGCAGGCAATATAAACAGACTTCCTCGCAGTCATTTTTAGACACTCTGTCCAGAACCTCAAACACAAACCTTTCCTTCTTAATTAAGATGGTTTCATTAAAGATTTAAAAACGTAACTGAAAACCTTTTCATAAACGAAAATAACTTGCAAATTCATTCACGTAAAGAGAGTGAGTTCATTCACAATCCTCAGACTTGAAATATCCAACTATACACACATACATCTTCACACATTCACTCACAATGCCATATCCTCTTTCGAGCCTTTAGATGACACCCGACCCAGGATTTCCACACACGTCATGACATCTGCTCGACCCGGAGTCCAGCTCCCATAGGACACACACACACACACACACACACACACACACACACACACACACACACACACACACACACAGTTTATCTGCCTACATTAGTAGACCCACACCAGACCAGCATCCTGAGGACACACACTCTCTTAACAGCATCTGTTGTGCCTTGAGGCCTTTGGGACGACAGACCAGCCCTGTCACACACACACTCACATGTACACACGTGTACAAAATCTGCTGGCCTTGAGCGAAGTATTGACCTTTGCCTGATGAAATGTATGTATTATTTGCTGTGGATCTTTATGTACAGTATTGTTCAAAATAATAGCAGTACAATGTGACTAACCAGAATAATCAAGGTTTTTCGTATATTTTTTTATTGCTACGTGGCAAACAAGTTACCAGTAGGTTCAGTAGATTCTCAGAAAACAAATGAGACCCAGCATTCATGATATGCACGCTCTTAAGGCTGTGCAATTGGGCAATTAGTTGAATTAGTTGAAAGGGGTGTGTTCAAAAAAATAGCAGTGTGGCATTCAATCACTGAGGTCATCAATTTTGTGAAGAAACAGGTGTGAATCAGGTGGCCCCTATTTAAGGATGAAGCCAACACTTGTTGAACATGCATTTGAAAGCTGAGGAAAATGGGTCGTTCAAGACATTGTTCAGAAGAACAGCGTACTTTGATTAAAAAGTTGATTAGAGAGGGGAAAACCTATAAAGAGGTGCAAAAAATGATAGGCTGTTCAGCTAAAATGATCTCCAATGCCTTAAAATGGAGAGCAAAACCAGAGAGACGTGGAAGAAAACGGAAGACAACCATCAAAATGGATAGAAGAATAACCAGAATGGCAAAGGCTCAGCCAATGATCACCTCCAGGATGATCAAAGACAGTCTGGAGTTACCTGTAAGTACTGTGACAGTTAGAAGACGTCTGTGTGAAGCTAATCTATTTTCAAGAATCCCCCGCAAAGTCCCTCTGTTAAAAAAAGGCATGTGCAGAAGAGGTTACAATTTGCCAAAGAACACATCAACTGGCCTAAAGAGAAATGGAGGAACATTTTGTGGACTGATGAGAGTAAAATTGTTCTTTTTGGGTCCAAGGGCCACAGGCAGTTTGTGAGACGACCCCCAAACTCTGAATTCAAGCCACAGTACACAGTGAAGACAGTGAAGCATGGAGGTGCAAGCATCATGATATGGGCATGTTTCTCCTACTATGGTGTTGGGCCTATTTATCGCATACCAGGGATCATGGATCAGTTTGCATATGTTAAAATACTTGAAGAGGTCATGTTGCCCTATGCTGAAGAGGACATGCCCTTGAAATGGTTGTTTCAACAAGACAATGACCCAAAACACACTAGTAAACAGGCAAAGTCTTGGTTCCAAACCAACAAAATTAATGTTATGGAGTGGCCAGCCCAATCTCCAGACCTTAATCCAATTGAGAACTTGTGGGGTGATATCAAAAATGCTGTTTCTGAAGCAAAACCAAGAAATGTGAATGAATTGTGGAATGTTGTTAAAGAATCATGGAGTGGAATAACAGCTGAGAGGTGCCACAAGTTGGTTGACTCCATGCCACACAGATGTCAAGCAGTTTTAAAAAACTGTGGTCATACAACTAAATATTAGTTTAGTGATTCACAGGATTGCTAAATCCCAGAAAAAAAAAATGTTTGTACAAAATAGTTTTGAGTTTGTACAGTCAAAGGTAGACACTGCTATTTTTTTGAACACACCCCTTTCAACGAATTGCCCAATTGCACAGCCTTAAGAGCGTGCATATCATGAATGCTGGGTCTTGTTTGTTTTCTGACAATCTACTGAACCTACTGGTAACTTGTTTGCCACGTAGCAATAAAAAATATACTAAAAACCTTGATTATTCTGGTTAGTCACATTGTACTGCTATTATTTTGAACAATACTGTATGTGCAGCTGCTATGTTCAAGTAAAAATGACAAGAATGATCTCACAGAAACCGATCTTGTATATTCAGACAAGCACACTGCTGGAAACACATTAAGACAGAGCAGTGTGCTTGAGGTCAGTGCGAGTGGTCATGGAGGTTTTGTATTTGAATCTCAACCTATTCCCTGCTCTCTTTTCACATTGTGTCTATAAAAACTAATTCTTACAACAAAAAAAAAAACAATCAAACAAACAGACTAAAAAGACAGAAAAAATACATAATTTACTATATTACAAACGAAGCATTAAATAAATATAAATATGTATTATTTACTAGTGGACATCTCGTTCAGATTAAAAAAAAAAAAAAGTCTCAATACAGTAACAAAAACATGAACCTAGTGGGTGAAAGTGAAAGCCATTAATATGTGAGACATCACATGTCAGAACAGGTGCACTGAAAAGGTCTTAACTACACAGCCACACGACTGGCTCATGCAGCTGATTAAGCTGGAATGACATGGGCCCCACCGTGAAGCTCCGAACCTCTGAGGAGGAAAAGAGGGCCTCACAGCAGAGGTTATTAGAGAACCCAGAGTGACAGATGTAGGATAAAAGAGAGGGAAGGAACATCAGCAGGGGTGAAAGAAAGAAGAAAAGGTGAAGAGGTCAGCAGACCAACAGAAGAAGGGGAGGCAGGACAGAGTTGTACTGAAAAAAAAAAGGATCGATAAATCTATCCGCTGTTGATTCACAGTCCGCCTCTTTTGTTCCAGATGGCAGCTGATGTGTGGCAGGTTTGAAGGAGAAATTACGTTGAAACACACATACACTAATGTTTTTTTTTTTTTTATGAAACTGCAAAAAGTCTCTTATGCTTTCCAAGGCTGCAGTTATTTGGCAAAAAAAACACACAGTAAAAACAGTTATATTGTGAAATATAAAAATGTACAATAACTTTAGAAATCATTCTAATATGCAGATTTGCTGCTTAAAGGGATACTCCACCTCAAAATGAAAATGTTGTCATCAATCACTCACCCCCATGTCGTTTCAAACCCGTAAAAGCTTTGTTCGTCTTCAGAACACAGTTTAAGATATTTTGGATGAAAACTGGTAGGCTTGAGACTGTCCCATAGACTGCCAAGTAAATTACACTATCAAGATCCAGAAAAGTATGAAAAGCATTGTCAGAATAGTCCATCTACCATCAGTGTTTCAACCATAACGTTATGAAACAAAATGTTTACTTAAAAAAAAAAAAAAAAAAAGAAGAGAAAAAAGACCAGCTTTAACATGGACCTGGAAGTTAAAAAGTTACAAACTTAAATGGGTTACCTGTCTAATAGTGTACAACAATAGCAAGAAAAATAAACCTATTATTGTGTATTTGGTGTGCCGTCTAGTGTAGATAGACTGTATGATAAATCACTGATACATTATACAGACATGTTTTCAATCTGCAGTCAAACACAATACAGTACTTTTTTCAGCAGAGGTCCCTAACCACACAATGGGGCTACCAGCTGCTGTCTCACACACACACACAAGCACGCACAAACACACACACCCAACACCACTCAGCATCAGAAACACACACATAAGAGCAGCTGTTTAAGCAGAGCTCTTCAGCCCTGGAGTCCAGAGAACAATGCTTGAGCCCTAATCACTTCTACTTCACTCCTGCCTGAAACTCCCAGTGAGAAGCTGCATGTTCACATCACCATTTCAATACAAGTATATAGACAAAAACTTCTGTGTGCTAAAAGGAACATGAAGGAAGTAGATATTAAATACACAGTAAACTTTTAGATCAACCTTTAAGTTAAAATTTATTGAAATATCTAGCTCACATAAGGAGCTGTTTTCATTCAGAAACCAAACATACACACACACAAGCACACAAAACTCACTGCTGGAAAACTCAGAGACTTTGAAGAAACAAGTGCAGAAGAATGTTCATGACTATTTTGTGTGTAAATTAAAGACACACTGCCCTCTAGTGACAAAACAACAGCATTAACAGCTTGTCACATGAAATTTAGTTCCTGAAGATGTTTGTCCTGCTATCCTAAATCAATGTACACAAGCATAAGAAAATAATAAATTTATAAAGTTCCACTGGAAAAGAATGTCCTACTAGACAAATTCTGAGACCTATTTTAATCAGATCCAGATGCCTCAAACCATAATTTAGAAAAGTTTCAGTTGTCCTTAAACAACACCATTAATTATGTGACTGCATAAAGTGCATATAAAATATTTCCTGTCTGTCAAAGTTAATAACATCATCTCTTACAGAGTTAATAAATATAAAAAAATTAAAACTATCCCTTTTAACTTGTTGACAAATGTTAAATAAAATGAATAAATACATAAATCACCCCACAGCAGGTTCATCTCAACAGTTCCTATGTGATGATGTGGTGAATGCAAAAAAAAAAGCTATATTTTGATGTGAAAGATGATATTACTACAGGCACAAATAAAATCCCTTTGTGGTCTCACTATTGTTTGCCATTGACTAAAATCGAAAACCCTAAGTGTGTCCTATTGATAAACGGAGAGTAGGTACAATTGTTATCATCTTTGCATTTTTGAAAACTACAAAAGCATCTTCTCAAATAGTCGTCTTTGCATTTGCACTTAATTGCAGTATTCTGACATCCTGACACTGAACCTTGTGATGGTCAGCAAGGTTCCAGTGAGAAGTTGTGTTAGTTTAGATCACACAATATTTGCAGCCTGGTTACAGTATCGTATCAACGATGCATCACACACTGTGTTGCTTGTTGGTCATCATTTGATGGCAAAACACATATTTCACAATGCAGGTTTGCCGTTGACCTTTTCATGCAGTATCGTTAGCACACCGGAGGCAAAATCTCGCAACACTTCCACAGTGTCCCTCTGTAGCTGCAGTGATTCTCGTGCAAACTCCTGTTGAGTCTCTGCTAGCTGCTGAACTGACTCCGCAAGGAGCTCAAGTGAACGGGAGACTGTGGCAAGAATAGTGTTGGTGGTGTGCTGCTCCTGTACGCTGACGCTTGCATTGTGCACTAACTGCTCACGTGAACTGTCTGCCTCCAGCCCTGAGAAAGACGAGGGTCTTTTATTAGAAGCGGTGGCTGTGGAGGAAACATGTCCACTACTGCCTCTAGTTGCAATTCCATCCTCCTCAGAGTACGAGTTAGTGACAGATGCCATAGAGGATGTTGGGAAGAGGTCACGGTTGTCCTCATCTGAGTGGGATTCAAGATCTGTGATCAAGCAAGTAAAAAAAAAAAAACACTTTTTTTAATACACATACACACACACAAAATATACGTATAGCTTTTTATAAAGCTTTCACAGTACTGATAGAGAAAAATATACATTAAAAAAAAGTCATGTGACTTTGCCTCAAGCGTGTGATTAAATCCATAAAAATAAAAAAAAAGTCAGAAATGCTAGAGACAAAGCATGTCATCAAAATGATTGGCTACATTTAATACAATAAAATGTCCCCCGGGGCTTCAACTTCTTTTTACATCAGATTTTTTTGTTGTGACCAGATGGGCTTAAATTGTTGCTTTATATGCAAATTGTTTTGCATTAGACAACAGACTTTTTGCAGAAATTATTTTTTATTTTATTTAAACACTTAATTTTTTTTGGAAGACATGAATCCTTTTAAGCAAAGATGCATTATATGGACCAAAAGTGATAGTGAAGACATTATGAAAGATTTTTATTTTAAATAAATCGCTGTTCTTTCAACTTTCTATGCATCAAAAAATCCCAATAAAAAGTCTCCAGTTTCCAAAAGTCATTAAGTATAACTTTTTTTCAACACTGATAATTAGAAATGTTTCTTTAGCTCCAATTCAGCATATTATAATGATTTCTGAAGGATCATGTGAAACTGAAGACTGAAGTAATGACGGTAAAAATTCTGGCTTGTTATCACAGGAATAAATTACATTTTTGAATATTACAATAGAAAAGTTCATTTTTTTAAAATATTTTAATAACTTTTATAATACTACCATTTTTAATGCATTTTTGAGTGGATAAATACAGTATTGATTAGCACAAGAAAACAACACATTTTAGAATAGTAGTGCAAATTTTGAAAACATGATTGATGGTTCATTATTGATATCAGAGCAAAATATGTGAATACATAAAGTACACTGAAAATTCGTACAGTGAACTTCTACTGGTAACAGATCGCTGATGTGGACAAATACACACTACGGCTCTAAATCTATTGAACATTCTTTATATGGTCCAACTTGAGTATTTTGAGTGTTTACCTCCAGTTTTGGAGTTGTCATACCACACCTCACTTGCAACCCCAGATCCACTTGTAGTAGCAGGCATTCCTCCCACATCCAGTCCTCTGCTCGGGGAACTGTTGACCGACCCCATCCCCACAAACCCTCCATCCTCCTCTTCCTCATCCTCACACACAGCCTCTTGATCGTCACCATGACTGCGAGATCTGGACCGCTGTGTAGCTTCCCACGGTCTCTTGTCCAGTTCAAGAATGGATTCCACAATGACTTCCATCGGGGACAATTCAATATTGGACCGTGCCAATCTCAGGGACACCGAAACACCGGTCCGCAGGGCAGCCACTTTACGTTTCGTGTCGCACTTAAGATCAGACCATTTCTTAATCACCTCCATGATCTCTCTATCACACTCTCCAATCTCATTAATACGTGCCGTGATCTCAGCCCATTTCCTGCGCCTCACGTCAGAGGGAACGCCGGCGTTAAACTTACCTATGCAAAAACACAGAAAAGTATTGGAACATTTTATTTTATTGTTTACTGGTTTTATAGGGACATATAGAATTACTGGTGGTTTTGATGAACTGAGAGAAATCAGTTTATTACAGACTGGTAACTTGCTCAGACAAGTTCTGCTTTATCAAACAGAGGAAAAGCTCACCCACAACAATGTGGCGGTTCTTCCGCACTTCGTCCAGCAGGATGTGCACTTCACTGAAGGAGAAACGTGCCTTTCTCCTCTTGAAGCGCACCATGGTGTCTTGGTTGAGGTAGAGCGAAGACACAGACATCTTCACAGCACAATATCTCTCTCCAGCTAGGGGGAGTCTGGAAGTCAGTGTAGAAATTAAATATATATATATATATATAAAACATTAGTAATCATGTTGATTTGAATCAGCTCACACTCAAAAACAGTTCAACATTTCAGCAGAGTTTACAAAAAAAGGCTACAAGTTTAAACCTTATTTGTTTATACAGATCCTTGTCATTCAATTGGTAGAAATTTCATATTGTTGCTCGGTTTGGGCCATTGAATAAAACTGAGGTGCTTCCTCCTTTTTTGTTTTGCCTACAGGTTTAATCAAATATTTTTCAGACTATTATTTCATACAGTGCACAGCATAAATGAGTACACCCCCTTTGAATAAATATAAAAGATGTATTTTCTTAATGATCACCGATATCATACATGGAAAGATGGCAAAATTGAAACATATTAAACATATACTTAATAGAAACAACAAAATATATGCCAATATTTTCTGTAAGATATGTAAATTGGCCATTTTTGTTTAAATGAAGGAGTGCAGAAATGACTGCACCCTAGATTTAATTCAGAAAATGTATAATATTATAGTACTTCGTATGTCCTCCAGAACTTAAAGTATATTGACCCTTCTTGCCACTGAGTGTACAAGTTCATGACAAATTTACAGATCTGCGCTGTTTAATTTCTGGATGACGAGTGGTCTTTAATGGGGAGTGTTGCTCAGCTCATCTCTACAGAATCCCTCAGGGGCGTAGCCATCTTTTCAGAAGTGAGGGGGACAGAAATTATTTATTTGAAAATATTTTAAAATGTAATTTATTCCTGTGATCAAAGGTGAATGTTCAGCATCATTACTCCAGTCTAGTGTCACATCCTTAAGAAATCAAATCATTCTAATAGGCTTATTTGCTGATTATCAATATTTAAAACATGAGTAAAAAAAAATGTCAGCATTCTTTGATGAATAGAAGGATCCAGAGATCAGCATTTGTGTGAAATAAAAAGCCTTTGCAGCATTATACAGTATATCATACATTATACAGTATATAAAAATATATATTTTTTTGGAAAATAAATTATAGATATGAATACTTTTAGCTTTAAAATCTCAATAAATAACATTTTGAAATATATTCAAATAGAAAACAGTTATTTTAAATAGTCTAGTAAAAATATTTCAGTTTACTGTTTTGCTGTACTTTGGATCAAATAAATGCAGGCTTGGTGAACAGAAGAGACTTGACTGGTGGTGGATTATTCTCTAATTTCTAGCTTTAATTTGCTTAGAAATCTATAACTGCTTGACAATAACAAATAATATATTTTTAATACACTACAAACACTTATTTATCACATAATAAGGCAGAATAGTTTCTATATTGTAAAAAATCTATGTCAATTAGCACTGTTTTGTTGATATACTGTATTTATCACCTGCTGGAGATGACTTGAAAAACCATATTGTAGCAATCATATATTAATGTCTTCGTGTTTCCAAAAGTTTCAGTTCTTCTGTCAAAACAACTGTTTTCATATAGCCATAGCTGGACGCTGTTGCCCATATTAGGAGTTTCCTGATATGACTTTCTGCGTGAGAGCGCGCTCCGGCTTCGAGGATGAATGAAACACACACTGCAGGAGTGTTTAGCACTTCTGGGTCCGAATAAAATATCAGGTCATGTGCAGACTATCCTGTCTCTTGAGTTTAAATCTATATTTATTCACACGAGCTTTTGAAAACATATATGTGAACACATTTGACTGAAAAAGTGCAGGGGATGAATTTCCATGATATTAAAAGTGGGGGGGGCACGTCCCCAAAGTAATCTACACCCCTGGAATCCATCACACCTGCTCGAGAGCGTTAAGACTGAGTGAAATACATGTCCACTGAATGATTTTGACCTCAGGAAAATGAATATCTCCATTGTCATGCTGAAAAAATGGCCAATAATGCAGGGAATGAGGGGAGGGTAGCATCTTCTGTTCCAAGTTTTTGTATTACATCAGTCATTAGTGAGTGAATTCATGCCAGCTTTGATAAAGCACAACTCCCTCATATCTTCAGCACTCATTCATCCCTATATAAAAGCTGAACGACACTGTGGGTGCCAAGCACTTCTCACTGTACTCCTCTAGCAACACCAAAACATTTTGGATCTGAAATTATTGACTTGGTCTCTTGAGACCAGAGCACGGATTCCCAGAAGTCTCTGTTTCGTAAATATGGGCCTAGGAAGAGGTTAAATGAGTTTATTTTGCTTTTCGCTACAGTAGATAATTCTAGTGGTGACAACAAGCATGCATGTCACTTCTGCGGGCTGCATCATACTTCGTGAGACAAAGTGTCATTCTTTTCATAGCTTTTACCAGCTTTGAGACACTTGCATGTTATTTCTCCTGCTCTTTTTCTAGCAAAAGTTCACTCATCATTAAATGAACTTATATATTTCAGGAGACTTATCACAAGTCCATTGTTTTTGAATGTTGGTGCTACTTCCGCTATATTTTCACACTTAAAAAATGTGGTATTCCTCTTGAACCACTGTCTTCTTTTACGCTAAAAAATAAGTCACCTGGCAGTCCTCTCCCAAGTGCTTCCACTGCTGCCAGCATTAAGACAGAGTATGATTCAGTGGAATACATAACACTTTTATTTGTCAGGAAGTTACTTGCCTTTAAAAGCTTTGGTTCAATATACTTACCTGTTGATCAAAAATAGCCTTAAACCTATAATTTTATTAATATTATTACTATTACTATTGTGTAACTTTCCAGAGGGTGTACTCATTTTTGCAATGCAACCTATTATCACTTTGATAAGAAAATCAAATCTTATTTTGCTCAATAAGTTTGGCACTCTTTTTTGGTAACTGATCAAGCAGGCTTGTTGGAACATTAAATCTTCAAATAACTCTAATATGTCTATGAAAGTAAAGAAAAAGAGCTGAATTTGTTACGTTTTAGAGGGGGTGAACTCTTTTATGACGATTTAATTACAATTTGTATTGCAAAATTGACATAACATGGTCATGTCACTGAATATAGAGGCAATGATCTAAATATAATCTAAATAAACTATTAAACTCCGAACTTACAGAAGATAAAATATGGGTTCACATCCACTTGATTTCAAAAACACATGAATGTGCCGGAAGAAAGAGCAACTACAACACCGGCTCATTCATTCACTCACTGTAAACACCCGAGCGCATGTTTCCATCGAGGTGTAGTTAGAGCTTTAGTTGCATAAATACAGCAACATCACGACCGTTTACACGATCTGTAAACGACATTCTGTCTTAACGCTGTCGATGTAAAGCAGCCGAATTAAACAGAGCACAAACATCAGCACACAACTGCGGTCTTCTACACAGAACATCATTTTTTTTATCATAACTAAAAAAAAACGATTGGACTCGGAAGGACATGTCGCCCTCATTTTCCCATTACCTACATCATCACGGTCTAACGTTAGCCATTTAAGCTAGCTAGCTATTTTACACGATTTGTGGGATATTAGTCACTTTCCGGTCAGTTTGTAAACTCTTAAATCACCGTGAGCATATAAAAGTACTTTGAGACTGCAAAAGCGTCGCATAAATACCTCAGAGTTGTCAAACGTAATCAATATTTTGTGTTGCGCCCAGATATCCAGAAACTTCGTATAAAGCAGCGTATGCGCTGCGCGTGCGCACTTGCTCGTCCGTTCTCCGTGGCGTAAAGGGTGCGTGCAGTTACCGTGTCTGACCGCTGCTGTATCAGTGGCGCTGGTGCTCACTAACCCCAACAGGTTCGGCACGCATGCTTTAGCTAAAGCAGATGGAAATTGCACATTAGCTAACAAATTCGCGTTCTTATGAATGAGCTACTGGAACTAAATTTATTTATATAATATATAGAAACAGATAGAGACAAGATATAACTGCATCAAAACACAGATCAATGATCATCAAATTAATCAATCAATAAACCGATGATGAAAGACAGAAAAGTTCATCACTTTATAATTTGTTTATTTGATATAAAATAGCATTTGACATCAGATTTTCATGATTAATACGTGGCAATATCCCCCCCCCCCCCATTGGCCTCATGCAAAATGGCACCAACTGACAACAAAAATATGAGATACAGTTTTGCATATTTGTGACTGCACCTAGACTCTTCATTAGAGCATATTTGTTCATTTTCTGACACATTTCTCGTAAAGTTCTTTCTTTGGTTAGCTTTGTGTTAAACAATGCTATTAATGGGCTACACGCACAAAAAAAGAAAAAAGGAAATAAGGTAGAAGTAAACCTTAGAGAAAGACAATGGCACAGTAGAGTGACCCAGATTACCCCAGTGGCTATTTCTCTGGAATTAGTGATAAAACTGCGAGAGAAACAAGAGAGGGAGCGGTGTAAAGCAGAAAGTTAATATTGCATAGAAGCATTAAACGGATTGTTTCGATCTGAACTGATTGCAGGGCTTCACATCACTCAAGAGTACATTGTCAGCTGCAGCCACTGTGAAGAGAGAGTTTTATTTTATAAATGTATATTACAGAACATTTTATCCTCAGTAAATATGATAATTATTTTAAGATAAGGTAACTAGTAAAATATTTTCTTACCTCCTGAACATTGACCTTGACTGTGCCATCATTGTCTTTGTCTAGGGTCTTGAAGGCACCTATAGTCAACATAAGACATGAATTAATATTTTTATCACTTCATTAACTAATAATTTCATTTATTCTGTATAAATTTAACGACACATCACTTAAAAATGAGTCTTAAATGCAAAAAAAAAAAAAAAAAAAAAAATTCTACAGATGCACTATGCATACACAATTTAACTTTCAGATCCAAAGAGATATCCCAGAGCCCTAAAGGACCATTTATTATATATATAAAAAAAAGGGGTCAATAAGTAATTGAATTGAGTAATTTTATTTTTATTTTTTTTAAACACCCTCAATTCCTTAACTGCTCCCTTAAAGATGCATGAAAACCAACTGACAAACAACGTTTTCTTTCTTGTTTTGACATGTTCCAATAACCTTTAGGTTACACCAGACAGTTTTGATACTTGATATTTCTAGTCAGAGACGTGTCATTGGGGAGGGGAATTCCCATTTTATTAGACAAACACTTGTAGTGCCTGTTTGTGCAAGTCGAGTCACCATCCAACCCCAGTAGTACACTAGCACATGGCTTCAAAGACATTGACTAAAGGCCCCAAAACTTATATAAAGTGCCTGCATACCACAAGAGTGAACATTAAGTTGGCCTTGCAGCAGTCATTTTATTAAATGTCTAATAAACAAGCCATCTTTTAGATGAAGGAAAACTAGATTAAATCACTGTATACATTTCCAGATCCTGTTACTCCCTCATTTCCTTTCCTCACTCTACTTTATGTACTCCAGAAAGAAACCAATTCACTCTGCTAAAACTATAGGAAGGATATATGGATAGATATATATATATATATATATATATATAAAAAACACATACACACACACTTTCCTATATTAAAACTTTCTAGAATCAACTTACGGCACATAGCGTCAAGTCTCACAAGGCAGCCAATGTAATTATCAAAGTCCATGTTTCCAGTCTCATCGCTATACCGGCGAATAATCATCTGAAAGAGCTGATCATTCAAAGGGAAACCTGTCGGAGACACAAAAGACAATACGATTTAGTGGATGAACAGAGTTCAAAAGTGATCACCACAATACACCTATATTAAAGGGCAAGTTTGCCAAGTGACAGCCTGCTTTGTATTATTATAATGTCATAGTTTATGTAAACAAATAATGGTTGTCAGCTAAAGTGTGCAGACTTTCAACAGTTCTGGGACTATTGTCAAAACTAAATTTTTTGTATCACCACCCATGGACAGATGGATTGTGCGTTGAGGGTGTTGTAGTGTTTTCTATAGGCATGTGGCAACAATAATAATAATAATAAAGAAACTGCCTTTCTACAGCATAGACAGCCAAGTTATATTGAAAGTCCCTTTTGTCAGTGGCGAATTAACAGTGTTGTTCAGAGACCAATTCCCACTGGACTCAGCATAGGACTAATATTGTCCAAGATTGTTGTTATTGTCCAAGCAATTTTCATTAATACGACCTTTTATCTTAAATAAAGTAGGGGTTCCCAATCCCAGTCCTCATCAGCATGTGTATTTAAGATATAAAGGTCATTAACTAAAATAAATTAAGGAATGCATGAATTGAGATTTATTCATGTCGCCATTAGAGATGGTGACAATGTTTACCTGCAGCTCTGAAGGCAGCTGGAAGCTCATCTGCTCCAATAGTTCCCGAGTGATCTCTGTCATAACTCTTATAAACTCCCTATAAAACAGACAGCCTATTATATTAACTGGGTTATCTCGATGCCTTTTTAATGGTCTTTCTGTTTCAGTAATTAATCTGTTTAGTCTTCATACAGAGTTTCTGTTGTAAAGTTATACTAAAACATGTAAATCTTCGATTAGCAATATGAACAGATCAACACTATTAACAAATACACAACTTTGTAAAACTCTACTTGGGGAAAAAATAAAAATAAAAATAATTTCACACAAAGGCAAATCTTCCGGTTGTTACATCCACTCACCTGCCATTTCTTGATGTTGTTCCAGAGATGTTTAAACTCATGAAAGCCCAGTTTACCTGTGCTGTCACTCTGAAGCACTGAGTCAAGACCAAACACTATCAATCATTCTCAACATCAGCCTCAAAGACTTTTTTTTATTTATGCTACTGAATATAGATAGTGTATTCATTTGTTAATTTCTCTTATTTTCACATTTATATTACATTCGATGTCACCTGACAATCAATCAAAATGATATTGCATTACAATATTGTGATGCCTAAATTCACTTGTAGCGTCCAAAACCGTTCCTGGACAGATATTTTCACCTTTTGTATACACCAGAATAGTTGTATTATATTTTCTACTAAAATTACTGTGAAAAATGCGAACTCCATCTTGTTGGTTTGTATTAGAGCAAGTGTTCAGATGAATTGAGGCAGGATACATCCATGACAGCCACCATACTTCTACAGGACTCGATGGAAAAGCCATCGGTCTTCAGATCACTATCTGCAATAACAGTGCAGAGAGAATCAGCATCATTATATAGCAACAGACTTAAGACTACACACACACACACACACACACACACACTTATCACTCACGTTTGGAAACAATTTTGTTAAGGATATTCATCAGTTCATTGGGGCTTACTTCCATGTCCTGAAACCAAAGAAAATGTGTATGATAGCCAGTGTTTATTGTATTCATTTGTATATATGAATATTTGTGCGTCAAATACCAACATCGCCAGCGAGCTGCTGGAACACTCTGCGGAATTGCTTCTCTTCCTCAGACTCATTGGCCTCAGCATAAGCTAGGGGTCTGCGGGGTGGGGGCTGGGGAGGGATGGCAATAGTATCAGTATTTCAAATGCACTCATTTCATTTTCTCTCCACACATAAAAAATCCACTGACTTTAGAAGCACATCCTAATGCAAATATTATTCAAGTCGCAAGAACTCTCGATCACTCATATTTTGACCAAGCAATCCAGTGACTCTCAAGCTGACGTGATTGACAGAAAGCGCTTTTCTCTACAGTCTTTATGATACAGACATTTCTTCTGTGAAGTTGACACATCAATTAATAAAATAAATCAATGGACATTGACCAATTAACGTGTGCGTAAATAGTTTTTCCTTTACCACCGATTTTTATCGAATTAAATATTTAAACAATGTATAAAAAATTAAAATATCATTATTACAGACATTTACAATTACAGACACAATATTAAATGTAGTATATACTGATATAAAAATAAATTATATATATATATATATATATATATATATATATTTAATATGAGACTAATATATTATTACATATTTTGACAAAGTAATAAAAAATGCATGTTCAGCTATAAATGCATTTTCTCAATTTTTCTATAGCACTATTATCGGTTTATCACCAAACTATTTCACTGTTAAATCATTATCTCTCAGTAATTGGTATTATTGTATTTCTAATAGTAATATGTATTTTAATTTTTATTACATTATTTTTAATTGATTATTAATCTATTTACATGATTATTCATTGCCTGATTATTGATTTTTAAATTCATTTATCACATTTTTTTTTTTTTTAATTTATACAAATTGTAACTGTTTAAATTAATTTCCCCACTTAATTATTGAATACCACAATTGTGGCCCCATATATTACACATCAGAGATATAGGCACTAAAGGAGCACAGCAGGTTTCTTTCCATTTGCTCTTCTTTGAAACTGACTGACAACAAGCATTAGACAAGCTGATGTATAACATCACAATGAGAGCTCCTGCTACTCACAGGATCTGAAGGCACAAACTGGCCGGGGTCGATATTGCTGTGGAAAAAAGAAAAGGTGTCATAATTAGGCTTTTTGTCGTTGAAGTGGTGAACATAATCATTCTCAAATGATTTCCAAAAAGACAAACACATAATCACACACATTCACATGGAAAAGTAACTCCATGAACTGCATCTGAAATTACGCCAAAATATCCAAAATGGGGTTCCATGCAACAGTGAGGGTTCACTTTTCAAAGGGCCGTGGTTCCCATGCATTTTGTAGGGATTACAGGGATTTTAAACAATTCTTCAATACAAACCATGAACCAAACCAACAAGGTTTTATATGAACCAGTGAACTACAATCCCACAAAACACCCATATAAATTAAAATGGTAATATAATATAAACTTGCTTAGGTAAAGAAGAAAGAGACTGAGTCTACAGTGAAATATTGCCTTACCTGACCACATCAATAATGCCTCCAATAAGTTTCTTTGCTAGAAACATCTTTTGGCACTAACGGTTTGGTCACTCCTTAAAAGGAAGAAGAGAACTAGAGTTGTTAAAGAACACACATGTATAAGTACACTAAGCTTGCAATGGTACAAAAAAACGACTGGGGAAGTCGTGGCCTAATGGTTAGAGGGTTGGACTCCCAATCGAAGGGTTGTGGGTTCTAGTCTCGGGCCGGACGGAATTGTGGGTGGGGGGAGTGCATGTACAGTTCTCTCTCCACCTTCAATACCACGACTTAGGTGCCCTTGAGCAAGGCATCGAACCCCCAACTGCTCCCCGGGCGCCGCAGCATAAATGGCTGCCCACTGCTCCGGGTGTGTGCTCACAGTGTGTGTGTGTGTGTGTGTGTTCACTGCTCTGTGTGTGTGCATTTCGGATGGGTTAAATGCAGAGCAAAAATTCTGAGTATGGGTCACCATACTTGGCTGAATGTCACTTCAAAAAAAAATTCAAAATATGATGACTCTATTTGGGTTATCTTAGCAACCCAACACTGGGTCAAACATGGACAAACCCAGCATTGGGTTATTTTAACCCATCTGGTTGGATTAAATGTATGACCCAACATGTTGGGTTGTTTTAATTAACTCAAATATTGATTGTAAATTTATATTGCTGGCTTAAAATGAACCAAATATTTACTTAGGGATAAAAATCTACCTCAGCTTATGCTCTAAACTATAGGGAGCCCTTTCACGTTACTATAAAGGTTAACAACAGAGCCCAAACATACATTTAGTTTTAAATATAATAATCACTGCTCAACTTAAAAAAAAAAAAAAGTTATGCAAAAACTTTAAGTGCATCTCATAACTACATTAATTTAAACATTAAGACATCACTAACAAGTAAATTAAATATAATGAGTAACGTTAAATCTTCTAATATTTTGCGAAATGCTCTTCTCTAGAATTCATTTATAGCGCACTGCCGAGCTGTGGTCACTGATGACTTTATTTTATTATGTAAATAAAATGATACGCGACATTTAGTTTACAAGCGGTTTTGTTGCCGTCTTTCCAAGGTTGAAACAATGATTGAGTGATTACACGAGGGATCGTTCATGGTTATTTCGCGTTAAACCCAATCTATGGATAAACCTAGCAGTAAATATGATCATGATCGCGCTTGCGCTACCGTCATCTGTCGCGCCACGTCAAAGCGCGTCAAAACGTCATTTACTGTTTGAATTTCCTGAAGTGAAATTGAAAGATGAGACTTTGTTTCTTATCAGAAGTAACAATGTATACAACTAGAAGTGCACTGGTTAAAAACGCGGTATTATTATATAATAGCATATTATTAATAGCAACACAATTTTTACATTTCACGTTTGCTGAAAGGTTTAATAGAAAAATACAGCACACGGGGGTTTGTGAATCAATCATCTCAGTGACTGTTAACACAATGTGGACACACCTACTACAAGCATGTCATCCATCCATCCACCACACACACTAATTAAACTCCACTTGATTTTTTTAAGCGAAAAATACAAATAAACAAAAGGTTGCAGAAAAATGGAAGTTTATGGGAAATTCTGAGTTTTTAACTCTTTAAATCACTTTAAATACGAACGATACGGCGTAAATGATCTTGCTGACTATCGGTTTTGTCAACAGTGATCTTCTCCTGATAACAGCATTTTTTAGTTCTCTTTAAATAATTTAATGCATTTAAATAATAATCTGGACAATCAAGCATGAACGTATATTAGATGCTCAACTAAATTTGGATGCGAGTAAAACATGCTAGCACGCTAAACAAGTTAAGTAACTCGACATGACTCTGCATTAAACGAGTAAAATTCCCATACAACATACATTTTCTGGACACTATTCTTGCTACTACACGTGTAAATATATTTTTTATCTCGCTGTTAAGGGCGTAGAAAGCTTAAACTCACCAGTTAGCAGCGGAAGGTAAAGTGAACTGTCGTCTTAACACGGCAGTACAGCGCTTACTGACACTAACTTATATGCAGAGTCCAGAAGTTACGCAAACGGCGTACTACCAGCCCACATAAGAACGATACGCAAACATCGTAGAGAAAGACCAGCCCATATTTCCAAGAATTTTAGGAGGGGAAGACTTAACACCTGAACGACGAGTTGTAGTTTGCGTGACAGACTGGCACAGGATTATACAAACGTGTAAACACACACACAATACAACAGACTGTAAATGATAGGTAAAAATTGACAGCCTGAATGCACTGTAAGTCGCTTTGGATAAAAGCATCTGCTAAATGCATAAATACAGCAATTTATTTATGTCGCAAAAAAGCCATTTGTTTATCAATGCAGATCTGTTTGCACAAGCTTAGACAACCCTGTATACCTTTCATCTTTGAGAAGACAAATATTTTAAAGGCTGCTGCATGCCGCCAAGTAAGGTATCTATAATGAAATACCCTTACAGACACTAATGCTCTGCGTGTACAATAATATATTGTAGACACTTGTATATTGCTTTCCCACACTTTGCATTGCGGGTGTAAACATGTATAACCTGTTTGTCTGGTTCAGAGTTCAAGCAAGTCTGTGAATGTGTCACTTCTTGCAAAGCAAGAGATTGGTCCGGATAACTTTGGGAACATGGCGAATGGTAAGGGAGACTCTGGTGCTGCGGGGCAGCGTGTTGCCCTCCTGAGCCTTCGTTGATGAGAGATTCACCACACCTTCCGACAAAATATCCTCACAAACTCCGTGAATACCATGCAGATAGAATTTGTACATGTCATCCTGGAGAATCAGCAGACTTCTTCATTGTACCAACAATGATAGCTTGTAACAGCTTTCTTCTGTTTGAGGAGTTTCAGACTGCAGGAAGAGGAGGAAAATGTTAAAAGACTGGTGCGCTTGTGTTTGATAGTTTGGTTTTGGCTGCTACCGGAGTCTGACAAACAGGCTTGTGAGGCTGAGGAAGAGGGAAAGTGGGTTAAAAATGATAACTACAAGGAATTAATAGGTAGTGCACTCTCTTTACCATAATTCCCTCCCCAGGCTTGTATTCACAAGCACATGATTAGCTGTCTTTCCAGCAAAAACTACAAGAGCCGATATTTTCTCTGTGTACTTTAGCAGCCAATCAGGGAGTTTCTCAGCAAGCATTCCTTTGGGATTTGGCAATCCACCTGGAAAAGGAAAACAAAAATAAACTTTTTAAAAACCCTCTCCAGCTTATACTGAAGTTATAATAACAATATTTGTTAAGAACAAAAGAGCTACAACTACACAGAGCACAATTCATAAGTCATCATTTGTAAATAAATATTTCCTGTACACATGAATATGAAATTGTTTTTGATGTCAGTATCATTTTGATACAGTATCACATTTGATAGATTATCAACATCAATCTTTGCTGAAAAACCTTTTGCTCACAAACTACTACATGCTTTCTGCCCTCTGACTGAAGTAAAAGGCCTTTTAGTATAATTCTTCAGGTTGTGGTACACATGTTTATGCAGTGAAATCTTGAATGAATAATTTTATAAAGTAAACACAAGCATAAACTTTATATTGTTTTATAATATTTCAAGATGAACATTTACCAAGTCATCTTACTTAGACATATTACTTATAGTATATAGTTGTATATAATTGAACCAAGAGAAAACATTACCATCATGCTGCACAACTCCTTGTTCAAGCTCTTGTTCTGTCCAGGCTGGACTATTGCAATGTCCTCTTAGCGGGTCTTCCAGCCAGTTCTATCAAACCCTAATCCAGAACACAGCAGCAAGATAAATTTTTAATGAGCCAAAAAGAATACACGTCACACCTCTTTTTATCAATTTGCACTGGCTTCCAATAGCCGCTCACAAAACCACCACTGGCTCTGCACCCATTTACCTAAATTTGTTACTTCAGACTTATGTGCCCTCTAGAAGCTTGCATTCTGCAAGTAAACGTTGCTTGATTGTGCCAGTCCAAAGAAGCACAGTCACCTTTACAGACTTTTAAATTAAATAAATGTCCCCTCCTGGTGGAATGACCTGCCCAACTCAATCCGAGCAGCTGAGTCCTTAGCCATCTTCAAAAATCGGCTTAAAACACATCTCTTCCATCTTTATTTGACCCTCTAACTTTAACACTCACTATTCTATTTATATTCTTTAAAAAAAAATCTAACTAGCTTTCTACCTTTTGTATTCTATTTTCTTTTCATTAATTATGCAATTGTGTGTGTGTGTGTGTGTGTGTGTGTGTAAAGACCTCTAACACTAGCTTGCTCTTTTCTTTTTTAATTCTGTTTTCTTTTTCTTTTTTATATTATTTAAAAGCCCATGCTACATGTACTGTGTTAACCTAACTTACACTTGTTATAGCACTAATATATCATTGCACTTTTTGTTGTTTTTGATTGCTTCCACTGTCCTCATTTATAAGTCGCTTTGGATAAAAGCGTCAGCTAAATGAATAAATGTAAATGTAAATGTAAATGTAAATGTCTACAGCCGCGAGAGGGCGCTCTATGCTGCTCATTGCTCCTGTAGCCTACCTGTAGCACTGAGCAACATATAGCGCCCTCTCCTAAAGGAACCACACATTAACATGGTTTTGCTATACTAGCCATTTAGTATTTATTGTGTAATAATACTAAGGCAATCATTCTGAATGAATGCAATGCACGCATACAGAGCGCGTGATCTCTGTGACGCCCAGATGCACAAATCAGACCCTCCCACCTCTGTAATAAACACGGATACTAATCCCGTCCGAATTGGTACATGAAAATCACAGACGTCAGGTGGTACAAATCAAAACTCAAATGTAGTTTAGAAAACTAGTCCCGTCCGAATAGTGCTTTATAGTCCAGTGCGACTTAAACAGGTGCTAGTCATATAATTTGAATATCATCAAAAAGTTGATTTATTTCACTAATTCCATTCAAAAAACGAAACTTATATATTATATTTATTCATTACACACAGACTGATATATTTAAAATGTTTATTTCTTTTAATGTTGATGTTTATAACTGACAACTAAGGAAAATTCCAAATTCAGTATCTCGGAAAATTCCAATACTGTGAAAAGGTTAGATACTGAAGACACCTGGTGCGACACTCTAATCAGCTAATTAAATCAAAACACCTGCAAAGCCTTTAAATGGTCTCTCAGTCTAGTTCGGGAGGCTCCACAATCATGGGGAAGACTGCTGACTTGACAGTTGTCCAAAAGACGACCATTAACACCTTGCACAAGGAGGGCAAGACACAAAAGTTCATTGCAAAAGAGGCTGGCTGTTCACAGAGCTCTGTGTCCAAGCACATTAATAGAGAGACAAAGGGAAGGAAAAGATGTGTTAGGAAAAAATGTACAAGCAATAGGGATAACAACACCTTGGAGAGGATTGTGAAACAAAACCCATTCAAAAATGTGGGGGAGATTCACAAAGAGTGGACTGCAGCTGGAGTCAGTGCTTCAAGAACCACCAAAGACATATGCAAAGACATGAGTTTCAGCTGTCGCATTTCTTGTGTCAAGCCACAAGTTATGTGCTATGATGAAAGTAAATGTTGCATTTCCTTTGGATATCAGGGTCCCAGAGTCTGGAGGAAGAGAGGAGACGCAACGCAACGTTACTTGAGGTCCAGTGTAAAGTTTCCACAGTCAGTGATGGTTTGGGTGCCATGTCATCTGCTGGTGTTGGTCCACTGTGTTCTCTGAGGTCCAAGGTCAATGCAGCCGTATACCAGGAAGTTTTAGAGCACTTCATGCTTCCTGCTGCTTACCAACTTTATGGAGATGCAGATTTCATTTTCCAACCGGACTTGGCACCTGCACACAGTGCCAAAGCTTCCAGTACCTGGTTTAAGGACCATGGTATCCCTGTTCTTAATTGGCCAGCAAACTCGCCTGACCTTAACCCCATTGAAAATCTATGGGGTATTGTGAAGAGGAAGATGCGATATGCCAGACCCAAGAATGCAGAAGAGCTGAAGGCCACTATAAGAGAAACCTGGGCTCTCATCATAAAACCTGAGCAGTGCCACAGACTGATCAACTCCATGACACTCCGCATTGCTGCAGTAATTCAGGCAAAAGGGGCCCCAACTAAGTATTGAGTGGTGTACATGCTCATACTGTTCATGTTCATACTTTTCAGTGTGCCAAGATTTCTAAAAATCCGTTCTTTGTATTGTTCTTCATTTATATTCTAATTTTCTGAGATATTGAATTTGGGATTTCCCTTAGTTGTCAGTTATAATCATCAAAATTAAAAGGAATAAACATTTTAAATATATCAGTCTGTGTGTATTGAATGAATATAATATACAAGTTTCACTTTTTGAATGGAATTAATGAAAAAAAAACTACTTTTTGATGATATTCTAATGATATGTTATATTATATACCAGCACCTATATATGTTTTTTTCCTCGTCATGACATATTTTTGAACCGATGTGACTTATACTTTGGTGCGACTTATAGTCCGAAAAATCTGGTATATATATATATATATATATATATATATATATATATTAGTAAAAGCTTATATTTATATAAATTTTTAGCAGTCTGCTATACTATTATGAGGACCTCCTCATTGATTTTACAGAAAATTACATCTTACTTTTTGGCAATATAATTAACTATATATACCAAATTGCATATTTCTGCTCATCTTGAGCCTCTAATTAAACCAGAGGGTTTTTCTTTTTGAGGTGTTACTGTACAGACCATTAAAGCCTGTCACATCACATATGATACAAAATGATAACATTTTTAATTATTGTTATTTTATTATTAACTTTAAACAACAATTTAAACTTTTTTTTGTTATTACTGAAGTGAAAGTTCAGTAAATAACTGTTCCATTGGAAAAATAAAAAAACCTTTATGCCAGGCTTTACTTGGTTAACTGGGAAATTTGCGTTGATTTATATCAGACATAGCCTGTTACTGACCCCAGTTCTGTAGCCTCCTCCCTGACAACTGTGTCCACTTGGGCTTGGGAGCTCTGTATACCTTACAAAAGAGACACAGGGCAGTGTGTATAAAGCACTGCTGACATGTTATGTAGGTACATAGTAGCATCACAGATAAAAGTCCTACTGCAACAAATATTCCTCCTCGTCATCCGTTATAAAATTTGGAACATACTAACGCAAATAGTTGGAGGAGCCTAAGTACAAAACATTTAATTAAAACAATAACATGCGTTCATTAAACAATGAACATTACAAATCTCTAAGCCTACCTCCCTCAGAATGTACTGTTTCATGTCAGCAGTAATGTTACATGGATTTGCCATCGCTGTCATGTAAATAACTATTAACCATCACGGATTAACTGACAATGAATGAAAGAGACTGACTATCATGACCCCCACGAGTATCTAAGCAAGTTTTCTATGTCTAAAAATTAATAGGACAACCATAAAAAGTCCTTCATTAATGTTTACAGTAGCGTCAAAGTTTTAAATCAAGTGAAGTGTTGATGAACTTGCAGGACTGATGATTCGATCGGTGCGAAGTGGTTTCATCGCGGACTTATGAAGCGGGTGACTCAGCGCCGCCGTCTACAGGCCTGGAGCGGTACTGCACCTCACAGAGGGCGCTGTGACCACTGGAATGAATCGTGAGGAGTGAACGCTAGCATAATCTGTAACAACTATAGACAGTAAAATAAATGTAACAACAGCAGATCATGATGTGCAGCGAGTACACGAACGCCTCCGAAAGACTAACCTCCAAAATTGAATTTATTTACCAAAAACATTTGTTTATAAAATTAGATATCCAAAGGTGTTTTGATAAGTAAAGGGATAAAAAGATCATAAAACGCCTGCGTTAATGGTTAAAAAGGGAGTACTTTTCTCCTATTTTCCATCTGAAATACCCACTCCTTTTTTATCCTTTTTTTTCTCTTTCCTGTCTTTTTCTTCTAACTCCCAGTTTGAGCCTGCAGCGCTGCAGCTCTGGTTTCCATGGCAACGCAGAGCACGAGCCACATCTCGAATCAGCCGTGGTCTCCTTCATTAACAGTTATTGATCAAGAGTGATAATGCTAACAACATCAACTCAGGAGCACAGTGTGGGACTGAATATGCCTTCATGGCTCTTGATCCCTGGACGCAGAGAAAGAAACAGAGCATCATGTAAATGTTGATACTGACCACTGCAGTGTGTGTGTTGCAGAAACTGAGCAAGACCAACAACTCTTACACACACCACACGAATCTGAACGTGTACTTTTTAATGCATATTTAATGTATAACCCTGCAAAAAAACAAACAGTGATTTGATGTTTTAACTGCTTGTGTTGCCAGATATGTGGCTCAGCACTTCATGCATCATTAGAAATGCTTACAGTGTACATCTGATACTATGAATCAGTCTGACAAAGCAGCATGAGCGAGTGCTGTCATATGTATTTACCTGGTTGTGGAGTTGCGGTTTTTGGGGAGTTTGGATTGCCAAGGTTATGCAGAAATAGTGATGAAATGGTGACAGGAATACGCCTGTGCTCTGACACACTCTGCTCAAAGCCATGCTCCACACAAACTTGTCGCCTTGACAACATGATTTAATGATGAGATCCTCCCCTACAACTATCTTTGAAAAACAGACA
This sequence comes from Carassius auratus, assembly GCF_003368295.1. Classification (NCBI taxonomy): domain Eukaryota; kingdom Metazoa; phylum Chordata; class Actinopteri; order Cypriniformes; family Cyprinidae; genus Carassius; species Carassius auratus. The sequence goes on along the minus strand of NC_039247.1, from coordinate 13,630,446 downwards.
CATCTATAGGAGAAAGCAGCAAACAGTAATCTCACAGATTACTTCAGTACATGCTTCTCTTATGATTAGACGAGACACTCTTCTGCTATTTTAAAAGGGGAAGGATGGATCGTATTGTTCACACAAACAGTCAGGGTTCATGCAATTTTGACGACCTTGGATGAAGATGAAGGTGACAGCATCATCTGCCAAAATTCACCAAAATTCACATAGCTAAACAGTCCAGATGAAACTCATGGCACTACAGTTGCAAATTAGTGTAATGTTCTAATCATTAATTAGCCTGTCTTTTATAACGGTGGTCTCATGAGCTGTGCTTCACATGTGCTTCACAGGTGTTGCATAAATATTATGATTCACAAATATCTAGTGCTAAAAAAGAGATTTGAAGATGCTGTAATGCTGCACTGGGTTTGCTGCTACAACATACAAGTCACCTGATATCCTAACGTGTCTAATGAAGTATGTGTGTGTCGTGAAATAGTGTGGCATGTTCAGTATTGCCTGGGAAATGACTTATTAATGTTTTCTACTGCTAAAAATCACGTCTTATCTATGTGCAGTGCTACCAATATACTGGACACTCTGTAACTGTGTCTGTTTTAAAGGGGAAGGCTGAAAAAAATATTTTATATTTTGTAAGCATATAAAATGTAGGACAGTATTGCACTTTAAAGCTGCTACAATGCAGACACTGAATGAAGACGAGAACATGGGGGCGTGGAAAAGTGATCATCCCTATGCCATGTTCCCTTCAAAGGCATCACCGTTCAGTGCTTCAGAGGGTTGAACTTACATTTTAAAATCATCTCGATTTGAAATTGGAACTCTCTGATTTTGTGATTATGAGTGATAAAGAGAGACATAATAAGACTGGATAAGAAATGAATAAGGAATCAACATGTCTTAAGATTATTTGCTGCTGATTGCAGTTTCCAAATAATCTTTACAAAAAACAAAAAACAAAAAAAAAACAATTAAGAAGGAGGGAAAAAACAGTATCTTAAAATATAAGCATAATAAAAAAAACATGGAACACGGTTAAATTTTATGTGTCAAGCTGTTGGTGTGTGTGTGTGTGTAAGACAAAAATTTAAATTTAAAATTATGCTTGTTTTTTCATTATATATATATATATATATATATATATAATAAAAAAAACAAGCATAATGAAAATAATTTTTGTCTTAGACACCCACACCAACAGCTTGACACATAAAAATTAACCGTGTGCCAATACAACAGGTGTTGGAATATCAACAAGTTTAAAAATTAATGTCTGTGAAACATTACACTCTCTAGTAAGCCCTTTTTCTGTCACAGATAGCAGGTGACTGATTTATCGGGAGAGTAAGACATTCTTTTAATGAGGTGTTGTGTGCAGAGAAAAGATGTACTTGTCTCCTGTGGGACCTGTGGAGTCATTGTGACCTGTACTAAACAAGACATGGTAAAATAACACATCGGCACATAGTTTGAGCCCTCACACTCTGGCTTTAGACAACCTCCCTGTTGTGTTCATTTTGTATGCATTGGGGATATTTCTGTGTCAAGGAAAGGCTCGAGTTGACGGTGCATTTCAGTGCCTCACAAAACACATGCTGGTGTAAGACTGAATGAATCCTAATGCTAAAGTATTAATGACTGATGATGTCTGAATTCCTGAAGTTCTAAAGGACTGGAATCACTGGGATCCTTAACTAGTTATCTTCATAACAAAATACCCCCCCCCCCACTCATTTATTTTAATTATACATTGGATTTAATAAGTTGTCACGAGCCTTGTGCAGAGAAAATGAGCCCTTGGGTCTATTATAATGAAATGTGCTGCAACTAAACACCAACAGAAGACAAATTATTTTATGACCCATAGAGTTGGTACCCCTGGGCCTCTCCAATTAATTTGAGTTGTCCAGCAAAATTGAAATAAAGCATTCTGTCCCACTGGACGAAACCTATTTATCTAGTGTACCAATAAACAATAATTATTACTATTAAAATTAAGACAAAAGTATTCTACAGTTAGAGGATAAAAGAACAGCAAAATAACCTCTTTGATGTAAAACCCAGTGTTTAAATGTTACCGTAGGCTACAGTCATTTAGCCTAGTGTTAGTTTAATTTATAGCTTACAGTGTACCAGCATTTCTGAGTAATCAACAAAAAATAGCGACGCTACTAAACATTTTTTAGTGGCATGTTTTAATAATATTTGAGCTGATGGAAATGATCAAATGCACTCACTCTAACAGTCCTTTTTTGTCTCTCATCAAGTGCTGGAAAGGTAATCGGTTCACCCTTAATTATCCCAAGTTGGAAAGTCTGAATTATTCTAGTGAACAATTCAATCCTAAAGGATATGCTCTTTACAGGTTAGTTTGAAGATTATTAAATTATAGTGAATCAGTTCATTCACAACAGTGTTCTTTTTTGTGTTAGTGAGTAAAAAAAAAAAAAAAATTAACTGGTTTAAGTCCTTGTACTGTGTACCGTTTTCACCTCAGTCAGATATACATAAGCCTGTTTTTGTTGCATCACCCTAATGTTCATACATTTATTGTGCCACAGATTCTTTTCAGCATGAATTATTTAATATATCATTGGATAAAGTACGCTCAAATGCAGTTAGCTACTTTTTGTTTGTAACTTGTAGTGTAGCTAACCCTTTTATCACTATGAATTATTATTAGCTTCTAACTTGGCAATTTCAAATAATTTCAATCAATATTATATTAATGATAGTGTGTAGCAGGCACACAAAACACTTTACAATCTAGGCTATAGGCACTGAGGGCTAGAATGACATCTTTAGATTTGTTGTTTACAGGCATAATCAAGGAAACATAGCATGTATGAACATCCATAGAAAGCAAATTACAGCAGTCTCACTGCCATGGCAACTGCTGAACAGTGGAGAAGTGATCACCTTAAGTTCTTATCTTATGGCTATCTTTTCATTATTATATAATATGAGAAAATTTTAATAATAATAATAATAATACACATTTAAATGGCTACTTTTTAGTATCATATCATCTCTATGCAATGTCATCACTTTACAATAATCCTGTTTTGATTTTATTTTTTCTCATATCCTACCACTGCAAAATGAGATTATTATGAATTTTTCAATATCTTTATTGACTATTCAATGTTAGCATAAAAATGTGTTATTTCTAATTACAAAAAGAAGCTGTAGAAATTGTTAAGTTTGGCATTCAGCAGAAATGTCTGTGTTTGTGTGTGGTGAAGGAGGGTTTGTTAGAGCAGGAAGCAGCACAATTGAGGTATGGCTGCAAGAGGTATTCAAGACAACCAGGTAGCGACTTTAGCTCAACAGTAAGTCTTAAATCATTAACATAGTCTCTCCTGCTACTGCTTATTGCTTAAATTTATTAAACTTCATCTAAACCGCCATACAGTTGTTTTCTGGGCTATAATTTGTGTCAGTACATTACATAAATGTTGTTTATGCATTTCTTACTTCCTATGAGTCTCACACATACACACACGTTTTGGCTCTTAGTGACCTAATAGCGTCACAGGCAGGCGTTATGATTCATACTGATCTTGCCATTCATCATAATGACACTTCAGCCGTGCCGTCAAACTGCAGCACTGCAGGACCTTATCACTTCTACACAGCATCACTACAACCAACAGTGTGTGTGTGTGTGTGTGTGTGTGTGTGAGAGAGAGAGAGCTTCAAAATTAGCCCCTGTTGGCTCTGCTGCACGTGTAATGCTATGTGATGCTATTTGGATTTTTTTTTTTTTTTTTGCGTGTAATAGTTAAATATACAATCATCTTAAACACCACAAAGACTAGTTTGAATTATTGCTACAAAAATCTGATCAAAAAATTATAATCAGACAACATAAACTGTAAATCAGTGATTCCCAGTCACGTATAACTGGAAGTATTTGCATTATTATATAGAACCTAGAGACAGAGCGACACATGTCATCATCAGAAAACCACACCCACCGGGGAGAGGGGGCTATCCAACTCTCTCCGTTGACTTTCTAATGAGGGAAGCTGCTTTCTTGTGATTTCTGACTTTTAACAAAAAACTGATCAATTTCTAAAAGCTGCTATGTGACAAGGTGTACAGTAAACAAGAAAAAAACCCAGAAATAAATTTTTAGAATCTGTCGACCCATAAAATGAGTGTTAAGGACACAAAAGTAGAGCGCAACATGTCATATTACTCTGAGAACTGTGCCCACTGGAGGGAAACGTAACCGGCAACAAGACCTTTCATTATTTTTAACCATGTTAAAGGATTATTTCACCACCCTATGTGAATCTGAGAGGAGGAGATATAGTAAGAAACTAAATTTGATTGGTCTGTGTCAGTGCCCCTTTTCCATCCTTTTGTTTTGAGAACTGATCCCAACTGAATGGCCCAACGTGAAATACCCCGACATCTACAACTATTTGTAATGAATGGTCTTGTCCCGGATTACATTTCCTTCCAGTGGGCAACGTTCTCAGAGTAATATGACATGTTGTGCTCTACTCTTTTGTCCTAAACGCTCTTAACTTATAAAACTTAGTTCTGGGTTTTTTAGCTAGTTTACTGTAACACCTTGTCACATAGCACCTTTTAGGCATTACTCAGTTTTTTTGTTATAAGTCAGAAATGACAAGGAGGCAGCTTCTCACAATAGAAAGTCAATGGAGAGCATTGGATTGTTCCCTCTCAAGCTTTCACGAGACATCACAGAGACATTTCTCCATTATGGGAACTCCTTCCCTTCCAGCCTTTCCTGAAGTCCTATTTGCTCACACCAGTCCAAATGACTGGACAATTGTTGTAAAGTATGCAAGTCACATAAAAAATACTGACAAGCTCGGGCGACAGTATAAAATGCAATGCATGCGATAATAACATCAGAATCTTCTCATTGACTTTGCTGAACAACCTAAGAATATAATTTATAAACTATCTCGCTCACAGTTGAGGTTCACTCAACAAAGGGCGGTGCCTGGATTGCCGCTCCTCTGCAGTGTTCAGGTGAGTATGAAATTTTCTTCAGATTCCAGACGAGTCTGTCTGCCCTCAATCAGTTGTGGACCTCAAGGATTCTGGTCATGAGCTCATTCTGACAAAATGTCCGCATCCCTCTCACCCATCAAATTGTTCAAATTTGTGTTTGATGAGTGTGTGTTCATAAAAAAAATGCAGACATTTGCCTAAAATACATTTCCTCCTCACTCAGTCAATGTAGCACCACTCGCCCCGCCTATTACGGAAATTTCACGCTGGTTACTCCGCATTATTATGCCTTTCAATTCAGATGCAGACCACCCCGTTTCAATGGCGTGGTGCAGTCTCTAACATTGCCTTGAAACGCCCTGGTTCTGAGACAAGAAATATGCAACCCTCTCGAAAAAGGAGCACTAGAACGAGTCCCTCCGAGCAAGCTGGAGAGCAGGTTTTACAGCTGCCATTTTGTGGTGCCCAAGAGAGAAGGAGGACTCGACCCGATTCTAGATCTCAGGCCCATCAACAGAACGCTCTGCAAGCATACGTTGAGGATGATACCGCTGAAACAGATCATGGAGTGAATTCGGCCTAGGGACTTGTTGCGTCCGTGAATTTAATGGACACATACTTTCACATTCAGATAGCACTGCATCACAACTTTCTGAGATTTTCTTTCAAGGGCACTGAGTACCAGAACTCTGTTCTCCCGTTTGGGCTGGCTTTGGCCCTGTGCACTTTCTCAAAGTGCATGAATGCAGCTCTTGCCCCCTCAGAACGAGTGGGATGCGCGATCTCAATTATTTGGATGACTGGCTGATCTTAGCTCAGTCACGGGACACACTTCAGCCAGCCATATAGACAAACTGCTACATCACTTGGGGTTATGTGTAAATGTGTGCAAGAGCATTCTCACCCAGAGTTGGTCTATAACGTATCTATAATGAGAGAGTGCTCGGTGGCCATTTTGTCTTCCCTGACGATAACTTCAAAACGACTATTACACACACATTCTCTCTCCTCCTTCTCTCCACTCTCAGAGAAGGAAGTTTCCAAACTTATCCTTTCCAATCATCCTACTACTTGCCACTTGATCCTAAAAATTTTCATTTTGGGGTGGAGTATCCCTTTAAGTTTTAAATCGTAAAAATACAAAAACTCTCAGGTCATTTTTGAGCGAGATGCTAATGGTCTAATCTGATTTCTATGCTAATATAATCTAAAAGTGCTACCGACAGACGGAGATCACTTGAAAGGATTCAAAAACAGTAAAACTCAACTGTTTTACTCTAGAGGAGTTGGAAAATTAGTCTACTTTCAAAAAAAGTTGAATGTTCCTTTAAGAAAAACTACAGACGTCATGGGTTCATCGGTATCCCTTCTTCCATTCATTGCAAAGACACTTGAGTGAGTTGTTTCTAACCTATCTCTATGTTTCTTGAATAGAACAACCTCCTGGACAGCAACCAGACTGGCTTCAAAAGTGGCCACTCAACTGAGACTGCTCTGCTCTCAGTTACTGAAGACCTGCAATTGGCAAGAGCAGCTTCCAAATCCTTATCTTGCTGGATATGTCTGCTGCTTTTGACACAGTTAACCACCAGATTCTCCTGTCAACCCTCAGAAAGATGGGCATCTCTGGAACCACACTCCCGTGGTTCAAGTCCTACCTCGCAGGTAGGTTCTTCAGGGTGTCTTGGAGGGGCGAGGTTTGAAAGTCACAAATTCTTGCTACTGGGGTTCCTCAAGGCTCAGTGCTTGGGCCACTTATATTCTCGGTCTACATGACATCATTAGGATCTGTTATTCAGAAGCATGGCTTTTCTTATCACTGCTTTACTGATGACACTCAACTCTACTTCTCATTCCAACCAGATGATCCGACGGCAGCTGCTCGCATTGCAGCCTGTCTGAGTGACATTTCTAGGTGGATGAAGGACCATCACCTTCAGCTCAACCTTACTAAGACAGAACTTCTTGTGGTTCCAGCACACCCATCGTTTCAAAACAACTGCTCTATGCAGCTGGGTTCATCAACCATAACTCCCTCCAGGACAGCCAGAAACCTAGGAGTTGTGATTCATGATCAGTTAAGCTTCACAGACCATATTGCTACAGTGGCCCGGTCCTGCAGATTTGCCTTATGCAACATTAGGAAGATTAGACCCTTTCTGTCAGAGCTGGCCACACAACTTCTTGTCCAAGCTCTTTTTCTCTCCAGATTTGACTATTGTAATGCTTTCTTGGTGGGCCGTCTTGCATATTCTATAAAGCCTCTGCAACTGATCCAGAATGCAGCAGCAAGAGTGGTCTTCAATGAGCCAAAAAAAGCTAATTTTACTCCTTTCCTCATCAGGTTACAGTGGCTGCCAGCAGCTCCTCACATCAAATTCAAGTCTTTAGACATTTTCAAAAAACATCTAAAGACACATCTTTTTTGCCAGCACCAGACCAACTACTAGCAGTTACCTTTTCTATTCTATTCTTTAAAAAAATAAATAAAACATAGCTACGCTAGACTATCTGAGACTTGTCATGGCACTTGTATACTGTTGTTCTCTCGTTGGTCTGATTGCTTTTATTGTTCTCATTTGTAAGTCACTTTGGGTAAAAGGATCTGCTAAATGATTAAATGTAAAGGTAAATGAGAGTGGAGGCTGCATCCTGAATCAGTTCAGAAGATTTGGACCCACTATGGGAGAGTGGAGGTGGATCTGTTCACCACGAGCAAGAATGCACATTGCTCACTGTTCTTCTCCCTATCTCACTTCCCACTGGAAGGGACGCTATGACTTAGCAATGGCCAGCAGCCAGACTGTTTGTGTTCGTCCAATAAAGATATTGCAGCTGGTGTAATGCAAGATCTGGGAGGAGACTTCGGTGACACTCATTGTCCCGAACTGGCCGAACCAGCCTTGGTTCCCAGACCCAACAAAGCTGCGGGTGTCGGTGCCCTGGCAAATCCCCATCAGGAAGGATCTGCTGTCTCAAACAACCTGCAGAGTGTGGCACCCCAACCCCAAGTTATAGAGCCTTCAAGTGTGGCTGCTTTGGGGATATCAGAGGAACTGGGCGTCATGTATTCTCATGTGCTTGACACCCACTCAGAGGCACAGGCATTCTCATTGAGACATTTGTATGATCTAAAATGGGGAGTGTTTGTGGTACTGTGATATTCATCTCGAAACGACAGCTTGCTCTGTGTCGGATGTTCTGCATTTTCTACAGCACAGGCTGGATAGTGGATGTCTACCAACAGCACTTAAATGTGCCTGCTATTGCCTTGTTTTGTTCCCTGCTGGGCGGGCAATCAATCGGTTTGCACACGCTGGTGGTGAGTTTTCTTAAGGGGGCAAGGAGAATGCAACCCCCATGTCCACCATCAGTTCCACCATGGGACCTAGAAGTGGTGTTAAGAGCTCTTTTATAGCCACCATTCAAGCCTTTAACATCCATTGCTATGAAGGAGCAATCTCTCAAATTGCACTTCTACTTGTTCTCGCCTCAGCTAAGTGCATAGGGATTTACATGTGTTTTCTGTGGTCAGCGACTGTATTCACTTCAGACCTGGTGACTGCAGTGTTACCCTCCGCCCCAAGACCAGGCTACATGCCTAAATCACTATCTAGTCCCTTCAGACAGACTGTTTTACTGTCTAATTTTGGTGTGCCGCGTCAGGACTTTGAGGACTTTCATTGACTGTTCAGCCTGCTTCCTGCAATCTGACCAGAAGAGAAAACTAGAGGTGCATGTAAAAATCTTTTCATATACGAATTGCGATTCTGTCTTCTCATGGTGCGTTCACACCAGATGCTAATAGAGCATATGGCACGAGTTATTTTAATGTTAAGTCAAAGCAAAGACGCGAATGGACAACCTGCGGCGCGTTTCACATGAATGACGTGGCGCGAATTGAGCGGTTCGGGTTGAAAAATAGCGCGAGTTGAAAAATTTGAACTTTGCCGAAATTTCAGGAGCTTGCTCTTAGTAGTGACGTGACGAAACAACAATAGAGGACGAAGTCATAGTTGCTGTATGTGGATACTCGGAGCTGTATGATACTTCTTCATACTTTTACAGAAACATGAATAAAAAGGATCTTGCTTGTATATATAACATATTAATAGATTAATTGAATAAAGACTTAGGTCTTAGATTTTAGATTTAGATTTTAGATTTACGCCAAACAAATTGTATTTTATCTTGAACCACTAAAGAGACATCAGAGGCAGAGGCAAATGTTAGAAGGACAAGCCGAGTTGAGTGCTCTAGGTGGATACATGATCACTGAGCTCCCGCTGATTGCATGGAGCTTCTCTCTGAAAATCGATAATTAGGTGCTTTCTTTATAAATAAACTGCATATTTGAGTCTACAACAACTACATTCTCACCTGAGATACTTTTAATACTACATTTCATGACACGTTAACAGTAATATTTTGAGAATTATCCGAATAAAAATGGCGGTTGAAATTACAATGCTGCATGAACTCAACTGCAGAAGCCCCCCCATGACACGAATTTGCGTCTGTTGAGAAGTTAATTTCACTCGTGAATGAAGGGAATTAACTCAAAATGTTCAAGTGTCCAACTACGCGCGAGTAGTGCAATTTATTCGCGCAAGTCATTTCTGGTGTGAACGCACAGTAACAATTCTATTGGATTCAAAAGTTTCAAAATCAATGTTCTAAAGTAGCAGTTCTTAATATTGTTCCTTTCCTCCCCTGCTTTTCACAAGCTCTGCATCTCTCTCTCTTTCTCTATTACAGCAATGAACTGTTACAATTATTCACTTATTTTCAGACAGCTTTGATAAGCGTCAAATATGGACACGCATGTTGCCGTACTGTATTAAAGCTTTAATTAGGTTAAAACCGTATATATTAAAAGCTTACATAAGCAGTAGCATTTACAAATAACAGCATATCTAAAAGCATGAGACAACAACGAACAAAACACATAGGACTATTAAAAGCTGTGCTTGCACAGATTCTGCACAATCCTGTTCAATAATATCATCTGCTTCATGCTCAAATTGATAAGCGATATTAATGACACAGTTATTTACAATACAAGCAGAGCACATGCCACTGAAGTGAGGGCGAGGGGCAGGATGTGTAGACATGCACTAGAGGTGGTTTAGCCAATCACAACACACTGGGCTAGCTAACCAGAGTCCATTGCCTATTTCTAAGGGAGGGGCTTCATAAAAGAAGGAAATGATCAGCGCGTTAATAGTACAGTGGTGTGGAATAAAGGTAATTTCTGTGAAAAAATAATGTGTTTTTAAAAACAACTGAGCATTGTTAGACTGCACCCCATAAACACAATCAAGCCTAGAAAAAAAAACTAAACACTGAAACACCCCTTTTAACATGAGAATCCAACTCTTTTACTGTGTAAATAACTTATAATGCATGAAATAGCTTTAGCCACCCCTCCCCCACCCCCTGTCCTCACACACACACACACCTTAATGTGCCTTCTTCAAATCTCAACAATTAAGACATATGATACATTTATAATAACTTATACTTTTGACTTGTCCCTAAGTGATGAAAAAGGCTGAAATGTGAAGTATATAATTTTATAAAACTTTATTATTATAATTATTTATTTTTTTAATGCTCTGCCTAAAACTGAGCAACAGTATAGGCACATCAGGAGAAGATTCCTGCTCAAGTGCTCTCATGTTTCATATACTTTAATCCAAAGCAACTTGAATTGCATCACCATATTTAATAACATAATACATTTTTAACATGCATTAACTGAGAACCGAGACTTTTTCCAGAACAGCTGCTGGCCAAACTCGTTCATTTGGTTAATCCTGAAAATGCCACTGCAATAATGCATATTTTGGTTCTACACTAATTAAATTAAACTGAAAATGGAATTATAGCCTACATTTACAAAATGAATGGAAATACCGGTTTTATGGCAAACCTAGTTGCCACCCCTCAATCTGCTTTTACCCCCTTTGCCATCCCAATTATAAAAGCCTGGACATGCCCCTGTATTAAGTAACCATCTTAATTTACTTTAAAAAAATTATTGTGGCAGATTTTAAAACAGACTTTAAGTCTATTTGTGTTAAACATGTTGTTTTAGGAATTTCCTTGCCTGAAATAAAGCTACTCTTTTCATTGATGACTATTACAATGTTCGAAGTTCGGACATAGACTATTTTACTGTTAAGCATTTCCTTTTCATTGTATAATGGATCTAAATGTTTTAAATCTTTATAATGAGGAGTAAGCTAATGTAATATTTTGTTATCCGTCACTTATGTGGTGATATATATATATAATTTTTTTTTCTCTCTCTCTCTCTCTCTCTCTCTGCTGGCTATCATCTATAGGCCTACACGATGTCATTTGTGCAACCAAAGCATTTCACATGTGTGAGCACATAAATCGTGAGCTTTGGCTTTACCAGACTCCATCCGTCCCTTTAATGATTATAATACATAAGATGTTGTACTTGAATCTGTGGAGTACCCAAGACAGAATGAATTGAGAACACAAACTTTTCAGAGGTTTCTGCAATTTATTTTCCATTCCTCTAAACTGAACAGAACGTACAGTTTTGAAAATCAAAAATAACACCTTTCACTTTCAAAGCAGTTCAGCTTCACACAGTTGGCAATTACAATGGTAACAAGAGTGTCTGCGTGTCATTATCTTGACACTCACAAACACACACACACCCATGCAAACGCTCTCACTCACACTCACACACACATACACACAGAAGGGAATGTAACAGGAGAGACAGTGGAATGCAGGACAGATATCACACACACTCTCTTTCTGACCTCTCCTCCCCAAAATGAACAGAAATACAAAAATAAACGCACTTTAAAAAAGTACAACTCATTTACAAACACCAAAGAGGGAAAAGAATAAAAACACACCAACAAGAAAAACAACAATATATCTGTCAAAGTTCTCCATGTTAAAAACAGGTTGCTTGGTTCAGTTTTGCATCCAGTAGAAGGTTACACTGTGTGTGTTTGTGATGGGACCTAATGCTCAGTAAAGTGCATTTGATGCATCAGCAGACAGGAAGAGATAGAAATGAATTTTGGGTGCTAATGTGGCTCTGGGCCTTCCTAACACTGACAGATATGATCGAGCTACATGAACTTTACAACCTCCGCCGTAAACATCACACCTAAAAAGACATTTAACATTGAAATAACATTTTGTTTCAGTTAATGCAAATGTAAATACATTCATAATTACATGTGGGGTTAGGAGAATCAAGCTGAGAAACTAGAGAAGTCTGAAACCGATGAACGTAACTCCTTGTACGAATAAAAACGACCATAGCCAAAATACTGAACTCAAATGACGTTTCCATGCATGTGGTATTTTCCCCTGAAATTAGAGGCAGAGAGATGGAGTCTCACATGTACGTACACATTCCAACCTTGGAAAATCTGGAATCCTCTCACTTTTATGAATTCCTGATTGACTCCAGTTCCCATGGTTACACTGCAGTTCTCAAGCCTATGTGTACTGGCCTTTAGAAGACCACACCCATCTGACCGAGAAAAACAGAAGCAGTACAAACCAGAGAAACACAAATGAAGTGGTCGAAAGAAAGAGTGCTCCGTTTCTCGGAGCGACGCAAGACGTGTATATATATACATATATGTATATTTTTTCATGTTTGTCTGTTTTGATTTCCCACCCCTCAATAATTCACTTGGATATCATGCAATAGAGACGTGCAAAAAGATAACACCTAAATCCACAAAACACACTTTCATAAATGGCTGTGTTATGAATGCGTATAACATATGTATGCCTACTCCATGCCGACCTACAAGGACAATGACTTAAAAGCAGTGCGGAAGCCACAGGTCAAACAAATGCACAGGATGCCTCTACTGAGTGTATTAAAACCATATGGATGCATAAAACAATTATTCTCTTAGTCTATGCAGCTATGGGGTTAAAACAATGCTAACATTGCGCTGTCTTTTTTTTTTTCTTCGCTGATTATCTTTTCATTGGAACTAAAAGATATTGATTGATTGGCACTTGTTCAATGCTTTTAAATAAGTTAAACGATATCTAATGTTTCATCACACACCTACATGTCGAGAAGCTGTAAAGGTCTAGTTTGGCACAGGTTGACTATTATTACTGCGTCTATGTCATTAATATTAGATACACCTCGTTTATACCCCTGTCGAAAAACGAGAACAATCCTAATCAACAGACCAGACGTTTTTTTTTTTCTCAACTAAAATATTTCTGTATATTTCACTTATCAAATAGCAGCATTTTTTATTTTTCATTTTTTTTTTACTTACGGTATTACAAAAAAGTACATGTAAACCTATTCATTCAAAATTTGTAGTAAATCCAAAGGCTCATACAACGGACATAACAAAACACAAAACTTGACAACATGCTACAATATTGCTTCCAATAGTTCTTTACATTTTAAGTCGATCTAAAATTATCAATGACGTAGATATGGACACCAGCACTCCAAAGAGAGCAACTCTAATGCACAAACAAATCGCAAAGCTAATCTTAACCAGGCTTGATTGGCACTTTCATCATCCACACGAGTATAACGGATAATCACACACTGAAACCAACAGCGCAAGACTGCATTTAGACCACAAACTAGAGGAACTACACCAAAATACACAAAGAACATGAGACGCGACGGTTTCCACAGTTTCATTTTTAAAAAACTAAGGGAAAATGCAGAAATGATCTTCGATAGTTCTCAGAGAGAGGAGAGAGAACCCAGAGTACAAACGACACTGACGTCATCGTCTGAGTTTGAGGTGGCTGTCACATCCATCTCCCATAGGTTATTGTTTTTTGTTTGTTTCGTTTTTTTTTTTTACCCAGAGTTCTTTGCTCTGGGTTTACAAACCTCTACGTTCTCTCAGAGCACAGATTCCCTGTTCTAGCTAGTTTAAGGTAGAATACTGAATCAATCAGGCAGAGAGCATGAGAATCTGATCACGTGTATTAATGTTAGACTATGTGGTGTATTAATCCAGAGGTATGGTCTTCACAACAGGGCAGAATACCCATTGGCCCCTGTGGAGACACACACCCTCCGCAGTAAACACACACACACAACACATCCGTGGCGACCAGCAGCCTGGAGGGGAAGAAAGCGAAAGTGGAACGGAGAGACAAACCCAAAGCTAGAAAACTGGTGAGAGAGCAAGACATGAGGGAAGTAAAAGAGGTAGTGCAAAGACAGAGGAAGGACACAGAGAGAGTGAGAGACAGAACTAATCTTAATGTCAAGAGTGTCCACAAATCGAACTGTTTTTCTCCAAATATAAATTACATCTCCCTTTCTGTAATCATATTATCCTCATATTGCTGCACCAAGTGCTTGTGCTTCTGAAATCAGGTACACAGTTTGATCTCCAAACAGAACTGAACAATAATTAATATTTGGAGAACCTGATATCTCACGGCTGGTACTGAAACATAGTAAACAGTTTGGGAGTACTTTAAGCATATGGCATGTTAAATGATATGTTGAACGGTATTTAAACAGCAATAATCAGAGTTGTGGAAATGTTAATATTCCTCACAATTATGTAATGGATATAAATAGGTTACTCTCTCACCCTATCTCTCTCTCCCTCTCTCTTCCCTCCTTTTTCTACGTTTCCGCTTCCCCTCTAGTGAGTAGATTAGAGGGCTGGTAGTTGGAGGGAGATGATGAATGTCTTTTAGAGTGTGTATGTAGGTCAGCAGTAGATTGGGATGTGCAGTGTTGTTATAAATAGAAGTCCAGGGTTCAAATGGAGATCTGCTAATTAATGACAGGCCTGGGTGCCGGGGTGGGAGGGAGTGGGGGATCAGACCCTCAGTGACCTCTGGTTTTGTGAAAGAGCAAGGTACACTACAGGTAGACGTTCCTACAGCGGAGCCTCGTGGCCCGTGTTCTTGTGCTCGCTCGGTTTCATTGCTTTATTCCGTCACGCCGTGTCTCGGTGGACACATTCTCGATGGTGTGAAGTATGTACAGTACATTCCATAGTTGCGATAGCGTCAGGCCGCTGGATTCACAGTGTGGTTCAGAGACGATCACTCGCCCTGTACGGGAGCTCCTGCTTACTCTCCATGCAAGAGCCAATTGCTGGCAAGACTGAAAATGCTGTTAGCAGCAAAGATTTTGATGCAGTGTACAACTGTGGAATTAACTAATGAGTAACTATGACCACCAGTCTGTGCAACTGATGAAAATGTGGAGAGCTCGTGAAACTCTCCAGCAATGCTTTAGAATGTTGGGCAAAGGGAGCTGTGCGTCTGACACTACGGCCTGCAGTTTGGTTTCTCAAAGGAAGCAGAATTATAATCAGTTAGCCTGCCAGAGTTCACCTCGCAGCAACGCTGCTTTACTGAAGAAGGCTGAAGGTCGACAGTCATTACAGTAGCATCCTCCGGCCTTCGAATGAGTTCACACAGGTTACAAAAGCTGTGTCGTTTTAGTCTCTCGTTCACTACCTCAGCCGCACCTCTGCTGCCAGTCTGACGCAAACAGGGATTCACTTCGATGTGAACGAGGTGGCATCGGTTATACACCCAAGACTTTGCTGTACTGCATACAAACTGGAAATCTTTCTCCTTCTTCACAAACATGAGGTATGACAACCTGAGCTCCTTTCAAACAAAACAGGCACAGACATTGCCTGGCTCCTCCAATCAGAGGAAGAGGAGGAGTTAAGAGGTACATCTGTCTAAACAGGTCCAATTATTTTTCAAGTTCAGGATTCTAAGGACTTCAATTCCTTGGTAGTGTCCAAAGGTTTTCTGTAGTAGTAAGAGTTAAAAGTCAATGAGACAAAACAGACCACTTTTAAGATCCTACTGTTGTGTCTCTGCTCTGTTGGGATCTTTTGATTATCCACTCACTCTCAGTCTTGTGAGTAAATCGTAAAATGCCCCCAATAATCCATGAGGGCTCAACAAAACTCTCCCATAAATACTAAAATCAGTAGAATGACAACAAAATCTGTTCAAATGTGTTTTCTTATAGCACCAAAGTGGGAAACCATGACTAAACTGCACTTGTATGTATGTGTATTACATTCCAGTTCACTAATGTTGAGTTTCTGAACTTTGACATGTGATATCCATCTCTGTCTGTCTGTGGCTGAAGGTTAGTTATCTACTCTCAAAAGCATCTCAATTTGATGCTCTATTTACACATAAAAAACAACAATGTCAGGAAGTCTTTATACATTCAGGTCAACCTGGATTCACAGGTTTGAGAAAACATGACCATAATGGAGAATAATAGAGATTTTAGTAATGTAATGCTTTCCCATGTGTTTGAGATTAAGTCTCAGTTGAAAACAATAATGGAAATGCCAAAACCTATGGAAATCTTCGAAAGGTATCTTCCTTTTCATTTCAGGACTACACAACAGATTCGGTGACTGAATTTACTGAAATCAAAATGGGGGACTGCTTCAAACTCCAATTTCCTTGCTCAGGGTGTGGATTAGATATGAATTAAACTGTAAGGGTTGTGTAATGGAAGCCAAAAATTGAACATAAAATCCAAAAGACCCTGGCTAAGAGAGAGGAAGTGAGGTCTGATCTCCTCCTCCTCTGAATGCCCCAGGGCACGATACTCTGACCTACACAACGTAACACAACTTTAAAAACACATCAGAATTTAAGTCACAAAATATCAAATTTCTCCCCAAACAGATTATCTATCCACAGTTCCATCAGATCGTTTTTCATTTGTTTTGTAATCGTTCCTTATTTTGTGTTTAAATATTTGAACATGTTTCTTGCTGGAACCCATCCCGTTCTCTCTATATTATATTCATTCAGTCATCTATTCATTCTCTCTGGTTTCCTTCGCTTTCGTCGTTCCCCTCCCCACTCCTGTCCATCCCTAGCCCACCTTCTGAGGGTTGGTGGCACGGACGCCTTGCTCGTATGTGATTCGCTGGCTGATGAGATACTGGGCAGCCTGCGTTGCTGCCGGCGACCCTGTAATGGTCACCTTGCGATTGCGTGTGCCTGGAATGAACTCTCCCTTTTTGGAGATCTGAATCCGTGCCCCTGTCAGCTCCTGATACTCCACGAGAGTCTTGCCGCCTTTTCCCAAGATAGCACCGACCAAGTTCTCCGGCACAGCGATCTCCACCACCTCCTTTCCACCTTCTGCCAGCTTCTCTGTGCCCAGCAGAGATGATGCCACCAGCGGGGATGAGGGATTCAGGTAACCATTAGACGCCCCTGTGGCGGCTGCTAGGGAGCCCAGTGAGAAGCCCCCTAAGCTAGGTCCGGCAGGGTGGCCGCCCCCTCCAGAAGCCTCACTGGCATATGTAGCAAGCAGATTGGCAGCCGCTGCAGCCGCTGGATTGGCGCTAGCTGCAACGGCAGCAAGAACCCCAGATGCAGCGGCCGGGTTGAGGCCAAGCCCCAGTGTATTGGTATTGTAGCCATAACTGGCCAGAGTGTTCAGAGCAGATGTAATGGCAAGCAGATCATTACCCGAAAGACTTGACATGGCCGTAGGGAACCCACCCATGCCCGCGAGACTCGCCTGGCCAAGGAGCGTGGAGGCTGTAGCTGCTGCTGCGGCGTTGGGTAACACCTCTGTAGAGTTGGCGAAGGGGGATCCGGTTGGGTTGGAGTTGGCCACAGGGCCGGTGATGTTGGAGTAACTGATATTGAGACAGCTGCTGCTCTGTGGGTCCTCCTGGATCTTCTGAACAATGATCTCCACGGCCTTGCGGTTTTGCTCTGGCTCCCCACTCACTGTCACGACACGCTCCTGCAGATTGATGCCCTCAGGTTTCTGAGAAAGCTGTACCCAGGCTCCCGACTGCTCCATCACAGCCTTAACTGTTGCCCCACCCTTACCGATGATGAGTCCTGCTGTGCTGTTGGGCACGATCAGTTTAGCCTGTGGAGGAGGGGGAGTGTCATTTTGATTGAGTAACAGAATTACATGCATGGGACTGCACACAGCACCAAAAATAGATGCTGCAATAAGCTCAAGTGCATCTGTGCTGGTTATGTAGATGTTTGTTTTCTGTCCACACTTATACAGTACAAGAATGTTCATAATACCTTTAAAAGAGAGCTGCATTTACAATATGTAACCCTGTATGCTAGTATGTTTTTAAGAGTGTATAATAGTGTGTGTGTATCTGTGTAAGGTCTTGCTCTTAAGTCAGTGCTTATATCAGCCATTTGTTGATCCCTGGTCTTACACTGCAGCTGCTCTCTCTCACTCCCTCTCTGTTTCTCATTCTACAAGGATCAAGCAGGTAAAAATAACCCACTGCTCTCACACTTTGCTGGCCCTCTCAGCCACTCTTTCCCTGGGGAACAACCACCAGCCTGTCCTGCCCTCTACCTCCTCTGGGCTAGTATATTTGCCTGTCTTCAGGGTTGCTTATCACTGTCAGATAAGAACGTTTACATGTAATTTAGTAATTGATTTCAGTAAGACTAAAGCAATAATTCACCTTTCTAAAATGTCATGTAAATGCTCATGTACCGATGAAAACTCTAGCCTGAACTCTAGCCAAAACTCAATTTTACTCAATACTACATTATATGCATGCAAATGTACTCACTTGTCTTTGGTGTCATTTTGCAAGAAAACTAATCAAAGTTACAAATATTATGAACGAACAAGGCTGTGGTTTAGGGGAATAACTAATTTGCATGTTTAATTCTTAAGCTGCAAAGACTTCTATGTATAACTCTTCATTATACATTTAATAACTAAGAACTTGTACATATGTTTGGATTTGGTGTGGTGTGGTGTAGTAGTAGATCAACTTCACGAACGAACCTGTTTAACACGGTCAGGGTTAACAGTAGTCTGTGGTTGGAGAATGCTGACTGGTTCGGTCTTCTGACTGCTCTGAGGCATCTCGCGAACCTTTTCAGCGATGAAGTTATGAACTCCATTCAGAGCTTCCACCGTACCCTGAATCAAACAAACACGCTCTGTCGTACCTGACCAAACACACAAAAGAGAAAAAAAACATATAATTAATATAGAGTACTTTCAGGTGTAAACGTGAAATAAAATTATGTATAATGTCTCTAATTTGAACATATTTAGGCCATATATTTTCAGGTTTCTTTGATGAATATAAAGTTCCGTCTCTTGAAAAGAAGTGTATTGAATATGAACGCAATATATCAATAAATATTGTATATCAAGTAAGTAATGTTATACAAATATATTGTTGTATTTAAACGACACTTCTGAATTTGGAAGACACTTTTATCCATAACAACTTGCGCTGCATTCAACATGTACATTTTGTAATTTCATGAATTTAATTGCAAGCTGTTTGAGTTATATTTCATAAGGTAATGGAAACACACATTACATTTTCAAAGAAACTATTTTTCCTTTCAGTATAAATACATCTGTCGGTAAGAATGAAAAGGGCTATTGTAACATAGTGGGAAAAAAAAACAGATGAACTTATGACAGCATGATGTAATTCATTCTGAATGCTTATAATTCTAAACCTGTCCTCTCTAACCACATCCCATGGGACACGCCACATAAATGTCCAGGACACACACACACACACACACACACACACACACACTCTACTAATCTCTGGCATATCACTTGCTTGAAGCGCTAAACCTGTCTTGAATATTGCTGTAACTGTGAGAACCCAAAGAGCCCATGCCGAACTGGACTTGTTTTACCATGACCAGAGAAATCTACAATGAGTTATTGTTACACAATCTTCTGTGTATTGTGTCGGCCTGAATTCAAGTTAGGATTTGTTCAGTCTTGTGGTGGAAAGTATCATTCAATGTCCTAAATATACTGTCATGATCATCTTCCATTTCATTTGGAGGGAGAGAGATGTGGGAAGAGAAGGCATGTAGGTTGTTGGTAGTGTGTGTTTGTTTCCGGGCAACAGTGCCGAGATTTAGCCACACGTGTGTGTTTGCTCCAGCACACATGCATACCTGACCAAGTGTTTGTTCCTCGCCTGTTTTTTTTTTCATCTAGTTTTTTTGTTTGAGTATTACATCGGAGCTACAAATTCCCCCCAGTTTCAACAATGCTTACAAATAAAACATGCTCCAATTAAGCAAGCACAAGAGTGTGTGTGTGTGTGCGAGCTGTGTAAATTTCAGTCATCCCCTTGTTCAGAAGATGTGGTTTATGGT
Organism: Carassius auratus; assembly: GCF_003368295.1. Classification (NCBI taxonomy): domain Eukaryota; kingdom Metazoa; phylum Chordata; class Actinopteri; order Cypriniformes; family Cyprinidae; genus Carassius; species Carassius auratus. The sequence goes on along the minus strand of NC_039247.1, from coordinate 13,610,265 downwards.
AAGAGTCTGTGGTTAAATGAGTTTAAAGAAAAGACTGAATTGGAATTTACATGTGTAGCTAGTCTTTGTGTGTGTGTGTGTGTGTGTGTGTGTGTGTGTGTGTGTGTGGTAAAACACACGCTGGCTGGAGTAAAACAGCTCAGCTGTAGGTGAATTCTTTTTATAGCTCTCTTGTGAGCCAGAGAGAGTTTAAATGTTTCCCTTTCAACGTCTCATAAGATAAATGAGGTCTGGAAGAGAATCTGCTATTATATCAGAGACCGGAATGATTGAGGATGTGCTGGTGTTTGTGCCAGAGGAGCACTGCTTTTACTCAGGGTTTGGCAAAATTCTGAATCAAAAGAATTAACTTCCGTTCAATTTATTGACGGGAAGATAAATTTATTAATTATCTTTATTTATAAGTTCCTCGCAGGTAAAATAAATTTAACATAGATAATGCATTAAGGAACATTTCTGTTCTTCCACCTTGGTCGACTAAAATTTATTTATTAAATATGATAATATATAACTATATATAATCTATAATACATGGGGGGCACATGGTTGCCCACTGCTCCGGGTGTGTGCTCACATTCTGTGTGTTTTCTACTGTGTATGTGCACTTGGATGGGTTAAAGCACAAATTACGAGTATGGGTCATAATACTTGGCCACACTTCTCTTCAATTCACTTTATATACGTGATCTATCAATCTAATAAATAATTTATACAAAATTCAAAAGGTCAAAAAAAAAAACGCTTTGTCAAGGCAACATGCAAATTTTATAATGTTACATCAGTTACTTTAATTACTTTAATAAAAGAAGCTGAATTCAAATGTACTAAAATTCAAATTGTAATTCCGCATCCTGTTTTCTACCTCAACTCAAATTTAGGATTCATTTCAATTTCAGGATCTGAAATGGAACTTTGCAGAATAATAAAACTTCTCAAACAAGTGAGAAGACAAGCCAGAGTAGGTAAGGGTGAATGCAGAACAGGTGGTTTCAGGATAGTTTTAGTTGTAACAAATGTTTTTAATGAATGAAAACAGCTATTCACAGACAAATTATGCTCAAATATTCAGCTGTACGCTTCACAGCTGCGACACACAAACACACACTTTCTCTCTCTCTCTTTCTCAGATAGTTTCTCTCCCTATGGGCACATTTTCCACTGTCATTCTCTGCCGATTTTATTTTTCTACGCTACAACATAAAGAAGCTTCCTAATGGCACATTGTGGAAAGATACTAACACAAACAGGCCAACATCTATAAATGGCCTCATTCACATTAATCTACCACGGTGTAACCTCCATCAGACCGTCTGCATAATATTCAGAATATTTACAAGTTTGTTGTTTACTAGTATTCTAGATTTTTCAGCTTGCAAAAATCTGCTGGTGTTGAAAAATGTTTATCAGAGCGAGTGAAGATTGCACAGAAAATGCACATGTAGAACTATAGAAATACAGGCTCCAATTATTACCAAAATTATTAAAGCTTGATGCCACAGAAGAACCTCAAACTTTTTGTCTTTTTTTTATGCAGGGCACAATTAACTCATCTGCCATCTGTTGCACAGTAAATAAAATGATTTATCTGTGAGGATTCATAACACAGGTCTAATAACATAAATTATGAATAGAAGTTCATTAATTAATGAATTCATTCATTCATTCAAAAAAAAAAAAGTAATGCTGAAGTAATGTTCATCATTATTAGAGAAAGAAGATTTGATTCATACCTGGGTAGAAGTCTTTAGATTTGGACAGTTTGATGGTGGCTCCAGTCTCTTTCTGAAGCTGCACGATGGTTTGCCCCCCTTTACCGATGATTGAACCAGCGGCATAGCTGGGAATCAACACCTTCAGGAAATATTCACCCTCCTCTGCACACATGCACACAAAAAACAAAGTTAGAAATGAAAGCATCTCAGTTCTAATATTTTTAACAAATCAGACATGTCATATGGTCTATTTCCATTGTGAAAGAATGCAAATTAATAGCATCGCAATCAGCCTGAAATGTACATTAATAATTATTTTATTTTACAGTCCTGTTCCATACTAGGTTCTTATTATAGTGATTACATCGGAGTAATAACTAACCCTGAAACGACCCTTAAACCTAACCTTAATCCATAAAGCCACCTTACCCATTACTTTCTTAGGTAAGAACATTGTAAGTACACATACTGCAAAATGAAGTTCAAATAAAACGGTTTAGATACAGGTAAATATTTTTTTAAATTTTGTTATGTGCAATATGTAGTCATTTTTAATTGAGAGGATTTTTGGGATTTGTTACACTTTTCTGAAAAACTGTAGTAAGATTATATAACAGTTTGAAAATATTATTAAAGCCAATCCACAGGCCACATGAGTGCACCATCATTACCTCACTATGGCTTCTCCTTTTCAAACAATATACAAACCAAACATGAAAAGTACTGTCTGGTTCTTTTGTTCACTTCCTCTCCTTTTTCGTTCCTCTATATTTCTTCCTTCACTTTTTCTCGCTCTCTTTCTCTCCCTGATGAGTTCCTACTGATTCTGCCTCTGTCCCACTTTTTCCCCATGCAGAGATAAAGTGACCTGCTTTGGACTGGTAGAGGTCTAAATTTAACCAAACTATCTCTGTTTTGTGTCCTTCACTATCTTCTTCGCCATCTCTCTCCCTCTTACATACAAAAATGGTCGGCCAGCCGACAAACCAGTGTCACAGTCAGGAGTTGAGGTTTAAGTGAAAGAGTGTGGCGGGTGGTGTGTAGGCAGTCTGTAGCACTCCACTATACTGAGGCCGTGGGCTTGTGGGTAATTGCCTGGAAGGCTGTTCAGGCAGGAGCATATGGATGCTAAATCCTCAGATTTGTCCTGAAGAACCCAGCCAACAGCGCATAAGTCACTCAGAGGTTCCCAGGGGGACGAGGCTTCCCTCTCCAACCACAATATTACACATCCTAAACGCAACATATGGCCTAGAGTCCATTGCTAAAACAAGTGAAGAATCAGAAGGTGATTATAACACATCAAAAAGACTATTATTATTATTTTATTTTTTTTTAGACAAGAGAAAATCAAACTCCCTCATGACTTAACATGCAAATATATTCCATCATGACATCACAGTGACATCATACCGCTCAAGTCATGTTGAATACCTGATGTATTGTTATTGCCAGACTTAATCATAACTTTTTTAATTTGATTTACAGCGAAGAAGGTATTTTTTTTATTTTCAGTACATTAGCGTATTATTTGACAAAATGGAAGAAGATACAAAAGTACATCATGTTTGTGTATTATATCAGAGTCTTTCAGAGACTGTAGTAAATCTGACAGATAAGATGGGTTTCACAGACTCAAATGCCCCCAATCTCCAGCAGCTGACCCTTTACCACTGCAGAGAGAGTCAGAGATAGAGAGAGAAGGTGAGAGAGAAACTGCAAGATAAGAGGAAACATGCTAATAATAAATAAAAACATGGAAAAATATGGAAGGACAAGCTGAGACGAGAGAGATTTGTTAAGAATGAAGAAAGGAATATTTGACCGAAAGGAAATGACTGGTCCAGAGAGTGGTGGAGGAAAACAGCTACTAGGAGGGGAGAGAACAGATGAGAAGAAGAGGAGAGGGGATGGATGGCAGGGAGAAGGTGAAAATATTTAGAAAAAAAAAGTATTACAGAAAGTTTCTTATCTTAGGTCTTAATTTATTTTAAATTAGGATTTTTCAGATATTCATATTACAGAAGCAAATCTTAACTTGATTTGGGATTCTTATACTATCTTCTAAAATCGTATCTTATTTCTTGTTAAGAAATCTTAAATTGCTTTATCAAGTTCGACAATCCTCTCTCAGGTCTGTTACCAAGCAACCAACACTGCGGAGCGGCTGATGAGGTAAACAAAATAATAGAAGCTACTTCACTTTGAAAATCACCTTTTGCAAAAATAACACAAGACATTAGTCACTTGCACTTTAACCGTGAGGTAATAACTATAACTGTGGGGTTGTCCTAAAGTAAGGATTTTTCTTTGTCAAGTTAGGAGGTTTCTATAATACCCCCCTTCCTATGTAGTTAAGATAAGATAACACACTTAGAAAATGCTGTTCTGTAATAGCTTTTGTCTTAAATGTGGTCCTAACTGAAATTACTGTGGTTACCAAACAGAGAAGATAAGATTTTAAAGTTAGGATCTTTCTGTAATATGACCCATGGTCTCTTAGCAACTCTGACTGACTCTCCTGTGGGAACGTTTGATTCATTTCAAATAACACCAAAGCCCACTACATGCTGTACACATCACTGCTTTCACCTGTACCCTAATGTTGGCCTGACTCATTCAGCACTTTCACAACCAGAAGGCCAATGCGTTCAATACGTGATCAGTCATCCTATCCAGACCATCCCATTATTAATCCCAGAAAATTGGGGAATCTGGGAAATCCAGAGAAATATAATTGTCGGCCCAGGCATATATAATCAAGCCAAGAGTGGGAAGGCCAGTTAGTAGATGGCACCAGGATCAAAGCGAACATTAGCTTCAGTTGTAATCCATCATCTAGCCTAACAGGAAGACAAAAAACAGGGAAGTAAGAAAAGAAAAAGAAAAAAAAAGAAGAAAGAAGCAAGCTCTCACACAGTATAAGTCTCTTAAGCGCAACTGAATGTGCAATGCACAGTTAGAAAGATACCCGAGCAGAATTTCAATTGAAAAGACAATTCGAGAAAAACACAGAGTGACCCAGTCGCTCACGTCACCATACATTCCTGTAGAAATGCAGGAAACTTAGGAAAAGGAGACTAATAACTGCATTCCCGTCTCTATTATACAGATCTAAAAGCTGCTATCTGCAGCACTGCTATTCTTTTGTTCATCTATCTTTTCTCTCTCCCTGGCTGACTGGCTTTGCTCTCTTCACTCTAGAGAAAATCATTTGTTAAATGAATATATGTGCAAATGTCAGAGGGTGAGAGACTTATTATTTTCTGCATTGGCACTGACCTCAGGAATTCTCGATAAAAACCGGCGCAGCACACTACAAATACTTTATCTTGTGACGACATCATATACAAGCGCTCATCCAAGGACACTAGGCTCTCTTCGTAGGACCCTGGAGAGGGGCGAGTGGATACAACTGATATTTGGATGGAGCTTTGCAGAGTGGTTCAATCTGTACCTGTCCTCTGCAGTGCTCCAGGTGCTCAGTGGGATATGCATTACATCATTGCCTCACCCGACTCAATGCTCACTGCCACACACACACACATGACTGACAAGTAATGATAGGATTCCAGTCTACGATGCTCACTGCAGCCGATCAAACACATACACACACACACACACAGCTGGGCACATCCCGATCTTATCAATGACTGGTTTGTTAATGGGGAGGGTGCGAGTGTGAATGGAATGAATGCAGACACTGTTAGTTGGACCGTTTAATGAGGGCAGTTCGCAGTGAACGGAGGAAGAGGACAGGACGCAGTGGACACACGCTCAGGAATCCATGATGGAGGTATTTGAAGAGCAAAGCCGGAGGGGAGATAAGGAAAGAGTGAGTGAGTTTATAAGAATGGAAAAAATAGAGGAAGGTAATCAGGGCTCTTGCGATTAATGAAGTACGTAGCACCAGCGCGCCACGGCGTCGTAGGGAAGCAAACCTCCTTCAGTTGTCTTTTACAGAGCGGTGGTCGTGGGGACCATTTGACCTTGGCTGATGAGGAACAAAAACTTCACTCTCTCCATCGCGGCTGCCTCACAATTGTTTCCAAGACGACTTGGAGGTGACATTCTCAAGGCGCAAAATGCTAACGGGAAGGTCTGCCGCTGCTTACCTGTTGTTAAAAGGGAGAGCTAGCGCACATTCTCATGCAGCAGTGATTTGAGAAAGGCGAGCGCTTTGGGAGCGCTCCTCACCCGTGCACTCCTGCTTGCGGCGATGATGTAAGGGAAGCTGGTGTAACAGGTTTTCAGCAGTGAGTGTCTGAGTAAATAATACAATCTGTTGCTGCGGTTTGCCAGTGAGCCATACTTACACAGCCGCTAATGCAGTCAGACAGTTACGGGCTCAAACCTAAGATTACACACAGCATATAGAGTGTGAACAGAGTGTCATGCAAACACACAGAGGGAGTGGGTCAAGAGGGATTGCATTGTTAACCCCACCATCCCCATGCAACACACACACACACACACAACACACACTGCATGAGAAAAGGAGGGCCTGTCCTAGGCACACTGCAAGGACAAGCAAGCCTCTCCTTCCCGGAGAATGAATGAAGAGATGCCAACGGAGGACGGGAAAATAAAGGGGGAAAAAAAACAAAGGCGCAAAACGAAACGGTCAACTCGTTCGCACGCGCATTCAACAAGTCAACAAAAGGGGACAGAATCTCTTACCCATTCTGCTGTAGCGTGCTGGAGGTGGGGTTCAGATAGCCATGGACACCGAGAATCTGGACCGGTGAGCGATGCCCGACTGCAGGCTGATCATAGGAGCTCTGCTGCCGTCAAGGAATGTGGCCAGTCAACCTTTTTCCCCAGGTTCGTATCCGAGAGGGGGACAACGTCAGCGCATCCTCCCCTCCATACCCGCAGTCAGCCCCCGTCTTTCTCTCCTGCTCTCTCTCTCCCTCAGTTTTCCTCTCTCTCTCTTTCTCTGATTGTGTGTGATGGCAATGCAATTGCCGTGTGCTGTGTGTGTATATGTGTGGGTGTGTGTGTATGTGTGTGTGTTTGAAGCGGAGAGGCTTGGTATTGCTCAGACAGAGGCAGACTGACGGAGGGAATCTTCCTACTGCATCACCCTCTGCTTTTCTTCTCATCCATATTCAGCGAGAGCTCCAGCCCTGTGCTGCATTCTACAGAGAGGCACCTAGCGTGTCCAATCACCCCACACCCCTCCCCAGCGTCTCACACACACGCACACACACACACACCAAGGCTTTCTTTCTCATCGCCCCCCCCCCCTCACTACTTTGACGCAGCAATATAAAAGACGTAGCGCCTCGCTCACATTTGGGTAAAATATAAAAAGGTGGGATGGAGGGAGGTTGCAGAGGGACAGAAAGAGAAAACGAAAGTGAATTAGTGAAAGAAAGTGTGAGGGAGTGACCTTGCGTGAACGGAGAGGAGGTATAGAGCAAAAGCAGGGAGGCGGTGGGCTCCTTGGACGGCCATGTTGAAAACACAGCGAGAAAATAGATTTTTGAAAATGGCAGAAAGGATCTGCCGCAGAGCGCCAAGGGGCCGGCCAAATAAATTACTGCCTATAAATCCAAAGATGCTATACCCAACCAGCGGGTGCGCATGTACGTGGCAGGGGGAGGGTGTATGAGCTCGGTCCCAGGGTCATACTTCATTTGCATATTAGCTTTTTTCAGCTGAGCTTGATACATTCTCTACATATCCATACTAGGTATATCCACGCGCTCTGCTGGGTGTCTCTGATGCAGCATGCAGCATGGATGCTTCTGTTCAGGGAAACCGATCACGTTCAACACATCCACTGGACATTCTAGAATACATGAGCCCTCTCTCTTTCTAGCCCCTCCTTTCACCACCACCTGCCCAATTCACAGTCAACTCACGTCACCACACACTGCAAGGGCACCTGTGTCCTTCTCCCGCTCGCTTTCGGTCTATCTCGCTCGCAGCTTTTGATCTAATACGGAACCACACAAAAACGGCAACATAAATAGCTCTGCCAAAACCTCTATTAGCAACATTAACATTGCATTTCATTTGCGACTCGTAAGAGGCCACACACACAGACACACACTGAGTAACTAACTGTGTGCACACTTCTGAAATTAGCATCAGCAATCAATGGCTGTTTACAAAAAGGAGGGCACAAAGGATCTCAATCACTGAATGTCCTCTTCATTGCTCTCTTCAGGTCAAAGGTCATGCAAGGGGGAAGGGTTCATTCATTGATAGGATTATGTTTTAATTAACAAAGCTACATAGGTGAACATAATGAATGATGGTCTGAACTGCTAGTGAAAAAAGAAATAAATAACTTCCTGACTAAATAAATGCCTTGTCTCCAAACTGTGCTTATTTGGATGCTTTGACAAAAGCTGTCATACTCATTAAAGTTTTCATCATTATAGCAGTCTCTTTCTTTCCCTCCGTTTAAATTGCCACATTTTTTCTATAATTTCTACTCAGTTTCAGCTTGATTTTCTTTATCAATATCAGTTCAATTCAAAGTAGTTTAAAAATGCAGTTAATGTCTTACTGCACGTTGTAAGTTCTGCACTGATTTGTGCATACAAAAATTTGTTAAACAAAACAAAAGTTTATTAATGTTTACTGTTAAACTAAAAAGCTAAAAAAACTATAGCCTACAGTTTGAGGATTTGTACGTTTTTTTAATAGTATAATCTGTCCCATTATTTAGCATAATATGCTATTACTGCAACATGTTACTAATAACGTTAATTGTAACACTGCATTTGTAAAGCATATTTTCAGAAGCCAGAATCAAAATATCAATGCAAATTATCTACCCAAATAATGAGTAAAATAAGTAAATTTGCTAGTTAATATCATTGGTCTATTGTTCAATTGTCTGTAAGAATATTACAGTAAGCTTAACGAATTAAATACTTACATTTCCTTAAATACAACGCTAAACAACACTATAACACACTCGGCTCAACTCATTAGCTCTGAACACTACTACTACTACTACTACTACTAATATTAATAATAATAATAAAAACGCTATAAGACGCGCGCGGCAGTGCGGGACGATAAAACCGTCGCTGGACAGCTGCACCGGGGCTCCACAGCGGGAAGCGCAGCCCCGTAAGCAAAACTGACAGAAATGTTCACACACAACGTTACTGAGTCTCTTTCTTTCACTTCCATCCAAATCAAATAAACAAAATACGCACGTACAGTGTAAAAAAAAAAAAAAGCCTCCAGAACAGAACTTTGTTTTTATCACGTGACCTTCTCATCTATTTTTAAAGAGCAATGACCAACGTCTGAAGAAATATGGATCAGTATCTGAACCGGACACAAAGTCCTGCCTAGAAACTGAGAATTTTTAATATACTACGTCTATTTAAAAGACTTAGGAGGCTATATAAAGAAAATGAATAGCCGTTTTGTTTTTCAGTGATTTATTATCGGAAACACATCAAGGAAACTTTTTTCTATATCAAGATGGACCCTAATGCTCTTTTTTCATATGTATTAAGAGCTCCACACGACGACATAGAGGGGGATTCAATCTTTTGTGTCCACTGGAGTCTGTTACTGCATATGAAAAGGGATTAAACTACAGCAGCATGTGCGCTTTTCTCCCTTTCGTTCAGTTTCTGCTCAATTTAGCTTCAGTCCCAGAGGGACGACAACCAGCACACTGCACATTACCCCACCGGGTCACACAGGGTCAGGCTGGACAGATGTGACCCGTTTAATTATCTGTAACGCTGCTGTAGCATTTAATTTCATATGCGCTTAAAACGGCCACTTTACAAAAACATAAAAAGGGCAAACCTCTCAAACCCTAAATCCTGAATCCCTGCAGAGTTAAAGAGAGTTATTTAGATAAGCACGCGTAAAACTGGACCAGGCACGCGACTCGAGCACACTGGAGTGTGTCGCTTGACATGACTTATTTGGAGCAGCACAGCAGGCCCCGCGCTGCCTGGACCCCCGCGAACTGTCCTTCTTACCGCCGTTGTTGGAGCGCTTGGTGCTGCTCGCCTCGGTCGGTGTTTCCAAGGGTCTCTTTCGGGAATCCGTGAGATCCGGGTCCATGTGTGGCGACTGTGAGAGGTGCTGAGGAGTAGAGAAGATCATGTTCTGCTGAACTGCCCCGCCAGCCATCATTTTTTCACCGGCTGGAGTTCACACCACGTTAGCGCACCGGAACCCGTTAGAAAGCACATAAAAATCGGTCAGCGTCTCCTGTCCGCATGGATTCTAAGAGCTTCAAATGTCATAAAAATGCCATGCCGCGAGGTCGCCGAGCGCGTCCGTTTCAGCCTCGCTGCCCAATATTTCCCGCTGGGATAAGAGACGCATTAAACTCTAAATATAAAAATCCATTCAGTGAAGTCTATTCATTAGCGCGTACCCGAGACTTGAGACGCCTGTGTTTACGCACACGCACAGCGCCCTCTTCAAAAAAGATTCTCGCGACCAGTCCCTGATAAAGTACTAAAAGATAAACAAATCAAGATTCACTATCAGAACAAAAAGACAGTTCAAAACAAAATTGTTTCGCTCGGCCTTTTTCGGTCTCCGCGAAGCGGCACAGGGTTCTGGAAATGTTGTATTGCTGTTGACGGTGTCAATCCGTTTGTTTTTAAGTGTAAAAGAGAAGATTTTGTTTCAGAGATGCGAGAGTCTTGGCCAGCGCGCGGCAGTGTCTGCTCGGGTGACAGAGCTCTCGCGCAGCATCCCTGGACCAATTGTGAGCCAGAGCGCCAGAGCTCTCCTGACGTCACGGGCCCCAGCCTCCAAAAGAGTTTTTCGACGGCAGCAAGTTGTTCTTTAACGAAAACTCTCCAAAATTATAAATGCAACATAATAGCATAATGTTACAATTAGGAGTTGTTAAATAAAGATATAAACTCACAAATCTGAGAGAAAAAAACCCATAGAATTGAGTTTCGCTCAATTTAATTGCTTGTAATCACACAATGCTAACTCTAACTCACAACTGCAAGTTTATCTCACACAATTCTGACTTCATTTATTAAATCAAAGTTTATATCTCCTAATTTTGACTTTATAACTCAATTCTGAGAAAAAGAAAAATCAGAATTGTGAAAAAAAAGTCTCAAATACATTTTTTTCAGAGGCAAAAAAATGGGCTTCCATAGTAATGTCATGGTTGCCTACTGTTTGGATCGAGGAAAGAAGAAACAAGGGATTTCACACATAACAATCTTTAATAATCCACAGGATATCCAGGAGTTGCACGTAGCACAGTGACATTTAGAACCGACAAACACAGACTGCACACACTGGGGCTAAAGAAAATAGGAAAAACACAGGTGTATGGGATGACTAATTAAACTAAACGAGGACAGGAACAAGACCAGGTAAGGGTACACTAGAACAGAAACAGGGGCAAAACACAACATAGACAGTCCAGAATCCTGACAAGTAAAAGCCACCACATCACACCACAAGTAAACTAAGTCTATATATATAATTAACAATGTGTTTCCTATTAAACAGTTATCCACACAAGAAAAATCATAAACTGACAGTGTAATGTTTTTGGAGTGTTCACAGGCCATTTCACAAATTCAAAGAAAAACATATCACAGATTTCCAATAAAGCTCATCATAACATGAAATCACCAATTTTTATATTAATATTGTTTCTTTTTTATGTTTTGGGCCAACAGCAACATAACTTCAAAAGCAGTATTTTCTTTGGACTATGTAACCATTGTAAAGGTATTACCACAACTGACCAGCCACACACTCAAACCTCTTCCTGTGTCAGACTGGGCTGCCGGTTTCACGGAGAGCCTCTTGAGCTCCTTGCAGTGTCTCTCTTTTCACACATTTCCAGTAACCAAAAACACCATGCTGGGGCTGAACCTAAACAACACACAATCAGTAGTCTAGAAACTCTACCGGTTACTGCTCTGAGCCACTTACATGCAATCACAAAGATTTATAACTACTGTCAAAAGCTTTGGCTATAATTGCTCGATGAATTATTGTTCATCATATGCCTTGTTGTTTGCACAGAAATTAGCATTTATGTCAGATCTGAGCACCAATAACATTTTTAACACTAATGATATTTGTCAAATTATTAATATCACAACATTGTAAATTGACTAAATGAAACTATGGAAATTAAGAATTATTTATCAATTAAAAAGGGCCAAATGTTTCTCACCCGGAGTCCACGAAGTACTCTGTCTTTCATCACAGCGAGGAACTCTTTATGGCTCAGGCAGTTGTCCCCGTCCAGGTCAAAGATCTTAAAAACTGTGTCCAAAACATTCTCTGAAAGGTTGTGGCCTGTCGCTATCTTCACTGCTCGCTTAAACTCAGCTATGGAGAAAAAAAGTGAGTGAATCAATACAATTTTGACTGGTCAAAACATATATTGAGGATAATCAATCATTTATTATTAAAAGTTAATAACTGCTGGCATCCAGATCAGTCTTACCCATTCCTATTGGCCTGCTGGCATCATTAATCATTTTGACTGAGAAGGCAAAGTCCTCCAGGTTGTTGGTAAAGAGACAGAATGCTTTAAATTCATCAAAGGTGATGCTCTGACAAAAGAAAAAAATTATACATGTATAAAAAAGTCAGAAACTTTATAATATGTACAAAAGGAATTATAATACTTCTACAGGATGCTATGAATGTACAATTTCAAATAATACTTCTGGTTTTGATAACATTAACTTTTATTTTACAATTTAAATGTACAATGCAATGCAATAAACCATGCTTTTCAACTTATATCATATTAGCCAGGTGATGGTTTTCATTTTAAATGGCACTTAGCAAACAGGTCAGCAGGCTCTAGAGTTACTCTACATGCCATTTGTCTCTTGGCATGTATAGTAACTCTTGGTGAACTTTAAATATCATGTACTCAGGAGTGACATCAGATTCACTCACTCTACTCTAGAAATATGACTAATGGAGAGCTGCATAGAGTACAATTTCTCATCTATATGCTGGAAATTTTTGAAGGGTGGCCACTGGCTTCTTAGCCACTTTTTATTTACATTTAGAATCTATTCCTCTCAAATTAGGAATGATGACCTTAGATCAGACTTTATTCAAGTCGGTTCGTGTTAAAAAGTACAAATTACAAGCTAAAAGGTAGAGGAACACTTTTCCAACTCTGACCGCCGATGCATGTGGCAAGGCATCCAGGTCATCAGTGACTACAAGCCAAGCAACTCCACTCCAACAGCCTCAGATGTCTCCTTCCTTAATGAGCTAAAATACTTTTATGCCCGATACAATAGTGACAGCCAGGAGACGGCCACCAAGATCACACTGTCAGCAGACCACCAATCCCTCAAGCTAACCTCCACAGATATCTACACTGCATTGAGCCGGATCAACTCACGCAAGACTGCTGGTCACGATGGGATTCCTGGACGTGCGCTTAGGGCATGTGCAGAGCAGCTTGCAGGGGTCTTCACAGACATTTTCAACTCAGACATTTTTCCTCACCCAAGCAAATGTGCCAACATGCTTTAAATCCACATCCATAGCGCCAGTGCCAAAACACTCCTCCCTGACATGCCTGAATGACTACCGCCCCATAGCACTCACACCTGCTGTTATGAAGTACTTTGAGTGACTGGTCCTAAAACACCTCAAGGCCTGCCTCCAACCCACACTGGACCCACACCAATTTTGCCTACTGTAGCAATAGGAGCACAGAGGATGCAGTATGCACAGTGCTGCACTCTGTACTCACACACTTGGACAATAACAACACATATGTACGGATGTTGTTTGTTGAATACAGCTCAGCATTTAACACTGTCATTCCCTCCAAGCTGACTACAAAACTTGGGGACCTGGACATTAGCATGTTAAGTCAGGCCACACCTTCTCCACCACCACCACACTCAACACCGGCGTACCACAGGGCGGTGTGCTGAGCCCATTCCTCTACTCCCTCTACACCCATGACTGGCAAGCCTGAGCATGGATCCAACTCCATCTTCAAGTTTGCAGATGACAAAACGCTGATTGGCCTCATCAGAAACAACGATGAAACTGCCTACAGGGAGGAGGTACAGCACCTGGCCACATGGTGCGCTGACAACAACCTGCTCCTCAACACCAGTAAGATAAAGAAGGTCATTGTGGACTTCAGGAAGAAGCAAGCATGACCCCTTCCACATTAACGGGACGGTTGTTGAACGTGTCTCCAGCTATATGTTCCTGGGAACCCACATCTCAGAGGACCTGTCCTGGACCACAAACACCTCCAGCCTGGTCAAGAAGGCTCACCACCGCCTCTTCTTCCTTAGGACACTGAAGAAGAACCAGTTGTATTCAGCCATCCTGGTGAACTTCTACCAGTGTGCGATCACAGTCTGGTATGGGAACTGCACAGTTGCTGACCGCAAGGGACAGCAGAGGGTGGTGAAAACCGCCCCACGCATCACAGGGACACTACTTCCTGCTATTGAGGACATCCAGAGAAAACACTGTCTACATGGATTATTACATAATCCATCTGTAAATTATGTCCATAGTACTGCCTTATCCTTATATTTATTGTACATTTGTAACATATTGTAGACACTTCATATCCTGTACTTATTGCACTTGTGGTTAGATGCTAACTGCATTTCGTTGCCTTGTACCTTACATGTGCAATGACAATAAAGTTGAATCTAATCTTAACTAAAATGCTAAAAATATTTAGGGCTATCAATGTTAGCGTTTAAAACATGCTACCTGTCCAGTAGGGATCCTCTTTTTCATGTTGTCCCAGTATGCCTCATTGTTCTCTTCATTGGTGTAGTGAAGCAGCCATTCAGCAAAGTCCTCCTGCCTCATAGTCTTCATCCCTTTAGAGAACCGCAGAAACTCAACTTCTTGCACTTCTGCCTGCAGGTCTTCCATAAACCTGCACAAAACCAAAAAACAATCCTTGCAATACATCTCTCAAGGCTAAACAAAAGTTGAAACACAGGATAGTGTCCTATCAGTTGTAGTTAGAGAGGCAGTTTACTTGTATACTTATATGAACATTGTATATTCTATAAATAGCATATTCTATAATATATTCTATAATATTCAATAAAATATTTTTACTGGAGGTCTGAAATACATGTCGCTGTATTCTGATACTCTCATGTCTACATTAAATAAAAACACTCTAATTTGGAAATTCTACCAATTATGCTATTTTTGTACTATTCATTAAGAAAATTATAGTTTATATCATACAGACACTGACATATTAAAGTAGTCACAGGTAGTATGAATTTGGGGTAAATTTACTTCACCTGCAGAAATCTTTGTATTGGAGTTTTTCCTTGCCATTTTTTCCAAAAAAGAACACCTGTAGTGTAGTGTTGACCTCATCAACATTGTCTGAAAGCTGTAAAGAAACAGACAAAGCTATTCAGTACAACAGAACTTTGATATTAAACTCAGCTAGGCACACAACATGTACCCACCTCTGCCCCATCCTGCCTTAGGAGCTCTTTCCTCGGTCGAATTACTTTCTTCAGCTTCAAAAAAGAGAGCAAAGTTCAAATAACTGACTCTTATTCACCCTTATTCTCTTGTGTTTATGCAAATGGCTGCCCACTGCTCCGGGGGTGTTCACTATGGTGTGTGTGTTCACTACTGTGAATAGACTCAACATTTAAATCAGACTAAATTCTAAATAATTTATGCATTTTTCTGATGTTTCAATCATGCACCAATCATGCATCAACCACTCCTACATACCTGTAGCACATCAGTCTCATCTCATGCCAGCATTAACAGAAACACAAAGCAGATACACCCTAATGACCACATTACTTAAAGAAATCCAGTCAGGAGAACTTTCTTTGTTCTGCACACCTTCATATAATTATACACTTTTACAACAAAGTGTTTTTATACAACAATTAAACTTATCAATTTGAGTGTGAAGGAAACCGTGTCATATAATCTAACATGAAAAGACATTTCATACCTTCTGAAATTCCTTCTTGTCCACATGCTCATTGCCATCAATATCAAGCATTTTGAAAGCAATATGAAATCCCGTTTGAGGTTCTGGAATCACAGTGCAGTTAAACTGAGTACAGCAATGGATACAGACTTAATAATCTGTGACCCCTCAATTGAGCAAAAGAGACCCCCACCACCAAACACACACACACACAAAATGTATCGCTACATGGGGAAAACTGATGAGTATAAAGCAAATGAATGAGATGATTTGGTGTATTGCAGGTCAGTGTTAGTCAATTTACTAATATAACTGTGATATAATTTTGATGTTATGGTAACTCCAGCCTATTTTCATAGCAAACACTGAGTGAACATGCACATGTACAACAGCAATATATTTGGATTTGTCACTAAATTAGGAAAACTTTATATCAACAACAAACATAGAGCTCAAAACATGACTAATTTGAATTTGTCTTTGTGTACATCTGTTCCAGTGCAGATCAACTATAATCGTTGATTGTATTCCAGCAGGTAAAGAACCATAAATTACAGTGCTCAGACTTCACTGTGATTGTACAGTGAGTACATTTTCTTTGTACCTGTCTTCTGTGAATTATTGGGAATGAGTATCGTAAGGACATATTCTGATTTCTATTCCACTTAATAATTTTATCAACAATTTTTAATTGTCACAAAACAAGTCATCAGATGTCTAATTCAAACTAGACTATATGCTCATGCTGTATGTTTAATACTGCATGCAATCAGTGAGTACAATGATGCACGGACCATTTATAGTGTTTGTATTATTTCACAGCAGCCAGTCACTCTTCCTTATCACATTTCTATTCAAACAATCTCAGCAATCTCAGCCAAAATGATTTTTTTTCCATGATGCTGTTGATTCAGTAGTGGTGCAGAACAGTGCAGAGTTATTTTGATACAGTGTCAAAGAATCAGACCTCTAATAACTGCAAATTGTGAAGTACAGAACAAGTCCTGCTGAACTTTGTGTCCATTTTTTGCTACAAATCACTATGACTAAAAATGTGTGTCCATCTGATAATCAAGCAGCTAAAAGCACTGAAGTCTAAACAGTGACATACAAACTCTGGACTAGCATTAATAGGACATGGTGTATGAAATTATGTGAAAAGGTTAGGAAATACTTACTTGTGAGAATAGTGAGAAGAAACAGGTACTCTGTGTAAGAGATCAGCCCTGAAACAGTGGTTCAGGAGATTTATTATAAAGGTTCAGGAGATGTATGAATATTCAATGTTAACATTTTTAATTAAATCACTAAATCATGTAATATTTAGAAGTATTTTAATAAACCATACCATTGTAAAAATTGTGAGGCACGTGTTTGCTTAACATATACCTCTGTCTCCGATTCCTCTGAACATGTTGTTTCCTGCCTCAGCCCTGGAAGCCACCCTTATCATATTGTCCACATCCTGTCCATGGACCAATCAGATGTTAGGCAAAGCTCTGACTGTCTCAGATTTCCAGCAAAATCACACATCATACACGATCATTTAATAACAGTATTCACTTCGAACAAGTCTCTTTGTGTTTGGAGTAACATTCATGTGAACTAAAATACACACTTACTGCTTTAGTCAGCATCTTTTTATGTAGTTTTTCTGTAAGAGAGACAGATCAAGGATTGCTGTAACAATATTTTGCAGCATAGTAAAAATCAACAGAAAAATAGCTTCGAGGCGTGTTGTGGTGTTTGAAGACAGTGTGTGAAACAGTTTGAAGAGACTGTTTGTTTGTTTTTGAGAGTTCGCACATCCATATGGTGGTACTTCACTTACGGTCTACCTTCTCCATCATGACTGAATGGAGGAAGTCTCTGGGTGTCATGTATGGCTCCTCTTCATAGATTATGGAGGCAAACTGGTTAAACCTCAGGCGTCTCATTGATACTGTTGGTACTGTGATGATCTCTTTCTTTACAGATATACAAAAGTGGAGAGAAAGAGCAGATGTTTCATGAGCCTTGCACCTCTACTCTATTTAGAGCTAGACTTGGACTTTATAATTATAAAACATTTGAATTGTGAATTCTATTCTTTGCAGTATATTGAAATTATGTTGAAACGGGAAAGTTTGGTGTCATTTTAAACAAAGAGTCGTTGACAATTCGATGACTTAACGCAGGAGGCAAGAAGGGGAGCTGTAAGGTCATTAACTAAAATTACACAAATATAAAAATTATATAAATATGAAAGTAAGCAAATGTATATACACAAATATAAAATACAAAAATATTTTCATTCGTAGAAAAAAAGCTAAATTAATATAAAATATAAATATTAGATGAAAAACTTAAAAAAAATGGTAAATGTTGGTTTGACAAATAACTGAAATAATTAAGATGAAAACTAAAGTTAAAATTTTAAACTAGTTTTAAACTTAAGAACTTAAACTTTAAAAGTTGAATTGGAATAAAAAAAAATTATAAAAAAGGCAACTGCACTTAAAATTCTAAAGCTTAAAATTAAAATGTAAATGTAAAGTATAAATATATAAAAAAAACTAATTTAAAATTTCAATAGGAACTACAATAATATATAAATACTAGAATAAGACTGCTGGAGAGACATGTGGCCTCAAGATTTCATACTTGTTATTTTCTTTTGCACAACAATTATGAAATATTTTTTTCTTCAGCAAAGGTTTACAATGAATAAAACACCTGATATCATAAGAACACCTTAAAATAGTTGAAGCAGTTTATTGAATTGTTATGGTTACAGCAATCTGTTGTCATGAGTATTGACTTCAATAATGAACTCCTGGATCTGACTGTAACATCTTACTCTTTAAATTTGTTCTGTAGATTTTCCAGATTTTAATTATACAATGAGTCATTATACAATGAGTCAATGAGTCAGATTTTCCAGATTTTAATCATACAACGTGTCAGCTGTATTACATTTAATTAAGTAACACAGCTGACACATTGTAGCTACTGTTTCATATGACACTATACAGACAGAGCTCCACCTACAATGTGATGGCAACAGTGTTACTATCCAAACTATCTAAAATATATGTACAGTCGTGGCCAAACGTTTTGGCAGTGACATAAATTTTGTGTTTTGCAAAGTTTGCAGCAAGTTGTTGTGGTTTCCATTCACATTGTTTCTAAATTATTGTTTAGATTGATCAGATGCATTTTAAATAATTGCTAAGAGCTTCATTGGACAATTTTTTACACAAAAAAACAAACAAACAAACAAACAAAAACAACTAATTTTAATATTTTTTGATCCTGAACATTAACTGAATAATCATATCAGCAATGCATGTGAAAGTGTGAATGAGTACTAGTCACATCTATAATTGCTATAAATTATGATGATTGCTTTAAAAGGATGAAAGAAGTGCAATAGTTACCTCCAAAGAAATACATGCAGCCATCATCACTTTACATCAAAATGGCCTCACATGCAAGGAAATTGCTACAAAGAATATTGCATATGAAAGAACCAACTACCGGATCATCAGTGAAGAAGTCTTCAGGACGTCCCAGAGTGTCCAGCAAGCGCCAGGACCGTCTCCTCCTGAGGAGTCAGCTACAGAAGCATGTCTCCATCAGTGCAGATCTTGCTCAGGGATGGGAGCAGGTTGCTTTGAGAGCATCTGTACGCACAGTGAGGCCAAGACTTTTGGACAACGACCTGGTGTCAAGAAGGGCAGCAAAGAAGCCACTTCTCTCCAAGAAAAATTTCAAGGACAGACTGAAATTCTGCAGGAAGTACAAGGATTGGACAGCAGAACAGAAGACTAGTGCAAAGTCATTTTCTCTGATGACCAACCAAGGGAGTGGGCTCTCTCCTGATTCTGCCCAAAACACTGCCAGGAATAAAGAATGGTAACAAAACACCCTGCAAGAGCGACTTCTTCCAACGATCCATGAGCAGTTTGGTGATGATCTGTGCATTTTCCAGCATGATGGAGCTCCATGTCACAAAGCAAGAGTGACGAAGCGGTTCGAAGATCATTGCATTGAAATTTTGGATCCATGGCCAGGCAACTCCCTGATCTCAATCCCATTAAGAACCTGTGGTCAGTCCTCAAAAGGTGAGTAGACAAGCAGAAGCCCTCAAATTATGATCAACTCCAAGAACTAATAAAGCAAGAATGGATCGCCATCAGTCAGGATTTGGCCCTGAAGCTAACAGCATGCCAGAGCGAATTGCAGAGGTTATGAAGAACTATGGTCAACACTGTAAATATTGACTCATTATATTTGTTCCAAATAAAAGCAGTTAAAACTTATTATATGCTTATCATTGTTTTTCAGTATACCATCGAAACAAAATAATCTACAAATACTGAAGCAGCAAACTTTGCAAAACACAAAATTGATGTCACTGCAAAAACTTTTGGCCATGATGGTTGTTATGTACAGTCATGGGCCATGACTGTACATAACAACCATTTGTAACAAAAGAGATTAGGATTTACCGAGCCTCCACATACCATAGGCTACAGTTTAGACACGCTTCAACTAAAACACGCGTAAACCCGTTTAATAATGTAAATATCAGTCGGTCCCACTTCAGTATTAAAGTTACATTACAGATGACTGTATCAGCATATGACTCTACGAACAAACAAAGGACATGACAGTACGCCCGTTCAGTCTTTAACTTCACAGACAACATGACGTTTGAGGAAGTTGAAAAGTCATTTGAAAAGTTGTATCTGATTAGAAAAGTTTGTTTACCTTCGAGTCCTCCGCGTACACGACGTGTGGCCAGAGTATCCATCGCGGTTCATTTTTATAGTGAATAAATCCGCTTGCTACAACAGAGGCCACAAGACCCGCTCCAACAGCTCGACCACACCCTGTATTTCTGAGAGACCAGAGACGTCTTACTGTACTCCGCCAACTAACGCCTAACTTGGTCCAAGTCGCCATTACTCTTCGGGAAGTTTTTATCGGTCTGCTTTGGTCGATAGTGAAGTTAGAGTGATAAGACGCTGTGATGTGGCGCCCCCATCAGACTGAGAGCATCTGTACACTACTTGCCTGACGCTTGGACTGTACAGTCATTGAAGTCGCATCTGCAGAGTTGTAAAAGTGCATTAAACAAGGTTGATGTTTTAGTCGTTTTTAGTCATAATGGTTTGTTGCCACGCCGTGTATATTCTGGCGTAATGAAACATGACGTCTTATTAGAAATATATTACTTTATACATATAATGACGGTGTTCCACACATTACAGATCAACAACTAAATAAAATGCTTAACCGCTTAACATTTAGCCTAATTTAAATAGTTTAAGTGAAATACTTCGTGTGGCATATGGGAAAGTAAAACTACTTTAAATAGACTGTGGGAATTTATGACTGTAGTATAGCTGATGATGCGAGATGAGAAGGAGAAAAGGATGGGACGAGGTAGAAAGTCCTAATTCTGAAACACAGAACAGCAGGTAAAAAACCTTTTAATCATATGACAACACACCAGCTACATCAAAATACAAAATATGATTTTTTGATTTTTATATATATAAAAAAAATGCCTTTACTTGGTCAACAATGTCGTCCACGTTACCCGAAAGTAATAGGGCGAGCCTTCACATGGGACCTACAGTGGAAGTCGTAAAAGACACCTAGAATATACTGTCATTGTCGCGTTAAACCAATATAAAATATAAAACGTTTAGTAACTCAAGAGCGTAAATCAGTCACACCTGTGTTAATTTTACATTAAATTATGACTACACAAATGTAAATTCAAACATTTGTAGTTTTTTTTTACTCTCAAACTACACTGCATTTCCCACAGGCCTTTGCGACATGGGCGTGTTAGTCAATGTCGTCTCCGTTGCCCATAACGTAAGTTGAAGAATGAGCCAGTGAGAGAAAGGGACTGCGAATCACATAGAAGAATTTGTTTTAGTTTCCTCAAATGATGTTCATTTGAAAGTATTTCGAGACTTCGTAGGTGTGTTTAGGTTTTGTACAGTTGTTATGCTTAGTTAGAGACCTCCGTGAGTTGTTTGTCTATGTTTAATAACTGATTAATGTGAGGCTCATCCGCTAGTCGGTTAGCAAAGCGCCTCTGCCACTGCGATGATGGAAACTTGAGCAGCTCAAAGCAAACACTCATCCAGCTCCCCAGACCACCCAAACACAGTGAGTTTTACTTTTAAAAATACACGTTTAGCAACGGTTAATGCGGTGCTGCCTTACTAATTCCCATACCTGCCGTTTTTGTTTAGCGGATCAGTTGCTAACGTACTAGCTGAACAGATTTATTACTTTGTTTTGGGTCTTTGTTGCTTGCAGAGGTCTCATACGTAAAAATAACTAATATTCATACGGATAGTCTGTTCGATTTATACAGACAAACTGCAAATGTCCCTGTTGTATAGTAGTCTTAACTGATGTTTTTCCTTCTATAGTGAGTTATGAAATCTCTCTCTCTTTTCCAGGGACCTCTGTGCCAGGCAACAAAATGCAGACCATAAAGTGTGTTGTTGTTGGTGATGGTGCAGTGGGAAAGACCTGCCTGTTGATCTCCTACACTACTAATGCGTTCCCAGATGAATACATTCCTACGGTTTTCGACAACTACAGCACTCAGACCTGTGTGGATGGCCGTGCCGTCAGCCTCAACCTGTGGGACACGGCGGGTCAGGAGGAGTACGACCGCCTGCGAACCCTCTCTTACCCGCAGACGCACGTCTTCATCATCTGTTTCTCTGTGGCCAGCCCTTCCTCTCATGCCAACGTCCGGCATAAATGGCACCCGGAAGTGTGCCACCACTGTCCTGGTGTGCCTGTGTTGCTGGTAGGCACTAAGAGAGACCTGCGAGGGGATAAGGAGACTCTGGAGAAGCTGAAAGAGCAGGGGATGAGTCCAACCACTCCACAGCAGGGCAGCGCATTGGCCCGCAGCATTGGTGCGGTGCGATATCTGGAGTGTTCAGCCCTTTTGCAGGAGGGGGTCAGAGAGGTCTTCAACGAAGCAGTCAGGGCCGTTCTCTACCCCAATGCCAAGAAGCATGCCAAGAAATGTGTGCTGTTATAACTACGTGAGGGTGTGTGCTTGAGAGAGATTTTATGAAGGGTGGAATGTAAGTGTCATGTGATTGTCTCTGCAAAGGTGTGTTGCTACCACTTTATGTTTGTATTTCTACACTACAGTTAGCAATAAGTGCACAGACTGTTAATAAGAGAGACTGTGTGCTGGTGTATTTGTGCTTCAACTTTATGTATGTATCACCTAAGACATAAATACGGTGTTGTAATCTAAAGTCAGGCAGACCAGGGCAGTGGAGTGGATTTGTCTGAAGGACTATAGGCATCAATGACTTCTACCTTGCTGTAGAGCCTTAAAAACCCCAGCATATTTTTAGGAATCACTCAGAGGATATTTCATGCACCAAAGTGTAAATTCGGTCTAAATTCAGACTGGATGTCTTATGAAGGTGCCGTCTTTCCCGTACCGCATCACTAACACAATTAGGAGGGCTCACAATCCACCTGATATGCATGGTATTTTAATTTGAGATCCTTAGGCTTGATGACCTACGTATACCACAACATGCCATTGTCTTGTATTGTTGCCTTTGTGGGGTTGATTGACTTTTAAATCAGGAAATTCTGTGGAATCCCAGCGTGCCTTTAGTGCTTGGCCCCTTCTCTGACATCTCATAAACTCCTTCCTCTCTGCTCATTATATCTAAGGTGCTACTTTGGGTGTCAGTTGACATTTATTGCTGGAAAGGGCTGCTGAAAGTTTACAGAGAGCTTTTGTAGCTTACCTGCCTTCTATAAGAGCTGTAAATGAAGGGATATAGTGCTGTTTTATAACACTCTTGAGGTAGAAATGAAGATCGTTTGTATTTGGATCATTGTGCCTGAATCCTCACAATTTACAACCCTGTTTTAGAAACTGAAGTGCCACTAATATTTGTATTATTTGTATTTTACCCTGAATGTTGATTCACTCCAATGAAGTGACCTGATAAGAACTGATGGAGGAGATAAACACTGTCTTTCATCTCCGTTATACAATGAAACATCCAGACTGTAGTTAATGTACACAATAACTCAGAACATTAATTTCATTCATACATTCATTTGGGTCCACATTTAAATTTTATATATTGAATGTCTTCTTTTTATATGATAAACATCAGCTATTTACCTTTCCTTTTTTTAAGCTAAAGGCTGCTTTCTCAACAATTTTGTTTATAGGACATCAATAACACACCAACAATTGGCCCCTTTGTATTCCTTTTTTTTTTAAGCTGTTTTTATTTCTTGAAACTCATTATTTTAAGAATATACCTCCACTTGCATGAGAAAATAAACCAGTTTTAAAGTAAAATAGAATGGTTGGTTTCTGTTCTTTGACCTCAGATTTGTTCATGACGTTCTGCGTAAATGCAGAGAGAAAGAGGGAATGAGAAAGAACAAGTGGGAGAAAGAAAGAACAGCTGCATCTCTGAGATTCTTTACAATGCTTTCACAGATAAACAAAACCATCAGCTGGGTATGTGTGATTTGTGTTGAGGCATTGTTAGACTAACGGTCTAATGTTTAGGTCTGAATGCTTAACATTTGTTTTAGGATGGGATGTCTTAGTTGGTACGTCTCACGTTCATGGATGATGTAACATTTTAGTGTTTGGTCTCTCAACCCACAACTGATTCCATCAAACCACTTCAAGATTAAAGCAAAAAAGGCTAATAAATTATCTTAAATATATTTTTATATTTATTCATATTCATTAATATATAAACCATTTATATTTTCATATAGGTGATGTACAACTAGAAGAAAAGTGGTTCGTTGGAATTAGACGTGCCGGTGTTCAGTAATGCGATATATCACAGTAATTAATATGCACGATATTGTTATCGTGGGCACTTCTAAATACTGTGAATAATTATTTATCATTTTAAGAATACTATTCCCATTAACTGGTCAAAATGCACAACAAGAACTAATACTTGCATTTTTTTTTTAAACAAAGATTAATAACCTCTGTAGCAAATGTAGCTATTGCTCATTGTTAATGTTAATGCATAAACTAAGATTAACTAAAGAGGTCTTATTGTAAAGTGATACCTATTGGTCTTTATAGTTCTTTAATCTTTGTAAAGCTTTTAACTTTAGATATTTTTCTGTATTGCTTTATTGTATTTAAATGTTAAGTTATTTTGTTATAAAAAGGTTATTTAAACTGTTATACTGTATAATGACCACTTTTTGAAACTTAATTGCAGTACCTTGATAATACCGTACACCGTGATAAAGGCATGAGCAATTAATCGCAACAAGAAAATCTAAAACCGCAATATCCCTAGTTGGAATATGTAATATAAGAATAATTAATTCTGAATTTTTCATCAAAATAAATATTTTTTAAATCATAAAAATATTGTATAATGCATGTTAATATTAAGAATGTTACTTTTTTATTATTAATCAATAACTTTTGCTGTGCCAACCAATGCTACAATCTGTGTTGGCACAATTGCATTACATTACTTTAGTCATTAAAGGGAAAGTTGATCTAAAAATAACAATGCTATAAAATGTTTTTATCCATACAGTGGAAGGCTTTTGCCTAAGAACAATTTATTCAATATTGTTACAGACAACATTCTGCTGTGTTATTTCCAAAATACAAGTAATTCCATGATATCGTTTTAGTTCATTTCAAAAGGTCTATTTCTGAGCCTCTTGGAGTCTTGCTTTTACTTTGTTCTATTTTATTATAGTTAAATGAGTTTAGTTAAGCGATCTATGATCCTTTCATTAGCTGCATCTTTAGATCTGCAGGGGGAGCCAAACAAACCGGATCGGCTCTGAACAAAACAAACAGAATCGAAACGTCCTCATCTGCTGCGCCCGCGCATGTAGCAGCAGTAGCTGCTGCTCATTCATTGTTGACGCAAAGTAGTTTGAGTTATTTATATCTACACATTAAATAAACGAAACTTGCCTATAATAATCTCGAACGTCTAGCGCGCATGCTTTCACGCGTTCGTTTTTCGCTATCTGCTAAGAGCTAATCGACCGGGGTCAGGAAGATCCTCCTTCGGCCAAATTCTCAATCGAGCCCGAGGATCCAGAGGCCTTCGAGTCGGATAACAGCAACTGAAGATCAGGTACCGTACTCTCAAAGAATATAATTCTGATTTCATAACAGTGTCTTCAAATTTACATTAAAGTAAAAGAAAACAAAAGTGGAACTGAAAGGGAGGCGTGTGAGAGAGTAAAAAAAAAAAAAAACTGAAGCAGCGCATGTTTTGCTAATCTTAATTCTCTTGTGTTGTCACCGGAAAATTAAGTATAACGTTACTCCAGTAATTTCTGTATAAACTGAGTTACCTTGATGTGCTGTTCAGAAATCGAATTTGATTTATTTGTAGATTTTTCTGTAACGTTTTAGGTTTAGTTATCTGAGGGTGTTGTGGTCAAATCCATAAGGCTACAGGTTCGAGTCCCAAAAGGGGAGTTCTAATAAAAGTGAATACTAAATGACTTGCATACCTGACTGTGCCAGAATAATAATATCCATGAAGTCTGATTTGGCGGGTTGATGAATGATATGTTGTTGTTGTTGTTTTGTGTAGAATGTCGGACTCTGACAGCGATGAGGACCAGGACCGGCCCTTCCAGCTTACAGGGTTTCTGTTTGGAAACATCAATGAGAATGGACAGCTGGAAGATGACAGTGTGCTGGATATGGTAAGAGAGCAAATCCCTGCTCTTGATGCAGGAAATCAATGATCTAAAATTGCTATGAAATGCCAATAAACCACATCTATTTGCATTTTAAATCTCATTTTGCATACTGTATATATGCTTGTTGTGTACTGTCTCTTTTTCTCTATCAGGAGTCAAAGAAGCACCTAGCTGGTCTGGGCTCTCTGGGTTTGGGTTCACTTATTACAGAGATCACTGCCAGTGAGGATGGCACAGATGAGCAAGAGCAAGACCAGAGCAACACTGATGCAGAGGGTGTGTCTGTGTTCCTGTAACTTTACTAAATGTGTACAGATTTGTGTGTGTGAATGTAGGATTTGTGTGTGTGAATGTAGGATGGGTAAGGAGCACAGACGATGCAGTTGATTACTCCGATATCAGTGAAGTTGCAGAAGATGAAACCCGCAAATACAGACAGGCAATGGGCAGCCTCCAGCCATCACGGAGAACAGGTACACACAGGCTCAACTGGTGTCAAACACACTGATGCATATGCACAACTACATTGCTGACATGTGTATTTTGGTATGCAGATGAAGAGGAAGATTACGATGCTGATTGTGAGGATGTTGATGCCAAACTCATGCCGCCTCCCCCTCCCCCTAGTCAGCCCACCCCTGCAAAGAAAGAAGACACGCCAACTCAGAACAGCAATGGTAAATGAGACTTGTGATTGATGAGGAATCAGTCTGAATGTTGTGTGTGCTGTTCTTATTTCTTTTCATCATTTTTAGTGACTGATGAGGGTGATGGCATTATCCTACCTTCCATTATCGCTCCGTCATCTTTGGGCGATAAGGTTGATTTCAGCAGTTCATCAGACAGTGAGAGTGAGAGTGATCGGCCGTCTCAGGGTTCAGGGACAGAGGGAAAGGCAGGGTGTCTTACCCTCCCTCTTGCGGGCATTATGCAGAAAGATGCGGCTAAAGCCCTGCCTGGAGTCACAGAGCTGTTCCCTGAGTTCAGACCTGGAAGGGTGAATTTTACACATTATCTCATTTGAATTATTAACCAATCAATTACAGTGTTTCACGCTGAGTATTAATGTTTTGGCTTAGGTGTTGCGGTTCTTGCGGTTGTTTGGTCCTGGTAAGAACATGCCGTCTGTATGGCGAAGTGCTCGCAGGAAACGAAAACGGAAGCAGAGAGAGCCACACTCAGACGTGGCTACAGGTGACAATGAATCACAGCCACTTGAGCCAGGGGCTTTGAAAAAATCAGGATGGGACTATGAGTATGCACCACCTCCACCACCGGAGCAGTGTCTGTCAGATGATGAGGTAAACCAGACATATGCAACATTTCATGTCCACTTGGCCCCTTCATTAAATAGGCCTATGTTATGATGAGATCAGAAAGAAGACAGTCTGTTTCTATGTGTCTGTCTCTCTGCAGATAAATATGATGGCTCCGGTGGAGTCTAAGTTCCTGCAAGTATCTGGTGAAGGTGATAAGGTTTCTGAGGTGAGGCCAAGGGTGGCTGAATGGCGTTATGGACCAGCACAGCTTTGGTATGACATGCTTGGTGTCCCAGAGGATGGCAGTGGCTTCTATTATGGGTTTAAACTCCGAGAAGACCAAAAGCAAGACAGTACTGAAACGGAGGCTAAACCTGCCAACCCTCCAGCTGCTGAACCAGTCAGTGAACAGGAACCACACCAAGAAGCACATTCTGAGGTCTGTGTAGTTTTTGGTGAATGAATTTAAAACAGTTAAAAATAGTTTTCATGACTTGAATTAAAGCTGAAATAAAGTATAAATATTGGAAAGAAAACTGAAATGAAAGCTAGAAACTCAGCCTTGGCAAGTAAATAAAATAAAAAAACTACATAGAAGTATTCTATTTAATTCTATATAAAAAATAATATTAATTACAATAATAATATATAATCTTTTTTTTATTTTTATCTGCATTATTTTTATTGTAAGAGCAATACAGACAATTGTAACTTAAATGTGCATGGGTTTCATTCGCTTCCAGTTATTTTACCTGTTTAAAAGAAGTCCACTCTTTTATAGCTGTTTTATATCTTGTTGTTTTAATTTATTATCGTAATCTTCAACACACTGGTTTGTAGCACAAATTACCATTGTACACTTTGCTCTAGGTATTTACCTGTAGCTATTAATGAATTGTGTCTCACCAGAGATGGGGACTCGAGTTTGAGACTCGGACTCGAGTGCGACTTAAGTCGCACAAACAGTGACTTCAGACTCGACTTGAGACTCGTCCTCGAAAGACTTCAGACTCGACTCGGACTCGAGCTCCGGGACTCGTGAACAATGTTAATTTTTAGTAAACGTCAGATGAGCTCGCTGTAAGAGTTGTGACGTTCGCGAACGAACCGATTCTTTTGAACCGCTCATAAACATGAACGATGGGAGCCGAGTCACGGCTGGAGGGGAGCAGTTCTTTCTGTCGCTCTTTTTTCCTATGCGTGTTTCAGAGCGCGTGTTTCACACAGATGCACACAAATGAGCTCCTCCGCGAGACAGAACAGTTATAGGGGGAGGGGCGCACCCAGCGCAGGCCAACCCTTTATAGCGTGATGATATTAGTTATTAGTTGTGCACGCATCCTTCACGTGAGTACTCCAGTGGAAAAAAACCTGCGTGCCTCTGTCATTGGGTAGGAGCGGAGCCATGACGTTTTGCACAGATATTCATTGCAGCCCACTTTGTTATTGTTCATTGACTTGAAGGGGCTGATGTCCTATTTGCAAAGTTTACAGTAGTAATAGTATGTAGACATTTCCATTTTATTTATTCTAATTTTATCTACTTTAAATATTTTTGGTTCTCTATCAAAATGTTCTTGTGTGATAACAATGTTCTTGTGTGGAAGAGTTAGTAGTAAAAGCTGTTTTGCACAGAAATTCATTGGAGCCGGCTTTGTTTTTGATGTTTATTTGTGAGTAGGTATTGTATGAATAACATAAGTCAGCGTAGCTTTGTTCATTCTTAAGCCAGACAAGAGGTGTGCAGCTATACAGCCAGGACAGACAGAAGGCCATTACTGAATCCATAAATGCAAAATACAGATATTAACTTAAAAGTAAAGCATTCTTGGTGTTTTTGTTTTGTTTACACTGATTATTTACCAAAATCAAAGTTGATATTGTATGCTAATAGATAGAGTTGTCATAATAACATATTACATGCTTTGAATTCCTTATATATAGCTATGCAGTGTTCTAAGCAGCTTGGATGGGTCGCTGTACGTGATGCAACATTTATTATAACCAGAGACTTAATATAATAAAGAGACTTGAGACTTGACTTGGACTCTAGCTCAGAGACTTGAGACTTGACTTGGACTCTAGCTCAGAGACTTGTGAGCATCTCTGTGTCTCACACATTTAATAAAAATAGCTTACTTCTGAATTGCAAAATAAGGAGTGTAGAAATGTTTTGTATACTTTTTTTTAAATTCACAATGAAATTAAAGGCACAGTAAGTAACAACTTACAACTAAATGAATCTTATGTGTGCATCTGTCTGTGGGTAATAGCAGGAGGAGGATGTGTCTCCGAAGCAGGATGAGTTGTTTTTAATGGTGACCCAGCTGCAGTGGGAGGATGACATCATCTGGAATGGAGAGGATGTGAAACACAAGGGCACTAAGACTCAGCGTGCTAGTCTGGCTGGGTGGCTGCCTACTAGCATGACCCGTAACGCCAATGCTTACAACGCTCAGCAGGGTAAGAGAACATAGCCATAATGCAACACAAAACGGAGAAGGTCACACTGACAGTGCATCACATTAAACACATATTCATAGACACACGCTGACTGGTCTGTGGAATAAATGTATGTTTTCCAGGTCTAAGTCGCAGTAACTCTCAGTTGGTTCCCCCAACCCCACCACCCTTGGCCAAAACTCCGTCCATATCAGGCTCCAAGAGGGACAAACATAATCATGATCATCAAGGTACTGTCCTGTTTGTTCTGTGGTCATTTTTAAAGTTTGGCAGATCCTGTGAGGTTAATATGAAGCATATCCACTCTTTGGGTCTCAGAATAGAACAAACTGAATTTGTATTTTCTTACAGTCTCTCATGAGGATGACACCCCGTGGTTCTCCATATTCCCGATTGATAACGAGGAACTTGTTTATGGACGTTGGGAAGACAACATAATCTGGGATGACCAGAACATGGACCGCCTCCCTTCTCCTCCTGTTCTTACTCTTGACCCCAATGATGAAAATATCATACTCGGTATTATATGTAATATTTTATACTAACTTCACTTGTGTCTTTACAACAGTGGTTTTGAACCTTTTTGTGGCCAAGGCCATCTACTGTTTACAACAACAGTCATTGCCCCATGACATTTTTTTTATTTTTTTTTATGATTTGCAGGATAAGAATTAAGAATAAAGATTAAAAATATATTTTTACTCTCCATTTCTGCTACTTAAAATAATAATAATAATAATTATATATATATATATATATATATATATATATATATAAATATATATAAATATATATTATGCTGGTTTTGACAATGTTACTGCCCCTTAAATTATTCAAAAAATTGTGTCTTTCTTCTGTTGAGCACAAAAGGAGATATTTAAGACTGTTGGTAATAAAACAATTGACAGTAACCAGTGACTTCCATAGTAATTCAAAATATCTTATTTTTTGCTCTGCAGAAGAAATAAACTTACACAGGTTTGGAACAGTTTGAGGGTGAGTAAATGATAATATAATTTTAATTTTTGGGTGAACTATTCCTTTAGGTCATCTTAAGGTCCCTAGTGGGCACCGGGGGTTGAGAACCTCTGATTGAGAACCTCTGATTTAATTCAGATTAAAGGGCCATTAACAGAACCATGTGGAACCTCCCATTCCTCTTCTACACCAAAAATATGCGAGTGTACATGGAACCGATTATTTGACTTTGATCTGTATTTACAGAGATTCCAGATGAAAAAGAGGAGAGAGCCTCTCATTCACCCTCCAAAGAAAACAAGAAAGAGACAGCACTGAAAAAAAGTCGCATTCTTTTGGGAAAGACTGGTGTCATCAAAGATGAACCTCAACAGGTAAGAGGAAGATGAGGAAAAGATGTGGCATAAGGAAGAGAGAGCGAGTATATGGAAAGAGGATGATGTGTGTCATGTGTCATGTGTCTCTTGTTTAGAATATGTCCCAACCAGAGATTAAAGATCCTTGGAATCTGTCAAACGATGAGTTCTACTACCCCAAACAGCAGGGGCTTAGGGGCACTTTTGGAGGAAACATCATCCAGGTAGGACATTTAAACTAAGGATGTGAATGGCGACTGATCTGGAATATTTAGTCCCTGTATGTCCTGGGCATGTGCATAGCTCACTGTGGAATGACCCTCTTAAAAAAGTGTTTGCATAAATTTGTGTCTGTCTGAAGGAACCCTTAAATGGGCAGAAACAAGTACATGCCTGTCCATTTATAAAATTAGATTTTTAGTGCCATTTTCCAATAAAACTGACTCAAATAATACCATTAATATTATTAATATGTTTTATTAAATATGAAATCATCTTTTCTAATTGGCTGTGCCTTTTTTTTTCTTTTTTCTTTTTTCTTTTGTCAACATTTCTTTTGTCAGCACTCCATTCCTGCTGTTGAGTTGAGGCAGCCCTTCTTCCCCACTCACATGGGACCTATGAAACTACGGCAGTTCCATCGACCCTCCCTTAAGAAGTACTCATTTGGCGCGCTGTCCCAGCCTGGCCCACACCCAGCCCAGCCTCTCCTCAAACACATCAAGAAGAAGGCTAAGGTAGACTGAAACAAAGAATTCCGTGTGTGTTTGTGTGTAATATACATTGGCCTATTAAAGTTCGCACTTGTTCTTCATTTGTCCTGTTATATATAAAATTCTCTCAGATGCGAGAACAGGAACGTCAGGCATCGGGTGGAGGGGACATGTTTTTTATGCGCACAGCTCAGGATCTGACAGGCAAAGACGGAGACCTGATTTTGGCCGAATATAGCGAGGAATATCCTCCCCTTCTCATGCAAGTTGGAATGGCGACCAAAATCAAGAACAACTACAAAAGAGTAAGTCACAAATTCAAACTTACCACTGGGAGATTTAATGGTGACTTGTCATATAATGTGAGGGTCGATAAAGAGCACACATTGATGGACTTGGCCTTGATCTAGCTCTGGGTCTAATTGATCTGAGTTTTAATTTATTCTGGATAATAAGTTTTGTTCTGGATTTGGGTATCAGAATCTGATCACCCTTGATAATAGCATTGTTAATGTTTCTATCTGTAGAAACCAGGTAAAGACACAGGAGCACCTGACTGTAAGTACGGAGAGACCGTTTACTGCCACACTTCACCATTCCTGGGATCACTGCACCCTGGACAGCTACTGCAGGTGACATACAAACACACTTTTGTCCCAATTCTGTAACTCTGCATCAAGTGCTTGTTTTCTTAAACAAGTCCTTATATTGTCATGCCTTATGAATTATGTTGTAATTTTGTGTGTGTCACAGGCCTTTGAAAATAACTTGTTCAGAGCTCCCATCTACCTACATAAGATGCCCGAGACTGATTTCCTGATTATTCGGACAAGGCAGGGCTATTTCATCCGAGAGCTTGTGGACATATTTGTTGTGGGTCAGGAGTGCCCTCTCTATGAGGTGCCAGGACCCAACTCTAAACGAGCCAACACACACATTCGGGATTTCCTCCAGGTAGCACTGGCACCCATCCCTGCCTCCCTATTTTATTCTAGTTGTGTGTTAACAAGTACCATAAGAAGTAATGTATGGATAAGTAGATTTTTGAAAATATAAAGGCTGATTACGTAGGAGAATAGTAATTTAAGTCGACTACTTGGTGTATTTTACATCTTCAGTTGTATGTGCAAATTACAGTAGCATCGAGCCTTGTGGGACACCTATAGAAGTTTGAAATACTGATCTTGTTTGAAGGGCCTCTGGTGTTTAATTGGAGTATATTTAAGTCATTTCTTTCTCTCTGTAGGTGTTCATCTATCGTCTGTTTTGGAAGAGTAAAGATCGTCCTCGTCGTATACGTATGGAGGACATAAAGAAAGCATTTCCCTCTCACTCTGAGAGCAGCATCCGCAAACGCCTCAAACTCTGTGCTGACTTTAAACGCACAGGTGCACTTACACCCTCTACAATGCACACACATTCATCTTAAATCAAATAACACTAACTTTCAGTACAAGCTGAGCTTTACCTACTGAAAATTTCATTAAGAAATGTTTTAAATGTGTAAGGAATATAGAACAGGAAAAAAGTGTGTTTTGTCAGAAAGGAGAATTGACAGATGCAGGAAGTATGTTTCTTGGTACTGGGAAGGTAGGACAGGAACAGACAGTTCTGATAAGGACATAATTCTTCCTTATCCTTGTTTCACACACACTTGTTCCCAGGTCCACACAGAATGACATGAATCCAAGCATAAAGGTCTGCAGCATAAACACTGAATGTCAAAAGCACCATGCGAGTCTGCAATTCATGTATAACCGATACAGTTTGTGTGATACTACTGATAAAACTAGTTAGAGAGAAAGAAGCGAGTGTGGAGGTCCAGTTAGACTTCTCTCCTCTGTCCTGTACTGAAGCTGTTTCATGCACATCTTTCAGGAATGGATTCTAACTGGTGGGTGCTAAAACCTGATTTTCGGCTTCCTACCGAAGAGGAGATCCGAGCGATGGTCTCTCCAGAGCAGTGTTGTGCGTACTACAGCATGCTGGTGGCAGAGCAGAGACTAAAGGTTTGCACATGCAAGCTCCATATCTCTATGTGCATGATTTTCTTCCAGATCCACGCCAGCTAATGTACACTGTTCTCTCTCCCAGGATGCTGGTTATGGTGAGAAGTCTTTTTTTGCACCCGAGGAAGAGAATGAAGAGGAATTCCAGATGAAGATTGATGATGAGGTCAGAGGGTTAATGAGTACATTTGAATACTGTATTTGTGATGGAGTTAGTCAGTTTTATATGGTTTGATTTCATTCATGTGGTATGATCAGGTACGCACTGCCCCATGGAACACAACTCGGGCGTTCATTGCAGCCATGAAGGGGAAGTGTCTCCTGGAGGTCACAGGGGTCGCTGACCCCACTGGATGTGGAGAAGGATTCTCGTATGTTAAAATCCCTAACAAACCTACACAGCAGAAGGTACATGCTTTCTGACCATTTAGCACAGCTTCTAGCAATTAAATGTTTCACACACCCTCATTTGAAACAATGTGTTTCCTGTTTTTTTTTTCTCAGGATGATCGAGAGCCCCAGCCAGTGAAAAAGACAGTGACAGGGACTGATGCGGATCTGAGACGTTTGTCCCTCAAAAATGCCAAACAGTTGCTCCGCAAGTTTGGAGTTCCTGAGGAAGAGGTGACGCTAAAACTAACAAACTACTCAAAGATACCGCCTCTGAATAAACTAATCACTTTATAGTTATCTGAGAAAGTGCTGTGTGTTTTTGGTGGTTGTTTTTTCTTTTTTTTTTTTCAATATTATTAACTTTATCTCTTATGATTTGAATGTTTATTGGTGGTAAAATCCTCTTAATGCTATAATATGTATGTGTGTATTTAGATAAAGAAACTGTCCCGTTGGGAGGTGATCGATGTTGTGAGGACCATGTCGACTGAACAGGCTCGTTCAGGGGAGGGGCCTATGAGTAAATTCGCTCGCGGGTCTCGATTCTCTGTAGCAGAACATCAGGAACGTTACAAAGAGGAGTGCCAGAGGATCTTTGACCTGCAGAACAAGTGAGAGCCTGAGAGAAACGAGCAGAGTTCTCTGCTTTTCATTCTGCACAGTCACACTCAAAAAATGTTTTGCAGAAGTCAAGTCACCTTTATTTATAAACTGCTTTTAACAATACAGATTGTGACAAAGCAACTGAACAGGGCTGTCATCATCCAGCCTGGTTCAGTTGAAATAGTATTCAGGTCGACGGTATCACTGGAAATTTAGCAGTAGCTCTGGTTATACCAGTTAGGTTATCAAAATGGCTACGTAAAATGAATATGACCGTTTTGATTAATGTTAAAATGCTCTTGTGTATGTAAAACGAGTTGTTGTGTGTATTTTTGTGTTTCAGAGTATTGGAGTCCACAGAGGTGTTATCGACGGACACCGACAGCAGCTCAGCGGAGGACAGTGATTTTGAGGAGATGGGCAAGAACATTGAGAACATGCTGCAGAATAAGAAGACCAGCTCTCAGCTGAGCAGAGAGAGAGAAGAAGAGGAGAGAAAAGAACTGCAGCGGATGCTGATGGGAGAGGACAATGAGAGAGAGAGAGGCCGTAAAGAAAGACGCAAAGGCTGTACGTGTGTGTGTGTGTGTGTGTGTGTGTGTGTGTGTGTGTGTGTGTGTGAAATCGAGCTTGGCAGTACCCAGATTGTTGTCTGTCTCTGTATCTAATAACTCCGCATCTGTTTGTGCATTGTAGCAAGTGCCCTTTCCACCAGCTCTCACAAGGATGATGACGCTTCCTCCGTCACTAGCCTGAACTCTTCAGCAACAGGGCGAAGGTTGAAAATTTATCGCACCTTCCGTGATGAGGATGGCAAAGAGTATGTTCGCTGTGAGACCGTTCGCAAACCGTCTGTTATTGACGCTTACTTGCGGATACGTACCACTAAGGATGATGATTTCATGTAAGTGTCTATTTGCCTACTCAGTGGACTTACTGTAATACCATAAGTTTAATAGTTGATACGAGTACACACTAATAGATAATATAGTATTTTATTTAAAAAGGTAAAATAATCATAAAAATCATGTCTATGTGTCTGCAGTCGCAAGTTTGCATTGTGTGATGAGCAGCACAGGGAGGAGATGAGAAAGGAACGGCGAAGAATTCAGGAGCAGCTGCGGCGCCTCAAACGAAACCAGGAGAAAGATAAATTTAAAGGTCCGCCTGAGAAAAAGGCGAAGAAGGCCAAAGAACGACCAGACCTGAAGGTGCAAAATTAGAAATGATCCTTGTTTCTCACAGCTTCTGAAAGTGTCCTCCTGTAAATTAAATCAACGCATGATATTTTCCTTCATAGACTGATTCAAATGTTTTTGGTGTCCACAGCTGAAATGTGGAGCTTGTGGTGCTATTGGTCATATGAGGACCAATAAGTTCTGCCCATTGTACTACCAAACCAATGCCCCGCCCTCTAATCCGGTGGCAATGACAGAGGAGCAGGAAGAGGAGCTCGAGAAGACTGTGATCCACAATGACAATGAAGAACTTATCAAAGTGGAAGGAACCAAGATTGTGCTTGGAAAGCAGCTCATTGAGAGGTAAAACAAACGTGATAGTGGATGGATAATCTGTTTGTAAACTTTTTTTTTTTTTTAATCAATGCCAAAATATGAACAGGAGGTTCAAAATGTATAGTTTACTTGAAAGTGTACGTGCCATTTATAACATGTTTCTCTTAACCATCTTTGACCTTCACTGGCTTTTAAAATAGGTCCATGGTCAGTGTTAAAGTTAATTATTAATAATAAAAAAGTATTTTTTTTTATCGAAATATATTTTTTTTTATCGAAGCTGAAAAAATATATAAACATCAAATAAAAAATGTAAACGTAAAAAAAAAACAAAGATTAGAAGTGTTTCCCAGGCAAAACTTAACTAAAATACAACTGAAACTGAAATACAGAGTAAAGGTATATATTTATATAATGAATAAATTATATAACTAATAAAAATTACAAAAGCACTGTGGCTGTAAATAACTAAAATGAAAACTTTACATGTAATTCAAAATAATAATAAAAATAAACAAATTAATTTAAAATACATATACTTATGCTTAATAATGTATAAATTAACTATATATTACTATTTGTAACTACCAAAATACTGTTTAAGATGTTTGTTGGTAATGTAATGCATGGCTTGTCACATTGTAAATCACCGTCTTAAAAGTTTTGTCAGCTGTTTAAATCATTTGTATGCTCATTTGCTAAAATGTTTTAGGATTTGAAGTGTTGTTAGGAATATTAATCCGTAATTAACTTGTTTCTAGTGCTGATGAAGTGCGGAGGAAATCTCTGGTTCTGAAGTTCCCCAAGCAGCAGCTTCCTCCTAAAAAGAAGAGACGTGTGGGGACAACGGTGCACTGTGACTACCTCAATGTAAGAGTATGTTTTAAGTGTTTGTTCTTGTACCGTAGTCATTTACTGGTCCCTATAGACCAGGGGTGTCAAACTCAATTCCTGGAGGGCCGGGGAGTTTTGTTCCAACCCTTCTTCAACACACATCCCATGTAGTTTTCAAATAAGCCTGAAGAACTTGATTAGTTGGATCGGGGTGTATAATTAGGGTTGAATCTAAATTCTGCAGGGCTCCAGCTAGGGGCGTTGCTACACATAAAGCCCTACTGGGGCACAGACCCACATTACTCATATCACTTTTCTTTCTTGAAAGCCAGTTGCATGCAATAAGTGTACAACACAATGAACTAGGCTATACAAACTTAGCTATACATTTTTGGTGTAAATTTAACTGCATGTTTGAAACTCACTGAAACAAACAAAATTAGAGTATAGTCAATTTAGTCACTAGGTAATTACCACACGGCACCCATAGTTAATGCCAACTGTTTTCTGTTGTGACTTAAATAAGAGCTAGAAAAGTAGTAGGCAAGGCAAAGATATTGATATAGCACATTTCATAATTAAAGGAAAAACTAAAATCAATAAAATAACAATAAAATTGATTAAAAATGTTTTACAGCTGTTTAGAATAAAAAAAAGGATACATACCTTGGAATTGGTCATATATTACAGTGCTCATTCAGCAAATGCACAGATAAACAGATGTGTCTTGAGTCTGGATTTAAATGTGGCTACTGCTGGAGCACATCTGATCTCTTCTGGAAACTGGTTCCAACTATGTGTGGCAGAACAGCTAAAAGCAGACTCCACTTGTTTTATAATACTACTTTAAAATCAATTCGAAATGGAAATGGAAAGCCCGGAGGACCCGTGTGATATGCTCAGATTTTTTCATTCTAGACCGAAGAAATCAAAATAAGTTCATAGAATTTACAAACACTTTAGTTTCGTCCAGTGCTTGGAGTGGAAATACAAAACTGCCTGTACTCCTGATGCAGGAGGAAAATTGCGTTTGGGGCGGCGGGATCCCCCTTGGTGGAAATTGTGAGGGCAGCATGCGAGAATGATTTTGTCACAACACTTGCCCGGAACAATGATAAAAAAAAAATTCAGGGTACGCTAAAGTATAAACGTGCTGCTACAGCATACCGGCGCATACCAGCCCACTTCGAATTTCATAATTTTGTTTTAGCCCACCTCAACTGCATGCCGACACTTCTGCTTGAAAGGCTGCGTGTTGCAGTTAAACACACATACATGCGTGGGCATGGATTTCTGCTCTCATGCAGTTAAACTGTGTTGCCTTTACAAGCGTTGATTC
Organism: Carassius auratus; assembly: GCF_003368295.1. NCBI lineage: Eukaryota > Metazoa > Chordata > Actinopteri > Cypriniformes > Cyprinidae > Carassius > Carassius auratus. The sequence goes on along the minus strand of NC_039247.1, from coordinate 13,571,410 downwards.
GGTAGTTGGATATAGATTAATTTCTTAATTCCAGGATTATCAGTTTAAATGAATACACTGACAAATAAAGTAAATTAAAACACAAACTTTAGACTGCCCTGGGGCACAGCAGATTTTACTGGCGCTCCATCCCTTAAGGAAATAAGTTTGACACCCCTGCTATAGACCATGTTTAAGTAATCAACATATGGCAGCTTCTCAGTGTGCCATGGCCATTTATTTGACTTCTCTGCCTTTCTCTCAGCGTCCTCATAAGTCCATCCATCGCAGAAGGACAGATCCCATGGTCACCCTCTCTTCAGTACTGGAGAGCATCATTAATGACATGAGGGACCTTCCTAACGTAAGACACATTCATTCATCTTTACTAGAGATGGAAAACTGCTCTGAGACGATGAGTGAATATGGTGTTTGCCTCTCAGACATACCCGTTTCACACACCTGTGAACAGCAAACTGGTGAAGGATTATTACAAGATCATCACACGGCCGATGGACCTGCAGACGCTGCGGGAAAATGTTCGCAAGCGCATGTACCCTTCACGAGAAGAGTTCAGAGAGAGTGTCGAACTCATCTTCAAAAACAGTGCTACGTACAATGGTACTTTCACGTGACTCATATAGGATCTAGATTTCTTTATTCAGGTAAAGAGACGTAGCCATGATCTGTCTTTATATGCGTTTTCAGGTGCAAAGCATCCTTTAACCCTTGTCAGTCAAGCAATGCTGAGTCTGTGTGATGAGAAACTCAAAGAGGTAGATGTAAATCTTTTACTAGGACACGGACATACTCGCAGGAAGATTTAGGAGTAATTCTTGTTACTCTCTTTGCAGAAAGAGGAGCGTTTGGTTCGTTTAGAGAAAGCCATTAATCCCCTTCTGGATGATGATGATCAGGTGGCTTTCTCCTTCATCCTCGACAACATTGTCACACAGAAGATGATGGTCATACCTGACGTGAGTGATGTTCTTATTCATTATATATTTCCTTGAATTTAAGCATTAGAGGACTAATTTCCTCTTCTTTTAATCATTCATATTTAATGTCTGTCTAGTGTTATTAATTAACTGCAAATCAGTTTGGATGATATTAACTTATTTTATTCTTTTTTTTTCTAATTTCTGTAATGGATTTTTTGTTGTTGTTTGCATGGAATAACAAGTGCACAGATAACAAACCCATTCACCACAAGCTAAAGTTATACAATAATAACTCCCTAATTAAAAAATGAAGTGAATTGCTCTTCCTTAATTAGTTAACATCTCTCTTTCTCTAGTCCTGGCCCTTCCATCATCCTGTTAACAAGAAATTTGTTCCGGACTATTATAAAGTCATCATCAACCCCATGGATCTGGACACACTCCGTAAGGTCAGGAGGATCTGTGTGTGGACGCAAGAAACTTCAGTTAAGATGTGATTTATTTAAGGGTTTCTGAACGTTTTGTTTGCTTTTTTGTGTGTAGAACATCTCCAAGCACAAGTATCAGAACCGAGAGGTGTTTCTTTCTGATGTCGGCCTCATTCACACCAACAGTGTCAATTACAATGGTGAGAAACAGGAGTGTTTTAGTTATGAAAATGTTGTTTCATCATGACTAAAATTGTGATTTTACTTTTGTATATTCTTATTTTTCTTAGGGCCTGATAGTCCTTATACCAAAACAGCTCTGGAAATCGTGAATGTCTGCAAGCAGACTTTAGCAGAGGTACGTGTGTGTGTGTGTGTGTGAGTGATGGATCGAGGGAGCTCTTTTCATGTTTATTGTTTAACTTGCGTTTGAGAAGTTGAATGTGTATCTGTCTTTTAGTATGACGAACACCTGACTCAACTGGAAAAGGACATCTGTACTGCTAAAGAAGCTGCTCTGGATGCTGCAGACCTTGAGAGTTTCGACCCCTTGACCCCTGGACCGTACACGCCACAGGTACACACACAGATCACACTGAGGGCATGATCTCAGGTGTCTCCAGTGTAGTTTCTAACAGGTGAAATGAAGCATGTCAGCATAAGAGATTCTGCCAGAAATCGAACAGAAGGCTTGTATTTCTCTTGTGCATAATCCAAACGTTCTGTACTGCACAGCGGTCTGATTCACATTTCCTCACTGTTCCTGTCTTTTTCTCCTTCCTTCCTTCAACCTATTTGTCTTTCTGTGTCTGGGGCTCTTTCTTTTTTTTTTTTTTTCTTTTTTTTTATTACTTTGTCTTTGCTTCCCTTTCTTTCTTTCAGCCTGATGTGTGTGAGAACAGTGTGTCTGTGAGTTTACAGGCAGACTCTAGTCTGTTAGCTGAGGCTACGCTAATCCCTCCCACCCCTGAGAAAAGAGGGGGGCAGGTATTCCTCTCTCCCTCTCTGCATTCATCTATTTCTCTGTCCATCCATTTTATCATTCATTTTATTGGCTGGCTTGCTTTACCCCTTTAGATATGTCCTCCCACCCACCATCCATCTGTGTGGTTACCCACCCCTGTACCGTGATGGAGTCTGTGATGAATTGTGTGTGCTGCTTGATTAACCCATCTCCATCAGTTATTAAAGGATGTTTAGGGTGCATTTTATAACTGGTCTTTATTGAGCTAAATTCAGAATCTGTCAAGTTTCTTTCAAATTGAGTCTCTTACTAGCAAAGAACAAAACAATATAGTGACATTTGAAAGGTATCTAGCTGAAATGCTTCTTTCAGGAACCATCCCTGCATTTGTCCATCCTCTACTGCATGCGTTTTCTGATTGGTCCTCTCCTTCTGTGTGTCACTTCACTTCCCTAACTTTGTTTTTGTGTGTACGTTCCTAAGGGTCGTCACGGCAGAGGCCGAATGGGCGAGGACGAGTCTGATGTGGACATTGAAGGATTTGAGGAAGATGACGATGGCAAACCTAAAACACCTGCTCCGGTAATTCTCTTGTGGGAAAAAGAAAATGAATTCATTAATCCAGGGGTCTTTAACATGAGAACATCAGTCACCTTTTTCTCCTTATTGTTTGATTTTAAGGAACTCATTATTGTGAACAAAATTAAAATATGCGTTAAGCAATAATATAGTATTAACTCAAAGCAAAAGTCAAAAGGCTGTGGTTCAGCTGAATGTGTCAGTGTCAGAGATTTGAGTGTTGTTTGTTCTTCTAGGCTGAAGAGGGTGATCTGGATGATGAAGACGAGGAGGATGATGAAGACGAGCTCCTCATGCGGCCACAGAGGCGTATGCATAGGGATGAGGAGGAGGAGGATGATGATGAACGCTCACGCCGGCCAGCACAGGCCAGTGTGCTCTACCAGGATCTGCTGATGTCAGATGCAGAAGACGACGCCAGTGAGGAGGAAGGCGATAATCCATTCTCCTGTGAGTCTGTGTGTACTCCTGTGTGTGTGTGTGTGTTCTTGTTTTTGTGACATATCAGGACACAACTCAACACTGTATAATGACATGGGTATGACACAGGTATTACAAGGAGAGGGTGACTTATGAGGACATAACCCATGTCCCCATTTTTCAAAACGCTTATAAATCATACAGAATGAGTTTTTCTGAGAAAGTAAAAATGCACAAAGTTTCCTGTGAGGGTTAGGGTTAGGTGTAGGGTTGGTAAAGGGCGATAGAATATACAGTTTGTACAGTAAAAAAAACATTACGCCTATGGGATGTCCCCACTTTTAACAAAAACAAACTTGTGTATGTGTGTTTGTGTGTGTATACAAGTATTCATGGGATATAATAGCTGTATGTGTAATACTGACTTTACTCTTCATTGAAGCTATCCAACTGTCAGAGAGTGGCAGTGACAGTGATGCTGAACTGGGGCTTCAGGAGAGCACCCGGATTGGACTAGAGCAGGAAGAGAGTATGATGTCTTACGAGGGGGAGGGACCTGATGCGGTAATGCACATGGAGGACAGTAACGTCAGGTCAGAATGCATTCTTGTTCGAGTAAAACCGATGTCATTTCAAATAAAGTCTTGGTTTTGCATCACTCTTCTAGATATGCTACTGTTCTCAGTAACTGCAGGATTCTAGAGTCATTATTGTTCAGTAGCCTACTACACGAGATAATAATAATAATGTTCGTCTTGTACCTCGACAACTTTAGTGAATAATTTTGTTGACATTATTTACATGATTTATAGTACTTCCTAATATGTAGTCCTATGCTATTTTCTGGGGCATATTGGTAATGCCCTCGATCAGCTATTTTCTAGTCATGCTCCATACTGTCATGCTCAGTGACGTGATTGATAATAGATTAATTTATGTTTCTAAAGCATTTCATAGCAACAAGATGATAATCTCACAAATTGGTTTGAATTACTGTTGTAAAGACCAACCAAGTAGGCTCTTTTATTTAATTAAATGCCATGTCTTCTCTGTTTTCACTTTCACTTGTACTTCCTGTGTGCTATAGCTACGGCAGCTATGATGATGGAGACAGCCAGATGCAGAGACATGTGTCCAGCCCCAGGACAGGAGAACAAGATGGAGAGGAGGGGTACGGGATAAGTGAAGAGGAAGAGGAGGAGGAGGAGGAGGACAGGAGAAGAGGTCCTAGTGTTCTCACACAGGCACAGCTCAGTGATGATGAGGAGGACAGTGAAGAATTCCGATCTGTTGGTGGAGACAGTGACCTGGATTCTGACAACTAACATCTGCTTCTTCCTCTTCTGTCACACTGTGTGTAAATGTCCTGGTGGTTATCACGGTGTTGCACATAACTGTATATTTCGTCCCGCTCTTCTGGTTGTGTTTTACTTATTATTTTTATATGACGTATTGATCCTGTTTGAGGGACTCCAGAAACATTTGTGATAAGGAATGCGAGAAATAAATTTGTATGAATCTGACATTAGCACATTGTGATTGTTTTTTTTTCAACCCACCTGCTAGTCTTACTCCTTTTTTGTTAACAATAATCCATTTTTTTCTTTGAACTCAAATCTTGGTAGTTCATCTTGGCAGCTGACATGAAATATATATGGCAGAAATCCATCAATTGATGTTAAATAGAAATAAATAAAAAAGTCCAAGAGTGCACATCAATTTGCACGGCCATAAAAAGCTCAATGTGGGTGCTCTACCACACAAAAATGAGAACAAAGCCTCAAAGTAGGCACACCACAGCTCAAATATTTCTCTATCTCTGGAGCTGTGGTGAGCCTAATTTGAAGTTAAATAGAAATCGAAATAATAAATATACTGACATTATCTAACTGGCTCTTGAGATGGGATGAGGGACACTTTTACTTTTAATTAGATGTAATGTTTATGTGGATTGAAACCTCTTTCATGTTCATCAGTCCTGTGGGATGTGTGTGTGTGTGTGTGTGTGTGTGTGTGAGAGAGAGACCACCACCACCTGATTTATGCTGTTGTTCAAGTTTGTGGTTGGTAAGATTTTGCAATCTTTGTTTTAAGGAAATCTCTCACGCTTCACTATAAGAGATTAAAAGTACTTTATCAAACCATATCTAAAATACAGTAAAAAAAAAAAAAAAAAATGAATGCATGAAATTTTCTACTTGGATATATTTTTAAATGTATTTCTAATATGCTGATTTGGTGATTAATAATAATTTCTAATTAGTATTATTATTATTTTGTTACAAGGAACAGCATTTATTTAAAATATAACTTTTTTATATCATACATTTTGTTTTGTTTTTTTAATTTATGAGCTCTTGCTGAATAGTATTTAGTTTTTGAAACAAAAAAAAATAAACATCTAAAATATGTCAAATAGAATTTCATAATTGTTGTAACTTGGTAACAGTTCATGGCCTCATGTTAGTACATTGAAGAAAAAAAAAAAAAAAAGAGTTTCACATCCTCTACCTGTAGGTGAGTATCTGCGCATGCTCCAGCTCTTGTGTTGGGTGTGTGTAACACCATAAATACCCCAGTCAGGTGCAAAGAGCCTTTTATGCAAGTATCCTTGTGTGTGTGTGGGGACTAAAAGATGAAGGTCTTACTGTACGTGTGTTTTATTTTGTTTGTTACTGATGAAGCAACTGGACAGACAACGAACCGTAAGTGAGATTAAAAGAAGATTGAAATATGTTGCAATGGTTATGTATTGTCTGTTTTACAAATAATCATGATACATTAGATGTAAACTAAAACACTCACTATGGTTTCTGTATGTGTTCTTCAGCTGCCTGTGATAAAGTTAATAACTTTGACGAATGTTTGAATAATGGGGGGCTCTGTGATGAGAATAAGAGCAGATGTACCTGTTTCGATGGACAACCATTCTGTCGGTAATCGACTCTTTATTGATGAATTTTTTTTGTGATACTCCACACAGTAGTCTGTAACACAAGCTTGTTTTGAGATTCACTCCTTTCTTCTGTTCTCTGTGTAGGTGCAACAGTCAAAAGGGTGAGTTTTACACTGATGAAAACTGCACTCAGAGATGGACAGTAGTGACCTTTGCCCTGGTGGCATCTCTGCCTGGTCTTACACTCGCTGTGCTGGTGGGGGTGATCGTTTACATGATAATGGTATCATCAGACAAGAGCCACACAGGGTGAGAATGAGCGATACAAATCTCGAAGTAGTTTTAATGTAATTAAATGTCACTTTATTGATTCTGAATATCATCAGGCGAGTCTTTATGTGTCTTACATGGTGTGACTTGTGACTTGTGTGATTTAAAAAAGAATGTCTTAAAGCCCATGATGCTCATTAAGACATGTTACATCTAACAAGTAATTAATTCTCTCTCTGTGCATGTGTTTGTGTGCAGTGAAGGAAAGACGGCACCCAAGACATCCTCTAAAGGGCAGGACATGTTCCCTGGAATTGCTTTTTCTTCTGATATTAATGTGAGTCAACAATGTGTGTGTCTTGATGGTAAAATAGTTAATGATTCATAGAGGAAGCACAGCGCTGCCGTAATCTTAACCAGATACATGGATCTATCTTGGAAAAACTTTTGGAAGTCATACAGCACAACAAATCATAAGCAGAGCATATAAGACATTTTTAAGGCTGACCGATCTGACAGGGATCGATGTTAGCTTCTTGAGCGATCTGCTAACTATTAAAATGCACATGGTCTTGATCTTTCTTTTTTTTTCTGCCTTTTGTTTTGCTTTCAAAGGGTCGGCCTCCCCCAAACATGAGACCTGTGCAAGAAGATCATGTTCTGAAAGCCATGCCCAACCGCCCGTATAGGTATTTCATTTTATTCTTAAAAACTTTATTTCTGGCTTGCTGCTGACAGTATTCTCTATTTTTATGGAGTGAGAGATATCCAAAACGAGGTATCCAAAATGCCCTCTGTAAAAACCTGGAGCTTTCACACTAGCACTTCTGGGGCTCATCCGGGTTAGATGACGTGAACGCTGTTTTCTGAACTGATGTGAACGCAATCATAGTTAAATCAAGGAAGTGAACGACTAGTGATGACAATAAACGTCAAAATGATCTCAAAGGAGTTTTTTATTACGCAAATCAGGTAATGAATTACTCATCCACAGACGTGTACATGTACAACAAGTGTTGGCTTGATTCAAAGGGCAGGCGCACACTTTCTATTTAGTCTTACTGAAAATAGACGACAAAAGTATTCTAAAATCTATTTTAAGGTTGTGTTCTGTGTCAGTTAAATTAAATAACAGTTGGATGTAAATTGTCTGCACTAAAGTAAAACAATGAGCTGCTAAAACATCCTGTCGATCACCTTTTTCTGACTGTCTATATTACTATCATAATTTCATTCCACTCAACAGGCAAGCATTATACCAGTCATCCACCGAAATGCAGATCAATAAATAAACAACATAAATTAAATAAACAAAATACAGTCCAGTAGCCTAAGGTTAATTAAATAATTTAATAATGTAATGTTTTCTTTAATAATTAATCTATTAATTTCTTAATTTAAAATAAAGTATTAATAAATCCATCTCTGATAATCCCAGGTTGCTATGGTCTCACGCAAGGTTGTTTACACATCAAACTCGTGGCCTCAAGTAATGGATTGGATCTGGAGGCCACGCCATTTTATCACATTCCCATGATTTAAAATATTGTGGCTACGACAAAACTAAGTGAACTGAGTATATCACCTCATCCCACTATTCTCTCTTTATGCCATATTCAGTCTTTATTCACATACATTTTCAGATATTTCCACATATTCACAGTCATGCTTTATTAACATACATTTTTGTGGTACTTAGATTAGCCTACCATAGATTTTTTTTTTTTCTTTAGCGTTAATTAATTTATGTGAGTACAATTTTGACTGCTGCTGGTTGTTGTTTTACTGTTTAAACTTTTAATTAAATTAAATTAAATTAAATTAAATTAAATTAAATTAAATTAAATTAAATTAAATTAAATTAAATTAAATAAATTAAATTAAATTAAATTAAATTAATATGTCTCTGCAGCATATTTAGATGGATGCGTGGTCCTCAAATGGGATGTCCTGCTTGCACTATAAGTAGGCTACATAGTCAATGTTACATAAATTATTGAATAGCCAAGATAAGATTAGTTGTATTGGTAAGATTAGTTTGAATCAACGTGGTTAACTGTCTCTAAAATATATTTAGATATCACTACAGCTAGTCAAAATGTTATCTGTATGCTATATGTTTGTAATGTATCTATAACAGGCCTACTAATAATTATGGTGAAATTGATCCTGTGTTTGAACCAAAGATCTCTTTATATACGAGAACAGTACAGTGGTTGGACTGTAATATTGTTTATAAACTTTATTTGCTATATCGTTATGTATTTTAGTATTTAACTATCTGCATCCCTCTTCAGTTCATCCAGCAGTGTGCATCCATCTGTTAACAGCATGACTGATGGACGACACCGTGAGCCGAACAGGTATGTGGGCAGTATAGCCTATGATGCTGGTAGATAAATTAAACAATACATTTCGATATGTTTTTAAGTGTTAACTAAATTCCTTAGTGCTCTCCATTAACAAAACGCTAACTATCAGATAATCTGGCACATTTAGCATATGATTAATTAGCATGTATAACTGCTCGTGTGGCTGAATAAGAGTCTGTTATTGAACTGAACTCTATCAACACTGACCTGACTCAGGCTGAGTAACAATATTCCTGCCTTCTGTAGAACTGCTTAATTTGTTTCACAAATGACTAACTTTGTTATTGTTATGAAACTATGCGAATGTAATTGTAAAGAATTTGACTTTCTCCATAATTTGATTCTGCTGTTTTCCCGTTTCATACTGTGGAGCTGCTTTGAAGAAAGCTGTGTATTGTATAGAGCACTTTAGAAATAAAGGTGATCATGAAGAATCTGTCTCTTAAAATGTCACTTTGATTGTCTCCACAGTGTGTACAATGGCATGCGTGACCCTCCTATGGGAGGTCCTGTGCAGCCTTACAGGTAGTTCAGAATTCTACATAAAATGATTAAGAGCTCATATGATTTTACCACAGATTCTCTGGCAAAAAAGTGAAAATAGTAGTCTGCATGTTTTGTACTGCATGTTTTGTGTTTTTTGTGTGATTGTAGCAATGGCGCAGTTCGGGGTCAGATTGTTAGCAACCCTTATGCTAGAGATTCACCCAGCCGAAACCCCTATAAAGAACACGGCTCTTCTGCAGACTACCACAGTGATTACAGACAGCATGCCCTTTCACACACATATGAAGACCTGGTATGGTTCAAAAATATATGAAACATTTCAGTTTCAGGAATAGATTAGTAAATATTTATGAGTTTAATTGGTTTCCACCATGGAGTAACTAAGATATTATGGTACAACATACAGCAATTGAGCAATTCAGCAGCAGTGTTCTGATAAGACTCAGGATTTGAGTTTTCTGTGGATAACCAAAGGTCTTCTCTTCAAATAACTCTTCCTTTTGCTCTTTATCACTTCAACAGAAACCGAACCAGCCCTATTCTCCTGCTCCACTCTTTGCTTCCTCTGAACACGGAAACCTCCGCAATGGATTTCCACGACCCCAGTTAAATCTACAATACTAGAACCCTTTTCTTTCATTATCAGAACGGATCCATTTTGTAATTATTTGATGGGTTAAAAATATATTTTGTTGCTTAAGTTCTTTAATTATTGCCTGATGATAAAAAAAAACGAACGTAGTGATGCTAATTTGTGCTTACTTGTGTAGTATAATACTGGTATTCATGTTTATATGTCCTGTAATATAAGTTTGAAATGTACATTGGGGCACGAAGTCTAAAAGTACTTTGGAAAAATTAAAACCCTAGATTTTCAGATAAACTGAAAATATTTTTTGGCACTAAAGGAAGAAACAAAAGTTCTACAATACACTTGACCATGATGTTAAATGGGAAAGACAGAATGAGGAATTTACAGATGTGCAATTCACAAACAAGTGGCCTTTCACCAACAAAACATGTTTATTGTTTCCTGCTTTTAAAATAAGGTCAGATTTTTGGTTGTCATTTTGGATCATCAGATTTTGAAGTCAAAAACAAGAGAACATGCCATAAAAAAATTAATTCATGTGAATTTTTTATTTATTTAAAGTCTCTCCATTAGTTATGCTGTTTATGTTTACTGAAGAACTGGAAGTTGACCTTACAAAGAGTTTTCCAAAAGAAAAGCAGCATTGCCAGATAATAAATACATTTCAGAAAAAAAGGCAGTCTAGACAGTTTGTTTCAATGTCCCACACGGTTTCTTCAGCAATTCTAAACCACATTGCCAGATCCACTCAAGTGCTGCTATTGGTTCTAAATGCTCTTGCTGAACCGTCTTCACTGAAGCATCTCATCTGAAACCAACAACGAGGTCTAGAAATATTGGCTAACACTTAACGGACATGCAGTCTTAATTGGCTTCAAATGAAACAGCACATGAGGTGTAATTATGTGTGTGATAATGTCCTTCTGAGTCAACTGATTTAGACTTTAAATGCTGACAATACAGAGAACACTACTGGAGAAATGCTACACTCAAAACAACATCCATGAAAAGACAACATTTTATTCATGTAGGAAAAGGTGACATGAAATGATGCAAAAAGGCCCAAACATCCATCTCCATAAATGCTCAGGGCTTTATGGTCTTATTTAAACTCACCAAGATTTAAGATTTATCTAGAGACATAAAAGAATGTCAAATACTCAAACTCGATTTAGAAAAAAACTATAAGTAACCAATTTAACTAAGCACTACAGCGCCACTCTCTGTTGTGTCCATGTCACATATTGGCAGCATTGGGAGGTTTATTTGTGGGAACTGAAGGGATGCGCATACATGTGTGTGCTTGAGTGAAATCAGATCAGCCCATGTTTTTGCGGTTGCCATATCCTCTCCGGTGTGTATCCTTCCAGTCGTCCCAGTCACGTGCCTTCTGCAGTGCCTCTCCATCATCATTCTCTTCCTTCCTCTCTCTTTCTGCTCTCTCATCTTCCTCTGCATCATCATTTGCTGCCGAGGAAACATTCTACATATAAACATTCTACATATAATTTATGTTCTGCAAAAGCACTCAACATGTCTGTGAGTACCTGCACCGCGTGGGATGCCCTGGTCAGGTAAACATCCTTGCCGCTGGTGCTGCTCATACCATTCATCCACTGTCATGGTAGAAAGACTGGGATAGCCTGCACCAAACACTCTGGAATACATTCAGAAAAAAAAAAAGATTACACAAACAAAACTGCAGCACTGAACATCACAGACATGCTTCAAATACACACATACTTTGCCTGCACAGCATCCTTAGTCAGGATAAAAGGCTTCATAGGCGGTCTTTTAGGTGGAGATGGCTGGGGCATGCTCTAAAGAAACAAACAATTATTAACTTAAATTTTAGATAATAATTCACATTTTTTAAATCGATATATTTTTGCAGTAAATCAGAGGTAGATGTACGTAGAGTGGTAGGTATGCAACCACATCATTCACACAAAAAACACACAGATGTAATAAATGTGGCGATTAAACACCTGCTTGAAAAGCTCCATCCGTTTCAGAATCTCAATCTCCTGGTTGATAGATTCGATCTCCTCGAGGGCCAGGGTGACCCACCTGCGCACATGCAGCAGGTAAAAATCTCTCACCACCTCTTCATCGGCTGAACCAGATTCAACCAGCCCCCTGATCTCACTCAGCTTAGCTTCTGTCTCCTTACGCTGATTAAACCTGGAAACAACTTACAGAGTAAATATGCAACATGTGAACGTTACACAAACATCATCACAACTAATGGAAAAGACACAAACATCTTAAAATATTACATATACAGTACACTATCATTCAAACGTTCAGTGTATGTCAATCATCATGGTTTTATTCAGCAAGGACCAATTATGCTGATCAAAAATTATATTCATAATGCTACCAAAAAAAAATGTCAATTTCAAATAAATGCTGTTCTTTTGAATTTTCTAGTCACAGAATACATGAAAAAAAGTGTCAGTTTTCACAAAAATATAAGCAGCACAACTGTTTTTAACAATTAATAAAAAGAAAGGTTTCTTGAGCACAAAAATCAGCATTTATTAAAATAAAATTTATTGTATATAAAAATATTTTCAAATATAAAACCGTTATTTGAAAATGTAATTTATTTCTCAACATCACTGTTTTATTTTATCCAGTATAAATATAAAATAAAAAATCTATTTCATAAAGTCATCGGTGTACCCTTGGACACTGGATGATGAATACATTCATGCATGTAAAAAAATATTCAATAGCTCCTTTCACTCCTTTCACTCCTTTCATTTTTGTGTCAAACGTTCACTTTCACGCAGCTGCTTTTGGCTCAGAGACATCGTCTTAGATGACTTCAGACATTTCTTGAACTTCTGTAAACGGTGTGTATTTAATTCGTATGTGTGTATTTCATTTAATCTGCGTCAGTATGTTATGTTTGGCCCAGAGTAGACATCTTACGTCAGCACGTTCTGAACTTGTACGTGCTCACACCAGTTATCTTGTGCAGTGTTCACAAAAAGCACATTGCCGGTAATTTACCAGCAACTTCTCACACAGGTAATTAGCCAGAACAAATTTACAGATATTTCTGAAAAGGTCCTGTTCACACATGAGTTTTTTACGGTAATTGAGCAGTAAAGACTGTATGTGTGAATGGGGCAGCTGCCAACCCACCTCTCAATTTTGGCTTGTCTCTGTGTTGCCATGGCAATGAGGTCTGACTGTGACATTGGCATGGGGGCTGATGGATTCACCTGCTCCTCAGGAGGAGTATCTGCGGTGTTCTCACTGGTTTTGGGCAGCTGAAAACTACATATGTCATAGTTCTTGCATCTCTGGAGGAAGTCCATGAAGTAGACGCGGGCCGCCTGCACATGCTCCAGCCGCTTGCTGCGGTTCACCTGTTTCATGGTGAGCGCTCCCAGAAGAGCCGGCAACAACAGGTACTTCAGGTCGGCTGTGGAGATCTCCTCCAGTGCCTCATTACGACTACAGAGAAAATAAGCAAATTAAAAAGGAGTTTGCTTTTGTTTTGTAATGGTCTTGGAACCCACTGGATTTTTTTTTTTTTTTTTGCTAAATAAGTTTTTCATGTTCAAATACATTCCTGAACAGTTTGTATAATACAGGTGCTGGTCATATAATTGGTTGATTTATTTCACAAATTCCATTACAAAAGTGAAACTTGTATATTATATTCATTCATTACACACAGACTGATATATTTCAAATGTTTATTTCTTTTAATGTTGATGTTTATAACTGACAACTAAGGAAAAACCCAAAATTAAAATATTATGAAAAGGTTCAATATTGAAGACACCTGGTGCCACACTCTAATCAGCTAATTAACTCAAAACACCTGCTAAGACTTTTAAATGGTCTCTCAGTCTAGTTCGGGAAGCTCCACAATCATGGGGAAGACTGCTGACTTGACAGTTGTCCAAAAGACGACCATTAACACCTTGCACAAGGAGGGCAAGACACAAAAGGTCATTGCAAAAGAGGCTGGCTGTTCACAGAGCTCTGTGTCCAAGCACATTAATAGAGAGACAAAGGGAAGGAAAAGATGTGTTAGGAAAAAATGTACAAGCAATAGGGATAACCACACCCTGGAGAGGATTGTGAATCAAAAGCCATTCAAAAATGTGGGGGAGATTCAGAAAGAGTGGACTGCAGCTGGAGTCAGTGCTTCAAGAACCACTACACACAGACGTATGCAAGAAATGGGTTTCAGCTGTCGCATTCCTTGTGTCAATCCACTCTTGAACAACAGACAGCGTCAGAAGCGTCTCGACTGGACTGCTGCGCAGTGGTCCAAAGTTATGTTCACTGATGAAAGTAAATGTTGCATTTCCTTTGGATATCAGGGTCCCAGAGTCTGCAGGAAGAGAGGAGAGGCACACAATCCACGTTGCTTGAGGCCCAGTTTAAAGTTTCCACAGTCAGTGATGGTTTGGGTGCCATGTCATCTGCTGGTGTTGGTCCACTGTGTTCTCTGAGGTCCAAGGTCAACACAGCCATATACCAGGAAGTTTTAGAGCACTTCATGCTTCCTGCTGCTTACCAACTTTATGTAGATGCAGATTTCATTTTCCAACAGGACTTGGCACCTGCACACAGTGCCAAAGCTTCCAGTACCTGGTTTAAGGACCATGGTATCCCTGTTCTTAATTGGCCAGCAAACTTGCCTGACCTTAACCCCATAGAAAATCTATGGGGTATTGTGAAGAGGAAGATGCGATATGCCAGACCCAAGAATGCAGAAGAGCTGAAGGCCACTATCAGAGCAACCTGGGCTCTCATCATAACATCTGAGCAGTGCCACAGACTGATCGACTCCATGCCACGTTGTATTGCTGCAGTAATTCAGGCAAAAGGAGCCACAACTAAGTATTGAGTGCTGTACATGCTCATACTGTTCATGTTCATACTTTTCAGTTGTCCAAGATTTCTAAAAATCCTTTCTTTGTATTGGTCTTAAGTAATATTCTAATTTTCTGAGATGCTGAATTTGGGATTTTCCTTAGTTGTCAGTTATAACCATTGAAATTAAATAAACATTTGAAATATATCAGTTTGTGTGTAATGAATGAATATAATATACAAGTTTCACTTTATGAATGAAATTAGTGAAATCAACTTTTTGACGATATTCTAATTATATGACCAGCACCTGTATATTAATGCTGGTCTAATTGACAGTTTGCTAATATAATAGCACAATGGAAAATACACACACACAGTACATCATAGTTGCTGAAAGAAAACTGCTGTACTCCTGTAATGTTCAATAGTGAGTAACAAATCACCAAATCAGTGAAGATAGGACATCACCACGACGAGCCTTCAGTCGGTTTACACAGCTCGGTCATACGCTAAATAACTGTAAGAACTTGGCAACAATACACTTTTGTAGATTAAAAGGCCTTTACTGTACTGAAAAAGTATAATACACACATCCTTAACATTTACTGTTTTGACTGACAAAAGATGACTAGACAAAATATGATTATTATGAACATTATTAACGCGTCGCTCGCGCGCAATCCTTTGACGGCTAACGTAACGTTACAATGATTATAACAGGAGCAGTTTAATATGTCGCCCTTTTGCAGCTGAGTGTGTTAGTCCGTCTGTGTGTGTGTGTGTGTGTGTGTGTGTGTGTGTTCCTCAAACCTGAACAGGTCGAGCTGATTGACCATCCCCGTCGCCTCCTCCAGCTGCATGATGCCGCGCTTCACTTTCACCTGAACTGCGTTGGAGTTGCTCGGCTCGTTTGTGGAGTCCACCTCTTCATACAGCTTCCAGCCCCGGTCCAGTAAATCCGACAGTTTCGGAGCCTCTGAACCGCTGGGGTTTTGTGTAGTGTTAGTATCTTCGGCGGCCGCCATTTCTCAAAGCGGATTTAAGATCCAGCTCGGCTTCCGTTTGTTCCGGTTCTTAGCTTCCGGTCGGTTCTCTGTGTTGCAGTTCTGACGTCTCACTGAAGATGTTAATAGAGATCCTTTACTACTTTTCTGTTTAATGTCGCACTAAATGTGTATTATATCCTTTACGAAAACAAAAAGACATTATCATTATCATTGAAACAGAAGTACGTTAGGTAAGGAAACTAACTAACAAATAAATACCTACAAATATAACGTTAGCTGTAAGCAGCGATTACGGGGCCAAGCACTACTTCAAGCATGCCTCAGACCAACTGCAGGAATTAGTAATTTAAACCATTTTAAGATTATTGTAGTCAAAATGGCTGAAAAATCATAAATAAAACCACTAGTTATATGATTTCTTGGCTTATCACTGTTGACCAATAGATGGCGGCATGGCGCTGTTACCAAATAAATGTGTAATGGTCAGTGTGAGGTGACAAAGGCACATACTATGGCAAGCCGTTGTAACATTTAATCTATAAGCCGTACTGGTATCGTTTTCATGTTACTAGTACTTATTTTTTAGATACTAGTTTCTTTTCCATTAAGTAGTGCTTATTCTTCAGGTACTAGTGCTTATTATTTAGGTACTAGTGTCTTTTGTAAAGTTAGTATTTATTCGTTAGATACTAATACTTAATCATTAGATACTAGTACTTATTCCAGTAGTGACTAGTATTTAATAGGGCCGGGACTTTAACGCGTTAATTGAGACTAATTAATTACACAAAAAATAACGCGTTAATTAAGATTAATTAGTTACAGAAAAACATTTCCCGCATTTTTAATAACTTATTTTTGCACCGCGGAACGTTTCTCACTGGATGAGTTTCGGCGGACCGATTATACTGAAGCACCAACTAGCGTTTGCATATCACCGCAGCACATGATCGAACTTCAAGTATCACCTCAATGCAAAACATATAGCAGCTAGCGTGGACTTTACACTTATGTTGAACTATGTATTATTTTGTTGGTGCAACTGGCAGTTTATGTTGAACTCTTTATCGTTTTGGCAAAGGTTGTTGAGAGTTGGACTTAGTTTGTTATGGCCTCTGAAGCAACAGAGAGATGTTTTCTAATAGTCAGTGTTTCCAATGTTCTGAATATAATTGACAGTATTGTGTATTACTTAAAAAACACTTTACAGAAGGCTCCAGCACCTATAAGCTACCTGAATTTCTGAAATGCACTATTTCTAAATTGTTTCTAAATATGCCATTGCTACACTTAATAGTAAAAATTGCACTGGTCTGCTAGACTTGGTTAAACAAAAATAAACAATATTTTGTTGCTTAAGCTTATGTATTCAGTCATTATTCAATGATATACTATAAATCCATGTGAAAAAAAATTACTTGTCACTGTTCTCAGGTCAAATATTTATGTGTGATTAAAATGCGATTAATTTCGATTAATTAATTGCAAAGCCTCTAATTAATTAAATTAATTTTTTTAATCGAGTCCCGCCCTAGTATTTAATTAAACTCTTCGTGTGTACAAAAAATAGAACTAGTACTTATTTTTTAGTTACTAGTAGCATTTTAGACCAGAGATATCCTGAACTTAATAAATACTAGTACTTTTTAAATTAGCATTTCTGCCCAGTATGGTAATTGTATGTTGAATGTTAATGAGCCAGCAACATATAGGAGAGAGATTAAACAGGAAACTGAAACAAGGAAAGGGATGTACTTTTTTGAGAAATCTAAATAGAAAAGAAACAATTATTTGTACACAAGCACATAGAAAACATATTTTTGTCAGTTTTTTAACTGTAATTTCATAAATATAGTAGCCTAATGTGTTTGTCGGTCTTTGAGTGACCTCTGCTGGCAGGATGGAGATACGACACCAATTTTATTAGCTGTTATTTTCCTATTTTTCCTCCAGTAAAAACAATATGTAAATTTTTTTTTTTTTGCATATACAATCATGCCCAAAAATATGGACACCTTTGGTAAAAATGATCAAAGAAAGCTGTGAAAATTAATATGCATTGTTAATCCTTTAATGTAGAGCTGTTAAACTGGCAAATGGAGGTTTAAAAAAGAATTCAGTAAAAGGGTGTCCTTAATTGTGGCCAATGTTTGTTAGAGAAAAATATTTATTTCATAATGATTTTTCCCCCATTTTAATTTTTTATTATCCAATGATTAGGTTAGATTTTTGTGATTTACTAACAATGCAGATTAATTTCCGCAGCCTTCTTTGATCATATTTACCAAGAGTGTCCATATTTTTGGGCATGACTGCAGCACTGGTATTAGCATTTTTACAAATTTCTCAAGATGGCACTGAACTCAAACTTTGTGAGTATCATCAGGGCATTGTGTCAAAGATGCTTGCAGAGTTTCGTAAAGATACGTCAATGCATTCATAATTTATAGCATTTTATGACACAATTCAAAAGGGCCGACGCCCCATAATGGCTGACATGGGAAAATTAGATATCATTTGACTTTGCATGATGCATCGAATCTGAAGAGACCAGTTCTGCCATTTTTTGGTCCAACCATTCAGAAGTTATGAGAAGGGTATAACTGCAGCCTGGATATCTCCAAATAGGGGCGGGAACTCCAAAACAGGGTGGGAGCTCCAAATTAGGGCGTGGCTTCCTCCCATTGATAGGCAGGCTCATGACATGCATGCACAATTTTTCCCCCAATCCACTTCAGTGCAAACTCCACCCCACAGCTCATTCTGAAGTTTTTATTGGTATTGTCAGTTAAAGTGTTTCCTACACTATGCAACAAACAATGCTAACCCCTAAACCTACCCCACACCTTACCTTAACCACTGAAATTTACTGATTGGCAGGATTGGCACTGAATAGCGTGGTAAAGAAAGTTTCAGTTCAGGAAATAAACAGTTAATAAGATTATGCAATATGAGACTCACCGGACAATGGCGCATTTTTAGTTACACCCAGCAAATTTTGTGCCCTGGGACGACCCGTTGCTTGAGAAAAAAACTATAGAGTAAAATATGTTTAATTTACTAAGTTTTAATTTGAAATGTAAGTCAGTAATAATTGGCTGAAGCCACAGCCAATGGTGAAAGTCTTTGCAAAAGGAGACCCCACCCCATTTTGAAGGTTCTGGCCACTTTGGAGTTCATGCGCCATTTTGGAGATCTCCAGTCTGCAGTTATACCCACTTGGAAGTTATTAGCAAAAATATGATTTTTTTAATATCTCCTGACCACTAGGTGGTAAGCAATTCATCACAAAGTTTAGCAATATTGGCATGGTTCAGTTCTTATTTTTTCTGGATTATGGTTCAAAAGTTATTAGCATAAACGGGTGCAACTTTGGACAGGTGGTGGCGCTAGAGAGTTTGCATTAGAGACTCTTTTCTCACTGTCCTCTATCAGTGTGCCAGATTTCACAACTTTCCCGCAAGTGGTTCTATGGATTGCCATAGACTTGCAGCAGAAGAAGAAGATGAAAATCACACTAACGGATACAAAAAGTGCCCAAGCACGACATATAAGTAATATAGAATATAAATTTAAATATAATGAAACGTAATCAATATATTATCCAAGTAATTTAGAGCGTTTTAAAGCATTATTTTTTAAGGTAAATAATTTCTAAATGCCACAAGTCTTGGAGTAACAAATATATTTTTGTGTAAATAAACTGAAAATCTAAATATTTTTATACACACTATTGCAGAAAAAATGCTCCCAAGGTCTTGACTAAATGTACAAACATTACTACCTTAATTAAAAAAATACTCCTAAAAATTCACTGCAAATGGATAATTTTTTAAGTAAATTTCCTTTATTTTAAGTAACGAAGGAAATTAGTAATATGTAATACTTAAAAAAAACGTAAAAAATAAATAAATAAAAGATTTATTTTAACGGAAAATTATTTTGTCATTTTGAAAACAATTAACTTTTAAATAATAATAAAAAAAAATGTTCACTGTTCTAAGCTGTTGCCTCTCTAAGCATGTTCTTGAGTGTAACAGTTTACTGTACTGCTCTTATTATAGCATATACAAATTTAAAGCATGTGTATATTTACAAATAATTTAAATACCAGGGGCCTGTACCATGATGGTAGCTGAACAAATTCAGAGTTACAGGATTAGTTTTGAGTTGACAAAACCAAACCTCTCCAATCCAGCTTCATGGTACAGGCCCCAGGACAGCCTATGCTCAATGGCCAATGTTTTTTCTTTCTTTCTTTCTTTTTTTAAGAATTATGCTTAAAACAAGAAATAATAATTTGGGAATTATTAATAAACAAAAATAAAGTGATACTATCTTTCAAAATTAACGTGTAAATAAAGTGCAAACTACTTTCTGACCTTGAATTTCTGTCTCTTGCCCTAAACCTGGACAATCTTGTCATGGTATGAGTTCCCACACCATGCGTATATATATTTGGCTTTGTTATTATTTCTAATTTACCAGAAGGCTAACTTTACACAGTGATAATATTCAGAGAAGGCTTTCCTCTCAGTTTGCACATAAAACTGGTTTTCATGCAAAACTCCTGGTCTTTTTCTGTCAACATGGCCATTCTGAACCATATCTTTAAAAATTTAAAGTAGGAAAAGTAAGATCCTTAAAAAAAAAAAAAAAGAAATCTCCCAGATCTCCTACAGGTCTACTGTTTTCATTTTCAAATGTTTTATACCCAGTGTAAACACAGATCTGTTACACCATTAGCATTCAGAAACCACTTGTCTCGGTGGTCTCGGTCCCTTCATGCATTACTGTGCGCTGGATTATTTTGTTTGTGCAAGTGTACGAAGGCACCTTCATACACATTTGGCTGATATTAATGATTTTGTCTGCAGTAAATGAGTCTGGGATTGTTTAACCGAATCATTCGTACTGTGTAGGACAAATCATCTTCATGAAGTAACAGTCCAGGGCTGCTTCAACACCAAAGACAGAGCCTTACAAAGGACAAAGCAGAAACTCGGCTCATTTTCCCATGGTGTTGTGTCACTGAACTTATTGAATGATCAGCTGTTGAGAAACCATGACACATTAGAGCTGTGACTGTGACAGATGCGAACTCTCTCTAGGCTAAAGCAAATGTGTTTATTCAGTTCACTGATCCTGATCCAGTCTTTTCTTAATCTGATGCTTAACCACACATTCAAGTTTGTGTCTGCAGCTAAAGACCATTGAGCAGGTGTGAGATCATATCTACTCTCTTATATATAAATACACTATTTTTTAATCAGTTTAATGGGCTCTGTGGTTATTTTGTTTTTTTGGCCACGAAAGGAAAATTCCCCTCATAGTAGAGGACTAACCCTGACCCAGTCATGACCTTTAACCCTGGTCTCTACCCTTGGAACATGCAAACATACATCAACTGTCACCCTATAACCGCCGGCATAGACAAACCACATTCAAATAAACACTAGGAGACCCCATGAGCTGAAGAGAACTGAAAAACTGCATACATATAAACATTTCCACCCAGTTTTCCTACATGTTGTGCAGCTGAAAAGATTTGTAGGTTCTATTTTTGTCATGTCAGGCTGTCAATTCTTCACATATTTAGATTCATTTGCAGATCTATTCTCAGTATGTGTGTGTGCGCGCGTGTGTGTCCAGCTATGTTGTGAGATTTACACCCTTTTGTGCCCTTTGCTTTGTCATTTGCAATATGGGGGGCAGAACTGACAGGTGCCACACACTCACCCAGAGCTCAAATGGAAACCTCTACAGGTCAGATAGCAAATGGACTAGATGTTCCTGCCAGGAGGAGGGCTTAATAAAGGGACTAAACCTTTGAATTAAAACTGATAAAGCTGAAAGGTTTTTGAAAGTGGAAGGTTTATGGTCTAGGTCACTATAAAAAATAGAAAAACACATTGTCTGTGTGTGTAGCTCAGGCTGATAGCAAAACCAAAGCCACCTACATTACGAAGACCATCCCAAGGTCACCATAGGAAAATGATTTAGCATTGGGAATAGAAAATATCATCTTAGTATAAAAACTGTAATGAAAACAAGTTGATGTAAAGTTCCCACAGAATAACGAATGTGTGTGTGAAAAGTGGTTTGGATGAGTCTGTCGGCAGAGATCGCGGGATTGTGCTGCATCTGTTTTTACAAACAGTCAAAAACTAATAAACTCTTTCTCAGACTGTGTGTGTAAATACTCATTGTGTGGGAGTGTGGTGTTATACTCTCAGTAAACAATACACGGGACCCGGTTAAATGAAGAGCCGCATTCCACAGAGATTCACACCAGGTGCACGGTCAACAGAGAAGAAGAGAGAATAATCTCATGTCGGAAAAACAGATCGATATTTTTAGACCGAGAAAAAAAGGCATTACAGTCCTTCATCCTTGAGATATCTAAAGCATTCTATTGCTTCCTGTGGCTGATAAAATCCTTGTAATTAAAGTCTTGGAATGACTTCACTTTAGCAACATCACTCAACATTCTTCTCTGCCAGTGTATTTTTAATATAAACAAGCACCTTTGATATAAAAATTGAAAAACGGTTAACTGTAAGCTGTTGAGCAAAGCTAAACCCCCTCCGAGGCTCAGCCTAGAAGTTTGTGTGTGCCTTTGTCTTGCTGTAACAATGCAGAGATAAAAATCAGGCAAATCAAAGAACAAAAGGAACTGTAGAATAGGTTGGCCCTCTGTCTCTTTCTCTCATAGCTTCTGTTGAATGCTTACTATCTGGGTTTTTAATCTCTCTATAGCACTGATATCCTGAAAATGTCTTTGATGTGGAAGAATGTTGATGAGAGGACGGAGAAAACATGCTCATGTCCACATACAGAATGGCTTTAAATGCTGTTCATATTGTGACTGACACACATCTTCTCAAAACTGCTTTAGACTGACTGTTAGCAAGACATTGAAAAAACAGTTCACCAAAAAAATAAAAGATAAAATTCAGTTGTGGTATGTCATGTCATTCCAAACCTGTATGACTTTCCTTCTTTTGTGGAACCAAAAGATAGATATTTTGAGAAATGTCTCCGTGTTTATTGTCCATACAGTGGAAGTCGATGGCACCAACACTGCTTGGTTACCAACATTCTTCAAAATATCTTTTTTTTTTATGTTCTGCAGAAAAAAAAAAGTCATAGTTTGGAACACCATGAAATGATGAGGTTTTCATTTTTGGGCCGAATATCCCTTTAAGTCTTACATGATGAAAAATTACGTCCATCGAGTCTCTTTCAAATGAAATTATTTAATAAAATAAATACAAATTTGCTTTTTTACAGAAAATGTACAAAAAAATTTCCCAAGGCATGGCCTTCATCTTTCTTTCAATGAATACAATGGTGCTCTTCATAATCAATACTGAGCACATAAAACTTTTGAAGTCAACCAAACTAAACAGTTGGATTCAATCTCTGCTGTGTAACCTATGAAATGTATCTGACCAAAACAGATCTAAAAAGATCAGCATTGTGTAAAGTATTACCGCAGTAAAGTAACTCTTTAGCAGCACAGTTCTCCCCTCCCCCCGTGTCTCCTTCTCTGTGCTGGAGTTGATGAGTTTTGCTGTGAGCAGCCACTTATCCCTCTGCTCTTCTGCAGGGTGCCTTGAGGGCCTCACCACAGGGTTCTTTGTTTACAGCCATTCATTAACTCTTTCACCATCCAGTATTCCTCAACTCCAGCTCTTCTTTCTTCACTTTCATGCCATCCTTGCAGCACTACGGAAGGATTATTCACTCACATATTGTACACATTCACCCAGCACTGCACCATGCCTCCTTCTCTCTGTCGATGAAGACAGTCCCTAGGGTGGCTCGTCATTTGCAGACATATCTCTCAACAGTGCGATGGCAGGTTTTGCAGGACACGTAACAGCACCAGTGATATTTACACTGGCAGCGCTCCACCAGCACCTCCGTATAGGCATTATACCCTCGTCCACAACACATGAGTCCACAGCTCTCACTGCCGGTCGCAGTCTTGTTACATAGCCTGCAGAGACAGAGCAAATTATTCATACTACTGGCAAATAACTCAAACTGTAGCATAGCAGCATGTTTGCATTGTGAGATTCAGTTTTTGTGTCTGCGTGTGTAATAATGTTTAACCAATTCTCTTCATGTGCCTCTTTTCTTTCCTTTGTGCTCTGTCCCATCTGTCAGATCAGTGATAGTCCCTCATTCATTACAGTGACTGAGAACTGATTGCTGTTTCTCAACTCATCAGTAATCAATAACCCTGACTGATGATGTGTATCTCACCTGTCTGTGGTGCCGAATGACCCCTGCTTGGCGTTCTGGGAACAGTAATCGGGCGAGCTGACCAGATAAACCAGTTCATTCTCTCCGACAGGCCTGACCTCCATCTCACGGGGGACTAGCTGTCGGCGGGTGCCAATCTGGCGCGGAATGACCTTGGTGGCAGACAGGTATTTGGACTTGAGGTCGGCTGAGATGCTCTTGATGTCTTGAAGGGCCTTCCAGCAGGTCTTCACAGAGCAGGAGCCAGAAACACCGTGACATTTGCACTTCATCTCTAAAGCATCCATGAGTGCCTACACAAACACAACAGAACAAAAGAATGAAATAAAGTTTAGTTGTACAGTACTTTTCACCATAGTTTCAAAGCTGCTTCAAAGAAAATGCATGTTTCCGTGTTACAATTCAATAGTATTCCATTATCACATGAGTGAAACTGATGAATTAAGCCAGGCTTTTTTTTAATGGAAATTAAGCACGTGGTTGAGCTTACCTGTCGTCCCACTGCATTGTTGTGAAGCTGCATGAGTCTAAATGCCTGTGGTCCTGACCGGCGGTTCCTCATGGGTGCATCTGAGAAAGCTGAGCCCATCTGCAGGCCGTAGCGAACATTATCTCCGCAGCCTCCCCAGCGGAAGTCTGGGGCCGCCTGCTCTGAGGGCGCTGGTGCACAGGAACAGCTGGGGAGCTCTCCTGAAGCACATGCACGGGCGATGGCATGACTGACCACTGCAGCGGCCAGAGAGAACACAAACGCTGCCTCGCGGGTCCCTGCACAGAGATGCCTTTGTTAGATCACCTATGCAAACATAGCAACCTGAACTTAGCATATGGTGTTGAGTTTTCACATTCATATTATTCTTTAAAAAAGGAATAAATTAGTGTTTTTTTTACTATACTGATACTTGCTGGTACTTATATTCTAAAAGTAGAGTGGTTGTTAGTGAGTACTATGGTGATATAAATACAGTTGAATCATTTCAATACAGAATTATTTTAATAAAGATTTATTTACTGAGCATGTGGCTAAATGTCAACATGTACAAGGACAAGTTGCCCATATAGGTATTCACCTTTGGCTAGATCAGGGGTGAAGTGAGGGGCGCTCTCGATGGACGAGCAGTTCCAGCGCATGTCGCTGAAGGAGCTCTGGCACGCGCTCTTGGTGAGTTTGGCCGCGTGCACGATGCTGTGCATGAGCTCGAGGTTTCGCTTGCAGAGATGATGCTGATCTGGCACGAGTCCGTCCAGGAGTTTACAGTGATGTGTCTGATTCCATCCGACCGAGCTCCCGTTTACCGTTAGACCGCTGCAAACACAAACACCCTAACTGAGCCAGACTGCCGTAAATAGCCAAAACATAACTTCATTTTTATTTAATAATGCTGGATTACAAAGAAGACTCGACATGTTTCCAACAAGGTAATCTGTTGCTGTTCCTTGGAGTATAAAATAAACTGTTCAATGAATAAATCTTTTCTATTTTTTTTTTACATGTTTTTATGAAATATCACTTTATTGATCAGATTTTCCTATATTGCTTAACGAATAAAAAATACTTACAGCCATGATATTCCTGTGCAGGATATCACGCTCATAGACATGAGGAAAAATAGAAGAACATTCCCGTATGCTGTCATTTTGTCGTTTGGAAATCCTAGTGAAGTCTGGTTTGATGTTTTTGTTTTCCCCCAGTGGCTTAGAAGATGCACACGGAACTACCTAAGCTTTAGGCTGAATTGGGTCCGAGTCTCTCTCTCTTTAGTACAGCTATGGGTGTCGACCCGCCCCTCCGCGCGTGGGCGGTCGCAAGATTCATTTTCAAGAAGCGCGCGGAGACGATTACCTACTATTACCATAGACAGACTATTACTGTCAATTTATAGGAAGGAAATCATACTGAAACATATCCCATTGTCTGGTCACGCCAGTTAAGCAAACGACAATTAGCTCACTAAAGTGTTGGTTATCAAGCAGATCAAAACGCAATTAGCCAAGTTTAGTGTGTCTTATTTACTCTTGCCAGTCGACCGAACAAACACTATTTTTACATTACTTCTCATGGGAGACTAATTGGTTTGTTTGTTGTTATATTCATTCGCGCATGTAAAGTTAGCCTGGTGAACAAACAACGTTTTAACCGATTTGTCGAGGTTAAGTGTAGAAAAAACAATAGCACTCATCATCTGTAAAGCTCAGCTTTTCAGGGTGTGCGCCTTCCCAAAGAAAACAATTTGGCTTTAGTCTTTTGAAGATTTCTGTCCAAACGGGATCAACAACTCGTTCATTTACATCCAAATCAGTTTGATTCGGCTCTTCCCTGAAGATAAGCCGGATTTCTCGTTCCTCTAGCCTTACTAGCACAAACATCTTAAAACAGTACAATCACTGTAAAGTAAACCGGGCAAATGTCAATGATACATAATTCTAATTTATTCTAAACAACATCACACTGTAAGCTACTAGCTACTACAGACTCTGCAGTATTCACAAGTTTCATATAGACTCCTCGGTTTTAAGAAAAGCACAATTTTACACTAATGCACAATGAATCATTAAGTTTATTAAAAAACGAAAACAACAGCAACCTTATACTTAAACTTGAAAAGACAACAATATGTGCTTACCTGTTCTCTCCGAATACCGAGGCTCGTTGGTCTAGGGGTATGATTCTCGCTTAGGGTGCGAGAGGTCCCGGGTTCAAATCCCGGACGAGCCCTGCTTTTCAGTTTTTCAAAACAATGTCTGATTTGATTGTTTACTATTGAGTGAATACATATAGATTAAAACATGACGTGCATTAAAACAGTTCGATGAACACAAATCAGTTTTAATCGAAAGCTCAAGCGATGTTTATTCAGTTGAATGTGCCTCAGAGACGGAATGCAGCGTGGCGCGTGTGAATAGCGGAGCTGAGACAGTGCTAATCACTCTGGTCTGATCACCACGTAGTTGTGAATATTCACAGGTTTCAGAGCGGCCATACTTACCGAGACAATCAGAAATAACATATCCCTCACCTCTGCAAGCTAGCAGCTCGGTCACTCCACGGAAAGGCGAGAAAATTTTCTCTTTGATTCAACTCGTCCTTGAATAGAATCCACTGAAATGTGTCGGGACAAACCAGAATCATGAATAGACTGTATATTGATCTTACGATGGGCCATCAGCGGCCGAAACTGCAAACTGGAATTTTGATTGATGTGCATGCGAGTGCATGAATTAGTCGGGATTAAGATCAAACAAACCAGTTCTTCTGTTTTTAATGGAGCCGGAATAATACAAATGCCTCAAGGTCTGCTAATCCGATCAACAGATCCTGTCATAATCAGAGGCCTAATCATCAGGTTTTATGAGCATTGTGTGCTGTAAATAAGCCACATCACTACAAAAATAAATAAACCAACGAAGTCCTATAAAGTTACGACAGGTCTTAAAATTATTTCTAAATAAGTGAAACGAACCAAGTGTATTTTACTTTGCTTTCGTGCACTGCACTGTGCTTTTCAAAGAGACTGGGAGCTGGACATGGGCTCTTGCAATTCAGTTTGACCTTTAGCTGACCTGTTGAAATCCCAAAACGCCACAATCGCATTTTTACAGCATAAAATTCACATAAACGGCAAATGTTAATTTGAGCAAGACACATTGAAGATTATTTTTAATCATGCAATTAAACCAACACTTGGTGTGGAACTGTTATCTAGAGCTACTTCAAAATGTGATGAGGAATCAACAACCATATGGTTTGAGGAAGGTATTCCCTTACAAAATGCCATTTAAGTAGTTGTACGGAAGCCTAAAACATATTATTATTTAGGCTTTAAGTATTCTGATGCCCTACATCTCTATAGGGGTTTAGAGTATTAATATGAGGCATGAGAGAAGAGAGTTAGCGATAGCAGATCATATTCATATTCTTGTTGAGAGTGGCTCTTTACTATGCACCAGTCCAGTCATCAAAATACTGGACTTCAGCAAATCTTTTATTCTGAACAAGAAACATGGCAGAGCTAAGGGTGGAATCTCTAGAATCCACTGTGTATAGAGTTCACCCGTTTGAAGAAGTCAGGGGCTGCTGATTTCTTGTTTTGTGCTCTTTGACTTAATTGTGCTGAGATTTTAGACAAAAGCTTAGCATCAAGAGATCCTGTCTTTTGCATTTGTGTGTGTAGAATGGAGACAATAAGACAGAGGAATGTGGAAACAGGTGATGAAACCTTCATGTTTGTGAAAGAATGAAATTGTAAGGTGTTATTAGACCACTTGACACTGAATACACACAGGCAGAAATGATGTTTCTGTTCTAGACCGTGTGGAACAGCAAAGAAGTTGATGTATGTTCAGTGAAACTGATTTGGTTTCTCCACTGAGAGTTTGAATCAACAGAGTCAAAGTTTTTAGATTTAATTAAATTAGGTCACAGACATCGCTATATATGTCTGCAAGCATAAACTGAAGATCATTTTTGAATTATATGACTTAAAGGTTTTGGAAAAAGTTGTATTTTCTTTTTCTTTGAACACGAGGTGGCACTGCACATCAACTGGCCCAAAACGACAGCTCTCACTGGGATTCACTCTTTCTTAGGGAACACTGACATTTTAAGCACACTTTAAAACAATCTTTCAAAAACAATTTAATAGGACAAAGAACTTTACAAAAGAGCAAAATATCTTATTGTACATATATACATTCCCTGTATAGTTTACAAATATACATCATCTTCAGTAAAACAGGACTACATACAGTATACAAATCACTTACCTACAAAACACTTGTATCTAAAACACACACACACACACACACACACACACACACACACACACACACAAGAAACAAAAACTAAAACAAGCTGTCAATCGGATGTGATGTTTAAGGGAAGAAAAAGAGAGATAAAACAACAAATCTATCAGAACACAATCACATTCAGACTCTTCTGGTTTTTTTACATGTCCATGTGGAGAGAGGGAACAAGCCGAGGAAACCTGAGGGCAGTTACACACTCTCTTCAGAAGGTTCCAGATAATTCCCATGCTTCTTTTTATTCCAAGACCTTTGAACACACAATAAAACAGTTTGTTCCCACTGAGAGGATCTGATTCCTATTAACTAAACTATACTCGCATAATTCAGTCTTTCTCCACAAACCATTCAGATCCACAGTCCAGAGCTGTCAGTCAGGCGCTGGAGAAATCTCAAGGCTGATTCATGACACTCTGATTTTTAGCAGTGTGCTGGAGTGGAAGACAGGCTCAAATGTTTGGAATGGAATACTAGCCTATTGCTTCCTGTAGTATACTGTGCAGTTTATCAGATCGAATTATGAGGATATCTGTGGGAATTTGCATTGTGGGATACAGTGTTCAGCGTATACACTACTGTTTAAAAGTTTGGGGTTGAGAGAAGTTAATCAAAGATAAAGAACAAACAAATATTTTGAGATATAACACTTTAAAATAAGCATTTCCTAGTTTATTATATTTAAAAAAATGTGATTTATTCAAAGTGGAATTTTGACTCGTCTTCATTGTCACATGGTCCTTCAGAATCATTCTAATAGGCTGAAAAAAACCATTATCATCAATGTAGCTTTTGTAATAGTTTTGTGGAAACCATGATACATTTTTTAAAGGATTCTTTGATGAATAATAGGAAGTTCAAAAGAACAGCATTCATTGGAAATATAAATCTTTTGTAACGTTATAAATGCCTTTACTGTCACTTTTGCTGCATTCTTGCTCAATTAAACTTAAAGGGGTAGTTTACCTATAAATAAAAATTCTGTCATTGAATTGTTCCAAACCCACAAAACCTTCGTTCAACTTCGGAACACAAACTAAGATATTTTTGATGAAGTCCGAGAGCTTTCTGACCCTGCATATACAGCAACGTAACTGTTCAAGGAACAGATATGTAATTTATGTTCTGATGATTAACTAATGTCTTACGAGTTTGGAATTATACGAGGGCAATAAACTAGTATACAGCATGCATACTATGTACTGTAGCAAAAATAAGTACAACAGTATTCTATTCCGAACACAGCCTATCTCTTCTGATCAAACCTATCATTGCTACATTTGCTATAGAGGAGCACTACTGTCCCCTACAGGAGGCATGTGGTATTGCATTGAATATTCAGGATGATGTTGAAGAGGACAAATCATTACGAAATATCATTCATTTCAGTGCCTGAACTACTGCCATCATTTGCATACACTCAGTCTTTCCCACAGGTAATGACAGATAAAGAGCAAAGGACCATAAAACCAGAATTCAGAATATCATGACTTCATAATAAACATGGGGAGCTTGACAGCATTTGTAAAAGATCAGAGATAACTGAACATAGATATTCTGTTTTATACATTGTCATTATCAGTGCTTGATTAAAATAGTACACAGGTTGACTGTTTATGTGGTGTAGAATCTATTGAAGTGTGTGTCTGTTATGGATCAAGCAGGTAGCTAGCATGTGGTGCATTGAATGAATAGAGTATCTCAGTCCTTTTGCAGTTCCAGTCACTGCAATCAATGCAGTGATACCGCATACACACAGCAGCTGTAAGGGCGTCGAGCTCATCCTGTCACACAAACCAGAACAGAGGAAGCTGCTAGAATGGCTGACACACAATGCATCTAGGAAACCAGTCTGTTGATTTATTTAGTTTGATAAGTTGTGGTAAATATTGTGTTGCTAACGTCTGAGGAATGATGGAGGCTGTTTCAGTGCTCAGAAAGAATTGGACCTTTTTGTCAGTGTCGGTGATGCTACATTGTCACATCTGCCTGACGCTTGGCAGATATGTAGATGAGCCCGTTTGGTCCTAAATGGTTGGCTCTGTGTCCTCGGGGCGTGGCTAATGAGGCATACTGGCTCAGTCGAGTTCAGTGGGCGTGGTCTGTGACCTCATCAGCGTGATCTGTGTGTCTGATCGGGTCAACCTGTACGCCGATAGACTCAGGTGTGTCCAGCAGCCGGGGCGTCCCCTAGACGGATGCTGCCGAGGAAGGTGGTGTGGTTGCTCATGGAGATAGACGTGTCCTCATACACCATGCGGATGGAGATCTTCTGGCGGGCTCGCAACAAACACACCCCCGCGGTGTAGCAGGTGTTGAACTTGCGCTGGCCGGTCTCGATGCTTCGCGTGCAGCGCAAGAATGGAGTCTTGTCAACCATCACCTCATAACTCGCAATGTCAGTGAAGTTCAGGTAATATACCTGTTGCATGCACAGACACACACACAAAGCAATATGGGATAATGGTTATTGATTTTTTTAATCATGTAAAAGTATGTTTCAGTGTATTTGTATGAAATGTATCGTGTATTTATTTGTGTATAAGCAGTAGAGTTAGTCCAGGGACTGTACTCACTTCTACCTGACTATATATAAAGTATGTTCCGTCAAGAAGGACTTCCAGCTCTCCAGAGCGTGAGTGCATTTTAAACACTCTCTGATGGATCGAGATCATTCTCCAATTTTTCAACACACCTTCTGACAAATCTCACAAACAGACACCAGTAAATACTCAATCATCTGTTATGACAGTAGCGATACAGAGTTAAGACACACACACCAGGGCTCAACTGTAAGGAGGGTTTTCTCCAATTTCTACTCGCCTTGTCAACACAATTTACTGACCCTGACATCAACAAATCATACATTTTGATTGATCATTTCATAATTAAAAACATACAAATAAATAAATAAATATAAAAATCACACACACATTAAACAACTGGAAATATAACTACAATTTAAAATTAGTTTTTTATTTATTTTCAATTTAAAATGTAATTTATTCATGTGTTGCAAAATAGCAGCATTTATTTGAAATCAAATTATTTTGTAACATTCTAAAAGTCTTTACTTTAAAAAATGTCTTTATCCTTAAATGTTTTCTTTTTAAAGCAGTCTTAATTTCTTACTGACTCCAGATTTTTAAATGGTAGTGTAATTTTTCTGCAGCAATTTTTTTTAATATTTAATATTTTAATATTTATTTTACAAAGAACATTTAGCATAGCCTGCGGGCCATCCTTATATTTGAGCCCTTCTTACAACCTTTAATAAATTAAAGTAATTCCAACACACAATATCAATAAGCACTGTGAAGCATATGTATGTAGTTGTGTGTATGTGGGGATCATTATTTAACTCTTACCTTCTTTAACCTGGATGGTAGTTTCCTGACCTTGAAGATGCACCACAGCTGGCTGCAGAAACATCAGGTTTAAACTCACAAATTCTAAAAACTCATTTTCTACATACTCTTGATGCACAGACTCATTAGCATGTTAACAATGTGTGTGATCTACACATCAAATACATCAAAAGCTTTTAACTGAGAGAATATAAGATGGAGAGATGAGCAGTGTGGCAGTGGAGATCAGGAGATGGTGCTTACCTGTGTCTCTCTGTGCTTGACTCTTTCTGCACTTCCTGTTGACACACAGGGGGACAGAATTGTGTTGCTTTAGGTCTGTTATTAGTTGCTTATGATCTATTCACACCAGCTTTGAAAGTTTGCTTACATCTTTCCAGCATCAAGCCTTTCAATTTAAACAATGAATTCCTATGGACTGCAAATCGTGCACAGCAATGAAGCAACATTTCAGTTGATTTTGCAATTTCTGCCTTTAACATTGGCATAATATGGAAATCAAATTTTTTCTTCCCTGTTAAGATGGGACCTGAATTTGTCCACTGGGAATTGATTGGATCATTGTCGTTTGCTATTGCTGTGATCTTATGTGAGTGACAGTTTGCGGAAGGAAAGAGTTTATTGTCAGAGAAGAGATGTTGTTGCAAAGGGGGAGTTTTGATTCAATTTTGATTTAAGATTATGATGGCACAGAAATTGTAAAAATGGCATTCCATAAACAGCAATTGTCCATTTTGATTTCATGGTGACTTTAAACTTGCAGCTTGCTGTGACTGCGTGTAAAGAAAAGTGAGTGTATAAACCTGGAGGTCCCTGTGGTCCCGGTGGCCCTGTGGGTCCGGGAGGTCCGGGTGGGCCAGAGGGTCCCATTGCGTTATTGCCTGGGATACCCGGGATCCCTGGTATTCCAGGAGGACCAGGTGGGCCTGGAGGTCCAGGCGCACCAGGGGGTCCTTTCTTGCCTAAAGAAATAAAAAACAGACAGAAAAAAACAAAAAGCATTGAGGAATGAAATTTAAGTCTATAAACAAAAACATTAAAGCACTAGAAACAGCTGATGAAATACAAAACATTTTTTAATAACAGAGTGAAAATGATGAAATTACCTTTTTTCTTCTCTCCTTTCTTCTTTCCATTAGTTTCTGGAAGAGGTATAAGCAACAGGAAAAGATAATCAGTCAGAAATGTATCATTTTACATGCACAATCACAAATGCAAAAAAATGTTCCTCCTGGGCTGCTGCTTGTTTCTTCCACAAAAGAAATTGATTTAATCAGACTGTTTATATGTTTCAAAGTAGCTAAACCAATAATGACACTCACATGACCACAGAAAAACAAACCCCAAATGTCATTTAGAGGACAACTGCTTAGGCTGGTGTCTACAGTTATCATACACACACACACACACACACACACACACACACACGCTTCTCACTGTACAACAAACTATAACACTGAAGCAACAAATGTACTGTATTTACAAACTATATCATATAAGAGTGTCTTTGTGTGTGTAAATGTGTAACAAATCCAACACAACCCTAATAAACAAGTCTGACAAAATCTACTGTTTTAAAGTTTAAAATCTAGCCTACACACGCACACACACACACACACACACACACACACACACACACACACACACACACTGAGTCTCAGGAGACAGATCTGTGTTCCTAAGGTCTGAGGTCACTCTTGTGTTTGCATTGGCTAGTATTCGGGGGTCTTTTTTTGCAACAAAACTACTTCAACACATTTGTAAATGACTGCTGCTTTCATTCTGTTGTCTGGTGGGCTTCGCACGCGATATTTCTTTTTCTCAAAACACAGAATATCAAAAGTGAAAAGAAACCACTTGCTGCCTTTAATCTTTTCTTTTAATCTTCCCTTTTTTCTCATTATATGAAAAACAACCGAAAGGAGGGGGGGATTGCAACATGCACATACATAAAATCAAGCAAACACAACAAAACCCAAACATGACACACACAGTAAGCATGCAACAAACTTGACCTGTCTTCAGTACCTCTCTACAGATGTTCCTGTCTTTTTTTTTTTTTTATAAAACAATCAGGGATGAGCTCACCAGATAACTGTTTATTTATTTCTTTTATTCACATACCACTTGCAATCCAGTTTAAACAGCCGCAATGGCAGGGTGCTATTAGCACAGTGATTTTACTGAGCAGATCGATAAAATGGTTAAAGAATTAAATTCATATTAAAATGGTTGTTTGTGTAAATGTTCTAGTGATCGTTGAAGTGGAATCTGTAGCCAGCCTGCACTAACAACCCAGTACCGACACAACGGCCCATAAAGATGCATAAATTGGAACTGTCAGGGGCTTCACACATCAAATGTTTAATATTTCAATCATTTCATTTTATTACTCAAGTGTATTTAAGTTGCGGGTTTTCAAAATAAAGATGAAAATAAAATAAACATGCAAACTCGACAGACAGTTTCAGTGAATTCTGTTCTCAGTGTGCACAAATCATCCAGCCCACTTCACAAAGCCTTGGTTTGTTTTGTAAAACCTTTAGTCTTTACTTCTATTCCAAAAATGGGTTTTTATGTTTGTTTTATAACCCCCTTACACATTTACTTATTTACACAAATTTTTGCAAACCGTTCCAGCAGCTTTTGCAAATCCACTAACCTGATTCACAAAAGGTTTGCTCGACATAAGGAAAATATCAGAGTTTTATAAATCTCAGGTTTTGTGAAATTGTGGAACCAGTGGCAAAGCAGATTTCTGAACCGAGTGAATGAACTCCCTCTGGTGGAGAAGACCGCGAGCCTCAGAGAGCGGACGTCCAGAGAAGCATCAGGAAAAGGTACATTTATATTGTAGCTGAAACTTCTGAATGTAGATGCAACTGAGATATTTTAAAAAAGCAACTAAAATAATTATACGACAAGCATAAGGGTTTTGAAATGTTGAAATATAAATAAAACAAATATAAAAAGTGGTCTGCATGTGCATGATCGTCGAAAGAATTTTGAGGGTGGGTTACAGGACATTAGATATGTCTGTGTTTGTTTTAAATGGGAGAAAAAAAGAAAGAGTGGTAAAAGTCTTTAATGAATGGAACAAATTAGCATCAAAGACAGACAATATTGGAACCATATTTCACACCAAACATGCAGCTGCACACACAAACACACCGAACCCCAGCTGTACTAAAGTTCAGGTTTATGAGGCCACAAAGTAAGCGAGTTTGTGTATGTCCACGTGCAAGTGCTTTGACCCATGAATCTGAGAATGGGGAAGATGACAGAATGTCTTTTGATCACAAGAATAAATTCAAAATGACTTCCTTATTAAATCATGCAAGTAGACACAGATGCTCACCGACCGTTTGACACTAGATGGAATAACTTATAACAATACTCACGTTACACAGGCTGATGCTTGGATTTTATACTCCCAATCTAATCAATTCAAATTTGTGGTCAACATTTCAACATTAACATTCATACACTGCTGTCAAATTTACACAGATTTACACCTCAGCATATTACAGACATTGTTTCCATCTCTAGCACACCTGAGTGTCACTTTACTAGTGTGTGTAAGAATTTAATGTATAATTTAATGCACAAGACTCGCACACACAGACACAACAATAATCTGAAAAACACTGGGTCTCATTCACTAATAATTAAATCATTTTACTAATGTAAATGTACTTAAATGACTTAAAAAGACAGCGATGGGAAAGTTTGTTGTTCTCAATACCAGTTGAACCACACTCATTTGCTTTTGTGTTTAAATTGATCATTTGCCAAGATGGGCGTTTTAAAAAAAAAGAAGTGCATTTGACCGTTCACATGTGGTCACATTACCACAAGATAATATTGCACAACTCTCTGAAATGACAAGTTATTGGGGCAAAACATGGCAAACTGCTCTCGGGACATCTCTATTTTCTGTAGACCTCATGTTTTTGTTTAATCTCAGGAAAAGGAGAGATTTCAGTGAAAACAAACCAAAATCCATCACTTTTCAGTTGGTAGCATATAATAGTAGAAATAACACTAATAATTCACTAGTACTACTTATACAATAAAATATTTTAATCTTCTTCTTTGTACGGTTGAAATTTGATGAAGTTGAATATGACTAAATTGGACCAAAGAAAGCTAATTTCTTAATATTTAAAGTACAACCTTTTATGTCATTCCTCCAATTTGCAGTTATAAAGACTTTGAGATATCATATAATTCCTTACTGATCGACAGACACATTATAATAAGTGCATCTCATTTGTCAACTGCACATGTATCAGCATCAGTAACCTTGCTCTCCAGACATCTGCTTCAGCATTGTTTGAGATGGCATCTGTGTATACTATGCGTGCAGATTATCTGTGTTGTATCTGTATTTATTTTGGCACATGATGCACACAGGTGCAAAAGCTGAAACAGTAGAACTCCCGATCAGAGCCAGTGACTGCACCGCCATAATCAAAGCCAAAACCACCTGCCAATCAAACTGCTGCCAACTGGAGCCAATCACGGCCGTGGAAAGACGAGTAGGTAATCAAAGCTGGAGTTCGCCAATGAAAAAGAGTGAGAGAGGAGCAATATCAGTTTGTTAGAAGCTACTAGAATGGATAAAAGAGAAGGATTTTGTGTATAAACTACTGGTATGCACAGCATAGCCCAATAATGAGTAAGATGGAAGGAATGAATGAGGGGGGGCACAGAGAGAGAGAGAGAGTGAGAGGTAGCATGATCAAATGAAGGAAATGCATCTCATTCTGAACTCTAAACCACATGAAAGAGAAATCGCTGGCAACCTCACAGACTTTATACTCACGTACTGTATACACACATACACACGCACACACACAAACCCACACATGCATGCACGGACACACACACACACACGCACACACACACACTGTCTTAATTTAAGCTCTAAATTGCATGAATATCAACACACACAAAAGAGATTTTTTTACCTGAACGTTTGGTACGATGAATGACTCTCTCCAATCCTCTTGTGTGTTCATCCCTCCATCTGCTCTGTGAAGATGAAGGAATAAGTTTTGATGTACAGTGCAGAAGAATACAATTAATTCATGGTGCTGTTTCAAAGCATTTTACATTTCAACTCCAGCTTGAGTTTGAGCCAAGGCATGATCAATGAAACGAATCCACTTCTTCATAAAATAAATGTCGCCATGTAAACTAAAACTACACACGCACACACACACACACACACACACACACCTCTGCTGAAAGACAACACTCTGAACATAATGAACATAATGTGTG
Source organism: Carassius auratus (assembly GCF_003368295.1). Classification (NCBI taxonomy): domain Eukaryota; kingdom Metazoa; phylum Chordata; class Actinopteri; order Cypriniformes; family Cyprinidae; genus Carassius; species Carassius auratus. The sequence goes on along the minus strand of NC_039247.1, from coordinate 13,533,873 downwards.
TGTTGAGAAACCCTGTGGATTTACAGCAGTAAGGCATTCCAGTGAGATGATCCAGCACACAAACACACACAAAATCCCATAAACTTAATAAATTATTTGGAAAGGAAATACCTGTCTTATCATTATCTCGCATATGAACAGAGTAATAGCGCTGCAAACCTTAAACACACAAACAGAGGAAGCACGGAGATTCTTACTAAACTGATGAGGTTGAAAGAGTACAGACTCTCTCTTCCTTTGCTTCTGCATGTTTTCCTTCCTTTCATATTTTTCTTCATACTTTCCTTCTTGCTTTTTCATTTTCTTTTCTTTTCTTTCTTTATTCATTCATTTTTTATTTTAATTTCTTCCTTCCATTTTTCTTTCTTCCTTTCATTTTCTCCCCTCCTTAATTTGTTGTTTCCTTCTTCATTCCTTCCGTTTTTCATCTTTTTTGCTTTCCATACAGTTTCCCCTCCATTTTCCCCTTTCCATTTCTTCCTTTCATTCCTTTGCTTATTTGTCTTTATTTCAGTTCTTTGCATATAAAACACTCCTATTGTATCTGTGACTCTCTGAGATTGCGATAAGAGATGGTTCAGGCAAACGGTGGACACACACACACACACACACACACACGCAGCTCATCATACATATCAAATTCAGGGATAACTATCAGGTCAGGATACTTCAGGACAGTCTGGAGTTCCCATGCATGTTTATACACAGTGAATGAAAAGGTTGAGAGAAGAGGAACTCTGGGTCACATTATCTGTGTCTGTGTCAGAGACGGAGAACATGACCCCGCTGTTCTTCACAGTAGAATCACATTACAAGACCTAGACTGCCATTGTCATCTTCATAGCTTGATTGCAGAATTGTTTAAGAGAAAGGATTCTGAATTCACACACACACACACACACACACACTCATAAAGCAGGGTTAGTGGGGTCATGCAGCTGTGTCTGGGTAAAACTCTTGTTATTTATGTGATTAGAGAAGCCACTAAATCACAAAGTTCAGCCCCAGAGTGCACTGGGTGTCAAGTGTATTACATTCATCCACGTAAAACATTGACACGTAAGTGTGAATGCGAGTTTGTGTGTGTTTTAACCAGTAAGATGACACTTTTAGATCTGTAAACACCTTGCTGTGTCACATATTGTTTTTTAAATCACTTTGTGTTTGAAATCAGACACTGTAGACCTGTCTTCCTGCCAGAGGATGTTCCAGCCTTTGGACATGGTGTTCCTGATCAAAGTCTGTGTGTGTGTGTGTGTGTGTGTGTGTGTGTGTGTGTGTGTGTGTGTGTAAGAGAGACAGAGAGCATTGAAAACATTTCTCCAAGCTTACAATAATCTGTTTATTTACAATTATGATAAGCAACAAAAGAAAGAGAGCATTCAGGTTTAATGACATGTACTTTAGGGACCAAATAGACCAAATCTCAGAAAACCTGCCTTTGGGGACATCTGAGTTGCCATCAAAAGTAAAAGGGATTTATAAATAAAGCAAAGAATTTGTTTCTTATATTAAACATGCAAATGTTTTCTTTAAGATGTATGGTTTGGGTTAGACTGCAGTAATTATAATTATCTTTAAATATAAACATTAGTGGTCTGTCTATTCAGTATGTCCTCATTTAGCAAGACGTGTGTGTGTGAGAAACATCTCTGTGCAGTCTAGACCGTGTAACTCGAGTCTAGTGCGAGATATATCTCATTGGTCTCTTTTACACACACACACACACACACACACACACACTGTAGTCTCACAGGAGATGTACAGTGGGATTATTTATATCGTAACACTAGAAAAAAGTGCAGTTTGTTCACATTAGTTAATGCATTAGTTTACACAAACTACAAATTAACAATACATAAATATATACATATATACATATATATGACTGCTAGTTCAGTTAGACATTTTTCTAAATATATAAAAATAATACTTTTATTCAGCAAGGATTACATTCAAGTTCAAGTGTTACAAAAAGACATTTACAATGTTACAAAAGATATCCTTTTTAAATAAATGTTGTTCTTTTGAACTTTCTATTCATTATATAATAATGAATCTGAAGGACCATGTGACACCGAACCTTACACTTTTGAACAATAATGTAACAAATGCACGAATACGTTACTAAACCTTACTGTAAAGTGTTACCAAACTCACTAGAGGACACATGTTATAGTGAGAGAGGGAGAGAGAATCGTCTTTCTTTAGACCACCCACAAGCTGATTGGTCAAATGCTCCATCAAACTGAAATTGCTTCCCTCAAACGTGTGTCTGCGTGTGTGTACATTTCTTCATGCTTGTAAAACAAGAGATTGCAAACTGATAAACGCTGCTGCATAATGAATACGTGCATGTGATTAGTTGGTCAGCTGTCACCGTGGACAGATACACTCACACCCTCATACATACATGTGTGTAGACTCACACATACACATGCTTTGCTCTGAAACAATATTTATAGTGAGGGTACACGCTGTAAGAGGCCTAATTTATTGCTGTTTGAATTGTCTGACATTGCGTGTTGAAGAAGTTGTGCATGTGTGTGGTCTGAGCTAACGGTAGCATCTATTCCACTCGTACTTATTTTGACATTTTCCATTCTTTCCGCTGACAGCCAGAGAAAAAACGACCTTTTTAATCAGTCTGACCACACACACACATAATAGCAACACAAACACGGCACAACACAAGAAAGCGTGTTTCACATTACACTACACTTCATTTACATTATTCTTGTTTTTCTGAAACATTAGGGGCAATTCTTTTTCTAAACTTTCCCTCTCCACAAACAGTTTTAACCTGTTGTTGACCTGTTCTGACACAAGAAAAAAAACATCATTTAATTTGAAAACTTCTCACAATGTTAATGTGTTGTTTTTTTTCATGTGCATTTGGTGTCTGGGTCCAAACCGGAGTTCACTTCCACCCTTTTCACTGTGGGTTTTTAACTAGGTTCGAAATACATTGTGTTTGCATCATCATCATCATCATCATCATCATCACCACCACTCAGCAGTGTAGCAGTGTCAAATGCTTAATTAGATTCTGATTCTCAAGCTCTCAATTTGATTCCAATTCATTTAGGAATATTTTGACTATAGTGTCCATTTTGCTTACATAAGAAGGAAATCCTTTCTCATCTAATGTTGTTAATTATACAGGGACTCTTCTAATTTGGTACACTATAAAACTATTTGAGTTAACCTTTCTTTAACATACATGAAATCAGCACAATCCAAAACTGCTTTGTAGAGATTAACTGATGTAATCTTTAAATTGCTAATCATTTATTGTGCAAAATTATTACATGCATAAAATTATTACAAAATTCTAAACTCATGAACACTACAGTAACAAACCCCCATGAAAGTGTATGAAGTCTATGAGTCTTTTTGAGTGATGAAATTATTAAATGATAAATGAACTTGTTCGAATGAAAAGGTTCTCCAAATATTTTGATCATGAGGCAGATTATACTGCTTGTGATGTATGATCGTAGGAACAATGTATTGCTCAGTGGTTGCTCTTCATAAGCTCAGGAGTCTTAGATGAGATTCTTGTATAGCTCTCATTTTAGTATCACCAGCATTTCAGAAGTTTCTCCTAAAATTCCTTAAGACACAAATGAGACTTGAGAAATTTAAAACAATAATAATAAAAAAAAACTGCTGGACAGGTGAGAAGGTACCAGAAGCAGGAAAGTATCTTTAGCTGGGATTCAAAGCCAGGTAGTGTGAGGTTCAGTTGTGCCTTCACATCGATGTGCTGGCCACAAGGCTATGGCTCTGACAGATAACTCTACACTCAGGATACTAAGGACTGATTCTCTTATATGTCTCAATGAGCTATCAGCTTTATCTTAAAGATGTCTTCAATTTTATTTTAGGAGTAATGTTAAACTTATACCAATATAAAATAGACTAAAACTATATAGCTTAAACATTATTAAACATTTCCAAATATATAGGGTTGCTAGTTTATATTTATCTTCAATGTCCAGGCAGCATTGTCTATATACAGCACATTTCCCAAGACTTGCAAACTGTGCGTTATGATTTTATGATATATATATTAGAGGTGCTCCGATCACGATCGGCCGATCGTTAATGCGCATCTCGTCAGTAAAGCCGGTTTTCTAATCAGCCGTTAATTCCATCAGGTGCGTGATTTCACATAGAGCAGCTGTTACTACACAGAGCCGTTGTTAATAGAGAAGATGCGCAAATCCACTTCATTTTCAGCATTTTTTGGCGCATCTTCTCTATTAACAATGGCTCTAAAATGTTTGTCTTGTACAGCCCATTTTTGCATGCATATAAATATATGTAATGCTTTCCTCTGTTAAATTCTTATGCAATAAAACACTATCTACACAAAACAACTTCCAATATGACGATGCATATATTGTGTTTGACTGACATCATCATCATCAAACACTGTACTCAGATTTGTCTCCTGCACTAAAGACTCGGGAGCTCTCATATTAGTCTCCTTTGTCCTTTTTGTCTCTCAACAACTTTACAAAGTGTGAAAATGTCAAATGTCTCAATATGAGCTCAAACATTTCTATCTTATAATATGTATTAATAATCAAGATCTCTTCAAAACTTTTGAGGCTACAAATGTGAGAGACCCAGAGTCTCTAGCTAAGGAGAAAAACACAGAGCGTGATGATGATGAGGTCTCTTCTAAAACTTTAAAGGAGACCATTGGGAAATTGTTAGAGTTTTTGTATCAGGAGACAAGTTTGAGAAGCAGGAGTTTTTTTTGTGTTTGCACTCTGTGTTCATTTGATTTTCACTTTCACATAACACCAAAATATGTCTGACTATTACAGGTTATTACATAAAGAAAATATGTGGTTCACTGATGTGCATTTAAGTTTAGAAAACTATTTTTACTCTAACCAAACAAACTGAACTCTGATGTCAAACAGACTCAGATGTGCACGAAAGAGATCTATTATGAAAGCACTCAGTTGTTATGTTTTTAGCAGTACGGCATCTCACAAGATGCCAGACGCACAATAAACGTCTCTGAAATAATTCAGTAAACCATCTGCATATTGTTGATTGTCCATTTACAAATGAAACACTGTGACAAAATGGCATGATAATCCCTGAACGTTCTAGAAGAAGGAGGGAAATAATGTCAGGATAAATGTAATTGTTTGATAGTTTGACATTATGACCCAATCACAGAGCAACACAACGATCGCTTTGAACAGATGTTCTCATCGCTGAGAATGACCACAGTCCTCCTGGATCAGTGAAGCTTGATCATACAATTACACTCCTACTGGGATCCAATCCTCTAGGGACACATACACATATACACTCACTCAAGTGTGTGTGAGAAATGTGTATGAAAGTGTGATGCTCATTCGGAATGTAATTGAAAATCTTTGCATGTGAAGACATTTCGTTGAGGTGGGGATAAGAGACAGAGAGGAGAATCTGACAGACTGCAGTGGTAGTTTAGTGGTTAAGGATCTGGGCCTCTAGCTGAAAGATTGGAAGAAGTATTCCAGGAAACGGAGAGTTTCTGAGATCACAGCCAGCTCTATCACCATTACTATGTTGTGAGAGGCAGTTAATCCTACACCGCTCCAGTGGGACCAACTCTACGAGCGGTCAATCATAAATCTCACGTCATCAGCATCATTAGACAATCATTTGCAGTTATTTAAGCCAAGAGTTTAATAACAAAAAGGACACAGCTAGAGCCGTAAGAAATATTGATAAAAGTGGTTGATAAAAGTGGTTTTCTCTCCTTAAAAACTTATATATAAATAAAAGTTTTTTTTGCCATTATGTCAACAATGCAACAGATGCATTGATCCTTAAAAAGTGATAAAGAAATGAAATAAAAAAGTTCACTGCTCATTATTTACAAACCTTTGTCTGCAATAGGGACTCATTCAATTTCAAATTTTACTAGAAAAAAGTGTTTTGAACCATATGAAATCAATAGTGACACACACACTTTTTTGTGATTGTTACAATTTGCATTTAGATGATGTTACGGTTCATTTACACAGAGCACATGGCTTTAAACAACTCCGATAACTTTCTAAAAGGGTTTCAAAGAGAAGGCTTTGGTAGTGTTTAAGCAAAGTATGTCAAGGTTTTCAGACGGTTTGTGTCAGGTTGGGAACAGTTCATGATGTCACTCCCTCAGTGGAGGGATCTTTTTACCGTGGCAATCTGATTACAGCTCTGCTTGCTTTGGCTAAAGAGCACATCAGAAATCAAACGTTCTCTGGCAAGAGTTATATTTTCTCAAACACACACACACACACACACACACACAATACTGAATGGCAGGTCAGAGAAGTGTTTGACCTGATAGGATTGCAGACTGGAGTTTGGTACAGGACAATTTAAAGTGAAGCCCATACACTCGTTGTAAAATGTTGTATAACTCAATACGCTAATGCCGCCATGGTGGTTAAAATGGCTGTGTTCTGTAAAACACACACACATAAAGAAGAGTTACAGACCTTATGTGACAGTGGTCTCAAAATGTTATCACCTCATAAGCGGTGAATTTCTCCAGTTGGATGGCAGTGTGACACACACAGCATGGACAGCTGGATGTGTGGTTTTTACTTGTACAACTGGAGCCCATCTGGGACCAACACACACACACACAAACACACACACACAGAGACACACACACACACACACACACACACACACACACACACACACAAGATGAAACTGTGATAAATTCCGACTGGCCTCTGACCATTCTTCTCTTCATTATTCTCTCCTGTTATATCTACATATCTTCACATCACCTTATCTTCCTCCATTATGAAGATAAAATAAGAGATTTTATTCATTGGTTTTATATCCAAACTATGAGATAACCTTTGGAGAAATTTGGATAAAAGATCAAAAAAGGAAACACAAGATAACCTTCTGATGACCTCTACGGTCTGCAGATTTCATTGTTGAAGCTGATCAAAGCATGTGTTCCTGCTTTGATACTGCTGTTAGTGTTGGATTCATTTCCCTCTGTCTTTTCATCTATTATTGCTCCATTTCATGTTACATCCCATGAGAGAATAAAAAGCATTATTTCATCATTCCAACATGCAAATAATAAAATAAAATAGAAAAAACATTACTCCCCAATGCAAGTTGACCACTATATATGTGTGTCATGGACATGGCAATGACAGCTCGACACAAATCAAAGGTTGGCGACGTACTTTCAGATCCCATCAGAATGCTGACTGAGAGTGGCACTCCTCTGTGGAGGGGAAATGTGCTTAATTGTTATGAAAATAATTTACAGTACGGTGAAATACATTTTGGGGCTACAAATTTGCAATTCAATTTGGATTCAAAAGCTATCCATTGGATTGGATTGGACTGGATTTCAATTTCAATGTAGAGAGGGTTTTGTTAAACTATTTGACATATTCAACTTGATGTACACACAGTTCAGTGAACATTCACAGATGAACTAAAAAAGCTTTACTATCCTAAACATTTAACAACACCTACGTATGACCAAAACAATGCTTGATTTAAATTTGCTTCTAAGTAAATCACTGTGGATTAAAATTTCACTATCTCTAGTCTGGGTAGAAGATCAGTCTGTTTCCTTTCTGACTAGGGGTGTGCGATATATTGCAAAAAATAAAAATAGCGATACTTTTGGGGATATTTTTGATAACGATAGTTAGATGATATTTTTCTAGGTGTGTAACTGTGCTGATATCTGACTACCATTGACTGCTGCAGTTTTGATATTCTTCATTCTGTGTGGTCAGTTCACACCAGTGAGCAGAAATTAATCTTTTCACATATTTAAATAGATTTTTTACCTTTTATGGGCACTTTTACTTTTAATAAAGCCATTTTTTCTTCTAAAAGTGCATCTTTTGAGTCAAATTGTTACATTTAATCAGTAAATTAGAATATTAAGACATTTAGGCTGTTACCAAACAAATGAAACCAGATCAACAAAATGAATCTTTGCAGAAGTTGCATCTGAAGTGGCATTTGTGTTTACACAATATTTAATTCAGCTAAGACAGACATGGAGTGCTTTAACCTGCAGTTACAGATGCTTAATGTTTTGATATTTTAAACATGAAACATTGAATATGGATGTTTGAAATTATAAAAAAAAAAATTAAAGATTTTTTAAATGTGAAATTAAAGCCGCCAGTGGGTACAGCAAGTCATCCTCAACAAGCGAGTCATTGTGATTGAACCAAATAATTTAAACGGTTGACGAAACGAAACCTCGTCATTGCGCAGAGATGCAAAACTGTTCTGTGGTGGTGGCTGTTTTAAATGTATTTTTTATTTATTTATATTTCTCTAAATGCGCACGTGCACTGTTTACCCACTAACTTTCAACCTGTTTAACCTACTTATAATATAAAGAGCTGTTTTGAAGATGTAGTCAGCAAAATGAAAAAGCTGCCATTTGTGAAAAACACCCATCTTACTCAAATTCACACGCACACAAACACAAGAAGACAGATGCTTTGGTTTCCACTTCTATTGTTGGATATAAATATACATTTACTTACATTACACACTCTCAAAGTGCATTCTCGCACAGTACAGCAGCAAAACACACCACACTAAAGATTTATTACAGGGCTGCATATTTGAGGCCAACCAAATATCAGAGTTCATAACACACTAACAAACGAATGAGAGGAACAGCCATTATGCCCTCAATTAAAGTAAACCGACCAATATCCAATTTGAAGAAGCCTTTTTCTCATAAAATATACCACTCAGCAGAAATCTGTGGTTCTGTAAATATTGTTAGAAAGTAAAATAAAGTTGATTGAGAACTAATTATTTTTCGTCATTTAACAACCTTTATTCAGAATTTATAATTCTGAACAATTAGCGCCACCAAAACGTGCTGGGAAAATAGCCCCGCCACCATTTAACGTGGTTGCCTGCACCAAACTCACTCCATTGGTTGAGTAAGAAGTTGACACATCAGACCACTCAAACAAAAAGAGCAATGTCTGAAAGCACCAAAGCTCCTTAGTTTTTTTTTTTTTTTTTACACATTTTGGGAAGTCGTCCTTGGAGGGCAGCTTTGAGTAGCGATTAAAGAAATATATAAAAAAATATATTGACCAACACAATCCTATGAGAAATCTTATTTTATGTAAAACGTTTGCTAAAATACTGTGAGCAGAATGCACAATGTGTTAGTATTGGCTAAATTGTTTCTAAAAGTTTCTAAATTGGCTAAGCTCATTACGAGTTCAAAAGTTGCCACTTAAAGAAACTTCAAAACGGGATTTACAGCAGGAAAATCTAATGCTCATTGGCTTTCACCTGCATTGTCACAAATTTTTGTACTGCTTTTGACATTTTTGCGATAATTTTTTTTTTTGATTGCACTTATCTGTCTGTGAGTTTTTTTTATACTGTACATATTTATAAGAAATAGTCATGGTTATGTTTAGAGGTAGGAGACAGATTTGTGACTATAAAAAAATCGTTTTAATGCTATATTGTTACTAAAATGGTAATTTCCCTGCATATTTCGGTCAAATACATCTTTTTATATTCACTATAAAATGGGTAGGTTTAGGTTTGGGGGAAGGTTAAGGGGTCTAAAAATATATATTGCTTATCATGAAAATATAAATATGCATTGATACAAATAGGCCTAAATTAATGATATTGAAGATTTCTAAATATTTTAAATTTTTTAGCAGTAAATTCATAGCAATTCTATGTTTTAAAAATAATAAGTCCAATTTGTATGTTTTAGCAATCAATCAGAGCTTTTTAAGTGTTGTGCTTGTAAACTTTACGTACTAATACATATGTATAAACAACGTGAACATCGCTACTAGGCTGTATTTACAGCTTTTGCATTGAACCAAGCAAGCAGCAAAACTGCAACAAAATCTAATTCATAACCATTACCTATTTGCCAGATATGAGTTGACTTGTACAAAATGTAAAGCTTTTGTTCACAATCCAACCATCCAACGGTTTCAAATCAATACAGGAAATGCGTGGCGACGTCAGTGAACAAATGTCTTTAATGCATTCCATATTAATGCAAAACAAACTATAGATGTGTGTCAATAACCTATTGGTTCCAGTGTCAGACATACTTTCACTCTCTCCCTCATATAATTTACAGAACACCAAAATACCATAAAAGAAACAAAGGGAAATCTATAGAGAGGAGCATTTTGCTAAATACACGTGTCAGGGAATCATCATCTTCCCCGGGGTCCAAACTGCACCCAATCCCAATCGCTGGAGTACTGATCACCTGCACCTGCACTTAATAATCCTACCCAGTAAAAAGCCACCTTCTCTTCAGTACTTCGGTTTCTGGTCTACCGTTCACTACCCCGACTTAGATTTACTCTAACCTGTGGTTTGCTTTAATCTCCAGTACCCCAGACAATCCTCCAGTGTTTCTCACTTGTTGTCCTCCCAGTCTACTGGTCCCCGTCTCTAGTTCCGGATACCCATGCCATTCTCCACCGCCAGTCAAAGTCCTTGGACCATAAGTGAGTGAAGTGAAAGTGACATTCAGCCAAGTATGGTGACCCATACTCAGAATTTGTGCATCTGCATTTAACCCATTCAAAGTGCACACACACAGCAGTGAATACACACAAACCGTGAACACACACTCAGAGCAGTGGGCAGCCTTTTATGCTGCAGCACCCAGGCAGCAGTTGGGGGTTTGGTGCCTTACTTAAGGGCACCTCAGTCATGGTATTGCCTGCCCGAAATTTAAACCCACAACCCTAGGGTTAGGAGTCAAACTCTCTAACCACTAGGACACATGACTCCCACCCCTCCCCCCAAAAAAGATACTTCACTTGATATTAGCCAAAAGGTCGAGAAGCCACATAATACTTACCGTGATTCTCACCAGCTTTCCTATCCATTTCCAATTCCTGCAATAAACTCTGTTATCACTATGCCTGGTTTGTGAAAATTTTTTCAAAAACTCACATAGCTTCAGAGGACTTTGCGTATGAATCATGCAGACTACATTTAGGGTACTTTTTTTTATCTTTCTGGAGCATGAGAAACTCAGTTTCTTTTCACTTTTTTAGACATTACGTTAAATTTCTGTTTACATAATTTGAAGAACATTATAAACATGAGCTGGTTGAAAGTATAGTCTTCAGAAAATGCTGTGGTCCTATCTGAGGGTGCATTGTGAATCTTGATAAATCGAATAGGTATAGTATATCTTGTTGACGTGTACATATAAAATAGAGTTCATTATGAGAACCCAAATCTTTTTGACAAACGCACTGAAGAAGCAGTCATCCCCGCTCCTGCTGTTATATACAGAACTCATAATAGAATCCAAGACCTCCACTAAACTTGAGCAACATCTAAAAACTGTTACACCCTGAATGAATACTGCCAAATGAGAGCAGAATGTGCTCCAGGGGTTGCAATCAGATCAGGCCATGACATTAGACTGAGTTTTTGGATTCTCAAAGGAGCAGCCCAGTGAGGTTTATGTGTGAACACTGTAAAACATCAGATCATTCCCAGAATGAAGACAGAATAAAAATATGAATCTAGAAATGTGAACAGGCAGCTTCATGAACATATTCAGATTGCGTTAATTTGTCCTGATGTCCATCACAGCTTGTCTGAACAAAGGGCATGAAATGGCTCAAATTGGTCCTTCTCTTCAGCTTTGGCAAATTACTTTGATGTCTAGAAGGCGAGTGATTAACACTCAAACAAACACACAAAAAAGTGTGTGTGTGTGTAGTCACAACCCCATTCGCCCTATTAAATCGTCTCATCCATACGTAGTCAAGCTATTTCTGTCTGTCATCTCTGTAGCTAAGCGACAATTGCTCCAGAGCCAGTGTAAGTGTCTGCTTGCATACAAGTATTTGCCCTCTTAACCAAAACCAGACCCTGGGCTTAATTTCCTCTCTATCTCTCTCTCACAAACACACACTCCAAGGGTCGTGTGTCTCGTGCCATAAGTGGTTTGTAAAGTGAGGCGTTCCCGTTTGTCTGAAGGGACCTGAGTGTTTGGAAGGATTAATACCAACTGATGAACAATATACAGCAAAAAATGAACAGCTGCAGAAGGAGAGAGAAAGAGAGGAGATAAAATCAAGGACAACTCAAAGAAGTCGTTCTGTCATCTGTTAGTCTTCACCTCTGAGGCTCATCTAAACAGTCACAGTCTGTTTCTTTACAAGCTAAATCAAAAACATACCCAAAATTACACACACCACAGTGTACAAACATGCACACATGCTAATACAGACATGTCACACATGTACACACACACACTCACCAGTGTACACGAACTACTACAACAGATTTGTTCTTAACTTAACACCCCTTGTATTCACCCCAAACAAACGACATGAGACAGTGTCATTAGCATCACCAGACTGAAACTGAAGGCTACTTTTACGTTTTAATTTTTTTGGGGGGTAAAACTGTGGAAATCTGCAGGATGGATTTAAACAAAAATGTGCCACACTCATACTAGTAGCTGAAAGCGTAATCATATTATCCAAAATATTTAATTAACCAACACGCAATGGGTGGGGAATGTGTCAAGCTTTTGTGGAAATCTGCAGATGCCATGTGGGCCTGGTCATTGGAAACAAATTCTTGCGGCTTGGACAAGACACACAGACTTGTACGCATACATCACAACATCACAAATATTTATCCCGAACTTAAGACGGGAAACATGCAAGCAAGAGATCACAGAGGCCTCCACATATTTCTCAAGGATTACACGTCTCAGCGTGTGTATTGTGCTGTGTTGTATTCAAACCATGACAGCTTCAAACAAAAGGCTTGGCTCATCAAGCACACAGAAGAATGAATGTCCCTCTTTCTTACTCCTATTTTAGTTTTTTCCTCAATCCTTGAGTGATACATGAAATCATAAGTAATGGCCGTAATACAATAGTACTAACAGACATGGTAACAGTACTGTACAGAGCAAATATATTTGATTATGCTCCAGTGAGTATAGAACAGTTCAAATTTCTATACAATGTTATTTTATTACAATCCATCCACAGCCATTTACACCCTAACGTTCTATATACAGGTCTTTCTAAACGATTTTCTTTGCCGTATTTTCCTGTCAAAATAACGGAGTTCCATTGGAAATCTTCAGCTTTTAAGAAATTACGGTTTCTCCGGTAGTGAGTAAAAATAAAACGCAAATGACAATCTCATTGGCTGGTGTTCACCTATTATCGTCCCTGTTTTGATTTCAGCAAATGACCATATGCACTATCACTTCCTTGTTTTAGATAAGCCAGCTCAGTCATTTCCAGTCAACTGTACTGTTCTGTAAAGGGATCACCCTTTGCTCAGTTTCTCTACATAATCCATAAAAAATTTGGAGAAAAATTTAACTGGTCTAAGATGACCAAATGTCCATGTATAGGTGCATCTCAATAAATTAGAATGTTGCGGAAAAGGTCATTTATTTCAGTAATTCAACTCAAATTGTGAAACTTGTGTATTAAATAAATTAAATGCACACAGACTGAAGAAGTTTAAATATTTGGTTCTTTTAATTGTGATGATTTTGGCTCACATTTAAACAAAAACCTACAATCATGGGGAATCACTATCTCAACAAATTAGAATACTTCATAAGTATGTACGTTCATTTACTGTACATGTACTCAATAGCTGGTAGGGGCTCCCCTTGCTTTAATTACTGCCTCAATTCGGCGTGGCGTGGAGGTGATCAGTTTGTGGCACTGCTGAGGTGGTGTGGAAGCCCAGGTTTCTTTGACAATGGCCTTCAGCTCATCTGCATTGTTTGGTCTCTTGTTTCTCATTTTCCTCTTGACAATACCTCATAGATTCTCTCTGGGGTTCAGGTCTGGTGAGTTTGCTGGCCAGTCAAGCACACCAACACCATGGTCATTTAACCAACTTTTGGTGCTTTTGGCAGTGTGGGCAGGTGACAAATCCTGCTGGAAAATTAAATCAGCATCTTCAAAAAGCTGATCAGCAGAAAGAAGCATGAATTGCTCCAAAATATCTTGATAAACGGGTGCAGTGACTTTGGTTTTCAAAAAACACAATGGACCAATACCAGCAGATGACATTGCACCCCAAATCATCACAGACTGTGGAAACTTAACACTGGACTTCAAGCAACTTGGGCTATGAGCTTCTCCACCCTTCCTCCAGACTCTAGGAACTTGCTCTCATCTGAAAAGAGGACTTTGGACCACTGGGCAACAGTCCAGTTCTTCTTCTCCTTAGTCCAGGTAAGACGCCTCTGATGTTGTCTGTGGTTCAGCAAATTCCTTGACACATCGGTGTGTGGTGGCTCTTGATGCCTTGACGCCAGCCTCAGTCCATTCCTTGTGAAGTTCACTCAAAGTCTTGAATCGATTTTGCTTGACAATCGTCATAAGGATGCGGTTCTTTCAGGTGGTTGTGCATCTTTTTCTTCCACACTTTTCCTTTCCACTCAACTTTCTGTTAACATGCTTGGATACAGCACTCTGTGAACAGACAGCTTCTTTGGCAATTAATTCTTGTGGCTTACTCTCCTTAGGGAAGGGTGTCAATGATTGTCTTCTGGACAACTGTCAGATCAGCAGTCTGTCCCATGATTGTGTAGCCGAGTGAACCAAACTGAGAAACTATTCTGAAGGCTCAGGAAACCTTTGCAGGTGTTTTGAGTCAGTTAGCTGATTGACAAGTCATCATATTCTAATTTGTTAAGATGAATTGGTGGGTTTTTGTTAAATGTGAGCCAAAATCAGCACAATTAAAAGAACCTAAATTAAAAGAATTTATTTTTCGCCGAGACACGTTTTTGGTTCATAAATTAGAATGTGCAGTGACCTTTAATAAATCTAAATTTTACTGCATAACATTGAGAAATAATAAATGCTTAATTTTTTTTTTTTTAAGATTTTAAAAATGTGTTCATGAAGGTAAGAGGTTGATTATCGAGAATACCATTACGATGTCATTTAAGAGTTTAGCCTAACTGCCTAACCAGTTACGATAGTGTTTATTTGTCAGCACTGAAATGTACAGTTATGTGTCGGAGTACTTTCCTGGGATTACAGACTCTGCATATATACATTATATGTTCTTTAATAACATGAAACTGTATGCTTAATCTGTTATCATTATTTACGGTGTTGCAATTGTTTTGTTTCTCAGTTTCTGATAAGAATGAGACAGGAGAGGTTTATGTGAGAGTCTCTACCTATACAGTCTATGGTCTCTATCTCTGTATAGCTCACCAGAAGATGGCTTATATTTATCCGGAAGTTCTAAATAGCGCTCAATGCATATGGTCAATTCAGTTCCAGCAAAGGCACACAACCTGATTAATATTCATGAATTAAGAATTATTTGTTTTTTTCCCCCTGAATGACCCAAAAAACACCATCACAAATCCTAAGTTCATTTAAAATCACAAATTTGCATTCATACATGGTTACCAAGTTTAAATTCTAATCACTAAACTTATATTATTAAATAATACTTGATTATCATATTATAATGCTTATCTTCTTGACTGACTGAATGATGTTAAGAGTGCACTTTCAGATATTTAAAAAGCTGTGCTACACACACACACACACACACACACACACATACACACATACATATACATATGTGTGTGTGTATATATAAGCATTGCCCATAATGATCACTCATACATTCACACAATCATCAGTCTGGCTTTTTAGAACAAACATTAAATTAACATGTGATCTAGTGCCTTTCAAGAGAAATGTGTGCATACAATCATGCACATATGCACACATGTGCCTGGAATGTGTTCAGCAACTTGTTCAATGCTGGAGCCGCTGCTCCACCTTTTCAATAGATTTTGTGTTGTTAATGCCAAATAGAAAGCACCTAAAAATAATTATTTCCTCTTGAGACATAGTGGGACATGGGAAACCTCAGGAAAAAGTTACATATATTATTATGTCATATTACATAAGACATAAACCTTGAAGAAAACTGCTAAAATGCATTACTTCAAACAATTTCAGAGAGAGAAAAAACTCAAAATCAACCAAAAACAGGTACTTCCTCGTTCGTCCTCCATTTATACAGTTGCTGTCCTGACCCCTGACCTGAATGGGTAGATGATGCCATTGCGGGCTTGTCAGGTGGTCAGAAAGAGAAGGGCTGATCAAGTGGTTAGTATTTTATGTGCGAGCACAGCGAGTGTATGGTGATTCAGTCGAGTGCTTGGTGTCGAGGCTGGGCCGCACCTGTCTGCAATTTGGCACATACTCTTCTCCACCTGCTCGCTTGATTTATTTTCTCTCTCACTGGCTTTGTTCCCCCCTCCTTTGCTTTGCCTTGTGTAAAAGGGCTCTGTGTTGTGGCTTTTAAACAATTCCAATTTGGGACAAACCACAAACCACATGAAACAGAGAGAGAGCAAGAGATAGAGAGGCTAGTAAGGAAGAGAAAGAGAGGGAGACATATGCTCAACAGCTTGACGAGCACTCAAATGAACATATACAGCTTTTGGATAGAAGGGAAGGAGAGAAAGAAAGAAGGTGAGAAAGAGAGAGAGAGGAAGAAAGAAAGAACGAACAAGATGAAAAGAGGCAGACACAATGTTTTGTGTGCATGTATGAATGTGTTTATAAAAATCACTATTTTTGAACCATTGATAAATCACGACATCATGATTCCTTGGATGGATGACAACACTTCTATTCTAAGCCTCTCTTTCAATAACATAATCATTTCTTAGGCCCCACTTATTTATACACCAGAGAAACATCCATATATACCCAAATTCATCTTAATTACCAGAGTTGTGGTCGATTTATGACGCTTGGCATCGGTCTAACCAGAAAAACATGAACATTCATCTAAGCCATCATAAATCAATGATATAATCTCAAAGGGCACACCATCTGTATTCAGATTCATATCATTACTGTCAGCCTCACTCAAATGTCACCATATGTAAAACAGCATATTGTTCAAAAGAACAGATTCATGAACATGTTCTTTACAGCAAGAGGTCAACCGATACATTTACAGCTATGCCAAAATTACCATCTCAGAAGATGGTCCAAATATATGAATGGAAAATTTACTGAGACCTTACTTTCAACTAAAGTTGTAAGTAAGCTGAATCACATATTTTTTTTTTGATGGCTGAAGCCAATGTTTTAGAGAACTGGGTGAGAGCACAGCATTTAATTCAACTGCTGAAATGAAATGTATATTTATTTTCAGTCTACATAATGGTTACTAAATTATTTGGATACAAATCACTTGAAAATCAATAATTAAATAAATTATAAATAAATAAATAAAATATTTTGAACTTGTTAAAATAATACTTCACAAACAAACGATTTATACTTGATTCTGTGATCCCATTATGGCACTTTTCAATAATGAAATTATTCAATGGCCGTACAGAAAAAATGCTGAATGATAGCCAATATAATACCTTTATATCAGTCAACGGCTACAAAAGTGAACCAAAATATATAATTTCACTTCAAAGAAGTCAGAATTGGAACTAGAACTTGCATCACTGAATCATTCAACATTACTTTTCACTGATTATTAATGAGATATGCAAGATTTTAACACTAGAAAACATTTTACTTAATAATAAAAAGGGCACAATATGGTATATAGGAATTTTAATCTGGACTATTAAGTGAATCGTGAAAGTTGTTTGATTTTAAAAATCTGACATCATAGTCTGAGACTCAGAAACTTTACAGAAGAAAACAAAACTTTGAGCAAGAAAATTTTAATTAAGGTCCCAAGAGCATAGAAATAAAAGAATATATCTGTGATTGTGATTGTCACCTTCATCACTCTTACTTCAGCCTCATCTGGATCAGTCTCTTTTCAAACACACCCCATACAGATGTGCACGTCCACACATATAGATTAGAGTGAGTTTAGATGATGAGCATGTTGTCACATATGGATTACATTAATGAGAACAACATTTCATATGAATCTCAAAGGACCATCAAGAATATGCTGGTACTGACTCCAAAATCAACATAAAGCCTCTGCTCTCATCTCAAACCACAGGGAGGTTCACATATCACATACACTGAGATAGATTGTCCTGTTTAGTCAAGCTTTTAGTCATCTTCCCTCCTTTTTTCCCTACCTCTTCAACTGGACAGAGCTTTCTTCAAAGACAACAAATGATCAAATACACCCACACAGCTGTGCTCAAATTAATTCAACATACAACAACTAAACTACTTTTATTCAGAGGAGTCACTTCAGTGGAGTGATAACAGAAGGCCTTGTCAAAATATACACACACTCATGCATGACCTTTCGATCCCTGTGCTTAATGACAGATCACAGCCTGGTCACAGACAATGATGTTTGTCTGGAACGCTCTCAGTCGGTGAACCCCAGGGTGAACCAAACTCATTTAGGAACAGAGGGAATTACATTCCTGTGTAAAGACACACACATACTCACGCAGATGTCAACAAGGACATAAACCACCAGGAAACACAAACTGCTGCGAAAAGTTTAAATCACCACAACAGAGACAAAATACAATATTAACAGATACAGACACACATACACACACCACAACAGAAAGACAGATCATTCCACATAAATGCCAAGCAGGACCAGAATAATGTGTGTTATTATATGTACAATGTCAAACATACGCACACAGGCTCTTACAGACAGACTGACATGCACTGCACACACAGACATACACAGACACTGGCAGCAGACATACACACTGGGTTACTTGGGGACAGCCAAGCTAAAAATGGGGCAGTGTGTTCAGACTCCAGTCACAACCAATATAAGCTCACATTAATCACAATGAAACATTTTAAAAAGTCAATCTAAATAAGAGGGGGATTGAGCTGTTTCTGTTTGTTTTTGAGGTTGCAGGGCTGGTGTGAAGGGTCAGAGGTCATTGGTCAGTTAGGATCGCCCTGGGTATTAAAGTCACAGTGATATATATATATATATATATATATATATATATATATATATATATATATATATATATATATATATATATATATATATATATATATATATATATATATATATATAAAACAGACATTTTTACATAAATATACCGTACATATTTATAACTTTACCACAGATCTATATACAATAAATACTAGGGGTTTTCTGACTGATGAACTACCAATCACTATCGGCCGATAATCGCTTTGAGAATTATAAAGGCCGATCTCATAAACCAAACTCAAGCTGACGATGTGCCTGCCGTGAGAGGTTTGGTATGCAGCGGGACCATCTCAATCTACTATTGTGCAACAATTGTCCCATTGTAAAAACATCTCAGGTAACGAATGTATCCATGGTTCCCTGAGTAGGGAACAAGACACTGCGTCCTCTAAGGGTTGCTATGGGGGAACACCTTGTCATGACCCGTGTCTGAAGCATACATTGAAAAAACACCAATGAGTTGGCCGGCGACAGCCTCTGACGTCACAACCGGCGTGACTATAAATGGGCACCTGAAATACCTATCATCAGAAAGAGAGGCGAATGAGAGCGGAGCTTTTTCATTGAAAAAATGCTCACAATGCATGCAGATTGCTTCCTCAAAGACATTGCGTGTGTGCTCTTCACCCAAACAAATGACGCAAAGATTGTGTGTGTCATCGGGTGTCAGATAATGCAGACACGGATGCACACATTGTCTAAAAGCTTGCTAGTAGTCGCCATGATAGACACTGAAAGATGGCACTTACCAGTTCTTTTAGATGCACACTTCAAACAGAACAGTCAGTGAAGATGAAGAAGAGAATGACATGTTCTCCCGGTGCCTACTTATAGTCACGTCAGTAGTGATGTCAGAGGCTGTCGCCGGCCAACTTATTGGTTTTTTTTCAATGTATGCTTCAGACACGGGTCACAACGAGGTGTTTCCCCATAGCGACCCCTAGAGGAAGCAATTCGAAGTTCCCTTAAAATGGAACTAAAATACACAACATGTGTACACTGAAAATGTTCAAAAAATGCCCCCTCCATCCTCTCAAATGTACCCTCAAAACCGATTTATGATATGAGAGAAAGAGAAAAAAGCTAGGTGTGCATAGTACAATATCACAGAAGAAGGCTATGTAGGATGACATGGGCACATCACTGCTTTGCAACTTGTTAAAAAAATTACTGGTTGCTGGAAAAACTACTACTAAGCTACTCTCACTCCACAGAAAATGTTACACTGCTTTTTGTTATCCATCTAGTTTAAAAAAAAATGTGTCTGCCTTATCTTCCAAAAAAGAAATTTAATTTGTGTGGCCTATTGTAGACAGGTAGATCCAGTTATCTATCTATCTATCTATCTATCCATCCATCCACCCAATCATTATGCGGTTCTCAAGTGTAATTTTAAAACTATGGTTCCCAAACTAAGACACATCTGTGTGTTGGCTGTAGTCTGAGACTCCTTAAATAGATCCAGCTGGTTAAAGTTAAGCCATTAAAGTCATGCAAACATTCTGTTTCTTCAGAGCACAGCTCTCTAACACCTGTTTGGCTGAGGTGAACCCGCTCTTAGATCCCTCATTAGGACGCACATACACACACACACACTTTTGTAATCAGTCAGACAGAGCAGCGCTCTGGGATATATGGCTAACACTGTATCAGATCTAAGATGCTGATCAACAAGCACATTCCTTACTGCTAACTTCTCACTGCTAACTCAAAGGACAAAGGACTCGGGCTAATACACAGAGTGCATGTGAGAAACTTGTGTGTGTATTAGTTACAGCGGTAAATAGTTGAATGGAGAGTAATTAGAGTGTGGCTAGCTCCATCCATTAATGTAATATCCTGTCGAGGAGGAATCCCATACTTACAAAGCTTAATAAGGAAAAGTGTGTGTGCATTAGAGGGCTCACACTGCGATCTGGCCACATGCCATAATGCCTGAGAGAGAAAGAGAGAGGTTGATGGGGAAAGAATTCCCTTCATTTTCCCATACTCTCTCCCTCACACACACACACACACACACAAACTCAAACAAAGGAAAGGTCTGAACTACCCTGTAAAAGAAAAGCAGGTCTGATCCTCTGTAACAGGTATGACCTTCACTGAAACACAAACTAGATGTGCTTTAGTGAGACATCAAAGCAGTTTCACAGCTGATCACAGCTGATGAGTATTTCATGTATTGAGTTAAATAGGGATTATTATCAATAAATGTTCAAAAGTACATTTTATACTATTTGTCTAAAGAGTTTAAATAACAAACACTAAAAACAATCATTTAAAATTCTACAAACAAATTTAGGCAACAACTTTATAAATGTAAATAATGGTAGCATATTGGCTTGGCTGATATTACCAATTACGCAAGATATTTATGCATGCATATCTTGTTTATATCCCGTATATATAACTGTTAATATTGGTAATATCAGCCAAGCCAATATGGTAGCATTATGTTGTGCATCCCTAGACTTACATCATAACTGGTGGTACCATGATACTTAAAAAAATAAATAATACCTCAACCATTCAACATACCAAAACAAAATACACAATAACTTTGGTTTTTTATATTTTCTTAGAAAAACTATATTATATATAGCCATTTTTATCTGACAGCAGAGTGGTCATGTTGCACACACACTTTCACACACTGACAGACTAACAACATTCACGCCTACCTCCATCAATCAGAGTTGTCATGGTCATACACCTTCTTTTAGCATGAATCAGTGCAATACTCACAAACACAAATATATGCATGCACATGCACACAGCAACACCTCCACACACACACACACACACACACACTTGATCTAAGGCGTTTGTTATCTCAGGGATCTATGGGTGATTCTATTACATCATGCATAGCAACAATCATTGATGCCCAAAAATTGTTTACAAGGTCAAGGGCAAGTGTGACCAAACTTGGTCCTGGAGGACTGGTGTCCTGCAAAGTTCAGCTCAAACTTGCCTCAACACGTTTCAAGTATACCTAGTAAGACCTTGGTTAGCTGGTTCAGGTGTGTTTGATTAGGGTAGGAGTTAAACTCTGCAGGACACCAGATCTCCAGGAGTTTGGTGACCCCTAGTCAAGCGTGTGAAAACTGTGAATACAAACATGTATGCTCTTATAATTAAGAAAGATGACTGTGATGGATCAGTATAATAACAACAACATCTACTACTTGGCAATAAGCAAAAATAACAATTACTCAGCCTATTCCACTAACTTTTACTGTACTTTTTGTGTGCACCAGGGATGAGATGTCTTCCCAACCGTCATATTCACTTCAGAAAGACCAAAGCCATAAATTAGCAATTTCATTCATTCACTGCAGGAAATTGTTGGTGTGTGTAATTCTACCTCCAGATTTAACCTCTAGATATGTCTAATAAAATACATCCATAAGCCAAGCATTCTGGATCCAGCGCTAATGCACTGCCCGCAGGGTGAACATCAGGAAATGCTGCGACGAGCCTGGCCTTTTGCCAAAGGAATCAAACACGAGTCCGGGCCAAACCGCAGCAAAGGCTAAATAAACAGCGACCTGTGCCGCCTGACAGTAAAAGTGCTTCTGATGAAGAGAGCTTGTAAAAAGGACAGATGTTGTTTAAACAGAACAAATGTACCCTGCAGGTGAACGATTCACAGTTACGAGAAGCGCTTTTAACACACAATGTGAGTGGGGTGAGAGACAATGCTACACTAAATCAATGACTGAGGTTACAAACTAGGTAGGTTTCTGTCATGCCTAGAGGTTAAAGGGTTAAGGATCCTCATAGGGAACATGATGGTTGCAGATTCAAACCTTTGCAAAAGACAATTCAAAGTTGGAATATGTTCTTGTTATATGTGGAAAAGCAAATAAAAGCTATAGATGGCAGTAAATAATATATAAATAACACATCTAATCAGCCTTTTCTACCTGAATGTGCATATAATAATAATAATAATAATGATGGTTATTATTATATTATAATTATATAATAATTGTTGCTTTAAAGTTTTATTTTAGTGGAATTATTTTTATTTTAGGATCATTTTGCATCACTCACTCATTGATCATTCTCTCTCACACAGTTATTATATGGTGATCTATCCTGGCAGAGCACACGTGATTTATACCGTCAGCTCATTAGTGGAGACTCCAAGAACTGATCTGGGTGTATCAAATAAAGGAGACCCCCAAAATGAGCAGTATGGGGTACTTCAGGTCAATGATTGAGAACCACCGATCAAAAGGATGTGGACTCTAACAATAGGTCTCTAACAAAACAAACACACACACACACACACACACACACACACACACACACACACACACACACACATTATGGGAGGCAAGACAACAAATGCTCATCTCAATAACAGAAGCTAAAGCCAAGTAAGCAGGAAGGAGGTTTCTGCTCTTTGTATAAAAACAACAGCTAACTCCGTTTACCTGGACGTCTGTTGTTGGGTGGTCGGTGTCCGGTAACCGGAGCACTGGCGCTGCGGCTTCATCGTGCGGGACTGGCCCCGCTGATGACACCTCATCTTTGTTTTTCTGGGTTATTTCTCGTTTGAGCTCCGAGCGCAGGTCCAGGTAGCAGAAGAGCGTGACGAGGTGCAGAGAGAGCGAGAGGATGAACAAACTCAAAAAGATTTTGCAGTTGTTGCACTGGCTTTGGCACTCACACGCCGTCGCCTGCGTGCGCTCGCGCTCCTCCAACTTCGCCGGCTCGCGCTTCGGTACCATGGCTGCGTGCAGGTCAGTCAGCATTGCTTCTGCATACCGCACTTCTTCGTCCTCTCAGCTGCTTTTGGATTGGACTGGTCGCGGAGAGCAAGCACTTCTCTGCGCGCTCATCTGGCTTCCTGACCACAGACTACGAGGATTCAGGCTGATAACTTACTACGGCCAGCTACAGAGACCGACCCCTAGCAGCTGATTGGTTGCCGGCATGACGTCATCTCATTGAAAATCCTACAGCGGAAAAGCACGGCACTATGACATTCATCAAGACGCGATACACGTTCACTGCCGATTACACAAGATTTCCCATTTCGTAACACCTTGGAAGTCGGGACTCCCAGTAGGCTACATACTTTCACTGGCATCATACATTCATTTATAATGCTTACTAAATCATTATATAGAAAGTTAGACGTTACGTAATACATGAACATATCACGAAACTCCTGTCTGGATATCCACAAGACACCCACAACAGAAAACCCTGGACCTAAATAAAAAAATAAAAAACGTTCTTGTCGAACTTTCCCTAGTCACATGATACATTAGGCTTACTCAGTGTGTGCATGTGTGAGCGTGCAAGTGTGTGAAGTTCCACATCTTTAAAGTGTTAGAACAGAGGACTGGTAGTGTAATTGTTGCATATGTTGAGAATCAGAGCAAGACTGAGCGTTAAAAGCAGGACAGGACTGTCAATCAAATATTAACATCAAATGCACAAAAACACACATGAGCACACACACTGTTTTTCAAACAACAAAATTATACACATACATGCACTCCAGCTTACACACATTTATCATACTGTCAAGCACCAAAGCGCACACACCATATTAATTTAACTCTAAAATAAAGTTATTTATTACTATGGCAAAACTCTTCTGCTGCATGTTGTGTGAGGTAAGGTTTAAACCACAAACTGGTAATATTTGGGTAGTCATCTTTTTTTCTCTGTTAGTTTTTGCAGCTAGACCCGTCACTCTCATCCAATTGTGAAAAACAGAGAAACTGTTAGATCTGAAAAGGTAGGATGAAAGTGGAAGGATGGATGGTTTACAAAGACATCAGCAGTGCCGGTGTTGTGCCCAAATTCAACCCTCTGCCAAAATAATTACCCCCCTCTTTGAAGTCACTACCTGACTACCTGATTGCCTCACCCCAACCCCTCCCCTACACTTACTCCTAAACCACTAATACTAGGGAGGTAATAATCTGGCGGGGGACAGAATTGGAAACAATACTGGAATTTCCTTCTAGCTTTAGCTATTTATTTTGTTCCATATAGAAACTTGGTGCAGTATCATAACCTGAGTCAGCATTACTGCATACTAGTTGGTAAAGTCTATAATAGAGCTCAGTATGTAATTCAGTGAAAAAAATCTAGCCCAAGAAGTTTGATGGATGCTATTTGACTCCTCTCTTTGTGGCTTTCTCTCTTTCTCTTCCTCTGTTCTCGCTCCACTCACAGCTGTGCTCTGTGTACTGCAGATCCTCTGTGACCTCATAAAGCTGAGCTTCTTTAATATGGTTTTATATTAAATCTGTACCGCTTTTATTCGGATCCAGACTCTTTAATCTTAAATCACTTAAATATTCACAGCTCACTGCTGCTGAATAAATTCAGCACCACACAAACATGCACAACACGGTCTAGCTGTCTCCCACTCAGACAGTGACCTCTGACATTTCATGATGGATCTCTAAATGCAAACAGTACTAAATAATGTAATAAAAGGATCATTACAATAGCTCGACCCACCCAGAATGTCTGGAATGAGTTCTAAAAACACGCAATCAAATGCATTTGTGCACATGCATGAACAAACAAGCGCACACGGGCACGTAACAAAAACATTTGCCAAAAACACTCGCAGGCACACACAAACACACAAATGCACCAAACTAAAAAAGCAACGCTGAAGTGAATATACATGTATGGGTCTGAGGCCCTTGGGCAGTTGAAATTAAATTATACAAATTAACTTAACAGAGGGTCCAGCCCATACGGAGCCCAGAGGGGCTGGATTCAGAGTGCTAAGAGTTTAAGAAAACAATAATCACACACACACACACACACACACACTGAGAGAGAGAGAGTGAGCGAGCGAGAGAGAGATTTGGAAACTGAATGTTCTAGGTTTTTGTGGAAATGAAAGCTTTAGCCTAAGTTCTGCCAGGAAGACTCAATTACTTCGTCACTTATTACCTTCATTATTATCCAATCACGTCTTTATACATCGGTATAAAAGATCGTACTTACACATGTTTGAGTTCGCAGATGCCAACGTGATAGCAACCTCCACCCTCTCCACCACCACCAGGATGGTCCTGTCCTTACCTTCCAGGGGGGTCGGCTGCGCCCCTGCCTTCGTCTTCAGGCAGGAAATGCAGGTCAGATTACGAACCATGGACATGGCCTTCCGCCAAAGAAATTTATAATTATGCTTGCTGAGTTGTCAATAAATGTTTGCTTCATACATAATTTCTGGTAGAACAATTATTATTTGTAAGTTCAACAGCTTATACAAAATTCATCAAACAATAACAATAGCCATGAAAACATCCTAAGGTTAATGCTAAAATTATTATTTTAGTGAGCTGTTAAACAAAAATTTATGGCTTAGAAGATTAATTAATAATCAAATTTTAAATGGTTTATTAGTCATCCTTGTGAAATTATTCTTCAGTCTTTTTGTTAATAGCTATTCCTTTTACTACGAACAGGAAGTGGTATTTACAGTATGAAGAAAAGAAACTTGTCATAAGGCAGTGAATTGGGTGAAGGATATAAATCAGGGGTCTCAAACTCAATTCCTGGAGGGCCGGAGCCCTGCATAGTTTAGATTTAACCATAATTATACACACCTGATCCAATTATCAAGTTTTTCAGGCTTATTTGAAAGCTACATGGTAGGTGTGTTGAAGCAAAGTTGGAACCAAACTCTGCAGGGCTCCAGCCCTCCAAGAATTGTTTTTGACACCCCTGATGCACATAAATCTGCAAGATACAAGATACCTACATTCAAAGCCAACACCCTCACACTGAGAAAACACTGCCTCCTACTGGTAAAAATCGTATCACACAGGCCTATCAAGGATATGCACGTCCTGATATTGCGGAATTAGATGTGTTCCTAGGTCAACATATGCACCAACATAGATGAAGGGTAAATAATGAACGTCTTCATTTAATACGTGGAGGTTGTCAGGTCTGCCGTGGAAAATTATAAAATGATCTAAATTCCCATCTCTGTTATATTTCGTTATAATTATACTATATCAGTGCCATTGGTCATCCTTATGCCTGTCTGTGGGTTTAACAAATATTTTACCAATCAAAAGCATTCAGAAGATATCCATAGTCTGAATATGGATCTCTGCTTGTTTGCAAGACAAGGGTAAATAAAGAACTGATGTTTGAATAAGTACAGGGGTTTTCTTTATGCAAGAAACACTATGTCAATAAAGGCTAATGTTTTTTTCTGTGTTTGAAGAGCGCAGAAATGTTAGTATTTTGCTGTGTAGTTGTAGCCATATAGGCCTAGTTTTGTAGCATATGTTATTATATATCCTGTGCATAGCGGTTCATCTGGTATATCATGAGATTCTGGCTAAGTGTATTAAACAACAAGTAAATCTGAACTCCCATATAGCTACAATAAACTTCATAACCTTAAGTTGATGAAAACGTAATGCGATGCACTCACTGCCTCAGATGCAGCCGGTCTAATGATGGACAAACCTATTAGAACATGATAACGTCATGACATGTTAAGTGAAAGTATCTGATCATATATAGAGCCACAACTCTGACAGCATTATTTAATTATAAAAAACTACATTCATAATATATATTTTTTTCTTTAAATATTATGTTTAGTGGTGTGCCATGGGATTATTTTTTTTTTTTAAGCAAAACTATGCCGTGACAGAAAAAAAGATTGGAAACACTGATCTAATGGATAAACAAGCAGCTGCTGTTGAGTAAATTCTGCCATCCAACAATAAACTCTCATATAAGCATTTTTATATGTTGGTTGCCTTTTTATTTTTATTAGATTTATTTCACAGTAAGCTCATCGATCTGGTCTTTGGTCTGATGACAGGCACAGACAGGCTTCGAAAACAAAATTTTACTGACGTTCTGTAGAAATGTGTTAAATCCTGTCAATCACAACTCAAGGAAACATCTGCTTACATCGTCTGTGACAAACTTGCAGGTTTCTGTTCTGTTTGTATTCTCTTCGATGTATTTAAGCATTGCCACACAGTGTGATGTTCTTCAGGTAATCAAAGCTGTCCTTATATTATAAATACAATAGGGGCATTTCTGAATCTGTACAAATCGGTTTGATGAATGATTCAATGATTCATTCCTTACAGTCGCTCTAAAGGAACTGGTTTAATAATTTAATTTAAATTACCGATAAAGACCATTGGGGGTGTTTCCGATTATGCATAACCATCTACTAGTAAGTGAAAAACAATATGTGAAAATTCATACAACACGGTAAACAATTTTGCACAAAGCCTTGTTTTTTGTTGCTAAATAAAGCAGTGTTTTTGAAAAAAAAATAATAATAATAATTGAGTGAGTGAATGAATGACTGAATGACAAAGAGCTTGCCTGTTTATTTCCTTGTTTTTTAAAATAAATGAATCAGTGTTTTTGAATGAATCATTTGAATGAATGATTTGTTGGCTCACCCATTAAATCGTTCACTTGATTCGTTCCGGTGTTCTGACAATTTGTGCTACCCTCTCAGCTTGTGCTGTCTCCCATCAAAAGATAAGTAGCACAAATCGATAGCGAATAATGCGACCTATCAGATTGTGCTACCAGCATCTTATTCATGCATTCATACCTACCCCTACCCTAAACCTACCTGTCCATACCAACCCTTACCTTACTCTGATAGGTAGCATGTTTCGTCGGTACACCTTGAATGCATCAGTTAATGTGCACCGTCAGTCTGTCGGTGCAAGCAACACTTAAACACAGCATATTTTTCTCCGTTTGACAACTAGAGAGAATGAATATCCATCCACTTAAAATGAAAGTGGATACGACTGACCATTAGGTAAATGATGTGTGCCTGAAACCTCCGTCTGAATGAAGTATTAATTTTAAGCTTGTTTTCATCTTGTTATTGGGGAGTTTGTAGAACTGTGACAGACCACATGGAGTAAATTTGTTATGTTTCCGAAGTTTTTCCCACAGTATTTTTTCAATTAGTGCACTGCGAGTTGTTTTGGAAGAAAAGCATCTGCTAAATGGTAACTACCACAAGCCCCCTTAACAGCCCCCAAACATCAAGACCGACATAAAATCCATGAGTAAATGTGAAAGGCGTTAATAGGTTTTGGCTACAGCAGTGTGCGGAAGCCTTTAGAATGAAAAAAGAGAAACAGTTGTGAAGGGAGCATAAAAAATAAAATAATACTAAAGGGACTTCAAAAGAACTTCAGAGAAAATGCCAACAGAAAGCACCCCAAAAATCAAATGCAGCCATCTTTTCTCCTGTAACCAATCTAGACACATGGGCCAGAAGATAGTGTTTTAAATACAGAATTTTAAATATGAACAATGTCTTCAATAGTGTTCGTTTTATTATAGGAGAAATGTAACAATGTCATTCATCAATTCTTCATACATTCATTTTTGTTTCCAAGAACGTTGACTAAAACAAAACAAGATTGTCATTCATGAACCGTGTTGTAACATGTGCAGTTAGTCCTTATAAACCAAACGAAACACTGAAAAACAGTTAAAAACATTCATTCATTCACTCACTCACACAAACACACAGAGACATGCACGCTCATATCAAGCCAGATATTCCAACCCTCAAAAAGACAGACACAGGCGCTCCAGCGGTTGTGAGACTTCCTGTGTTTTCCAGGCATTTGGTAAGGGTTGTCTCATGCACAGCAGACAAAAACTCTTTCACAGCATGTGCGTCTTCCAATAAAGAGGGAGATGTTCCAGTCTGTCATTCCTCCCTCATGGGAACGTCTTCTAGAGGTACTAATGCCTCCAAGGAGCCAGTGCTGCAATGCTGCAATGTTGTTATGGAGATAACAGTGTGCAGTAAGAAGAGAACAAGCACACACAGTTTCAATTTACTGCCATGAAGACGATTTGTACATGACACCGCTCCTGAAGATAACCTCCTATGCAAAGACAAGGAGCCTGGGAGGCGTGTCAGAGCACATGCTGCGCCTACAGTGGAGTCACACCCACTCCATCTGACATCACAGCAGTCTGGACCCTGACTGCTCAAATACTCCTCTTGAAACCCTGATGGGAAAGAGAGAAACACTGGCTTAGAACAGGGCAGAACATTATACACAGTGCATCGATTCATCATTTCTGAATGAACACTTACAAATCAGTTTGTGCAGTTTCTTAATTAATCCGACTTACTCACTAAACAGCAAGTCATGTCCAGCTCTATTTTAGTATTATTTATATACACTATTATAGTATTTATATGTATTTTAAATTAGCTTTTATTTTTCTATTTTCAGTTTTCATTTTAACCTAGAGTTTAACTGATTTAAAGTTTTTATTTATTTATTAATTTTTTTTTATCGGATCTTGTTTTCTATTTAGCGTTATTTCAGTTTTAGTACTTAAACTATTTAATTTAGTTGCTAAGCCTACACTTCAAATTCGAATTAAAGCTTTTTTATATTTTACATGTAATATTTTTATTACGTTTTTTTTTTAATTTACAAAATTGATTTTTAATAGTTTTAGTTAACAATAACAACACTGCATGGAATAACAAATGATAATGAAGGCTTTTGTGACCTAAATTAGCATAGTTACTGACTGGTCTTTAGGCAAAATACACATATTATGGAATTTAGCAGTTACATTTCTTATAATAATCACAATAATAAGACTCTATTTAGCTGAACGTATGTTTAATTCCAGCCATTTCTCTGCGGTGGAATATAATTAAGAATTTTACTTTCAACTTTAGTGCAACAGTCTGAACAATGTCCTGAGTGGATGGGCTTGACTGGCCTGCACAAAGTCCTGACCTGAATTGGGATGAACACTCCGTTTCAATTCATCCCAAAGGTGTTCAGTGGGATTAGTGCAGGCCAGACTGCTGCAACAAAGACTGGAAGCACCCAATTCTGGAATAGTATAAAGGCCAAACCTGATGATTAGAAAGAGTTGCACACATAGTGTATGTATTCTGTGATTTACCTGCACAGAGAAAGCTTGGCAGACCGGCATACAGCAGATGGTCATTGTCAGGTAGGATGAAGGGGCAGCTGGCTGTGACCTCACCACAGTAGTGCCTGCATGGGAGCCACCTCACACACTGTCGCTGGGGAACCGGAAAATATTCTGCACAAAGCCAGGCTTTATACACTGCCTGAAACACACAAATACCATTACAATCTTATTCAGATTTATGCTGAATACTAAAGATTGTGGATGGTGCGTCTACATCCATCATCCTCATATCCCATACCTAAGTGTTTTTGGTAGTAACTAAAAGAGCCTCTCACCTGACACAGGTGTGTTTGCGCGCGCACTGAGTAGTCATCCGCCATGTATTTGCGCGTGAGGACCTGAAACTCCTCGTATTTTTCCTGAGCGTGTTGGTCGAGTCGGATGTACGCGTGGACACAAGCGCTGCACAGGTCCCCGTCCTCCGGTCCGCCGCTGAACAGGTCACGAATGACACGCGTCAGACTGCAGTTGATCCCGTCAGGACTGGTCATGCTCTCCAGTAGGTCCGCTATTGTGAGCGCGTCGCAAAAGGACAAGCTGAAGTTTCGGAAGTACTCCAAAAACGCGTGTGGCGACACCGTGGGCAACGGTACAGAGTAGGAGGAGCTCACCAAACCGCTCTTTTGCCGGTAAAGCGTAGAGCACGCGGACTCCAGAGGTGCGCGGCGCCGCGCGTCAGCCTCCACGCACTCTGGTCTGTTTTCTGTCAGGTTGTTCAAGAGGACCCCGCAGTCCTCATCGCGAAGGCCCGTCTGGGCGTCGTGACTCGCGTTGCTCCACGTCCTCCGGTGAGTCCGGTCTCTCGAGCGGAGCTTGCCTCCCGCGCAGAGCCAGAGGTGATCAGACAACAGCGCCGTGAAAAAGAGCAGCGACGCCAGGCTCATGCGCCATCTCTGCACCTTCTCCGGCTCCGCGCACGGTTTGTCGATGGGTTCGGGCACGCGGCAGATTTCTAACTCGGCGTCAAGTTTCCTTCCACACCGCCAGGCGCCCGTGATCATATTTTAGAGGGGGAGACAAAGCGCGAGCTCACACGGGCGGGTCTCCTCCGCAATATTCTCCACCGCGACGTTTACATGATTGCTCGAAGCATTCCTTTCACCTGCTGCTCAGAATTAAGCTGCACTGCAAACACCTGCGTCTGAATAACCGAGACAGTGCATGATGAAGCACCTGCCGCGAGACTCCATCACCTACCCCGCATCTCCTTGATAACACATCGTGAACAGCCGAGTCTTACTCATTCACGGGCATCTCTGAGGCGGCAGGGTGTAGAGCTCGTGCGTGTTTGTCTGTCTGTAGGGGGCTTGTCATCTTTCCGTGGTCTCCTTCACTCTGTCGCCATCTTCGCTCGCACTCAGACGAACCTTGAGATGTTTTAATTGAAGGCGGGGGTGTGACGCGTGCGCTGTAGCGCGCATCCTTGCCTCCTCCATTGAAACTTCATTCACTATGCGCTCACCATTCAACATCGCGCATTGTTGCCCACCCCACCCGTCGAGGAATCACCCCGCGCGCCTTCCTCGAACAGGGCAGACGCACAGATCCCGGTTACGCGCGAAGAGCATCTTCACAGCACTGGGGGAATGTGCGTGAGAAAGCATTTTATTGTCTACCGGTAATTTTGATGCGTTTTACCACGTCGTTTTAGCTGTGGTCTCCTTGACATATCAAAATAACTGACAAAACATATATATATATATATATATATGTATTAAAATGAAATAATTTCATTTCTGCTATATAGCCCCTCACACTACGGTAAGGATAAAATGGAAATAAAAAGGCCATATGGGGTAAAATACTCTTTTGAACGTATTTCTGAAACATTACATGTCAATAAAAACAACTACAGCACTTTCCAAAACACCTGTGTTTAAAGTGGTTATTGACTGCTCCATTCAAAAAGAAACTGTATTTGTGAACTAAATTTGGAGCTCTTAAGTTAACTTAATGATTTTTTTTTCATATTATGTAAAATATGAAAAATGGATTCAAATAAACCAGGGAAAAGGTCTCTCCCAAAGTTCTTTACCTATTATTTTTATTTCAGTAATTTTCTATCATAATTTACCGTAGAGGATTGAGATAGATAGATAGATAGATAGATAGACAGATAGATAGATAGATAGGCATGAATACTGACATATAAGACAAGACTCTTCTTTTCACACTAGATGGCGCTATAAACCCAATTAAACTGCAGTGCGAAACTTGGCAGCAGTAGCTGAGAAAACAATGTGAACTGAGGTGCTCTGTTGAGTGTTGAGAGGAGAGGGTGGGATTTATCATCTGGACTTTTGATATTGTGCTATAATAAGCCTTGAGGGACTAGGTGTGCTTCCGGGCCGAGCTCCTTCCAGATCTTTCGCTGGTTTTAAATAAACTCTAGAGCATTTGCAAGCCCTGCAGGGCTTATAAAAGGGTTAGTATTGTACTCAAACAGCACGAGTTTTGAGAGCTTTTGTAAGAAAGAGACGACTGGGGCTCCTCTTACGACTTATTCAGAAATCAGTGTTTATGTTTGAGGTCATGTTAGTTAGTAACAGATGCTAAATTCTAGACTTTATTCAGAGTGAAATACAGAACACTTAATTACAGGGAGAATCTGCATGGATCAACTTTTTATAGTAATTTTAGATCACATGTTTTATTGCTGTGGCTCTCAAAATGCGTCTGTTCCGAAGACAAGCAAGTACAAGACTTTTTTCTGCACATCTATACAATAGTATGCAACTATGATGCCCTTCTTCTTCAGTGTGGTTCAGTCGGCTGAATTTTAAGCTGAACTTTGTTCAAGCATGTTTGTAATGGTACATCAAGACTCAACAGTGAAATGCTGCTTCCTTGTAAATGTCACAATCAAGCCCACATGGGATCTGGTTGCACTGAATTCCATTGAAATCTGCTGAACCTTCTGTGGAATTAAGTGTGCCCATATTTCATGTGGGTCTGTTCATAATTGTGTGATTTTAAAATTCAGTACACATCTTTCTGATGATCCGTATTATATACAGACAGGCAGATAAGCCCACACAACAGTGAACTGAGATCAGATGAGATGTTGATTTGGTAGGTCTTTATTTATTTATTTTTTAATTAAATTCTGCATTAATTGGTCATAAAATGCCATCTGAGTCTAGATAATTATAGAGAAGTATAGAGAAACTTGATGTAAATATGTCAAGCTAACAAAAAAAAAAAAACAATCATAATATTTGTATGCATATTCTGCATATTTGAACTCTTTACAACAGTGACTGCATAACTTTGAAATTCATCTTTTCACACTGAGGACAACTGATAACATCTATTGCTATTATACAACTATTGCAGGATGATAATGTGTCATTTGTTCTTATGTAAATATCATATATATATATATATATATATATATATATATATATATATATATATATATATATATATATATATATATATATATATATATATGGATGGATGGATGGATGGATGGATGGATAGATAGATAGATGGATAGATGGATAGATGGATAGATAGATGGATGGATAGACAGACAGACAGACAGATAGATAGATAGATAGATAGATAGATAGATAGATAGATAGATAGATAGATAGATAGATAAGTACAATTTACTCTGATGATCCTGTGAAAAAGTTTGGCTCTTAAACCCGTTTCAATGGGTTCACATAAGTTTTCTGAACACTGTATCTTTTCATCTGTTTCTCTCTCTCTCTCTTCATATGCATACTCTTTAGTTTTGTGCTGTGCTGTTGAGACGACTGAGAGAACTGTTGTATGTTCATTTTGTGAATGAATTACCCGACCCTTCCGCAGCTTTATCCAACATGGGGTCACAGTTGAGAGGGCATGAGTCAAACTTCAAAGATGAGCTAAAGATCAAATGAAATGCACACCAACTAAGAACACACATGCTGGCATTTACTTACAAATGGATGTAGAAACACTTATTTTCACATGATCACATACACAGTCTTAGGAGATGAGAGAGAGTTCTGCTGAACCAATCACAAATGAAAAATACCCTGATTTTGGAGGAGGATCTTAAGTGGTTTTACACTGCTGTTGAGCCTTTGATTAGGGGTTGAAGTGTGTATAAGTGCCTTCCTCATCCACATTACTGAGTTTCTCATCATGATCCTTGACATCTGACCTCTGACAGATAAAGGTCAAGTTGGGAATGTGCTGAGGTTTTCTGAGAACACCACTTATCAAAAAGACAGCTCAATCTGATTTTATGAGTGTCATTCTTAGAAAGTGAAAGTATACAGTGAATAAAGCAGTGAAATTGATCCTGTAAGTGGTGCATTATCCATGTAGGTTTGTGCATTAAAGAGAGTTGTTGCAAGACTGCAGTTTGTCAGAGTGACAGAAGAGGGCAGCAGAATCTGCATTACATAACCTCTCTGTGCAACGGTGTGTGTGTGTGCGCGTAATGAAATGTGCTGATTTATTTTGTGCTTCGGAATTCTCAGAAATACAACCCACTGCTTCATAAGGAGCAATAGAAACCACAAATCTGCACCAAAAAACACACATAAGTCAAAGCCCTTCAGTTAAACAGTTTCTTATAACAGTATTCGGGTTCCCTTCACTCAGAATTTATCTCAGTATGCTCTGTTAACAGTTAGCTACAGCACACAGAGGAACTACTTTTTAAAATGCATTCTATTTTACTGTTTCAATTTCTCATATTAAAAGGACATTTGTAGATGTGTCATGACTTTTTTGGCCTTACTCTTTTTTCTTGTAATCTTTAATAATTTTCTCTTCAGATTTAACCTTGTACAGACAGAGATCAATTTGTTTGTCTCCTTGTTAAACAATATTAGTTAAACTGCAGTGATGTTTATCTTTGGATAAAACATCTGCTTGAGTATCTATTGTTAAACTTGATGTCTGAATTAGAAATGGCTTTCTTGATGTCAGAGCTGCTCATATTTTCAGCATACTGTGTGGTCTGTTTCCGGTCATGACAATTTAAATACCTGTACCTGTAATTCAAGAAACTGTATGAGTCTGGGGATTGGGGGTCATTGGAATGGGGTCATATAATAAGTTTAAATCATTATTTTGTTAAAAAAAAATTCTAAAAGAAATGTATACTTTTCTTTGTAATACTACAATAAGGTTTAATTTGTTAGTACATTAATATGAATTAACAATGAACATGAAATTGGTATTTATTAATCTTAGCTAATGTTAATCTTAACATTTACCCATACATTTTTTGAGATCAAAAGTAAACATAAGATACACTTTTAGAAATAAAGGTGCTTCACGAAGCCATAGAGGAACCTTTTGTCTAAATGGTTCCATAAAGAGCCTTTAGCATCTGAAAAACCCTTCTGTTTCACAAAAGGTTATTTGTGACGAAAGAAGGTTCTTCAGATTATAAAGGAATGGTAAGAAAGAAATGGTTCTTTAAAGGACCTTTGACTGAACGGTTATTTGTGGAAACAAAAATGTTTTTTCTGTTGCTGTCAAGAACCTTTTGAAGCACCTTTATTTTTAAGAGTGTAATGCAATTAACATGAACATGATCACTTTTATTAACATGATGTATGCTGTAATTACATATTGTTCATTGTTAGTTCATGTTAACAAATGGGACCTCATTGTAAAGTGT
The DNA here is from genome assembly GCF_003368295.1 of Carassius auratus. NCBI lineage: Eukaryota > Metazoa > Chordata > Actinopteri > Cypriniformes > Cyprinidae > Carassius > Carassius auratus. The sequence continues at coordinate 13,497,236 of NC_039247.1, read as the reverse complement.
TACCCATTTATTCAGCAAGGATGCATTAAACTGTTCAAAAATGACAATAAAGGCATTTATAATGTTGCAAAAGATTTATATTTCAAACAAGTGCCATTATTTCCATAAGTCAAAAATGCATCAGGGTTTACACAAAAACATTAGGCAGCAAAACTGATAATAGGAAATGTCTGAGCAGCAAATCAGCATATTAGAATGATTTCTGAAGGATCACGGTGACTGGTGTAATGATGCTGATAATTCAGCTTTGCCATCACAGGAATAAAATTTGACAAATTGCTAAATATATTAAAAAAGAAAACAGGTCTTTAAAAAAGGTATTTGGCTGTATCTGAGTGGCCAATATGTTTTATTAATAAAAAAACGTATCCATCTACTGCCATAAATGTTATCCATAAAGATAATTGGACAAGTTTTTGGGGCAGACCTGACCTGTTGAAAAAAGAGATGATCTTAGTCCCTCCTGGGGTGGTGCCGCTCTTCTGTTTAGAAATATGACACATAGTCTTAGAGTTTGCACTTGACTAACTTGGGCCCAGGTCAGAAAGCAGACATACTGGCTAAACCGAGCTGCCTCACGTCGCAGAAATCAGTTAATTCTCAGCACATAGAGACCCTTTCACCTAGATATCACACTATAGAGACTGTCTATTCCCTGAACTAGAAAATACAAAAACCTTCCAAACCAATTTAAGAGTAACAATTGAATTGATGTTAAACAAATAAAAAACAGATGTAATACAGATAAACAAATGATAAAGCTTGGCTTGCTGAATATCAGGTCCCTTTTAATGAAAGCACTTTTTGTAAATGATATGATTACTGAACATAAACAAGATGTGCTCTGTTTGACAGTAACCTGGCTAAAACCAGATGATTACATTATTTTAAAAGAGTCTACCCCCCAAGATTACTATTATAAATATGAGCCATGTCCAAAAAGTAAAGGGTGAGGTGTTGCTTCAATTTATAACAATATTTTCAGTACTTCTCAGAGAGTGGGCTTCAAGTAACTCATCTGAAGTAATGGCGGTTCATATAACATTATCCAGAGAAACAAGTGTTAATGATAAATCTCCTGTGATGTTTATACTGGCTACTGTATACAGGCCACCAGGGCACACCTGAAGCTTGCTTGGAGCATGATACAAATAATGGTTCTATGGACCCACTAAAAGTTTAGCCGCTTGCTATGTAGCCTGTTGCATTACAGTACATGAAAGTTAATTTACCACATACACAGAGAAAGGAGGAATGTCTGATAGGATGATGACAAATAATTTGCAGATCCTGAGCACCTGACCGTTATTCTCAAAAGTGAAAGTGAAAGTAAAATGAACACTGAACTGGGATGTGGTGGATTGCGGGAGAGAGGGTGGGGGAAGGAATCATAATGTCAGCTTAACATTGTGATGTCTGTCAGCCATCTGCGATGGATGATGGCATCGTCTTTCGGCCCAACCCTACACTAGGTTAAATAACATCACATGGAGTTGATGTTGATGGTGCTGAAATTATGCAGCCTAGTGATGATATATCATATAATTTTCTAGTCTTGAGCAAACTTTATATAGCTAATACTGTAAATTGTACTCCTTGTTACAATTATGGTAGGACCATCACTTCTACCACAAAAGATTGTTTTGTAAGTAATCTTCCTGATTTATCTAAATTCCTCAGCATATCCAATACCTCAGAGAGCAGCCCAGAAAATGGAGTGCAACTGAAGAAAAACAAAACTAGAGGTATTTCGTATTGCTTGGTGGGAAAGTACCCTATCCTACAAAAAAGCATTACAAATTCTAAATCTGATTACTTTTTGTCTCTTTTAGAAGAAAACAAACATAAACCCAGATACTTCTTCAATACAGTGGCTAATTAACGAATATTGCACTATAGATCCCCTGAGGAAAAATTCCACTCATTCTCCACTATAGGAAAGGAAGAATTCTATAAACTTGTTAAATCATCTAAACAAACAACATATAGCCTATGCTAGATCTTATTCCATCTAAGCTCCTTAAAGAGGTGCTTCCAAAAGTCATAAATCCTTTTTTGTCTATTATTAATTCATCATTGCCACTAGAAAATGTCTCCAAAACCTTGAAATTGGCTGTTAATAAGCCTCTCATTGAAAAACTTAACCCCAAATAACTAATTAATTACAGACCGATCTTCAATCTCCCTTTTCTGTCCAAGATACTAGGAAAGGTAGTATCCTCACAATTATATTCCTTCTTAGAGAAAAATTTTATCTGTGAGGATTTCCAGTCATCTTATCGTGGTTGTATCTCTCAATAAGTGCTACTGGATCTTAGTGCTGCGTTCAACACTATAGACCACAATATTCTTTTGAATAGACTAGAAAATGTTGTTGGCATTAGTGGAAGTGTATTGGCATGGTTCAAATTGTACTTATCTTGAAGAGGTATCATATCGATCACAAGTGCAGTATGGAGTACCTCAAGGATCAGTTCTAGGGCCGTTACTTATCATGCTTTACATGTTACCCTTGGGAAATATCATCAGGAAACACAATGTTAGCTTTCACTCTTATGCTCTATATTTCTTTGTGGCCCGGTGAAACATACCAATTTGAAAAACTACCAGAATGCATAGTATATATAAAAAATTGGATGACAAGTAATTTCTTACTGCTAAATTCAGAAAAATAGAGGTGTTAATTATCAGACCTATACCACTGCATGTAATAACCTAGAACACTGTCTAACACTTGATGGCTGCTCTGTCAGTTCTTCGTAATCAGTTAAGAACCAAGGTGTACTATTTGATAGCACTCTTTCCCTTGAAAGCCATGTTTCTAGCATTTGTAAATCTGCATTTTTCCATCTCAAAAAATATATCTAAATTATGACCTATGTTCTCAATGTCAAATGCAGAAAGTTTAATTCATGCGTTCATGACCTCAAGGTTAGATTATTCTAATTCTTTATTGGGTGGTTGTTCTGCATGCTTAATAAACAAACTCCAGCTAGCCCTAAAATACAGCAGCTAGAGTTCTTACTAGAACCGGAAGTATGACCATATTAGCCCGGTTCTGTCGACACTGCTCTGGCTCCGTACCAAACATTGTACAGATTTTAAAATCTTGCCTATTATAAAGCCCTGAATGGCTTAGCACCTCAGTATTTGAACAAGCTCTTGTTACATTGTAGTCCTGCACGTCCACTGTGTTCTCCAAACTCTAGCAATTTGCTAATACCTAGAATATCAAAATCAACTGTGAGCAGCAGATCCTTTGAGCGCCTAAACCTACCTAACATTGTTTGGGAGGCAGACACACTCTTGCAGTTTAAATCTAGACTAAAAACCCGTCCAACACTAACACATTTCTAATATTCAAATTTGTTAATGGATTTTTAGGCTGCATTGATTAGGACAACCGGGAACACTTCCCATAACACCCAATGTACTTGGCACTTTTTTATAAGAATGTCATCTACGCTATTAGTATTATTGTTTCTTTTTTATTCTGAGGTCACAGTAGCCACCAGATCCGGTGTATCCAGATCAGATGGTCACTGCAGCCCGGATGGTGGATCAGCACCTCTACAGCCCTGAAAGACAGTGGAGATCAGGACAAGTAGATAACCCCCAGAGACAGATCCCCATTGAAGACCTTGTATCCTAGATGGCCACCTGGACAAAGACCACAGGAACCAGTTGAGTACTCTGCACAATGTGACATTGCTGCAGCCTGGAGTTGAACTGCTGTTTAGTCTGGCCAGACTGAGCCTGGTTTCTCCCAAGGTTTTTTCTCCATTCTATCAATGATGGAGTTCTGCTTACTTGCTGCTGTTGCCTCTGGCTTGCTTAGTTGGGGACACTACATTTACAGCGATATATCGTCAACTATATTCCACAGATACTATTTAAACTAAACTGAGCTGGATGATGACATCACTGAATTCAATGATGATTTGCCTTTAACTGAAAATTTAGTGTCTACTATTGTCATTTTGCATTAATGACACGCTATTTTTCCTATTTAATGCTGTAAAGTTGCTTTGACACAATCTGTATTGTTAAAAGCGCTATATAAATAAAGGTGAATTGACTTGACAAGTAAGCAGGGCCAGTAGAAACTCCTGATGTCCAAGCCATGAGACCCAACACTGTGTTTCACAGATGGAGTTGAGTGATGGACTGTCACAGTTTTTCCCCAAACTCTCTCAGTACCAGCCATATCCATTTCATTAGTCTTTTAGTTTTGAATTGGCCATAAACCTTAGATGCACTAAAAAGTGTTCCTAGGTCTGACGTGTGTCAGTATAGTGTAGTACCATTGTTTGTCTAGAAAAATAATTTCAAAATGTGCAAACTCGCACAAACAGAAGCGACACCTGCTATTATTAAGTCAGACCCCAGACCGCAACATGTTGTATGTGTGCGTGTATTTGAATGAATGAATGACAATAGTGTGTGCGCTTTTCTTGAGGACCACTGTTCTGACCTGAAGTTTGTAGGGCCAGTATCCGCTCAGCTATATAAACACTTACTCACAACTATATTACAGCCTGTGTGTATGAGCGTGTATCTGAATGTGTGGTCCATTGCCCCATACACCTTCCCCAATGACAGAAAAATTGTCCTCTTTGCCAAGTTACATTAGTGTCAGTGCAAAGAGGAGTTGAGGTAAAGCATGTGTAATCACAGATTCATTGTGAGTGTTTGTGTGTGTAGGTGTGTGATGGAGAAAGATGACAAAACTTTACACAAGACAAGCATCAGGAAAATTACCACCACATCATGCCTCTCAATATACAAGGAGGACTGTAATATCTGGAGAAATCTGTTAATTCCCATTCATCTCAATAGCAGTTGCTGGCTGCCACAGGACTCCATCGAAGTAAGCAATTGGCAAGTTGCCATCATTATTTTTAGGTCAATCACATGAGCTGTAAATGCCATTTGACTAACCATTATTGAGTTGATTGGATGATGGCACCACAAGAGAGAGCACCGTCCAAAAACTAGTGAGTATCCCAAACTCTGAAAGACAGTAGATTCCATACTTTTAGTATATATATATACTCACCAAGGCTGCATTTATTTAATAAAAACTACAAATTCAAAACAGTACTGTAAAATATGTGTATCTATCATGACACATCTGCAATTTATATGTTTGCCTTTAAAGGATGCCTTTACTCCCAGCAAAAAGTAGTTGCAGCATCTAGCAGCACAGGCTAACTGCTTATGCTAACTAACCATCTCTTTTCTTTGTGATCCTAAGAAATAAATACACTGTCTATCATCTATCACACACACAAACACACAATCTTAGACAAAGGCAAGTGGTGTATTTAGACTGGGTGAACAGCAAGATGTGCTCATGTGAAAAAGTGCCATTCAATGACACTTTCAATGAACTTTGTGTGTGTTTTATTTTGAACTGGATGGTGCTCGAATTTACACTTGGCAATGCAATGACACCATGTGTCTGATTTTATTGCATCTTACTAAGTCCTGAACAGTCACATATATCACAGATCTGGCAATTTTCACAAGATGATAGAAGCAGAGTTAGAGAGCTGCGCTGGCTGTGTAAATTACTTTTTTAGCACAAACTACAGAAAAATACACGGCACAGACATGACTTATTTTCATTAATGTTTCTTGGGGTTGTTGCAGAAACAAATGCAACATTTTCATGAAATACCATGAAAAAAATGTGGTGTGAATAAATGGGTGTGTGTATGTGTTATTCTAGAGACGCGACGCAGAGCGTTGTCTCAGAACATACACTACGCTGTATCCTTGACCACGTGTCTTTTCCTTTGACCCCGATGCATGTGCTGATGGATTCATCGTAAGCGGTTGCCTTCCTGCTAAGAAAACTTTTAACACCTTATATTTGTACAGATGTAGGCATGCAATGCTCATTCTCACACACAGCAATCATCTTACTATTCGTCTTCTGTAGTTGTGCCTTGGCTGTCACAGCACAGAGATGTACGTTACCCTAGATACCTAAATCAACCACTGCTAAATATTTAAGATATTTAATACTGAATCATGATTTGGACAGCACCCAGATTTAAGCTCTGCTTTACATATCCAAAAGCGATCAAGTGTGTGTGTTGTTTCGATGGGAAATCAGGCTGTTTTTGTAATCTGGGGTTGCAGTTCTGACCATATTCTTTCGCAACAACTCATGAGACTGGAGAGAAAAATAAAAAGAGAAAAGTGGGAGTATAAAAAGACATTGTTATGTGAAACATGTTGATAAAAGACCCACAACAGTGGTTTGTGCAAGAGTGTATGAGTATGTCTGTATCACCACTGTCTGCTCCCCAGAAATTTTCTGAAAGGATCAGCCTCTACACTGTGAAATCTGAGGAACTTCAAATCCCATGGTGCCCCACTGAAATAACAAAGAAGAGATGATGATGAACTGGTCCAACATAGAAAATAACTCCTACAGATGAAGGTATTAGAAAGAAAAAAAAAAGAAAAAAAAAAAGCAATCCTCAAATAGAAAAATGTTTAATGTAGTTTTTTTTTGTAGTAACATATTGGTTTATATAACTGGTTTCATGAAAAAGAAATTCACAAATATTATTAGAATTGTAATATTTATATTTGAATAAGTACTTTATTTTGAAATATCAAAAACATTAACGCCACAATAAACCAGAAGTAGCAACAGATATTTTCTTCTGTATCGTAACATATATCAGAGTAAAAAAGAAAAAAATTTTCATTTCCAACTTTACAGGCTATGTAAAATAAACACACTGTAATATAAATAGACTTAACTTGAAGTTTAAGCTCAGGAAATCTCTCTGTCCATTTCTCTTTCTGTTTCACTCTTTTCAGTCTTCTCTGTCTGACACGCATTCCTTTGCGTGTCTCAGTCTCTCTCTCTCTCTTTCTGTCTGCCTCACTCGGCCCTTCTGTGAATGAATGTGTGAGACAGAGTCCCTTTTTGTGTTTCTTGCTTTGTCTGTCTTGCTTTGTTAAACTTCTCTTTTTCTCTCACATTCACACACACATAGAGCGAAGAATCTGCAGCTCCAGTTGACCCGCAGAAAAGTCAAAGACAGAATTAGAGGAGACTTCAGGAATCAGCCGCTTACTTGGGATGCACAAACGCCCCCCCCCCCCCCCCCCCCCCGTTCTGGGCAAAACATCCAATTTATTCATCAAAGTATTTAGGCTGCCGTTGCCGCTGATGGCTGTGACAAGTCGAGAGAGGAAGATGACAGTGTTGTGCTTCGACTTCAACAGTGAAGGCTGAGGTTTCATGGCTGGAATAACACAGTCAGGCCCGCAGCAGATCTCTAATAACAGCAACGCAAGCGAGCGGCGTGATGTGATGTGACTAAACCAGGCTGCTCAGAGCAATGGTGTCACATCATGACTACATAAAGAAAATACATTACATAAAAAAGCTCTCTGACCTGTTAATTGGGCTGTAAAAAGCTCCAGAATGAACTTGTTTAAACATCTAAATGATACAGTGCAAAGCAACTGCAGTGATTGATGGATTATACTTTCATATTCATTATATTTCCACACATTTTTAAGTTGTTGACACATGCAGAGGGTGTTTTCTTACTAAATCGCCACAGAACATAACCCATACTTATAGAAAGCAAATTCAGATTAAAAGCAAACTCGCACTCCCTCTTTCTCAAAGCCGGCGGTGTGTATTTGCGGTCCAGGACAAACAATGATCTTAATCCTCGGATGGTTTTAGGCATGTTTATAGAAGTGAACTGCAGTGGTCTCTCTGCGGTTTTGCGAAATGAAGCCTCTCCCTGCACAGGCGAATGCCTTCTGCCGTGAAATCTCTTCTGTTAATCAACCACAGACAACAAGAGAGGAGGCTGCAAATAATAGTGCACGCTGAGCACTGCAAAAACAAACATCCTGTCTGTGGAGGATGGACATTCCTCTGTCCCTCATATATTCCTATTTCTCTTCATCTCGTCACTATTTATTTGTTCTGAGACAGTAGAAGTGATACCGGTTCATCTCTTGTTCTCAGCATGAGCAGATTCAGCCCTTACTGTGCCATTAAAGGTTCAGTCTGTAATGTAGCATTAGAGGGTGGAGCATTAACACCCCTACTGACATAAAAGAGCCCTCTTTTTCTTGCTTAACTGTTTATTTTGCATAACAAAACATATTAGGAAAGGGGGAAGCTCTGCCCTGGGCCTCCATACTGGGTTTTAGTAATGCAGCCTGCTTTGAGGAATTGTAGTATTTGATTAAACACTAAAGGTGACTTCATTAATGTTAAAACCAATGTAGTCTTGTTTTGAAAGTAGTGTTCCTGTTTGCAGAAATCATGTAATCAGAATAGTTTCACGTAAATGCCTGATCCCCTGGATATTATTAGTATTCATATGTGACATTTACACATACAAACTTACAATACTGACATATTAACAGCATCTCAAACATAGAAGTATTCATGTACGTGCAGATTTATACGTAAATCATTTTTGAGCCCAAAACTCTAACCACTATATAAATGTAGTTTATTTAGCAGATGCGTGTGGAGTGACAATGATTTTAGTTACAATACTATTATATAGATATATTATTTTCAGGTCCCCAATGTTTCAATGAATTCAGCATTTGAGAATGAGTGTGATTATACATAAGGAGTTTATTATGCATTTTTTTCTCATGATGAGCTATCATTTGGTTTCTGACTTGGAATGTAACGCACAAGTAAATGGATTGCATTCATGGTCATTTTATGGCGTGTTTGTCATTTTTATAGCCACAGCTGTCTCATAGAAAACAAAATGATTATTCAGTGATGATTAAATCATGACAGGATTTCCATTCTTCATTTTAATGTTTAGGCTTGTGTACAGGGATAAACCCCTTTTTAAATGAGTTGAATATGGCACCAGAAATGACGCAAAGCAGAATGAAACTGTTAAACTGTTATGTCAAATTAGGTAAATGGGTTACATATACAGTATATTATAGTCATTGATTAAAAACTATGAAAACAAGCTATTCATTCAGTTAATTAAATATTCTCTGAACCTAAAAGCATTGTTCATACATTTTAGATGCTGACAATATGTTAATAATGTACACTACTCTTCAAAAGTTTGCAGTCAGTAAATTTCTTTAAAGGAATGAATACTTTTATTCAGTAACTTATTTCTAATTTAAATAAATGCTGTTCTTTTAAACTTCAAAGAATCCTAAAAAAAGTTAACATGGTTTCCAAAAAAATTTTTTTTTATATATATATATATTTTAATGTTTATATATATATATATATATATATATATATATATATATATATATATATATATATATTAATGTTTACAACATTAATATTAAGAAATGTTACTTGAGCACAAAATCAGTATTTCAGAATGATTTCTGAAGGATCATGTGACTCTGAAGACTGGAGTAATGGCTGTTGAAAATTCAGCTTTGTCATCACAAAAATAAATTACATTTTAAAATATATTAAACAGTTAATATAGTTAATATAGAAAACAGTTATTTTAAATTGGAACAATGTTTCACAGCATTACTGGTTGTACTGTATTTTTGATCAAATACTGTAAATGCAGCTTCGTAAAGCAAAAGAGACTTTTGTTCAAATAAGTTAAGTATTTTACCAATCCCACATTTTTTAATACGTGTAGTGTATGTTTCAGTGTGCATGTAAACTTGAAAAAAGGTTTCAACAGGAGTAGGTATTCTAATAGACTAGCATGAAATATCTTGGATTAATCCAGTGCTAATGCAATGGCCAAACATTTCAGCAGAGAGCACAGCAGACATGAAGCCAGAGACCGCAGCCAACAGGGCTGGGAGCCAAAGTGAGGCCAGGCCGAGCCCTGTTACAAACCCACACTCAAAGAGCTGGGTTACAATTCCCTGCACTGTCAAGTCCCTGTTGGACGGGGAAAAAGAGTCTCAGTGACAGTGAGACAGCAGCACATGTACGCAAATGAGAAATATCATTTAATTTCCAAAGCCAACAGTCATCAAGTTCTTGTAAAAGGTGAAGACCTTTTTGCATGTCTTTTCACTGAGTGTTCGCTTGACTGTAAAATTATTTGAAATAAATAGAAAGCAATCCTTTTTTGTGGTTATTTAGATTCACACAAACAAAATGTTTTTCTCTCCCACTTGAGCGAAGCTCCAGCTAAAGAGACAGGAGAAGGGTGTGTGAGTCTTTTCCGGAAGTGGTTTGCCACTGGGTTGTGTCTATGATTCCAACCCCAAGGAACAATCAGCGGGAACTTTTACACAGACACAGGAAATGAAGGGGTCAGGCGACACACACACACACACACACACACGCACACAACATGTCATGCTGTATTGCATGCAGCTGTTTGTAATTCACACTCTTGGATAAATAAAAAGGTTGGTTTTGGGATGTTTGGGAAATCTAAATGAGCAGCTGTATCCTCTCAATATGAACAGAGGAATAATGGTGCACACACACACACACAAACACACACACACACACACATGCTTTCTGGGTAATGAATATAAGAGACATGGAGAATGAAAATGTGTATGTTGCTCCTTTGATGAAAGAACTGAGAAAAACCACCAGATGAAGGAAATGTCCAGCAATGTGTTTTCTTTCTAAATGATCTATTTTATCCCAGCTTTCTTAATGAAGGTCTGAAATATGATTTCATCAGCCACGAAAAAGAGAGAGCATTTAGAAATGAGTGCAATATGTGTGCGTGTGTGTATTTGTGCGAGTGTGTGGTTATATGAGATGTTCGGCATGCACGCTGCTCTTGTCTCAGAGCCACTTAGCTCTGAAAATGGAGAAGAAAATCTATCCGGCACTTTCTTCTCCTGCAACCCTGAAATCAGTCTTTTGTGCAATGAGATATTTGCATATATTTGCTAGGTTACCTTCACTAAACAAGTCATAGAAAAACACGGGATACTGATCATGCAAATGCTGGAAGTGTCGACATAAAACACATATCATGTTGATATACTACATGCAAACAGACATTTGGTCACACACTCTAATTCTGGGGTTTCAGAGAGACTGAAAGGCAACAACAGAGTGGTCAGTAGGGTTGGGTTCAGTTTTTGTAATCAGATTGTTGTCATTTCTAAATAAAATTATCAATGTAACACATGCCACATTTTGTAAAACACTATAGCCATAACAATGTTTACAGTTTTCAGATATGGAATACTCAGTATTGAAGTCAACATGTAACCGTAATTACAACTTAATTTCACACAGCAATGTGATGTACACTACCGTTTAAAAGTTTGAGGTCAGTCATTTTTTTCTATAATGCTCACAAAGGCTGCATTTTTTTAAAGGGGCCATATGATGCGATTAATTTTTTACAAGCTCTTGGTGCATAAAAAAGATCTGCAAAGTTGCAAAGACTAAAGTCTCAAATCTAAAGAGATATTCTTTATAAAATTAAGACTTGTCCACACCCCCCAAAAAACCTTGTTTATACACGCCTCTACATATCTATGTCACTGTGTGAAGATTTGCATAACACCCCCAAATGTTCACGCAAAGACAGAAGGCGTACATTTTATTCTCGCTGTTGCCGCCGCCAATTTGTGGAGACGCTGTGTGTTTCGTTTTGAAAGAGAAACTACTTTGTTTGGCCTTCCAAAAGAGTAAGATATCCACTTTGTCATGCCTGGAGCTGATCCGTGCTGTCGCTGAGGAAATACATCAACTTCGAGCTGTGGATAGCTGGATCGGCTTTCACCATGAACGAGGGTGTGTGATTTTATGGAGGACTGTGTCCTGAACCTGTAGACTACTCTATAATGGGTCCGTGCTCAAAGGCTATTTCCAACTTTGTTAAGGACAGTCTGGTGCTTCAGATTTACAGCCTGTAAGTACATGTTTTATATTTAAAGAATTTGCCAATGATGATTCAAATGTGAGTTCTGAGCAGTGTAGAGTAGTGTTTGTTTGTCATTTCTCCGATCACAAATCCAGACATGGTTTTATGTCTATACAGCGCGATACACAACGCAACACGTAAAAAGACAGTGTAAGTCATTATAATCAGCAATTATGTACACACTGGATGCAACAAATGCTTCATTTGTAATGTGTTTTATTAGTTTTGTCTGGTCTTGTAACATTTCCGTCACATGCTTGAGGTATTCAGCCAATCACAACTCACTGGATAGCGGATAGCTGCCCAATCAGCGTACACCTTGCTTTCCAGAACAATGAGCTTTGTAAAAATTTATACGTTTCAGAAAGGCGGGCATAGAGGAGAAACAATAATGTACATTATGTGGAAAAGAATGTGTTTTTTTTAACCTTAAACTGCATAAAAACAATGCATTACATCAAATACACAACATAATGTTCTTTTTAGCATGTCATATGACCCCTAAATATAGTAAAACAGTAATATTGTGTAATAATATAATAATTTAAAAGATTTATTTTCTCTTTTAATATATTTTAAAATGTTTTTTTTTTCAGTAATGGCTATTACTCCAGTCTTCAGTGTCACATGATCAAATCATTCTAATGAACTAACTTTAAATACAAAAATCTTTTGTATCATCATAAATGTCTTTACCGACACTTTTAATTTAAATCTTGCTGACCCCAAATTTTTGAATGGAGGTGTATTTCTAAGTAAAACATGAAATATTCAGTGAGGAAAAAAAGGAAGAAAGAGACTTTACTGACATACTGTGATGTAACTACACCTGTGAGTATGCAGTTGATTATTATTTTAGTTAATTATTTAGCTTTTATATACTTTAGTTTTAATAACCACAGTTAAGAAACACACACACACACACACACACACACACACTCCTGCACAGCTAACATAAAACAAGACATTCCTAAACATTCCTAAAGCCTACGACACTGGGGCTCCATTTCATTTACAAAGAATCCCTTCAGAACTTTTAAAGGCCACAAAAGCAAGAGGAAACAGTTTAATGTTCACAAAACGTACAGTACTTTTTCTCAGTGTGACTGTGCTCTCATACTAACACACAAAACAGTCTAAAAATGAATCAAACAAAGGACCACCTTTTAAAACAGAGTCAAAAGTGCTTTGCTGTTGCCTTCTAGACACTGGCATTTCATCAGTATCACTGTCCTTAAAGACCATATGGCCTGTGGGATGTCTTCTCCCACACACACAGGTCAGATTATTCAACCATGAGTGCTCAATGAATACTAAAACAATTATTCATTTTTGTATTTTATAGTCCATTATTTCAGTTTATTTTTTACTTCAATTATATTAAAGGTTTTCATTTGCACTGAATGAATTATATTAATTTCATTCTGTAATGTAAATATTAAATCCATGTAGTATCTTAAGCTTTTATATAGTATGTGTGTTGACATTAATTTAAACTAAATATTTCATAAGACACACCTATCTATTTACAGGCACACCAAATAGTCAAATGAAACTCATATTGTTGTAGAATAGAATATTACAGCTGCCTCTCCATTACCTCATTAGTCTTATCAGTGCCTTATCACTCATCTAAGTGCAAAGATTGCAGCAGACATGTGACAGATGACGTTTAGTAGTTTAGGCAAAGCACTGGAAGGAGTGTGCTTCTACTGAGTGTGCAACAACCAAAAAACCTGAGCATTTCTTCAGCTTTTTATATGGTCTTTAAGACTCTAGTGTGTATGTGTTTTTTGAAAAAGTTGAAAAAACGTCTCAACCTGAAACTTCAATAGTAAATGTATTTTTGAGTTATTAAATGGCCTCTCTCAGATCCCAAAGAAAAAAGGGTTAGGAGTTTCACAGAAACAATGAAAAGTTTTGTGTTACTTTATACCTCCTAATAACTTTCATAGTCTTTCTAGCTGCCTAATATAATCACATCTACTGAAATGAAAAGGGATCATGGAGAGTGAATTAGATGTTATCAATGATCAAATTCATTTAGGCATATATTGTACTAAAATCTCTCTTCAGCCACGAGGACCTTGAATTATGTATATATAAATATGTTTTTAAAATAAACAGCAGAGGAACTTGAACTGCATGAGAATTTAATCAGTGTGCCAACACCAGTCGTATTTCAGACAGAAAAACATGTCTGTTTTTTCACTAAATATAATCTAATTTGATTAAAAACGGATTTTGATTCCAGATGTGTGTTACACTTCACATGCCACAGCGTCCTATTAGGTCATTTGGAAGTTTTCTTAGTAGTTAGTGTCAAATGAATTAGCCTGTCTCATGATATCTGGCTTTGAACTGTAGTGTTTGGAGAGTTGCCCTCATGATGTGTATGAAATATACAGAGCATACAGACTATTAATATAGAGAATGGATAAATCTAAATATGTGAACTCTATACAACTTTTTTTCAATAAAAAACAAACAAAACAAATAACTTCAAAGTTGCAAGATGGAGAACTCTTTGAATTTATCATTAGTATTTATAATTTGTGATGTATTAAAAACCCTTGAGGGTTGCACTTTATTTTACAGTACGTGTACACTCTCAAAAAGGATGTGTTAATTAATAACACATTTTTTGTGTTATGGCTATTTTAACACATTTTGTGTCATTTTAAGTTGATCATGTGTAAAAAGAAAAGGATAGTAAGAGAGAGAAACAACACAGTGTGTCCAACACAATATGTGTTAACTATCATCCAATCACATTGCTGCAACATCACTCCCGCCTCAAGAAGCAAGTTCGCGCCTCTTTTTCCATCGATGGACGACTTGGATGCACACGTCAGGTATTTCGGTTTATTTTTTATTAGAAACCGCAAATATAAGTTGTCAAATGTATTTTATTGTTGTTTTTTAGACGGGCAAATGTGCATTTAGTTAGCGACCTCTACTGTGTGCGGGTATTTTCCGTTTGCCCCGAGAGCCAGTGTTGAACAAGGCAGCAACCGCGTCTGATAGTTAACGTTAGTGCTTCACAAATTAGTTTTAATTCTCCTCACGCACTTTGTTAAGTTTGTCCCTCACTCTCTGGAGGGAACTCGTTTTTAACGAGTATTGTTTTTCTTTGATTTGTTGCAAATGGCTTGATGTCTGATAAAACGCTGCAGCTCGTTAACAGGTTTGACAAAGTGGTAACGTTAACCATTGCTATCTGTCGCCTCTCTTTCATTAAACAACAGAATTTATTAATGTGTAGTTAAATGCCCTTAAATAATAATATGATTTATCAAGGTAACGGTTAAAAAGTTGATTGACTTCGACATTCGAGTACGTTATGTAACGTCTTCATTTCAAAAAGGATGTGTTCATTTGACTATTTTAACACAGTTTGTCATTTCGTGTAAGTAATTGACAAATTGTGTAATGATAACACATTGGTGTGTAGAAAATTAGCAGAAATAACACCTTGTTGAGTTAAAAGTAACACAAAATGTGTTGTCCTCAACACAGGTCGTGTTGTTTTCAACATCATTTTAAGAGAAGCGCAGATCCCTGGGCCGGGGTGCTCAGGGTCTCACGCTCCCCCGGGATTATCACTTCTCTTAAATATAAAATAAAAATCGAGAGTGCATTGTAATTTGAGACAAACAGATTCGGAATCGCGTACTAGCACACTACTTTTAATATATATATGTATATATATTTTTTCCATATACCAATATATGGCAGAAATAGTTAAAGTTCAGGGAGACTCTTCATTGAAAATGTACAACAGGTTTTCGGCGATCAAAAGGTTGCTTTAGTTTCATCTAATGTACTTATAGTGAACTTACAGTGTATTTATCTAAGAAAGTTCTGGTAATACAAGGTAACTACATGGGGTAGGCTTAGGTTTAGGGGTAGGTTCAGGGTTAGTACCTAGTTATTAAATAATTATTGTAATTACTATAATAAGTACATAGTATGTACATGAGAAACAGGACTGTAAAATAAAGTGCTACCCCCTTGAGTGTGACATCAGTCTGACTACCAGCTGTGCCCAGTGGCTCATCACTGATGTCTGATGGGATATACAGCCGCTGGACTGCTACTGAACCTGTGCTTTTATTTACAGACATTTTACGCCTTTTTTATATCTTTAATGGACAGAACAGGAGACGACAAGAAAGTAGAAAGAAAAGAATGGAGGAAATGGGATCAGGAAATGACACAGGCCAGACGCAGACTTGTGTCCCCAATGAATGACACGTGCCACGTGCCATCGTTTGCTACCACTGCATCTAGGCTCTGAATCTGAACAGAACCTGTGGAAAAATGTAAATGGAAAAATATGACATTACAGGTTGGAAAAAAATAACACACAAAACCCTCAAACTTTCCCAGAAAGTGCTGCTATGCAAAGGTTGGAGATCACTGATTTATCCCAGGCGTTGGATAAATCAAGTTGTTTATCCTAGTTTACTAGTAGGGCCTTTTACTTTTATGAGACATTTATTCCACTGCCGGCATTCAGATGTTTATTTATTTGTATATCAGACATAAAACTCTGTAATCAGCCCAAATCAAATGGATAACAGCTCACAGAAGCTGAGCAAGGCAAGTCTGTACATGTGCGTGTGTGTTTATATTTAGCGTTTGTATTCATGTCTTTTTATATATGCGTGAGGTTAGTTAATCAGTAACGCTTCATACGCAGATAAGCTTTCACCCTCGGGATCCTAATCTAAGTCTGCACCTTTCACACAAGGAACAGTTACACTCTTTCTATCTCTCAACATCTCCGCAATCACATCTGCCATCCCGCTGTGTTATTTAAGTCTTTACATTACGTCAGAGATTCGAAAGCGTAGAGAACGTCCAACTTAAACAACACAGAGCCAGACAGATGTGTGTGAGCCACAGAACTTGCGGTATTTACTGTTTTTGTACATAATGAGCTTGTCCGAAAGCAAATGTTACTGCCTACGCGAAAAAGATCATTGCATTTTGAAAACATGATTAAAGACGAGAAGAATTTGGCAGCAAAAATTGTCTTTTTATCTCTCTCTCCTTCCCTTTCTATATCCATCTCTCTAATGTTAAGTTATAAATCTAAGCCCATTTGTTCTGATAACCCTTCTAAATAAATTGAACAGCAAAGATTACATTACATTACACTACACAGATTAAGCACACACATGCTGTTGGTTATGTGGCATATCTTTATACACTGATAAAGCTGATATCAAGTAATCGCCGGACTTTGAGAGTGTATGTGTTGTTAGTAGAATGTAATTGTGTTAATTCCCAATGATACGGCAGACAATTTTATTTTTTTCACTGCATGTCGCTAGTCTCTGTACTGTGAAGTCGTATGTGGGAGTTTCAAGTGCTCTTACTCTAATGTTATTGGAAGACTGGATGTCTGAACATTTAAGAAAATACAATCACAGATTATATATATTGCTGAAAATACTGAGATATCTATAAGATATTTTCTAGATATATTCTAATCTGACGAGGAATTCGTTTTCTTGCCCCTAAAAAAAAACACTTTGCTTTTGTAAAGTGTTGTTATATAAACTATACAAATGCTAAAGCAGTAAATCATTAACCAGATGAAGAACAACATAAGTACTGTAAAAAAAATGTCATTCCAATTTGACAAAAAAGCAAATGCTCATTACATCATATAATCAAAAATAAATATCATTGTACAAATCTCAAAAAGCTGACCGTTTCCTATCGGCACATCATTTTATATGATATAGATAAGTGAAATCCAGAAATGATGTTTCCTGTCTTGCCTTCACTCTAACATCTCAGGCCCACTGACACAGTCTTCAATCCTAGTTGACACTCCTGCAAAGTGCTCTACATTTACATAAAGTTAAACAATTCCATATTTTCTCAAGTGGCTGGGAATGCCTGTGGTCACAGAAGTCATCAGCTTACCAAAGAAAAAGAATGGGATCATGTTGCTTTGTCGCTGCATGCCACAGGCGGCGTGCATCAGGTTTAAAGATAGAGTTGCATTTGCATGTGTTTATTAAAAATGAAATCTACAGTAACTAAGAACTTTATTTAAAAAATGTCCCCCAGATAAAAACACATAGGCCTAAAAAAATGCTTTATGCAGAGAAAGCAAAAAAGTACAAATAAAAGAATGAAAAAAGATCAAATGATACAGAGATAACACAAATTAAATAAAAATGGCATAAACTAATCATTTCAGAAATAAGTAAATAAATAAAAACAAGCAAATAAATAAATAAATAAATGATAAAAACAATAATACATCAATGAATAATTTATTATGAATAAAAAGAAATCAGAGAAGAAAGAAAGAAAGAAACGTGTGTATCTGCATTAGATCAAATGCAGAATAATGAAATGCTTCCCAAACTGATCTACTGAAGATAGATTCTTCAAAGTTCTGCTCTTCTCTCTCTCTCCTCCAGAACAAATGGAATACTGCAGACGGTTTATCATTCCAGTGATGAAAGCTAACCTAAACTCACACAATGACCCCAGACCGACGAGGTGTATATCACTCTGTTTCTCTTCCCCTCTGAAGAGGAGAGTAATGCTGCATGCTTTTGGGTCTCCTCCTCGCTGATATCACTCGCCCAACCCCATCATCACCCCTAAACACTCACCGCCAGGTTGTTCTCTCATCTCCTGCCAGCTTTTTGTAATAATCCTGTTATTCAAATTTTCTGGACGAGAGTCTGTGTGTGTTCAGTTATGTGCATGTGTGGCTTTGCAACATTAAATGAAATCTCCAGAGGAACACGACGGAGATAAGATCATCACAGATTCAGGAGAGGAACTTTTAGTTCGTTATTAAATACAAAATATATAAATCATAAGATGAATGTGACACCTCTTTGATGGACTATAATGTCTTGTGTCACACACAGATAAATAAAGAGATGACAAAGCACCTCTTCTAAATGACAGCTGAAATTGGGCTTGAAAGCTGAACTGGTGCAGGAAATGAGAAACAAACTGTCTCTATTCATTGTGGGGGCTATGAAATACTGTCCCATTACAGCGTCTCTGTCTATAGTACACAGGCTCTAATCACTGTCACTCCCTCCTCAACGTCTTAATAAACTGGAGACAGGCTGAGAGAGAGGGTCTGCTGGGATTTATCTGAATTTGAAACCTCTCATAAAATATGAAACATCAGCGCTCACAGCTCCCCCTGAAAAACAGGACCCGGCAACTACAAGAGCTTAAGAAACAAATAGAAGACGAGAACATTGATAACACAAGGAAAGAAAAGGCAGAATGCTTCTCAAAGAGCATGCTGGGAGCTCTCAGTGGGGGGGTGGGACTAGAGGAGGGGTGGGGGGATGGGCTTGTTTAATTGATGGATGCTTTGTCAGGAGCTATGTGCATGATAATGAAGTCGGTTTTCACAGACCATGTCATGTTGAGGCCTTTATTAAAAAGGATATTTACAGAAAAGTTGGAAAATGATTCCTGATTTTCATTATTACTAGAAATAACTGCAAATTCCACACACTCTAATTAGCAAACATCTCTCTAGCATATTTTATCCTGCACCAAATGATCACTGTTGTTACATGTATAAGAAGTAACTGGTGTTGGCTTGACTATTTGAATGAGGTCTTTTAATGAGGTAGCAGGCATTCAGTGTTTGTGTGTGTGTGTGTTTCAGCATTTTTGCTAGGAGGTCTAGAAGCTGCTTATTTTGGCTTCTTTTAGTGAGGCCAATCGCTTATTTTAGGCTTGTTTTGTCAGACTAGGTCACTAGCTTTTTCTAGCGAGATCTGGTAACATTGTTCATGGGATACAAAAGGAGCTAATTTTTTATTATTTTGTTTTGTGTGAGATGACATTTTAAAAATAGTCATTACTACCCATTTAAAACAATAACACTATATGAACAAAGAATGAAATAATCATAAACCATTTTAATTGCATATGAATTTTGTTTTCTTGAATCTTTTATTATATATAATTTTTTACTATACTGTTCAGAGGTTTGGGTAAGTTTTTATATATACTTTTATTTAGGGCTGGGTAAATTAACACGTTATTATTAATATTAATTTATTAACGCCTACCATTATTTTATCATGCGTTTTATTATTTTGAAAGTTGCTCACTGGCTCTGAATACACAGGACGGGATGCTCCTGATCAAATTATTTAGGCTAGGCATCGGCATTCACAAACAACTGTTATTTTTTTAAAGAATGCAACAAGCTCGTAATCATGATTTTATAAGTTGGAAATACAAACTTTTCAACTTTTTTTTTTTTTTCATGAAATATTCATGCAATCATGCAGCACGTATCAGAAGATCTGCCCTCCGGTGTGGTTAGCGTTCACACTGATCTAAATATAACTGAACCGCACTCTGGCCCACCTCTTCCAACCGAGTCAGGGACTGCTAAACGGAACGATCACACTAGTCAAACTAATCAGGCTTTGGGTGTCAAACGCGCTCTGGTCTCTAATGTTATGATCGAGGCTCTGGACTCTGAGCATGATTTGTTTTTCTATAACAAATATATTTTCTATAAAAACTTGAATGTCCTTGCAGTGACAAATGACTTGCTTTATATTTAATTTAATTACAATTATGTTATAAGTTGAGATTTAGGCTACAATAAATATTTTAACTGCTACTATGTAAAAGGAACACTGCTGTAAAAAGCACCTTATTTGCAAACCAAATTTTATTACACTTTTGTTTATATAGCAGTAGGCCTACTTTTACATTTAAAAAAGTGCACAACAAAGCGATTAACTGCAATTAATTGCAGACAATAATACGATTTATCACGATTAAAAATTGTAAACGTTGCCCAGCACTATTTTAATTATTATTTTTTGAGCAATAAAATCAGCATATTAAAATGATCTCTGAAGGATCACATGACACACTGAATACTGGAGTAATTGCTGCTGAAAATGTAGCTTTGCCATTAAAGGAATAAATTACATTTCACCATATATTAGAATAAAAATGCATTATTTTTTGTGCATTTTTATTTATAATTATAATAATGTTTCACATTATTGTTTAAAAGTATTTTGGATCAAATAAACTTAGCACTGTAAGCATTAGAGACTTCCTACTCTACTGACCATTTTACTTTTGAAATGGTTTGTGTGTATAATTTTTATTATTATTATTATTATTATTATTATTATTATTATTATTATTTCAGCGGTCTCATAGTTGTGCTATCATTCCCACCGCAACAGACATTTTCTAACTGATAAAGTGACAAAAATAAATTTGTCACAGGGCCAAAATACCCATAGTTGAAGAAACACCCATTTATGAGAAAAAGATCAAAACACCATTATCTAAACACCAGATAATGTGGAGTTGATGCTGGAGTGGTGTTTCACCTAAGAAATAAACCATTTGTTTCCATACTAAAATGCTTCAGCTCAATTCTGATTTACTTGCTTGCCATTTTTATAATACCAACAGTCTTAAATCAGTTCAGAAAGAGTGACAGTGGCAAGGATAAACTCCCAGAGAGCAGGGAAGAAACAAAGCCTCAAATAGTCATTGTTTATGGTCACCTGTCAGAATGCCCCCTTGTCCAAAGTGCCCATGTGCATGCCAGTATCTGTGTGGGAACACGGGGCTAGAAGAAGGTTAGAAGTGTTCAAACTCATGTTTCACTTTGTGTGTAATCTTGTGTGTGAGTAACGGCTGCATATTTATAAAGCTGTGCTGATTTAGTGTGCTGAGAATGTGTACATGTGTGCATGTATGTATGATTTAGTAGTCAGGTCATGGACAGGTGAGACCCTACTCTTGAGTAAGACGAGCCAGACAGGTGCAGTTTGTATAGAGCTGTTCTCTTTGACACAGCAGGGTGTGTGTGTGTGTAACACAGAGGAATGTGTTTTGATAAAGATAGCTGTAAACAGAGAAAACCTGTCACTTGCCTATCTACACACACATGCACATCTGGAATGTTTGCAGTTAACCATGTCAATTACATTACAAGGCAAACTAAAATTACACGTTCAGCTTAGATATATTTTCAGAAGCTTGACATTAACGTAATTACTCCCACATCTCTTGCAACACACGCAGTACATCCAATTGCCCTGCTGGGAGCGATAGATGGATTGAAGTTACGGGATAATTTTGAGGTTCGTCACGTTGCAGCTGTGAGATGACCTTGGTATGTTTTTTCAATGTGCATTTGTGTTCTGATTTTAAATCAGTTTATAATGACATAATGGAGGTCAGACGTTTCCACTGAACAGCCAAGTGACAACAGCCATGCCAGAATCTGCTGCACTCAATTAGCAGTAAACACTTAAGAGTGAGCAAGATTAAAGCGCATTGTGTGAGATTTAGACTTTAGACTACTGTAACTCTACTCAAACTCATCTACGCTCATCCACACACACTCACTCACACCTGAACAAACACACACAAGTATCTATCTGCACCTGCAAAATCCTTTTTTCAGGCATGTTAACCTTTTCCCCGACCTTTAAGGCTAAATTTGGATGTCTGGACATTGTCCTTCCTCTACAAGACTTTAATAACAGAATGGCCTAATGGCTCTTATAAACACATACTCAACTACACACACACACACACACACACGTTTGTTTTTGTGAAAAGTGGGGACATCCCATAGGCGTAATGGTTTTTATACTGTACAAACTGTATATTCTATGGCCCTTCACCAACCCTACACCTAACCCTAACCCTCACAGGAAACTTTGTGCATTTTTACTTTCTCAAAAAAAAAAAAAAAAAAAAAAAAAAAAACTAATTCTGTATGATTTATAAGCGTTATGAAAAAATGGGGACATGGGTTATGTCCTCATTAATCACCCTCTCCTTGTAATACCTGTGTCATACCCATGTCATTATACAGAGTTGTGTCTTGATATGTCACAAAAACAAGAGCAGACACACACACACACACACACACACACACAAAATAAGGCAGGACACAGATCTCAGGATGTTTTATTTTTCTCTGGTTTGGCTGCTTGACATTAGCTACACTGCACTTTTGTGTCTGCATGTTGGGCAGATGATATGTCCATTTTCACAAAAACACTTATTTAACCTCACGGTTCCCACGGTCATGGACAACTTGTGATTTCAAGACCCGGAAAAGTAAAACTAAATAGTTCAAGTCATACTCAGCTCATTGTTCTAGTTATACTCAATAAATCAGCAACAGATTTTTTTCTTATGCATATCCTGACATGCAACCCTTTAATTTTCATCAGATCTGCATTTATAAAAAAAAAAAACAGTAAAAACATAAATGTTAAATTTTAAAACATTTTAAAACATAGCTTATTTTTGTGATGGTAAAACTGAATTTTCCGCACCCAGCAGTTTTCAGGGTCAGATAATGAATACTGTTGTTGAAAACAGTGGTACATTTTCAGGATTTCTAGAGCATTAAACAGCATTAATTAGGTTTTTTTGGTGACAAAGTACAAAAATATATAAAAGTATTCATTCATTTAAAACATCTCACTGACTCCAAACGTTTGATATACACATACACACATACATTCACTGTAAAAAATTTCTGTAAATTTACAGCATATTAACAGCGTAAATATACAGTACTGAACTGTTTTCTAAAATTACGGTGTCTTACCGTAAATGCACACGTGATCGGTGGGAGAGGGGGAACCAAAGGCTAGCTGACGCATGGAGGAGCATGGTTTCAGTCAAAGTTTTATGGATTTCATCTCAAGTTGAGGCTCATTTACAGGTAAGCAGATCAAAGTCTGAATACATTTTTATCTTAAACTGCAGCGTTTTTTTTTTTAATGTGGGCACAATATTTGAATTTACCTTTGACAAATCTTGCCAAGACGGTGAACTAGCATGTATGCAATTTTTACAAATTTCTCCTGAAAGTTAAGTGTGTATGAGTGTGTTTGTGAAGGATTTGCATCGGTTTTTTTTTTTCCTGGTGTAAAATCCTGTAAATGTTAAACTTGTAAATAGTTAAATATAAAATACTTGCGTTCGCTGATTATTTAATTGGATATGAATTGAACATATTTGGCAACTTTAGAAGATGAGCACGTGATCGGTGGGGGAGGGGAGCGGAGCAACGGTTAGCGTCTGATACCAGAGAAAAGTCTCTGTGAATAAAACGGATATTATCTCAAATATAATCTCGATTACAGATTGCAGATAACGAGGATATGAAGTAAGTGTGTTTTCCTGATTTTCTGAAACACTTATTTGCACAATTATATTTACATTTTGCATTGGCGCCAACCCAGTGTAGTTTAAAATGGAGGATTTGTTTTATTTGCATTAATGTTGCTAAGTTAGGTGCGTATAAAGTTGGTAACTTATATATTATCCTTATATATTGGGAAATCGAAAATAGGCCTGTAAACTTAATTTTACTTAGGAAGCATAAACTCATCGCCTTTTGCATGAGCACTTGACTGGATAGATGGAAAGAAAGAGTAGCGTTAACGTTATGGTGAGAAACGTTTGTTTTTTTCGGAGTGACACATTAGTCTTTCAATATAAGTCGTATCTAAAACTAGTTAGAGTGTAATCTAAATATATTAGAACTTATTATTAATAAAGTGGGCTTTGTATGTGAGCACATTTTAATTTTAATTTTGCACTGGATTTATTGGCACAAATCTCTATATCACAGAGGAAACGTTACTTCATTCACTTACATTTTAACTTGTTCCTCAGCCTCAAATACAGTTTTGTGTGTGTGAGAGAGAGAGTGTGTGAGAGAGAGAGAGAGTGTGTGTGTGAGAGAGAGAGTGAGTGAGTGAGTGAGTGTGTGTGTGTGTGTGTGTGAGAGAGAGAGAGTTAGAGAAAGAGGAAGAGGAGAGAGCAGTAGACAGAATATTTTTAAGTGTTTTTAATGAAAAGTTGGAGGATGTCCCAGGATGAGAACAAAGATATGGTACACCTGCTTGTCAAGATTCTAACGTTAATGTCCCACTTCCAGGAACATGAAGATGGACTGGTTTCACATGCAGATGTAAGTATTTAATTTTCTTCTTTCCACTTCACCACATTATATTATGTAATATTATTATTTGTGTATTGTGTGTTCTCTACAGGTTGCAGCATCTGCATCTGAGGTTGAGAAGACACTCAATCTACCTGCCAATCCTCATCTGATTTTGCTGGGTTAGTGTGTCATTGCACATGATGAAGAAGAAACATTTACTGATGGCTGAGATCTAAAATTGTTAACATTGCTGTTGTGCACAATTGTTAAAATTGCTTCTTTTTTTTCTTTTTTTTTTGTGAGTGTCCAGTCAACATTTTTGACTGCAGTTGCAAGTGTTTGCTGTGCACTACATCTTCAACCTGCAGTATCAAGAGGCGGCTTGTTGCACGTTAGAGTTTTTTCAAAGGTAAGTGTTTTCCTTTTTGCGTATGTTTTAATCACTCTCTTAGAATCTGTGGTAACACTTTATAATAAGTATACAGTAGTAAAGTAATAAATTATTTGCAAACTAGTTACCTCAACCTTTCTCCTGTGTTCTACTTGTGTTCTTCCATTTCAGTTTTTTCAGTTCATCATCTGAAACACTGTCAAATGTGGTTTTATTCGCATGCCAGACACGGAGAAAATAGGAGAAAGGCATGTAGATCCACATTAAATCCAAACGAGTCAGAATATATATATAGATCGTTTGCAAATGATTTATAAGTGCTTTATTACTTTATACTTATTATAAAGTTTTACAAAATTAATCTAAATTCTAAACCAAATTAATTAATCAGAATTTTGAAAAAGGGTTATTATACACTTCGGTAATGTGTAATGCAACTTTCCTTAGATGATTCTATGGAATAAACCCAGAAAGAGGCTCAAAGACCTGCCGAGGCAAGGTAGTCTCCAAGAAGACGGGGAAGGTGGTGAATAAGAAGTCCACTACAGTCAATCCAAAGGTTGCCACTCTACAAAAAAATCGAATGGACTTCAAATGGGACTTCATCTAGGCAAGTGAAGTTACACATACATTTTCATTAAATACAGTTCTTAATACAACTGATTTCACAGTTTACACACACAGAATATTTCTCACATTTAAACTTGTTTAACAAAAAAAAAAAAATCAACATCTAAAAGTAGTTAGTTGAAAAAGACTGGTGTGACTCATTTTGGTTACTAACGTTGCGTCCCTGTAGTTTGCATTACATAAAATAAAATAATTTACAGCAAAGAAACGGTTTTATAAATAAAATCCACAAACCTATATTTGACCCAAAAAAAAGTCGTCAGTGGCACTGAGAACTACCCTGAAGAGGATACAGTCCGCACTCATTACAACCCCTATGTTGTTGCGACTGTTCTGTCCCAGGTTACACAAAAACTATTCAAACACACAAAAAAAATTTGAGGTTGAAATAATATAATGATTTTATTAAAACCATGAATTTTTTTTTTTTTTTTTTTTTTTTTGAGTACATGCACACTATTAATCAGTTAAGTTGGTCCACTAATGTTGCTCAAAGTCTGCTTAATATTTAACTTAACACTCATGAAGAAATTAAGTAAATATGTTTTATGATTTTTTTTGTTTTGTTTTAACTTCTTCAAATTACATCTTAATGGTTAAAATATATTTTAGAAATACGTTTTATTCTCAAATTCCATTTTTATTCCTGTTACAATTAAAACATGGAATAACAATTGTGTAATTATTCCTTAAACATCATTTTTAATGATTATTTTTATTTTTATTACTATAATTCTTATTTGTATTATTATATTACTTTGAAAATGACATATTCTACTGTACAAAAGTGATATATTTCCGTCACAATCACATCACATTAGACCGAACCTTTATTTTGAAGGATTGATGTGAAGACACTTGATTTTTTTTTTTTTTTGTGTATGTGGGATAGAGCTGCAACTATTGATTATCTTTTCTGTAAACTAATGTGACGTGTGGGTGGAGCTAAAGAATCACTAGCGCCAGTAGGCTTTTGCATTGAGAGCGTTTGGAAGTTGTGACATTAGCGTGAGGAAAAAAAAACATCATCCAAAACAAACCATGGTTAACAGTCAGATTCAGCCGTTTATTTATGATCCAGAATCAGATCCTGAGGCTGAAACTGAACGAGAGCAGCAGCAGCAACGACTCGCTCCGAGCGGGGCTCGAACCCGGGTCTCGGCATGGGAGGCGGACGCACTAACAAGGAGGCAGAGATATTTGAAGCAGTTTTACTCACCGCCTGTGGTTCCAACACACGATCGTGACCCTTTTTCGTTGGGACTGCATTATCCTTAAGAAATAAACGATACGCAAATCCGTCGTCAAACTGGGCCTTGTTTGTAAAACAAGCATCTTCGAAATGCAGGGAACAAACAAAAACACTTGCACAACTCCGTTGATGCTCTGTAAAAATAAACTCCATCCACTGGTCCCTTAATGCTGTTTTTTTTTTGGTAATCTGTGCAGGGTTGTCTTGCCCTGGCAACCAAAAAGACACTTCTTTTGTGACATTTTGCGACGCTCTCGCTCTGATCAGGGAATGTCTGTGCTCCGCCTCGCTATACGTGAGCACGCGCTCTTCCGGCAGAAGTGCCCTTAGGACCCATATAAGGAAATTCTGCTCCATCTAACGTCACACAGAGCCATACTCGAAAAAAACTTTCCGAAACTTGTGACAAACCGGAAGTACGTACAAACGTTCAAACGTACAACTTAATTTTTGAAACTTTGTCGATGTTTAGCATGGGAATCCAACTCTTTAACAGTGTAAAAAAACTTCAGTATGCATGAAATAGCATTTCAACCCCCCCCCCCCTTTAATCTAGTGTTCCCTTTTTTGATTAGCTAATTAATCCTTTGGATAACTTTACAAAAATTATAAGTACAACTTCTAACATAATATTGCAACTTTTATTAATTAATACACTAATCCACATCGCGATTTCAGTTAGTGTACAACACTATTTTATTGTATTCATCACAAATGTGACAAATTCTGTGACAATCCACATTATTTGCCTAATTCCGTTTTCATGATTTGATTCCGTGATTGCCTCCATGTTTTTCACATCGTGGAAATCGTAGGGTCCTAAGTTTCTGAAATGTTTTATATTATTATGCAGTATACATGTTTTTTGTTACGTTCTATTAAAATTCTGCTGATGTTATTTTAACTTAAAAAGGATTTTTCTCAATTTTTATGTTTCAGACTACACCCCTCCCTGGCTACACTTGCATCAGAGTTGGTGACAGTTTTATGCTTCTGAAACGTTCTTGGACTGTTCTACAAATCCTTGCCAGGTTTTGACTTATTACACCAAAATAAGATTCTTGTTCAGAAGTTGTTTGCCATTTCTTAAAGGCTGTTTTTAGGGGAACGTACACTCCAAGCCCATGCCCATGCATTGTTATACTCATAGCACAAAGCTAGACCTAAAATGGCTGCTTGTTTTGTGTTTTATATGGTCAACTTAAATTTGTTTAAATATGTCCACAGACTTCTGCAGGGTTCATTTTGCACATTGTCTGTTTTGTAAATTGGTTAATTTTCTTCTCTCTTCATCTCATCTTTCTCTAACACATACAAAGACTGACTCTTCCATTTTGATTGCTTATTTTTTTGGAGAAAGCATTTGAATTATTGGTTGGGCACTTAAATAAATAGTGTTCTATAAGAAATACCCCCTTGGTCTTCTCTTTTCTGTCTATTTGCTGCCACTTTTTAGTATAAATGAAATGCCAGTTTGTGAATTTGTTAAAATACAGATATTTTTAATAAAGTTAATGATTGGCAAAATTACCAGTTCTACGGTTTAGAAAAAAAAAAACTAGAATACAGTAATGATCCTGAAAAATTACGGTACACCGCTGGAAACCTTGCTGCCAGTATATTACTGTTAATTTACAAAAAAAGCTGTAATTCAGAAAACTGTAAAATAACGGTACACAGCTGGAAACCCTGCTGCCAGTATATTACCGTTAATTTACAGAAAAGCTGTAATTCTGGAAACTGTAAAATAACGGTACACAGCTGGAAACCCTGCTGCCAGTATATTACCGTTAATTTACAAAAAAGCCGTAATTCAGAAAACGGTAATAAAACTGTAAAATTACGGTACACTGCTGGAAACCCTGCTGCCAGTATACTACCGTTAATTTACAGGACAATTTTTTACAGTGTTCACTTATACACACACACAAACACACACACTAAACTGATGAGATTGTTTTTCAGCAACCCACATCCCACCACTACTTTGATGACTACAAGGAAAGAAAAAAAAACACAGCTGTTTTCTCAAATATGACAACACAACAATGCAAGCACAGTTATTATCTATCACTGTCAGGCACACACAGATGGAGTGAAGTTTGATGAAGTCATCACTCAGACACTTAGATAGTTGACCAGTTAATTCAGGATTAGCATTCAAATGTCAGTCAGCGTAATGAGAGAAACAGATTAGCACTGCGACATCATTAGGTTTACTAACTCCATTCACTTCACTTTCTCTTTCTCTCACACAAGCACACCAGTGTAGAAGAGCCAGGCAGAGGTTGAATGCCAATTCACACTATTCTACTCTATTCTACTTCACACTAAAGGCACATTCTTCAGTGAGAAAGTTTAGAGAAAAGTTCATAGTTTTAGTAAGTAGCAAAACCAAACTCACCATCACAAACTCCATGTAACCTAACTGCTTGTGTTTACATGTCTGTGTTAGCATGTAGCTAATTTCATTACTTTAAAATGCATTATTTCTTAACTTTTAGGTTGTTTAATACATTTTAGGTTCATGTTGGCTTTGATTCCCAGCATGTTTTCTGAACAGTAAGAAAAAAAAAGAGAAAAAAAAACAAGATTAGCCATAACTGATTTACGATGTTCTAATCCTAATCTTGTCTACCATATAGAATGGCATGCAAATTGTTCATCAGTGAGAGTCCGATTTACCATATCCACATCTCAGCCTTGTGAGTAACTAAAACCTACTAACTAAAGCTTCTAAGCAGGCCAAAAACAAAGCCTTTACTATGAGTTACTGTCCACATCAGTAATACAGCTGTCCAGACAGAGACAGAACGAGAGAGGGCTGGTGATTAATTCAACTCTAGTTGTCGTAGTGGGGCTCAGTGAGATACCACAGGTCACGACTCACGAGTGGGTCCATATCATCATACCCTCTCACTCCCTTTTCTCGGGTGTCCTCCTCCTATTTCAGTGATCCACCTTTCTACATCCACCCTCCCTCTCTCTGTCCTTGGTGAGTGCTGAGGCATGACACTGTGTGTTTGACCCCAACAGAAGTATTTTCTAAGTATAATAATTCAAACTTCAGTCTATCCTCCCACATGCACCACCCAACATTAATTACTCTGATTTAATAATTACATTACAAAGTCAAAGAGTAAAAGCTTGCATTAAAAGAAGGAGGTGAATGAACCTCAGCTGGTCTAGTTTTAACAAGACAGCTGACCGTTGTACATTACAAACATAAGTCTACATTAACCATTAACCATGAGTATGACTAAATTAACTATTAACTGTACATTACAAACTTCACTGACTCTACAATAAATGATCAACTACAACACTGCAGACATCCACAATATTACAGGTACATCTCAGATAGATCTTCACTATACTGTTTAAATGTTCGGAAACAGTAAGATTTCTTTTTTTTTAAAATAAATTTGGCTAAAACTTTTATTCAGAAAGGATGCATTAAAATAATCCCAAGTGATCGTAAAGACACTTACAAAAGATTTCTATTTTAAATGTTAAAAAGTATGACCGTATCCACGTTTTTTCATATATATAACCATTTCCAGATTTTACGTGAACATTTACAACGATAAGCACTGTTTTTATACCAGCATTATTCAATAGTGTTGTTTTTACTGTATTACTGACTAAATAAATGCAACCTTTGGAGAGCACAAGATACTTGAAAACAAGAAAAAAAATCTTATGACCCCAAACTTTTAAAAAGTACTGTATATGTAACTCTATAGAACTGAAATACATCTGTGCAACAAATATTGAATTAAATCCTAAACTTGAGATAATTAATCCACTATAATAAATCCCTCTTAAAGAAATCTGGCTCCCATAATGGCTCCTTCACAGGAAGGAACCCAGTCAGATTGCTGCTTTCCTTTAACTTTCCGCTAGCATTGATTGGATGGATATAAATACCCATATGTCCTTAGAATCGCCCTTTGCAGGTCAACCACACCATCCAACATATCTTAAGTAGGATGATGAAAGCTATAATGCCAAAAAAACTGACAACAAATCATTTGATGACATCTATGAGAAATGACATTTTCATATTGTCTCTTTACTAACTGCCATCACTTAAAAGGAGATTGTTAACATCCGTAGTTGCCTGAAGCCGTCTGTTAACCTCTCCCAGCAGTCGCTGGGCACTTTCTTTAAAGAATAACACAACTTCAAAGTGACTTTTGCTCTAAATATGTTTACATGACATTCATATGTAATAGTTTTTAATCTGTGTTATCTTAAACTGTAAACTAAATTGAAAAAAATAAAATCTTCATTTTGCCAGTCTAGCAAGTGGAAAATGTATGGGTTCTCAGATTAAAACTGAACTTACAATTGAACTTAACAATGAACTTAAAATTACAAATAGAAGTGAATTTATGAATCATTTCATCAGACGCCCATGGATGAGGTAATGATGAATTCAAAACAAAACGATAGAAATCCATCCATGGTCCTTTGACAAGAAAGCATTTGTCAAGCAAATGTGCATTTTAACATAGACCTAAAAAACTAGATACACAGGTAAAGGAAAAAAAGAGACTTTAAAAAAGAATGAGAGAGAGAAGTGCAATTTTGTGTGTGGGATGGGCAGTAGTAAATAATGTCTGACCGGGCAGACAGCAGCCGATAAAGTGCCTTTATCTGGACAGAGGAATTCTTGTGTTTAAACACACTATAACACACACTATACATGTTCCCACAATGTCACACACACTCCTACCTGTCACTCAGAATGATTGATGTGTACTCCG
This sequence comes from Carassius auratus, assembly GCF_003368295.1. Lineage (NCBI taxonomy): Eukaryota > Metazoa > Chordata > Actinopteri > Cypriniformes > Cyprinidae > Carassius > Carassius auratus. The sequence continues at coordinate 13,465,330 of NC_039247.1, read as the reverse complement.
GCACTCCCAGGCCTTTGATAGGGGAGGGAAGAGGCGGGGCAGTGGGAGGGGGGCCAGCTCAATCGGTGACATCTGTCCCCTGCTTCTGAGGAACAAGAGAAAAACACACATGCACAGTCTGAAACTGACACATTCTGTCTCTATTTTCTTCCTAAAAACGGTTGTTTAAAGAGTAGCTTGTGTTAAAAATGTGTAAATGTGGCTTGGGAGCTTCTTTACTGGGTACACAGACATCTCACTGGCAAAATTACATAGACAAAGGAGTTCACTTTGAAAAGGCAAAATACTTTTTTCACCCTTACACCCCCCCCCCCCCCCAAAAAAAAAAACATACGTTCTCACACACACACACGCACCTAAATCCACAGCTGAGGAGCTGTTCAGCTCCATTTGCTTACACACAGTGCCACTTAGACACGCTTTACTGCACCCACTAATGAACACATACAGGCTCACACACACACACACACACACACACTGAACAGAGTGGGGTTAATGAACGATAGGGTCCTTTGCTTGCTTGGCACCTTTAAGCTTGTGAACATAATTGGCTTGTATTGTATTTCAGTCTCGTTAGAACCGAAATCTCAGACACGATATGATTTTAGCGCACTCACAAAATTCGGAGCAGGTTCTTGGAAGTTGTGTTCCAAATTTTATTTCATGCAATTCTCAGACACGGCTTGTGTGTGTGTGTGTGTCCACATCTATGCAGTCAGAGAGTCTAGACATTTCTAAATAAGGTATAAAGTATTTCTGTGCTTTTCAGAATGTTTAAACTCTCAATATTATTACAGACATTAGAAAACACGGTTTTGCAGAAAAGGAGAAGCGGGGCTTATTTTTAACCTCTAATCTTTCGGTAAGCGGTGGAGTTTCAAAAACACGACTGTGTGTGCAAATGTTGAGTGAGTGATGTTAGTCCATTCTTATGGATATGGGAGTTTTGTTCACTGTCATCTTATATCGTTATGTGCAGTGCACACACACAAAAAACCATTTGAGGAGTTCAAGGCTGGTATGGTGGGGTCAGAAATGAATGACAGGTGCTAAAGAAACAGGACAGTCGTTAGAGCTCAAGTTACAGAAGACACACATGCTCATTTGTACAGACATGCACTCAAAATCATACACTCATTAAAACGCACACGTGCACACCAAAAGATATTATTTTACACACGCTGTGAAATCGTCTCTAGTGTGAAACCATTGTGTAGCAGACACATAATACATCACAGTTATCTGTAATGTGAAAAGAGAGGGTGATGTAATTCGCAAGGCTCCCCTCAAAACAGCCGTTCGCAATCCCATCAGATTCTTTCATGATAATGTCTTATCTATCACAGACTATAGCTGCAGGCAACACCACAGAAACAGAACAGAGAGAGAAAAGAAGAGACACTTTTGACTGGTATCTCTGACCGGACATCTCGGCGCGAACGTATTGGGATGTAAACATCCAGATACACTCACACACACAGTTACAGCATAATTACATCAGAGCTGATGTGTGACCATCTTTAAAACTGGGACAAAATGACACACACTGGATATTCCTACTTTTTTCCCCTTACTAGCTAGAGATACAAGAAGCTAGAGAGCGAAAGAGAGAGAGGGAGACAGACAGAGAAATATATTCAATAACAAAGGAATGCTGGGTAATTGTGTGTTGAGAGCGGTGTTCTGCTTTCTGTCCTCTGTGTGTGCATTCATTTGTTTATTCATGAACAGTGCAGTCAGTCTGCTGTGGTTTGAGCTATAAAACTAATAGATTTATAATGATCAGTGAAGAGCATTTCATCATGCACTCTCATTAAGCATGAAACACGTTCATCTATCTTATTCTTGTATTTCTCTAGATAGAAAAGTAGATATATGTGGAAATAGCTTAAGTAAACAATGAAACACACATACATTCAGTAAACCAACAGAATGAAAATTAATACCCTGTCTGTTTCTCAATATACACTGTATTCTTGATTGATGACATTGTAAAAATCCATTTAAAACAATGTTTATGTCAGTATTGTACTGTATTGTATCGAGTTCTTACATTATATCTGAGTCTGAAAATGATAAAACTTTTTAGCATAATGACCGCTAGTACAGTCTTGATTTTTAGTTTTCATTTTCAGTTTAAATGTGACCCTGGACCTCAAAACCAGTCTTAAGTTGCTTGGATATAAAAAAAATCGTGTGGGTCAAAATGATCCATTTTTCTTTTATGCCAAAAATCATTAGGATATTAAGTAAAGGTCATGTTCCAAGAAGATGGAACCTACCATAAATAAACTCATTTTTTGATTAGTAATATGCATTGCTGAGCACTTCATTTGGACAACTTTAAAGGAGATTTTCCTCAGTATTTAGATTTTTTTTGCACCCTCAGATTCCTCAGTTGATGTATAAGTCGGAGGAACTGACCCTTATGACTGATTTTGTGGTCCAGGGTCACAGATTTACACTGTAAATGTAAATGCACATATAAAATAACAATGGGGGTTGTGCGCAACAAAAGTTTGTAATCTGTAGAACAGGTTGTGTTTCTTCGTGCTCAGGTCTTTTGTATGTGCTTTGTTAAATATAGAGCCACCTTTTAAAGAGATACCAAAGATGATCATAACCGATGTCTGTCATAATTGCAGATTGATATCTACATTTTTCCTTATTTTTTCTTCTCACTTACATTCAAATATAAGTGAATGAGATCTATTTCCAGGTTTGGTTAGGTAACATTTGACATATAACCCATTATAGTATTTATTTCATTTAGCACGCTGCAATTTAGTCAAGTCCTAGACTTTTTTTTTACTGTATAATTTTTAATTTTACCATATTAAATTGCCACTGTTCTCAGACTGAAACTATAATATTATTGTTAATGTAATTCAATCAGATTCAATCCCTTGACCTTTCTCTTATTAATATTATGATAATTATTTTTCTCTGTGTAAATATTTTAATAGCGTAAATATAATCTAAAACATTCCCTTATATGCCAAAACCTGATCTTGCATGATTTCTTTGCCAGTAGTATTTAAAAAGAAACCACAAATAAAGCTTATTATTTTAAAACTGAGGACAGAGTGACTGGAAGGTCAGCGTTTAGCTATAGCCATGACACAATGCAACAAATATCTCCCTTCTGAGATATAAAACAACTACCCAGCCAACTCTGTGTCTGAACCCAATGCAGATCAGTGGTTAAGAGGAACCTGCACACTGAGGTTAAAGGTTACTGATCGGTAATTGATTGGGATCCTGTCATCTTTAAATGGAGTATGTAAGTGCAGTGTGGAGTCCATTAGAAATACATTATTTAAGAGTCCGGAAAGATGATCAAACCTGAGACACAGATACTCGTACAATGACATGAAATCAATATTGGATCCATTTGCCGAACATAATGGGTTTCTTAAACAATCATTAAAAGCACTTAACATGACTTTAGTACTTGATACATGCGAGCACATGCATGCACACAGATGCACGCACACATTTTTCTTGTTCTCCAACCTGTTGTATAAGAACAAAGGTAGTAATGTGTGTGTGTGAGCACCACTGTCAGAGTGGAAATGAAGATCCGTCACAGTCGCCACCACAATTTCACGCCAAGTTTACCGGTTCAGACACGCACGCACACACTTATTCAAGCATAGTGGCACACAGAAGTTTTCTGAGCCCATTGCTCACCGTGACAACCAGATCATCTGCCTATGGATGTGTTCCCAGATACACATACTCATACAGGACTGGCACACTGCATATGGGTCCATGCACGCATGTAGGTGTCTATTTTTGCCTGTATACAATTGCTGCTTGAACAGGCTATGTGCATGTGTAGGTGTGTGTCAGTTTTTGGTCCAAGCAAATGTTTTTGTTGTAATACTGTGATCTCATTGTGCTGAGCTGGGCCTGTTGGGGGCTTTCTGGGTGGGGCAGTGTTGGATTGTCATTCATGATTTCCTACTGACTGAGTGATGAAGAGAGAGAGAATAAGAGAGAGAAGTGTGTGTGTGCTGGGGCAGGGGGGAGGGTGTGTGTGTGAAATTGGTCTATTATATGCTTGAATATTCTATCAACACCCTCCTGAGTTCCTCCATTACAGTCATTCCACCTCCTTGTCACACACACACACACACACACACACACGTTCTTCAGTGAAACTATTCCAAAACATTGTTCAGTTAATATACTGTATTTTTGGACCAAAACGAAATCCAACATTACACAATGTAAGGCATTCGCCCACACATACGAGCACAAACATCTGCACCTTTAAGCACATACAGACTTTAATACTCAACGAGTCAATGTTGTGTTCGTTATCTGGCTCGGCCCGGTGTTCATCTTCAGTTCTCTCTTCACAGCAGTTCAGTCAGTGTACTGTTTGAGTACATGAATTACTCTGGGATATTGGTTTATTCTGACTCTGAGGGAGTGTTAGCCACATTAAAAAAGTTAACAGCTTAAGTCATTTGTGGATTAATGCATTTTGGAGACGCGAACCGTTTAAAACAATTCAGTTCGATTTGGTGAACTGGTTCAAAAAGATCCGGTTACATTGAATGATTCGTTTGCGAACCAGATATCACAAACTGCTTTGTTTTGAACTCTCTCACAACAGACACGGAAGAGAAGACAATGCTGAATAAAGTCATAGTTTTTGCTATTTTTGGACCAAGATGTATTTTTCGATGCTTCAAAAAATTCTAACTGACCCTCTGATGTCACATGGACTACTTTGATGATGTTTTCTTAACTTTCTGGACATGGAAAGTATACCGTACACACAGCTTCAATGGAGGGACTGAGAGCTCTCAGACTAAATCTAAAATATCTTAAACTGTGTTCCGAAGATGAACGGAGGTCTTACAGGTTTGGAACGACATGAGGGTGAGTTATTAATGACATAATTCTGCTATTTGGGTGAACTAACCCTTTAAGCAGTAATGATGTCAATTAGAAATAGGTGCAAATAAGAAGGAAATGGAAGAGTTCATTAGGGCAGAGTCACGTTAAGTCACCATCATCACCCAGTCAACTTTATCTGAGATTTGGGCTGCCTGGCAACGAATGCTCAGACATTAACACTCAAGCATGTGTCATGTTGGGTGACTAAATAATGTATAACATTAAATTGTTAGAGTTAGAGGCTAAGTATAAAAAAGTGCTTTTTTTTTCAATTAATTTCAATGGGTGCACAGCATATTTGAAGCACTGTAAACTCTAGTGTGAAGGTGAATGTCTCACCGATGCTTATCAGAGAGTGCTCTGTGTTTCTCTCACACATGCGATAGCGAGAGAGTCATACTCTTACATACTATGTGGAATTTACACGCTATATGTAAAAATATTCTCTGTTGTATTTTTTTCTGTCAAAATAACATATAGTTCATTTGGAATTATTTATATAATTTGGTATTATTTAAGAACAAGCAGAAGCCACTGCTGGTTCATATGGTAGTTGGCGGAACTAATATGCAAACGCCAATCACATTGGCTTGCATTCACCTCTTACCTTAGCTTGTTACGATTCCAGAAAAATCAGTTTGAGTGAAGGTAGACAATGTGATTAATATTAATTAAACCCAATCAATTCTTAGGACATTTTATATTATTATTAGTAGTAGAATTAATACGAGTATTTTTTATCTTAACAATATTATTTATTTTTATTTTTTGAACAAAACCATTCAATGACCAGCAATGTCTTAAGCATCACCACCGGGCCGAAATTCTGTGAAAATGACAATAATGCATTCATACATTGTCATTAATAGTCTGGCGTGTAAACTAAAAAAATATTAGTCATAGGCAATTAATTTGCCAATGTGTGTGTCACAATATTCAGTATTTCTATTTCAAATAAATAGTGTTCTTTTGAACTTTCATTGATCTCGAAAGAAATGTGACATGGCTTCCATGAAAAATACTAGCATATAATAATAAGAAATGTATCTGAGCACAAATTAGCATATTAAAAAAATTATAAAAAGGATGATATGACACTGAAGACTGGATTAATGATTGCTGAAAATTCAGCTTTGACATCACAAGAATAAATTAAATTTGAAAATCTATTAAAATAGAAAAGTTATTTAAATTGTAAAAATACCTCATAATACTATGGGTACTACTGTATTTATGCACAATAAAAATTACATTTAAAAAGGTCAATCATAAGCATAAAAATTTTTATTTCAAAATATTATAAAATCTTATCGACCCAAACGTCTGATTTTTTTTTTTATATGTACATGCATGCTTTTTTATCCACTTTTTAAGCAAAGTTCAAAGTACGTATAGAGTATGTGTGGGTTTGTGTGTCCATGTGTACTTTTGGTTTATTAGTAACTGTGTGTAGACCGCAGTGTGGACGTATAAGTGAATAACTGCTGACAAATGTACTCCAGTAATTTCTTCTTGGGTGGGTGTGTGTGGTTTTGCTCTCTCTGAGCTTGTTGCAACAAATATTTTCAGTTTAGGCTCGAGGTACTAAACATCCGATCATCTCAGATACAGAAAGAGCAGACTAAAGAAAAGAGGAAAAAGAAGGCGTATGTCTGGCTGAGAGGTCTTACACTCAGGCTAAGGTGAGTGGGCTATATTTAGCTCTGAGCACTAGGGAAATAAGAAAAGGTCAGATATTTGGACTTATGCAAAAGGACATGTGAACATTACACACAAAGCTGCAGAAAAATCACACAGAAAACACCAAAACGGGCCTCTGCTTACTAAAAGTCGTCTATCTTAAAACACAAACTGCTCTTTCTGCCATAGCTGATGACATTCAGACTTAAACAGATCACATGACTGCATATATATCATTTCTAAATGTGTGGCTGGCCTTTCAGACCTGATCTAAATGTGGGTAATGAATAAACTGATATTTCACACACACAAGAGCTCAAAGAGTAAAAGCTACAACACACTCATGTTATCTAAACACACGCTGGAGGACTTGCCCTTCTCAAGACATATGGCCCTCTGAAGAACCACACACACACACACACACACACACACACACACACACAGATTGGTTGTAGATTGACAAGATACCATATGTCACTCAGAATCACATCTTACTCAGGGAGGAAGATGTACAAATAAGTCACTGACCTTACAGTCAGATTTGAACACAGACAACTGAAATTATTAAGATTTAAACTAGGTCAATTTTGATTCACGTCATATTTTAATGTCACTGTTTGTTCTACAGTATATTGAATATTATATTAGGCTAATGATGTACTAAAACAACAACAAATAAAGCTAGCCTAAATAACCACAAAAACTATAATTTATGGTTTGAAATGTATATATATATATATATATATATATATATATTTACAGCCGATAGGGAGCGGTGTTGTCTACTGAAAGGATTAGCGTTATCTTTGTTTGACCATCAAATATCATTAGTGTCACTCTCTTGGATGTCTTTGGGATAATGATCCTAAATCTGTTATTGAACGCTTTTACGGTGAAGACCCGTGTTTTCAGCTGTAAGCCGTGATGCGTTGTGAATATAAAACAGACTTACGTATTCAAATGACTCCTGAAAATGACTCCAGAAAATTACAAGCTAACCGAGAGGGGAAACAAAAATACAACCTAAGGGATAAACGTACGGAGTAGCCATAGTAACAAGCAGTCCGCTCAGTTACACGCTGTCTAGGGGAAAAACTAACTTGCGGCATAACTTAGTCTGTAAACAACTTAAAGATAGTTAGTATCTTAAACCCCTCTGAACGTCTTAACTTCAACAAGAGAGTCAAGACTCACTATAGGTTTTTGTAAATGCATTAGTCTCCCAGCTGAACTTCTCTGAAACTCGTTGTACAGAGAGGGACACCATGTTGCGACTTCGCCCTAAACGTGCGCTTTGATTGGTCCGTTTCGGAATAGGGCGGGATTTAGCAGCTCGGTGGGAGTGGAGGTGATGGATCGCGAGTCACTGCGCTGTGAACGGTGTGCGGGACTGACTGCGGACGCACCGGTTCCACGGCTGAGCGCTGAACAACTCCGAACAAGATCCAAGGCTAAACAAGACGCGTCATTAATCGCAGAGGAAGCGACAAACTGCTGGAGTTTCCCCATCGGTTTATACCCTCGAGACGAAACTGTGCACCTTTCGGCACGCGAGCCAGGAGCGGACAGTAGCTGCTATCCCGTTTACCAGCGTGTGCTAAAACGACAGATCATACAATGTGAGAAGCAGACAAACTCGGGAGATTACTTTTCGTGGTTCTTTTTGCAGGAAAATCCTAATGGAACTGGACAGACATTTTTGGCAGTCCTGTGACTGACAGTTAAGCTTTGTTCCAGGACACTTTGAACATGGATATAGGTCGATAAATCTCGGACAAAACTGTTGCATATTTAAAGCGCATCTCTATGATTTGGGATAAAAAGCGAAAGGAGTCTATTTTAAATCAGACACATGATAGGACCGGATTTGTGCACCAACCTGAACCCCAACACGGGATCGATGGTCCTTATACCTGTGTGCGTGTCACTTACCTCCTATCTGGCGTGATTTGACCTTTTGTAAGGCTACTAGCTCAATTAATAGATGAGTACAATAAAACAGTCACGCGCTACCGTTTGCCTAAGTGAAAGGTAGCATCGATTTCTGTAACAGAGAAACGTTGGAGGAGAAGCCTCCTGTGCAACGTTGTGCGACACCTTTTTTTCCTCCAAGGCAACACTAGAAACATTGGATTTGGAAGTTGAGCCATGGAGCCCCTCCGCCTGGACGCATAACTGAGTCTGTTGCATGTGCTTCGGTAACCTGGAGTACAGTCGATCGATAGGATCTTATCTTCTGGCTGGCTTGTGTCTCTCCGAGAAGCGTGGAAGATGGCTGGAAGTGACTGTTCGTGGAAATATTACCTCTGGATTCTGACAGTCATGTGCAGATACACGTTACCCGCAGCCAAATCACTGGACTCTGTCGTGTGGAATTCACAAAATCCCAAGTAAGTGCACGAGAGCGTTTAATAAAATCCCCTAGAAAGAGCGTGACGTGTTCCTACAGTCTCATATTAATAGTTTGACTTATAATCTCTTTATGAAATAGACATACAGTTTGAGCAGTTCGGTTTGAAAATATCCGCTACTCGTATCTCGACTCGTTCTCCGTCATGATGACATGAAGCTCTCGTTGAGCTCGAGGCTGAAGTGACCGTGCAAGCGCGCGCGCTCTCGGGGATCTAACGCACAGCTGTCATAACGTTACTCCACCGCCGCTTCTCATCAACTCAAAACCCCTTGTTGAGCGGGGATTCGGGAACTCTACTGCTAGTACAACTTCGTTAAATGTTTATGGGAAATATCGTAATTTTTAAGAATCTCTTGGCTGCTGCGCATTCGGCTTCATAAATCTGACGTGTGGCCTTGACGCGGCCCTAATTTCTCCGTAACATACTTAAAAAATTGGATGTTTTTAGCACGAAGCTCACTCTGTCTCTCGGCTTGTCCAGCTTTTCTTGTTTTCCCTTGAGAGGCGATCTGACTCTCCGCCACCGGCCTGCGGGATCCCGTCGGCCCGGTGGCTCTTTGCGAATGGCATATTGATCAAATCAGAGTTATGTCGAGAGAGCTAATAGGTTATTAAGCAGTTTTTTCCTAGAAGCTCATAAAATCTCCCTGATTGCTGCTCATAAAACGTTCAAGGGAGAGTCCAGCATGTTTACTTGACCTGAATAATGGCTCGAGACGCCACTGAAGCTCGACTCAACATAGACTACTAAAGAAAGCTTATTGTTTAAGTCTGCATTCGTAAAAGAAGTCATGATTTACTTTTTCTTTTTAACTCAATGTATATCGTAACCAAAAGTGGATTTTATATTGTTTTGTTAGTTGACTAACATAATGATTTGTTATTTTGAATTTAGTTTGGAGCATTTATTTGTCTCTCAAAACATAATGAGCTTCCTATCAGCTTTTTTTGGGGTTTGGGATGGGGTGGTCATATAGACAGCATTTTGGGCATCATAAGCTCATCTTGGTTTGCAGCTCAAAGGGTTTTGAGACTCAGTCGCTGAGTTATGACCGTACACATGGGAGACAGAAATAGTGCACATGTTTTTTATCTTTGGGAGAATATTTTAATTGAGGAGTCTCTTGGTTGGCCTCATAAAAGATGAGCAATATGGCCTTGTAAAATAACTTGAAAACTTTAGCATGTGAGAACCCAAGGGGCGAAGCGAAAACATAAATTGTGCTTTTAAAACTAAAACCGCACTGTAAATTACAAATGAACATACGTTTACTATTTATTTTTCATTTTTTCATTTTTATTGTTTGCATGCATAAACTGAGTAAGGAACGAAAGAAGGGGAAAATAAAATAGCTGTCTAGAAATTGTGTAACACTAGATAACAACTTTAATATAGTTAAACATTATTACATTATAGAATGCTTAACTGATATTTAGTTAATATACACTCAGAAAGTTAAACCAATTATACTGATATCTTTTTAAGCACTGTACTAAGTTTTAATGGACTTTTTTTTAAAGTTATTTAACTTATTAAAGTTTTACTAAAATGTATTTAATGCAGCCCATTTAAATAAATATATTTCCCATTTATTTATAACTTGCAACTTAATGCTTTTATGCATGTTGAAAAATAACCAATTTTCTTACATACAAAGCACTTGGGCCTCAAGATTAAAAATATGTAAAATTCATGTTTGGAGTTTATTATTATTATTATTATTATTATTTTAATAATAGGCCTATACATTTGTAATTGTATGTAGGAGTTAAACCCGTTGGAGAGATCTTAAAAACCTTCTGGTCCTGCGAGAAGATTTCAGATCAGTCGCTGGAGCCCCTCTGTGTGTGGATTGTTTTACTCATTCAAACAGCTTTGAGCTCCACAGCACAGCAGATGCTCAAACGGGCCTGCTCTGTTTCACCACAGTTGCTGCATGTTGTTTTATGTACTAAATGTTTATTTACTCACAGACTTTGTGTGTGTGTGTGTATGCACCTGTGCACGAGCATGTGTGTGTTGCTCGGTCAAAGGTTCAGAGACCCTCACTAAAGATTGAGAGGAAGAGAATTTGAAACAGCGCATGAAGTCAAGTGAAATAATATCAGAATCGTTTGTTAGTGAACGTTTTTGAATGAAACGAGAAGCACGTCCGCATATTTCAGTCTCAGTAAAACAGAGCAGTTAACTCGATGTACTCAGATGAATTGGTAGTTGATCGCAAATATAATCCTAAGCACTCTCATAAAGACATATGGGCCTCGGGCAAACATACTCTTTGCGCTCTATCCCTGCAAACGGACATATGGGAGCATCCACCACCCTTAAGTCCAAGTCACACTTTAAACCTCTTACCAGTGAGGCCATCGTACACACACACACACACACACACACACGGCTCTCTTACCCATAATAATGTGCCATTTGTGTTTTAGGTCAGACTTCTCTCAGACTGAATGCAAAATATAATTGAAGGAGTGTAAAATTAGAAAAACTCCGGCTGCGTTCTCCACCCCTCAGCAGTCTGATATTTATATCAGCAAAACGCTAAATTGACTGAATGCCGAAGCTACCCCTGCGTTTTCTCTTGAAGAAACATTTGGTGGAACAAGAGCTTCAATGATTTATTCTGTTGACACAATTATGTAAATTTAATTACTTCTAGACACAACTACACATACACGCTCACGCACAGACTTACCGCTGGTTTCAGATGTATAATTCTGTTCCTCTCTGCATAGTTCACAGCTATAATTTGGACTGAGAAAATGTAAAAAGCGACACCCCTCCCCTCCCTTCGTCTGCCTTGAGGGAAGAAAAGAGAAGTGGGATCTGCTGGGAATAGAGAGAGAGAGCGACAGACAGAGAGAATAAAGTAGCTAATCATTGGGACAATTATCACATTGAGGCAAGAGATTTCAGGTTATATCTTATTCCCTTAATGTGTTACATACTATACAGCTAATCAAACACACACAAACAACAAAATGAGGACTCGCTTTACTTCCCAGCGTACGTCATTAAATTCTTCTAGTTACAAATTAATATAATTTTACTACATTCAAATTCTTGGCAGCCACTCTTATCAAGAAAACACTCTAGCTGTTAAGAAACAATTTTCTGATAAACGACTGCAAATGAACAACATTTCTTTTGGCTTTTTGGATTATTTAAGAACAAAGTAAGAGGGAGTCCATGATATATGTATGAATGTGCCCGTGTGTTTTGGCCATTATCCAGTGCTAAGGGAGGAGATGAGGAGCTAATTGGAAATCTGTCTCTCATTAGCTCAAAAATGCTACTGAAGTGTTTTACGTATGTGTGTGTGTGTGTGAGTGTGTATTTAAGCCTACACGTTTGTTCATTTACCCAACACTTTCTGGTGCACAATTAGTCTTGTTCAGCAACTTCTATGTGCAGACATAGCCGTCTAAAAAAAGCAGTAAAATATCCTGTTCAGCTCATGAACACTTTTTTCCAAAAATGTAAAATGTAAAAATTAAAATCCAACACAAATTGTCGGAAAATTTTATTTCATTTCTGTTGAGGATATTCCATAAAAAAGTGTTGTTTTGAATCCCATTGACAAAACTCCACAAAATATGGTTAATGTTCCACAGATGAAAGAAATTTATATAGTTTGAGAATTTATTTGAGTTTTAGTAAAAAGGACAGAATTTTCAAGCAGTTGGCATTGGATTATTAAAATAATAAAGGAGTAAAACAGAATTACAGGAAAGTGTAAAATAGACCTATTTATGGAGGCCAGACTTAAACCTGCATCCCTCTGAGAGGCTCCAACCTGTTGCAAAAACATGCTCTGATTTGCTGCGTCTCACGAATGTAGTAATTTCCAAAAGCTGTTTTTTGGGACTGAAGAATCTTATTATGATGAAATGAAAAGATATTAACGGCCTTTGGCCTGCACAGGGATCATGTCGGTCTCAACTGCGATCAAAGTTACGGATTTTCACATATGCCTGTGTAACTGTTCGGCAGCATTTAGGACATGTTTAGGCATATATTCAGTCATCCACAGCAGTGTCACTTTCGGTCATGTGTCCGTGTGCATTTACGAGTGTGTCTGCGTGTTTTGTGTATGCATGAGTAAGTGTGTGTGTATGTCATGTTCAGTGGTGTTATAATAGGAGTTGACAGTGAGGAGATTAACTCTGTCAGAGTTTCAATATGTTGAACAGCAAGAGCGGACTCATGCAGACTCACACACAAACACACTTCCCTCTGTCTCAGCCAGGCATTTCCACAACAGACCTGTTCCTCTCTGAAGTTTGTGTGATGTGGCTTTTGTTCCAATGTTGATAGCATTTCACGGTGTTGTGGATGTTTGTCAGCGTGTGTGTGTGTGTGAGTTGTGATCTATAAATGTTATATCCTGAGCCTAACTATGTGATGTCCATAAAGTATGTACATTTTAATGGGGATTCAGTTTGCAACTTAAAACCGTTAAAGTCGTTATATAACACAGAGAGAGAAAGTGAGAGGAGTTGGCATGGAACCAAATTTTTATTGTACATCCATGTGTGTGTGCGTGCACGCATGGGGAGGGCTTCATTAACAACAGTGCTTAAGTAACAAACGCACATTGTCTGTCCCTGACCAAGCATGACCGCTGGGCTCTCACAGCCTCCTCCAACGGCTCTCACACGCACAGACGCGCTCCGAGCCCAGCGCCCGTGTTGTTTTAAGGACGGTAATGTTTGTAGTTGGAGGCTCTGTTGGAGCACACGACGGAAGAGGAACAGTGGCAGCTGCTGGGGGGGGGGGGGGTTGTTTTCTTAGTTGTTCTTTGGGGACAAAATTGTCCCCAGAAGTTAGCTAAATTTTGACAAAGCCTCCTTTGGGGTAGGCCCAGTTAATCCTCAGAGGTCAAAATCATTCATAACTAAGTAATTACTTATGTGACTGTAATGTATGTTATGTAACAACATTTTTGTAACTGTAAAAAGGCTAACATGTCTCTGTTAGGGGTTTGGGTTATGGTTAGACTTCTGTAATTATAATTGGCTTTATTTATAAATAGTAGAAGTCTGTGCCGCCATGCACATGTTTAGATAACTAGGTAGACATGTAAACACAGGCTTTTTGGGGGATCTCAGTAACGTCTGCTAATTCCTTAAATGGACAGTTGATGCCAAAATAAAAAAATTTTGTCATCATTTCTCACCCTCATGTCATTCCAAGGTTGAATGACATTCTTTCTTCTGCGAAACGTAAAATATATTTAAGATTTTTTTTCTTTTTTTTTTCTAGAGTCTGGAAGTCAGTAATTGAACAGTAACCAAACTCTAATAACACGAGGTTGAGTAAATGATGACAGAATTTTTAGTTTTGGTTGAATCTCTTTAAGGTGGCTTCCATGGCTAAACATTCAGTGCGCTGATATAAATCAGAGTTTCAAAGTAATGCCATCTGATAACATTGTTATATCATGATAGCACCGCAGTGTTTTTTTTTTTTGTAAACAGCCAAAAAGTTTTGTAAACAGTCCCACCCCAAAAAGCACACGTACATCTGCAAGGTGTCTGTTAAAGATCGCTTCATCTGGAAAGTATCTGTTGTGTACAAACATCTGATAGACATCTTTTAGACGTCAGTTTTACATACATACTAAATCATAAACACCTTAAAGACACCTAATAAACGATAGGAAGCACCCTCTGCTAATATTGCAGATGAAAATACAGATGTACAGATGTAAATGTCAAATAGACGTCTCCGGGATGTACGTGTGCTATCAGGGACTATACTTTCTTCTTTGTCCTGTATTTATCTTGTACCACAAAATGACACTATTGCATCTTTTCAACTCATTTTGAGAGGATTTGATTACTTTACCCAAGGCCTTAACTTCTAGAGTTACGGTGAAAATTCAGACATCATTTACTCACCTCCATGTCATTCCAAACTTATAAGATTTTAAGTCTTCTGTTGAACACATTATGTTTTTGTATCCTAGAATGTCCAAACTGCAAACTTCTTATTGATTTTTTTTACAGATTCTTACTGTCTGGCTCCAGTAGGGGCAAAAGAACAATTCAAGGAAAGTAGTTCTTTTTACTCATGTGTTCTGAAGCAATATGATAGCATTGTTTGAGGAAACTTAAGTCCGTTTTCCTTGAAAAATCTCCCCTCCACCAAAGCACTTAAATATCTTTCACACAGTTAACCATTCAAAATGTCCTGCCTGAAGACACACCAAGTTTTTTGAAGGTATCTTTTCGAATGAGATTTGAGAACCAATAATTTGTCTTTTTCCCTTTGTCCCTGCCATGAAGCCGTTGTGTGAAATATAGTGCACGAATCACATGCACTTTCATGATGATTATGGGGGGATCAAATTATTGCAGCTGCACATTTATTTTTCCTGACTATTTGAAGTAGTATTTTATTTTAGCCTACCTTATACAAATACATAATAATACATTAAGTTTGCTTAGAATGTGACAAGAGTCAGATAGGATAGAGTCAGCTGCAGGATAGAAGTCACTAGAGCTGTGGTTCAGGGTGGATGCTTGTATGTATCATTACAGTTGGGCTGGATTCCTGGCTCACAGCAGTTTCCCCTATCCTTCTTATGATCAGCCATTATGCAAATATCTAGACTCAAAAACGTCCAAAAACAAACCCGAGATGTTAAACATCAGTTTCTCTGTCCTTTTTAAAGAGGGGATAGAGCACTGTATCATCACGATTAAGATCTGACCCTAATGTGTCTCTCCGTAACGACACACATACACTCTTCCCTTTGTAAAACAGCTGCAACCTTCCCTGCAAAGTGACTTGAGTATGTCACACACACAACAAACACAAGGGTGTGAGGTGGGAAATGATTAGCGTTCTGTAAGGAGAAGTTTGCGATCTGTTGGTTCCTTCACTTCTCTGTGTGTACATTCACACTCTCATGTTTGCTTTACCTTTTGACTTTGTGAGACAGTACACACTAGCATATTATGGATATATATATATATATATATATATATATATATACAAACAAATGAAAACAAAGAGTCACTGCAAGTTTAGCAGCCTGTTTAATTCTGTTATATACTCATACACACACATAGAGCGGGCCATTAGTCACACCCTTTTAGAGTTCAAAGCTCCTCCGTCCTTTTTATCCACTTTCCAGTCGACAGCTCAGACCATCATGCTCACTAAACCCATCATTCCTTGCCTGCGTGTGTGTATGTGTGTGTGTGTGTGTGTCCGGAGAAATGGTCACGCTTTCAGTCAGCTAAATGCTGCTGTAAAGCATCAGAGAAGCTGAAGTCTCCAGCCTGCTTTCATCTCCAGCTGATCTGAGCTCAGTGCTCTCTGCATGCAGTTTCTAATCACAATAACCTTTATTAGCTCCGGCTGACCTGAGAGCAGATCTCTCACGCAACGGGTTTAAGTTGCTTAGGGTTACCTGCCATTCGAAAACGTACTCCTGAACGCACACCGGGAGATCACTGATCTTAGGTTTGGTTGAAAACTCACAAATATCAGGCTCAGGACGCAGACAGATAGATCAGGCTGAAAGCTGTTTACTGGTCTTGGAGCTGTGGAAAGCTGCTTTTGGGGAAACGTCTGAATCAGCCATTTTAAAGGCTCATTATTATTTAAAATGGAGGGGAGAAGGAGTTTAGAGCCATTATTGGTGAGACAGGGATCTCTGCCTGCAGCTGGACAGAACAAATGGAAAATCGAATTATAAAACAATGCTGAAAACACACTCGATGCACACACATACACACGGCAAATTCATAAAACATAAGCAAACAAGAGAGTTTGTTCATCTGTGTGTGTTAACAGGTTTAGCTGTGCTTGTGAGGCCTATATTTTGAAAATGCAGTGAAACCTGTTGAAAAGTGGACTCAGAAATCATGTTTTCCTTTAAATCTGCTGACATCGACAGTAAATTGAGTTTGGCAAATATCACCACAAAGTATTATAATTCTGTCTGATACTTCTAAATGAATAATGTATTTTTATATTATGACCAATGCAATAACGGATAAAAGGACAATATTGATTGACAATATTGGGGGCAAATATTACATTTAACAGTGCTAATAAATGATTTTATTCTTAAAGATTTGAACTTTGTGGACCTTAAAAAAACTCCATATAAAAATAGAGGAAATTAGCTTTCACAATTAAACATACAGTGTTGACTGATACAGCAAAATACAGCTAAATAAGTTTGAAAAGTCCTCACTAATATAGTGAAACCGACATGTAAGGTGTTAAGTTTCTGTGTAAAATTAGGCAAGAAGAAGGTGCATACACTTATTCTAGTCCACATTACCATGACAGACATGCTGAAACACACACACACACACACACACACACACACACACACTTAGTGTGATGATGGAGTTGTTTAGTGTCTAATGACAACTTGTCATTCTTCTCTTATAGGTTTTGGTTCCCAAGAGTCTCTCTATCACTCCTATTACATTTCTCATAGGTATAAATATCAATCAAGTCACAGATAACTTCATATGTGTTGACATTGCTATTAGAAAAATGACAATTTCTTCCCTGTGTGTGTGTGTGTGTGTGTTTGATTTCTTCTGCTGTTTCCTCCCAGGCAATTCAGAGTGAGCTGTCAGCCAAGTATAACCTGTTTGTGTGTGTGTGTGTGTGTGTGTGTGTGTGTTTGCATTTGCTTTAATTGCTCTGTAATGTGAGATTCGGTGAGAAAGAAACACACACAGACACTGAAACTGTTTCTGCATCACTGTGACCTGTGACTCGCACACACACACACGCATACACACATTAAGAGCTTGGATATTATACTCAGTGTGTGTGTGTATGTTTAACGGTGTTATCCTGGAGGAGCTCTGGAAGAATTCATATCTTTCATCTCACACTCAGACAAACACAATGTGTGTGTGAGTATGTGTGTGTGTGTGTGTGTGAAAGAGAGAGACAGACTTTGACAGAGAGAGAAGAGACAGAGTAAATATGAGCATTTCTGGCTGCGGTTTCCCCCCTTTACACCCTAAATGTATATACTGTCTACCATAGCAACTGTTACCAGTGTGCCATTGCATTAGGAGCTCAGGTGAAGACTCTTAAAGTTGGTTATGAGTACTGTTATTAATTAAATCAGTACTCTTTTGCTGTTATATTCGTGTTATTAGTATTCAGTTGTTATTTTTTGAAACCTGGTTGTTGCCATCCACACAATAATTTTATTTAACACATATATAATTAATTAAAATGCTCTTGTAAAATGTGTAGTGTTCTGGCTTGTAGTTATTTACCCATTGAGTAATACAGTATAGCACAGCAATACTTGTTTTTCATAATATTTAACAGCTACATATTATTATTATTCGGTATGTAGCAAATTGAACAGTTTCTGTAAAGTTGGTATAATTGTACAATGAATTGTATTTTCTCTCATGTGAATTTGGAGGAAAGAAAACTCTACAGTGGCTCAAGTTGTTTCAGAGCTGAACAGATCTAAGAGATCTTCTGGCACTACAGGAAGACCTGTCCTGTCATACAGATGTCCTCCTGTAAGCCTGATGGGAAACTATCAGATGTCACAAGAAACTCGTATAGTCACAATATTTCAAGTGTATCATCATCAAAACTAAATGAATGCAGAATACACTACATTGCAAACTAAAAATAGTTTTGTTATTCTTTTGCGGGCTCCCCGGTGATTTCCACCCATAACATCAAGGCAATGGGCGAATGGAAATGTTATGACACCCATAAACAGTGAAGTGGAAGAGTTCTTGTGAATTCTGTCTGTTCACATGATGTATCTGCAGATCTTCACAGTTCAGTAGGGAAGTTTAGCTTGACCTCTAACCTCTAGGCTCTTTGAACTGGTGAAAGTAATATGAGCGGAAAACAGCAGTTAAAGACATTGAAGAGGAGAGCAGGAAACAAATCCAGTGAAAGAATGTACTTTTGACTGATTGTGTGATGGAGTGTTAGCATATTCCTCCAAGGCAGACTCTGATAAAAACCTGGTGCATGATTGCCTGTTGACTAAAATCCCAGAAATCCCCTTTGCTATCATTGTGTTTCTATCAGATTAGGATATAAAAGGATTCACATATGTATTTAGATTAGGATTTCTTGCAAGAAATTAACTTTCAGTTGAACTTTTAGCTGTGTTAAATTAAGTAAAGACTTTCTAAAAAACAAATCAGTAAAAGTCAAATTTATCTTTTTTTCTTTTTTGGTGGTAGGTTTTGGTTTAGCTATATTTTAGGACTAATTTGTCCCCAAAAGTGAGCTAAATCTGACATAACTTCAAATTGTAAAAAAAAAAAGAACACATGTATTTTCTCAATCTAAAAATCCAATAAGTTTATCCAGAGTGTGTGTGTGTGTGTGTGTGTATGTGTGTGTGTATGAGAGAATTAATGAGGATTGGGGGGGGGGGGCTCTCTTAGACTCCATTCACTCATTTCTCTCATTCTCAACAAGATGCCCAAGGCTCTGTGTTTTTTGAGTGTGTGAGTTTGTGTGCAGTTGTTATTGTGAGTGGGATATGTGTAAGCTGTCGCGCGCTCTATCTCTCTTTCTCTCTCTCTCGCAGACAAAGAGCCACTTGTAGGAGCTCTGCCTTGAGAGTGGACAATCACATGACCACCACACTCTATACATACACCCGGCATCTCCACGCTGAGTGTGTGTTTGCGTCTCTATAATGAGAGATAGGTGACTACATTTTACACTCGGATATGTTAATACACCAAAAATAAAACATAACTTTCCAGACTTTAAACTTTAAATATAAGGTATGTGTATTGTGTATATGAGCCGCCGTTGTTGATCCATTGTGGAGGTCAGATTGCCAAGATGTGATTACAGCCCCTTCTCAGAATGTAGTCGCTTGTGTGTTAAGAGGTGTCTGTGTCTATGTCCCTCTCTCTCTCTCTCTCTCTCTCTCTCTCTCTCTCTCCCCCTCTTGAATGAGGCTGATTTGCATGGCTGCTGTATTCAGTATTTAATTGGTGCCATTCAGTCCTGGTCTAATCCCGTGTTCACTTGTTTAAAAAGCGAGGAGGCCTCTTATTGAGTGTGTGTGTGTGTGTGTGCATGCAAGCATGTGGGTCTAACTCTGTTTCACACAGTGCACCGAATCTGAAGTGTGTGTGTGTATGTCTGTGTGTCTGTGTGTAGATAATTACATTTACAATTTGAATTAAGACATCTCCCCCACTCTCTAATGTGCTGCTGATTTAATTCACTTTTTAGCAGGAAATGGTGTTTGTTTATTATCTTTGTCGCTCTAGAATTTTGTTATTCTTCTGACTATGTTCCTTGAATATTTAGTTTTAATATATTTATTTTTAATATTTACATTAATTAATCACACAGAGTAAAACACTTAAGAGTACATTTCCTCAATAATAATAATAACTCCTTTACTACAGGAATTGGTTGACTAAATGTTTCCTAATTTGCTGGTGAGATCTTCTCAGAATCAGCCCTGTGTGTTTTAGGGAGTGCACTGCCTGTTATTGAACCTCTTTGAGCTTCCAACACACACACACATTCGTAAACAATCCCTCTCAGGTCCTGCTTCTGAAATTCTCTGTCTGCAGCAGCTGCTGATTTGACAGGAAGTGATGAAGTCTTTTCTTCAGAGTTGAGGAGGTCAGATTCTTCCTCCTCCTCGCTCGCTTTATCTTTCGGTTTCTGATTTGTTCAGTCATAGCCGGCCGTCAGAGGAAGGGCACGAGTTTGACATCTTCATTGATGGGGAAAAAAAAGAGAGGGATAAAAAGAGATCTAGAAACAGAAGTATAAAAGAAAGGAATGGAAAAGAACAGAGAAGAGGCCGCAGACAGAGGAGGCAAATGTCATACAAAGAGTTTAACCCTGCAAAAACTCCTTAAGTCATGCAAATCTCTTATTCTCTAACGCACACACACACAGATTCTCTAGTTCTGCACATCAATGCCTCAGATATCTGCTTTTATGAAGTGCTACAACATTAAAATCGTTCATCTCTGAGCTGGGTATCACCTGATACCTCACAATATGATAAACATTCGTATCTGTGTCATGATTTAATATGTCACTCAGTCCAGATGATCATTATTGTGTCTTGTTAAACTCAGTTTGGTGTCAAGTTCAGTCTTTCTGGCATGGTTCACTACATCTATAATAAAAGAAAGAATATAAAAAGAAAATCTTTTTTCATGGGTTGTTATTTTTTTTATTTTCAATTTACCTGACAGAAAATAAAAATTCCCCCCAAATTTTTCGTATATTTGACAGAAATACAGTAAAAAGAGTAATAATGTAATTTAAAATGTAAAAGTAACATTCTTTGATAAATATACATTTTAAAAAGCATTTATTTGAAACTGAAATCTTTTGTAACATTGTATATGTCTGTCACTGTTGATCAACTTAATGCACCCTTGTTGAATGGAAATATTAATTTCTTTTAGTAAATTACTAAATTGTTTAGTACTTTCTTTTTTTCTGTAAAAAATAAAAATAAAAACGCTGACCTAAAACATTTGCAATTGTGTGTGCAATATAAACTTTACCTATAAATTAAAATATCTCTAGTGTTGGTCGATAACTGATGTGGTACAGATACATTGTGCATCTCCACTGACATGTTAATCGCTTTTCTGAAATTCCTGAATTTACATACCACTTAGTGTTTGCTTTGGTTTGTACTTAATTGACGTTTTTTTTTTTAGTTGTTGATGCATTTCCTTTCTTCTATTTTCAATGAGAGAACTGTAAGCTATCATAACTGCAGTGTGTGTGTGTCCTTGTTTATATGAGTCTATCTGTTCTCATTGTTTCCCTTCTTCTCATTGAGAACATAATTAGATTTCACAATCCTGTACACGCCCCAGACACAGACATATCCCCGTGAACGCACTTACAGCATGTTTTGTAAAATAGACAAAAGTATGTGCCCCAGTAAAAGCTTTTTGTTGTTAATCCATCTGTGAAGATGTTTTATAAGCTCTTATGTGTGTTAAACCAGCGAACAGCCTGCAGCGAGGAGCGTGTGCATGAGAGCAGAAATAACCAGCAGAATTACATTATACAAGAGACAATATTTGAGTTTGATCAGGACCATATATCAGGGAAATGCAAGTTCTCCTGCACTCCACTGATGTGTTTTTTATTTAAAGGCTTTGTATATTTACTTGGCATTATTTAGTATGTGTTCATGTCTTTTTGATTAACGGGTGTGTGTGTCTTTTTGTCTGTTTATATGTTGTTTGTAGATCTAGGGGATTTTCGTGTATGTGTTTATGTCTATGTAGTTTTAGGGCATGTCTGTGTCTGCATGTTTGTATTTGTTCCTTTGAGTGCGGTTAGCAGTAAAATGTGTAAAGGACTGTGTTGCAATCATCTCTCCTTACAGACACATATTGATGTGTGCGCGCAAACTTTCTAAAGTCTGAGAATGAATCATATACTCCCTGACTGTGTGAGGAGTGTGGATCAACACATGAACAATAAATTATAAAACTCCAATAAATTAAACGAGATGCTTCGAATTCCCTGTCCAATAAATCATAGTGAGCAGATACAGCTCCATCTCCGTCCAGCTCATTTCTGACTCTGCTCTTCTGTTGCTCTCTTTCTTTAATATTTGGAAATTGATTCATATTTTGAAATGTGTTATTAAAAGAAAAAAGGAACGGCGATAGTCCCTCTGGAGCATTTTGTGGAGGATCTTGGCAGTCTGGAGGGCTATTTGAACCCTATGTTTTTCCTCTCATGATCGCGGGGTCCACAGAGATGCAGATTCTACCAAGAATCAGCATCAGAGAGGATTGTATAAATGTGTTTGTGATTTATTGTAACTTTGTGTGCTTTGTATTGCAGGTTTGTGTCTGGGAAGGGCTTGGTGATCTACCCGGAAATCGGTGACAAACTGGACATTATCTGCCCCAAAGGGGATATGGGAAGACCGTATGAGTTTTATAAACTCTACCTGGTGAAGAAAGAGCAGGCAGAATCCTGCAGCACCATACTGGACCCCAATGTGCTGGTGAACTGCAACAAACCAGAGAAAGACATCAAATTCACCATCAAGTTCCAGGAGTTCAGTCCAAACTACATGGGACTTGAATTCAAACGCATGGCAAACTATTACATCACCTGTAAGTAACTCCAGCTTTTCTTGTATCTGTCTAACAACTTCTTTTGGGAACACATTTTTCACTATTATAACATATTTGGAAAAATTTCAGTACTTTGAATTGTAAGATTGCAGTATCTACCATAAAGGCCTTTGCACACTGAGCACGATGCGAAAAAGCAAGGCGAATCGCAGACGAACGTTGCTTTCACATCTAATGCGAAACGATTGTTCGCCTTCTGTTCACCTTGTTTTTTCTCCTTGCTGCGAGCTTGGTGGCACGAACAACAATGCAGTTTTCCTTAGATATGTATCTTGATGATTTAACATCATCCGACACGTAAGTAACAGCATTAAATTAAGATACAAGTTTCTACACCAGAAACAATTTAAAATATAAACAATTTATAATTTTTTTTTAATATATAATTAGAAGTACATTTAGCATCAAGTTAGACTTAAAAATGTATGCCATTATTTATATATTTGCTTACCCACTTTAAACTTTATTGGACGGCCCGTGTTTTTGCTTTGCGAAACTGAAAAGCTTCGTCAGACTGATTCGGGAAAATACATTTGTATTTTCAGTGTGCGAATGCTCGAGGTCTATGTGGAAGCATCCATAGAAATCTATTGTCTTATTCCTGTGCGACATTGTATCCGATATTCGTTTTGCTTTTTCGCTCAGTGTGGAAAGGCCTTAAAGCAGTATATAACCTTAAGGTTTTAGGGTTAAATAAATTAAATAAGTTACAAAGAGATCCTGTTGAGGGTACCGCCCCAGTGACAACCTGTTGTACTCCTGAACATACAATTTAACATATTTGATTTACTACTAAATATCCTTAAAGATTTACTATACAAATTAGCGTTAAACTAGTATAGTCAGAAAAAGTTTATTTTTTAAGACAATAGAAGTTCATGAGAAGTTCCATTTAGATAGCTTGCTAAATGTGTGTTTGGGTTAGGTTTTGCCTGTATTATGTGGTCCAAATGTCCCGAAAGAAATTGTAAAACCAGAAATGACTTTAAGGGGAACAGCCAAAGTTCCTCATTGTTTTTTAATTTAAACCACACACTATGTGATGATTTGGGGTATGGTTAAGGAATATAAAACATCATTATCAATAGAAAGTTTGTGTGTGGGTGTGTGTGTGTGTGTGTGAGAGAGAGAGAGAGAGAGAGAGAGAGAGAGAGATGGAAGCCAGTTTTTGCCTTTGAGTAAAAGATTTACCAGGTAATAGGAATAATGCTTAAAATGAGAGATAATGTTTAAAATAATAAAGTCACACTGTAACACAAAGTTGCAATTTGTGGGAAAAGAAGTCGCATTTACGAGAAATAAAGCCACAGTTAAGACAAATAAAGTCAGAAAGGCAGGAAGAGGCTTCCATAGTGATGGTAATATGTTTGTGTAGATCTGTAAATGGCACAGTCAAGCTTTTGTGAAAGAGGTTTTCAGTGAGGGATGATTTTCCAGCCACAAACAGCATGCAACAGTTGTACTGAAGCTCTGATTAATCATTCTTTCAGAATTAAAGATTTCTAACACGTTCAGCATAAATGCATGCTATCGAGACAAAAACAACAGGGGACAGCATGGCTAATAAAAAACACACTCTTATCTGTCTCCTTTTCTCTACGGCTCAGTGTATCCCCTTTACCCCGTTCTCTTTCCCCAAGGATGGTGGGTGGGAGGGAGGGAGGGAGAGACACTTTCAGTCAGGCATGTCTCATTGGTTGTCGTGCCTCACTGAGTTTTTGGTCTCTTGGCCATGATGCCCAGACATGTCCCATAATCCACTTCACCTCTACTGACCCATCACCACAACCACCCCCAGCAAGCAGCAGGGCAGCTATTAGATCCAGTAAAACACTCTCTCACACACACACACACACACACACACACACACACACACACACACATGCACACAGACTCCCTAGCAACCAGTCCCTTTATCTTGCTCTGGTAAACAGGATGAGTCTGGTTAAAATAATTTAGCTGAAATGTGTTTGTGTTCTGGGTTCAGTGGTTTTTGCTGTCTGGTCATCTTGAGTTAATAACACAGCGAGAGACTTTAGAGCCTGACAGTTTCACACACATCCGTTCGCTCCTCAGAAAAGCCTCTTGAGTAGCGTTTCGACAGTGTGCGCTATTGGTATGTCACATTTACATTGGTTACATACAGCGAGTCCCTGGACTGATTGTAGTCTGGCATCAGTACAGATGTGTTTTAATAGAAAACTCCCCTTGTGTGTGTTAAATGTAAGCAAGATGTTTTAACCCAATTCGTCTGTCTCGTCATTACTTGTGGTTAATGTTTATGGCGTGTTTTAATTATTACATTTTTGATATCTTTGTTAGCGCTCTATGCTAATGAAATGTTGTGTGGTTTGATAATGAATAGCTATCATTTCGCTTGTCCTGACTGTGGCTGAGCAGATAACACAGACCCTCTGCCCACCCGCCTTGAGCATGTCTGTCAGGCTTTTTCAGTTGCTACAGTGTCTCTCCAGGTGCTTTTTATCCATCCCCAAGAATCTGCTGTTTCTCCTGTCAATATATTTGCCTCGTTCGGCTTGGTGTTGAGTTTCTTTCTGTCAACCTCTGTGCCTTTCCTGTATCCTCAGTATGTTGATTTCTGTGATGCTGACTGTTTCCTGTTCCTGCTGAGCTCAACACTCACCATGTCGTCGTGCCACCCATGTCGGACCCTAAAATGGCCCCTTAAATCCATTTTTTTTTTTTTGGACAAGCCCTTTATTTCTGTTTTCAGTACCCTCCATTTAATCGCTAATTTCAGTTTACATAATATTAATTCACACTATTTTTCAGGACATGTTGTAGTTCATCTAGAAGGCTGCACACGTCCCAGGATACTCAAGTAGTCCCTACAGAGGTTCAGCACACTGGCTCCAGAGGCCAATCCAGTGACTCAAATCTCCTCGCTCTATTCCTTTATCCGTGTAACTATTTGTCGATTGGTCTCCAGTCTGTCTGCAGAGGTTCTTTGAACCAGGCCGGGTCTGCTCTCCGTCTCTCTGTCTCTGCCTCCCAGACATACTGTACATGTTAACTTCTCCCGTCGAGCTGTGCTGCAACAGTTAGCTCAAGTGCTCCAGACATTATGTGCTGTTCACTGAAAGAATTAATATTAATCAGCATTCTTGATTTGTTTTCCTGTAATTTTTTTTTTACATCTTTTAGACAAAAAATTAATTTATGTGTAGTTATAATGCTTGTTTTCAGAGGATATGTCTTGCATTGATTTTATTTCCCTGGCATTTTTTCAAAATAAATCTAACACGGGTATAAATCTAACCAAATTAGTTTAAACGTAAACCTAAAAAAAAAAAAATCCCTTAACATTTTACAGAAATGCTTCTCAAATATCTAGTATTCTCAAAAATGAAAATGAAATGACTGAAATGTCTGTTACACTAATGTTAATGTATTTTTTGCATTGTAAAAATGGTTTATTAGCATTGTTCTTTGCTGTTTTTTTTTTTTAAATAGTATTTTAGGATTCTTAGACTTGATGTGAAAAAAATTTGATTCACAATTTCCTTTTTGCAACAAGCCAAACCAGTTTTACATATTTTTGTTTCCAGGATGTTTGTATTTCTTTTGGAAAACATCCAAAAGATTTAAAAATATAAAGTTATTATTTTATAGGTTCTTTTTGTAATCAAATTCATTTAGACATAAATACAAAAATATACATGCAGTCCTTTTGACATGTCTGTCATTCATTCGTTAAGTGTGTGTGTTTTTACTGTTTGGGTATTTTTCTATGTCTGGACTGGGGTCAGTTAGTCTGTGCTTGGTCAGATTCTGTGTCTGTTTCTAATTGTGAAGAGAGATTCTGAGAATCCACTGTCTTTTATGACCTGACTTAATTCCAGTATGTGTTCCAGAAAGACATTGGGCTGATCATGTCACTCTTGCGTGCAGTCATGAAGCAGTAGAGGTTTGAAAAGGATCCTGGTTATTGTTTGAGTGCAGGTTTAATTCTGAAACTGTTGGATGAGAGTGATGTGAGCTCTTTTGATTCAGTCACCAGCTTCAGAAGCATTTCTAGAGGATTTCGACATTTTCGCAACTTAGTTGTGTCGGGAAATTTAATTTGACAGTAATCAGCTCTAACCATTGCCTTTTTTTTTTTTTATTGATTTAGAAATCAATCCACCAGCCATTTAATTCATTCATCAAAATGTAAGCCCCGTAAACGCATCTTGCTGAAAGATATCAAATTGTCAAAAAAGATGTGTCTGTGTGTGTATGTGTGTTTGAGAAGTTGATTTGAAAAGCATGACAATGGAAACAGTACCGTCATACAGTCAAGGGAGCGCTAAAAATGATGGAAAGAGAAAAAAGGGAGGAATGGAAAGGGGAAAAAAATAGGGAGCAGTCACAAGATTTTGTGATTATCACTGCATGAAATGCAAGTAATGACCAAATGAGGAGGAGTGTGTGGCTGCTAGAAAGGCTCTAATGGTTTATGCAATGTTTTCAGGATTAAGGGAGTTAAAAAGGGCTAAATTAAGGGTTGTTTAGGGTCAGTTTGTCTTCTGTCGAGTGTGTGTGTGTGTGTGTGTGTGAGCAAGTATGTGTTCGGTTTTATGTGTATTTTTGTGTTAAGGCTGTGTCAGCAACATATGATTCTGATTTCAGACAGTCCAGCTTTAAAGTAATTCAGACCAAACCGCTGCACTAGAATGATGAGTGTGTGTGTGTGTGTGTGTGTGTGTGTGTGTGTGTGTGTGTGGGTCTTTGTGTAACCTCTCACCATAACTGTCTCTCAGGCCACAGCTGAAGTATGAAAATGAGTGGCTTCATTTCACTGTGGTCGCTCTGGGGTGAGAGAGGTCAAATATCACATCGAGATGTGTGTGTATGTGCGTGTTAGACGCCTGATTTAAACTACCACAAAAACTAAGAGCAAAGGGTTGGTTTAAGCCACTTTGTAATGTGAGGAGAATTCAGCTCCAATTGCAAATAGCTATTGAATAGCAATCCAATATTCATTCAGCCTGATATATCTTCAGCTCTCTGAAAGGTTTAACCCACTATTACAAGCAAAAGTATTAAGTATATTTTAAATATAACCTTTTGTAAATATAATTTTATATGGGTCAACTAATGTTTATCACAGTTAAATTGTTTAATTGTATTGTTTTATTTTATGTGTTTTTAGTTATTTTAGTATTTTTGGACTGGCATGAACAAATTTGATAGTGACTAAATTTTTATATGAACAAATATCAAACAGTATGAACAGATAGCATTTAATGATTATAATCTTTAAAATAATCTTTGATTAATTTCTTTCCATTGTTGCAGTGTTGCTTTAAAGCAACAAGGCAAGGCAACTTTATTTATATAAAGTAGCACATTTGTACACAATGGTAATTCAAAGTGCTTTACATAAAAGAAAGTAAAAATCATGAAGAAGAATAATAAACAAGCAATTTAAATACTTTGAAAAATATTTTTTTAAATACTTATTTAAAATGAATTTAAAACATTTAGAAATATAAAATGATTTGACATAAAATACAGTGAATATGGAAAAAACAGTGCAATCAGTTTGGACATCGCACAGTGCTCAATCAGAGCAAACAAGCAAAATGAAAAGTTCTTCAAGTTCTTCCATTTTCTTTTCTTGAGATTCACTTTAAATATATTTTTTAATGCTTTTTTCATTTAATTAAATTACCTTCTTTTTTATTTGTTCCATTTTTTATTATTTATTTATTTATATTTTGCTGAAGACTCCTTTGTAAGCTGCTGGGATGCTTTTAGTCCAATATAGTGGGTTTTTTTTTGTTTTACTTACAATTTTTACAGAACTTCAGGTGCTCGTTTCTAACACTGGGACCTTCTGAAGGATATGCAGAGTGGTGGGTGTTACACGCAGCCAGGAATAGCACAAGGTTTGGCAGACTTTCCATCATTTTACTCTTATCATTAGTTATTCTTGTGTTTGGAATAATAATATCTATCCTGCTTCCTGTGTGAAGAATGCCTTCTCTGAATAGGCATTGCTGACGTGCAACTGTGAGGTCAACTGAATAATGAAATTATGGTGAGCACTTATTGTAAACACTGTTTCTGAATACTTCATACACAAGACTGAGACACACACAGACACACACTGCGAACCTGTTGTGCATTGCAGGCAAACATTGGCTGATTTTTCTGTGTTTGTGGTATATCTGACCTCTTTGGCAAGTACTAGTACAAAAAGACATAGTCAGCTAAACGACTTTTTCTCCCCTTTGAGGCACAAGCGAATAAGAGAGAGAAGGAAATAGACAGAGATAGAATGCATTATAGGACAGGGAGTTCATCTTTCTTTGTCTTATGGGACGTTGAGCACCAGGTGCACCACACCGAGCAAGATTCCTGCTGTGTGTGTGTGTGTGTGTGTGTGTGTGTGTGTGTGTGTGTGTGTGTGTCATTCTGTCTGGCGATCACCGTGTATGGAGGTGGTTGCTGTAGTAATGGTCACTGTTGCTGTAGTGATGCCCATGTGGATGTCCCAGTAGGCAGTGAAGGTCAGTGATGCATGATGGGTCACACTACCCATGGAACTAATGCACATAATGAGTGTTTGTCTTGTGTGTGTGCTAGAGAGACATCAGAACAGAGACTAATTGACGTTTAATCACATTCCCATTGTGCACCGTGTCTGTTTTCTCCCTAACATGCGCAGGTTAAAGTATGGCAAGGGCAAGCAGGTCTGAACGAAACGTGCTCCTGTACATGTTGAATTCTGGGAGATCTGGATCACTGCCGTTGAGAACACACACATACTCTGCTTTGCCCTCGGCTTCATTAATCCCAAAACACTTTATCTAGAAATGCTTTTAATATGGTCTGAATATAATAGGCATAACGGTCTGTGCTGTTGTTTTGAAATGGCCTAATTTGCGAGAACACAGAAAGTTATCTAGGATCAGTAACAGAATGTGCTGGTCATTTTCTTCACTTAAAGGTAATTTGAGAGAATGGGTGGTAGTGTTTACTAAAGAAGGACCACAATTAAGGAGTGAAGAAATAAAGAAAGAAAAAAAGGATGGAAAGAACCTCGAGGAAAAAAAAGGAAGAAAACGAAGAGGAAAGAAACGGGAGAAAGAAAAAGAAAGAAGGGCAAGAAATAACAAAGAAGCAAGAAGGAAGAAAACCAAGAAATACAAAGAAAGAATCAATGGAAGGGGAAAAAAAGAAATAAATAAACGGAAAGGAATAATGAAACAAACAGGAAGAATGGGGAAAAAGAAAACTGAAAGGAGTGAGTGGTTACATGATAGAAGTGTTGAATTCCATCAGTCCAGTGATCCATGTAGAGAGAGAGAGAGAGAGAGAGAGAGAGGAACAGCAGGCTGAGCCTCCTCTTGTTTCATTCCTCCCTTCATCAAACCTCATGAGTTTGTTGTTCATTTTAAAGGATTTCTAATGGAAAAATATAAGCTTTGTTGAAGTAGAACAAACAATCACCCCTAAAACACACGCGGCACCATTATGACAAACACACTCGCTCTGAACCTTGCTGGCAGTGAAGACAAATCTACTTTTTTGGTATTTACATTGAGTTCTGTCTGTCTGTACGTGGATGAAGAATTACAGGGAAGTGGGTATGGCTGGATGATAATTGCATTTTAATTTTCTTTCACAACACACACTCACACATAAACACACACACACACACACACACTCACTTCCATTGAGCTGCTCATCCTGCAGATTTAAAGGTCGCCCTTTATGCGACTGCTGGACCAGTGCAGCGATCTGATTGGATGAGCTTCTGGAAGCAAAAGATCTAATCTAGCTGTGCCTGATCTGATGAGTTGTGTGTGTGTGTGTGTGTGCTGGAGTGACCTGCCACTGGCACTCTGTGTTTTGTCGAATGCATTAGAATAAACACTGACCCAAATCTCACAGACAAACACACATGCTCAAACACAGAATGCAGCTCCATTATACCTCGTTTGTCTGTCTGCCGAAAAGCTGTTTTTGTGATCTTTCTACGACTACAGTGGTCTTTCCCCTGGAGGCTCAGACCGGAGCTGTTGGCTGTTGTGGGGAACTCACTCAGCGAAGCGTCTATTCCTTCTGCTCTTTGTGTCAGTTACTCCTCAGTCAGAGACTCTGCCGACTGAAACGAAAAATGTTGCCGTTGTCAAAAATAGTTGTTTCGAAAGCCTGACTCAGCTGTGGTTGTGAACATTTGAAGTGTGTTCGCTGAGCTTTGGATTTTCTCTTTCTGTGAGTCGTGATGGGACAGCTTCAGCTCAATCAGGACCTGTCATGTTGATTTAACAGCTGCATAATCATATTCGAAAATAAAACCTGAGCCATTCAGCTGAATATTCAACGCTTGCTTTGAAACTGAACTGTTCTTCAGTCCTTGATGTTAGAATCTTTAATATTTGGGGGAAAGGGAATGTTCATAGTATGACTATATTTTCCAAGTCTCTTAAGCTACTGTATTCAATTATTATTACTATTATTATTGTTATTATTATTAATAATATAAATACAATTTCATACAGTGACTTAAGAGACTAGAATAAGGAATTTTCATAGTTGTTTCATAGTAAATTTATTTTTATTTTTATTAGCAACAGTTACAATTCCATACAATGACAAGAGAATAGAAGAAATGGTCATCATTTATTTTAGCACATTCAATTTCTTTAAATTTTTGCTTGTTACTGGTCTTATTTCGCATTATATTATTATTTTAACTTTTAATGTTTAATTAATATGTATTTATATGTGCATTTTTTATTTGTATGTAATTCCTTTGAATAACTTTGAGTTGCTTTTTAATTAAACAGTGTTTAGTATTAAGCAAATATTATTATTTATTATTAAAATAATGAATATTTGTTACTAGTTGTCAGTATCTACAGAACAGGGCAACTGACAGCCATTACATATTTTACCATTTTATACATTATTTACACTAAATTTAATTTCTTACACGTAAATGTACTCAAAATGCCCATTTAATGAGACTATATATTGATATTTTACTGTTGATTTGCATATCACCATTTGTAACATCTTATTGCAAAGCTGTAAGCTGAAAATACTGCCCCCAAAATACTGTAATAATACTGTGTTTTGGTTGTGTTTTTTTATTACAGGGATTGTGTGTGTGTGTTGTGTACAAGTCTAGATGTTTGTGTGTGTTCGTTTGATAAAATATGAGACAGGCATGAGATGGCTCCATGACGGCAAAAGAATGAGTGTACAGCTTCGAACAAACGCTGATACACACACTCCAAAAAAGCACACCCACACTAAATGTCAGTCAATAAAAGATGCTAACTGGGGCAACACTATATTTATTGTGACAAGACTGAATATTTCATTCTTTGTCTCTCTCTCTCTCTCTCTCACACACACACACACACACACACACACACACACACACACACACACACAAATATAGAGGCAGATGGTAAATCCCCAGCCCCTTCACATTTTTCTAATGTGTGTTTACACCTTGTTTTAATTCTAAATCATGTTAATCTCTCAGTGTGGCTATTGGGGATTTGTGTGTTCATGGTATATTCTTTTAGAAATACCTGCTTTGTTCTCTGTAATGATTTTGCTCTTCTTGGAATTCAGTTCAACATGAGTCTGACTAGAAATGAAGAGTCTAATTCCATCCATAAAGCTAATTTCCTCTTTTTTCCCCCTTCTGCACATGGGCAGGAAACTATTAAGACCCAAATGTTCTGACCAGTTAAAATCCAGCAGTGATGTAGTGACAACAGAATGTGGCCGCAAAAATGCTTCATAGCAAATCCAACCTCTTGCTAACAGTACACAGGGTGGGATTACCCTGCCTGTCTGGAATGTGAGTTGTGTTTTAGCCTGGAGTGAGTGTGTGCTGGACTCAGGATGGGGTGTGTGTGTGTGTGTGTGTGTGTGTGTCTGTCTGTAGAGGAGCACCGTGTGATGCTATTCCACGGTTGGCTCGGTGACAGGTTGGCATGGCGCTACCGTAAGGAGACTGGCACTCTGCCTACTGCCATACATCTCAATCTGCATGACATCATAGCAGCTCCTAGCAACCACACACATCACCCCTCCCCCATACACGCCCACAAAGGGCCATTCACAAGTGCAGTGCCCTGCCTTTCTCCATCACTGGAGTCTCTCCTGCGACTCTTTCTGAGCACAGATCCATACCGCCGCTCTAAAGTTTTATAAAGCCAGTACTGCTCAAATCAGTGATAGCTTGAAGAAAGAAAAGACTTTCTTCTTAAAGTGATGGTGATGTTAAAATGGAAAGGAAAACCAGCATTGTGTTTTTGCTGGGCTCCAGAAAAAAAAATAATAATAAAGGTAGCCAAATATTTTTATATATATATATTTAAAAGCCAAATGATCTGTTTGACTGCCAAATTGCTGAATCTGTCATCTTGATGTTGTCATTGAAGTGATCTTTATTGATATAAATGCCAGACTGTTAGTATTAAGAATAGCTGTGTCTATTTGAAAAAAATAATATTGTCAAATATTGTGTTGATAATGGTTCCAATATCTTTAAAACTCTGTTATGAAAAATATTGAATGAATGGTTAATGGTTCATTAAAATCACACTGAACTGGAAACTGATAAACAGTTTAGTGTGGGAGTCAGCTGCAATATCTGTAATGGCTCCGAACGATTCACTGAGAACAAGTGATTCAGATTCAGTCTGCTTACAAGCAAGTTTAAGATCTGTTAGCACTTCGTCATTAAAACCAAACCAGTTTATTAGTCATTCGTTGGCAAAACCAATATCAAAGCTCGCTCAGATGTATGTTTTTGTATGTTTTGACTGACACAAAATGGAATTTCTGACTGATACAAACTATATTTATTTGTCAGAATTTTTTAATTTTTGCATTTTTGACATAGTGCTATGCCTCATGCTTGTATGAAAATGCATTAGTGTACGAAATGGGAACGACCTTTTGTAATTGATTAACAAGACAACAGGAAAAACCCAAATCTTGTGTTTGACATTTCTAGAGAAAATGTCAAATTAAAATGTCAAATCTAGTAGGGACTCATCGTGTGATGGCCAGGAACGCGTGTGTTTTTGTGAATAAGTATATTTTCTCATCTTACCTGTTCTATAGTTCCTCATTAGTGCTTACACATACACACATGCACTGTCAGCACTTCTCACTCACACCTCTTAATGAGCACGAACTAATGGAAACTAATTATGTGTATGTGTGTGTGTGTGTGTGTGTGTGTGTGTGAACTTGTGTGAGTGTAATTGGGGGTTAAATTGAATGAAGGTGGATCACCCGCTGTGACAATATTGGTTTATTTAACTACATAATGGGAGTGTGTGTTTGTGTGTTTTTTTTATATGTATACTAATATGTGTGTGCATCTCCTTTTCAGAGCAAACTCATTTCTCACACTTATGTCCTAGCAGAAATGCAACATGGCCCTTAGTATATTGTGGCATATTTTTAGGTCTGTCTGTGTCTCTGATCACTCAAACTCAAACAGGGATTGTTCTGCAGGAAACATTAAGGCTCCCGGGCCTACTCAGGAAAACATACGCATGGCTTTTCTAATAACATGGTGGTGTGTGTGTGTGTGTGTGTGTATTCCCATGGGATCAGATTCTTATCTTAGGGACTAGTAACAGGAGAATACACTGGAGCTTTTTTTCATCTTGTCCATATTCTGAGACACACACAAACGTTAGTTTGTTTTTGGATGTTTCTAAGGTAATATTAGGTTGCAATTTCTCATTTAAGAGCATTTCCTTAGCCAAAGGCTGTGTGTATACGTGTGTTTGAATGTGCTTGTGTTTTGCGTGTGTGATTTATAGAGGTAAATTAGGGTTTCCTTTTCCTGCTTTGGTTTACAGCAAGAATTCCAATTAAAAGTCCTATAAATCTAAACCTAATTCGCCATGACAATCACAAAATCCCTCTCTTCTCTCTCTCTCTCTCTTTCTCTCTCTCTAGCAACTTCTAATGGAACACAGGAAGGGTTGGAAAACAGAGAAGGTGGGGTTTGTAGCACGAGATCCATGAAGATCATCATGAAAGTGGGCCAAGGTGAGTTAAACACACACACACACACACACACACACACTCCTTCTTTATCTTCAGCATGTCCAAAGGTAAAGTCATTTAAGCCCAATTTGGTGGATGATTAAGTCATCTGACTCATTAACTGCCACTTAGATTGCAGTTAAACATTATCCAAGTTGGCATTACTTCATATAGTTCACACAATTCATTTACATTTACACAGAATGCACATTGATTTAGTACTCTGACTCATAAGCAGAGACAGGAAGTTAGACATAAAAGGATGCTGACACCAAAATCTAAACTAATACGTTCAAACATATGCTGAACCGAAATTCATTTCCTTGAATGTTTTTTGTTCCTAATTTGTTATGCATGTGATTGTATGTTTCAGATCCAAATGCACCAGATCCAGATTTAACGGACCTCCCAGACCGGGACCGGGACAATGAGATCAAGGACCCCACAACCAGCCCTTCCCGCGAGATTGACCGAGACCGAGACCGAAACAGAGACACAGATGGGAATGGATCCATAATGCCTGGCAAAGGTGAAAACACAAATCATCTGTTTAAACCAGCTTGTTTGGGATGATGATAGCGTTTTCCTGTAAATGACATTGCATATTTACAGGACAAACTGATCTCAATTCAGCAGCGAGGATCTACTACAGTAAATTTTACTAAGAAAGCCAGCATATGAAATGCAGCAATGCAGAGCTACTGCCTCCCTCAGGCAGCTGTGTGTGTTCAAGAGAGAGACAGGAGTTAATGTAGCATGTCTTTATCACGTCCTAGCAGCCATTAACCTACGGGAGGTCTAAACTTCATTAGGAGAGAAACAGAGAGACAGAATCATTAAGAAAGAACAGAGCGACTCGTGCTGCATCTCCGCAGATTCTTCTGCTCGGAGAGGAGACATTAGACTCGGAAATAAGTGCTATCACATCTTCTCAAAACCGGCTAGTCAGTGGGTTATATGAGCGACTAGTCAACTAATTGGTATAATTAATCTAGGTTCGGCATCACCTGATTCCATTTGGACATTCTTCAAATATTTTGTCTACTTAAACCCTGCCACTTTCTTACAATCGACCTCAAGCTGATGTTCAGATCTGCCTCCATTCAATCAATAATTGGTGGATAAAACCAATCCCCCTCCAATATTTTTATTTTTTTATTTTTACTTGGATGTAAACCACAATATGGAAGAGTATTTGTTGCAATTTGTTGAAATATATGTATCAAAAGTAAAATTTTGAAATTTGAACTACACTACCGTTCCAGAGTTTGGGGTCACCAAGATCTCTTTAAAAAAA
Source organism: Carassius auratus (assembly GCF_003368295.1). NCBI lineage: Eukaryota > Metazoa > Chordata > Actinopteri > Cypriniformes > Cyprinidae > Carassius > Carassius auratus. The sequence continues at coordinate 13,428,821 of NC_039247.1, read as the reverse complement.
AAAAATGTTTTCACAACTGTTTTCAACATGGATGATTGCAAGAAATGTTTCTTGGGAACCAAATTAGTATATTAGCATGATTTCTGAGGGATCATATGACACTAAAGACTGGATAAATGTCTGCTGAAAATTCAGTTTTGCCATCACAGGAATTAATTACATTTTTTTTATAGGTTTTGATGAGAATAAGTAATTGATGAGCATAAGAAACTTCTTTCAAAACCATTAAAAAACTAATCTTGCCGACCCCTAAACTTTTGAATGGTAGTGAAAATAGTCAACCTCAATTATAATCAACTATTGGATGACTAGTTGACCATCATGACCCAGCCCTACTATTAAACGACAAATGCTGCTTTATTTTAGTGTGTACCATTGAAATACACAACAACAACTTTGCATTGCTTACACTGCTGGAAGTATTGTTCATTGCTGGACTACTGTTTGAAAGGGTAATTCCAATCTGGGTGTACGTTGTTTAGCTTCCTACTGCCGTTAAATTTACTTGACAACATGGATTTTATTGTCAAGCAAAAATGTGTATTCATAATGCCTATTTAGCTGCAGGAGTCATTGGTAGTTAGTTATTTCAGCTGGCAGTGCAACAATAAATACAGCAGATGTTTTATTTACTTAAAAAGTAGCTCAGTGCCAACGCTAACAAACTCAGAGGCTTGTTTCTACAGCCATTGTCAGTTATCTTTGCCTCAGACAACAGCGAGTGACTCTAAACACTGATAATGAGAGCATGTGTTGCTAACCTCATTCTTACTGATAGAAAAGAAAAACGAGTGTGCGTCGCTCTTAATGTTGTCCTTTTTTTCTTTTCAGACACAATAAACCAAAATAACAGTCCCGGTTCGGTGGAAGGTATTTTCGGCTCTAAACCGGCTCTCTTTGCTGCCATCGGAGCCGGCTGTGTCATCTTCCTTCTCATCATCATCATCCTCATCGTCTTGCTCCTCAAGCTTCGCAAGAGAACCCGCAAACACTCGCAGCCCAGGGGCGGAACCGGCCTGTCACTCAGCACTCTGGCCACACCCAAAGGAGCCGCCCAGGCCGGCTCGGAACCGAGTGACATCATCATCCCCCTGCGGACATCAGACAATAACTACTGTCCACACTATGAAAAAGTGAGTGGAGACTATGGGCACCCGGTCTACATAGTGCAGGAAATGCCGCAACAGAGCCCCGCCAATATCTACTACAAAGTCTGAGAGAACAAGAGCGAGGCAACCGCAATAAGAACTCATTTTTGTAAGGTATCCTGAATCGTTTTTTTCATTACCTAACCCCGTCTGCGAGAGGATGGAGAGGGAGAAGTGGAAAAGAGGAATGAAAAAGACTATGTGGATGATATTCCTCTCAGATTTCCTTCCCTCCGTCCCTTTTCCGAACACTACACTGTGTGTATGTGTGTATGCCTGTCGCTCTTGATGTGTGTGAAACGGCAGAAAACTTCTCCAATCTGCGTGGCACTCAGGCACGGACTTCACTGCTGAAGAACAGCCGACAACCAATCACAGAGGGACGCTAGAGTGACATCACAAAGCAGGAAGCTCTCATTAGTGTTTTTTTTGTACCATTACGACTCTTCGCTTAGTTTTTTTCTCTGTTTTTCATCCATCACAGTGTTTCGTTTTTATCAGCATCAACTTGATTCTTGCAGCTTTCGCAGTGTCTCGCTCAAAGAAAATGTCTTAAACACTGTTACGAACGCCGCTCTCTTCCTCACACACTCAATATGTCTTCTCATTTCCTTGCGTCTCTCAAGACACTCATTCATTTTACATGCTATAGAGGCAATAGAACAAAAACACACACACACACACACACGCATACACACACACTGTGCTGTTGACAGGTCAGTAACAGACAGCTTCTCGTTGGAAAAGCCAGTGAGTGTAATAGGGAATTTAATATGTAAACACCAGTGTCAGACCTTCCAGAAATCCCAGTCGGCTTTTCGTTCCTTTGAGAATTATTTCAGTTGAAATTCTCTCTCCTCTCAGCAGAGCACACATAGTTATTTGTTATCTGTTGTCAGTGATGTGGGAAGTGCTGATTGTATCTTGTCATTTTTTTTTTTTTCTTATTCTATCTCCCAAAGGTTTGTAGGTCAAAAACATCTTTAGGGATCTGCCTCTACACCATGAGCCTATGACCTCTTTTCAGTCACAAACATGCTAACATGTATCTTTGCATAATTTTGTCCACTAACATTTTTTTTTTTTTTTTTTTTTTTCTGTTTGGATGTAGACATGGACTCTAACAGTATGACCTTTTGTGTATGTGTCCCACGCAGAAGCCAAAAATCCATCAACATACAGAACACATGAAGTTATGCCTTCACCTCTCCCTCCTCTCAGATATGCACATCAATTATCCCTGTTTCCAAACAAACACGAGCAAAAAAAAGAAAAAAAACCTCCATGAATCAAGAGAATCAAAACAAGCTCACCATATCATCCTGGAAAATCTAGTGCTAGATCTATTTTTATATGGCCTGCACAGAAAATGATAAACAGCAAACAGTGGCAGCAGGTGTGTTTACGCCTATGCTAATTTAAAATTAGCAGCATTGCATCTGGCCTCCAGCGCAGCCAATCAGAGGAAGCCCAATATTTCTCTGTAGATTTCTCATAAAATAGATTTTTAAATAATATTTCGATTAGGGTTTACTGCTGTTTTTTTTTTTTTTTTGTTTGTTGTTGTTGTTTCTTCTTAATTTAGTTTCTAAGGCCCGAGATTATGTAAATAATGTATGTTGGAAAAAAATGTTGAATATAAAAGTTCCATTTTATGAGAGACCCTGCTAATGAAAATATAATTAGGATTTTTGAAAATGCAAGAGCTTTTGTAAATACAATTTTTTTTTTTTTTTGGAAAAAGACATTTTGTAAGAGAACCTTTCTCATGGTTCTCTCTTTTTAGTTGGCTTTTGATTAAGGAGACTTAGAGGTCCCTGTACAACGGGTTTTAAAAGGTCAGCCTGAAGCAGCAAAAAGACTTACAAGTCCCTTCACATACACACACACACACACTGATACACACACTGTCCTCCCTATTTCACAAGGGGATGGTGGTATTTTTGTCTTGTTTTATTTATTTTTTTGTGTAGTTTTTTTCTTTCATTTTTACAAATGCTGTGATGGAACCAGGTCAGATATTCCATGCCATGGTTCATGGAGGAGGAAAAGAGGAGAGAGAGAATTATTACTCAAGAAATGCCTAAACACACACACACAATTACTAACTGACCCACCAGTCATTCTTATAGCACACAATATACATGCATATATATATATAAACACCATAAGATACAGGGCAAGCACCAGCAAACTACTTCACCAAAACTAAACCAGCAACAGCCTGTGTAACTAAACTGAATATTTATGTACGTTTGATTGAGCTGTTCATGGCAGTTCAGTTCTTTAGGATTGACATTAGAAGAGCACTTTTTGAAATTCATGGATTTGTTTTTACCCATAGAAAGGCACATAGGTGCACCAGTCAGCTTATTATTAAAGTGGATCAGTCGCGGTATCACACTGCAAAGAAATCATTGTAAGAACAGTCATTTTGTCTTGTTTTCCAGTACAGATATCCTGACAAAAACAAAGTTTATTTTAAAAGCTACATTGTTTTATATAGTCTTTGTTTCAGATACATCCAACGGATTTTGGTGAGCTTTATGCTTACCGAAACAACTGAATTCAGTCCTAAATATTTTGATATTTTACTGGAAAAGCATCGTTTAATGTATGAGTGCTGCTGTAGTGGGATCTTAGTCTTTTGCTGCAGGCTTTTTGCAGCTTAGCTTACACATTTGGTTCACTGTACTCTTAACAGCTGTAAGGCATACCCTCCTTTTGACGTTTGTCTGTACCCTAACAATAAGGTGAAAAAAAAACTCAGAAAAAAAAAAACCAGTCAGCCGTCTTGTTTATCAGATTGGGCTTGAGGCTTTGATTCCTCTCTAATGCTGCGGTCAGACACCTGTGATGTTGTGTGGATCTCACTGACATCTGTTAATAACATTTCTCCCAGTGAGGTTGACTTATTTAATGAGAACTTACTTAAACCTAGCATTCATGTGAACACACACACATACACACACTCCCCCTCAGGCAAAGAGACAGATTGGTGGTGACTTTTGACCCTGTAAGGATTATCACAATATTATGAAAGAGACAAATCTAATGAGAAAACCTTCTCCATGGCCTAGATCCATCCCATCACACAAACTTCATCCACTCTTTCACAAAATGTACTTGTTCATAGAGCGGGTCAGTGCAGTGCTGAGGCCTTGGGCCAACCGCGACTCCCACAAAAAAAGCTTGTGCTGAACAACGTTTCCTCCTGCTGTTGCTGATTTTTTTTAAAAAATATTACTATTATTCAGTGAACTACATTATTATTGCTATAATTTTCTTTTACTACGATTTTGTTGCAGATTTCAGTATTATTGATTTAAGTCTTGATGTATGTGTTGGCAGCGCTGATGCCCCTGTGGCGACAGCGGTTCTTTGTTTTGGTAGAATTCACACAGTGTCCTCAGAGTTCCCCGATATATGACACTAAAGCCAAGTCTCAGCCCTCAGAAAGCATTTTAAAAGGATAAATAAAGTTTTTTCCTATGGAAGCTGCTCGTCTCGTGTTTTTGACTGCTCGTCTGTTTGAAAGTCACAATGAGAGAATGAATGTGTGTGTTTGCAGCAGTCGCTTTCTGTCCAATGTACTCATGTTATATGTCAGCTGTGCTGCTGTTTCAAACACAACAAGATGTCTCAGCGAGTGACGCTCTCTGTGTCACAAATATTTCATAATGTCTCTGGGTATCTGTCCCCGGCCACTCAAGACTCGCACACAAACAGTCTTGTTTGACTCTAGTGCATTAAAGTTTCAGTGGTCAGAAAGCATTCTGTCTCATATTTATCGGCATTTGTGGAAAATGTCTGTCTTCTCTGGTCTGTTAGTTTGATCTAGATTAGCATAATGCTATATATATATATATATATATATATAAAAAAACATTTGAACCATGCAATTTTATATTTGTTAGATTTGTTGGTAACTAATAGTCTTAACAAAAGCAAAACTACATTTTCTGAATCAACGTGACAGTTAACCTTGCTTCTACAAGTCCTTAAACTCTCTTAATGTTCCTCGTGCAATGCTGTATCAGGTGAGCTACAGATTAAGTTCACTACTTCAGAAAAGACTGTATATATAAAAAAAAAATTATAGACAAACTTGGAACCATCCGCATAAAATAAATCTTTATAAATCAATAATCTACCCTGAAATAATCATTTGTGTGAAAGGGAATTACAGTTTATTATTATTATTATTATTATTATTATTGCCCTTTAAGCATTAATGGCAGCTGGAAAAGGCAGTGTAATATGTATAAATAAGTTTTGAAAAAATGTAGGTAGAGACATATTTCCAATGAGCCTTTTGAACTACAATTGCAGGCTCACCATACAGTTATTCTGACTATAAGGGTGGGGTCAAGTAATTCTTACAGATGTAATGAAACTAGTTCATTAACAGAAATATAATTGTATTTAGGAATTACATATAATTTACTTTATTAATATATATGAAATTAAAGTTTTGATTGTGCGAGATAGCAAAACAATGAGACTTGGAGAGTATTAGACAAGTCATGTGACAGGTGATCAATCTGCACAAGAGTGAAATTAGATTTACTGCCCACTCATCCCTAGTGCATTCTGGGTTAATGCGGTGGGCCCTGCAAGCTTCTATCTGCTACTATTACAGCCCCCAGACAGAGGGAGAGAGAGATTCAACAGAGGCGGGAGTTCAGTGGGTGAAGTTAGACATCAGTGCAAAGACTTGAGACCATATACATAATTCTGTGAAAGATTGATTTAATTTGATCATCTGTTTGATGATGCAGCACTAAATGGAAGAGAGCAATCAAGCCTGAGATCTCTCATCTGGTCAGTAATGCAATCAGACGTGAACACTGAACTGCTCCCTGCAGCTGCCATCAGATCACACATGATTATTATCCTCCTGTTTCCAGACACGCAAACGTCCTGTATCCTCATCATTTCATGTATCAAAATGCTCAACAGCTTTCTAAGAAAAAGGTTACTTCAGTTGATTGGACATTTGAAATGTTTCAAATGTTAATAAACAGTCTTCATTATCACAGATTCATTATATATTTATCAAATAATAGATATTTTATTTAATAGATACTATATAGATTCTCTATACAGCTATATAAAATGGTTACAATAACATTGACTGTTCAAAAGATTGGGATCAGTATTTATTTAATAGTATTTTTCAAAGATTGGGATCAGTATTTTATCTAACCTAACGTCTCAGGGCAATTTTGTCCCCAATCTACAGCTTAAACCCTCATAGGTAAACACACACAGAGTTGTGTTTTATCTCTCTGGGTGTATTTGTGCACACTCGTGTGAACGCTTCATCTGTGGCGCTGTAAGAGTCGAGATTGCTGCAGACAGGGAGTAACATGAATATTGAACAATTATGTCTGCTACATTGCAAAGCAGAGAAGGAGAGACTGATGCCTGGAGAGTGAAAGACAGACAGAGATGGAGGTCGAGGGATTATGCAGCTATTTCATTCTCTTCCTCTATTTTACTTGGTTTAATTGTTAATTATTTTTTAACGAGCTCTGGAGAAACAAGTCTTTCCTCCTCTAAATCACTGTTTCCCCACTCCACTCTCTCCTCTCTCCCTTCTTTGCGCAGGACACTTTTACAGGGCTAGCAGCAGGAGAACTCTCTTTCTCTCTTGTCTCTCTGCTCTTTCTGCCCCCTAACTCACTCTAATTCCCAGTGATCTGTAGGGGGGAAGTTGCAGGGTGGTTTCATTCATGTCCTCTCATTTGTCTATGTCAGTAGAGTAGCTGCTCTCTCTCTTTATTTCTCTCTTTTTTTGTACCTGAATGCCTGAAAACTTTGGAGTACAGCTGTAATTTTTGTGAACTACACTTGAAACACACCCACACACACACACACACACATACACACACATGTAATGTGATGCATTAACTAGCATTAGCTGCTTTATAGCATAAAAACCCCCTTATAGCATAAAAACACACACACAAAAATATGTTTCTCATTCTTAAATCCAAGTTCATGAACACGTCTCTCTCAAGTGTTACTGGTCTCGTGCCAATATAAGCTGCTGAACTGTAATTCATGTTAATCGTCTAAAGGTTGTGTGTGTGTCTAAGAAACAGAAATTTGTTTGCGCATGACAGAAACAGACAAAAACTTGCCCAATGCAGTCATATTTTGTGTGTGTGTTTGAGTTTTAAAGGAGGGTGACTGTATGAAAAGTGAGGCCGTAGACACAGAGGTTCATCTGGAAGTGGCATTAAATCTTAATGTATTTATGATGAAGCCGCATGGACATGATAGTGAAGCTGAGGAACCTGCTTTACTTCCTCACTCTGAGACTGAAACGCTTGTCCGGAACTCGCTGAACCTCGCTCTTAAATTCTGTCTGACGCTGGAAAACCAGCCTGCTGGAAATGTGACCTAAATACCACACCACATGCTCACCGAGTCTCTGTCTCTCTCTCTCTCAGACACACACACACAGACACGTCCCCAGCAAATACTTCCTACTTGCCCCACGCACAGCATATAAAACAGACGAGAGGTCATGAACCCTCCAGAGCATCTCTCTAATGAGAGAGTTTATGTGTGTGTTTATTCAAACAGCAGCTGATTGCACTCCATTCATATTTTGAGTGTCTTCCAAAAAGGAATTGTTGAGATTAAAATAAGGTGTGCCTAATAATTAGAGCAATTTACACTTAAAAAGCAAATATGCATAGATAAACATACATATTATCGTTTATAATCCAAAAGTAATAGACCGAAACAGAATGTCTAGTAAATTTCTTGGCTGGACTCTGACGTTCTGCTCACTGCATTTCATAATGGTAGTGTACAAACTAGAAACTCTAATTTAGGGATTACTTTCCAAATGCACTGCAGCATGATTTCACATTACATTAAGCATATATAAATATGAATTTTACGACTAAAGATTGAGTTGCATTTTTTTTTTTTTTTTTTGGTTTAAGGCAACTCTGAGACGCCTGAATCAACAAGATTTGTGCAACTGATTTATTCAGGGTGTAAAACATGACCAAACCCTGCTCCAAATGAGTCTCAAACAGAGAGGTGCTCTATGTGAAAGGGGCTTCTTTAAATTTGCAAAGACCAATGAACTGTAGTCATTTAGGCTTCACTTCAGAAATAGTACCCTTAAACAGAAAAGTTCATGAACTGCCACTGCATCCTGTTTTCTGTGGAAACCTTTTAACAAATCTGTTTAATTTATGTAATGCTGTTATACATTGTATATGAGACCCAGGCGGCACTGCTGACAGCTGGACTTATAAGCTCATCTTTGTATCATCTTTGGAGACTACGAGTGTTTAGAGTTTTGATGAGGTGTGTGTATGAAGTTAGGTAAGATTATTTATATGACTCTATAAACCAACTCAACGTTACATCCATGTGTCACACACACACACACACACACACACGCACACACAGATGTCTCACACACACACTCAGACTGCCAGCTTAGGCACGTCAAACTGAACCCAGCAGAATGGAACCACTGTTTCAGAAGACTTCATTTGCACAACATCTGATCTTGTTTATAAAAACCTAATATTATACTCTTAAAATATGCATCTCTTGCCATTCCCTGATTTCTATGTGTTTGTGTGCGAGATGCTCCCATTTCTTGTCTTCCTGGAATAACTTCTCAGACTAAAACAAACTCTCTTCTCTTTCTCTCTTTCCATGCAGCTGTCAAGAGATAAAAGAAAAGTGAAACTGCAACAAACTGATGTCAGAACACAACTCATCAGCCAAAATAACAAGTATTTGATTATTTACTTGATATATAAAGCAGGAAATAGACAGTTAAGTATTTCATTCCTTTGTTGTTGTACACGTCAAATAGCAAAGGCCTTTTTGCATGTATATGAATGCAGTCAAAGTCACTGAGGGATAGGAAGCATGAGGGATTTTGTCCATGACAGACTGTTCAAAGAAAAAAACTGACACTTAATGCAGCGAGAGCACAGTAATCATATTGGTTTTCATCAGCACATTATGGTTCAGTCTTTCCACTTCATCTGTTCCTAACGGCTGAATGAAATCATCACAATACAGTATTTGGCCTTTCTTGAAAGTTGCTTTGTCTAGAAAGCATCTGCCAAGAATATGCACAACTAATGATGATATATGAAATTAAATTTGCTGGTAACCCTGCCAAAACAAGCACTGTAAATAAGTTTCGCCCTGTAAGACAACAATCACACATCTGTTTACTACATTAAAATAGGCACTAAACGAGATTCAGTAAATGCATAAAATGGTATAAAATACAATATGTCAGACTACTACATTTACATTTAATAATTTAACAGACGCTTTTATCCAAAGCGACTTACAAATGAGAATAAGAGAACAATCAGAACAACAAGACTGCAGCAGTATAAGTCATGTGAGAAGTCTCAGATAGTCTAGCACAGTGAAATAAATTAGAGTCAATAGAATAGAATAGAATAGAATAGAATAGAATAGGTAATAGCTAGTATTAATTGGTTAGGTGCTGGCGATAAAGATTGAGATCGGGAGGTTGTTCCACTAGCTGGGCACAGTCCAGGAAAATGTCCCTGAGAGTGATTTTGTGCTTCTTTGGGATGACACCACAAGGCATCATTCACTTGCAGAACACAAGCTTCTGGAGGGCGCACAGGTCTGAACTAGTGAGTTGAGGTGTATTGGTGCAGCGCCAGTGGTTGTCTAGGCACACATCAGTACCTTGAATGTGATGCGAGTGGCTAATGGCAGCCAGTGCAAATTGATGAAGAGAGGTGTGACGTAGTCTTTCTTTCTTTTTGGCTCGTTGAAGACAACTCTCGCTGCTGCATTCTGGATCAGTTGCACAGGCTTGATCGTACAGCCGTGCCAAGAGAGCATTACAATAGAGCGTGTTCTCTCCAGACATAATTCTACTTTTGCTTCTGTGTCAAACTAGTTTCTAATTTAGTTCCTTGCAGACTGCAAACCTCATCCATTTCCTCTGCTATTCTCGTCCTATGCATTATATTAATTGGCAAACTAGTGGAATTTATTTAAAGAGAAAGCTCTGCACCAAGGAGCTCATTTAGCACTCCAGGATATTTGAATATTAATCACAATTAAGATGATAAATGGTACATGTGTGCTAGTCCTATCTGTGGAGACAAATAGCATTAGCATGTGCCAAGCATATTAAATTTGTGTTTCAGGATGAAGCAGATTTGCCAGAGAGTTGCTAATGCTAACTTGGCTTATGTGTTTCTTTAGCGTCTGACTCAGGTACAAATCATCTGTCCTGCAGATGATGTTTGAGCTCAATCCAGAACACTCATGAATGTTATGGGAGGTCGTAAGAGGTTGTATAGCAGTGGAGTGGCGGTTAATACACTTTAAAACAGTAATAAGAGGTCAAGGTGCTAGGACATTAACTCAACTGGCTTTTTGACTTGTAACTTTTAGGTATCACCGGGTGAGGAGGTACATGTTATGTTCCTACTATTAAGCAGCTGTTAACACATGCTTTACAACTAAACTGTTGGAGCAACTGAGATGAGTTTACTATATGTAGTGGCAATATTTTTTCCTCCACTCCACTTTTTTAACCTTTTGGGTCATGTGCCTGAAACCACCATACAAAAAAGACATTGGCTTTTCAGAAATTAATTTATGATAAAATCCCACAAACAAGCAAATTAAAAATATTATTGTTATTAAAATTGTGATGTAATGAAAGTAGAGAGAAATCTGATGTTTCAAAAATCAAGTAGCCATTCTAAAAATACAGTCCGTGTGACTCGTTCACAATAAGATCAATGACATTAATTTAGAAAATAGAAGGTGACATTTAATTTCAAGCAATACTAATTACATTGCATTGTGAATTTGCATAGAAAACAACATATCAAGTTATTTAGTTTCTTAGCAAAGTGAAAGTCTGTCATTGTCAGAATGGAAGAGATATAAATAATACTTTTATTGAAAGCTATTGGTGCTATTTTTGACCTTTTAAATGTTTAAATATTATTAATGCAGCATACTGTTTTAAGACATATTACAATAATTAAACATAAGAAAAAAAATTAAAATAAATATCAAGACGGACTGATAAAAAAACTCTGATATTACAGTGTAAAATTAACAAGTACAGTGTAAGTTTACTTGTTGCTTTAAAAGGTCATCTAATTATCACGTCTTTTGAAAACATTATCTATAACAATTATCTTGAGATATCTGACATGAGACAAAAAATGAATAATAATTCAGACTACAGTCACCTGCTACATTGAAGCAGTTCTGCTCATTAGAATTTTCTACAGTATGTGAGCTTTGATGCACTGCAATGTAAAAAAAAAAAACTAAAAAACAAAAAAAAAACCCTGCTCATGAGAAAGTTGATGATGCGCTCTGTCTCGTAATGCTGCTCACATGTTCCAAGCGTCTATTTAGAAATCCTGGACTGATCCTTTTATCCTTTTGTTTCATGTAATTTAGACTCGGTACATGTTCCACCACAGCCCACTTTGATCTGAGCGTAAACATTTAATCTTTACCATGTCCTACTTACACTGCTCAACCCTATGGTTACGCTATACAGGAAACACATGGCATTTCAATCCAACACAAAATCAACACGCAACACACACCAAGATAATCCTTCAAACCTAAAACTAAAACCAGGAAAAAAAAACTGTTTTTATTACTTGACATGAAATAAACATTAACCAAAATAAAATAAAATATATGAAAAACTTAAAGTTATATCACTAGATGCGAAGGTAACATTTCTCATGTTTGTTTATCATGGTAAACTAGATAAATAACAAATATTAAATAAGCTAAAACTGATAAAATGACAAAACAACAAAATTAAAACTGTAAAATGAAAACACAACCAAAAAGATAAATCTAAAAATAAAATCCAATTCAAAACATAAACCAAAATCACCTTACTATATAAATGAAACTAAAATAGTACTCAATCTGATGACAAAAGATTAATTTAAACATTACACTTTTATTAGGGAATTGATCTACAAGAGGATATTTGCCGTGATCTTTTATTTGTCTCAGATCTGAGAGTTTTTTTGCAATTTATAGAAAGAAAGAAAGAATATTTTATGAGAGAGAGAGAAAAAAAATCACATTAAGGTTATTAAAATTGATGCCTGTCATAAATTGTCAGCATTATGAGTTAGTTTGATTCATGCATTGAGCGTGTAAAGCAGCAGAGACGCCTACTAGTGACTAACAGTACAGCGACCTGATGATCTCCAGGGATAAAATCACATGTCATCGTATAATCTGAGCATCACAAATAAAGCCTTTAAAGCCATAAAATAGTCTGACTGTACAGAACACAGAAGATCTAATTATGAAGAAGCATCTGGGAACAGCCATAACCCTTAATGCTGTAAACCCAAGTGAGAGATTGCAGGGAACAAAAGGAGAAAGAGAGAAATATAGTCATGTTTTCTTTTCTTTTTTTTTGCTTATATTGCTAATACTTAATTATAGTAAAGTAGTTTCGCTCTTAAGAGCGTGAAATGGTCTTGCATTTTCCCACAGCTCAAGTTACCTGGGGCTCGATTACAAAAACATCCTCACCCAGAATCCTCTCTGTTTGGTAACCATGGTAATTTCATTAAGGAAACTTTTTCAAACCTAAGAAAAGAATTAAGAATTAAGTTTCTGTTATACAGGCCCTGGTGAAGGATCTGGGACATCATTATCCTGCAGTTATGGTGATCCCATGACATTTACGGCTGAGGTGATTAGCCCAACAACTGTTCAAAACTGCATGTCCATCTCAGCACTGAGATGAATGGGAAAGCTAACATATTTTAGACCTCCTTCATTTATAGTTATTTGGAAAGAAGATATAAACTGCTATAAACAACAAATAGCAGATGATTTTACACTTGCTTGCTTTTGCCACTTTTTTTCCAGGACACATGACATGAACTGGAACAGATGCTGTGCCTTTCAGCAAACTAGCTGCTTATATGCCAAGCAGTCACAGAGAGGTCTGATAGAGCCTGTTTTATATTTTGTTAAGCACTCTCAGTCACATTATATCAATGACAGACGTCTCTTTCTCACTCCTCACACATACAAATATATATACTGCTCATGAATACAGTGTTAAATCTGGAGTTGTCCGTTCTGATTCTACTAAAGCTGTTGATGAGAACCAAATAGCCTCGACAAAGGACAAATTGGCCCTCAAAACAAACACAGAAAAAGACAAAAAGTGCATTAGAGAGATGAAAAGAGACTCTTCATCTACATGAGGCTGATGATACTTGGGCAACTTTTTGAGCAATTTTTCCAGGCAAACTGAGCAATGTTGCTTGGGCACTTTCACACTGAGAATGGATAACAAATGTCTGTGGATACTTTAGACTGGTCGTAGCAGTGTGTCCCATCTGGTTTCCCATTGAAGGCAACATTTCTTGTTCAAGTTACCCTGTGTATCATCAGCCTGAGGTAAAAAAAGAAAAAAAAGAAAAAGCTTTTATTTTGCATTTTGGCTTATTTCATTACACATTATACTGTCAGTATAACAATTCTGAGAGTAAAAAAAAAAGAGTGAAAATATGTTATTGAATTAAGAATTGATTTGTTTACCCTTTGCTTTGAACTTAGAAGTTCAGAAGTCAATGTTCTCCAGAATGTTTTGAGAATGATTCAAATCAAATATTATGCTGCAATTATCTCTAGCCACATGGTTCAAGTCACAAATATTTTATCTGATTAGTGACCTAGAAATAATGCAGAAGCTTGAATGTTTCTTAGCTTACGTCATAACATTTTTAGAAGCATGCATAATCCTAAAACCTAGAATTTAGATTTTAAAACCCATCATTTCTATCTGGACTTTTGAATCCTACTGTACAGTTTTGTCCTATATATTGTAATTTACTCTTGCTTGACACACACACATGGGCTAGAACATGAATGGCTGTGAGACTGAAATGTCACTTGTGTCTCATCCTTTTGCATCAATCACAAACACCTTCTGTTTCCCCTCCATCTGTCCTTTCCTATGGGCAGCTGCTGTCTAAAGAGCAAGGTTTATTTTCCATGAAGCCGAGACTGTCGAGGTTTATATGTGTCCTAAAATCACTGACCCTAAACTACAGCTGGTGTAAATAAACATCTGCCTGGTTTGTCTGAACTCTTTTATACAGCATATTTATTTTGCCAACAAAAATGATATGGAAATTATGATTTATAAACGTAAAAAATGAGTCAGCGAGGACGAATATTGCAGAATATAAACTGGAAAGATAAATTCTCTTTGAGGATCTAAAATCCTGCTGAGAGCAGAGAGGCATACATATTTTGTTGACAAACAGGCATGAGCATTTTATCACAATGACATCTTTAATGAACACCATGGGTGCTGCAGAGTGTGTTTTGGCCTGAATATTTTATCTTTCTGCAAAGAAATGTATTTAAAACAAACTGTTTCTGAGCTTTGATATTATCTAGGTGTATGTCTTTTGTAGATATATTGATTAATTTGATTCAATAATCCAGATATTTCTGTGTAAAATATGAAACTGTAAAAAGAACTACACAGTAAACACTACACACAACTAATGACAGTTTAATGACAGTGTTCAGTGACAGTATAGTTTCATTTCTTCACAAGAAATTTACATATATATATAAACTTTCAGTAAAAATCATGTCAATTTGACACACCAATCCAGTAACTTAGAAAATGAAGCGAAGCTATGATGATGAATAGCGAACAGTCAGAAAGGATTAGGAACTTGTTTGGGAAGGTATCCAAGTCTGCTTTGAAGCGGTGTAATGTCACAACTTAAAATATCAAAGCAAAGCAAAAGCATGAAACAAAGAGCCCAACATTCAGAGCAGGTTTAGAGGGCGTTTTGAAAATTGCAAACAAAAGAACACTGTCAACTTGATTCCTGACATTACTGAGGTTGAGTACCACTGCTACACAGACACTTGAGACAGAAGTAAGACAACTTTCCCTTTAAGTATCTTTTCTTTCAGGACAATCCTTGAATTAACTCACTAAATCTAAATTTATCTATCTATTATCTATCATCTATCTATATGTGTGTGTATGTGTGTGTGTGTAGGGTTAGGTGTAGGGTTGGTGTAGGGCCGTAGAATATACAGTTTGTACAGAATAAAAACCATTACACCTATGGGATGTCCCCACTTTTATCATGTTTGATTTTAAACGAACTAAACCTACAACTCAAAGCTTGTATGTAAAATGTATGGGAACCTGTAATGACCAATGAATATTTTTCTTAAGCAGTCATTGCAATTGTTTGTTAAACAATAATAATAATAGAATGTTTAAAATTCATTATTTCCACCAGTGGTGGGAGGTAACTTAACGAATTACAACTACTCACGTTACTGTAATTAAGAAGTTTTTCTGGGTACTTGCACTTTTTTGAGTATATTTTTAAAGCTACTTTTACTTGTACTTAAGTACAAATTAAGCAAAATAATCTACTTTGATACTTTTGAATCATAGTTCGTCACTTAGTACGCCCACAATTTGAATTGATATTCAAACTTTTGACAGCACTTCAGCAGCCAATAAAAATATCGGATTGTGAAGGGACCAATGAAAGCGCTGATATCTGAACCGCTGCAGCGGATGAAGAGCTGAGCAGACAGAGATGGAGCACAGTGTCATTTATGGACTCAGAGCTTGGAGAAACAAACTACATGGTAGTGTTATAATAAATATCTATATTTTGATATCGATACTGAAATATCTGACACGGTTCCATTATACATTTTCCACAGTATCTATCTACCGAATATACACCAATAGACTACATTCTGCATCACTCTCTCTCCTCCGACAGTGAGTTTTGTCACGTATCAGCCTCCTGTCAACAGTCTGAATGTTTGCACGGGATTGCAGGTATTCTGCATAATTTAAAAAAATTCCTGCGCAAATGTGGCAAGCGCTTTATTGTAACATGAGAACGCTGTCATGTAATCACAGAAAACTGGATGCGATCTCTCAAATAGGTCTAACTTGAACAACTGGACTGTTTGTGAGCAGACTGTGTGCAGTTGCGATCTCTCTGTGCTTTTAAAGTAGAAATTATTTATCTTTGCTCCTGTATTAAATTTTGTCAAAGGTTATCAACCATTCAGAAAAGATCTCTACAGTCTCCGTGCTCACAGTGTCTCAGACACTAATATTTTAGCTGAATCAGTTTGTTGTTTGGGGGGCGTCTGGCAGATCATTAGATCCCAGAACTGGTGAAGGATGATGTCAGAAATAACAAGCAGATATTCTTAATGGGGTCCTATTATGCTTTTTCACGTTTTGAATTTTAGTCGGTGTGTAGTGTGTATGTTTGGGCATAACACAGATCTACAAAGTTACAAATCTCAAAGTCCACTCCAAAGGGAGATATTTCATTTTTTTCAAATCCCTTTTCAAGAACAACAATAAACCATTTCTTTGGACTACAGCGTTGTTTTCCAAAACAAAATACCATTGATATGGCAATATTGTTGCCATCCTTATCAGAGAGGAACTTGAAACAGCATCTGAGCTGTTCACCAATCACAACACATTTTGTTTTTCGTAAGGCAGGTCTTCATCAAACCTGGAACTAATCGAGACATTTGTGCCAAGCTGGGGAGAAAGGTATTGTAATAATGTAAATTATGTGAAACATAATGTGTTTTTCGACCCACCAAGCATGAGAGCATGTTCTAGTACACCCCCAAAACAAATTCAAGACTTTGTAAAAGAGCATAATAGGACCCCTTTAACCACTCCTATCCAACCGAGGTATTGAAGTTAGAAATCCCTGTATCATGAACAATAATTATCATACTTTGTAAATAAGATAAAAGTGGGTTTTGTTCAGAGTTGCTATTATCCATCCACATAGATCTTTGATATGAAGATTTTTTGGTAATTAAAAATCACCAGCTAAAAAGTAACTAGTAACTTGTACTCTGAGTAGTTTTTGAGAGGAGTACTTTTTACTTTTACTTAAGTACTGTTTTGACCGCAGGTTAGGTTTGGTTTACTTGAAATTGAGTATTATTTAATCAATGTAACAGTACTTGTACTTAAGTACAAATTTTCAGTACTCTTTCCACACACCAACAGTTTTACAAAGGTTCAGATGGTTAGAAGTTGGTCATTATGACATTATCTTTTATCTGCCACAGCTGAACGTGTGGAAGTTTTTGGAATCAGTCGCCCTGTTTTAAAGTTCACAGTGGTTTAACTAGTCTGCATTAATCCACTTTCAAAGTCAAACTGCGAATTTATGGGCTACACTTTGACATAATGAATTACAAACACATGCACACACAAACACGCACACATACGAGAGATGAGAAACCAAAAGGGAACATGTGTAGGCAGGGAGAGGGAATGGGAGCATGGATGATGTCCAGACTTCACAGGCTTCAAAAGAGAAAGAACAAGATTAAGTTGTGAATGGAAAGGAAGACAGAGAGACGTGGAGATATGAAACATAGGGTTTGCTTTATAGTTTAACCCGTCTCATTTTTATCTCTACTGACTACACATTCTTCACTTAGAACAGACTTTATGCTACAGTAGCTAGACAAACTCACACAACATTTCTATTTCTACACTGAAAAAAAGTGATAACCTGCAATTATTCCCTCAAGGATAAATGTCTACCTGATCGATCTATTAAATACAGTAGGTCCAAAGAGGTTAATACCTCAATGTGTTGAGGTAATTTTGGGACTTTACTGGACAGGACAGTAAAGATCAGAAGGAAACAACAGATATTTTTTTTTGGTGAAGTTTCAAAAAATATAATATACAATATTTCTGTACACTATAAACAATTAAACTGAATAAATAACCAAAGATTTACCTGATTACTGTATTTTCTTTATTGTTTACTACAAAATTCTGTTGTCATTTACTCCCCTTCATGTAATTCCAAACCTATATGACTTACTTTATGATGTGGAACACACAAAAATGATATTTTCCCATGTTTCCAAATTTTTTTTGTTAATACATCAAAGGTGTCATAGTCACCTAACAAAGGATCAGCTGACAGTAGGCTATCATGTATCAGGCACTGTGGATGTGTGTGTGAGACACTGTAAAGTATTTTGTGTTTGTTTGTCTCATGAGAGTTCAAGTGTGGTGTTGTCCATTATTTATGACAATATGAGTGTGACTTTCCATAAGCTATGCTGTACATCTCTGTTATAATATATAAGACTTAGCACATAACATTGAACCATTTATAATAATGACAAGTCTTTTTTTAATTGACAGAGCATAATTTATAGAAATCACTAATTGTTGCAATGGCAAAAGATTTAAAGAAATTCTTTTTTTTTCAGTTCATTTAAGACATGAATTTGAATTAACTTGAAAAAGCCATTGGAAAAGTTTTTTATTTTATTTTTTTATTTTACGAAAACCATATACATATTATATTCTCTGATGTGCTCCACAGGTCCAACCCATATTTGGCTCCCACTGGCACAGTGTCAGTAAGAGATAGTTCCTCTCTGCAGGAGAACCTAAAGCACAAACGTCAGAGAAGAGCATCTAAGGCTCAGACAGAAGGAAGAACACTTTAATAAATCTCTGTGGTCCATTCAAACACACACGTACACACTTTAGACTCGAGTTTATGGAGGGTGACACACACACATGTGGCTGAGATTAAGTGATATCATGTATCAGCAGTAATGACTTTACCAGAGCTCACATTAGTAGCAGGCATGACAGTTATCACACACACACACACACAGAGAGAGAGAGAGGGAGAGAGAGAAGAACACAGTACAGGGATTTTCCCAGCCAATCAATGCAGAAAGATACTCAAGCTATCCAATATTCAGTTTAATTCACTCAAGATTTCCTACATTTCAAAATGAATAGTTTGCAATTACATGTGGAGGAAATAGAAAAAACTGTGTGTGTGTGTGTGTGCGCACAATGTCTTTGTTTATGTGTCTGAATGCCTGTGTACATACGTATGCTTAATTGAAGGTCTATGTATATTTGCAACAGATGGAAGTTGGATATCACAAGGCAAACATAATGCATTACATCGTTATTATTTTGTACACACACACATATTTGCACACACAAATACAAGCAAACACATCCTTCTACTGTATATCCGAGTGTGGACTTCCTATTACATCTAGTGTCATTAATTATGATCTAATTATAGTCATTACAGACTAAACTAACAATCATTTTTTGCATTTTTAATTTTTAATTAAGACATGATTTACTCTTTTCCCTCTCAGGGCCAACCCCACAAGGTGGTTTGGTCAGGCTTGGCTATTCTCCTGGGTATGTTTTCCGAAATTTTGTCCCCAAGGACAATAAACCTGCCCATGTGCACACACACGCACACACACACACACACACACACACACACACACATTTTACTATTCTTCTAGTGATATTTGTAGAAATTTCATCTCCACTAGAAAAGCAAAACCAGCCCATGTGCGCGCAGCTGTACACACACTCACAAACTACAGTATATGTCAGAAAGCCAGTTAACACTAGACTAAACACCACTAAAGTGAGACCAGGTAAATACAGTGATCACCAACATTGTACACAGATAAAAGACAAAGTATAATAAATAAACGAGGTCTGAGAAATGAGTTCTGAGAAAATGTTCCGAGCCTGAAGGATCTGCTCAGCTGAAAAAAGAAAGAAAGAAAAAAAAAAAAATCAGACAAACAAGAAAAATTTCAGGAAGATCTAAATCATTAAAAACCACGTTTTAACTGCCAGTTTCTGTTTTTTTTTTCCAAGTAATCCTCTGTCAGAATGATCAATCTTATTAAGCTGACACTCTTGTGAAAAGCAAGTTTCCAGTAGGAACGGATCGGCTGCAGTTCCGTGCACGACAAAGACACTAACACAAACTCATGTGAGCCCGCAGATATTACATTAATTCAAACGTACAGTTTTAGGTCACCATCTTGTATACAAGTGGAAAAACTCTGAACTCACAGCAGCTTAGAGCATCAGTCCTGAGCTCAGTAAACAGTGTGACATTCAGAGCTGGTTTTTGAAATGCTTAGCTATTCATTAACAAAGTATGCATTAAAAGTTAGCTTTTGTGTTCTTACAAAAAATTAAAAAAACATTTTAGCCAAGAGGGCATTTTCTCTTACTTTTGTTACTAACACACACATTACACCCCAACACACACACACATAAAGCCCCGGATCATAGTCTTGTATCGGTAATGTTCTAACTGTTCTAAGCTGTAATCTGAGGAGTGTGTCTTTTTCAATCCTATAGACTGAATAGAACTACTGTCAGTATAGATGAGAAATCATCTATCAACTTACGCCCACCAAAAAAAAATTATTAAAAAAAAGTAAACTATGCCTGCTTTGAAACCTCAATTTACAAACAAGTTTTCAAGTCAGATTATGTAAATATTTCCCTCTTTTTTTGAGCAACTGTAACTGTGAAGCCACAGTTATTTTAAATATTACTCAGTGATCTGACACAAAATCGAGGCTGTAGGGAATAGTCCTACGCTCAAATTATTCAATTATATGTTTTTGGTCAAAATCTATTATTTCCATATGAATGTTAACATTTTACAAAAGTAGTTTTGAAAAGAATCAAGATTTTTTTTGACTGATCCTAAAACCATAATCATAATTTCCATTACAACATACAGTATAACAATATACAATATAAGGCAACACTTTATTTTAAGGTGTCCTTGTTACACATTACATGTACTTACTATAATAATAATAATAATAATAATAATAATAATAATAATAATAATAATAAATTGTGCATAATTACATGAAAGTAACTTTAAACCAAACCTTATCCTGACCCTAACTATATAGCAAGTACATGTAGTTAATCAATATTACTCAGTAGTTAAATGTATAATTACACAACAAGGACATATAACAAGGGCATCTTAAAATAAAGTGTAATCCAATATAATTTTGATAAAAGAAAAAAAAAGCTAATTTTGTTCTCAGTCTACTATAGTATAACTAGTTAATTTTATGTTTACTCTTTCAGGTTACTGAAAAAGTTGGAATAAATTGACAAAATAAGTAGGTTTAGTTTGTTTTATAATGCTATCAATTAGCTTTTTTTTTGTTCTTCAAATCAATCACGCTAAATGTCATGGATTTATGTTTTCTATTGTATAGTTTTCACAGAAAAAAAAAATCACAGCAGAGCAAGAGAGAGAAAATAAGAAAGAAAGAGCGCATATGGAAACAATCAGAGTGATGTGATGGTTAGACGGAAGTGGGGCTTTATGATGGAGAGGAGTCTACTGGAGTTTGTTCTCTTATGTCTCTATCTACGGCCTGCTTTGGGACGAGGAGAGAGAGGGAAAAACACTTGAGACAGCAAAACGTCTCAGCGGTAGCAGAAGCAGAGATAGTGTGCGTGCTTTATGGTAGATCGCTCTGCCATATGCGTTCATAGTGTATAGATGGTGAAGGACATTCCACTCGGAAAATACTTTAAGCTCAGAAACAGATCACTCCCATTACACTGAACTTCTGCTGCAACCCCAAAACAGCACTCCTTTGGCTTCCCCTTGCCTCATACTGTAAGTGCACACACACACACACACGCACGCACACACACACACACACACGCACACACACACAAGTTTGTTTTTGTGAAAAGTAGGGACATCCCATAGGCGTAATGGTTTTTATACTGTACAAACTGTATATTCTATGGCCCTACACCAACCCCACACCTAACCCTAACCCTCACAGGAAGCTTTGTGCATTTTTACTTTCTCAAAAAAAAAAAAAAAATTAACGAATTCTGTATGATTTATAAGCGTTTTGAAAAATGGGGACATGGGTTATGTCCTCATAAGTCACTCTCTCCTTGTAATACCTGTGTCATACCCATGTCATTATACAGAGTTGTGTCTTGATGTCACAAAAACAAGAGCAGACACACACACACACACATTCTTACACAACACTCTCATTACACACTTTCTCAAAGCGGAATGAAAAAAGGTGATAACATGTCATCTCACAGACGTTTGCAATTTCCAACAAATATGCAGATGTACGGGCGATATTGCTTTGGGTCGTGAACCGCGTGTTGAGGTTTTTGTTTCTCTACTGTTAAAACTGTTGAACTGCTTTAGTTCGCTGTGCTTTGGGGGGAGAAAATCTGGATCATATCTAAAGGGAACACGCAGTCACCGTGTCTTTCTCACGGGCTGTAATCCAATGTAAAAAATGAACACTCACACATACACCTCTGCAGGGTAAAATCTGGGCTCGGCTACAGGAGAAATAGGGGGAAGAGTGGGATGATCGGTCTGATTAACAGTTAAATGGATCCAGAGGGCAACACATCACTAAGAGTATTGTTACCCTATTTATATAACAAAACACATCCTGCTATTAGATCACACAGAGAACACACACAATGTTTATCTCTTTCTTTGTTGTGTATATGGGATTGGGTGAATGCAGATCAGAATTGCAGAAAGTCTTTCAGGTCTGCAGTGAGGCAAGTTTAAACTGTTAGAGTGATGTAGTGCCAGGTCAGGTTGGCACCTGATAAACCACTGGAAGTGAATAGAGGTACGTGTGTGTGTGTGTGTGCGCGCATGTAGGTGGATGAAATTCAGCTCTCAGAGATTATGGTTCAGCTGTAATTTTACCTTTTATTTTAATGCTTTATTTTCCTAACAGGGTTTCATGTTTAAGCAGCGTTAATGACACGGGGACACCCCCCGAATGAAAAACCTGTGTGTGCCTGAAGTTATTCAAGAACATTTCTTTCTTTCTTCAAAGACTTTCCAGTCCCAACTGGAAAGTCGTGTGGCCTAGTGGTTAGAGAGCTTGACTCCAACTCTAGGGTTGTGGGTTTGAATCTCGGGCCAGCTATACCACGACTGAGGTGCCCTTGAGCAAGGCATCGAACCCCCGACTGCTCCCTGGGTGCCGCAGCATAAATGGCTGCCCACTGCTCTGAGTGTGTGCACTTTGGATGGGTTAAATGGAGAGCATGAATTCTGAGTATGGGTCACCATACTTGGCTGAATGTCACGTCACTTTCATTTTTCTTTTAACTCTGTTTTTGTTCACTTCTATTTGTCTTTTGTTCTACTCTGTGTTCGGAGGAACAAGTGTAGCTGTGCTGTCATTCTGTCAGCAAATCTGTTTGCACCAACTCTAAATAAATTTAGCCAACTAAATAAATACTACAGAAAGTGTTCTGATCAGATCTGTTTTAAATCTAAAAACTTTTGGGCTAAATGAAAAAGGACGGAGGCAGATTTAATGATTTCAGCTGTTCGGAAAAATGACAGAAATCCTGCTTCCACTTCCAAAGATTACCATCACACACACACACACACACACACACACACACACACACACAGTAAGAAGGTAATTGACTGAGTCTTTGCACCTGTTGTTAAATTGGTTTGGGGGATCCGTAGCTAGTCACGTCAACATAGATCCTCTGATTCAGTCAGTCATGTCTCTTCTAGAGGACAAATCTGTGTAGGTCTTCTTTTATGATTTCTCTGGTTGTTCAGTGCACGCTCTCTCTATTTTTCCACTACATTTTATCCAGCTTTATTTACTTAGTGCAACTTAAAATTAAAAAGTCAGAAATCACTGAGTTGAAAAAAGATTCTCCCCCCTTGTGTCAGTATTTTGTTGAACCAACTTTTGCTCTGTTGACATATGTCTCTAACTTTGCACATCTAGACTTTGCAATACTTTCCCACTCATCTTTGCAGCAGACCCGGTGTCAAGGGGGAGTGGGGTGGGGGCTTGGAGTGTCTAGTGGAGGAGTTGGAGTGGAGCAGACGTAATTAAAAATTGGAGTGTCTAGTTTACACCAAGTGCAGGCTATGTACACCTGCTCCACCCACGAATGTGTGATTGCACTAGTCAACATTACTAAAGACTGTCATCAGTTGTCAGATTCAGTGGTGTAGATGATAAAGAGCGAATTATAGTCATTTTGACTCCATCGACCGGGGTTTTAATCTGCCCTTTGGCGAACTTTTTTTTCTTGCTTTTCAAATGTTAAATCACATCAGAGAAGCATTGATTTTTAATAAAAAGTAAGGAAATAATCAAAAGTTATGAAGTATCAGGTAGGTATAAGGAGAGCTCTTGTCCCAATAAAGTGGCATACATTTAATCATTTGAATTAAAATATAAAATTTACACTCAATAGGTTATTACTGCATACTGTTATTGCATATAACATTTTGCATAATGTATTACAATGCTGAGGTGCAGATAATGGCCACTATTTGAGTGACGTGATGTGATGTGACGTGGCGTGACGTACAGCCAAGTATGCTGACACATAGTCAGAATTCATGCTCTGGATTTAACCCATCCAAAGTGCACACACACAGCAGTGAACACACACACACACACACACCATAAACACACGCCTGGAGCATTTGCAATAAGTAATTAGCAGAATATCCTGCTATTTTAGTCCAAATTAAATTGAGCTATTTGCAGTGTAAATAGCATATCACTAAAAATACTGCTTTTTTCACTTAGTGTAAACAGCATATATCAGTAAAAAAAAAAATGCTATTTTCACTTGTGTAAATACTAAATATGCTCTATCGTGTGAATTGATTGAGCATGCATAACACTCATACTAGTCACTAAAAATCTAATATATTTGTTGAAATCTGAAAGGCATAGAAAGAATACCTTTTTATAACATATTTATATGAAAAGCGTTATATCATCTTCGTATGTAGCAGTCACAAGTCATTACATTTCAAGTCTATTTATTGAAAGAACATTTTATTTTAATTAAGCAACATACAATATAATACAATAATTAATAATTATACAAATGAATGTCTTTTATTAATTAAAATGCATTATTTCAACATAGGTCAAATGGTCACATAATAGTCATTACAATTAAAGTCTAATTTCAGGTAAAATCTGAAAACCAAAGAAAGAAAATCTATATTTTTAGACAATACATGGTATTAGATATCTTTTATTAAACAGTAATGTGGCACAAATTTGCTGCTAATAACGCCATAAATTAGTCCTACTTATTGCAACATTCCCTACTCTGTCTTCTCTTAAAAAATTACTTTTTTATCAAGCTAAAATCTACATATAGTTCCAAACGAAAGTACTGTTTAGTGTAAGACGTATTGAAGATTAGCGAATAGGGTTGTTGATTCATGAAATAATAAGCTGTTTCCCCACAAAAGCTGTTTATTTAGCCTCTTCTCCATTGACATCCA
Source organism: Carassius auratus (assembly GCF_003368295.1). Classification (NCBI taxonomy): domain Eukaryota; kingdom Metazoa; phylum Chordata; class Actinopteri; order Cypriniformes; family Cyprinidae; genus Carassius; species Carassius auratus. The sequence goes on along the minus strand of NC_039247.1, from coordinate 13,403,389 downwards.
TAAAAAAGCGGCCTCTGGTCTCCTTTCCTCCTTTCACCAAAGCCGCAGCATTAGCATTAGCTGTTACGCTTTTTTGGTTAAAGGTTGCAGGCTTGCCTTCCAGTGGCTTTGGCAGAACGTCTTTATGACCACATCAAACAGGAAACTTTTCAGACGAGCACTCCAACTTCGCCTCAGTGCCAGGCGCTAGTCTAACGAGTGCAGAATAGGTCCAGGTGAGGAGGAAGCTCCAGTAAAACAGCAGTGAACTGCGGTCAGATGAGATGTTGTCAGGCCATTATACCACGCACGTGCTCTTCAATTGAATAAACAAAAGTTGTGTTGCACGCTGTAGCCTATATCATTTCATATTAAAGTGCAAATGAAATTACAAGCATGTAATGTCGTAGATATGTCATCAAATAAGTAATGAAGTCACCAAAAAGTAGTTTCAAGCAGCCTTAAAACCGTGCATGTATGTAAGTATTTGTTATAAATGAGACAGATTTAAGAACTGTGATGCCTCTGAAATGCAGTGGTTTTCAAAACTGTCTTGGAGCAGCCCAGCATCCCTCATCTAACACCCGATTCTACTCATCAGCTCATTAGTGGAGAATTTAAGGCCTGAAGTGAGACAAAAAAGGGTTGAGGGTTGAGAAAATACAATGCGTGTCAGATGCGCGTCTTGTTCAGCAGCGGCAGCTCTAAAAGCAGCCAAATTAACCAAATAACACAGCTGCTGTGATGTCTGTTAAACAAAGAACTAAAGAAAAAAGAGAAAATTTCTAACTTTTGTAGCTTTAATGATTAATCTAGATTTAATTTAGATTTTGGTGTTTGATAACTTTATTCAATTTCTGAATATTTCCAACTTGCTGATTGACAAATTTATTATATTGGGTTTAAAATGAACTCATTTAAGTTCACTTCAAATATGAACTATTAAAATTGATAGCTCTCAATCATACTTTAATGTTGAATAGCTATAGTCAATGATTATATATATATTTCATAGAAACATAAGTTGAATTGGTAACCCTGATACTCGCTTTCAGTCATAAGAAAGATGCCATTAAACAAATATGAAAAATATTGTGTCTTTTTATGTTTTTTTCTTTCTACATTAATATGAAGATTTAATGTTAACGTATTGCAGTATATAAGTATGTTTAAAAACTTTAATGTTAGGCAGGATTAATCGCGATTAATACCAGAAAAATGTGTGATTAATTTATTACAAATGTTTAATCGATTGACAACTCTAATATACTTTTGTGTTCCAAAGATGAAAGAAAATCATCTTATATTGACGTGATGTCTCAATGATGACAGAATTTTCATATTTTTGGCAGAACTATTCCAAGTTATTTACTTGATCTAACAACTGAAATTAAATTTTCTTGAATAACTGAATCCTTTTTTTTTTTTTTACGTCTACTGAATAATAGTTAAGGCTCTCTCTCTCTCTCTCTCTCTCTCTCTCTTCTTTCTCAATTTTTCCGAACTTTCTCAGTTTGCAACAGTTTTTCATTAAACAGTTTAGCTGGAGCAATTCTGAACACTTTCTTTTAAAGATTAAGATATCTTCCAAGAACATGTCTATCTTCTGCATTCCTATATTCATATGTGACTATATTTGTATGTGTCAGTCCTAAATTAAACACAGCAGCAGCATGACTAGCCCCCGCTGGTCTAACCCAGTGACACACACACACACACACACAGGAGCAAAAGCCCAGGCAAGTGGAACAATTGCTGGCCTCTAGAAATCATTTAGAAACTCCTTTACATTATTTCTGACCAAAATAAGCAGTAGAAGTGCATTTAATAGTGTTCACATCTGTGTGTCTGAGTGTGTGTCATACCAATGAAAAAACAAACACAGCCATTTTTTCCCCTCTTTCACGCTCGACTGCAGAGCAACGCAATTCTAATCCAGACTCACACAGTCGTGAAACTACAGGAATTCAGTGTGTGTTTAATGCTGGACACAGACACACTCACATCTGTAGCCTGTTACTGAACGCAGAGAGGTTATTTCAACAGGGTAATGGAAATAATGGCCACCAACACACATATGCTGACACAAAACACATTTACACACATAGCAGGAGGAGGGTTAGGAGGTATGCCTCATGCTGACCCGTGTCAGTGTGATGAGGTGCAGTCATAAAGATAAAGATGGAATTTGAATCTGAGTGGATCCACAGGATACGTCTGTGTGTGGGTGTGGGAGAGCAAGTGTTATGCGACATGAAAAGGCCAAATTTCTGAAAATGCAATTACAAATATACTAACAACTTGTAAAGAGCATTTGTATTATTTTAAGTAGACGTAATTAAAAATGATTTTTCCTTGAAAATGCCAAGCTATTTGTAAAGGTTTCAGTTAAAAATGACTTCTTCCAGAACAGTTTAATGTTTGATTCAGTTGTATTAAATTTTATTTAACCTAAAAAATATATTAAATATTTATGTATTGAGTTCATTTCAGATCATGTTCATTTTGAGTCACTGGAAAAGATTTTTTTTTGTTATATATAACCTACATAAAAATGTATTTGTCTAAAAATTGTATCAGCATGTTTACAGTATGAAATGCTTGATCTATCCGGCCATTTTATCTAATTTGTTCAATGTCACTGCACTAGTTTAATTGCACCAAGAAAATATAAATATTATAAAACTGAATAATACAGGAAGATCAACTAGTCTGGCAAGACAAAACCTTCCCTGCGAGTTCAGGCTTAATAATTTTAATGTAAAATAAGATGCTCATAAAACATGTTCAGTCATGTGATCCAGCCTTTAGGTTGTGTAACACCTTAAAGCAACAGGCCAGGAACTTAATCCCTCAGCCCATGAATCACAACTCCCTGTCTGGGGAATTATTAGTTATTATTTCACTGTGGTTATAGTCTTATGATCTCCTCTGTCCAGCACTAACAGAGACTTTCATGTGGCATCTTTAGTTGCTTTACAGTCACCAGTTGATTTGGTGTTGTAATGGGTGAACAGCTTATTTATTTTGTACGACTTCTCCAGATGGGTCAGTGATTCAGAGCCTTGATATCATAAGACCTCTACTGTTAAATATTCAAGAGATTTTACGCCCTCACTTCAAAATACGCAGCTGTGGAGGATTATATGATGAACAGAGAGGCTGATCTGAGTCTCTAGAGTGACGCAACCGGCAGTGTAAAAATACAACAGCTTTTAATTGGTTTGTTTAATAGATTCATTTGGAAAACAAAAGGCAGACATGATGAGGCTACACCCAAGTGGGAAAGACACCCTTGGCTGATATCATAGGAGCGGCGAGCCAACAGCAGAACTCTGGGTTGCACCCAATGATTGTGTGTCTGACACAGATGCCAAACGTTGTGTTTACCCCACGCTGAGCGCCATCCATCAGCCGCACCAGAGCTCTTCAGTGGCCTCCACCCACAATCACAGAGTCCGGGTGAGCTTTGCTAAATATCTCTGTGATGTGAATGTGTGCGTGCTCCAAAATCAGAATATAAATACTTCTTCAAACCTGTGCTAAGTGGAAAGAAGACAAAGATGTCTTCAGTGACACATCATTCAAGTGAGTCGTTCATTTTGGAGAAAATGGGGGAGGATGAAAAATTTGTTCATGGTACAATATGCATTTAAACTGCGATCCTATTACCGTACTCAATGTTTATTGGCCAAGCAAAGACAATACATGAAACTTTAAGGATCTTTAATTCAAAACTCTCTTATTATACCGAGGCAGGCCATCAACAAGCAGAAATCCTGTCATTAATTAGAGTGTATGTCGGCCATCCTAAACTGCAAACTGAGCTTCTATGGGAAAGCAGTAAGAGACAATAAATAGTAGTTTATGATTTGCCCTGAAGCTTTCAGATCACCACAAATGACTATGACTGTGCTGCCTGGATTACAGGAGCTTTTACTTCAGAAACCGTGCATTTCTCACAAGCTAACCATCTCGTGGTAATGGAAGCTTACAGTTAAAATGTTTATCTATCTATCTATGTTTATTATTTTAATTTGTAAATGATTGTTATTAACATTAAAAACTGTTTTACTTTATGTAATGCTTAACAGCTCATTAGTTAAAATACAGTTATATAATAACCATTATTACACGATGATTGCATTACATGAAGTCTGACTTAATGAAAGTAATTATAACGTTTAACTTAAAACAGTTCAGATTACATATTCTTATATAACAATATAAAACAGAGAAAGTCACCTGTGGTACAGTTTCACTAGAAGTGTATAAATATATTTATAGAACAACTATACTGGAATAACTGACAAAGTCACACATTTTCTGCCATTTTCTTCTGTTGGGGATAATGATATTTACTATCACCTAACATGTGCAGAGACAATTCTGCACTTTATATGCTAATTAAAATATAATTTATTATGTTTATTTAGTTGTTTTCCTTTGGTCCTCACAACGTACCTGATATCAGATTTTAATATGAATCTGGTGCCCCACAATGTAGCCAAAATCTAAACTGATCCACACACACACACACACACACACACACACACGCACATGCACACAGTTACACAAAGCGACAAGTATGACAGAATGATGATATTTGAGGAAACTCTCAGAGGCAATAAAAGGGAAAATGAGTTCCATTCCATAAAATCATCATGATTCTCTTTCTCTCTCTCTCTCTCCCTTTCCATCTTAATCTCTTCCAAGTAGAAAGCAGCAGAGGTGTCAGAATAATGAGCTCTTGTCTCTTTCACACACATACAGTACATATACACAGACACACAGAGTCCCTGCCTTGGCCTTGGCTGCAGTCGGCAGAGACTTCAACGGCAGTGAAAAATATAAGTCTTTGCTCTAAAATGAATATAAAAGGTCTGGAAGCTCTTTTCACTATATCACATAGGAGCGTCTGCATGTGTGCGCATAATCCACACACTTTGACCCATCTGCTTGCTAGACACTACACAGAACCCATTGCAGAAATAACTTGAGACTAAATGAAAATAAATGCCCCTCATCATTCTCCATCATCAAATATATCACCTCGCTCTTTCTTCCTTTGAGTGTGATGGGAGTTCATGGATGTTATGCTCTCTCTTAGGACTGCATCAATCTGCCCTGACCCTCCTGGTGGGCTCAGAGTGTGTGCTTGTGTTTTATCTTCAACAGTTCTCATCTTCTGAGATATCACAGAGAGGAGGGAGAGTGGGAGAGGTTATTTAAACTGAGAGACAGAGAGAGACTACAGTATGTCTGAGCAGGTTGAGTCAGCACTTGTGCATTCTTCTGTGTGAAATTACTTAAAGTGTGTGTGAACACGAATGGATTACTCATGTTCTGCTTATTCCTCTCCTGCTCATTACCGTTAATCAGACAACACGCCTTCACTTAACCTGCAATTTAATCATTAGTTTGCAATAGAGAACTAAAAAGAAAAAGTTAACACTCTGCTTTGTAAGGACTTGTCTTAAGTCCAGAACTTATGTGCACTTATACTTACTTTGTTGTTTTAGTTAATGGTGTCTATAGAGGAACTGCAATATCATAAACTAAACACCTGTCAACAACAATCAGAAGTGTCATACCTATTCACATCTTCTATGGTTTTTGCATTTCAGTGTATTTTCTTCTAAAAGTTAAAGGGGTCATGAAATGCATTTTGGAAATTAGAATTGTTTCCTGAGGTGTGCTTTTTATCTTAGCATAAAAATGGTCATAATTGGTTATAATTTAGATAAATGTAAATTTTCATTTTCTACCCAAAATGTACCCCTCTGTTTTTACTTTTACAGCCTCCAGGATTAAGCTAACCCTAACCCTAACCCTAACCCTAAAAAAAAAAAAAAAAAAACTGTGTAATGTAGCATTGTATTTATAACCACTCCTGCTGCATCAAAGGTCTCAGAGTTGGATTGTAATTTTTGATCGCTTTCTGTATATAAAAGAATTACTATATAGATAACAGATGGTTTTCACGCTGCTAACAGTGTGAAGATGGAATTTTTGGATTATTTTCCTCAAGAAGACTTTGTTGACGTAACTAAAACAACTTATTTAAGCAATTTTACAAGCAAGAGTGCTGAGCCTGCAATTCTGTAATTGGTTTGCTACAGAGAACTAAAAAAAGAACAGTTGTGCTGATTTTCAAATCATAAACATGATTGCAAGTTTATTATTGCTTTTACAGAACCGTAAAAACAAAACGGTAGTAAATACTGAGTGATGTACATTTGATAATCAATATGAGAGTTGCTTTGTTAATTTTTGCTCTGCCAGTGTAAGTATTTCCAAATGAACCCACAGCCGGAATAATTGCTGGGGGTCTCTGGGCAACACACATGCTTTCCATTTCTGAATGAATCAGTAATGTGAACGATTCGATGACTCATTCATAAAGCTAAGTTGTTTCTCAATATGCGTTCTTGTCTGTACACTGATGTTCCATTTGCAGAATAACTAGACTTGTCCTCCTGTCCATGGGAGTTTGCAGTACCAAGTCCAAACTGTGCACACTTGCTTTATTCCTTCCTGCATTTGCCTTAATTTTTCATAAAAAATAAACAAACAACCAAGCTGAAACAAATAATGTTCCTTTAGGTTCATGTACATTTAAATTCTGTGGAAGTGACATTTGAATCCACACTCAGGCTGTCTGTTGAAGCTCTGTTTCCTTTTAGTTACAGTTGTGAGCCAAATAAAAGAAGTGCAGTGATGGCTGCGGAACACCTGTGGTGCGTCTGTATGTGATAGGTCCATTGCACGGGAGAGTTCTCACATTACGGCACACTCAGGAGTCTGTCTTGATGAAGTGTCTGTGTAAATCAGAGCGGCATAAGTTAGAAACATCTGTGGCATGAAGATCTAACCAGCACAACTTTCTTACTGTCAGTGAAACACTGGCATCTGCATTCTCAATGCGGATACCAGTAACTACTTTCTGATGATCTTTTGATGAAATATATACCAGGCAGAAGTGATGTAAACTTTGTTTTTAGTACAGCCTGCTATGGATTTCATCAAAACTTTGTTTACTTTGCTTTAGCCTGCTGCAAATTTCACTTTGTTTACATCACTGCAGAAATGTGTTTTGATGTGTGGTGTGATGAGTGAACATGTTCCTGCTTAACTGAGAAGAAGTTTCTCATTCTAGAGCAGTGTTTTAGAGTACCAAGTTCAACACAACCCGCCAGAATCAAAAAATATTACGTTGGTCGTATATGTAGTTTAGTAGATATCACTTTTGTTATTAAGGTGTGGCGCGCACTGAAGCAGCACTGGCTCGAATCTGGCTTCCAACAAGTAGCAATCATTTCCTGTCTCTATTCTCTTAAAACGGGCTAAAATAAAAAGTAGATTCTGTGTGACACAGACAGCCATTACAGTAATAAATTCACATGAAAGGCCACGGTGGGTAATGAGAACCACGGTATCCTGCAAGCAGATGGCTCAAAAACATCATATCCCACGGAGAGAGATAAAGAATTCAAAGCCTTTTGAAACACCTGCTTCAGTTCAACTCACAATTGCTCAGTTTTAGCACGTCACCAACTGAGCTAATCAGAGTCTGTGCCCAGAGAGGTGTTTATGAACAGTGTTTCTGAAAATCATCTCCTAATCAGAAGCAGATAAGACCAACACATGTACGGACGTTCCTAAACACACTGCTGTGTTAACAGACTCATTCTGTAAATCTCAGTCAGCATGGCAGATTCATGTTATTAAAATGCTCTCTGGAATATTTTTTAGAATATCTGTTTGGTTTAATGGCTTCATTCAGTGATCAAATAATTTTTAAAATTCACCAACGTCCACGGTAATGCTGTATCAAACTGCACTACTTTCTCATCTTTCATTTTATACCAATTTTAGTAAAAATATTACTGTTGAAGTAGGGCTGCACAATAAATCACATTTTATTGTTATCACAATTTCAGCTTTTTTTTTTTTGATTAACAATAAGAGATATCTGCCTGTATGTTATTTATTCTAAAAATGCTTCATTTTCGTTTGACATTTATGTCATCTTGCATCGATGTTTTGCTCAAATTAAAGTTTAATGTAGCCAGTCTGTTTTCTTTCATGTGGTTGTTTGCGCTGTTTACTGCGACTAAATGTGCAAGCAAATTTTAGTGATGAACTGTAATAAATCCAAACATGAACCTCGACTATATTGGTTTTCGACTGTAGTTAGTTGTTTGAGAAATACATGCAACCAAAAAAATCACTTTTTGTTGTTGATTTAATAGAAACATAGCTTTGAATTGTTGTTAGCTTTTAAAGGATTTTTGTTGTAACAGTTTTATAATGTAAATAGCGTATTCAATTATATGGTAAATGTAATATTGGGAAACAAGATAAGATAAAATAAGTTGATGTTCTCTTGATTAGTGCTTCTGTGAAAGTGCAATAACTCTAATGAAATGGAAGGAAAATTCTCATATGACAATAATATTGATTAATAATGAATAATTGTGATTATAATTGTTATTATCAGTTTAACAATTATTGTGCAGGCCTATGTAGCAGCATTTGTCTTGTTGTTAGACTGATTGTTTTGTACAATGTAGGTTTGTCGCAACATTCCAGCATTGAAAAAAAACGTGATATTTAAAAAAATTCAATCTTGATAACCTGCTAATTCTACTCATGCCATAATATCATAATTAATCCAGTGCCAGTAACAGTAATCTGGTTGGGACTCCAACATTGTAGGCAGCGATAAAGTGGATAGTATATTATCCCTTATACTGTGTGTTGGTGCGACCATGCAAGCCAGGTGATGATGCACTTGAGGTGATGTGAATATTTTATTTGCGTTTTACTTCCTTAGCTGACTGTGTCGTCACCCAGTGAAATCATCCAAACATTTAAACCGTCTTCTTTTTCATCTGAACCTGTCAGTGCCGAACTGAACTCAGAACGGCTGCTCTCACTGATCTGGGAGCAGTTTGCTTTGATATTCATCACTGGGTTGTCAGCAGTGTCAGGCTTCTGTCTACTCCCTCAGAGCCACTGTTTGCTTCACTCGACTTGACTCAAACAAGCTTGCCCCAAAATACAAAACACACATGAGACAAACAAGCCAAGAAAAGGACAGAAGGACAAGGAGACTGTTATAAAAGACCCACTGTCATGCGATTCCCCACGTTGTGTAAGGTCTGTAAAAGCTGTACAATACTGTGCCAAGTCTGTCAATACCTTTGATCTATGAAATATGTGGAATAATTAATTTAGCGATACATGTGCTGACCAAAAAATTCACAATGCAATGCCCATTAAATGGACAATCTGAACTGCCTAAGGTTTTTCAATTCACAGAAATATCTGACAGCACTGAAACATTTCTCCCCCATTATTAAGAAAGTGTTGCAGCAATGTTATACTGTGCCTGCAGCAATGATGAGGAGGTAAGAATAGTTGACACACTTTTGCAAAGTGTGATCGTTTTCTCCAGTGGGACACTGGGACATCTCACACACACACACACACCCACAGACCTCTTTTCCCCCGCTCTGTTTGCCTGTGTGTGTAGGGAAGATCTCAGTAGACCTTGATAACTGGGCATTCTGGCACACAGTGCATACAGGTGCGTGTGAGAACGTTAACTCGCTTTCATCAGGAGTATTTTTGCTCAATCAGTTCTAGGTGAATGCATATTCCATTAATATTAATACACTCATTTGCGTGACTGAGTGGTACCCAATATGGCATCACTCATTTAATAATTAATTGGAGTTTCTGCATATTCATGAGTATTTCATTCCAAAGCACAAGGTTTTGGAAGCCAACAGATGCCACTTTGAGCTTGTTTACCTCTTAATTTAGGCCACTGAGTTCAATTCTCCAATTTTTGAGAGAACGTGAAAAGGCCTGTGTGAGTCTTTGGAACATCAAACTCTTATTAGAGCTTGAAATGACAGGTTGAGATGTGACTGGCAGATTGACATACTGGAGTTGCCATAGTGACAGAGAACAAGACAGAGAGCGATTCTTTTGAGTAATCACTCACGAGGATGTGTAATTAAAGTGACAGATTTCTGTAAATTGTTAAAAGAGGGATGTGATTCAAGAATCTCGTCAGTAAGCTTGAGTCACGGAGGTGACACGAACAAGAAAAAACACTGTGGCATGTGGCTTTGGTCCTGGATCAATTTCCAAACTTCAAACATCCCAGGCGGTATTCTGGCAAAAAAAAAGAAAAAAAAAAAAAAAAATACAAAAACAAGTGGTCTGTCTGGGGGAGTCCAGACTACATTTGCTTACTTTGATGTGATCCCCAAAACGTATGCAAGCATATGCAGAGAGAATGTGTCTGTAACTCTTCCAAGAGTCATGCCGTGGGCTCTTGGCTCCATGTTCAGGCTGATTAAATGATGATCGGAGAGTTTTAACACTTAGTGCTTCTGCTGCTGCTGCTGCGTCGTTCTTTGAAGCCAATTAAAACAAAGCAGCAGATAATTACTCCCCCCATGGGCTTTAATAGCAGGGTGTGCGAGAATGCTGATTAACTGCCCAAATAACAACCCTGAGTGTGAGCGAATGCTTGTGAGATTTGCTTGCTGATTTCAGCGTTATTGGTGTGAAAATAATGGGGATGTTCAATTGGTTATGAGGTGTTCTCGGAGGCACCGCTACTTTGTTCTCTCACTTCTTCTTGTGCACATCCTAAGCTGATGGAAAACATTAATATTACCTGTTGTTCAGCAACACTCTCCATGTTAAAGCACATGTGCAGCCTTATTCAATAAGCCTTTCTAAGGTATTTATGCACTCCCTGAACCATTATTAGACTCAAGGATTACATCCTAGTCCCCAGGAGGAGAGAACACTGGATTCTATAGAGCTTTGTTCTCAACCACATTCCTGGAGGACCCCCATCACTGCACATTTTACATGTCTGCTTTGTCTGACACACCCATTTGAAGTGTGTGAATCTCTACTAATGAGCAGGTGACCTGAATCAGGTGTGTTTGATTAAGGAGACATGCAAAATGTGCAGTGATGGGGGTCCTCCAGGAATGTGGTTGAGAACCACTGCTATAGAGAACATTGGGCCATCATAACTTCATCTACGATCACTCAGTCTTGATTATGTCCCCAGACTCCAGTCATCAAACTAGCCTTACATGTGCTTTTGCACACTGGAAACATTATGACTGGCAAATATTACATGAAAGATGTTGGAGTGTCAGGCATTCTGATGCCCATTGTCACCACATTTTTGATATTTCCGAGTGATTTTGGCTTGCCAACTGGCTTGAGCAGAAACTTCAAATGCATGTCTAGTTGTAGGAAGTTTGATGCAGATGTAAAGGCACAGTTCAGGCAAAAATGAGAATTCTGTCATCATTTTCTCATCCTCATTTTGTTCTAAACGTTCAAGGGGTGGTCACACTACAGTTTTAATTCAATTTATACGCATGTGAATGCGTTCCAAAGTTCAAGTTTGGAAAACTCTGCCCTCTGGATTTGTATCAAGTGAAGACATTACCTCTTTTTCCATTAAACAAATGGAAACTTTAAATCTGCTCGATTGTAGTGTTGTAGTAAAGTGGATTAGATTGAATATTTTTACATTTTGGATGTAATATATGTTAAATTATGCTTTCCAAAAGACACCGCAGGGTGTGATGTCATATTACGACAGTTGCAGTGTCAGAAGACATTTTGTATGTTCCAAGTCTACTGCTATCACAACTTTTTCTCACTGGGGCACACATTTAAAGAGAATTCAAAGAATGTTCATGCAGCTCTTTTCCATAAAAAGTTAATAGTGATCAGGTCACTTCAAATCTACCAAAAAAGTGCGGTACACAATAAAAACAGGCCAGACAAAAACTATGCATGTAATAACCTAGAACACTGTCTAAGACTTGATGGCTGCTCTGTCAATTCTTTATCATCAGTTAGGAACCTAGGTGTGATACTTGATAGCAATCTTTCCTTAGAAAGGAAAAAACTGCATTTTTAAAACTTCATTTTTCCATCTCTAAAATATATCTAAATTACAACCTATGTTCTCAATGCCAAATGCAGAAATGTTAATCCATGCGTTCATGACCTCAAGGTTAGATTATTGTAATGCTTTATTGGGTGGTTCTTTCTCACGCTTAATAAACAAACTCCAGCTAGCCCAAAATGCAGCAGTTAGAGTTCTTACTAGAACCAGGAAGTATGACCATATTCAGATGGAGGATCAGCACTTAGAAAAGGACCTCAACAGCCCTGAAAGACAGCGGAGACCAGGACAACTAGATGAGCCCCAGATACAGGTCCCACTGTAAAGTGTCAGACGACCACAAGAACCAATTGAGTCCTCTGCACAATCTGACTTTGCTGCAGCCTGGAGTTGAACTGCTGTTTAGTCTGGCCAGATGAGAACTGGCCCTCAACTGAGCCTGGTTTCTCCCAAGGTTTTTTCTCCATCCTGTCACTGATGGAGTTTCGGTTCCTTGCCACTGTTGCCCCTGGCTTGTTTAATTGGGGACACTACATTTACATCAATATCGTTGACTTGACTGCAAATGAATGCAAAAATACTATTTAAACTAAACTGAGCTGGGTGATGACACCACTGAATTCAATGATGAGCTGCCTTTATTTTGCATTATTGACACACTGTTTTCCCAATTAATGTTGTTCAGTTGCTTTGACACAATCTTTTTTGTTTAAAGCGCTATATAAATAAAGGTGATTTAATTTGACAACTCGCTGCTTGATGCGCATGCTGAAAGCTACAAGACTGCACTTTCACACGGCTTCAGAAGACTTTGAATATTGCAAGTCACCTGGCCTAGATTCTTCAAAATTCACAACAACATGTGGTTGAGAAAAAGAATTGAAAACAGAAGCATAAATTTTGAGTGCATTATTCCTTTAATTTCAGGGTTCATTTTCCACCTGAAAAAAAATTCAGTCATCGTTTAATCACCTTCATGTTGTTCCAAACTATTAATTTTCATCCTTAAGCAGAACATAGATGAATATGTTTGTAGAATGTTTCAGCTGTTTGAGGTCCAAAATTTTAGAATTAAATTCAGAGGTACCCGGGAATTACAGTAATCTCTCTGTTGTGCATACTGATCAAGAGCTTTGAATCCTGTTTGTTGAAAGGCAGAGCTATTTATAACAAGCCTCCCATATATAATTAAACAAAAAATATGAATTCAAATCTCGATAAACAGTTTAATTCATAAATCAGATAGTTAGATAAATAGTTTTAGAAATTCAGAATATAGAATTTACACAGTAAAAACTATTTTTGATTAAATTATTCCACTGACCTTTAACAGAAACTTATTTTTAACAGGAGACTAGACAGCACTCAAACTTAATTTTGTTAGATTTGTTACTTTGAAAGCTTTTGAAAATTTCTTTGACACCAACTCAGAGACACTCTGGCCCTGCTTACACACACACACACACACACACACACACACACACACACACACACACACACACCTCTAGTCATGCAAACCTTCTTAAGAAATGGGTGGGCAGAGAAGATCCAGTCAATAATATGTTGTGATTTTTTTCAGTCCAGGGAAAACTGACCTTTTTCCTTGTTTTTTTTTTTCTTCCCTGTTGTTCTCTCAGATGAAAAGCAAAGAAAGGGAGAACAAGCGAAATACGGTAAGAGTAAAATTGACATGAACAAGCTAAAACATGAGAAAATAAATTAATCTGAGAGTATGATAAACCAAATCTGTCAGGTTAAATAAGAAAAAGCCCAATCCTCTTTGTTCTCGTCTATAACTGGCACGGCTAGATCTTTGAATGTTTTCGAAAAGCTCATTGTTGTACGGACTCATTTCTTTGTCTATTTTCATTATTGTTATTTTAAGCCATCAGGATGGAATTTGTTTAATGTAGTTGCTCATTAGTAGGGTAATTATGCATGTTTAATCTCTGTGCTGATTGGCCCCCTAACCTCTCACTTCCTGCCAGCACATAAACACTTCGCCTGTCAATCAATTAATCTATTTTGAGAACTAATGGCAGAGTAATTATCATAATTAACCTCAAGAGAGGGAGGGGGTACAGAGAACAACAGAAATAAAGAAGAAAGACATCTGTACACTGATCCTCCATGTTACTTTCTCAGCCATTTTTGAGTCTCTGGAAGAGGCATTTTCATTGGCTAGTGAATGCAGCATCACCATATAATCTATAGTTAATGCTAATCACGGTCATTACATTCCCTTTCTTTACTTGTCTTGAAGCACAAGTGGCTCCTATTGATTTTCATGGGAGCCTGTCACCTTAATACCTGGTGATGAACTTATTTTTTGTTCCAGTGCCATTGAACACACAAATCTATTGTTCACCAGTGACATACCACATATAAAGGCTTTCAATTGGTTTTGTGAACTTCCTACATTCCCTTCTGTATTCTAGGTGGGTCTGTTCCCAAATCTGATATGAATTATTTCAAGCTTAATGCTTCTGGCTGAAAGCCTGACATTGAGAGGGTATGCTTGGTGTGCTCTTAAGGAACACTGTGTGAAGAACCTGAGTGTGTGTGTGTGTGTGTTCTTGCAGGGCCTCTGGGATTGTCCTGCTGTTGGACACGAGCAATGAAATCCCTACTCAATTATACCAGCACAGCCTCCGGACACAAGGACACATAGACACACACAGTAGAGCCATAATGCATTAACCCTTATCAGACCCCATCCTCTCTAATATTAACCCTTCAGTGCTCACTTTCAGTTCATTAATGCCTCCAGGCCAAACCACCGTCCCACTGACATTACAACTGCCACCGCTTCCTCACTATGATCACACACTCTCAAAAACCTAAATGAAGCTACACTATGACTGTTTGGAGCGTATACACTTACAGAACATTCAAATCTTTGTAGTCCATAAGAAAAGAGTATTATTGTGATATTACAATTTCAAATAACTGTAAATATGTATTAAAACATTTAATTTATTCCTGTGATGCAAAGCTGTATTTTCAGCATCATTACTCCAGTGTCACATGATCCTCCAGAAATCATTCTAATAGAAATATTTGGTGCTCAAGTAACATTTATTTTTATTAGCAATGTTTAAAAGAGGTTTCCATTTTTATGGAAACAGTCATGTATTGTTTTCAGGATTCTTTAATGAAAGCATTTGTTTAAAATGTTTCAAAATCTTTTTTGATACTGTTAAAACATTACAAAAAAACAAACATATTACGGATAATGTTAATAAACTATGCATGCAAAAAGAACTGCATGCAAGCAAATTATTTCTAATTTGCATGCATTATTTATCTGCAATAAACACTATTTTTATTTATTTATTTAACAATATTGTTTCTTCGCAGGCTGTTTTTGCAGTTTTTCTGTTAAACTGCGTTGCTTAACAGCATAACAGCATTGAGTCTAATTTACACAGAATGAAAACATGCCTGCAGGAAAAAGAATGGCAAGGACTTAAAGTCTCACAGTGCAGCCTATTTTAACTGGATTTTCTTTTTTTGTGCTAAAAAATAGTGAGTGCAAAAGTTGTGGCACAACTAATGTATCTGAACTAAATGTTTATATAATTTTTTTCCCACTGCTAATTAATAGTCGATTCAATATGTAAAACAAGGCAACTACACAAGGCACACTTTGTTATGAATCACAGAAAAATTCAGAAACTGCCCTGCTGCCCAACACATATTATCACGCTTAGAAATATTACAGTTCTTTGCCAAAAGCAACAACAAGCAGAGTCCTGCTCAAACGAACATGAACAGACAGACTGCAATTTTAATGTTGCCAAAAGCATAATCTGTTGAATCAGCAATAACCTGCTCAGAGACACTAACGCACACACTTACACATATACTGATGGCTCCAGTTATTAATTATTAAAGCCTCATAGATGATTATGTATAACCATAACACACTTTTGTTCCACTGTATCAGTGCCCTCTCTTTACTAATTCCTTTACGTAGAACATAAATCGAAGAAAATCATATTTATATGTTAGAATTGCATGCAATCCACACTGCCTTGGGTCTTTCTGCATAAACCATCCGACAGACAGAAATCGTGTTGAAAACTGCTTCCAGGTTGAGAAGTTCAGAGATCTGTAGCAGCTTGCAGAGATCAGAAGATCCTATCCTCACCCGCTCTGTGGTTTCGCTTCTCATTTGCATCAGTTTTGATGAAATGAACATTAGATGAACAAAACATCCATAAAAAAAGAGAAAGTGAGAGAGGCTGATTGAAAAAGAGCTCACATCTGTAGAGGTTAAGCAAAATGAAGGTTAAATTGGCTTCGCTTGTCACAGCGCATAAACAGCTGAGGATCCACTGCAGAGCACTTAGAAAATCCCAAAGCTTACACACACACACAAACACACACTAAACTACACACACTGACTAAATTTCATTATTTTATCACCTAATCAATTCTACATGGATATTTCTATACAGATGCTGCATATTCATCATCCTAATCAACATTACAGAGAACAAACATGTGTATACAAACACCCAGCATGCCCATCTGTGAATGAGCCCTCATGAAAGCCCAGCTGCGTAGAGAGGCTGAGACATTTCTTTCAAAAAGCTTTCAAAATATCCAAATCCAGGCACATCCATTAACGACAGAGTTCTTTAACCCGTCGTGTTATCTGGCTTCGACGGCACATTATTTAAGGCATCATCTCCAATGAGAAACATCATTAATCTTGCAGCGCTCAGAATACTGTCCATCAAAACATCTCCGGAGTCATCAGATGTTTTGTCGGGCTTAAGCATTCCGGGCTTTGTCTCAAGGTCGGCGTGTGTGAGGGTGCATAATCACTCCTCCTAAGTGCCCTAGAGAGGGATGTCAGCTCTAAACACTCAAACGGATACTGACAGCGTGTTTACCCGTTAAAACATTCCTTAATGCTCTCGCAGAGAAACAAGCTCATTCTCCAAAACCCTCCTACTGACAGTCAAGCCCTTAATCTCATGTCTTCCACCGTATTCCTCTACAAGGTGAAACTTGTTTTGACACAAACACACAAAGCGAGCGAAACAAATCAGCTCTTCATATTTATCAGATAAGGCCAGTAACTGCTGTTTGAAGACTGCTTAAAATAATCAGCACCTGCTTTAAAGCATCAACGGTATGAAAGTGAAGGATTTAATTCAGTTTGACGGCGTCTTTATGGACTCCTTCATGGCTGATGTGAATAGAATACAGCTACAGAATGTCATTTGTCATGACAACCTCTAAAACAAGTGTGGCAGTGGCACACTGAACTGTAAAAGTGCTTAATTCCCAGCATATATTTCATTCCCGTGATAATCAGCTTGGCTCTGTCCCACCATGGAGCTGTATCCTAGAGGCATGCCAATCTGGATTTTGATCTGGATTAGGCATCACATCAGCTGCATTTCTGAAAGTGAATTGCACTATGTGCTCTAGAAAGAGGCAGCACTGGCTTGGCGAGGTCATGTGACTCTTACTGTACATTATTCAAACATAAAATGATTCTTGAGTATATGTAATACATGGGTTGCTGCTTCTGAACTATATTGCTCAAATCGTAGTGGATGTGTTGATTCCTTGTTCCTTCAGGGTTTTTATTTTTTTTATTTGTTATTTTGTTACATAAAACATTCTAGGAGGGTTTTGTTGAGGGATGTTTTTCTCTCTGTACATTAAATCTGGCTCAGAACACAATCATGCATTATACATCGATTATGCTGAAAGAATGAGTTGGCTTTTCACACAGAAATGGTACAGTCATGCACATATATTTAGTCATTATCACACAAGCAGGAGCACTGTTGTGAAGAAAATCAGCAGCATTGGCTGTGTTGACATTCAGACCAACAGCATGACTGCGAGTGTACTATTGCTTCTATACAAGTTAAGATTGATTAACTTACCGTTTAGACATAATATTACCAGTTACCTTGACTGTTTTTGTTCCACTGCACTGAGGAAAACAATTTTAAACAAAGAATCAGTTGTTGCACGTCTCAAGCAGCACAGCTGTGGAGTTTTGTTCCTGAATGAATCAATGTTATTGAACGAAATGACTGAGTAAACGATTTGCTGACTCACTCATAAATACAGATTTTCTCCCAAAGGTTAAGCAGCTGGCTTGTTGCCTCACTACCTCATCAATGACTTCAGTGGTTCAGGGGACTATCTATAATGTCACTGACTGACAATGACTAGCAATGATTTTGCAGGCAGCATATGAGAAAGAACGTACCTCCAGAAACTGATTTCAGACAGGCTTCTAATGCAATTGACCAACCGCAACTTTCAGATGGCATTTTATCATTTTGCTCAATTGCCACAGAATGCTGCCTTCAAAAATCGATCAGAAGAAGTTATCGCAGGATGTATAAAATACAGAAGTCACTGAAAACCACTAATGCGCACATGTACAGAGCTCCACACGTGACAAGTGAGGAACAAAAAAAGATAATGTGGCTACGAATTTAAATTTGTTCCCATTAGGTCCCTCACTTCAGTTCAATCGGGGCCACTATTTAATTAAATTAAGGAACGAATTAGTACAAAATGACCATGATTTAACTAATACAAGGCGACAAATTAAGACAAGATGGCTATTAATAAGCTGTGGGAACTAATTCTTAATTTTGTGGCTATAATCAATTTTTCCTGCATGGCACGTGTAAGACTTATTGCTATTGTTTTTGTTCATTGAAATAAAGCAGAAATAAAATAAATATTAAAACAAACTTTAAAAAACTTAAATGGAAAGGGGAGATGTTTTAAAAAGCAAAAATGAATTAAAATATACAAAAAAATAAACACTTCAAAATATTAATAAATGCTATAATACTACACAAATAAAAATTAAAAGCAATGCATCCTCCCAGTGCTGTTGGCCTGTTATATAAGTGTACTAGAAACATCGCTCAGTCAATCAAATTGAAGGACTGAAGGACCTAGCTGTTGTATAGTTATTAGACAGGTGCAACAGGGGTTTGTGGCACTACGAACACAAATGGCAATGTGATTATTTCTCCATGCAGTGCCGGGATAATGCATGTAGACTGGAAGATCATTTATGCTACATTTGTGCTGAGTTGATGTATAAAACTCCACTGAGAGCTGCTCAGATATTTCTTCCTAGAGGTTTTCCCATGAAAGCCATTTTGATAACAACTGTGAGGGCAAAGTTACTGGGGAGCAGCACCTCATTGAAAATCCTATGAGCTCCATAAACGTCTTTCTCTCTCTCTCTGCATGAATATCAGAAACATGTCCTTTCAGCATTAGAGACACTGGCCCTGCGTGGAACAGGCGCAAGTGTACACATACAACACACTCAGGAAATGTTTTCCTCTTTCAGCAGTGCTGGACCAAGACTTCATTCTCAATGTGAATATTTTATGGCTCTCTGAGCTGCTAATGCCAGCCAACCGCACTCTCTTCTCTACCTCTCACAGTCTTTACTGTCTCTCCAGGAAATCAACATATGGTTTTATCTTTTTCTTTTCTGTCTGATATTTACTAATAAATGAGAAAAGAAAAAGGAATTAAATTACTAACTGAGAGAGACAGAGAGAGAGAGAGAGAGAGAGAGAGAGAGAGAGAGAGAGAGAGAGAGAGAGAGAGATCATCCTCTTATGCTTTCCATAGAAATCAATAAAAATGTGTTATTTGATATCAGCATTTCAAATATGGAGGGGACTTTCCATTGATTTCCTTTGTTCGTACCCTAACACATATCCCTCACATAAACCATTTTTCTTTTGACATTTTTAGTATGTTTTCAGATAATCTGTTTTCCTCAGTGACTTGCCCACTCAATGTAGGCAGAACCTGACTCCCACACGCATATGCTAACCCAGCTATGTAAATGAGGACATTCCCTAGATTTCCACTGTTAAAATTAAAATAAATAACTGTTTCAATATAGTAAATTTCATTACTTTTTATGACATCCCCAAAATCCTATACTGAGATATACACCTACAAATACTTAAAGTATAGCTCATTATATTCAACTTCTTTTTACAACATTCAAATTATTTTTGAGGATGTACCTTAAAATATTTTCTGGTGTTACTGTGCGAGCAAGGAATGAGGAGATCAGGAGTACATCAACACAGGAGACTTTAATTGTATCAAGGAAACAGGAAAACACATGTAGTACAAGAAGACATTCACAATACCGGACAAAGGAACTAAACACAGGGAACACTGTTTAAAGACATGACAGGAGGAGAGGATGATGAGACACACCTGGGGTCGATAGAAATAAACAGGGAACACCTGGAATCAAGTAATAAACAACCAGGGAGCAGGAACCGGAAGACCAAACAAGGGCATGAAAACACACGAGGAACAAAACAAACACAAAACATGGAACAGAGTCTGACATCTATTCTTTTTCTGTATATGTTTTTATTTATTCTGTTATCACATATATAAATAACTATGAATTAATAAATGTATGAAAACAATAAAACTAATTAAATAATTAAAGCTGCAGTAGGTAACTTTTGTAAAAATATATTTTTTACATATTTGTTAAACCTGTCATTATGTCCTGACAGTAGAATATGAGACAGATAATCTGTGAAAAAATCAAGCTCCTCCCAGTGGTCCTATTGTCATTTGCAGTTACGGACCGCTCCCGGCAAGAAAACAACCAATCAGAGCTGCGGTCCGTAACTTTGTTTGTGTTCAAAATGTAGAAAAATTTATATAATAAGCGAGTACACCATGAATCCATTTTCCAAACCGTGTTTTTAGCTTGTCCTGAATCACTAGGGTGCACCTATAATAAGTGTTTATATTCGGACTATTTTAGATTGTTTCGGGGGAACCACAACGGAGTAACCCAGTACCTTTGTGATTCTTCATAGACATAAACAGAGAGAAGTAGCTCCGGCTACGATGTTCTTCCGCAAGACGCAAGCAGTTCTGTTTATTAACGGCTAGAGCACCAAAAGTTCCCTACCGCAGCTTTAAGAGAAGTTTCAATATTTCAATACAGTTTTTTCCTGTTCATAGCACAAGGTTAAAAAACTATTATAAGTGCAACTTTTTACATATGCAACTTTGTATTTTGTCAATTTATTGTTATTTTGCAAATGTCACAATTGCAACTATATTTCTCATAACTGTTTTTATATCTCACAATTTGATGCTATATGTTACACATTATGTGACTATTTCAGAGTGTTTATTTAATTAATTAATTATTTGTTTATTTTAGCTAAGACAAAACACACACACTCACACACATTTACTTAGCTATCTAAATGGGGACATCCCATAGGCGTAATGGTTTTTATACTGTACAAACTGTATATTTAATCACCCTACAGTACACCGACCCTACAGCTAAACCTACCGATTACAGAAAACTTTCTGCATTTTTACAATTAAAAAAAAACTTTTTTACCAGTTTTATAAATGAGGACATCCCCCAAAGGAAGGTTTTTGGAGATTTTGTCAGGTTTAGTTCACTTTAGGGTACAAATTTGTCCCCAAAATATGGTCAAGTGGGCACACACACACACACACATTAACAAAGACATACAGGGACATCCACTTACAAACACAAAAAAACTCCCACTATGCTCCATTTCTCGCTGGCATTCACAGAATCCTGGAAACCAGTAGCGCCGTTAGCACCACACAGAAACTGAGAGGAATATGAATATTTGTCATTCGAGAAGGCAGGAAAGCAGATGGCTGATTGACTTAAGAGTGTCAGCAAGTACAGGTTAAGCATGAACACACACGTACAGAGGTACATGTGTTAGAGCTACAGGAAGTTATAATGGTGGGCATAGTGGGTAACTATAAAAACACTGTAATCAGCTAATCAAAGCCCTTGAACACACACACACAAACCCTCTACTGTAGGCCTAAAAGCACATTCAGCCTAATCAAGGTCTTTATGTAACCCAGATATGCCTCTGTTTCAGGCACCCAATATCCATCACACACACATGCCGTGTGGCTACTGTAGAGTCAGCCTCTGTTCTCTCTCTGTGTATCTCAATGATTCTGAGCATATAATGAAGATAAATGAGTATTGCCAGACCACCGCAGTCCCTCGCTCACTGTCGCTCCTGTTCTGCTCTGGGAGAGAAGGAACGGGGCCCAGAACTGTGGTTATGCCTGGCATTTGCCAAAAATCATCTCTCGGACTCAGAGGGAAAGATTAATTCATTCTAAATAAGTGCACAGTGATTTTTATAGCCGTGTTCTGTGCGAGGGAATAAAGTCTGTGAGTCATTATAGGAACTCATAAAGAAAAGTGTGTCACACACACACAAACTGATGAAGGCAAATAAAAACAGGCTCACATAACATTCATCACCACATAAACATATCTGCCTCGATGTTCCCCACTGCGTGAGCGGCGCACCATTGTGTACCTTTAATGTCTCTTAGCTCATCTCTCTTTCTTTGTCTCTCTCTCTCTCTCCCACCGTTCCATCCACCTACAGTAAGATTATAAGCTATGATAAATGTACTTTAATTCACAGACGCTTTGATATTGCTTTTCACTGGCCAGAGGCTGACAAACACACAGCAGCACAGCAGTATTACAACACTGCGGCTGATAATATCGCTCAAGATGAGATGAATGATTAATACCCCAAATAAACGAACAAGCAGTAGGCAGAGCGGGGTGAGGTGAGGTTGGGTTGAGGGGGTGGGGGTGTTTTGCACCCGTGAGTAAGGGCTCAGCACATCTTCAGTACTTTGCTCTGGCCCTTGAACACAATACAATTAACGCAATTAGGTTTGATGCGTTTATGCTTTCAGTCTAATCGGATACAACCACACTTCCTGTCAGGGTCTGGCGAATACAATTCAAATGTCTTCCCATTGGGTTTGTTTTAACTTCAATTAATTATGGCCGGCTAGATTTCTCATGTTCCATGTTCAGAGAATGTGTGATCTTGTTTCTAATTTCAAATTCAGTGCTTGAGAAGAGGAATGAAGGAGTGTTTTAGCAGAAAATGTAATGCATCTTTCAACTCACAACGTGATAACGACTCACCACAAATGACAAGCAAATATGCAAAAATATTCCACAGTGAATCATCACATTTTTGAAATTCATGTGACAAGCACACAGAACACTAGAGGCAGATGAAACAGGCCTCATGAAAGGCCATTCCCCTCTGAAAACTGAACCAAACAGAACTCTTTTATGTGTTTTCATCTCATTGGTGGCTACGGAGAGGTGAGATATGAATATTAATTCACATCAAATTGAAAAAAACACTTCTTTTTATCCGGTAAATGCAACATTAACAGATGAATTATGGATCAACTCAAATTTACCCCGAGTTCTTCGTGTTCCAGCTCTCTGTGTCAAAGCCTTACAGTTGTCCAACAGATTTCTTCATTAATCTCATCCAGAGCTGACGTATGCTATGCTCCTGACCTGCTTCCTCTTTAACTGACTACTGACCCACTTTTACACACATACACACACACACACACACACACACACACACACACACACACACACGGGTAACTTGGAATTAACCCAACTTAGATCATTTCACATTTACTCAGCATCTCCTTGCAGCAAGAACACAAATGTTGCCCCCTGTAATCTTGTGTTCCATTTATGAAAGATGGCTTAAAAACATTTGGTCAACTCCATGCAGCCACAGACTCCACAAACGCGTGCGCGCACACACACACACACACACACACACACTGTGTCTCTCTCTCCCTGGGGCACTAGAATACCATGTTGCCCTGGTTACTGATTCTATGGGATGCCAGCCTGATCTGATGGAACAGAATTAAAGTGGCTTTTGTCTGAACACCAGAGGCCAACACACACACACACAATAGAACACACACACACACACACACACACACAGACACACACACACACACAATAGAACACAGACATATACATAAAACACAAGAACACTTGAAATAATTATAAATTCCGCATGCTGTGCACATAATGTTTGACCATTTCTTTGTTTTCTGTCCACTCTCTCTCTCTCTCTGAAGAAATGACTCACACATGAGGTTACAGAGAGACTGTGTGCAGACCGAAATAGAAAAGTGAATCAAATTGGCCTGGGTGAGTCAGTATTATGTCCTGTCCCTTCACGTTGGACATTCTCACACTCATAGTCAAAAGAATCTTTTATAATTGCTTTGGTTTTTAGACTCTCATAAAGTAGCTGACATATACTCAGGCAAAAAAACTTCAAACCTCCACAATTCAGATCCTGACAGAAGCATTTGATCTGCAAGCGCAGTTATTGTATATTCATACTGCTAATAGTGCAGTGTGCAGCTGCTGGCTAGCTGATGACAAGCTCTCCAGTTAAATCTCCAGAGTTCTATCTAGTTAAGCATAGCCATTAATATCCTGCTTCATATGGCGTAATGGGATGTCTGCATTACAGGATTCAAGGAACTCTACTCCTCACATGGTCCACGGTGCTTTTCATCATTCGCACCATGTCTAAAAATGATGCATTTCTCTTCCTCTTGAGATGTTCTTTTTTTTTTTCATCAAAAGAAAGCAGCTTCATCACTAAAAATCCATCCATTTGCAAAATAACGTGTTACTTCAGGTCATGTATGGAAGAGTTTCTGCCTCAGAGTAAAAAATAAAAAAGATAATTGTGAGATAATTAACTTGCAATTATAAGAACTCATTTACCTTTTTTTCAATCTTGGGTATAAAAAATTAATCAATAATTACTCAAAGAAAATAAAGTTTTAAAATAAAATATAACATATCTGATATTTCACATTATATTTAATATAAAATCACAATAGTGAGACATAAAGTCACAAATATGAGTCACAATCTCATAAATAAATAAAAATATATATATTCTGTGGCAGAAACACTTATTTTTCACATACTATTTATTTATTAACATTTATTCACACACACACACACACACACACACACACACACACACAGGTCTGTTTTTGTGAAAAGTGGGGACATCCCAAATGGTTTTTATACTGTAAAAACTGTATATTCTATGGCCCTACACCTAACCCTAACCCTCACAGGAAACTTTGTGCTATTTCAGATTTTCAGTACAATCCATTCTGTGTGATTTATAAGCGTTTTGAAAAGGTGGGACATGGGGTTATGTCCTGAAAAGACACCGTCTCCTTGTAATACCTTTGTTATACCCTTATCATTATTCAAAACTGTGTCCTGATATGTCACAAAAACACACACACACACACATATATAGACACACATATACACACATTAATATTAATAAATGTATAATTATGATTTATAAACAAATACAAAAGCAGTGTCGGATATTGACTAGCAAAGTAAGCTTGATTCAAATTCAAATACCAGAGAGGCAGTTTGAAGCTGTCTATTGAGAATCAATGGAGAAAAGGAATTAAAAGAAAAATGGACAGAGAATGAATCGATTTGTCTGACAGCAGGAAATCTGTCTGAACAAACAGGTGGAAGTACTAAATTACCACTGTCCTAAGAGAACCTCACATTACAGGGCCATCTTGGGTAAACCAAGAGGCAGCCTGTGCCGAAATATCTGAGCATGTGTGAGCGGAGGAGTGTGAACGCTGTCTCTGTGTGTGTGTGATATTCAGGCTTCACAAACAAATTCTCTTTTATCTTTTTATGTTCCAGCCTCATCAGTGTTCAATCTGTGTGGAGTGAGAGAGGGTTTTTAATGACATGTTCCAGATGAGGAATGGTGTGAGTGTGTGAATGCATCTGTGTGCTTCTGTTTGACTGTGTGCATGTAATTTAGAGAGAAATGTGATTATGATGCTGGATGAGGATCAGACTTAATATGGCTGCATCAACAAGAGACAATAAAGAGCTACAGAGGTAGGAGAGGCGGGGGGTGTATCAGAATAAATGAAAGTATTACTGTAATAACGCTGGTTTGCTGAATCATTCCCCAATAATCTTTTCTATCTGGCTGTATGTACTGCTGCTAAACACCTGTGTTTGTCCAGTGGAGAGATGGATACACTAGTATGTCCTACCATAAGTGTTGACATATTACTTGAGTTTTAAGAGTCCAATGTTAGTAAGCGTATGATGATGTAATTTATATACTGTGTATTATTACTAAAACAGTTTATAATGTGCTTTTCAACAACAATAGTAAGATTACAGAATAAAATGTGCCTGTGGAAATACCTTTGCACAGGGTAGTTATATGAAGGAATGAAATCTCTAAGAACTGAATTTTCCCTTGGGGACATCTTCTTGGTTACATTTGCACCCCCAGTAGGAAATGTGAAGTAAAGTAAGCCGGCCGACAGTGATGTTATTTAAGCACAACTTTCAACAACCCCAACAACTGGAGGATGGAGAAGTGCCTGGACTTCGGCATCACTCCATCTATCACTGTTTTCTATGTTCATCGAGTTAGTTTGTGGAGTAAGTCCATGTAAACTGTGTGTCTACTGTACATGGTTTTTTAAAATGGTGGGTGCCGGTATTTCACATGGCATGTGTTCTTGCAAATCAGCATATGCTTACGTCTCTGGGAGTTCCTATTGTGCTGGCTTAGTCTCTACTCTGGAGCTAATGTAGTCCCCCCAAAAGGTATTCCCATTAAGATTCGTTCCCAGTTTCTGTGGAGTGAACATGGCAAAAAGCAGGCACTTCCACCAATAGTTACAGGAACTATGGAAAAGTTCCTTTGACATGGTCTGGCTCCAGAATCAAATCACTGAGGGTGCTTCTTAAATTAGTGAGGGTGTCCTCTCTCTTTCTCGCTATATGTAAATGTATATTTGTGCCACAAGAGCGTTCCCTTTATAATTACTAAAGCTGTCACTCATCTTAGTTCCTCGCAATCTCGCAAAGTTACGTTATAATCAATGACATTTTCTACGCTGCACAATGAATCTCTTATTTACATCGTGTCTGCATTTTGTTGTAATGAGATGATTCCTGATGAACAAAACACCTGAACAAAAACTGCAATTTAAGTGTTGAGTGGTTTCTATCTTAAATGCCTCTGATTGGCTGTTAGGGTTCAAGCAATCAACAGATATGACTGTGATTGGCTACATTGCTCAACACTACAAAAAACATTGAAATAGAAACCAGAGCACAAACTATAAAGCACTGGATAGTTTGCCAAATCGGCAATGAAATGCCATTATTACAGTATTAACTGAGGGTGCAATTGATTTCATTTGATGATGCTTAGCACCGTCTAGCACCCTTGTAGAATCGGGCCTGCCTCTGACACAAAAGCCCCTATATAAGCGCATTAAGCATCTTTCACTTGTGTTTCAGGTAGCTTGATGATTTGAGTGATCTACAGGTCTTCTGAAGTCAGTACAATATTTTTGTCTCATGAAAGAGGTCTGATTCATGAACAAATATGTTCTTTCTGAGTCAGATTTCTTCAATAAATGAGTTTACAAACTATTCTAAACGATTCACTCACCAATCAAACTGATCTGGATCGCAAATTCAACTCACGGACTCAGTTCAGTTTCAGTGTATAAAAGCTCACTGGAGAGGAGAATTAACAGTGGAAAACAACTTAAATTTCAGTCTGTTTCTCACTGTCAGGGACAGAAGATGACGGAGACGGTTTCAAGGTTAAATGGAACAGTTTATTGAAATGGCAAAGAGTTAAGAGTAAATGCCAGATAAATTGAAGCTCGTAGGAAAACCACAGGTACACACCCTGGAATCCAAAACTCCACCGAAGATGAAGACGATAGAAATCTATTAAATAAAGAGAGTGTGTTTCTGTGGCGGATTTATATAGAACAGAGATAATGAGAGGGTGACAGGTGCAGAAAATCAAAAGTCCCTTGATTGTGATCGGGGATAATGAGTAGTGTGTGTGGAAGGACCCGACACATCCGTGACACTCACACCAAACTAATATATAACTTTAGATAACTTCTAATAATGTCAAATCAATTCAAGTCACCTTTATTTATATAGCGCTTTAAGCAGAGAGAAACCAGGCTCAGTGGGGGGCCAGTTCTCCTCTGACCAGATGAAACCAGCAATTAAATTCCAGGCTGCAGCAAAGTCAGAAGAATCATCTGTTTCCTGTGATCTTGTCCGGGTGATCATCTGAGACTAGGTCTTTACAGTGGGACCTTTACCAGGGGCTCATCTAGTTGTCCTGGTCTCTGCTGTCTTTCAGGGCTGTAGACATCTTCTTTAGTTGCTGATCCACCATCTGGGCTGAAATGTGACACTATGGATCACCTTTATAATACTCCTGTGGTGCTCTATTTCAAGAATTCACTTTCTTTATATTGAAAAGTTTGGCGAAGATATTCTCCAATTCTTAAAAATTATTTTGTGTTCTATCCTAAAGCCAAACTTTATAAGAAGGAGATGTATGGGCTAGATTAACAACATTTTAATGTTTCTGCATTCTTTTAGAAACCAAGTCCAAGTCCAAGTCCAAGTCCTCATTTACTTTATTTTATAAGAGAATCAACATTTAAGGTTTCACAGAATAAAGATATTCATACATACATATCAACATGAGGGGTTGAGTAAGGCCATGACAGTAGATGCATTTATTAATGCACATTATTAACTATTCCTTTAGATTAGGGTTAGGAGGAAATATACAAAACCCAGTGTCCTGTATGTGGTCCAAATACAGAGTGCATGAGTGTGGCATCAAGGAACTTAATGCGTTATATTTTTATATTTTAAGAGTCTAATGTATTCAGTGGCAGACTGACTCTTGTAACTCCACATCATTTTCAGTGGCATGTATAATTCACACACATGCATGTGTATGATTTCCTGTCAGAGAACTTTCTCAGGTGTGAAATGACTTTCTCAACATCAAATGAGAGGAAAAGATGGAGAGAAACACCTTTCACTCAGTGGATAAGCACCAGTGCACCTCATTACCAGCAATTGTGAGTGAGTCTGAGTGTGTGTGTGTGTGTGTCTGTGTGTGCTATCAATAGTTTGGGCTAAAATAAGAGTTTGATTGATACAGAATTATTAAAATGAAACAGTGATATGCACCAAAATAGATGGCAAAAAAGCAGGACGTAGAGAGAGGAAATCTCTGAAAGATACAGATGGTAAGATGAAAAGGTGAGAGGTGGACTTAGATTGAAAAAAAGAGAAGAAAGGGGGAGGCGGAAAGTGGAACAAATGAAAGAGAGACGCCTTGTCATTGGTCTTACGGTTGACAATTTTTCACCATGAAGGGAAAGGACCAATTAGGTTAATTAAATGTTCCTGTGTAGTGTTCACCATGAAATATTTAGCCAACCATTTAGCTGTGTGTGTGTGTGTGTGTGTGTGTGTGTGTGTGTGTGTGTTGATCTACAGGTCAGAGTAAGGTAATGGCTAAATGAGTGTAATAGAGCTTTTAATCAGTCCTTCCTGACAACAAGATAGATTCAAATCACAAGCAAAACACTTATTATTTCGAGCTATTATCACCACAACACACACATATGCACACAGCCTTGCCCTTGGCGATGATGCTTGATTTTAGAGATGAATGTGTTTTTATAGGGAGGGAAGGGCTGAGTAGTCACATCACTTGGGGCATTGGGACATTCTTTAACCTCAATGTAACATCAACCACCAAAGTTGCTTATAACCATACTGCAAAAATATAGGTCCTGCATGTTACAAGTATTTCATTAAATATTATAATAATAGGTCACACTTTATTTTAGGGTCCAATTCTCACTATTAACTAACCATTAACTATGACTTTTACTTCAATTAACTCCTTATTTGCTGCTTATTAATACTTTTTAAGGTAGTTGTTAAGTTCAGGGTATTCGGTAGGATTAAGGATGTCATGCGTTATATGTACTTTATAAGCACTAATAAACAGCCAATATGTTAATAATAGACATGCTAATAAGCAACTAGTTATTAGTGTGAATTGGACCCTGTACTAAAGTGTTACCTAATAATATTAAAGAAAGTAATACCTTAGTCAGGAAGGACAATGAATAAATAATGAATGAATAAATGAATAAAAAGTGACAATAAAGACATTTATAATGTTAGAAAAGATTTCTATTTCAAACGAATGCTGTTCTTCTGAACTTTGCTATTGCAAAATTAGTATGCAGCATAACTGTCTTCAACACTGTTAATAAAAAGAAATTTTTCCTGAGCACTGGATCAACATAGGAACTTTTCCATCACAGAAATACATTACATGATCAAATATATTTGATACATTTCGAATACTTAAATAGAGAAGATTTATTTTAAATTGTAACAACACTTGTTACTTTGTTTCATTTGCGGGTTTGTTCTTATTTTCTAACAGCAATTTTTGAAGTGCTTATTCTGAATTCTAAAAGTTCCGTCTCAGAATATCAGCTGCAACAAAGTTGAGTGACTGAGGCACAGAACTGCACCACACGCAGGGGACGATAAAAGATAAAAGTCTTTATCAACTGATTATGTTCCACGTTCTATAACAGAAGAGAAGACACCCAGATATGATGCTCTTCGTTCTCGCTTGCTCAGTTTGAGATGTTTCTGTCTGGTTCCTTTGCCAAGGATGTGTGCCTAGAATTATCTGCTTCTCTCTTCCTCCTTGAATATAAATGAAGGAGTTTTTTTTCTTCTCCTTCATACTCTCTTCTTCTGATTTGGCATTTGCCTGCTCACCCCATCTATAAGGTCTCACCTCATAAAACAGACAGTGCTTGAAAGAGAGAGACAGAGTATCTTAGGAATGTTCTTTTTCTTTCAGGCAGAATATAACATGAAATACACACAGTTTGGACGCGCAGTTCATCTTGCCATTGCCAAAACGTTTTTTTTTTTTTTTTCTTGTTCTCTCTTGTTTTCTCTTCACACTGCCATTCCTACACAGACACTATGAAGAGAAAAAGTAAAAAATTAAATGATGGAGATTTTGCAACATTCTGTACATTTTTCTGAGATAACTTTAAAATGGATATTTAGAGATTTGAAATACCTCAATTGCAGGCACATTTCAGCAAATCGCTCCAAAAACCTCCAGCACACAAGTGACAGCTAAATATGTCCAACAATGACTTATTTTGAGCTGGAAATCAGATAAATCAGTTGCAAGATAAAGCAGAAAGTGCACAAATACAGATACCTCTGTTTATCTGCTCCTCCTGCCCTTGAAGGGTTAATCTCACAAACTTTATCTTAGTGAAGGAGTTGATGAAGACGATTACCCTAAGAGCAGCAGGCCGAGAAAGTGAGTGAGCTATTCAAACTTTTTATCTTTGACTTTTAATCTTTGACCAAGGAAGAAAACAGACACATAAGTCACATATTTGCACAACCATTCATTTCTTATCTGAGCTTTCCAATGATTTATCCCTTTCTTCTGAGTTAAATCATTTCTGAAAAAAAAAAAAAAAAAATCAGTAGGGCTCATGTACACTTTCTTTATATCAAACTGGAAATACTTTCATTTGAACTCATATAATGATTATCATTATTATAATTAATCTTATAAAGAGTCACTTCAAACTTTTAAAACTAAAAATACTGTTAACTTGCTAACTGGCTTTTCTCTTTGATTAGACAGAGCTTGTTCGTCTTTTGTAAGTTGCATACAGAAACTTTCTAAAGAAAAAACATAACATTATTCATGTTCATTTTTTTATAATTAAAACCCAGATGGATGTTTAGCAAAAGTAAAGACATTTGCAGTATTTCTTTAGTGGAATATAATTATTATGTGAGCTCTACGAGCATGAATTAAATCATTATACATATGTTTATACGTATGTTTAGATGACCATTAGCAGAGAAGTGCCAAAATCATGTTACATACAGTAAGTCAATACAAAGCAAGTTATTATATATTTCATTAATTTTTGTTTATCTTCATTATTTAACAAGTGCATTTATAAGTGATTTGAGACAGCAAGACAATAAAACTGAAAATTGGAACTGTGAATGAGATATATAAGCACATATTTAAGAGTGTTATCCACTTAATTAGCATAAAAGCTACACCTAAAACACATTTCAACTTGCAAAAAAAAAGATGCTTCTGTTTTTATTTGTTTGACAAAGAAAGAGTCAAATCTGTCCAAATGTCCCGGGTCATACACATACCCCTGCTTGAGAGTCAATACTCTGAGAAACCGTTGTGAGTGCTGTTCACAGGTGAAGAGAGGAGGAGCGAAGACAGAGTGAAAGAGAAGGGGGCAATGCTGGACAAATAGACACTAAACAGTGACATTTTGGACATGCCGTTTACTGAGTGATTTATTAGTGTAATAAAGAAATTACCCCAATTATACACACACACACACACACACACACACACACACTGCACTGAGGGCCTGCCATATTGAAACACTCATGCTGGGAAATGGCCGGGCAGGGGTAAAGAATCACACCATTACACACATTTACATACAACACACACACAATTATCATCCATATGAGCTGGAACGAAATGCCTGGGAATCTTCCAGTGAAAGCTCTGGAATCATAATACATGCGCTTTTGTTATCCAATCAGGATTAGTTTATCTGACACAACAATAGTCTCAATCATGGACAAAGACTTTATCAGTCTGTGTGTGTGTGTGCGTGTGTGTGTGTGTGTGTGTGTGTGTGTGTGTGTGCTCTATCTCTGTGCCCACATGGCCAGACGTATTCTGAGCTGTCATTAAAAAATCCCTCTTGAGGAAAGGTCAAGCAAGAGGGAGAGACGGCTGGAAAGAATTGAGGAGGATGTAGACAATAAAGAGCATTAAGACGAGTGAACAAAATAAAGATGGACAGCATGAGAAAATACAGAGTTGGAGGATAAAAGGAGGGGAGAGACAGAGAGATGAAAGTATAGAGTGAGGAGGTTCATCATGTTGATCCATTGAACCTGATTGATCTTTTTGTCCAGACACTCAGCCTGAATAATAGAGTCTAATGTGTGTGTGTGTGTGTGTGTGTGTGTGTGTGTGTGCACGCGCAGCACTAATAAGTGGATTTAAATTGGATAAGCTTACCCATGAGTGCCCTATCCTAAAGGGTAGTGAAGTGAAAATACTACATTATGCTTGTTTTTTATATATTGTGTAAATCACCTATTATTCAGATTTAGTAGCAGAAAGCTGCAGTAATTTTCACCAAATGTAGCATCAGTGATAGCTTACAGCACAATTCACACACTGTAAGAACATCAAGCATGTAAAATTCAGTCATCTATTGCAACATAATGGATATTTAAAAAGTTTAGATTGTTA
This sequence comes from Carassius auratus, assembly GCF_003368295.1. Lineage (NCBI taxonomy): Eukaryota > Metazoa > Chordata > Actinopteri > Cypriniformes > Cyprinidae > Carassius > Carassius auratus. Next base: position 13,370,227 of record NC_039247.1, on the reverse strand, counting down.
TGTAAAAGTGTTCCTTACATAATTTTCTTTTTTGTTGTTGCAATTTTATTGACATCAATTTTCTTTAATGCTCTCTTTGGCACAGTTTGGTCGCTAATAATAAGATTAATGAAACATTAAAGATTATTAAACATTAAAAAGTTACATTCCCATTAAAGTTTTCTTCAGTTATTGTTACATTTAAACAGCCTAGTGTTTTATGATTGTAAGATCAGCCATTGAGTACTTCTACAATAATCGAATGAATGAGAGATAATCAGGTGAAAATCATCACTGAAAATGTTACAGAACATATAATATGTTATATAATGTTTTGCTGCTACTTTAAGTGGATACTTGAAGTTAAGTTAGTTACATTTCTTTCTGGAACCGTTATCAGTTGGGCTAGCTTGTCTGGTCAGTGTTTACAGGTTAGAGGTCAGGGCCAGTGATTATATGATAATCTCCAAAAGAAAAAAGAAAAAAGAAAAGATCCTCAGAGAGCCGTTTAACAAACACTCTGTGCTAGACATCTTTGACAGCTGACAGGTATTGATGTTTAGATTGTTAGCAGTGAGATTGCTGCTGCAGTGTCGTTTGAAGTCAACCTCTGTGGCTGACAAGTTTTGTTTTCTCAGCTACTTTTGCTTGTAAATTCCATTAACTCAATTTGTAGTCTATATTGCTCATTGCTTTGGTAAGGAAGTGTCTGTTTCTGCTTATGTCTATGTTTATTTACTCTGTAAACTGGTCTTTTTTAATATAGAGGTCAATGAAAAATAAGGTTGCATGAGATAATGAAAAGGATAAAACTTTTAAAAATATAGTTAAAATGCTAGAGCAAAGTTCTCAAAAACACACTTTGTAAAAGACATGTTTATTTATGTTGATACCATAAAAAAACTTAATGACTCTTTCATGACCTTAAAATGTTAAAAAGTAGTCAGACTATTATATAAAATATATCTCTGGGAAAAAATATATACCCCCCCAAAAAGCAGTGGTGGACAGTAACGGAGTAGCTTTATAAGTAAATTTTTCAAGTATCTGTACTTTACTGGAGTAGTTTTATTTTGAGCAACTTTTACTTTTACTTCACTACATTCCAAAGCATAAGATCGTACTTTTAACTTGACTACATTTCATAAAACATCGTTACTTCCTGTAATATATCTCGTGCTCGACACGCAGAAGCGGTGTCTGATTCATCATGAATGAACTGAGTCTTTTCAAAATAAATTTAAATCGGATCGCAAATCGCACCAAACGATTCGTTTACAAATTAGAATGATCCGATTGCAGTTCTAGAGTCGACCACTCACTGATTCAAATGAACCGTTTAGTGCGAGTCTCCAGAAGTAAGAACCGGGAGATCTTGTGAGCGCGCGTGCGTCTGATGTTGCTAAAAGTAAGTTATTAATGTCGAAATTTTGGATTAATTATTGTAACTGAATATCATATTTAGGTCAAAACTGTCAGTTGTTTTGGGAACTAAATCCGTTGTAAAGAGTGATCTATTTAAGCCCACTGAAATTCTCGATTGCAGACGATGCAGACGCATCAATTTTAGGTAAAAAACAAAACAAACAAACAAACAAAAAAACTTAAAATAACACAGATTATTGGTCAATTTTTTTTTTTTAATCGTTGGTATTAAAACTGTTATAATCTTTTCAAGATGGTAATAATATAAACGAATACTGAACATCTGTTTTAAAATAAAAACTTCACAGATTAAATTCACCTGGCACAAGCTTTTACTACAACAGCAAACTTTAACTGATTGAAGCGTGCATTTTTTTCCCCCACTGCAAGCCAAAAATATTTTTGATGAGTCACATTTGACCCATATAGCTTTAGCCTAGGGCTGTTGCTACCGTTCAGCGCCGCTCTAACATGCACTCTCTGACATCCTTCAGCTTGTCCTAACGCCGTCTGAGGAATGTGCCTCTCTCTCTCTCTCTCTCTCTCACTCCTTCTAATTTCCTTTCGTTAGGCAGAGAAAACAGACTGGTTGAAATTCAGAATTCCTGCCAGAGAAGAACACAAAACTGCAGCACAGCTTTCACCCTGCACACAGATGAGAGAGGAATAAGTGGGAGGTCACATTATTTGATCTGAGAGTTCTGAGAGAATAAGTGAGAGTGAATGGAAGAGACAGCATCTAAATGAGCTTTGTTCTTCCCGTATGGCTTTGATTGTGTATCTGGGAAACAGTAGTTTAGATGATCACATTGTTTGCACATAGTAAATTAATCTTCTGAGTCTTCTCCAAAAATAACATTAGAGCTGGCACTGGTCGGCAGCAGAACCTTCAGGCCCAAAATATAATAATACACACAGGAAACCTTCACGCTTCAGTGCAAATACATATGATGGCAGACAAAACTGAGGAGTGTCTATCAGATATAGACAAGACTAAATTTTTTGGTGGAATTATTTGCCAGGAATGGTGTAAAATGGAAGTTTGTTTGTGAAAATCTCAAGGTCTCTCTCTCTTTCTTGCTCTGTATATGTTACAGTTGATTTGCTGGCATCAGAAAGCAGATCAGATTCAGTTGAAGTAAACACCAGTGGAAGTCAATGACAGCTTGTAGAAGGCAGCGTGTGTTAAAGACATATGAAGTAACAGTTTTTACAAACTTTCCCCTCTTAACCCAGTCTGCTACTGCCAAAAATATACTTATGTTCCATTCTCCATACTTCAGTATTTTGGTTCATGTATTCAAAAGAAAACATTTTATGAAATTAAGTCTATACAATCTCCAGCATGCATGCATGTTTTTCTGGATATCTGGATTCAGTATATTGGATATTTACAATATAAAATCAGTGCCACCCCATTGTTTTTCTGAGCAGATTCAGTCAGTCTTACCACACCTCATACCACAGGAAAATCAGATAAAATAATCTGTAAAACCATCAAGATAATGGGGATTTAGGATTATTGGAAGGTGTGCTCTGCTTCAGTTAGTTTTGAGAAATGTTAGTGTACACTTCTATTCACTTTTGGAAGTTGCTTATTAACATTCATATTACTAGAATATTGGCTGTTTATTAGTACTTAGTTATAATGCACATATCAATGCCTTATTCTGCATGAACATATTTTAGATCCCTTAATCCTACCCTACAACAAATTAAGAGTTTATTGAGACAAAAGTCATAGTTAATAGTTAGTGTTAGTGAGAATTGGTCCCTAAACTAAAGTTACTAAACCAAAATTACTTATTGGAAAAAAAATATATAAATCAGTATAAAAAATGAGCACAAAATATATATTTTTTTCAATTAATAAGATGAGTAAATGATTCAGTGACTCACACTTAAAGACAGTCACTTATGTCGCCACCTACTGGTGTAACAATGTAACCTTCATAAATAGTCACTGAAAAATTCCCACCACAAATACAAAGACAGTCTGTTGGGAATAAACTCTATCAAGCGGAGTGACACAAACTGTGTAAAGTCCCAGTGCTGCTGGACTATTTATCAATTTTGGAACAATTTTTGGACAATTAAATTCAAGGACAGGGACTGTTGTATAACAGCAAATATGTCAACTCATTAAAGGAAACTACACTTCTCAAGTGACTTCATAAAGTTTTTAATCCAGAGCAAAGGAATCTGACGCTTATGTTCACCGTGAATGTAGAGGAGGTAAAAATTCATCACTGAACTCATCAAGTTTGCTCTTCTAAAGAAATGTTTTTCGAGGGCCTCTTACATGTGAACTCTTCATTACAGACCCTCTCATATATGAACCCTTCATCACGGACACTCTCTTTTACATTACCCCTTCATTACAGGTCCTCAGCTCTCATACACAAGCTCTTCATCATATCAGCAGATGCTAATGAGTTCTACAGAATCTGACACAGTCAGGGTCCAAGGTTTGAATCTGAATGAAATATAATATCTTTATGAAATAGCATTTCATAAGTATTTAATTAATTAAAAAATGTTTTATTATTATTTTTTTTAATAAGGAAGGTTAAACTGAGGGTTAATTTATAAAGACAAGTTTCTCTTTCTTTTCTTGTGTTCCTCTCTTTCTATTTTTCTTTTCTTTCTCAGCAAATACATTTAAAATCGGCTTTGCTTCATTAAGTCTGATTCATCTTTGTCTGACTACTAATTAAAAGCACCTGTTTGAAAAAAAAACAACACTCTAATCTGAACTGGAATGTTTACAAAAAACCAAGCAAACAAAAAACAATCTCTCTCTCTCTCTCTCCATGTGTGTGTGTGTGTGTGTGTGTGTATACGTGTATTTTGGCCTGGCCAAATGGTAATTACTTATAGAGTCACTCAAGGCCTCTCCAATTCAATTTCTCCATCTCCTCTTGGCCTGATGTGAAACTAAGATATGTGTATGTGTGTGAGTATATGTATCTGGTTTTCTTTTTATCCATCTGTCCTCCTTTGTCCTTTTCCTGCCATATTTTCACTGCCCCGCTATTCTTCCTTTCCCTTTTTCAATTGTCTCTGCATGCAGTGTGTCTTTTTTCTGTCCTATGTCACCCTCCATCTCTCTCACCTTCCTCTCAGTCTTTCTCTTGCCAGAAAGCTGATGACAGCTACAGCACCATACGGCTTTTCTTAAAATTTCCCATGTATTTTTAATAAAGAGGCTTATGCTTCTGTTTACAGTCAGATTGTGTTCCACACCTGCATGCTCGCACACACACTTGGGAAGGTGTAAAGCTGATAGGTTTAAAGGAGGAGAGATAGAGATCTCTGACTAATCTGAACCCTGTTGGCAAGAGGTTTAACCTGTAGATGAGAATCTCTCTCCACTCACTGCTCTGAGGCCTTGCATTTAGATCTGTTTCCCCAGCAGTGCGTTCATAAATGATTCAATTAAGCTCAGCTCTGATCTGATCCGAGATTAGTCTGAATGCTCCGAGATAAAACATTCTGAAACTCAATAAGAAAAAACAATGTATATCCCTTGATTCATCGCCGGATGTACAGATAGATGGAAGCAGAGATTGGACATTTGCATAAAAATGTATGGGATGTTTAATCAACCATCTGTACACACAGCAGGGTTGGGGAACATCCAGAACTGAATAACTGGCTGCCTTTCAATTCGTGACTTGGAATTTGATGTGAATTGACCTCAAACACAGGATATTAAATTACAACTGGAATCTGAATGACAGGATGCAATATTAACTGTAGTGCAATTAAAAATGGAGGTAATTTTAGATAATTTCATGTTTAAAATCATGCTGGAGTGCTCAAAATTGTGAATATGAATGGGAATATACTTCAGAGATATTTTACTCATAAGAATTTCTAGGGGTGCCAATAACTCGTCCAAAGAGTATTTGAGAAAAACATTAATTTCATAATGATATTAAAATCCCCCCATTTTAAATTCTTATTATCCAATGAAAGGATACATTTTTGTGAATTTTTTAAATAAAAAATCAAAAGGATTAACAATGCAGATGAATTTTCACAGCCTTTTTTGATCATATTTACCAAGGGTGCCAATATTTGTTGGCATGACTATATATATATATATATACACACATACACACTTGAATATATTTGACCTTTTAACTCTACTTCCTTAAAATGTAAATTTCCCTTCTGAATCCATTTTACTACCAATTCAAATTCAGGAACTGTGCAGGAATTTAAAATCCACTGTAAATGTAATTCTACAAGGTGCCCAAGCCTGACAAGTAGAGGAAGAAATCTTCGGATTCGTTAGTAGTCCATGAAAAATGCAGCTCATTTCTAATATGATAATTTCTTGCTCTCCCTGGGTTCTGGGTTCAGTAACGTTTAAACAGCTTTAGTGTTTAGCGTATCGGCAGAAAAAAAATCATCTGCCTTCAGGCATGCAAGTTAACAAAGCAAGCAGCTTCTCTCTCTTTCTGATGTCTAAATGGGCATAAGGAGATATTACACAGCACATTATCATCCTGGTTATGAATCAACATGAATTAAATAAATTTTGTTTTCGATAATGATGGTAGCCCTGTAGACTTACAATACGTGACCATTGCATAGACAGACTGAATGACGGAAAGAAGGAAGGATGGATGAATGGCTAAGTGTATAGCACAAAACATTTGGCCACAATTCAGTTCATAAAGGAAGAATCACCTTCGCCTCTTCATCCGTTTTCCTGCCAACGCAATTGAGCTCTGAGAAACTGGAGTCCGGACAGATCCATTCTGGCTCTAAGCTGCCGGCCACTGGCTTCCCTCCACATTTATAATGTGGACTAGTGGATCAAAGCGCTGAGAGTGTGTGTATGAGTGTATGTGTCTTGGTCAGAGGCCCCTAAGGGTCCTCGCTGAGCCTGAGGTGGCCAGTGCATGCCTGAGAAATGGGGGTGAGATTTCACGGAGCATGAGAGGCTTTAGACTGTTTGCTTTGCCACAGAGTTATTGCAAACATATGTGATACACACACACACACACACACACTCGTGCAAGATGCTGAAGGCATTTTAAAGCTCTGTGGCTGGACAGCGATATAATCGCTCTCCGTCCGGTCTCCTACGGACATAGATGAAGCATCCTAACGATATAAAAATGAGAAGAATTTGCTCACATCTTATTAGTTTATATCCAAGATTTATAAACGCCGATAAAAATCTTTCCCTTGCGATATTATGCCTTTAATAATATTATAAAATCAAATATTTTGACCCATCTATTTCAGTCCTCATCAAACACAAGGCCTAAGGTCATCGCTGCTATTTACTGCAGGAAAACAACATTAATCTGTCAGGGTTCACCCTGAGAGCACACACGGACAGACATTTGCGCATACAACTCTCATTCATCTCCAAAAATGCAGTCCAGCTCTGCCACAGCTTCTGTTTGTGTAGGGACTTTATGTGTTTGGATGGGCAAAACTCTGGGATCATGAACAGAAGAGCTGACAGAAAAAGAGAGAAATAGAGAGGGAGAAAGAGTCTGTCCAGCCTGTACGTGGGGGCTTACCGCTCTCAGCAAGTGCTGACCACTACAGCCAAAGAAAACTTGCCTTACCCTGCAAGATGTTTTCTTTAATGTTTATGAGCGCTCTCATTTGGCCACATCCATATCCCCGTTTCAGAGGTTTCTACAGGAACAAAGATGTTATCTGTCTCAGTGACCACTAGTAAAACAGAAATCAGGATGCAGACTTTATGACACCATTGTTACTTTAGCAGAAAGCAAACAGCTGTTAGAGCTCTGGGTCACGCTGGCTTCACGGTGAAGGGTCTAGACTGCTAACTAAAGGTTGGAGGCTCTGTTTCAAGTAGGGCTGAGCCAGCAGCCAGAGGGCTGGGGTTAGGTTTTGGTTTAGTGTTATGAATTACCATTAGCCCTTGTAAATGCTGGATGTTTTAAAGTGTTCATGCATAATGAGTATATGCGTATGGCTTTATTCCAAAACCCAGCAAGCTGTTTGCATATGCAACGCTTTAAGGCATCATGGGATCGCTTTAGACATAAAGCCTGGTGCAAAAGTTAGGCAGGCTTCTGAGATAACTCCATTAGACAAAATTATGCATTTTATAATAAAGCATTGCCATTAAAAAGATCCATCCAAAATGGCAAAGAAATGTCATAGCACTTGGAATTCTTTCAATACTGGAAAGTATCTATAAAATAGTTTGGTCTAATTAAAAATGACTAGTTCACACAATATATATGTGTATAGTTATACATAATTATAATTAATTATAAGTATAATATATGTATATGTATAATGTTTTTCTTTTTTTTCACAGTTCACTAGCTTAACAACATGCAAAACTCTACTAAAAGTGTCAGGAGTGCTATCTGCATGACGTATAGTTGCTGTTTATGTAGTGTGCTCCAAACACTGTAGGTCACTTATGAGGTTTCATTTCAGTTAGTATGCAGCCCTAGAATGCAGATATAGACAGCAAGGCAACACAAGATTTTGGAACAGAGCCAGTGTGTGGGAGTGTGAGTGGGCCACTACATAGGAAGTCCAGTTTGCTGACTAGCAAAGAAATTGTGGCCTAAAAATAAACCAACACAAACAATAAAGTCAGCACAAACATTCAGAAAGATTTGTGAACAAGCAGGAGTATGAAGTACTTGAATAATTGTACTTCATTACTACTCCATTTATATTTTGGAGAATGTACTTGACTCAAGCAGTTCTCTGATTAATTACATTTCCAAGGCAAATGTGATAACATTTCTTTACAATTTCCCAAATCTCTAAAGTAGAAAGTACATTCCTTGAAGGTCATCATGACTTAAATCTCTTTTGTCCATTTTACTGAACTAACAAACTAATCAAAAAACACTCCCACCTGAAATTATAGACAATGACATTCAATTAACTGTAATTTCTATTTGGAAAGAACTACACTCATTTGTCCTTTTGAAGAGACATCTCATAAGTTAAGAAAGACATTTTAACAGACACTGCTAAAGATGAATGGACTTGACACAAGTGTGAATGCAGCTGATGATCGGTCTTTATCCAAATTGCATTCAAATGTCAAGTAACTATAAAATCAGCTGCTGATTTAAAGTTTAACAGGAGTTTTCAGGACAGAGGTTTCAGTTTGCACATCTGGCATCTCTTAGAACCTTGCTTTTTATTCTTATATTGTGATTAAATGAGGTACTTCAATGAGAAAACCTCCATCTCTTGATTTAACCAGTCAATTCCAAGAACTACACTCCCACTCAAAACGTCTGGGGTTCGTACTTTTTTCTCTCTCAATGTTTTTAAAAGTCTGTTATGTTCACAGAGGCTGCATTTATTTGGTCAAAAATACAGCAAAAACTGTAATACTATGAAATAGTATTACAATTTTAAAAGACGGCTTTCTATTTTAATTTATTTTAAAATGCTAATAATTTCTATGATGGCAGAGCTGAATTTTCAGCTGACATTATTTCAGTCTTCAGCAACACATGATCCTTCAGAAAACAGCCTAATATTTTATGTTTATTTGGTGCTTTATTTTTTTTAAGTTATATTTTTTGGCTTTTATAACTTTGTGGGGACATGGCAGAAAAGCAGAGGGAAGAGAGAGAGGAGCGGGATCGGCAAAGGACCTCGAGTCGGGAATCGAATTCAGGGTCGCAAGAGGCCATCTGCGCTGACAAGAAATATTTATTATGATTATCAATTTGCTTAATTTTGCTTAATTTTGTGGCAATCATGATACATTTTCTTCAGGATGCTTGGATGAATAGAACATTCAGGTGAAAACAATTTATTTGAAATCAAACTCTTCTGTAAAATCATAAATGTCTCCAATGTCACTTTTGCATTAATTGAATGCATCCTTGCTAAATAAAGAAATTAACATCTTACCGACCCTAAACTTATGAGCATTAGTGTACATTTGTAATTGTATTTATTCTGCTAAATCGAATTCAACATTTCAGGAAAAAGAAATAAATAAAATAAAAAACCTTTTCCTGGCCTTAAATATTTGAACAGTAGTGTATATATACAGTGGATGTATATTTTAGGTTTGTTTTATTTTTAAACTAAAAAATTTAATAATTTAACAATAAGATGGTTATATTCTATTTGTAAAGCATAATAATTTATGAATACAGTTCTGTTATGTTTTGTTCTATTGTGGAGTCAGACCAAGTATCAATAATGTGATTGTTTAGTCTATGTTGCCCATGTTATTCTATGGGTCTGTGCTAATATCTGTTAGATCCTTACACAAAAGGAGGTGAAATATTTTTTATTTATAAAATATTGCTTGGTTATTTTTAGAGTTCAATAGAAGGATATCAGTCATTACTATTGTGTGTGGAGATCTTTTTGAATGTTATCCTGTTTATTCAACTTTTACTTTATCCTGCTTGGTGTGTGCACGTTCTTACTCTGACCTTAAGATCAGTAGAGGAAACCTTTCATCTCACATCTCACAAAGATCCTGGAGATCACGTGTCAGACATTTGGTGACAAGTAAAAATTCTCTGGATTTTTCTTTACGGTCCTCCAGCACATCAATGAGAGAAAATCACTGTTATCCTTTAGATTTCATAGTCTCCACACACACTGCAGTCCAAATATGCACAGGACAATTCAAAAAGGCATAAAACACTCTTACTCTTACTGAGATGAAATGATTATTTTCCCACTGAGAGGATTTTTGGTCCGTTGTGTGTAAGGTGATTCCCTAATGCATAGCCAGTGGTGTGTGTATGTGGGTATAATTCCTGACAGGAAATTGTTCTCTGTGGAAATGAAACCACTCTATCGCTGCTCTCAGTGAGGAATGTGAGGCTTATGGAAGACTTCCTCCCCAGTCTTTCCCACTTTGCACCCATCATGGGCATGTGCTAAAGGATGTGTGTGTGTTTGTGAGGAAACTGTCCTCATCAGATTAGCAGTGACACATTGGACATCCTCATTGTCCATGGTGTGTGTATATGAGTGTCTGTGTATACATTTACATGTGCACGCTGTCATCAGCAATATTTTAATGTATACCAGCTGTGTGTGTGTGTGTGTGTGTGTGTGTGTGTGTGTGTTTGTGTGACCTTCTGGTCGATTTAGTGTTGTGATAACACCCTGTGGAGTGCAGTGAAGTTTATGGCCAAGTTGAAGAAAAACACTTCTATATTACAGCCTCTGAAGATTGACAGGTGATATGATATGCCTGTGTGTGTTTTAATATAATTGTTCAAAGAAGTGAAACTGTGGGGTTTTTTAAACATGAGTTTGCATTGGCCAGTTGAAATGACTCCCCTGAGAGCGCTATATCCTATGTGACTGAAATCTACTCATCTGTGGTGTGGTGAGGAGAGAAAGGTCTTAATTTAATGGTCTTATTTCTGAAGAGGGAGCCATTTAATGAAATGACTCATTCTTAAACATTTGTATATGTTGGTTTATCTGCTTTATTTATAGGGATTTGATGAGATGTCTATATGGTGAGCTAAACATGCTTCAGTGAAAGCAAAGATTTTACCTTTACATTTAATTCGTTTCGTTTACTGATTCATAAAGCACATTTAAAAACAACAGATGCTGAAACCAAAGTGCCGTAGAGGAAAAAAATAATTAATTACATCCGTCAAAAAAATCTTAAATTAAAAATGTATTTCAATTTCCACACAAATATTCTGCAGCAGAATATTAGAATGATTTCTGAAGGATCGTGTGACAATGAAGACCACAGGAATAACTTACATTTTAAAATAAATAAAAATAGAAAATATTATTTCACAATATTACTGTTGTACTGCATTTTGGATAAAGTAAATGCAGCAATGGTGAGAATACGAGAATTCTTTCAAAGGCATTACAATTATATACACATAAACATATATATGAAGAGTTAGGTTCCAAAACGCTATAAATCCATTTTGATTAATTTGAGAAGAATTTTTTTTTCTTTACCAAGAAAGTGGCAAGATGAAAACCACTATTTTTCTATTTCAAACTTTCACATAGCATAATATAACTTAAGGTTATATTGACATAAAAAAATTCTAATCCAGTTTTGATTTTCAAAGATTTGTTATAAAACTGTATTATTTTTTCTCCAAAATGCAATAAATCCATTGAATCAATATGAAAGTAATTTTTCATATTGAAACTGATGAAAATACTTAACATAGTAAGTTGATCCACATGACAACCTCTAAACTTGGTCAATACTAATCTTACAGTATAGACAGGCACTGGACTAAAATACATTCATCAGTCATCGCTTCCAAAATGAATTCATCGGGTCATCTTGTTAATGCTATAGATTAATTACAGCAATAAAATAAAATTTCATCATGAACAAGAACATGAACAACAATATCCCATTAAACCACAGATATTTCAAAATGACATTTCCCTTACATTCAATTTCCAAAAGTGCATTCATCTTTGCCATGTTACTGTACATTCATTTAGTTGACTTGTGCTATTTTTATTGTCATGATCTGTTTTGGTTAAGTTTTCTGTGATTCCCTTTCTCCTGCCTTGTTTGTTTCTATAGTTTTTGATTAATTTGCTCATTAGTCATTATTCGTTAACTCTTTCCACCTGTTTTCCTCTCGTCAGCTGCCTTATTTAAAGTCTTCTTCCTGTTTGGTATTCTGTATTTTCTTGTTGATGTTTATTCAATGCTGTGATGCGGATTGATTTACCTGTCTCCTGGATATTCTAATTAAAATACCTCTTTGTTTATCTGGTACGTTTGTAACTCACCAGCCCATAACTGAAGAACGGACCTAGTTAGTTTTTTTTTCTTTGTGCTGCACCGAATAATGGACTATACTTCTCTATTTGCCCGGCTGATGAGGACATCTCCAGCCCCACTCCCATCCTGAACCGAGCTCTTGCCAAAGCCCACCACAGATGGAGAGCCTGAGCCTGCCACAACACGTGAGCCAGCGCACATCACCGCTACTGAGCCTATCGCTGCCCAGGAGCCTGAGCCTCTCGGATTGTCTGACCAAGTGCATGAGCCAGCAACATCGTCCATTCCCGAGGGAGTTTTGGTGGAGATTGAGGGCTTAGAGGGAAGCCCCGCCCACACTCCCAAAGCTGAGGGTGAGCTGCAGCCAGTTTCTGGGAAGTACTATGAGGAACTTATGGACCTTTTCCAGATGGATTTAATAGTCTGGTTTGGGGAGGCATTACCCAGTTCTCCTGTGTCTCTGCTGGTTCTGCCCAGCCCTAAATCTCCTACGTTCCCTCTCCCGTCTCCTCTTAAACCAGCCACTTCTTCAGCCCTGTCTCTGCTGGTGCCTGTCAGTCCCTTAGCTCACCTTCACTCAGCGCCATCTGGGCACTCTGATCCGCCTTGGGACTTCCAGTCTACAGCTCCGCCTTGGTGTGAGGATCCCCTGTCTCCGCGCCCAGCCTCTAAACCCTGGACTCCACCTCGGTCCTTCGGCCCATCGGCTCTGCTTTGGTTCTTAGTTCCCTCGTTTCCACTGTGGCCCATCATCCCACCAGCTCCATCAGGCTTCCTTGTCCCTCTGGCTGCTCCTTGGTCAGTTGTCGACCATCAGCTGCCGCGGTTACTCCACTCCTCTGGCTTCGCATAGTTAGTCCATCCCTCCGGATCTGTCAGGCTCCTCCTTCCCTTCGGCTCTGCCTCCATCCTCAGTTGCTCCGGCTCCACTATGGCCTTCCAGAGCCTTGGCCACCTGAGCCTTCAACTTCGCCTTGGCCCTCCGTATCCTCTGTGTCATCCTGGCTCTCCGTCTGCCCGGCTCCATCCTGGGCTCCTCATCCATCAGCTCATTTCTGTCAGTCAGCCCCCTGGTGTTGTCGCCCCTTCTCCACCATGGCTCCTCCCGCTGTTGACTCCATCCTGGCTGGCCTCTGATGTTCCATCTGGCTCCTCGTGCTCCATGCTCTTCCCTGGCTCCCCCCTCCATCCACTCTGCACTGACACTATGGACCATGCTTCTTATCCATTGCTGCCCCATGCCCACCTCCTGAACCCCCACCTTCCCTCCTCTGGACTTTTTTGTCGGCACGAGGACATGCCGTTCCTAGGATGATGAAAAACTAGGATGCCATGTGTATTCAATGTGCCGCCATTACTGTCTAGAGTGTGTGAAATGGTGTGCTGTGATTGGTTGTTACCGTTTAGAGTGTGTCTGTGTGTGTGTGTGTGTGTGTGTGTGTGTGTGTGTGTGTGTGTGTGAAATGGTGCGCTGTGATTGAGCGGATATATCACACTCTGCAAAAAAGAAAGACTGGCTTTTGGCATGGTTTGGAAAAAAAAACAAACCAAACAAAATGTAAAATGTAATTTGTAATTTTACATTTTGCATAAAATTAAAAATGTACTTTTCAATACCAACCAGATACAGTACAAATTTGGTCAGGAAGCTGTTAAAAAAAATTTTTTATAGCATTTTTTTTAACCAACATCTCACACACACACACACACATTTCACCATTCCACAGAAAGCAAAAGAGAAATATGAAGTGTGTTAGAGTAACAGACCTCCAGAAATTCACCGTGTTTACTAAGTAATCCAAACATTTATTTTGTGAAATATGGGTATTTCTCATAAGGATAAAGTAGTATAGGTATTTCACAACAGGAACCTTTGGATCATTGTTTCGATTTAGACAAATTCATGTTACTCTGAATAATTAGCATACCGTTGCTGAGGCTGAGACTGCTAATGTGCATTATTTGTGTTTATTCTTTTGTTTAATTTTGAACAAAGCCCATAATGACTAAAGACAATACTAAACCAAAGAGAGAGAGAGAGAGAGTGAGAGAAAGAGAAAGAGTAATTCAGATTCCTTTCCTCTGTATTCATGCTGTGGTTTCTAAATCAAATCCAGCAAGTTCATCTGTTCTGCTGCGAGTGTGTGTGTTTGCTGACTGATTGAACTGGGGCACTCTAGAAGTAACACACTGTATCATTACTGTATTACTTTTTATTTAATAATCACAGACCATTATTACATGAATGGATTATTGATTAACTATTGGATTTCTATCATCTCATGAAGTTTTATGTTTAATTATAATGAATTACAAATATGGATACTGTCTGCTGCAAATGAATCTCAATGTGTGTGTGTGTGTGTGTGTGTATGTTCTCATTAGGACTGTTGGAAAAGAGCAGCTGTCCACATTACGCCTCAGTTCCAGCCTATTTCACACAGCTGTGGTAACAACACAGAGAAAGAGAGAATGTTACATTCCACCCGTGTCAGTCGGACTACATAAAGAAATATCACAGCTCTCTGCGTGCATGTGTGTGAATGTACACACACAAGCATCGGCTCCTCCACAAACACAGCCTGTCTGCGAGATGTGACATGTCTTATAATCGCCCACGTGGCATCCCGATAGAGAGCGAGCAACATGCAACCACACACTCTCTCATCCTCTCAAACACAAATCTGACTGCAAACATACAAACACTTATTCAGAAGACTCATAATAACATGTCTGTTATAGATTGAATAAACATAATTTTAAATCAGCCCACGAGTCTGAGCCAGGCCAAAGTCCTTTAGAAAGATTTAGTCTAAATGTCATAGTAAATAGATGACCTATTTAAATACAGTCAGACTGATTTTTACAATGGACTGTGCATCTTGATTTTCAATGCTTCTATTATAATCTATTTATCTGTCTTTCCATTCATCCATCTCTCAATCTAACAAAGTATTTAAGATTTTATCCACATTTTTATACTCCGTTATAGTAATTATATAAGTAAGAGTTTGCATCTTTAAAATCTATAAACCTCTGTGTATTAGTATACACATTATGAAAACCTTCCTAACTGTGATGTTTATACATGGGAAATATGCACATTGTAAATATTTACGAGTTATGCCGGACATCTTGATGTCTAATTTTATTCGTTCTCTCTTTCTCTCACACACGGATAATTTACAGTTGGGAACTGTTTACATGTATACTTTGTAAATTATGTTTGTGTGATTGCTGATAGAGAAGTACTGTAACACATTTGAAAAAATTAGTTAGGATAAACTTTCTTTTTTAAAATTCTGGGTTTGTGATTATCTATAAATCTAGGTGTTTTAGGATGCTTTTAAAATAGTTTAGAAAAATAGTAACAGGGTTAAAATTTTAAATCAAATGGAAGAAATGCAAAATTAAATGCCCTGCTTAAAGATTTGTGATGTGTTGAATTAAAAATTATTTGAGATAAATTTGGTGTGTTACAATCTGGTGTTAAGGTGAATTTCTACAAATGTGTATTTAGGAGTGTTTCCTAAAATCATCTGGTAACACATTTGGTAATGATTGTGATTCAGAGTTTACTCTCTAAATCCACTTTGGTTTGGCTGGTGTGAAACCTCCTTTTTTGCATCCATGTGTGGATTAAATCTTCAATCTCTCGTCAACATAAAAATGTCACTCTCAAAGTGATCCCATATGGACCCTAGATTTATTTTGCATATAAAAGCAGTCCCACTCAAACGTCTATAGCTCAATAAATAAATAGCTGAAATTCTGAACATGAATAAAGTGTTAAAATCCAAAATCATTCCATCTCACAAACACAGAGGATCACATTATTGAAAGTTACAAAATCGCTAACAATTCACT
Source organism: Carassius auratus (assembly GCF_003368295.1). NCBI lineage: Eukaryota > Metazoa > Chordata > Actinopteri > Cypriniformes > Cyprinidae > Carassius > Carassius auratus. Next base: position 13,354,203 of record NC_039247.1, on the reverse strand, counting down.
ATGTGAAAACAATATGGAAAAGTCTTTCTTCTGTGGAACAAAGTATATGTTGAGAATTTATTTTTTGTCCATACAATGGAAGACAGGAAAGCTGTTTGGTTAGAAACCTCTGAATATCTTATTTTGTGTTCTGCACATGAAAGAAAGTCACATAGTTTTAGAATGAGGGTGCAAAGTGACAGAAGTGTAAAATTGTGAGATGTGTGTATAATTATGAAATTACATATCTCACTATTTATTATACATTTTTATTATATAGTGAGTACATCCCACCTCTTTCTTTGACCAATAAATGATCAACTTGCAGACAGTCGTTTACTGATATTTGAGTTGGCTTAGTTCAGCTTTAAGCTGGTTCAAATCAAAGTTAACAAAAATATGCAATACTTGTGATACTTTGTGGTTTGCGGTATACGTTTGCGTCAGTGTATATGTTCTGTGTTCAGTAGCGTGTTTGATTGTAAGTGTTGCTAACCACCAAAAGGAGTATTTATTTTATTACTCTCATCACTGTCGTGATCCGGATCCCAGTGAGTTTGTTCTGGAGCTACACACGGGCACGCACACAAAATGAACAAAGTTGATTGAACGTTCAGAAGTTTAAAGGTTGAGTGAGAAAAAGATTCCTTGTAGCTTTTTGTCCAGCAGAATCTTGAACCCATTTCGAAAATGTCGTTGTTGTAGAATGTAAGGGATTGCTGTCTCCCAGCCAATCATCTCGCTAAAGAACCACAGAAAAGCTGGGAGAGTCAGTTCGGCATCGAATTCAGCCATGCCTGCATGGATACCCTGAACATCTGGCCAGCAGAGAGGCCCCTGTGATTACACCGCTTGCGATACACACCACAGACAAACTCACTCTGAGCTTTACAGAGAAAGTATGGAGAGAAAACGAGAGGAGGACAGAGAGAAGCAAGAATTATCAGGCCAAAGGGAGGAGTGAACGACAGCTGTAGTGTGCTGCTGATCACCCAGCTCATGTGTTTGGCCGCAGCTCGCTTTCAGCTCTCCTGAGGAATGCTGGGAGATCTTAGGCTCTTTGGAAGCCTTCCAGACGTTCAGACTGCTCAAATGGAACGCTGTAAACCTTGCACAGTAAGCATCCTGAAACATGTTCCCCGCGAGGTGGGATTCAGCGGGGAGAGAATAGAGGGGAACCCCCATGGACATCAAACAGAAAGACCACTGGGGTGAAAAGAGATGGTCTGCTCTTTTCATTCAATGCTGTGAAATATACTCGAGCATGCCGCATGATGTTGTGTGATAAAGAAAAGTCTGATTTGCTGTATTAAATAATCAAAACAAGTTTGCACTACTAGATTTAGTGTGAACGTCGGGCGCTTGTTTGGAAAGTGTTTCCTGTGGTGTGCACTTTGATGAATGTTGGGTCTGATTATTCATCATCAAAAAGTCATTGCTCACATCCTCTCCAAAAAAAAGAAAAAAAAAAAAAAGAAGAAGAAAAAAAAAGGATTTATGGTTTTTCATTACTTCAAACATCACACCATACATCACTGTTAAACAAAAAAAATGGGCTTGAAAAATTGATCTTGAATCAAAATAGTTTTCCAAATGGTCCTTTTTTTGGATTCTATCTTGGCTGAAAACTTATATCAGAGGAGGAAGTTTCTCTACTTTTCTAGCAGGCATCCAAGTTAAAGTCTGTTGATCACATAAATCATTTTCTTTGATTGAGAAATCCACTACTAAACATTTTGCAGTAACATTCACAAAGTATGCAAAGTATAAAGTCAAGGCGATGAAAGCAAAAAGTGATAACGACTCGTTTTTGGTCATTTAATGAATTATTTGTCTCTTTTTCTCCTTTCAACTAGTTTGAATCAACAAATTAACCTTAAGCGAGTCCCAAAAAGGCGTATGTGGTTTAATGATTTTGTGTGTGAACTTGTAAATGCTACTGACAGCCATATGCTTCATTTCACTACTTGTTTACAATCGTCACTGTGGGAACGTGTATGCATGACATAAGGCTTAAACCCAGGTGCACCTTCACCATGGAAACTGCTGGAAGCACAACTGGTTAACACATCCACGCTTGCTAGTATTTCTGTGTTTGTCAAGACACCTGGAGAAAAGACACGAGACAGTTGCTCCACTGTGCAATACATTTTTTTATTTCATTAGACAGAAGCCAAAATATTGCTTGTTACATGTTTCAGAATGGAAGTTTCTTTTCAAACTGTTTGACATAAATCATCTATGGAAAAATTTAAAAACAAAGCAAATTGATTCCAGCAAAAACAAAGTGCATGCTGAATTTTAACATCTCTCCTGTTTTGAAGGAACTGAAATGGAAACAATTTGGAATTATTATTGTTAAATAGTTAAAGCAAATCGAATAATATGCATATGATTAGACTAATTTTAAAAGAACATTTTACAAATTAAAAATGGTTAGATTACTATTTCAGTGAAAAAGAAAAAGCAGTTTGTTACAAAGTTACTAAATAAAAGAAGCCAACTACTCTAAAAATGTTAAAACACACACACACACACACACACACTGTATATATACTACCGATCAAAAGTTTGGGGTCAATAAGATTCGTTAATTGTAACTAAATCTCTTATGTTCTCCAAGGCTGGCTTTATTTAATAAAAATACTTCAAATAACTGATTTATATTTGAATATAAAATGTTATTTTTTCCTGTGATGATAAACTGAATTTCAGCCGTCATTCCACCAATCTTCAGTGCCAGGTGATTCTCCTGAAAAGTCCCCAAAAAACAATTCCTATTATTATTATTATTATTATTATTATTATTATTTTCTTCTTAATATTTTTGGCAGAAACTATGATACATTGATTGATTTTACTGCTACTTTGATACATGTAATGCATCCTTGCTAAAAAATAAAAAATAATGAAACCATACTGACTGCTAATTTTTTAACAGTAGTATATAATATTTATAATATTAATAAATAAACCATATAATTTGAAATAATAAAAAAAAAAAAAATGGTAACCAAATGATTCCTTAAATCTTTTATTATTATTATTATTATTATTATTATTTGTATTCTCTAAAACTTTCACTCCCCAATTCTTCATATAGGAGAGAGTGGACATTTTGCATGTTAAAGCATGTTAAATAACATAAATGAATAACATAACCAGTGCATTTATGTGTGTCTGTGCATGCACTTGGACATGAATTGAGAAGTGAACTGAGCTGGACGATGACATCACTGAATCAACGATGAGCTGCCTTTAACTGAAAAATCTACAGTTACTATTGTCCTCTTTTTAGAGCTGCTTTTTGCATTACTGTCACTATTTTCCTGTTTAACACTGTAAAGCTGCTTTGACACAGTCTGTATTGTATAAAGCGCTATATAAATAAAGGTGACCTGACATAAATATCTTCTCTTTAGTCCATTATCAAAAACAACACCAGACAAAAGTCCTCTGAAATCCACTGTGAGAAAATCACCATAACCTTCTAGAGCAGATGAACTAATGTAGCACTCCAGCATCACTAGATCATCTCGAGATTTGGAGACTGTACACACAAAACCATCACATGGGCCCCATTACCATTCATATTCAGCGCCTTTAGAACTGCACGGTTGTTTGTCTTTATAGATTTCCAGGGCTAAATCTATTCCATCTTTGCTTTTCTCGTGAAAAATTTGTCGCTTTTGATGTCATCAATCAAGAATTCTGCCTCTGACCCTCTTCAAAGGTCATTTGATATTTACAATGAAATACTTCCTGTCTAATAGCCCGCATCATTAAAAAAAGACTCACCCTGATGGCACACGCAAGGGCAAAGTTGGCGTCTTAATTACAGTCATCAAATCTTGCTTTTTAAAACAGAATATGTGGGCTCACTTTCCCTGTGAACTCTGCTTTTAAACAGTAAAGATGAGCACTACCTGTAGCAGAAGGGAAATCACAGCTGGAAAACGTCACCTTTGGCCTAACGAGGAGAGAAGAAGACAGTCACATGCATGCAAGGGGAGAAAGTGACTCATGCGGATGAGAGACCAGCAGAGAAAAGAGAAGGAAAGAGTCAGTTTTCACAAGGCAAAGGGAGGCTGTGGTGAGTTTAGGCCTGGTTTTGGAAACACTATAAAGACAAAGAGCCGTGCAACCCTAAAAATGCCTGTCTGTGACACGCACACTAAAGATTTTACATACACTCATGCATTTAGCAGATGCTGAAACTTTGTGGCCTGTGCGAGTCTGGAAGTGCAAGCATCTAAAGACTGATAGAGGTCACAAGGGTGAGTGTTTGTTGCTGATCTGAAGCAATTTTCTCACATTTTTAAAACCTTGAAGAGACATAATCTTGACCGAAACCTCAGGATTCTGGTATGTGTTAAATAGCTGAACTCTGACTTGTTTTGTCTTATGAGGCCAAGGAAGTCTGGAAGTTAGTGTCCATTGGCAAAACAAATGACTTTGTAAGGGCCCTGTCAAATACCGCCAACAGTCTGGAATTGGGAGAGTTCAGCTGGAATAGCTACAGTGTAATCGTTTTTCATTTCATAACAAATATAAAATCACTGAACTGTTAAGCAATGAGCAGGAACAGACAGAATCTCCAGACGGCTTTGGCTTCATGTTTTCTGTATAGATTTTGAGGAAGAAATGGTGGAACTCTGTGGAACAGATTTAAATATGGTGAAATGTCTTGTAACACATACTGTAGGTTCAACTTGAATATTGTTTAGTGTTAATTCATTCTCATTTATTTCTAAATGAAATGTTAATACTTGAAATGTTAAAAATGTATTTGTAGGAATGAACATTTATTGCATTTATTAATCTAGGTTATTGTTCATTGGTATTTTAAGATAATGCATAAGACCTATATGAATGTGGGTTCCCTATCTGTCGGTCACTACGAGTTATGTCGACCGACAAATGGGGTCTCACTTGGGAGGCCAATCATCTCTGATTTTAAGAGAAAACGCCAATGAAATTGGCAAGTGGATTAACACACCTGAGCCACTCCCCGTGCCAGCGGGTATAAATAGGGCGACAGGTGCATCCACTCATTAGATTTTTGCTTCGGAGCCGAGTGGTTGTATGAAAGCCGTTATACTCCACAAAGCCATTCATCTGCTGTGTCGGGAAGCTGTTCTGGTTGGCGGTACGGCGCAAACAGCGGTGTCCCTTTCAGCGATTCCCCTGGGCGCTTCAACTAAGAGAGCAGATTTCCTAAAAGAGCAAATCGCGGACGATTCGCGTCTTTTTCAAGACGCCGTTTTCGTCCGCGTCCTTCTGGATGCGGTCGTTTCCTGTTCTCTGACAATGGCCACGTTCGCTCTCTTCCGTGTCTGGGCATTCAGCACGCTGAAGGCGCGTTCGTGGATGGTTCATGCACGCACTGCGTGTGTGACCATGGCAACGCTGTGATCGCGTCTCCCCTTTCTTAAAGGGAAGGGAGCAGACCCCTCTGTCACTACCCGTTCTGGTTTCTCTGTCTCGAGCAGAGGACCGCCGGCTAGTGCTCTGGGAGATTTGAAGGTGACCGTGAGAGCTTCTCCGCCGGGCCACGCCCCACGGACCTCTTACCCCTTCCGCAGTGTTTGTCCTGTGCAGCTGCTGGGTGATTTTGCTGGGCTGTCTTATGGCAGTCCCAGCGGGTCATTCAGTTTGCCGCCGGAGATCAGATGTCGATTGCAGCATCGGGGGATGGGTTATCGACCTCTGTGGATGAAGATTCGGCGGGGCTGCCCCCCTCGGGTGTTGTCGCCACTGCCGAATTGGACCCAGAGTCGACAGCCGTGCTTGCCCGGGCAGCTGTGAGCATCAGGATGGAGGTGAATGCACCGCCAGCCCTGAGTGCTCATGGCTGTTTGATTGGTTCTCGGTGTGGAGCGCGACTCACAACCGCGTTTTACTCTGGTTCCTTTCTTCCCGGATGTGCATGGGGAAGTGATGTAGTCGTGGATGGCCCCTTTTACGGCCGGAAGCAGCTCATTTCGTTCCTCCGTCCTCACTACCCTCGATGGCGAGGCAGCTAGGGGTGTGTTGACATTCCCCAGCAGGAGAGTGCGATTGCGGTGCACTTGTGTCCGCAAAACGCCGCCACTGGGAGGGATAGTCCGCGCCCCTCACCCAAGGCCTGTAAGCTGTCGGCCGCGCTCGCTACCAAGGCTTACAGTGCTGCGGGCCAAGCTGTCTCTGCTTTGCATGCCATGGCTATCCTGCAAACCCAACAAGCCAAGGCTTTAACAAATGCATGAGGGTAGGACCAACCCGAGGTTGATGCAGGAGCTGCGCATGGCGACTGACCTCCCCCTTCTGGGTGACGGAAGTCATAACGCAGTCCCTCGGGTAAGCGATGTCCACTCTGGTGGTCCAGTAGTGCCGTTTCAGGTTCAGCCTGGTCTGTATGAGAGACATTGACAAAGTGCATTTTCTCAATGCTCCCATGTCCCAGGCTGTCCTGTGTGGCGACGCTGTCAGGGGCTGTGCCCAGTAGTTCCTGACAGAACAACAGCAGACTGAGGCCATACAGCACATCTTGCCACGACGTGATCCTCTGGTTGCCACCATTCCGTCGCAGGCAGTGCCTCAGCCTGCTCGTCGCCGAGGGCGCCCCCCTGCGTCCTCCACACCAGCTCCGCCCCGTGCTGAGAGTTCTTCGAGGCCGGCGCGTCGAGCCCCGCGCAGGAGAGCGGCGCCCCCCGTGTCACTCCCGGCTGCAAAGTCCTCGAGGAAGTCGACTAAGCGGCCCTGACACGGGCAACTCGGAGATGCGGAGAACTGCTCTTCAGGAGATGGCGGAGAGAGCGCCACTCCCTCCCCCGGAGGAGGGCCGGGTGGAGAATCTTCTGGTTCTGTTCCGCCGCTGGTCGAACGGCCAGTGGCACCCACATTTTCATTGGAAGAGCAATTTCTCCTTCCTCCGAGTTGCAAGGCTTGTGGGCTGACAATGAGCGACGCACAGCTTCCTCATTCTCACCCACGACGCCCCCTTTCGCCAGCGGCCAAGAGGTCGCGGTTCGGAGACGCAACGCCTCTCCACGCGTCTCTGGCCAGTTCCTCCTGGAACACGGGGAGTGTGGTTGCGATGACCCAGGACGCAGTGCCTTCTGGGCCTTCCGGCACGACTCCCCATCGCTGCACCACTGCGGGTATGTCGACTGTCCCTTTGGTGCCACTTGTACGGTATCTGGGAGCGTGGCTTGCGCTGCCCAACCCGTCACGCTGGCTCATCCGGACGGTTCGACTCGGCTATGCAATTCAGTTCGCCCGGCGACCCCCCAAGTTCAATGGCATGCTCGAGACTTCGGTGGCAGTCCAGGACGCCCCTGTCTTGCGCGAGGAGATTGCTGTCCTCCTGGCGAAGGATGCAATCGAGCCGGTCCCTCCAGCCGAGATGAGGACGGGGCTTTACTGCCCTTACTTCATCGTGCCCAAGAAAAGCGGTGGCCTTCGACCTATCCTGGTTCTGCGAGTCTTGAATCGGGCCCTACACAAGCTCCCGTTCAGGATGTTGACGCAGAAACGCGTTATCAAATGCGTCCAGCCCCAGGATTGGTTTGCAGCGATCGACCTGAAAGACGCGTATTTTCATGTCTCTATCCTCCCTCGTCACAGACCGTTCCTGCGCTTTGCTTCCGAGGGTCAGGCATGGCAGTACAAGGTCCTCCCCTTCGGGCTCTCCCTGTCCCCCCGTGTCTTCATGAAGGTCGCGGAGGGCGCCCTTGCCCCACTTTGGGAAGTGGGCATCAGGATCCTCAACTATCTCGACGACTGGCTCATTATGGCCCGGTCCCGAGAAGAGTTGTGCGATCACAGGGACTTCGTGCTTCGGCACCTCAGTCAGTTGGGGCTTCAGGTCAACCGGGAGAAGAGCAAGCTCTCCCCTGTGCAGAGAATCTCTTATCTCGGTATGGAGTTAGACTCGGTGAGTATGATGGCACGTCTCACCAGCGAGCGTGCCCACTCAGTGCTGAACTGCCTGAGTTCCTTCAGAGGCAGGACAGTGGTACCGCTGAAACACTTTCAGAGGCTCCTGGGGCATATGGCATCCGCAGCCGCAGTCACGCCACTCGGGTTGCTTCATATGAGACCACTTCAGCACTAGTTACACTCCCGAGTCCCGAGATGGGCATGGCGCCGCGGTACACATCGTGTCACCATCACACTGATGTGTCGCCGCCTATTCAGTCCTTGGTCGGACCTTGCTTTTCTACGGGCCGGCGTGCCCTTAGAACAAGTGTCCTGGCACGTTGTTGTCACAACAGATGCCTCCAACTCGGGCTGGGGCGCGACATGCAACGGGCAGGCAGCTTCAGGGTCCTGGACAGGACCTCGACTGCTGTGGCACATCAACTGCCTGGAGTTGCTGGCAGTGCATCTAGCTTTGCGACGGTTTCGTCCGCTAGTGCTGGACAAGCACGTGTTGGTCCGCACGGACAACACTGCGGCTGTTTCGTACATCAACCGACAGGGCGGTTTACGATCACGTCGCATGTCTCAACTCGCCCGTCATCTCCTCCTCTGGAGTCAGACGTGGCTCAAGTCGCTGCGTGCTGTCCACATCCCGGGGGAGCTCAATCGTGCAGCCAGCGTGCTCTCACGACAGCTCACTTTCCCCGGGGAATGGCGACTCCATCCCCAGACGGTCCAGCTGATCTGGAGTCGATTCGGGGAAGCCCAGGTAGACCTGTTTGCTTCCCACGAGTCCTCCCACTGCCAGCTGTACTATTCCCTGTCCCAGGCCCCCTGGGCACAGATGCACTGGCACACAGCTGGCCTCTGGCTTTACGCAAGTATGCGTTCCCCCAGTGAGCCTGCTCGCACAGACACTGTGCAAGGTCAGGGAGGACGAGGAACAGGTCCTGTTGGTTGCGCCTTACTGGCCCACCCGGACCTGGTTTTCGGAACTCATGCTCCTCGTGACAGCCCCTCCCTGGCGCATCCCCCTGAGGAGAGACCTTCTCTCTCAGGGGCCTGGCACCATTTGGCACCCGCGCCCAGATCTCTGGAACCTCCATGTGTGGCTTCTAGACGGGACGCGGCAGACCTAAGTGATCTGCCCCAAGCGGTGGTAGACACTATCACTCAGGCTAGAGCCCCTTCTACGAGGCAGGCCTATGCTCTGAAGTGGAGTCTGTTCACGAATTGGTGTTCTTCTCACCGGGAAGACCCCCGGAGATGCCCGGTCAGAGTCGTGCTTTCTTTCCTGCAAGGTAGGCTGGAGCGTGGGCTGTCACCCTCCACCCTGAAGGTGTATGTGGCTGCCATTGCAGCACATCACGATGCAGTGGACGGTCGGTCCCTGGGGAGGCATGACCTGATCGTTAGGTTCCTGAGGGGTGCCAGAAGGTTACATCCTCCTAGGACACCCCTGATTCCCTCCTGGGACCTCTCTATTGCCCTGGCGGGACTTCAGAGGGGTCCCTTTGAGCCGCTGGATTCGGTTGAGCTGAAGTTCCTGTCTCTCAAGACAGCGCTCCTGATCGCGCTCACTTCCATCAAGAGGGTCGGGGACCTCCAAGCATTTTCGGTAAGTGAAGAGTGCCTTGTGTTCGGGCCGGCCTACTCTCACGTTGTCCTGAGACCCCGGCCTGGATACGTGCCCAAGGTTCCCACCATTCCCTTCCGAGACCAGGTGGTGAACCTGCAAGCGCTGCCCCTGGAGGAGGCAGATCCAGCCTTGTCGTTGCTGTGTCCCGTAAGAGCGCTTCGCATATACGTGGACCGCACCCAGAGCTTCAGAAGCTCTGAGCAGCTCCTGGTCTGCTTTGGAGGTCAGCAGAAGGGGAAGGCTGTCTCTAAGCAGAGGTTGGCCCACTGGATAGTGGACGCCATCGCCTTGGCTTACCATTCCCAAGGCGAGCCGTGCCCCCTGGGGGTGAGGGCCCACTCCACACGGAGTGTGGCCTCCTCCTATGCGTTGGCGCACGGCGCCTCTCTGGCAGACATTTGTCGAGCTGCGGGCTGGGCGACACCTAACACCTTTGCGAGGTTTTACAACCTCCGTGTAGAGCCAGTTTCCTCCCGTGTGTTGGGTAACAGGTAATTGGCGGGAAGGGCTGGCTGGGTGTCTCGCTTGCTGCGCCATTCCCCCTAACACGGGGATGTGAGCGCCTTCTTCTCCCAGTAGAGTTCCCCGGTTGGCGTGCCCTGGTCGAGCATCCTCCAGCACCCTCGGCGTCAGACTTGGCGGAGCAGTCTGTCGCCAGGCCCAGTACTGGCGTTAGCATGCCCGGAGCCGGTCAGCCCCTGTACTGGGCTAGGTGTCCATATGGCTGGGTTCCCTACGGGTAATCCCATATGTGTATTCTTCCACGGTAAGGTTTCCCTCCTGGCAAACCCGTGTCTTCCCTTGACAGATCGCTCTGTCAGTCTCTTCTGGCAGCTGTTCCATCCCTACTCCAAGGTAGGACCTGCCTCAGAGACCCTTTCCATATGTAGTACTGCCCCCTGGGTCAGTCCATATCGGTATATCCACATGTCACCTCCCTACGGGTAGGATGTGGTCTCCGTAGCGACCTTTCCTAAAGGCTCGCTTCCCCATTGTCTTGCCAGCTGAAAGAACAAATAGGGAAGATTTGAAGCAATCTTTCACTGAAGGTTGAAATCCCTTCCATTTACTTTATGTGGGCGGAACAGCAGCATGGCCTTCTCCAGCAGCGATGTACTCACCCTTTGGCCCCTTCGGTACCAAGGTCAGTGAATTTGCGCTGGGGCTTTGGGAAGGTTACGACCTTAAGTGTAGCTTTTGTGGCACGCCAAGGCTTGTCAACAATTGCAGCGCCTCAGGGTTGTGACGAGGTTCAGGTTATGGCGTTTTCCATAGGACCCCATTTGTCGGTCGACATAACTCGTAGTGACCGACAGATAGGGAACGTCTCGGTTACGTACGTAACCCTCGTTCCCTGATGGAGGGAACGGAGACGTTATGTCCCCATGCCACAACCTTGAACCATTCGCTGTTGCCGGGACACGTTCTCGGCTCCTCAGCGTAAAACCTAATGAGTGGATGCACCTGTCGCCCTATTTATACCCGCTGGCACGGGGAGTGGCTCAGGTGTGTTAATCCACTTGCCAATTTCATTGGCGTTTTCTCTTAAAATCAGAGATGATTGGCCTCCCAAGTGAGACCCCATTTGTCGGTCGACATAACGTCTCCGTTCCCTCCATCAGGGAACGAGGGTTACGTACGTAACCGAGACGTTACTTGACTGTGGAGCTGAGGAATTTTTATTTTTATTTATTTATTTATTTTTAATTTTTTTTTGCCTTAGCAGCGAAATAACAGTCAAACAGACGTCCTACACTCATGTTCTCGCTGGCATTCACAGTCGGCACGACCCTGTTCTGCTCTGTGCTCGATCACAAAAGTCAAGTTTTAAACTGGTAACAAAGTGAATTTAAATCCGACGTGAACTACACCAATTCCCTCTAGAACGACCTGGAGTTAAGTGGCTTGCTAAAGAGCACACCAGTGATAGGGCTCTCTCAGCATTGCTGTGGTTCAGAGGTTCCCCTAGCTGGAATTCAACTCACGACTTCTGCATTACCAGCCCAGAAGCTACTAACCTCTACCATGTCAGAGCTAAAAGATTTCACAGTGTTTCCTCATCCATGTGAGAGACATTCTACACACAAAAATGATCCTGTACGTGTATGTGGGCACTGCTGTGTGTATGTGAGTGTTGATGTATATGTGGGAGGCTGCTCACACTGAGGTAAATGGAGTGTGAAGACTTTTCCTCCCCAGACATTTGTCTGAGATCTGATTACTCAGCTGCAATAGTTAAAAACACACATACATGCATACACACACAAACACATCCTTATAATCAGGAAGTCGGGTAGAGCTGTGGTGTCAGGGTGGATCTGTGGAGCCCAGGACACATGATGTTGTATTTTTTATTTGCATCCAGACCCCACACAGGACAGGACACCCTCAGAGTTTTTCCATTTCACTTTAAAAGCGGTCTGTTTAATCTGGTGGTCCATTGCTTCAAAACTAAGTTTGACTTTGACTCTCTAGGAGCCCATCATTTCCAACTAAACAGACTGAACACATCCCACTGCAAAGACAGGAAGCATTCTACTGGAACCAGCACCCCCCATATCAAAAAAAAAGAAAAAAGAAGTCAAAACATTTACTAACTCAGAGACTAAAGTATCCATTCCACTCCCAAGAAACTCTCAAGTTCAGGAATTTTGCATTTACACAATGGCAATATATCTTTAAGAAATTAAAACATTTATTCTGCTGGGTCAGTCTCCAGCTGTTGGAACTGAGGGTTCAATATTTGTTCTTCCAGTTTCATGCAGTATGTTTCTATTAAACAACAGTAAGTTCCTCTCCACCAAAAGTGCTGATAATAGTAGGGATTTTTAAGTAATTCTTTCTGCAAATTACATCATTAGACCAGTAGGCAGATGTCTTTATGAGTCAGTAAATCAAGTCAAATGATTTATTAAAATACAGATTGATTCAAGAATGAAACCAGCGAATGTCATTATGAGTGAGTAATTGATAGATTCAGTCAAATAATTCATTAAAAAAACCACCAATTCTTTCAACAACGCAATTGTTTTTATGACTTTATTTTGAAAGGAGCAAAAACTGATAAAATAACTGAAAATAAATGAAAATGACTAAATATGAACTTTTTACTCAATATTAACTGTTTCTGATAAACAATATCACACTTGCAATTAGTATATCAATAGCAGTATATCAAAGATAAGATAATACCTTTCATATCAATATACAACAGTTTGATGTTACGAACACATCTACGAACACATCTTTTCTCAGCTTTTTGTTCAAAATGTAACTTTTTTCATTAAATGAATCAATTTTGATAAAAAAGAATGCATGAAGCTAGAATAAAATATTGTGTTTATTTATTTATTTATTTTTATTTAAAGCAGAGACATATTGCATGTTCACATATATTCTGGGTGCAATTAATTATTTTTTTTAATGCTAAAAATGTATTCTGGTGTAGGCTGGCAACTTAAAAAAAAAAAAAAAAAGAAGAAACGCTGGCAGGGAAAGAAAAAAAAAGCTTACTATGTTTAATAGTGAAGACATGTCATTTTGTACTTAATATGAGCTGCTGTGGTTAGAAAGCATCTGACAAAAAAATTAAATTCACACAGAATAATCTGAACCAGCGACACATCCCACAACATTTTAATTTATGCATTAGGATACTGGATAATACAACAAATATGGAAGAGATTTGTGCAGAATGAATTTATAGACTGCTTTTGAGAGGAGAACAAGGGTTTATATATGGGTTTAGGGATGTAGACTGGGCCATAATGGACATACCATGTCAAGTGTAAACCCTCAGAAACCTATTATGATATAGATCAATGTACTGAGACAGAGAGAAAGGGGAAAGAGAGCGAGAGGAGCAGAGAAACAAATAGGACGGTTTGTTGTTTTTTGTAGGTGAGACAAACACCATGGGGACACAAGAAAAATATGGAGTCAGCACAAACCACACACACACACACACACACCGGTGCAAGACCAGCAGACAGAATTGGGGCGAGAAAAAGGAAGAGGCAGCAAGCAGAACCGATGAAACCGATAAGGAGAAATGTCCTTATGACAGAGGACACTATTTATTTCACCTTAGGAAATTAAACTTGCTCCACTTATCATATTAAACCAATAGACACAACCTCAATAAATGACACTACGTTCAACATTTTTTAACTATCTATAATGCTTTTCTTTGGGTAATTTCTTTGTTAATCTAAACACTGGACCAGAGCTAAACCACTGCCACACACACACACACACTGTGTGTGAGTGTGTGTGTGAGAGAGAGTGTGTTATAATAACACTGTCGACACCCTGCATTTTAATATGGGTCTAAAGTCTGTTATCCTGCAACTGACAATGAACTCATGGTTAGTGTTTATTTCCATGGTCTGCATACGGTCTATACTGTATTAAGCCATGCACACATACCACCATTAGACCTTCAAATGTGTTCACCTGCAGAACAAAAGAAACATCCTGAACCACTTTAGTGGATTTGCACAAGCTAAAGTAATTTGAGAAAAAAGAAATCTCCCATAAGCATATTTCATAAGGTCTTAAAATGTAGATTTTTGTGAAACTTTTTTTTTAATTGCTGTTAAATTGTGTAAGTTTCAAGAGTTTAGTAAAATGCAAAAAAAAAAAAAAAGTGAGAATAATATAAACATTTTGGGAATTTTATTTTGGTTATTAAAATGTAAGTTATTTAACTTGAAAATATCAAATATATATAGTTTGCCTTTCATTTATTATTAATTTATTCTGTTTCAGGAAATGCCCCATTCTGTATATTATGTGCTTAATTAATGGAATTATCATGGAATTATCTTGTAATTTATTTCAGTTTTATTTTGATTTGATATTGGAATTTCAAAGACATTTTGAAACATTTTGGAATTTCAAAGAAATTTTTGAGTAGTGTGCCACAAAATCTTAAAAAAATAAATCCTGTCATCATTTAATCACCCTCAAATCCTATAACTTTCTTTCTTCTGTTGAACATAAAAAAATATGTATATATATTTTAGTGTTTTTTGTCCTTTCAATGAAAGACAATCATTGACCGTTTGTTTACCAATATTCTTTAAAAAATCTTTTATTTTCCACAGTAGAAAGGAAGTCATATGATGAACATAAATTATCACAGAATTTAAATTTTTGGGTTGACAACCCCTTTATTATGTGTTAAATCTGCCACAAACAAACAATACAAACAATAATATTAATTAATATTCGCCCCAACAGTTTATCAGAACACTATTTTTGTAAAGAATGACATGCATTTTGCCATCTCAAGCTTAATCCAGTTAGCCAATAGGCTACGAGTTAATAAACTCAGTTGTACTCGAGGGATTCCAGGGTCCACAGAGGAGTAATTTGAATGAAGTTTAGCTCAAGATAAATGCAATTAATCAGCAGATTAAATGCAGTTAGCCCAATACTAATGCAGTTTAGCCCAAGACTAAGTTTAATATGTCCAGGAAAAATCCAGACTTGAATTAATGGAGCCTTGGAGCCAGTTGGTGTGTTAGCATGACAGGGGATTAGCATGAAGATATGTGAGCTGGCATGCTAATGCTGTAGTGACAGGCTATGGTCAGTTAGTATTAGCTAGTGCTAATGATACCTCACTGATCTGTGAAATGTAATTATATCACAAGTGCATAATTTGCAATATCGCTCCATATGGTTCAGAATACTTGTGTGAGTGTGTCAAGCAGGTCCACTTATGTTACTGCGGTGCAACAAGCATGTGTGTTTCATCTGGGACAGGCTTTCTCTGTCCCACGATGCCTGATTGATTCATACCCTGAAGTGTTTGGGAGCCTGGTCAACAAACCATATGTCCTACGCAAATGCAACAAATCCTAGCTTAGATTAAAGTAATTCTTGATCAAAAACATAAAGCCCATAAGTATTCTGGACAAAACAATCCTTCGCCCTAATGAATCTTTAGGCAAGCAGGACTTGACCCAAAAAAACTACTCACAAGTAATCAAGATCCTCATGAATCCATTTGGATTTTGTATCATCTTATAGTAACATTAGCCCTTCATAGAGCCTGGTTTAAATGAATCCTTTGCTAAATCAATCCGGCCCTTCTGAAAACACAATGGGATGTAATGTTGGTGTTTTTGCCAGGATTTTAAACTAGCAAAGATTTCCTAGGTCTTTTTTTTTTTTTTTTAGCAAAAATGCATTAAACTGATCAAAAAGTATTTTACATTGTCACAATATGTATATATATATATATATATATATATATTAGGGGTGTAACGGTTCACAAAATTCACGGTTCGGTTCGATACGATACACTGATGTCACGGTTCGGTTCGGTTCGGTTCGATACGTTTTAGATACAGCAAAATGTAAAAACATCTCAACTTTTCAGAATGCCGCAAGCGCACCGCTGGTCATGTGACAAGAACCAACCAATCAGCTTCATCCTTTCCCGTAACAACGTTGAGAGCTCAGCCAAGATGAAGGATCAGCTGATCATAGTTGTATATGGATTGCAATTTTGAAATAAATTTAGTAGCAGAGCTACTGCAAGCGATTTTTAGAGCTGCAAATCCATTTATCCTTCGCTGAAATTTCCGCGTCTCATGGAGAGAGCACGTCATTGTTGCTTAGCAAAGACAGACGCCTCATGAGCGCTTCTGCCCGAGCGCTTTGGAAAGGAAACCACTCTCTTGCCATCACCATTATAGCTTAAAGGGAATCCAAAGTGCACCCAAACACCAGACCTGTTGGTTATTGGGGGATCTTCTCATTTCTAGTCTGTTAAACGCATTGGCTATTTTGCAACGAGCCTTCAGCGTGTACTGAGTGAGCGAGCGCCTGCTGAGTAGCCTAACATAAACATATAAGATGGTGTTTTTTTCTTCTTCGGGAGTGTCAGGGGCGTTGCCTGTTACGTTGTTTGGGTTATTGGGCTACCTTGTTGAACGCATATCATTATATTTCTCTCTCTCTCTCTCTTTTTTTTTTTTTTTTCAAATATAATTAAATACTCCAACGAACCGTTCGGTATACATAATGCGTACCGCGTACCGAACCGAAAGCGTCGTACCGAACGGTTCAATACGAATACGCGTATCGTTACACCCCTAATATATATATATATATATATATATATATATATATATATATATATATGTGTGTGTGTGTGTGTGTGTGTGTATGTATGTATGTATATATATATATATATATATATATATATATATATATATATATATATATATATATTACACAAATTTCAACGTATGGCTTTCTTTCTTTGTAGTGTAAAAATTTATTAATTTAACATTAAAAAAAAAAAAAAAACACACACACAAATCTATTTGCTTTAGCAAGTGATTTATTCTAGTTTTGGTCCTCTATACATGTGAATGTAACACTGGCTGCTGAAAAAATTCTGATTTACCATGACAGAAATAAATTAGATTATATAAAATATGTAAATATAGTTATTTTAGTTGAGTTCATTTAAATAATAATAATAATAATAATAATAATGAACAAAGACATGTCGTCTGTGTCTCTTTCATTGAGAAACAAGGTCTCTGTCTGCGCGAGTGTTTTTGGGGGGACTGCAGCCTGTTAAAAGCAGCTGGTGGTTAGGGTACCCTTGGCCCATAGCCCGAAGCGCATTGAATAACACATATGCATACATTCACACACACACACACTCTGCATTCCATCACTGAACATCTCTGCACATGCAAAATATCCTCCAGACACACTCACCAGAGCCTTAACCCAGCACCTGGCCTGCTGTGTGTATGTGGGTGTCAGGTCTTGGCCATTTGCGGAGACCTTAAACGAGAGCACTGCACATGTCTTCTATATTCTCTGTGCCTATACTTGTCATGATTTCAATTGCTGCTGAGAAGTTCGAGCTAAAACTACCTGGACTGATCCAGGTATTTGAACAAATCCATACAGCAGTACTAATATGCCCTTATTTTCTAACTGACCTTCAAGCAATTTAATGTAAATGATGCTTAAAAGCGGACAGTAAAAGTTTGCATGGTGCCTCGTGGTGCTCCTCCCTTCCCAGCACCTCCAGCCCATCAAGATCACTCCATCAGCAAGCCACTTACAGCTCATTTTCCATCCATCCAAGCCTAGTTTTCTTCCCCTCCCTCTATGTCTTTCATCCCTCAAAGCATCTTTCTCTCACTCGCTTTCTATTATGCTCAGATCTTGTTCTGATAGTGCTCTATTCTTCTGCTTTTTCCATCTCTTTCTGTCTCTTACTCTCATTATATTGCCAGTAGCTGAAGATGATGTTTGCAGGCTTGTGATCTTGACCCTAATATGCTAAATGTCTGTGCCTGCGGGGTCTGTCTCATATCTACCTTTTGCTCTTGAAAGTGAAGGCAGAATCCAGATCTCAGCTAAAGCACATATCCAGATTAAAACGCATAATGTTCCATTTAAGCCAAAGATGTAAGTACCTCAGAGAATCCTTGGAGATAAATGATGTGGACTCAGAAATCGTTGTAGACACAGAGCTATATTTGGTCACTTTATGCATGGCTTCCTTTCTTTTTTGACATGACTTTGCTTTTAAGATAGTCTAAAATGACTACGCATTAGAATTAAATAGCAATTTATTGATATGTAAAAAAGTTAAGAATTATGTGAGCTGTAATTAGTATGAAATATGCATACAGTTATAATATGGAGGAAAAAATAGTAACCTTAGAAAAACATATCCAGGGAGTTTCTCCTGGTCATTGTTGCCATTTTTGATAGTTCTTTTGGAGTTGTAATATTCTCTACAAAGCTGCTTTAAAACAATATGATAAATCAATAAAAATAAAATAATAGAAATGCAAATACATTTTAATTGATTTTACTTAGCTTTAAATGTATAAATCAGTGCAGACAATACTTTTCCAGATATTTTTTTTATTTGTGGCTTAAGTACAAGAGCAACATGCAGTATAACTGGTTTGTTTTGAATTATGTATCTTCATTTATATTTTATGGAGGTGGTCTTTCTTTAAGGAAACATCATTTAGGGGGTCATTCACAAATAACAGTTTAAACACTGTAAGAAAAACTAATCTCATAAGAAAAACTTTCATTCCAGGCAACTCACATTAAATATAGATCTTCAAAAATACATCAGACACATTCAACACATACAATAATTACTTAATATAATAAATACATAATCCTAAATAAAAATAAACCACCTATAAGCATCCATTTTTATTATATAAATGCTCACACACACACACACACACACACACACACACACACATTTAATTATACATTGCAAATGATAGCAATATACATTATTATTATTATTATTATTATTATTATACATTTTATTTATAACACACTTTATATTCAAGCAGAATCCCAAAGTGCTACACATGAAAACAATCAAATCAAAGGCTCTGCTAAAAAGTTAGGTTTTGAGGCCACATTTGTATATATATATAATGTCTTCTCTCTCTCTCTCTCTCTCTCTCTCTCTATATATATATATATATATATATATGTATGTATATATTCTATATTCTATATTCTTCATGATTCATGTAGTCAGAACACAGACTCCAATAATCAGTCTGGTAACAAACACTAATTGAGCATTTCAAACTTTGTGAGGGTTGTGTGTAGCAGTTTGACTTCAAAACACTGTGATGAGCAGAAATACACAAGAAACATGTCAGTTCTGAGATTTCCTACAGCATTACTTTAGAGAACTATATATGCTTTGAAACATTGACAACGTGTCATTCTTAAGTTCTCTTTTTGATCTGAGCAAAACACTTGGAAGTGCGCTGATTTACAATGCTTCAGCTCTCAGATCCCCCCATTGGATTCTTCTCCAGAACCCCATCATGTTCTCACATTCTACCACACACCCCCACATCCCTAAAACTGTGAGCTTGTAAAAAAATCAATAACATGGAAAACACTGTCAAAAGAATCCAGACAACTCATAAAAGAAGACATCTTACAAAATGAAAAACAAACACAAACAGCTGTTCAGCTAGCATCTGCTCATAAACATCACACATCGGCCCCGGGGCGGAAGAGCTTCATCCTAGCGATGACATCCACTCTTAGCCTTCCTTCGGCAAAAAAAATAAAGTTATCAGGCACCTGTTAAATACAAATCAGACATTCAATATCCTCATATTTTCATTGTGCGCTCGAACACAACCACACACACACAAAGTTGGCTATGCTTCAGACACACTATTACAGGAAATGCGAAGAGGAAACGGAGATCAATAGGCTAATCAATGAGACAGAGTGACAGAAAAACGAGATGTGTGTGTGGGTGAGTGAAACACAAGAAGGGAGATGTAGAGGTGAATCCAACAAGCTTGTTAAAGTTGTGTAGCTTTTAAAGGAACAAGTTGTTTTAGCCTAATAGCAATCAAAATAAAGCTATAAACAGAGCACTTAATTAAACCGCCATATCTCCCCAGTGTCAATGAGCAATAGCCAAGTTTGCTTGTTTATAAATTGATATTCAGAACAACAAAACTCTGAAGCAATACTGCTTAATTATAATCCTGTTTTAAAACTGCATACAAATCTAAAAATATGAATGCAGAGCTCTACTGCATAATGTTCAGAGTGCTGGAAAAATCTCTGTAATGAATGTAAATTAGTGAAGAGACTGCTTGTTTGATTGTTATTGGTATACATGAGATTTTAAATTGATGGTTACTAATAACGCTGAAACTCCCAGCGGTGCATGGGTGAGGTAAACAAATTAGTGCCATCAATAAACTGAGATGTTTCAATCAGCTGGTCATTAATTTGCAAATTCATTTAAAAATGGAGTAGATGGAGTAAGGCCTCGTTCACACTAGTGCGCTTTCATTTTAAAAATGGCGTTTTAGAATTAAAACAATCCGTGTTTACACTGGGGTTTCAGCTGCATTTCAGAAACGATCTCCGTCTACACTACATAACCTAAAATACATGTCATGTGACCATTCATGCACACTGGGAATGCGCGTAAAGTGTAAACAAGAAGTTGGTTTATAGTCAATGGCAGGTTCAAAAATGATCATGTTCATGATACAGTTACATGGTCATCGAGGATACCCAGAGATCACGTGGGAAGCCATGCCATCGTTTTCGAAAGTCTCCGTTTTGGTCCGTTTACACTGAAACACAACCCCGGAGTTTTCAAACTAAAACGGGGTCAGCAGCGTTTCCAAAATTCTCAATTTTCGAATGTGGAAATCACCAGTGTAAACGACAATGCAAGGCATTTTAAACTGAACACCACTAATGTAAACAGAGCCTCAGGGTGTATATCAATCAGGTAATCCCAGGTATCTACTGTATTCTGTTGTTGCTAGGAGACACAATGACGCACAGGCTAAACATAGAACTCAGGTGTGCACACCGTCTGCCCTGCCTGTCAGTGGTTACCATGGAAACACCTAGAGATAAATCACCTAACTTCCTGAGTTGAATGAGGTCACTATTTAGCCACTTTTGAAAGGACGTTAATGGGACAACCTCTGGTCCCTCCGGTGTTGTATGTTCCCCACCCAGTCAACCTCATACCTGATGAAGCAGCATTTCTCCTTCAATAAGGGCAAATTGCACTATTCTGCAGGAAATATAAGACACTGAGCCATCAAAAAGTCGTCAAATCAGCGGTATGTATGTAAAACACTCAATTGTATTTTCATTTCACTGAAGTCACTCCCTTGTAGTAAACAGACAGGTATGCGTGAACTCAAGAGCATCTATATGTAATATATTATGGTACATTATATTTTTATATTATTTTACATTTTTATTTTATGTGAATATACATTTTAATTATATATTTGTATATATATATATATATATATATATATATATACATACATACATACATACATACATACATACATACATACATACATACATTACATACATACATACACACACACACACACACACACACACACACACACACATAGACAATTATTTAATTAACTTATATAATTAATAAAAGTGACCAGTCATTTATTTATTATTAATAACAAATTAAATGTTTCCAATTAATTAAATAGATCTTTTTTGAGAAAGAATTCAAAATTGGCTATTTTGTGTTTGTCTTTCATATGTTTCTGTGTTCGTTCTCTACTTTCAGTGTGTCACATGGAGACTGCTGTATGTTCTGATGTAAGGGTATGTGGATCTGCTAGCACTGAAACTGCTAGCATAGAATGAATGACAATGTGGACATGTAGTCATTACCCTCTCGTGGCAGGGCAATAGTGTGGTTAGTGTAGCGTAGCCTATAGCCTTGAGCTCTTACAGCACGGCCTAACAGAGCACCTGCACAACCCAGCATGTGTCATTGCCTGTCGCTCAAGCAGAACACTGAAGCTCTCGTAATGCTCTTCTCTCCTACAGCTGTTATATGCTCTCGAAGTAACTATCGCTTTGCTCATATAACATTATAAAAGAGTGCTTCTACTATAATACTCCGATAAAAATTATGATAACTGCATATGTGATTACCATATCCTTATACAATACTTGTTAAATGGTACCTCAAAATGTTCTTCAAAGAATACACTATATAGAAGGGGGCATATAAAACTATGGCACAATGCCTAAAGAAACAAGGAAATATAACAGGATCAAAATCACAAATAATTAATTAATAAATAAATACTCATAAATGTGTTTTACATTTTCTGCAAAGGTTAGGCCTACACATAAAGAGACAGAAATGCCTTGTTCTTTTGTAAGAACTATTAACTGAACAAGATGCCTGTCACATCTCGGAGCTGACTGTATCCAACAAGTAAAATCATACAACATCATATTTCTCACATAGTCCATAGTACTGATAATCAGGTAATTTAAAAATTTAGTTTTTTTTATTACAGTATTAACAAATTTTCATTACCAAAATCATAATTGGTTCCACATTATTGCAAAATAATACAAAAACTGAAAAAAATTGTTTTTGGTTATCGAAAGTAGATTCAATTCATCAAAATTCAGGCAGACTTCAGTTAGTTGCCAAGGTTACATTGAAAACTGAAAAGTTAATTGTCAGATCACGCTCTGGCGCAACATATCTATGTTCATTGTTTACAGCACTAAGTATTATTATACAGTATGCATGTGTTGATTGATTGAACATGAGTGGACATTTCTTGTCTCAACTCCTTACCTCTGACTAATACCAATGCCACCAAAGTCCTTAGCCTTTAATCTCAACCCTGCACCTGCTAATACTGCCTACAGCTGTACACCTAATCACACACACACACACACACACACACACACAGTCACTCTCACAAACACATGAAACAAACCCTCTCTGTCCAGCCTCATCCTCTTTCCACCTCACTTTCCATCTCACACACACACACACACTGTGTCTGACCTGTAGAGATAAGCTATGTGGTAAAGGTAAAATATTCCCTCTCTGAATGTTAAACAGCGGAGAGTTCCCCGGGAACATCATTTCTGAGACGGCCAATCGCACGGGCGGATGAGTGGACAGAGTTATCAGAACAGACGTCAACTCAATTTCCTCTCGCATCTCCAACATAAAACACGACCCTTTTCAAGGTTAACTTGCTACGGTGTAATAAGTGTAACTGTGAACTCCATCTTACAGTAAGTTTTAGTTGACTGACTGAATAAGTAGCCTCTGTGTGAGACGGCAGACTGATTCAATAAAGTGTGTCAAATATTTGAAGCACGCATTTGACTTGCTGATGCGTTTGACAGACTAATGTCTGGGGAACTGCCGCTGGATATAAACCTAAGCAAAGGATTTAACAGATCCGAACTCGAATGAGTAAACCTGAAAAGAGATGAAGAAGTGCTGACTCTAGACCAGCTCAAAAGTTTAAAGCACTGCCTCTGAAACTAAGGTCAGGCATGTTAACAGATCCCAGGTCAGTGACTTTCTTAGACTTTCAAATAGAAAACTTCCTTCCTCCAACAGCCAAAACTGGTGGAAAACAGTGGAAAACACTCAACATGATTGCAAATAATAACACCGGCTTTGACAGGAAATCTGAAATTGGGTTAGTTTACATGCTATCAATGCGGTGCATTGTGTCATAAACAGAGCGACCTGCCAAAAGTGCCTTTTAGCTGGTGTGCTGACAGCATATACATATAATGCTTCCCCCAAACCAAATATTTACAGGCAACTTTTCTATTTGCAAGCATTGATGGACTTCACTAGGGCATCATGACGTCGTGAACATCCCCAGACACGAAACACATAGAGGACAAACACATGCACACGCATACTGACAGTACAACACCAGATGGTTGCAGATGCTGTTTGTCCTTCATCTGGCCTCTGAGAAAGTTTACTGACTCTCAAACTGTTCACAAATATTTAGAAAGGGTAGCTGGCTGAAAGGTCTTGTAAAGAAAAACTGCATATTTATAATCAAATATGTTCTATTAGTTTGCATAAGATGTGACCCAGCCCTCCTCAAACCCCTCTATCAGGCATTTGTTTAAATAAAGCATGACGAATTGTAGCACAACAGATACGCAGAACTGATAGCATAATGGTATCAGCCTATGACATGAAGGTTAAGAAGAGACTTTCTTATCTGATGCCATATAAAGCCATTATTGATTTGATGTACGAACACGGAGGGCTGTTGGATCATTCAAGCAGGAGCAGGTGTGAAAAAAACCTCACAATCAGCCAGACCAGGAGCTTTCATAATACATGAGAGTCCAGTCTGGAAGTGTAGGCTTTCGGATAGATTGAGAGACGCAGACCTACAGACAGATCGAAATAGAGGGTCAGACAAATAGAGGCATATACCAAGCTGCTTAACAACCTCATGTCTGTTTCAGCGGGAATGGTGCCAGGAAAGACCCCCATTACATATCACATTACATTATTATGTAGGCGCTGACCTTCAACTACTTACGAACTGAAACGTACTCTACCGATACAGCAACAAAAAAAATGGTTTTCTTTCTGGCCAAAATGTATTCAAATATATGCTAAATATATGTTGTAAACAGCATTGCTTTAGGAAAAAACATTTTTCAAATTTAAAAGATATAATTAGTTTAACCCATCAAATGCTTAAATATATTACAAATTGTGCAAGAAAATAAATGTTCATTCTTAATATGCATTGGTAAGGTAAAATGCATTTAAAAAATATTTATTAATTCTATTAGTGGAAAAATATATATAATATGGCCAAATATATAAATATATAGTATGTTAACATACTTTAAAATCTATATTAGCAATATATTTTTACAGTATATTTCATGTATATTATGAAATATGTTCCAAAATATGTTTTTTTTTTACCCCATTTGAAAAGATATGCACTGCATTCAACACAAGCACATCTCATTTGCATTCTAAATGTTTCAAATTGTAATTCATTATGCAATGAAAAAACCCTGACCCGTGGACATTCCTGTCCTTCACTGCACGGAGCCGCACTCCTCCATAGCCCAGTTTCACCCATGACTCAGTTATTAATAATGACTTCTCAAAAATGAGTCCAACAATTTAACCTAATTCATGTGCGTATGAATATTATTTAAAGACTGCAGCCCACAGCAATTATCATTACGTATTTCTAGTTATTATACCATGTCTAAGTCAGATCAAACACGCGACCTGTCAAACAAACACGGCATAAGAGAAGTGTGTGTGTGTGTGTGTGTGTGTGTGTGTGTGTGTGTCTGCATTGCTGCAAATTATCCTCCACGGCCCTAGAACATTAGAGAACGTGCTTTGATATTGCTTTGAGCCTAATATAGTCAGCAAACTCTCTAACCACAATGAATTTATTATTTCTGAAGAGGAAAAATCCTCAAATGCAGAATTATTAGCTTACATACCCAGGCCACTCTAAATCTCTGAGTCTCTCTGCCATGATGACATTAATGACTCTCAGCTCAAGTTCAGGCCGGCGCTGATCTATCCTTCCACCCCAAATGAAGACAATGTTTTTGGCTGTCCAGCGTTCATTTCTAATAGAAAACTATTGATTTAGCAATAAGAGGCATTCTGCTGCCATACAGGTGCTCTATGTATGACAGCACGATTTACGACATATCATTAAAACTGTATCAATATTTTACTGCTTTGGATTTTGATTCAGGACCATAATAATGGCATTAATGTCTTTTAAGTTGAAACCGACCGTATATAGCCACAGAGGATATCACTTCTTTGTTAGCTCTGTGTTCAAAGAATAAATATGGTAAATGATGAAGTAAAACATTTCATATTTCATAAATATGCATTGCCTTAGATAAAAATCTCTAAACCTAGACTCACACACGAAACACCAGAAATGGAATTCATAATGTTTATATACACTCATGCACATACAGACACACAAACCGCCCAAAAATATGTCAAATTGAGTGAGAGCTATTGACAAGTGTCACTTCTACACACAAACATACTTTGGCCCCTGAAGGCAAGAGTGAGAAACGGGCACTGATGAGACTCTGACAGGGCTTGTGGAAACTACTGCCGGTGGCAATTACTTAATATAGCAAACTGACATCAAGATTATTAGAGCGGATATTAAACAAACACATGCTCTACCTTGTGCTACAGTATATTTCACTCAAGCCTGGAGAAGCACAAAAGATACATTAATTTGCATGCAGTGATCTACATACATACATACTAAATATACTCACTCGTGTTAACACAACAGTCACAAAGACTCTCTATCCCACATGCACAAATGTTTCAAAGACATCTGATACAAAAACAGATCAAGGTCATAATGTGTGTGTGTGTGTGTGGTGAAGATGATGTAAGTGTTTAAATAGGCAATTTCCTTCTCATACAGTGTCTGTCCCATTTATTCAATGAGCTGCAGTCTCTCTCTGTCCTCTGGCTCTTCTATTAGCTTACAGTGCTTTGGCTTGTTGCTCTGTGTGCCTGTAATAATTGGACAAGCAAATGTGCGATCATGCTCTCTTTGCGGTCATCATCTATCTCTCCATCACCGGACAGATAAACAAGTAATAGTATGCACACACACTCACACGCACACACTCTTCCTGTGTTTAGTGGGGGCATGATCGATAGCTAGCCTTCATCGTCGTCATCATCATTATGGCTTTCTGCTGAATGAAATTGACCACACATAATCCAAACATACTCAAACAAAAAACACATTTGTTTTTCTATCATGGTGGGGGATTTCCATCGACTTCTATTGTTTTCACTTTCGTTATTTATCAAGTTTATCATAACAAAGATCATAAAGTAAAATACATTTTTTTTTATGATTCCAAAACTATATACACTGAAATAAAAGTGGCCAAAAAAAAGAGGTATATAATACACTGCTGTTCAAAAGTTTCTTTTTTAAGATGAAACGGAGTACTTTTTTTACTTTTATTCAGCAAGGTTGCATTAAACTGATCAAATGAGATTTAAATTTCAAATAAATTCTGTTCCTTTGAACTTTTCTATTTAAATAATCCTGACAAAGATACAAACTATTAAGCAGCAAAACTGCTTTCAATATTCCTATTAATAACAAATGTTTCTTGAGCAGCAAATCAGCATATTAGAGTGATTTCTGAAGGATCATATACAGTAGAACTGAGGACTAAAGTAACCGCAGCTGGAATTCAGCCTTTTCAAAAGAATAAATTACATTCTAAAATATATACAAATGTATCTTTAATTGTAATAATATTTCACAACACTACTGTTTTACTGGATTATTGATCAATTAAATGCAGCCTTGGTAAACAAAAAAAAATCTCACCAACCCTAAATGGTAATGCAGAATTTGAAATCTTTACACTCAGCCACCAACTAAATATTTTTAATCATTTTTAAATTGTACAGGCAATGCGTTAACTTTGGCAGGCCTAAAATACCAAAACTTAAAACTATTTAATAGCTTTAAAACAATTTTATTATACTTTCAGTCCAAACAATGTAGAAAAAAACCTGACCATACACTTGACTGACTTGAAGATGCTTATATTTTCTACAGCCTAACGCAACATCTATCCCTAAATATATACCTTACTAAAAGAGTTTGCATTTTAAGATGTATTGCTTTATATTTAGTTGTTTTCCTCGAGGGGACAGGTGGCTGGTCCAAATAATGTAGATGAAATCAGGTTTTACTGTCTTTGCTGGGACATTTGGTACCTAGAAAACCCTGAGTAACACTGATTGGGATTGTGGGTAATGTCAGCTCTACTTGTTTTTAATATTTATAAGCAGGAAGGAGAGGACGTGTCCTGGAGTGTCATAAAGCAGAGTGTCCAGACACCTCATAGCTGTCTGATAACCTGCCAACACCACAGCAAAAAGCCCTCGCACGCGTCTCTCGCTGCTTCTGTTTCTATTCTTCCCTCTCGCTCACGACATCTCACCTACAGCACACAATCTGTGCCTGCCATTTCCACTCAGGCTAACTCTTGAATAAAACTTTTACTTGCAAGAACTCCTACATCCAATGTTCCCTTATTTATGTTTAAAGAGCTCAACGTTTCACTGATGTTTAATGAATGCAAAAGAACACAAGCGTTATCTAGTAAAATTAAGCTGTGACTGCTAACCAGACTGCTAACGTTTAGAGCGTTATGTAGGCAAGTAAATCATGAAAAAAAAGAAAAAGAAAAAAAAGTTCATTTTGAGGTGAACGATCACTTTAATGAAATCTTATAAAACATAATAAATGTCTAATGAGTTATATTAATAATGAATTCTTACCTTTTACTTATTTAATCAAGATCGAGCCCAGGCAGATAAAACACAGATTCTCTCATTCTTATTTTATCTTATTATTAATGACATCATTATTTATTTTTTGTTTGTTTATCTTAAGTGAAATTATTTTCCAAATGCAATCATATCATATATGTGATTTGATATTTCCTCTAATTAAGGCTTATGGAGGCAGGCTTCCTCAATGTCCCAAAGACCCAGAAGTGCAGACAAACTGACTCGCTTCACTACTCTGCCTATGGTTAAATATTCATAAAGAACCATTTATGAATCAATGGATTATTTATAAAAACTGGCAACTGAATGCATGTAGTTAAAAGTAGTGAGCGGGTGTGTATGTGTGCATTTACATGTCCAAATTATTACCCTTAGATGACAGTTTCCTTTTGAGCACATACTAATCTGGAAAAAATATTCATAAATTAAATATATTTTTTAAATTATATTTATTAAAAAATATAAAAGAAAAATGACCGTTTGGGATATGACTAGTCTATAGTAATTATAGCTTAAGATGCATTGAGGAAAAAACATTAAATTAAATTAAAAAATTATTGCTTTACAATTTGAAAGTAAAGGTGTTTAGTGCTAGTTTTTATTCATCTTGCAAGGAGACCGTGGCACTCGGAAGTAATATATTTTTTTGTTTTACAAGCCAATCAAAATTCCATCAAAGTGGACAGTCGGTGATCACCATGCAATTTAGCTTTGACATTTTGACATTTATATAACGCATCCTCATGATTCACAGGACAAAGGGTATTTTTAAAGCAACAGTTGTGTGGTGCTGGATGTTGATTTCTATTAGCATTAAAAATAAAAAAATAAACTACTTGGTGCAAAAACTTGCATGTCACTTTTGAATGATAGTAAGTCCTGTATTTACCAACATACATTGTGGGAACCATCCAACTTAATGACAAAGATGGCGTGCCAAAGGTGTGTGTTAGGGTAGGTTTAGGAGTAAGAAAATATCATTAACCTACTGTAGTATATAACAACAAACCAATGGGAAGTCCCCATCATGTCTGTTTGTGAAAGGCAGGGGAAGATACAGGCACAGATCTGAAATGACAAACTGCTCAGTGTGCGATGTGAATGCTGTAAACCTTATATATCACATATGAGAGAGTCCTGACAGGGAAGCCTCACTTCAGAGACAGTGTCGGGCTGAGAGGACATCACCACAGCTCACCCTGCTGGCCACAGGAAAACCCTACCACCTCACTGCACACAAACCTACTCCTAACTTTCCTCATTTACAGCAGCTGCTGACACCCTCCGATTTCCTACCATCCAAAGTAGTCCGGCCAATCCAATGTAGTTATCAGAGTCATTGTTATTATTATTCAAACGGCCATATTCTTTAACTGCCGATCTACAGAGTTCATTCCTCTTCAGCCAGATTAAAATACGACATATCAAGCATATGTTTAAGAGTCAGTATGAATGAATAATCCCAGAAATCACAAAATCACATTTTCAATATGATAGTATATTCTATATCAAACTGTAATGTCCAGATTTTATCAAGATTTTTATTGCACAAGTAAGTAAATCAACACAATCAAGACACAGAAAAGTGCTTCATGCTCACAAACGTTCAGAACAGGTCACCTTACATACTTTTACTTAGCTATTTAATGGGAACACCCCATATTCTACTGGATACACCCTGCTCCTAAATTAAAACTTTCAGATTTTTTTACGAAAAAATAAATAAATAAATACAATTATATAATTATATATATATATTATATATAATTATAAATATAAAATTATAAAAATATGACATTTTATTTTTACTGATGGGGACATCCCCAAAAGGAGGTTTTGTCAGATTTATGATTACGATTATTTCTTAAAATGCAAACAAATTTTTCAAAGGTGTTGTCAGATTTAACTAGCTTCTAGGGACGAATCTGTCCCCAAACTACAGCTAAATACATACACACACAGCTCTGTGGTCTGGATATGATTTCCATGCTTTAGGGGTTTTGGAAGTTTTTGGAGGCCATGCCTGCTTAATTTCCTTTGAGGAAACACAAACCTAGACTCTAATCACCCAAACACACACAGATACGTACAGAGACAAACACACACACACACACACAGTCTCACTGTGCATACGATATTATACTGTTTATTCCACACAAACTAGCGAGAGAGTGTGAGTCAGAGCTGTGCCATAGGAGAGAAGAAAGACAAACAGAAAGAGTGATTACAAGCGAGTGAACAAGAAAGACAAAAGCAAAGGAAAAAGTAATATCCTGTTTGGCTGAGGAAAAAAAAACAAACACACACACACATACACACACACACACACGAAAGACGTGACAAATATACACAGAGTTTCCACAGAAGAAAATAAAAAAAGCCTTGATGACAAGCTTTTGTGCATTTATGATCCTGGGTAAGAAATTCTGTTAATGTTTTTATTAATGTCTTTATTTTATAAATAAAGATGGAGGTTGTATGTATGTGAATGTGGTTGTGTGAATGTATTTATAGGGCAGCTAAAAGAAGGCACAAGGACAAATTACCACACTCATTTATCACCTGTGTTATCTGCCCTACAGGCCAGCACCTAAACACACACACACACACACGTCCTCAACACAAACTAGTAACGGGAACATCCAAAAACTTTCACACCAAACTTTGAGCCACAAAAACTTTCGATAAATCCTTGAGAGGCTTATGCATCAAAAAGAACAAATTCGGCTTTTTTCCCCTTTTTTTTTCGGAAAACATTAAAAGTGACAAAGTATTAAGTGTTTGGTATTAAGTCTTAAGCTCAACTCATTACTTTCTTATTTTCCTTTCTTGGCACATCAGATGTGATATTTAAAAATTATAAATCCATGTCCGAATATAATTAATTTTAATTCAGTGTTTGCATGACGTCACAAACCAGTTGTACAATATTACTTTTTGTTTTACAATGTTCATTTTTCTCATCCTCTTGATTTGAGTCTCGGCTCTTTGGAGCTTTTGAGTTAGTTGTAAAAACTGTTCAGTCTGGTTTAGTTAAACCATTTCTGCTCACTAAAACCTAAATGAATCATTAATATGTTTAATCCACTTTGACATAGAGCTAGGACAAGTCTGTAATTAACTAGTTAGACTGGTTAGAGAAGTTTGTATTCATGTATGGAGGGATTACCTCAAGATAAAGAAGACTGAATTATCTGGAGATCATCCAGAGACCCGTGTCTAATTTAATCCAAATGCACTGAATTGTAAATCAGAGGTTGGAAAACACTGTATGTTCTCATGCAAGGCCATGTCTGGGTCTCCAAAGCATTTTCCCAATTTATATTCACAGACAATGTTTTACCAACATGACCTGAATAAATATACTGGCCAGTAGATAACACTAACTGTCATAACTATGAATGATAAATAATAGTTATACTAAACAGATCAGTAATTAATGCTCAGAGAAGACTACAGGGGTGTGCAATCCATCATTACTAAATCAGTGTTAGAGCATGTTTAATTTACAGGAAACTCTCAATGTTATATATTTCATTTTACATGCTCATCTACTCTACTCATCTACTGTACAACCCTAGTGTTCGAGTTTCATACTAATATTGATCAATTAAAGTTCATCTTTAAAAACACCAATATTTTAAAACACTGATGAAAGTAATAT
Source organism: Carassius auratus (assembly GCF_003368295.1). Classification (NCBI taxonomy): domain Eukaryota; kingdom Metazoa; phylum Chordata; class Actinopteri; order Cypriniformes; family Cyprinidae; genus Carassius; species Carassius auratus. The sequence goes on along the minus strand of NC_039247.1, from coordinate 13,322,277 downwards.
TTTTTTTTTTCCATTTTTTTTACTGTACATGTCCTAATACCTAAACTCAACTTGAATAGCAGTAATTTACATGCTGTAAAAAATATTTAAACAACGATATTTAAGCAGAACTTAAGCATTATAACATGCTGTAAACAAAGTGAAAGTACAGTCCCCCTGCAGCAACCCGACTTGCTCAAGGGCACCGTTTAGATCTCAGTTAGTCTGGTTCATGACTTACCTGAAATTAAATCTGCTCCCTTTGTGTTAATACACCGGACCATTAAGCATCCGGCCATGATCTGAGCAGAGACTTAGAGGAGGAAATATTTGGGCACTATGCTGGAAGACTAAAAACACACGGAAGGAAATTTGATTTAGCTAATCTTTTATGGTGATCAGTCAGTCTGGAGGGAGGCCGAGATTAAAACAGTTTTGTGCCCATGATTTATCGATTCTTCACTTTCAGCGTACATTTAAGCCTCTGAGAAAACGTGTTCCTTCGAGTTATTTGAACCAAGTGAACTATAAAGCAAAACACGAAAACAAACTTGAGGTTGCCTTTTGTGAAAACGTGTTTTTAAGTGTTCACAACAGTCATGAAAAGTATGTTTATATATTATTACGGCTTTGATGTGTGCTCCAGATAATTCACCAACTATACTGTTGACACAATTAACATTCGGCACACATCTTTAAATATTATTACGTTTTATTAAAAATGTATCATGTGCCAGATGTTCAAACTGAGAACATAAACATATTAAATACAAAGATTTCAGACTACAGGCTCGATTCAGGAGCTACTGTATATGAATACATGACTCTACAGTATATAAAATTCTGTTTCCCCAGTCTGTCCTTAATACAGCGATTCCATGAAGAGTGCCTAGTCCCAGCAGACCCAACATCATCTGGGTCAAAGATTGAGTGGAAAACATGTGTTCCAAAGAGAAACACAGAAAGAGAGAGAAATGATGTTCAGATGTGAGCATACAAACCTCTCACTGTGAGAGAAGAGACAGATATGGATCAACTGAAACTCAATCTCAACTGCATGTATTGAATTTCATAAGAGATCTAAGAGACATCTTTTGTTACTTTCACAGCAACGTACTTTTTCTTACTTACACATGTGCTTACACACACAAAACAGTCAAATCAAGTCAATACACTAGCACTGGGACCATTACATTTAAAATAATAATAACTATATGATTCAAAGAAAATCCACTCACTCACTTTGGATTGATATCGGATTCACACACAAAGCTATATTATGGCCACCTCTAACTCTATTTTAAGCACACACACACACACACTCATCAGTATGCTCTGTCAGACTATAATAACCTGAAATGAAACATTTACAGTCTAAACAGTGCCACCTCCTCGGCTCCAATGAGAAAGCAAAAATTCACACTTAATATTCAGCACAGGTAATACGTGTGATGCATTCCTCTAAGGGACTATGCTCTTGTGTTTGTGTTTTCGGAGAACATTAATGGCCTGTGTGGATCTGATGGAGAGAGAGAACGGGTCTTGAAGAAATTAAGCAGCAAGAAGCATTAGGCTGAAATATGTCAGATGACATCCTAGTATATGTTGTATACAAATGCACCTTCTGAGCTTTAGTAAAGTTAGAGTATTTAAATGTCACAAATATGAAATATGCACCGTTGCTGGTTTTCTCATCTGTTTTTCATATTGACATAAAAAGCACCCAACGGGAGGAGGTAAGGTGTGAAAAAAACTCTCCGGTGTACATTCTAATATGGCACCATTTTTGCATGTATTTTAACGCTGAAAATTGATCACAGGGGACCACAGTGTGCTGAAAAACACACTTCCTGACCACACACACACAACATACAAATATGTTCAACAAATAAACAAAAATACAATTAAAGTTAACTCATTCATAATCACAGTGATCAATAGAGACCATCTAAATGTCCACAAAAGCTTTATTTTTTGTTACATATTAGATTTGTCATTACTTATGTTATTTTGCACTAGATGTATCTATTTTTACAGCTTAAATATTAAAAAGATATGATAGAATGACATGATATATCAATCAAATGAATTATTGAAATTGGATCCTGAAGTAATGTGTTTTGAGTTTGGAGACCTAAATATTTTGGAAGCTAACTGATTTATAATGAAAATATGGATTCTTTTGAATGAAATCAATTTAAACAATCAACAAATGAAAAAATACATCATTTACATATGAAGGACTCACTGAACAGTCCTCTGTGTTCGTGGGTGCAGGGTTTTGTAGATGAGTGTGTATTGTTCCTTTAAGAGCACAACTAGGTCGGTGGTCGGTCGCTGTGGCGTCGGCTGTGTCTGCAAGGCTAGTGATCTGATTGGTTGTGATTTGTGTGAGAGCTGATCTGATTGGTGGTGATGAGGTCTATTACACAGGGCCTGGCTCATGTGGGCCAGGTGTCAGAAAGCATCGTTTCCACGCCAACGCATTACAATGAGAACAAAAGGGCTGACGGTGCAACCTAGAGAGAGATGGGTTGAGGTGGGGGTTTGGGGAGACCAAGCCAAAGAATGGATTTTAATTCCAGACTTGCCTGACATAATACTGAAAATTCAGAATGTCCTCTGCTTTCAAAACTAGAGTAGAACCACAAGAGATCAAACTTGCCTCACCTTGAAACCAGAAAAAAACATCCAGGAATCACCTACATGCTACAGACCAAAACACACAGCAAACATTTGTTTCAACATTTTATAAAAGCAATTCTTCCACACAGAGCAACAAACAAACAGCTCGGCCTAAACCCATAGAAAAAAAAGGAAGAAAACACTGTAGGAAAATATAATTTTTTCACACTAAAAGGCACAAGTATTTGGCTTTATGTCTACACTTCCCATGAAGTAAAAAAGATCCCAGATAAGTCTTAACCATGAGGGCCACTTCAGCCCATTATCAAACTGAAACATTCTTGCACTGCCCCCTAATGGTTTGATCCCTCACTGCACACGTCTCTCCTCCACAACAGATGGGAGCACGTTCTCTGAAATATCCTTTAGATATCTTCAATGCCATCTCTAGGAATGGGATAGTCAGCTAATGCATGAAATGCCAGTGTTGAGGCAGGTGACAGTATCATTATTACTTAAGAGTGATGTCACCAAGAGGTACATTTTATTTACTGTACAGTGATCAAGCAGAAGATCAATATATGTGTGTGCTGGTGTGTGCATTCACACAGCAAGAGGATGGTCTAATCATCTAATCGTTTCTGTTGAGTGATCGCTCAGCCGCAGCGTGGCATTTGGAAGACAGGCATCAGAAACTCATTTTAATGCCTATTATTAGTGCACACAATACTGAGAGTAGGAGTGCAGAAGTGAGGAAGGGAGAAGGGTGGGCGGCTCTGTGAATGTCAGATTCTCTTTTATTAATGCTGGAATTTTGTAAATCTAACTGAATGTTTTCTCAGGTTGGGCTATGGCGCTCAATTCACTCAGCACAAACACATTCACTCACACACACATATACAAAAATTTGCTTCGCTTAAAGGGGTCATCGGATGCAAAATTCACTTTTGTTGTTGTTTGAACATAAATATGTGTTGGACGTGTGTGCACATCCACCCTATTATGATAAAATACCTACCCAGTGTCTTTTTTTCTTAAATCCTTTTCTCAAATTGGGCTGTTCTGAGATTCCTGTCAGAATGGCATAGTTTTGCACAGGCCCCTCCCACAATGGTTGATTGACAAGGCTGTCTTACCTCAGACCCGCCCTGAGAGAGCTGTGAGCTGTCTGCCATTGTGTCGACTCATGTGCAGGGGAAGACAAGAATTCCTCAGATTAAGCGATTGAGGTGTTCTGTTGTTGGATGGAATAATGAACAAAGCAGCCGTCATTTACTCCCGACATCTGAGCCTCTGAAGACGCAGAGGATTAACATGACTTTAGTTTTGGAAAGAAATGCACCGATTTGCCTAAATGCATTTAAGTTCTAAGATAGCGATCCAGCTTCATCTAAGGAAGAACTGAGTATAAGGGTTTTTTTAGGAATCTTTGCAAATTGCTTTTCCTTATAATGTGATAGTTAGCAAATTTCACAGCTGAAGTTTACAGTCTGCTTGTCACCCCACAAAAGAGAGGGGCGGGGTCAGCAGAGCTCATTAGCATTTAAAGCAACATGGACTAGAACAGCGTGCTGAAAACAGAGCAGATTTTGACAGGTTTAAAATTGTGTTTTTTGCACCACCATTGAGAAATTTTAACCCAAGTATGTTACAGACTTTTCATTAAGACCCTAAAGAATCATATCAACTTGTGGAAAAAAGGCATCCAATAACCCATTTAATCAATTTAATTAATTAACTCGAAAGGAGGTCTTGAAAAGTTTAGCTCGATTCACTTTGATGTCAAAACAATAGATTTTAGTTTTTAGTGTTGCATTTTTAATTGAGACTAAATAGTATACATTTTAATATCAGCCATTACAGATCATTACATTACATTACTGATCAGATTATCAGCATCGGACAGAGAACAGACAGTAACACAGACACTGATTCAAAATGAACACTACTAACAGAAACTGCATCTTGAACACCCCCCCCCCCCCCCCCCCACCACCATACCACCCACTTTCTCCCCACAGCAATATCAATTTAACATGTTCAGATCAGTTACAGCTTATTTGACACCCGGTCCCGCATTGATTTGCTCATATGCATTGATTTTTCGCTTTATTCAACTCAATACCCACATCAGGAACAGAAGCTCAAAGCATCTGATCATCATATATCGTGCTGAGACGATTCCCATCTCCCAAAGCAGAGAAAGATCCAGCACTCATATCGAACCGAAACATTCAAAGCACTCGAGTTCCCTCTTTTAATTGGTTCAAAAGAGTTTTAGTTTAGTAAAGACTGCCTCTCAATGGTTATTCTCCAGTTTCAAAAACTAACAGCCTACTAGAATAAATCAACATGCATAGATACAAAATGACATACACAAGGGACCATTGATCTCAACTACAGCCGCTTGCTACTCATTCAGGGAGGATCCTAAAAACATTCAACCTTAATTTAAACCTAATGTTAATCTTTATGAAAACGGTTTCATTTCTCAGCAATAATAAAAGATCGCTAGCAGAATAAACAAATAAACCAACCCTCATAATATGCCAGCGGCTGTTTTTCTTCATAAGCAAGAGCATGAAAACAGTCCTGAACGGTAAGCGCTTTCATCTTGAAGAGAATGAAGAGTTTCTTATCTACGGATGCTTAAGCACCAAACATAAACTGAGACAGACACCGCAACAACATTATTATGCTGCCTCCGTGACAGCTTTCGTAATAATAAAAGAGACTTTTTGCTTGAGACCCGAGACGTTTCAATATTCAGGTTTTATGTTTCGGCCCTCAGGTTCTTCCAATGCAAATCCACACAAGATTAAAAATGATGAAGAATCTGTAATGACCTCTCCGTGCAACCCAGGTCATCAGATCAATTCCCCAAAAATGTGTGTGTGTCGATTTGAACAATAGCGTGATTGTTGAACCCAGGGAGTAGGAAACCGATGATCATTCAATTAAACGTGCTGGTTACCATGTGTGTACACCCATTTATTTGTGTGTGTGTGTGTGTGTGTGTGTGTGAGAATAATTATATCATGGTTGGATGCCTGTTCACTCACTGTGCAGCCAATGATGAGCTGATTAACAAGGATTTTAATTATTCACCAAAACAAGGTGCCCTTTCACACACACACACACACACTCAAACACAACAGCAGCAGACAGACGGTGGCATCCTGTGGCGCCATAGTTCTCTGCAGGCACTGAGATGTTCATTGTGCCCACCATTTTCTGCACACGAACGCAGCTGGCGAATCCTCCAGTGTAACATCTGATGTAATTTGATTTTAGATGGGCTGCTGTATGGTAAAAATAATTTCACTGACTTGACTCCCATCTGGGATCTGTTCAGTAGAGATGGACTGGAGCAAATTTGTTTGTGAAAGACAACCAAATGAAATGAGCTTTGCTGAACGCTCGGCTGCACATCATGACACTACAGAGGTTGAAATCATGATCTGGCGAAGACCTCAGCAGACAGATTTTGGAGTGTAATAGTACAGCGAGAGCAAATGCTTAGGCGGGATTCTGGTAGCGGTGGGTTTTATTAAATGAGGTCCCGCTGAGCTTGTCTGTTATTAAAGATGTACAAGTTGAAATGTAACTGAAGAGCCTCCTAAAGAGTTGTGTGAAGTTGTGGGGTGTCCAATTCTGTGGCTGTGGTTTATGCTTCAAAGCAATGTGAATGACTGGAATATAGATTTACTAGAACAGCAAAGTTCAGTCAAACTGTTTTTAAAAGCTTTTGTGACCCATGTCTGAAAATGGATAAATGACAGTACAGTTCATGAATTTATTATCTAAGGCAGATGTGAATGGGACTATCAAATTAAAAATAAAAACAATGATTTAATGAATTAATCGAATTAAACCCCATTTATTTATACTATTCACTAAATAGAATTCAATTTGATTTGTGAGCTGGAAATATTATTTGTTTTTAATTATTTAAAACTTAAATTAACTGTTGATGGTTCCCATGGAAATTTGGCTCAAACTATAATTTTGAGTAATTCTGTGATTAGTTGAGGTGGACCATGAGTGAACCAGGCTCATAATTAGATGGGACCACCATGTCCCAGATTTAACTGTAATGGATGGCATTGTTGTCTGAAATGCGGAGGTCAAAACAAGTGGGCTGGAGCAGAGCAACCGGGTCTGCTGGCCTCAGTAATCTTCCAATGAAAGAAAACAAGAGGAACGCAGATTGGAGGTGGTCTTCTAAATAATGTCACTAACACCCTGACTACTTGATCTTGACGCAAGAAAGTTAGGGCTGTAAGTCTGAAGACAGCAGACTCGCAGATTAGTCGAGAAACTAAAACTGATGTTACAGTGTGGTGTTATTTAAAAGGTGCCCCATGGCCTGTATCAGGACAGTGTCAGACTGCTGGCTATGTTGATAGTTTTAGTTTTGTTGAATGCATTACAGTTTGATATCACTTTTTTTAGTTACTGAACGCACTTGAGAATAAACACTAAGCTATGGGACACACACAAACACATACAGTACACACACAAACAGTAATTCATTTCTATTTTCAAATACTATTATTGATGGCAAAGCTGAATTTTCAGCATGCAGCCCTTACTTCAGTCTGCAGTGTGTGATGATGATGATCCACATTGATCCTTCAGAAAACTTTCCAATATGCTGATACAGTGCTTAAGGAACGTTTCGGATCCATGTTGAAAACGAAATATCATTTCAATATCATATCAAGTCTTTACTGTCACTTTTGATCATTTTCAACATATCAGCAATGCATCCTTGCTGAATAAAATATTATAAAAATAAAAAATCTTCCTTTCAACGGTGATATACAATTTCAGAACTATGGCGGAGAATAACATTTTTGGCAAACAATAACTTCAGATTTGAGTCGAGTTTCCAAAGATATAGTATGAATTTATAAGACTACAAAAAAAGTCTTATAGACTGCATTTATTGTGTTTTTGTAGCTTGATTGCCACTGGTCACAGTTTACTCCATTTTATGGAAAAAAGCAGCTTGTACATTCTTCAAAACATCTTCGTGTTCTATAGAAGTCAATTCTTATGGAGGTTTGTACGACATTATAGTGAGAATTTAAAAGATAAATTAAATAAATCACTTAGCCTTGGAAAAGGCATGACTGTTATTGATGGAGCTCTGTGGGTGGACAGCACAAGGGTCTGTTAAGCAGACTAACTGCTGCACTCCCAGTGCTAACAGCATTTCACTGCATTATTGATAAATCAGTGTAGTGTGCCAAAATGAGCGAGGAAATAAAAGACACCATGGATACCGTGACATGGCTCATAAAATTTCCAGCCCATAACATCACTTCTCAACTTCTCTTCAGTCTTGCTGTAGGAAATGCAAAACATTATAACCTTATGCTGCATAACAATGCGCACTGGCTTATGGGCCAATTGTCTGAGAAAGTGTGTGAACTCGGAGAGACCTTTGTTCTTTTTAGGCAGCCTACTGAGCAGAAAGCCATAATTCTTTCACAGTGATTCACTGCTCTCATCTCAATGGATCTCAATGTTGAATGTCTCACCTTAATTTGCAATTGGAAAGCAAGAACCACAAAGTATGAAGCCGGTGAAGCTTTCCAATTCCAGCTTGCCTTTCCTGTAGTTCAAACAATAAAGCGCGCTGCTACAGAACATTGGTTCAATTTCCAGGGAACGCATGAACTGATAACTTGTGTACCCTGAATGCAATTTAAGTCTATTTGGATAAGAGGATCTGGCAAATGCATAAAAGTAAAACTGGCATGTTAAAATCAGATCCAGACAGAAGAAAGCTGCCGTGTGAGCACAAAAAAAAAAGAAGAAGAAAAACCAGGATGCACACTAATGCATATGTTCATGACAAGACTGACAGAGAATTTCAAGGTGCATCAATCTCTTAAGCGTAAGCCTCTGGTCGCTGCAAACAGACGTTTTCCATTTCCATGGCCTATAGACTGCTGAGGCCAAAAACCCTTGAGGCAACATCTCTTCTTCTGGAGCTCATTCTGGGAAATCAAAGCAGAAGAATGAGAATGTGTGCATCTTTCACTGCACTTCAACAAAGAGGGGGTTTTACAGGTGTTTTGAATGGACAACTGGGGCCAGTAAGGTCTTCTTGGTCTGCCCTCCTCCATTTGTCATGGATTATGAAGCTTTATCCACTCTGAAACTGATGTTTCAGGTACCACTGGCACTGTCCTGATTTCAACTATATGCCAAAAACTCTATATAATAAAAATGAATTATACAGTCATGGAGACCCTTGTTATAAATCTGGCACACTGTAAGGTACAGAATTAGCTCCTGGGTCACTGTTTCAACATTAATAACAATGTCCTCGAAGGCAAGAAATAAAATGCAAGGTAACTCACAGCTTCTGAGATTCAGTAGGCTTTATCACAGTCTGAAAAAAATTCATAGGGAGGGCAAAAGGGAATGGCCTTTAACCTCAGACACGCAGAGAGAGGGCTTCTTCTGGTCAAACCAGTAAGCCAGTATGTTATTGCCCATAACCATTAAAATAAAGATTTTATTCTGTCTATACTGTTTTCATACCGAGAAGAGCTAAAAATCTAATTTGCTTGAGTTAAATTATTAGTGTTTTATGTTTTAAGAGTTTAATGAGTATGTGCAATGAAATATCCAACATTGTAAATAAATAAATAAAAATCTCTAATATTGACCACTGTGGTACAGATTGATACCATGTGCGTTGTACAGTTTAGAACAAGTCCTAAATTAACAGTAAGTTCTGCTCTGATGTTATTTATTTATGGCTTCTCATACTGCAAAGATTATGCTATATTATTTTCAAGATTCACAAGAACACACACAGCGATGCAGCTTCCATCATCCATTTTTAGTATCTCTCCTTCATTGTATTTCAGGAGGATTGATCTGCAGTGTCAGCAGTGACTCACATTTCATTCTCTCAAATGGGTAAAATATGATCAAAGGGAGGGAGGATGTAATATGGCCAACAGAAGATACTCTACTGGGTAGACAACGAAATCAATTGCAGTGAGATCGGAGCTAATATTAAGATCTGAAGAAGACAAAAACTGACAAGAAGATTGAAGAGAGGAGTTGACTACTTTTCATTTAATAGCTGCTTTCTGTCTAAAGTGCCTTATAATACCTCAATTGTCAGGCAGGCTCCAGGAGCAACGCTGGGTTAACGGAGTTGCATAATGGTGTCATCCATGCCAGGGGTCAAACTTTGACCTTTGTGTTTCCAGCTCCGATCCTTGATTACTAGGCAAAAACCAGAGAGCCTTTGAAAAGACTCTGAAACAAGGAAAAACACGTATATGTTGACTAGTTAAAGCATGTTGTTATATTAAATCAGATAAATATTATTATAATTTACTCATAAAATGTTACAACATGTAAATGTATAAGTTCAAACAAGCATTCTCCGTCTGTACTGTTGATGCTCTTAACAGTGTGAGCTCTAAAGAAGCTGTAAAATGTCATTCCCTTTAGGTGAAGGTCATAGAGATGTAGATGCTGTGCTTTTTTAGTCAACAGTGATTCTATATAAAGGAACATAAGCTGTGTTGGTGTATAACACATTGACTTCTAATAGACTTAACATGAATGTCTAATCATTACATCTGAGTATGAGACAGATAGAGAGAGGTGAAGGTGAACAGAAGGACTGAGAGATGGAATGTGATCTTAATAACATGAGAGACGATGAGAAATATGATCTAAAGGACCTTCACAAATTCTTCAGAAGTGTCATACAATCATCCTTCTTAATAATCTTTAAAAAAAATAATAAAAATCAGAATAAATTTAATCAATTACATTTCTTTGACATTTAATCATCTTCTTGATAGCTTTTTTGTAACCCACATATGGAAAATTCTAAAATTATATATAATAAAAAATTATAATAAAACAAACCTTTTCATCTCAACCTCAAAAATACTGCCAACGAATGGCAAAAACATAAGTTCAGTCCAAGTATGTGTGCTTTTGCGTATATACTTTTGAAACGAAGAACAGGGCCAAAAATGCAGATGATGAAGATGAGATTGGATGGTTTTCCTGAAAATGGAAAAGAGGAGGGCAGTCTGAGAGAGGAGTGTGGTGAGATGAAAGGTCAACATCACTGCAAATGTCAGACAAACGAGGATTATTTTTAGAAGAGATATTCAGACAGACAGACACTGAAACCGAGACTATGATGAATCAACTCTATATATTTTGATGCCACCGGTGCCACTTTCAGCTATGATGTTCAGTCATTTGATAGAGAAGAACGCTGTAAAGGTCATTTAGCGTAATCTGAATACAGTGGTGTTTAGCTGAGTAACATATCCATTTCAATACAAGATCTAGACTGTCTTTCCTGTTTATGATGGAAGGCAGCAGCAATCAGAGGATGTTTTTCTCTCAGTTGGCTCATGTAATCAAGTCCGGTTATGAGAGAGAATGAAAGCAGCAATGTTTACAACTTATCATCTTTCACACACACACACACACACACACACACACACACACACACACACACACAAACACACACACACACACACAAACACACACACACACACACACACAGTATAATCTTAGAAACTTTCATTAAAAAAATAAATAAATAAAAGAGACACATAAACATAGCCTAATCATAAATGCTACTCCCCAATTGGCGTGTGTTCCTTTCAGAAAAACTGTCTCCTCTCATCCTTTGGATAAAATCACTTTCGCTTGCTGTGTCGTCTCAATTTATTATCTGCTTAGGCCTATATTGTGTTAAGACTAAAAAACTCAGTTTCACATGCATTAATACAACCAGAACAGAGCCGTTCAAAAAGATATGCAACTCTGAAAAGACCTGCATATGCTCCTTCAGATCCTCGGCATCCAGATGTTTACAGACGATTTAGTTTTTGGCGATATTTTGAGTTGTTTGTGCTCGAGCAAGCACGTCGTTCTGTCGACCACAGATGAAATAGCGCTGCCACCTAGTGACCAGCACATGAACTACACCTCTGACATTCAACGCGCAACATAAATGCAGATGACTTCTACTCACAGTAACTTAAAAAAAAAGTCTTCAATATTTTTTACAGTAACACTTACGAGCTACGTTTCTGTCAGCATTGACTCAAAAGAGAGGGAGAAAGAAAGAAAGAAAGAAAGAAAGAAAGAAAGAAAGAAAGAAAGAAATATTTTTCTGATATTTGTAGAACGATACTGATCTTTTCTTTTTTTTTCTTTTTTTTTTTTAGATTATTAACATTTATGCAGTACTTTGCCATACAACAAGATTTCATAGAGACCACCGATGTCAAACTGTACAAAAATGAACTTGGGTACCATAATCTTCTGAAGCCATAAACTAACTGTGTGCAGAACAGACGGAAATGTGGGTCATTTTTCATGGAAAAACTTACCCTACATTTTAAATTGGTCATGGCTCAATGAGCCCGGAGGTGGAGCTGCACAATAAGGCCCAGAGGTGGAGCTGTACATCAGGACTCATTGAACCCAAGGCAGAGCTGCGCCACAGGACTCACTGAACCCAGAGAACTACACCATGAGGCCTACAGAGCCCAGAGGTGGAACAAGCACTATAAAACCCACAATACCCAGAAGGAAAGTTGCACCACTGGGCTTACTGGGCTTAGATTTAACACTTGTAGCACCATGGGGCCTATTAAACGTGGAGGTGGAGCTGCACACAAAGCCCAGTGTGTCTGTCTAATCATAACTAACTTCCTTACCAGACTGTGCACTAGAAGGCTCTGTGGAACAATATCCCAAAAATGTATGCAGTTTTATGGGATTCAGTAAAAAGCCTGTCCATTATCACTACAGCACTATAAATAATAGTGTCACTGTCTATACACTATAGAATGATACTATAGTGTAAAATAAAATATTGTTATACAATTATTCTTTAGAATTGGAAAACAACAAAGTTACATAAGAAGATTGTGTTTATTGGATGAAACTGATGGCAGTTGACTGCCTTGGAAAGCAGACGCTCGTGTTGAGGAAAGATCCTCTCTAGATGCGTTTATAAACCTGGTCAAAGAGAATCTGCTTCCATTAACTTTCATCTGGAAAAACTCCCAAACATCAGCAGCCAATCTTTCAAAAATGATTCCCAGGTGTGTAGGTTTGTTAACTATTGAGCAAGGATTGAGTTCTTTACAAACAGAATTTCAGATCTCAAGCATTAAAGGGATATTCCACCCAAAAGTGACTTTTTGGTATTCCACGTACCCCCATGTCGTTCCAAACTCGTAAAAGCTTTGTTCGTCTTCAGAACACAATTTAAAATATTTTGGATGAAAACCGGGATGCTTAAGATCAGATCATCGTCAGAATAGTCCATCATCAGTAGTTCAACCGTGACATTATGAAGAGACGAGAATACTTTTTGTTCGCGAATATGCCTATGCCCTTATGTGTCAGCCGCGCCACAACGATGCTGATGGCAGATGGACTTTTCTGGGCCTTGACAATGTAACTTACTTGGTAGTCTATGGGACAGTCACAAGCCTCCCGGTTTTCATCCAAAATATCTTAAATTGTGTTTCAAAGACGAACCAAGCTTTTACGAGTTTGGAACGACATGGGGTCAGTGATTAATGACAAAATTTTCATTTTGGGGTGGAGTATCCCTTTAAGACAACTTGCCTCCATATGTTGCATTTTACTCACTGGGAACAATACAGAGAGCATTCACATCCTTCTAATACTAGAAGAAACTAAAATCAAAGCATTTAGATTCAAATAAAGGAATGATTTTTGATGTCACTGAAGACTGTATAGTTAAGAGAACCTGGACTTGAAATGAACCAGTGGAACTGTTTACCTCATTCATTAGGGAAGGAAATTCAGAGATATGTCACTTCAGATGCACATACAATACAATAACTCATGTGGTCAGTGTCCTCAACTGATGCAGATCTTTCTGATGTCCTTAATAAGTTAAAGACATTACTAGCAGTTTACATGAGATTAGGGCCAGCAGTGAGATGCTGCAAACTGTTTGAGATTGATTTGGTAAAAAGAACTGAGTCAGAAAGAATGAGTGCAACCTCAGAGCAGGTTTGTCTCTGCTGATGTCTGTCTCTGTAGATTGTGTTCCCCTCAAACCTGAGAGAACTGTGAGTGATGATCATTCAGGAGACTCGAAAAGTAAAGCTGCATGCTCTAGACAGGACCATCTTAATTACAAACTGAAGAAACTCATGTAGCCTATATTGGGCAATAAAAAAAAATCCTCTTGTCCCATGTGTGTTTGTTTAATGGTATTCAGAACACTTGTTTTCAGCCATGAATTCACAAACATTAAGGTAGAAAGTGGCTCCTGTAAGGCTCAAGGGAAATTAAATACAAACCCACATACAGCACAAATCAGTTCTCAGAGAGTCTATTTGTGTTTGGATAGACAGGGAGAGGTTATATGCTGTGTCTGTGACGTTTTTATTTGATGTCTGAAATATTGTGAACTATAGGCTGTGTGATGTTCTTGCTGTTTTATACATAAATAGGCCTACTCGTGCCAAGAAGACTTTTTTGTTTATTTACCGTAGCCCATTACGGCCGATCATGCCAATAATACGTATTTTATTATTATTTTTTTAATTTTTAATTTCTTTTTTATCTTTACAGGAATACCAAAATCATGTAATGAGCAAGTCTGTGTTTATTAGACAGCATATATAGCTTCAGTTTGTGCTCTCAGAAACAACGAATCTGCCGTGGTCATTCAATCACATCTGGAGCAGAGGACCTGAAACCAGATGTTGGTCACCAGATAAACCATAACACCTGTGATTAATTTCTTAATTTATGTGTCGGATTCATTTTAAATCAATCTTCATACCCTGAATAATCCACCGCGATAACATTGCTAGACACAGACATTAACAGCTCCCTTAAGCTTTCTCCAAATGCTAAACCCTTTCAATTGGAGGATTGAGAGTGAAAGCCATTAGAATGTTTTACTTTTCTACTTTACACAGAAATCCGGCTTCAGCACTAATCACTGGAGTACAGCTAATCCTAAATGAACTGTGATCATGTGCTTTTCATTACGATGTCCACTAGAGGGCATGTTGGGATCATCATTTCTACAGTCTCCACTACGTTCAGACAACGAAGAATGAAGCTGCTAAATCTCATACAATTTGATACATGTATGAAATTAAATGTACTTACATTTACTGGCACTGATTTTTCCTTATATATGAAAGTGTAATATTCATTCAGAGCTTTTCCTGATCTCTTAATTTCCAGAGATCTTTGGAAATGTCATAAAGCTGCAGGACGGAAGAGATCAGATCATTTGTGTTGTTGCATGAACAGCCCTGGTAACTTAGGAAAAAGCAGTGTTAAAAGTCAAAATAAGTGTTGCTTGAAGAAGATAACAGACATGGATGCATTTGACCTGCAGTTACAGATGGATAAATAATTTTTTTGTTTTTAACATAAAACGTTGAATACTGATATTTAAAATGTGAAATTAAGGGTGGCAACCAGTAAGTGACTGTTAATGAGAGAAACATTGAGCTTCAGCCGATTCATTCAAATGGATGATTCATTCAGAAACAAAGAATTTGACAGAGTTAATGAATGAATCACTGCATCATTTATTCAACCAATTCATTCAAAAAGCTGAATCATTCAATAAGTAAACACCGTCCATTGCTTAGAGATGCAAAGCAGTGCTGTGATCTATGTTTGGAACTGTTTTCGTTAGCAAAATTGAGCAACAGCAACCAATGTTATGTCTAAAACTTAAGTCCCTTATTGCTTTACTGAACTTATATAAAATGATTATTAAATGTGTTCATGCTGACATTGTCAGAAAAAGGCACTCTTTTGTGTAATATAGATGAAGTTAACAATATTAAATTATTTAAACATAAAAAAGCATACGTAAGCATTTTAATAAATGCTATACTAATAAATCACGTGCGTGCACTCTGTGATTTGGTGATATACTTGATAATGTCAGATAACACATCATTACAACAACACTTGCCATATTACCCCAGACGATTCTGACTATGTAGTAGTAATGAATAGCCTATGCTTTCTACAATGTATCGGAGTAAAAGTATACATTTTAATAAGGAAATGTAGTGGCGTAAAAATTAAAGTTGGCTGCAATAGAAAAACTCAAGTAAAGTACAGATACTCCCAAAAAATACTGTATAATAATGTAACATGGTATTATTACTTCGCTACAATACACCACTGAGAGGGATTCATCCTCCTCTGGCTACTCAGTGTGTCCGCCATACACATCTGAATGTGCTCAGTCTCTACCCTGGGAATTTCATCTTTAGCTGTATGCGATGAAGTAAACTTCTACCCACTGACAGTCTCACCTGAGACTGAATACACACACACACACACACACACACACCATCCTGCAGGACACCGATTAGGCTGCTGCAATGTTACTGCCTAAGGAAAAAAAATCAGGCTAAACTTAATTAAATGTACAGTACAGCAGAAAGACTGAAGTAACTAATCCCTAATCCAGCACACACCTCAACACTGACTATAAAAATAAATATATATATAATGAAATTAATACTTTTATTTAGCAAAGTTGCATTAAATTGATCAAAAGTGACATGACGCTAAAGACTTTTAAAAGCCCTAAAAAACTTTTACATTTATATATATATATAAGACACTAAAATATATATAAGACACTAAAGACATTTAAAACAAATAATGTTTTTAAAAAATATATCATGTTTTCCATAAAGCAGTTTTGAGCACTGATAATTTAAGAATATTTAATCTCAGCACTGAAGTAGCCTATGATTTTTGAAGGAGCATGTGAGACTGAAGACTGGAGTAACGATAGGTTGCTGAAAATTCAGTTTTGCATCACAGGAATAAATTATATTTGAAAATATATTTAAATAAAAAAACAATTATTTTATTTTACTGTATTTTTGATCAGATAACAGCCTTGGTGAGTGTAAAAGACATGTTTCAAAAACTTAAATAAGTCATATAAAAATAAACTGAATTAAAGAAATATACAGGTTAGAATTAAAGCTACTGATTTATTGACCTACTAGATCGCAGAAACATGCATCTTTCCCTCAAACCCAAATATTAATTTAACCTACACCTTCAACCCCCATCCATAACACACACACACACACACAAACACAGATTTCGCCGTCAAAAACTTGCCGACTTCCCATCTTAAACATTAAAAGATCTCTTGATATTCGTGAGGTTTCTCATACTCCACCCCTCTAAATCCTCACCCACACAGAGCCTGTATTTCAATGATTCATGTCACACACTGTGATAAATCCACATCTGCTTTCAATACACAGAGACTATAGAGAACCCTTTAAAGACTTAAATTACTAGCTGGGTTTTAATTAAAAGCTAACAAGGCAAAGACAATACGACAGACTGACTGGAGGAGCCGTGGGACAGCAGGAGCGAGTGTCTATTAATCTGACTCACTGCAACGTCCAGTATTTAAAAAGTTCTTGCAGCCTCCCGCAGTCTCCGTGTTGGCAGCTCTCCCGAGCCCATGAGGAGAGACAGGCTGGACCGAGCCATGCTCTGCAGTGTGATCTGGAGCTCAGTGGAGTGTCTGAGTGTGAGATTGCCTCGAGGAGCCATGTGTCAGATTTCTTAAATAAATCAAGAGCAGAAATTGAAACACCAGCCCACAGAAGCTGCTATAGTCTGTTTAAAATATAGTCGAGGCTTTGTGCATTGTCTTCCTTGCAGGATCTTTGCAAGACACCCTTGAAACTGATTAAAATGATCACACATTAACCTTTACCCACACACATGCCTGTAGGACTCTCCTACAGAGAGATAAGCCTGTTATATTCATGTCACATGTCCCACTGTGTTAATGCTTGGAAAAATTTAATATAGGCCAGTGCATTGTGGACTAGCATTGAAAGAGTACACACACATGTGATGTTTGTGGACCAAATCCAGACTTAATGACATGATATAAGGTCAAAGGGTTTCAAGTAATTACTGAAGATCTCACTAAACATCACATCACATCAGAACTCCATCATGGTTTACCTGTCAATCAGCAACATACAAACATAACTTGTAGTTGCTGCAGAAATGGCATTTTGAAAAATATTTGAAATAAAAATACTGACTTACAGGGCAAATTTTATAACTGCCATTTTATGTGTCATAAATACACAGTTAAACAATTTTCAGTGTCTCTGCATTATTTTACTAAATTATGATGCTTGACGAAATGATGCAGGTAAATATTGCTCGCGTGACATTAACCTTAATTTTTATGTTTTCTTTCCACATCATGTCATATTTCAATCCAAGAATAGTCTTTATGGATAAATTGTGTTGATAATAATTAAGGGCACTGAAATATTTTGATATTATATGATAATAATTTGAAGACAATATATATATATATATGAAAATACCTGTTGAGGGGTAAGCTAGCCCTGTGCACAAACCTTTAGAGAACGTATAAATTATTTTATATAATTTTTTATTATTAATATAAAATACTATTTGACAATTTAGTTGAATAATTGAATAAATAATGAAAAATCTAAGCAGTATTCCAGTAAAAGAGATTAATCTGAAAGGCAAAATTATATACATATGAATATGAATCCATATTCCATATTTACATGTCCATGTTTTAATTGAAAATGTCATAATAGCCACATTATAAATGTCAATTTAATGACTTCACTCTATTAAACTAGTTTTTAATCAATGAGAATGTGCATGAAATTTACATCGCATTCATTGTAAAATGAAACCCCATTAATTAAAATAACTAATAAATGTAAAAATAACAACACAAGTAACAATATGGCACTCTGGGCTTTCTGTGCCGACCCTAGAGGCTGTATCAGGTGTCCCCCATCTTACCCTGTAAAACATCTCTGAAGCTGAAAATACAGTCAAGAAGCCTAGCCAGCTGCAGAGAATCTGTTCACCAATAGAAACTATAATTAGTAACAGTAATACTAATAGTTAAACTATTACTAACTATTGATTAAAAATGTAACACATTTTAATAATTAAAATGAACAATTTATTCTTCACTGAGGCGTTCACAGGACTGCATGCCTCATTTTTATCATAATACCACCAAACTCCAACACATTTCCCAAAATAGAATTTTTGTTTTAATAAGCATCTAATGAAGACATTTAAATCAACCCTTCATTTGCATCGGTTCCTTTTCCTATTTACAACATACTTACATAACTGCTACACCGATTATATGAAAAGACAAAGACTTCATATGTAACGTGCAACCAGACACAGATAATAATCCACATGTCCGTTCTCAAAACCATTTGCGTTTGTCTTATTTAGGTCATAATCTGGTCATATGTCAGCAGCGGCTGGTTGGTTCATTATAGACGGCGTGGTATGGTGCCTGTCCACCAGCATGAGGGGCAGTTAGCTGCACCTGCGCAGGTACAATGTCTCACTGGGGTCTGTGCAGGTGTGAAGTTATGCTCATCTACTGTTCACTGATCCAGAATCTGATTATTAATCACAGACCGCATTGGACTGAGAAACACTGGCCCAGCCGTACAAATACACACAGCTTTCTTCCTGCAGGTGCAGATCATCACTCTTCAGAGGTTCTCTAGGTTCTGTCCACATGGCACTTCCAGTGATTTGCTTGATCGATCTTGCTCACAAAACTGAACTGAACATGTGTGAATATGACCATGAACACATGCTGTTGAAGGACAGAGAGAAGAAGAAAAAAACACTATTCCAAACATTACACAAACACAGTAGCCTTGAAATGACATGTCAGAGAAACTCAAGTCCTACAAACTCTATAGACCGCACATGTCTATATCTAATAAAAGGCAACAATTATTTTCCCAGCTGACATAAAAAAAAAATCAGTTGTTTTATTAAATGAAAAATAGCATGAAAATCATTTTTACCATTCAAACATTTAAATGAATCTGTAATAAAAAAAGAAAGAAAACAATACTCTCCTTCTTCCATACACACAAAACTGCACAAATACACACACTCTCCGGCAGTTAGATGAGACGACTCATTCATTTGCTCTGTCTCTCTCATTTACACACAATCTTCATTTGAACTGGTTGTCAATGAGAGTTCCCTTCATCTTGGCTTTCTTCGCCTCAAGCTCCGCCTGTGTACAGAAAAGCCATTTCAGATTACAAACAAAATCAGTTTAAATCTGTTAAATCAATGCCACATTGTCATTTAAGTCAGTCTCTGATACTACATCCTCAAACTGGACCTTTCTCTGTGGGTTTCTAGATGGTAAATGGTAGCCTTTAGATTCACATATTCACAGTATTGTAAGCAGCTATCGTTTAATTTTTTTCCAGATGAAAACTCACTCATGTACGAATCACATGAACAGAGCCTGTGTGAGTTTGAGTTTTCTTAGTGTGTGCTAGATGCAGACTTGCTCTTGCTTAGATCAGCAATACTCTCTCTGTTCCTATGAGCTGCAATTTTAGTATCAAGTCCACAAATTCCCAGAGTGAGGTTCCACAGCTCACATGCACTTGATTTATGGGCTTTTTTGTGTCTGCACAGCAGTTTCAAACAAAATTGAAACAAGGAAGTCCCCTGCACACCTATATATATTTACAGTACAGACCAAAAGTTTGGAAACATTAATATTTTTAATGTTTTTGAAAGAAGTTTCTTCTGCTCATCAAGTAAGCATTTATTTGATCAAAAATACAGAAAAAACAGTAATATTGTGAAATATTATTACAACTTACAATAATAGTTTTCCATTTGAATATACTTAAAAAAATATATATTATTCCTGTGATGATGAATTTTCAGCATCATTACTCCAGCCTTCAGTGTCACATGTAACATCCAGTCTATCACATGATCATTTAGAAATTATTCTAATATTCTGATTTATTATGAGTGTTAGAAGCAGTTCTGCTATCTAATATATTTGATATATATGATTGATATATATGAATAAAAGGTTAAAAAGAACTGCATTTATTCAAAATTAAAAAAAAATTCTAATAATATATATTCTAATAATATATTTTCTTTACTATCAATTATTAATCATTTTAACACATCCTTGCTGAATAAAAGTATTGATTTTATTTTTAAAAAAAAAGAAAGAAAAAACATTACTGCCCCCAAATTACTGACCAGTATGTTACATAGCTTCTTATATATATATATATATATATATATATATATATATATATATATATATATATATATATATACACCGTATTTTTTGGACTATAAGTCGCACCTGAGTATAAGTCGCATCAGTCCAAAAATACGTCATGACGAGGAAAAAAAAACATATAAGTCGCACTGGACTATAAGTAGCATTTATTTAGAACCAAGAACCAAGAGAAAACATTACCGTCTACAGCCGCGAGAGGGCGCTCTATGTCTTCAGTGTAGACTACAGGAGCACTGAGCAGCATAGAGCGCCCTCTCGCGGCTGTAGACGGTAATGTTTTCTCATGGTTCATTTCTATTGGTTCATTTCAAATTAATTTTGATAAATCACACCTGACTATAAGTCGCAGGACCAGCCAAACTATGAAAAAAAAGTGTGACTTATAGTCCGGAAAATACAGTATATAGGGGTGCTAGGGGTGTGCAGGGGACTTCCTTGTTTTCATATTCTATTTTTATATTTTCCAAAATATATTTTACATAGTTGTAATATTTTAAAATGGTACTACACACAATTTTTTAAGTAATAATTTAAAATATTACCACTATGTAAAATATATTTTGTATATGCAATGTTCTAATTTTTGAAAAACTTTTTTCGTTTTATGTGTATAAAATTTAAATATAATTATAGCAAAGCTGAATTTTCAGCAGCATTTATACCAGTCTTCAGTGTCACCTGATCCTTTAGAATTCAGCTTAAAAAAAGTTTCAGCTAAGATTTAAAAAGGAAAATAAAACCTTATTCAGCATTCAATGATCACACTTATATTGAGACACGTATAATGTTACAACAAAGGATTTTAATGAATTCTTGCTTCTGATTTGTAATGATTTTTCACTATATTACTATTTTAACTGTATATTTCATCAAATAAATGCAGCATTGGTGAACATTCGAAACTTAATTAAAAAACATAAAAACGTTAGTGTGTGTGTTCAGTCACAGGTCATATGTTTATCATATGAGGTCAAATGAGTTCATAAAAACAATAACTTTTGTGTTTTGTGAGTCTTTGTGTGACTCATTAAAATAACCGGCAGATAACCATTTGTTCTTGGATAGAAGGAATTAGCTGATATGTTTTTTTTTAGCTTAGCTGTAGACAACGTAACGCAGTACACAGTCTTTCATAGCAATTGAAAATGGGCCTCAAACTATGTTGGCTTCAGAATGGCCAAATGTGTGTGTGTGTGTTTACAGTGTGACTCAAGAACTTGTGCTGTGTGCTTATCTCCACACTTTTTAAGATAATTAAATACAAGCCTTCAGCTTCTTAACCAAACCACTTTAAAGAGCTGCCAAGGTAAATAAGATTAAATGTCTGTGTGTGTGTGTGTGTGTGTGTGTGTGTGAGAGAGAGAGAGGGATCTCTGTCATCTTAAACTCTAAATTCATTAGCTGTGCAGACTATATTAAAGTTTCAATCTGCCTCGAGGCATGAATGCACACCGCCCTTTCTTTCATCTTCCTGTGTGTGCTCTTACCAGTTCCTGAAGTCGTCTCTTGCTCATTCCTTTCCTCTCCAGCTGTTTCTCAATCACTTTGGCATTCTGGGCATAAGAATCTGCCACCTCCCGCTGCAGGAGAAACCAATCACAATCAATGACAGCTGTCCATAAAGAGAGATCATGTAAGGGTCGAGTCAGTCCTGATGAACTTAAACTCACAGCTTCAATCTCTTCCTCTTCTTCATCGATGGTTGAAACAGTAACAGAGCTGAACTTGCCCATGTCTTTGGTGCGCTTTGTCATCATAACCTACAACACACACAGAACTTGTTGACCTCACATTCTGCAATTCCATCACATCTTTTCAAACAAACACTTGTTGTCTTACCCTGACTTTCTTCGGTGCTTCTTGTTTCTGGCTGTATACGCTTGTGTTGCCAAATCCCTGGCCGAACTTTACCAGCGCTCCATCCACGATGAATGTCGCTGGAGTGCTTTTCATCTGATGCTGATAGAACAAAAGCAGACCACACCTACACAAAGACAGTTCAAACTGTTTAAGCACCTACAGATTTCTCAAACCTGAGACACTTTCAGAGTTGATTTACCAGAACAGTCAGATCAGCTGACTCGGACAGTAATCAAACTTCCTAAAAATGCTGCCATCACACTTAATTAGCACATTCTACAAGCAATCATTCTCTTAGCCTTGACGTCAGCCTCTTGGGCACAGCATGGTGACATGGAAAGCTCGGGACTGACTGTTGTGAATGCTTATTTATGGACAGGAGATTATAAGACTGAAAAAAGACCATGGTTTTCATGACTGAGTCATAAATTGCGAGGCTAAATAATATTTATTGGATAGTGAAGTCAGCTAGTTACGTTTCATCCTGAGGGGAATTATTTACTTTATTAGGCTTATTACAATCCTACTTACTAAATAAATAAATCAATGGACATGGAATATTGATTTAATCATTTTATTACACAAAAATTTGGGATCGTAAGATTTTTTTTTATATTTGAATACAAGACTCTTATGCTCACAAATGCTGCATTTACTCAAAAACAAATACTGTGAACGATTAATATTTAAAATTATTAGATTACTACAATTTAAAATAAATGTTTTCTATTTTAATTCATTCATGAATTATTCACTTTTTCAATTATTCATGCATCTTCACTTTTTAACTATTTTATGCACCCTTGCTGAATAAAAACAAAAACATACTGTTTTTTTATTTATAATTTTTAATGACCCAAATGTTTGAACGGTAGTGTATGGTACAGTGTAGCCATTAGCCAATATAAAATATTTGACAGCAGAATAAACTATAGCAGAGAGCCGTGGTGTATAAGACGTTTAAGTTACTATTGAATAAACTGTATGCTATAAACAAGTGATATATAATTGTGTTTGTACGTAACACATTTAATGCAGTATATGTTTACATATCCTGAATTCTATATGCCAGCTTCCTGTTGTGAGATATTGTGAAATGAGAATGTGGGCTTACTTACTTCCCACATTTTTTGCGAAACTGTTTTTCGATGCCCTCTGATCTGTGCAGAGACATAAAGAGGTTAGTGAATCTTAATCAATGGCTCAATGCACAATTTCAACACAAACACACAGACACAAACACACCTTTTCAAATACACAGTCTCATCTTCCTCCACGTTGCAGAACTTGTGGGCGTGTTTTGCTGCATCAATCACTCTGGCTTTGTCCCGTGGCCTCATGGGTAATTTCTCTATCTGACAGTCTATAAAGGAACACAGAAGCTTAATTATGTCTCTCCTTACTTCTCACAGAAAGCGAAGAGCCGACAGACAAAACCTTCTCTTTTAAAGCAGAAAGGTGATGTCCTATTGACCGATGGTCTCACTGACCTTAGATATTAACTAGAACATTAAGATGTCTGCAGTATAAGTCTGTAATGATTGTACACAATGCACTATTGAAATATAAGTTACATTTAATTGAAATTCACTGTAATGTAGCTATGAATAGACATTTTTAAAGGGACAATTCTCCAAACAATTCCATCTTCAGCCTCATGTCATTTCAAAGCTGTATGACTTGCTTTCTGTGACAGAACACAAAAGAGGATATTTTGACCAATGTTGGGAACCAAACTGTTTTGATGACTATTGACTTCCAATTTAGAGACAAAAAGTTTCACAGAAGAATGGAAGTCATAAAGGTTTGGACACTTTTAAACAATTCAGCTTCAAGAAGTTTAATTTCCCAGCATAATTTTGAATATAAATACCACAGAGAGCGAGTTTAATCACATTCATTTCATTTCTAGAAGGAAATCATATGAATAACGCCATATGAATGAAAAGCAGAAAAGCAGCACGGCAATTATCCTTAGCTTCTCATTATATTTCGGGTAAATGTGTTATTTCTCATTGTCAAACACTTGCTGAGGTGAGCAAGTGCTTTATTACAGCTGTACTGGAAAAAACAGTGATCACAAGAAAAAACAAGTCATCAATTCATGACCATTTTCACCTCAGAACTAATTCACATATTAATGTAATATATTTATTATGCAATATTATTAATAAATACAATAAGAAAAATACTTAATCACATTCTCTTTCTGCAGCACATTATCATATATAAATGTAAATTTATAAATCTAAATTGACACATTTATCCCATCAAGAAACCTCTCAAAACAGTGGCACCATGGTGGTTTAAAGACACAATATTTTGGTTACTAGCCCACATCTTAACCACTGGACTAAACCGTTAACCAATACTTATATTAAACCAAGTGTCTATGTGCTGAATGCAAGAGTTTGACATTTAGACAGACTCTGGAACAGGACTGTTCCTGTGCTTTGTTCAGCTCATTAAAATGTGTGTTCGAAAATACTACACTTCTGCAGAAAGATTGCTTAAGTATTATAAGGATGAGAGCTAGATCTATTATTGTTTACCTCCACTGTTAAATAACTTTTATCAAGCTAAAATAAACAATAAGAGAAAACTACACACAACAATGATTTTAGGTCATTTCGATGCTGTCTGGTCTTAAGTGATTGTTACACACACACACACACACACACACACACACACACATATATGTGTGTGTGTGTGTGTGTGTATATATATACATATATATATATATATGTATATATGTGTGTGTGTGTGTGTGTATATATATATATATATATGTGTGTGTGTGTGTGTATATATATATATATATATATATACACACACACACACACACACACACACACACACACATATATGTGTGTGTGTGTGTGTGTGTGTGTGTGTGTATAATTTTTTTGTTTTTCACCCTGCTCCAAACGAATAAAAAACAGTTAGCCTACGTGCTTTAAAACGAAATTATTTCAGTGAACGAACTATGAGTCGATCCGCTGAAGCGAACTAAGATTCGTTGAAAACCACTGATTCGTTTACAAATTAAACACCACCAAAACTGCGGTCCAAGCCTAAACACAACCCAAACACACACTGCAAGACGAATCTAGAGAGTTCCCGTTTATGATTAGTGAAGCTATATTCACACAGCAAGCGTGGAGTCTCATTGCGCCGACGGAGGTGAAGATGGGGTGAGAGAGAGACCGTGTTAAACACTGGAAACACGATGATTTCTTAAATTTCGATTAATTTTAATATTGATTTACTGGACAGCTACGGTCATGACTCTTGAATCTTGATTTGGTTAACGTTACTCACCCAGAACGAGGACCATCTGACCACACAAGCAGTAATACACGTGCAGGGGTTTCTCTCCGTCATCATACTCCTCTCTGTCACGGGTGTCTGAGCACACCACACTTCGAGACACCACTTTGGGCATATTTAAATGCTTTACTTTCTTTTTAAATTCAGAATGTGATCTGTGGCTTGTTTACGCTCCTGTCGCCCGGTGATGACGTTGTACGGTTCTGTGACGCTAGGGGCGGCCAGCGCGTCTTTAGCCTGGTTTCCTCTAGATGGCGCTGTGGATATTAAAAATACTAGAATCGTGTGCGGAAAGTCTCATTGATTTGAGTAATGACAGAACAGTGAACACAAATGAGATACACTTATGAGGGCGTTTTCGCTGATGCTGTGAATTATTTATCATTTATTATACTACTACTACTATAAAAAAAATATACATCTTAAAACAGCAGCTTTCTCACATCAAATTTACACACAAAACATTTTAAACTGAACATCTCAAAAAGAGATGAATAATAAAAATTATAAAAGGATGAATATACAGGAAAAGCTACATCGATTAAATCAAGTTTTAAAAAATCTGGAAACTGCTTAAGATTGAGGCATACTTAACAGTGTTAAAGCATTCCATAATATATGGCCATAATAGCCTACATAATTATAATAAAAAAACAAATTAAACAAAAATTATATGGCATTATCAAATGCAGCAAAATTCAGTCACACTTTAGGGGAAAACTCCAAAGTGATCACAACAGCAGAAAGATATGTATCAGTCTGTCACAAAATAAGACTGTCAGCCAGTGGACAAAACTAAAGCAAGATCATTTCTTACATGTACATTTGTGCAAAGTTTTTGATTGGTAATTTTCTTTTTTCTTTTTTTAGAATGAGTTTAATATTTTTCTTGTATCTTGATTGTGGGAAAAAGAAAGTATACATATACTTAATTATTTTACAGATTTGCTTTTGTTTTATGATTACATATTTTTAATTCCTTATAATGTACAATGATTTGGCAATACTGTGCAGGTCATGCCAATAAAGCTAATTTGAATTTAATACAGCCTCTGTGATGAAAGGTCTATATTTTCTGAGAACATGGATAATATGTTGTACTCATTAGATTAGCTATTGGAAGTTTTTTTGTTGTTGTTGTTGTTTATTTTTATTTATTTTTTTTGTAAGTGACTGAAATTTCCTAACAATGTTTAACTCTCATCCTGAGACAATTATTATTATTACTAATCTACTCTTATTTTTCATCTTTGGTTTATCTTGCCTAATTGTTTAATTATATTACTTATGATATGATACTTTCTTAGTTTACCTTGCACTCCTAATTATTTGTATTTATTTTGTATAATTTTACTTTATTTCACAGTAGGCTACGTTGTATAATTTCTCATTACACACAGCTAACTTTGACAGTAAAAGGTGCATTTTCTGTCATGCAAATGAAGCACATAGTTCAGGTAGAGATAGAGAGGGCTTTCCAGTCAGTCATCCCTGAAGGATCTCCACTGAGGTCTGAGCCGATTAAAGAGATCTTCTTCATAGTTTTAAACAGTTTATAGTACAGTATGTACAAGACATCCCACCTTAGTGTTTCTGGCTCTTGTAAATATACACATGCACAGACACACATTAAGAAGACTTCCTACCTTACAAAGTCTTAACAGGAAATTAACAGAATGCCTTACAATAATAGACACAGCACATGGATTTCCTTACCAAGCACACACATGTGTGAGTGTGTGTCAGGAACCATGCTGGTTTAGCAGAGAGTATGTTTCCATGTCCAAGTTCTCTCTCTCTCTCTCTCTCTCTGTCTCTCTCTCTCTCTCTCTCTGTCTCTCTCTCCATTGCTCAGATCAGCAGCTAGCAGCCTATAGGAGATACACACTCACTTGTCTCTCAGAGCACCACGCATCATGCTTCCTCCTCTCCTCCTTTCCTCTCTCTCCTTTTCCCTTGCTTTTCTTTCAGGTAAGACCAACTTCTGTTTTTACCCCGTCTCTTCATCTCTTACTGTCTCTCACATGGCTTTCTCATTCTGAACACAGGTAACTGCATAAACGCATGTCTGTGGTCTCAGGAGATACTCCCAAACATTCCTTTCCCCTGCTTGCTACTTTCCCGCTTTCGTTCCATTTTAATGGTGTTTGTGGTGGACGTAAAACAGCTCGAAGAATGTGTAAATGAATACCTGTGCAGATGAATGAGAGAATGAATCATCTGTGGAATGAACCGCTCTGGTAGATAATAGGGGGCACTTTTGAAAGAAGCTTTATCAGTATCAGTATGTCTTGAATGCTTTTATAAATATGATTGAATGAATAAAAATGTGATAATGAGTTTTTTCCAATGTAAATGAGCTTCGGGCAGTTGGATGTGCCTTTCGGGATCAGA
Organism: Carassius auratus; assembly: GCF_003368295.1. Lineage (NCBI taxonomy): Eukaryota > Metazoa > Chordata > Actinopteri > Cypriniformes > Cyprinidae > Carassius > Carassius auratus. Next base: position 13,293,869 of record NC_039247.1, on the reverse strand, counting down.
CTTTTCAATTAACATAATTAGAGGTTTTGTATTAATGCCTGTCAGTGTTATATTGCTGTAATAGAGTTAAGATATGGTGAAATGCTGATAGAATGCTGCTTCTCCTCTTATCTAGCACTTTTGTGAAATTATAGTCAGCGAAATTACTTGCACATATATTATGGAGTTTAATTTTAGTTTTAGTGTGTGTAAAGGAGTGTTTGATTATCTGAAATGGTAGGTGCATCCTGTGAGTGAGTTCTCTATGTAGATTTTATAGCTGTAATTGTTTGGTCTTTTTATAATAATGAGATACTCAACCTGTTTAAGATCAGTTGGTGGACCTAAAAGTATCAGACAGGTGGAAAATGTGTGTGTGTGTTTGTGTGTGTGTGAGAGAGAGAGAGAGAGAAAGAGGGTGTGTGTTGAATTATTGAGGAGAAGTCAGAAGATTGATGGACACAGACACACACATGCAAGAACACACACCCTGTGCCAAATTCCCCAAGGTGTTGGAAAGCAACGCCATATTTACTCACCTGTCAAGAGATTCTCATGTTTTTATACTCTGTGATATGACCTCTGCCATCCCTCGTTATCAATAATCTATAGTGTTTTGGGTCATGGACAGAAACAAATTTTAAATCAAGATTTTAATATTCCCTCAAGGACTGGAGGACATTAAGTATGCACCCTTCTATGATACTCTCACCTCATGCATGGTTGTTGAGATCCTTCTGTTGGCTTGCCATGTATTTTCGACTAATCGCTTAAAGTTAAATCTTATACATAATGTTGTGATGCCTAAATTCCCTAGGGGCACTTGAAATTATTTAACTTTGTAGTTTTTTAGTTTTAGTTTTTTTCCTTCATTTATTTAGTGGAAATAGTATAACATTTTAATACTGGTTATCAGTTACAACATAAAAATTAATATCAGTGTATTTATATTGGCCAGCATTTTAATATCGGTTTAGCCCTATATGTGTGGTTATCTTGTTCATTTTTCTTTTTGAAATATTACACAGATTTTAGTCAATGCAAAGTACATTTGTAGATGTCTCATTTTTTTCCTTGGGGTTTCCATGACCTTTTAAAACCATTAATCAGTCGGCCCGTCTCTCCTTCGAGAACAGAAACTTATTTTCTTTGGTATTTAGAATTCTTGTTCAATGATGTCATTCCATATACCTGCCTCCAGAAGAACACAATGCAAAGTTATGTTTGCATTTGTAATGATAGCTTCTAACTTTAAATTACTTCATAACAGAATTAATTAGAAGGTAGGATGAATTCTTAATAGATGCCTGTAGTAGGATAAAGAGGAATGAGTCATAAGGGTAGAGGAGCACGAATGTGGTCGTCTGAATTAAATGGCAAAAGAAACTGATTGAGAAATAGTTTCCTGGTTGAAATCACCCTCAACCCAGAAATATGCTGAATTGAGCAATGAATAGAAAGAAAAAAACACTGATGACTTAAAGGGTTACTCCACCCCCCATAATTTTCTGGACTTTGACAGTGTAATTTACTCACTGAATTAAATGAATCTCCTTCAAGATTATAAAAAATCCAACTTGATGAGTGACTCTGAAACTGAAAGGTGCATTTGCCACATTCTCTCTCTCTCTCTCTCTCTCTCTCTCTCTGTCTCACACACACACATCTGTCTCACACATCTTCTTTAGTTATTAGTCTTGGTGTAAATTTGATAATGCAGATGATCTGTGCATGTGCATGCAGATGTGTCTTCGTTTCAAGAAGATAACACCAGAGTGTGAAGGCTAATTGGGTAGTGTGTGGTTCAGGGCAGACGGACTTATCATGCACGTGACTGACTTACCGTCCGATAATGATGAAAGGCATTCGAGAGGATTATTCAAGTGTGTGTGTGTTTGTGAATGATGGAGAGAGAGAGAGACTGAGGATTGCAGCTGACCCTTAGATTTTATGGGGATGTGTAGAGGTGTCTGTGTTACATGACAGCATCTCCCCGGGGCTTCACGTAGACCAACCACTGGTTTATATTCACCCTGCAGACAGAGAGAGAGAGAAGGAGAGAAAGTCCATTGACTAGAATATAATGTAGGTGAAAAGCAGAATGAGGAATGCTGGATGGACAGTGACTAAAGGTTTCTGTCAAAGAGTCAAAGAAAGAAAACAACTGAAAGTGCCGTTGAATTTAGTGATGTCATCAGGACAGATGTCATGGGGAGACATCCTTGTTTTGTTCCAGGCCTTGAGGACAGGGATCCAATAAAGCTCCTTGGTATAGCATAATCACTCTGGGGTAAAGGAATCTTACCCTCAAATATTTTATCCCTGACAATGGGAATTTTTAACTGTGGGATTTTTTGTTGTGAACTATTAAATAAAGAGATGAATATGCAAGCACACACCATCTAAATGTTTAGAATTTTTTTTTTTTTACAATATGGGAAAGTACATTTTATACAATTAATATTAATTAAATAAATATTGCATAAATAAATCTAATGAAAGTGCTGTAGAGTAGTGGTTCTCAACTATGGGGCCGGGGTCCACTAGGGGGCATCAGCAAACCTTCAATGGGGCCTCAAGATACCTTTAAATTATTAAAATGAGACAAAACAACATTTACAATAAGCTAAAACTAGAAAATATCAAGATATATCTTATTTTAATCTTCCCTCTTAACAGTTTTTTTCTGTATTTGTAGAGCCAGGGTTTCCATTGGGTAAACATCATGGATATTTTATACATTTTTCTAGGTATGCCAAGTAGTTTTAAAGTATTTTATTGAAATTGTAAATATAAAATATTGAAATAATCTTTATAGTTGTGTCCAGTAAATTCCAAACAGCTCGAAAAGTCACTGACATTTAATCCATAACTTTATATTTGATTATTAAAGCACACAAATTAAACAACAGTAAGTCAAAAAGAATTGTCTGATGTACAGTAAAACAGACGAAGTAATTTATTGTCTAAAAGCTAATATTATTCTCCTGTCTCACACAGTTTTTTAACAGAAATATTCCAAATAAACCTGAAGTGCCCATCGCTGCTTAATCTCCCAGTGGTATCAATGGAAAATTTCCTCAGTCCAAATGCAAAAGTCTGGATACACTGCAGAGGGAGAGCTTTGGGAGCTTTTATCTTAAGAGTTTTGTAGAAATAATAAATGTATATCCCTCACATGATTCTGGTTCAAGCACTTTTACATTTTATTTTCAATACACTGTAATCCTGCCTGGTAGACTTTCAGTTGTGTTACTTTATGATATTTTTCTGGAAGCAGCAGATAACACTGATTTGAAGCCTGCTCACTGGCAGGGGTTGCATAGCTGAGGCTTGAATGTAAGGATTTCATTATTGACAATAGATTACAAGGTAAGATTTCATGCTTGTTCGGAACCTTGCTTTTTCGGGGTGTCGCATCATAGCTGCAGTGTGCTGTGATGTCATCAGTTTGAGACACACTGTGATGCTGTCATGGGGCGGAGAGGTCACGCGAGTGGTGGCAGGGTTACCACAAACCAACCAAAATCTTCCATCAGTCACGTGACCTACCTGCATCATGAACTCTGACCACCAGAAGTGCACCAAAAGGGATGCACCAACTTTCGCACACATTTCAGCTGGACATCGGTACTACACACAAAAGCATCAAATGCACTGGAACAACCAGAGATGTTTCGGTTGAGATTTTCACTTTTGAACTGTATCTTTTAAACGTGTTTATTTGCCCTGTTATGTGTCACTAATATAACTCATTCACAAAAGCAAAAAAGAGAACTAGTAGGTGAACGCCAAACCAAAAAATTTCCATTGCTGCAAAAGAGGGGAGATTTAAACGTAGAGAACAAAAAAACAAAGACAGATTCGTTCAGTGTAATTTAATGGATAAATCAGTTTTGCTTGTTGATTGATTGAGTCAGAACTGTTTGAGAAGTGGCTCTCAGCTGGATTTTATGAATTCTGGAAGACATTTTCACAAATTTCCATGGTAATTGCATTTATTTATGATTTATTCTGCGTTTTTTTCTGCTGCTTTGCATTACTTTCCTGACCAGAATAAAAATTTACCTCATTTAAAAGTCAAAACCAAAAAGCCATGTCTGAGCATGCTTTGGCATTACCTTGTTTATGTTATAGGATTTGTTTGTGTGTATGTAGATTCTTTAGGTTCTGATATGTGTCCGTTGGGTCAGTTTCCATGTGGGAATCTGTCAGTGTGTTTGCCTCAACCACAGCACTGCAACGGGCAGCAGGACTGTCCTAATGGAGCAGACGAAGAGAACTGCGGTAAGACTGTGGGCAAGAATGCATAAAGACACGAACAATGGATTCTATACAAATGCATGCTCACACACACATACTAAAATGACAACATATTACCATAAACACAAACACACACACACACTTGTATATATGAATTTTCCAAGTAAATAAATAACAATATCAGAATATATGTGTGTGTTGTAGTGGATAACAGTGGTTGGCCCCATCTGTTTGATGCCTTCATGAAAACAAGGGTCCAGGAATCAAAAGAGTGCAGTAAGTATTCTCATTTGTCCTCCATCTTTTCCTCATTTGCTGGTTCTTTGTTTCTCTGAATTGCTTTATTAATGCATTTGTGAATCCTGCAGCACAATATGAGTGCTGTGAGGTGTGAGTGTTGCTTTCTCTTCACAGTTATCATTTGTTTTCTAAGCTTTGTTTACCAGCACAGGGCTTTCAATATCATTTATATAATACTGATCTTATAAAAACTTGGTGTAAACCCATGAATAAGGGATGGGTTTAATACTCAACAGCTTTCTGATGATGAAACAGATCCTTTGAATGTTATCACTGGATTTAGTAATTTAGTTTAGAAATTGATTCAATCAGTAGGTGTTACAGTCTAGTTTTATCAGTGGGTGTTTTTTGGTATTAGATGTTAGTTTTTTCCTTTCTTTCTTTATTGAACAGAACAGTCAAAAACGGTGAAGAACATAATATGCACTTTATCAGTCATGTTTTATTAAGCTGTCAATCCCTTTAGAAAATATTCTTAATTTATGCTTTTATTCCTTTTTTTCTTTTGCTCATATTTTAAATTTGTTGAAATTTCTTTCAAAAATAAAATGTTATTATATATTCTATTACATGACACTTCTCAATTGAGAGAACACAGAAACGTGCCTCTTACAGCGCAGCTTCAAGAACTCATTGAGTTGTTTGTCCCTCTTTCATCTTTGAGTGCCAGAAAGAAGGACACGGACAGGCAGTGTTTAGTTTGGTGAATATATTAGACACGCTTCGTTGTCTCACTTCTGAAGATCAGTTTGTTTTCAAAAACTGCAAAGCAACAAACTGTTTTAAACTCTGCAACAAACCAATCTGTCACACTTCTGATTTGATTATAAAAAAAACTTCTAACCAAATTGGCCTAAATTAAAAACTCAACAAAAGGAGATACATTTGCCTAAATTAGTTTTGCTGACTACAATTAACTGCTGAGGGACGGTGAAAAAATGAAAACATGTTAATCAGAGCTACATTATAAAGTTAACTTCAACCAAAGCTAATGGTAAAGAGGCAAGCTTCCATTTCAGCTAAATGTTTCATTATCCCTATAACTGTGCAATTCAAATGTACTGTACAAGTATATTACTTTGGGCATCAGTAATGGCTTTTCAATGTATGTAAATATAAGCGTATATTAATATAGGCCAGGCTTAAAATGCACACAAGGTCATGGATGTTTTCCATCTCTGCTCCATTGAGAGTTAGGATCATATATGAGCCATGTGAGTATGAGCAGAGGGCAAAAGTGATGAGCTGCTGCAGCTCTTTGCAAAAAGCAAATACTCATCTTGAGTATCCAGTGTTAATGTAAGAGGTGTTAATGCAGTACAGCGTATGGAAAAGGACCGGGCCCATGGGTAGAAGAGCGAGGTTCAGGTTGTTTTATTCTGAGAGCAATGCACAAGTTTTGCTTGGGGACAGTTATCTTGGAGTCTGGTGATCCGACACGCTCTCTCAACAGACTGCAAACAGATTGGGCTAAATGAAGTCACCAGGAAGGTCAAACATAATGATTTCTGCTTTTGTGTTTACGCCAGTTCCATTATGGATGAGAATCAAAACATTTCGGCAAAACTTTCTTCCTTAAAACTCAATCTTACTCTCTGTTGACCAAGTGGAACCATTTAACTGACAGGTTCTCAGCCCACCTTTAAGATGTATGAAGGTAGCAAAGCCTTTGCTTTCTGTCTACCTCTCAGTTTCCACCAATTACTTTTGGCTGGCAAGAGGGCTGGTGCAGTGTTAATAGACTGACCTTTTAACTGACCTGACTCAGATTCAGATCATTTGAACATTATTACCAGCCGTACCAGGGCAGGAGTGAGAGAGAAACTGGAAGAAAGCTTTTAGCGATCGATAGGAGAAAAGGGTGAATCCAAGGGAAATATACTTATTATTAGTTTGGTGCCTGTCCTACCATCACCTATCACTGAAAATACCAGCAGGGCACATGGAGACAACACAACAACTAATTTAATTTCGTAGAGGTGTCAAACCCAACTCCTGGAGGGCCACTGTCTTGCACAGATAAGCTCTGATTCAGCTAATCAAAGTCTTTGGGAGTGCTAGACACTTCCAGGCAGGTGTGTTGGAGTTTGACACATGTGTGCTAGAAAAGTGAGCTCCTAAATATGACCTAAAGTTTCCCTGCAAGGACCCCATTACTACAATACAGACAGCTACTATCAGTTTTTTATGTAATAAATACTAATTTACACACACACACACACACACACACACACACACGCACACACACGCACACACACACACACACACACACACACACACACACACACACACACACACACACACACACACACACACACACACATATATATATATATATATATATACATATAAAGAATACATATAACTTGGGAAAGTACCAACCTGTTTTTTGAGAAAAGAAGTTTATTCTTATATTTAATTATTTAATATATATATATATATAAACATTTAACATTTTTCTTTTACTTTTTCAGTAGACCCTTTTACAGTAACCCTTGTTAATACAGTGATTCCGCAGTACAGCAAAACTGTCACATACTGCAGGTGGATAGCAGATTGGACATGTCAGAGGCGATCTTTCTAACTGCAGATGTTATGCAGCACTTAACGGGGTTTCCTCCTTGTTGTGCATGTCTCTCCAGAGCTTTGGGCTTAATGGCAAGCGATAGACTGCTGCTTTCTGAAAGAAGCTGTCCTGCGTGGGCTGAGAGGAGCTCCCAGGGGTGTGATATTGCTCACAACACTAATATTGTAAAACCTTGGTGGAAACAAGGCAGATGTAGATGACGGCAAGTCTCATTCACAAGAGTTCTGTAGAGGTTGATCCTACAGCTAATTTTAAGTGTACTGTACAATTAATATTAAAAGAAGGGTTCAGTTTACTTGTCTTTTGTTACTTTTTTTTTTTTTTTTTTTTGCAGAATGATTTGTTTTTTGAGGTATTCTGAAGCGCAAGTGACTGAAAAAAGCTCTCTGCAATTTTATGTTTCAACCACAGCTGGAGAGATACCGAAGTTCTGTAGCGCAGCTTTCATCGAAAACCACTCTATATTTGAGCCTCTGTCTCTTTCCCGTCTGCATGCAGATTGATTTCCAATAGCTGATACAAAATTCAATGTATCAAAATTTGTGTAATTATTGCAATAATACATTTACATTCTAACAAGCACCCTCAATAAATTTGATCATATCTGAACCTTAATAAATATCATAAGTAGAGATATCATAAGTAAAGATGGGGGTTTGTTCAGGTTGTTGCTGCCAAAATATTCTCAGTCTGAGCCAATTTCATCTTTTTTGTTCTTTGCAGGACAGATAGAAAACAAGGAAACAGCTTTATATAGTTGCATAATGTTGCGAACAATATATACACAGGACTAATGTAACCTCCTGTAATAATGACAGAGCAAATCAGTACAGTAAAGTGTCGCAATTTTGAACTTGAGGTTGATCCTTGAGGCAGATTGTTAATTATTAAATGGTTCATGGTATAAATGATGCAACGTATGTGCAATATATGAAGTCTGTGCAGGCATGACATGCAGGGTCGATGAATCCTGACTGCCTGTGGAAAGAAAATGCTCACATAGATGTTCCTTAGCTTCAGGTCTGACAGATATATGTTGTCCTTCCCTGTGGTGGAAAGCAGGTCACAGTGATGTACTGGCCAGTTTTAAGAATCCGCTACAAGGCTTTCCTGTCAGCACCAAAACAACTATAGACCAGATAGTGAGTCAGAACGCTTTCTCTGTACAAGCCTTGTGGAGCACTAGTGAAACGAAAAGTTTCTGTGTGGAGTTGGTTGATTAGGGTTTGAGGTAAGAATATGAATTAAAGGTGAATTGAAATCAGTGCATCCTGGCATAGGGGTCTTTATTTTCCAGGTGACCGAGTATTAAATAGCGGTTATTATGTCATTCTCGGTTGAGCGGTTATAGGCATTCTAGTGAGGGTTCAGAGTAGCTGTAATGTATGCCATGACCTTCTGCTCAAAGCAGTTGATAGCAAAGGAAATTAGTGCCAGAGGGGAATATTCATTCAGGAAACTTTCACTGGAATAATCATTTGAAGCAGGTTGAGGGTAGAGGAAGATGAAGTAAACAAATAATGTGCCTGAAAGTACAGACAATCTAAATTAGTATACTCCAGTAGAAATGTCTGCTTACAGTAAGACCATTCAAAAGTTCAAGAACTTGTACATTTGTTTATAAGGACTACTGTTTAGTTAGTTCGTTTTCACTTATGTTTTTTTCAGTCCCAAACAAACACTTACCAGTACTTAATAAAAAACCCCACAGGAAATAATGCTTTTCCTGACTGTCGATGTTAGGTGAGACAGACCCAGCTGTCTCAGAGTCTGAATGTGTGGGAAAGTGACTCACTGGGGGATTAAGCTGTAGATGTCTCAAATGTGTTGAGTGGGTTAAAAGAGCTGAAATACTTTCTGTGTCAAAACTCTATGAGCCATAATGGACAAACAATAAGTGGGAAGACCAACTGTAACAGTGTTTTAGTAATGAATGTTCAATTCTGAACCATATTTAACAGATTTCTCAACTGTTTCTTTTCCTTGCCTCATTGAAAAAACAAAAACAAAACAAAAAAAACAAGAATATATATATTCTGTGATTTTGATGAGAGGTGCGATTTTCTTTTTTCTTTCTTTTTTTTTAATTTCACTGTTTTAATTCTCTGATTTTTTTTAAGGCTTAGTAGTTGTGTTCTGAATTTCTTTTATTGAATAAAGAAAAAGTGACAGTTTAACAAGACAAAAAATGTATGAGCTTAACAAGAACACAACTGGAGCAGTTTAATACATTAAAAAGAGTTTGGGGTATGACAGGACACCTCCCACAGTAAATAGAGATTTAACACTGAAATCTCTCTCTCTCTCTCTCTCTCTCTCTCTCTCTCTCTCTGATTTCAGCTTAACATCAATACACACTGTTTATTCAATTGAACTGTTGAAAGCACGAAACACAGCAGTTTATTTAAAGAAACAATAGCTTTCAGATGGTCATGCCCTGCTGTTTTTAAATGGATTGAGCAAGGCATGAAAAGGACGGAAGCACAGATTTTATACATTAATGGGAAACACAAAAGGGGTTTGAGAGGTTTTGAGACAAAAGCGTGTTTTTGTCATGTTAATGGCAGGAGTTTATCTTTTTGGGAAGTCTCTTTCATGCATACTGTCTTTATCAAATGATTTCTGAAGTCAATACTCATTAGCACAGACCCTGTAGATGAAACATTATAGCTTGTCTCATAATAACAGATACACACGCACACACAATGAATTCTAATTATACACTTAGTACCTTTACAAGTACACATTACCCTCCTCTAAAAAGAAATTAAATTGCCTAGCTAACCATATTCATTATTTATATGGACACTCTTGCTTGTTAAATACCATTCACCATTTATTTTCAATGAGCAATATTCCTGTGGGATTTCTAATGGCCTGATTCTGTCTGTTTGTTTTCAGTGTTGGACATCTATCCAAATGTGTGTCATTGTGAGGGTCGGAAGGTGAACTGTAATGGCAAAAACCTCCTCCATGTACCTGTTGTATCCTCTAATGTAACTGCGCTGTAAGTATAACAGAGAGTGAGAGACCTTCATCTCTGTTATTCATAAAAGTAAGACTCTGACTTTGACTCAGGTTTACTGGTTTTAGAGGGATTTTAGGTAGTCGTCAGTTTACTAGACTAACTGGCTGACCAGTGGAACCCACCTTAGGCTGGTTGCAACAGTTTTTTTTTTCTTCATCAAAATAAACAAAACACAAATCACTATATTTGTTTTCCGAATGTAATAGCTGCTGTTTTCCTCCCACACTTCCTTCAGAGAGCTGAACAGTAACAGGATTGAATCTCTCTCTCGTGATCTGTTCATCCGCTATAGACACCTGGAGAGACTGTGAGTGACCTTTCCTCCCATAATCCTTCTCTCTTGTTATGTCTTCTAAGCTGAAATGTCTAAGTCTCCTTGCCTTGAGCTCAAGTCATGATTTAGAAATGATGATTAGCAACCTCTTTGCAATGATTAGTTTTTACTTTTCTCTAAAATAGCAATCAGAGAGGTTTCAGAATGCGTGTATGCATGTTTAAAGGGATCAAAACAACACTCCAACTACAGGCTGGAATACACTTCACAACTTTTGTAATCTGAACAGATTTTTAAAACACTATGTATGATTCACTTACCGACTTTGTAAATAGTGACCAATGAAAAGAGGCCATAATTCACTAAATGACTGTAAATCATTACCAGACTTGTTGTGTGCCTTGTTGCTAGGAGACGCATGAAAAATTTAAACAACGTGTTCTAAAATCGTCTGAAAATATAAAAAATAGTTTGAAATCCTCCAACTGGATGGAATGGAACCAAAAGTCTGAAGCTAATAAAAACTATGCAATTTTCTATGGAATGTCCTAAAACTCTTTTAGTTTTAACTCTTTTTAACTGTAAAAATGTCACTCCGTGATGAAGAGGTTTAAATAATAGGCCTACAGTATATATAATATTCTAATGACGTTTGCTTCAGTAGGAAATCTGCGTCAGAGTTTGATGGCAGAATATTGCAAATACTGGTTCCTCATATTAGCCATCCAACCAAAAACAAATATATTAGGAATAAAATCATGCTATTTCTACATTGTACATTTTATTTTTATATTATTTTGCAAATATGCAATGGCCTTCACCATTCAGATAATCCTAATGTGTTATATTTGTTTACATGGCCAACAATTCACCTGAGCTGCCATTCTTCTCACTCATCCCCCATCTCTTCTTCTTTTGTCACTAAGTGCAGTGGAGGTTTTAAAGCTCAACTTCCTTTGTAAAGTTCAGACAGGATGACATTTTTATTGCCCATCAATGTCCAACTCTGTAGCACCAGCACTCAGTATAGACAGACAATATTTACTTTTAGACAGCTGAAGAAAGACACTCACAGAAGCCCTCACAAGACATCTCTTCAATTAATCATAATAAATGACAGACAAAAAAAAAGAAGATCTTTGAAAGGTTTAAATATATTTGTTACCACAGTAACTGCAAATTGATAGCAGTATGTTTTGCTTTTGATCTCCATGTCTGTTTTGTCAGTGCATTGTGTATAAGCATGGTTTTGTTTAATAAGTGATATGCTATTTAAAAGGAATTATTTGTTTCCAATAAAGGGCTTTTACATTTTACTGATATATATGCTCACTAAGGTATCATTAATTTGATCAAAAAGTAAAAAAAAAAAAAACAGTAATATTAGTATGTTATGCTATTACAATTTAAAATAATTGTTTTATGTTTGAATTTAATTTTGAATATGTAATTGATTCCTATGGTGGCAAAGCTGAATTTCCAGCAGTAGATAAAGTCAATACATTTTTCAAACTGTGCTTATACGCTGATTTAGTGCTTGAGAAACATTTATTTTTGAAAACAGCTGTGATATTTAATTTGATCAAATAAAAGTCTCTGATGAATGAAACTTTGATAAAAAGAACATTTAATTAAATATATAGATATATTATATATATAAAATACAAATAAAATAAAAATGGCTGACCGAACATTAAATCAATTATTTCACGATTACTTAGCAACTGAAAAAAAAAAGAATATATATATTTTTAATTATGTGAGAAGAACCATGAAATGCTATTTGAACTAAAATCTGCACATGGTTGAATTGGGTGTCAGGCACATGGCTACCAATTATAGATTATGCAAAAAATGTATAACAAAATATTTGACCGCAGGGTGCTGTGTTTGACTATTCATTTCTTTAGGGGTAAAACTTTTTTAATGAGGCACAAAAACACAGTGCAGCTAGAGTGACAACTCAAACTGCAGTGAATATTCTCTCTCCACAGGCATTTGGAAAGTAACAGTATAGAAATGATCTCCAAGAGGGCATTTGCAGGACTGATCTCTTTGCGTAAACTGTGAGTACTGTGTAAATGAACTGTGTGTGTAATTGTGCACATTTATATCAGTGACACATCACGTTTAACATGACATTGATCCTTCCCTGAGCTCATGTTTAAATGATTGTGTAACTGAACATCACTGACTATCTGTCCATGCAATTATGAGCGTCCCATCTATTTCTTCATACCAGTCAGTCAGAGGCTTTCATCATACACTCATTCATCCATGTAAAAGAAAAATAAGGGGAAGAAGGATGTAACAATGGGGATGGTGGATTAGGCTTGATTCAGGCAGAACAGATCCGTGATCAAAGAATGACTTTTAATGCATCTTAATGCTGTTGTGTGTTTATGTATGTACCCGGGCTCTTACTTTCAAAGGGTTTGCTTCAATATATATTATATATTATATACTATGCAATAATATTATATAGCTAAATAACCAATCAACAGTGTACTAATCAGGTCCCTATAATACACCCGGCTATTTTAAGGAGCTGAAAATAGACTGTGCCATAGGCCAACTCAACCTGGTCTAAAGTCTGGCGCAGTGTTTTTTCTTTATTTAAAGAGCGTGTTAGTATAGGCGGGTCCACCACGCGTGTACATGTTACTTATTAAACACAAGGAAGCACAGCAGCACACAAACATGCCAAATATTAAAAATTAATATATATATAAATGCCTTCATGTCATAATGGATAGTCATCGCATGTATCATAATTAGGCCAATTTCATCTTGGAAACACGTTCTGTCATTGCGCTTGCCAAATTCTGCTCTGTAAATAGCAAATCCATCATGGCACGAGCACAACTGACTCTTAAAGGGAACGGAAGATGAGACTCTGATTGGTTTATTGCATGTTACGCCCAAAAAAACACCCATTACTCATTAAGAGAATGGGGACAACCTGTTAAGACCATGCGCCCGGGCGTGCCAACTATTTTTCCGTCGTTAAAATAGCAAAATTGTATTTGGACATGCCCTGAGTGCACCTGCGCCGTGCGCCTTACACTTTGTGTTTAGAACGTTGAAATAGGGCCCTCAGTCTCTTATGGGGGAAAGACTGAGAAAGGAAATAAATCACTGAGTGGAGGAAGGAGAAACAGCAGTGATGGTCATACATTAGATATTCATTTTAATGACACACTTAACAAAACCCACTTAAACATCAGATCTCCATTAAAGTGGCCTTTTCTTTCTCTGTCTCATTCTGTCTCTCTCTTGATTTTTTTTATCTTTTTTTCTCCTTTTTTTAGTTTTTTGAGTCAGAATAACATCACGTCTTTGAAAGCAGGAATATTTAATGACCTCGGCAGTCTGGAGTGGCTGTAAGTAGGAAAACACAGACGCATACACACTCACATAGTGGATGAAATAGGATGATAGGTGCAAATTTCTTTCTCTCTTTACTTCCTTTGTTGCATTCTGATTGTTTCTGTCTGTTTCATGGGTGCTTTCCCTCTCTTTCTTGCTTGTTTTTGCTCTATTTCAATCAGACATAATTGATGGATTGTGTTTGTCCTCTGTGAGAAGGAAAAGCAGAATTAATTTAGCCTTTCAGGGCTAAGATTAAGACGAGCCTGACCTGTTCTCATTACCAAACAAAGAGCTTCAACATGCCCTCCTCATGAGTTTCTGAGGAGATGCTTATTTTCAGATGGTTCTCAGGATCACTTTTTTAATATATTGTAATTTGTGATAAGGATGTTCATAATTTGATGTGTGTTTGTCTGTGTGTAGGATTTTGGATGAAAACAGAATATCGTCTCTGCGTCAGAAGTCTTTTGAAGGCCTGAAATCTTTATTTTTTCTGTAAGAGTGATCTTCTAATTTACCTTGTAAGATCAAACTGATGAATATATGGTATATGCAAAGCTATTGTGCGTAGGCCTAAAAGACAGGAGGATAAATAGAAAATTGTATGCCTGTTTTTCATTTATTGTAAAGTGTATCCTCTGTTTATTGTATTGTGTAGCTCAACAGTATGTTTATATTTGTATTTCTCAGGTCTTTATTAAATAACACTGTTGAACAGTTTCCTAAAACTTCAATTTGTCTTGAGATGCCCCGTCTCAACTGGCTGTAAGTAACAAACATCATATTTAATTGTCAGTGGATCTATGAAGTATTTGGACAAACAGAAAGAAACACTTAAATGTGTGAATTAGATAACAAAATAATCCAAACTAATGGCGTTTGTTTTAAAGTTACAGCACAATATGTTTATAACAATAGATGTACAGTACTGTTAATCAAGTTACCAATGAAGATAAAAAATAAATAAATAAAAAACTCACTTTCTGGTTGTCAAACATTGGTGGACCATGGCTCTAGTTATTGTGATGAACTACTCTGCTTATCTATGTGAACTTGAGGGAAACTGACTTTATATATTCACCTTAACATCCAGTTGGCTAAGAATAATATCAAAAATGGGGAAAAAATTGAAGCAAGTTCTGAGAAATGGTTTGGCGTGATGTGTTTGTGGACACACTGCCTGCATTAGCTGAAGGTTTGGAATATGTGGCTACATGTTACTCTTATCACTGGTTCCTCTGGTGTTAGGAATAATAGTTTCTATTTGGCTTTTGGGCTTTTTGACTTTCTGACTTTGTTGATGGTAAAATGTGGGCAATAAGTGGGTCAGTTCATTTTGGAAGTACAAGCTATTGTTACAGCTTTGTTTCAGTAAATGGTCCTTTTTTATTATTATTTTTTTTTACTGGAGAGTAAGTTTTGAGAGTTATTCTATTCTCGTATTGTAACGAGAGAAAAATGTATTCCTCATAGTATGACCTTTTAAGTGTCCAAATATGTTTAGTTGCCACTTTTTAGTTTTTTTTTTTGTTGTTGTTGTTGTTTTTTCCTAAACCAAAATCTGTATATTTAATAAAGTATAATATATTTAAATCTCCTACTCTACACACTCCGGTGATCAGCTGAAGGTGTTTGTATCTGCAGGGAAATGGAGGGGAACAGAATTTCATCTCTCTGGGCATCTAGTTTTAAGAACTGCTCCTATCTTACCGTCTTGTGAGTATCCACAAACCACACATACACAGTATGGGATCTAGGGTATTTATATTATAAAACGTTTATTTGTCACAGCTGAGTTTGGGAGAAGTGGACAGAAGTGGGGCTCATCTACAGTCTCTCAGCTCGGCTGGAAGCACTTACAAATAAATGCAGATTTAGGTTGAACTGAATAATTTAAGACCTGAGTAGATTAAAGACACCCGAAGTGAATAAATTACAATAATTACTCATGTTTTAGATGTACATGTTGATATGCGTCAGGAATATCTGGTGCAGTGGTGTAAAGCCTTTGATTTGATCTGTCAGTGGCATTTGAAGGACAGTCAGTCCTGAGGGACTGAGCCTGCTGCATCATGACAGCATTTTGGTGTATTTTCAACTACAGGCAGTTTTATGTCCCAGAAGTTGTTTTTAATTAAAACTGACAGATTTTAATATTTCATTATTATGTTTTTATTTTTACAAATATGTTTGCCTATTTTACCCTAGACACCGAAGTGTAAAGGGTTAGTTCACCCAAAAATCTAAATTATATCATTAATAACTTACCCTCATGTTGTTCCAAACCCGTAAGACCTCCGTTCATCTTCAAAACACAGTTTAAGATATTTTAGATTTAGTCCGAGAGCTCTCAGTCCCTCCATTGAAGCTGTGTGTACGGTATACTGTCCATGTCCAGAAAGGTAAGAAAAACATCATCAAAGTAGTCCATGTGACATCAGAGGGTCAGTTAGAATATCTTGAAGCATCGAAAATACATTTTGGTCCAAAAATAGCAAAAACTAAGACTTTATTCATCATTGTCTTCTCTTCCGTGTCTGTTGTGAGAGAGTTCAAAACTCTGCAGTTTAGTGATACCCGGTTCGCGAACGAATCATTCGATTTAACCGATTCTTCTTGAACCAGTTCACCAAATTGAACTGAATCGTTTTAAACTGTTCGCATCTCCTATACGCATTAATCCACAAATGACTTAAGCTGTTAACTTTTTTAATGTTGCTGACATTCCCTCTGAGTTCAAACAAACCAATATCCCGGAGTAATTCATGTACTCAAACAGTACAGCCTGATCTCACAGTCAAAACTTACATATTTAGACGTAAATTAAAACTGTCCAATACGTATGTGCCTTTACGTATTTACAGTGTCATTTACTTATGATCTGGACGTAATTACAGGTTCGATACATATCAAAATTTACGTAAAAACAACCTCAAATACGTACAGATAGAACGTGTTCTCTGACCAGTCAGTTATCCATAGAAATTTGCTCATGAAGCTGCTTTTCAATGCGTATCTGAAGTTCTGCTACAAGATGGCAGCCCCCAGCCGACTGCCAATCAGGCGGCAAGGAAGTCGACCGGAAGTTGAAGTCGGCTGGGGGCTGCCATCTTGTAGCAGAACTTCACTTGCGTTAGCATTCCCATTGACTCCCATTCATTTTGGCCTCACTTTGACAGCGAATAACTTTAAATCTGAGGCGTTTAAAGACTCCGTTTGTCCATTATTTATTTCTAAAGATACACGACAATGTATAAAGGGCTCCATTACCTTCTATGTTACATGTTAATATTTTTGGACCAAAATGTATTTTCAAAGCTTCAAAAATTCTAACTGACCCTCTGATGTCACATGGACTACTTTGATGATGTTTTTCTTACCTTTCTGGACATGGACAGTATACCGTACACACAGCTTCAATGGAGAGCTCTCGGACTAAATCTAAAATATCTTAAACTGTGTTCTGAAGATGAACGGAGGTATCATGGGTTTGGAACGACATGAGGGTGAGTTATTAATAACATAATTTTGATTTTTGGGTGAACTAACCCCTTTAATGAAAATCTAGAAAACAATAAAAATGGATTAAAACAAATTAAGACTTGTGTGCAAACAGTATATGACTTGAATGTATGTGGACTTTCACTAATGTGAGCTTATACAAGAGTTAATGAAACACTCAGGATGAAAATCTACATTTCACTCTAGTGTAACGTAATCTTACATCGACACTGTGTGTTTGTTGTGATATCTGATCCAGCTCAATCAGTCTATTTCTCAATCCAAAAATGTTTCAGTTATCAGGACATGTCACGTTTCTTCAAAAATGTGAATATTTTAAATATTTTGATATGTCCTGTGCTTTTCAGACGTAATCTGGGACTGCCAATGTGTCCTTGTGTACTAATGCATTATTGAAAATTTTTGTGGTAGTTTCTGGAAGCATGAACCAGATAGATAGATCTTAAGTGTGATCTTCAGACTCTATTATGACCCAGAGATAGAAGCAGAGCTGATTTACATATAGATGTATAAGACTTCATTCTGCGGCACTGAAAGCCTTAATGAATTTGGGTATACGTTTGAGGTGGTGCTATTATACATATGTCTTTTTCTGGTTTAGAGCGTTAAGGAGAAATCGCATCAGCACCATTGAGGAGGGAACATTTGCAGACATGCAAAGATTGATAGACCTGTGAGTATACACACAAACACATGCACACAGGTAAATGGGGGCATTCATTTTTACAGAGTCCCTAGCTACATTTTGTTGTCGTTATATTTTCAGGTCATTGCTTATAAAAATGTGTGCACCAGAGAGAAAGCAGGGGATTGTATTTGTGAGCTTTTACATACAAATGAAAATTCTGCCTCTCGTTCTCATTTACTCACCCTCACGTCATTCCGAATCTGTATTTCTCTCTTTCTTCACTAAAACACAAAAAAGGATGAACAATGTTTACATGGCTCTCTCCCAGAAAGCATACAGAAATGAAAAGCAGAAAAGGGCTGAAGTTTGTGTACACTCACAGCTAAGGTCGAGGCCAAGAGTTTAGTCAATTTTGCCCTGTAACATAAAGGTATCATATAGCTTCGGAAGATTCATCTATGAAGCACCTTTTTTTCTTAATTTGCCCTGGTCATGTGTTTATTTTTATTTTTTATATATAAACATTTTTCAGTCCCCTCTTGTGTTCCATGAAAGAGTGACAACACGTAGGTGAATACATTTTGACTGAATGTTCATTTTTGGGTGAACTCTCCCTTTTAGCCAATCTCTGCTCAGATTTTGATGTCAGACAGAGAGCGACAGAAAGAGAGACACCTGCTCAGATAATCTCAGCCTGATAAGCACAAATGGTGGAACAGAGTTTCTATTTGAAGATCTTTTAGTTTAATTTATTTCATGAATGATTAAGTTGAAAAATGATCCATTGAATTTGCTGTGACTTGATTTACAGAGATGTGTCGGTGAACCAGATTAAAGACCTGCCTCCATCTCTGTTCCAGAACCTCAAGAACCTCAAACAGCTGTGAGAGCCACATTCTGCACTTTATTATTTATGTTGCAAATTGTTTTGTTTATATTCCCTCTTTCTACGCTTAAAAGTTCAGCTGTAATTTTATTGCGGTCCCTCAGTTGCACAAAACTTCAGTGTTACTCATTTGTGATTCACTGATTGGTTGAAAGCCTGTTCAGATGAAGTGACAGGCCTTATGAATCATAGTGCAGCGTTTATCGATATCTGTTTTACTGTTTGTGTGTCTGTGTGTGTTTGTTTCAGAAATATTTCCAACAATCCCTTGGCGCATATATGCGACAATCAGTTTGACAGTTTGGTGAATCTACAGTCACTGTGAGTAAACAGAAATGAACAGATCTTAAGTTATTATGTTGGTGCTGTGTATTAGGGGGGATCTTTTATTTAAAGGGGGGGGGGTGAAATGCTATTTCATGCATACTGAGTTTTTTACACTGTTAAAGAGTTGGATTCCCATGCTAAACATGGACAAAGTTTCAAAAATTAAGTTGTACGTTTTTGAAGGAGTATTTCTGTTCCAAAAATACTCCTTCCGGTTTGTCACAAGTTTCAGAAAGTTTTTTTCGAGTATGGCTCTGTGTGACGTTAGATGAAGCGGAATTTCCTCATATGGGTCCTAAGGCACTTCTGCCGGAAGAGCGCGCGCTCCCGTATAGCAGAGCACTGAGAGCGCAACAGACTTCACTGATCAGAGCGAGAGCGTCGCGAAATGTCACAAAAGGAGTGTTTTTGGTTGCCAGGGCAAGACAACCCTGCACAGATTACCAAAGAAAAAACAGCATTAAGGGACCAGTGGATGGAGTTTATTTTTACAGAGCATCAACGGAGTTGTGTAAGTGTTTGTGTTTGTTCCCTGCATTTCGAAGATGCTTGTTTTACAAACAAGGCCCAGTTTGACGAAAGATTTGCGTATCGTTTATTTTTATTAAGGATGATGCAATCCCAACGAAAAAGGGTCACGATCGTGTGTTGGAACCACAGGTGGTGAGTAAAACTGCTTAAAATATCTCTTCCTCATTGTTAGTGCGTCCGCCTCCCATCGGAGACCCGGGTTCGAGCCCCGCTCGGAGCGAGTCGTTGCTGTTGCTGCTCTCGTTCAGTTTCAGCCTCAGGATCTGATTCTGGATCATAAATAAACGGCTGAATCTGACTGTTAGCCATGGTTTATTTTGGATGATGGTTTTTTCCTCCAGGTAATGTCAGAGCCATTAAATATGTTTTTCAATGGCTCTGGGTAATGTCACAGCTTCCAAACGCTCTCAACCCAAAAGCCTACTGGCGCTCGTGATTCTTTAGCTCCGCCCACACGCCACGCCTCCAGTTGGTCGTGTTTTTCCGGGAAAAATCAGTACAGATTATCTTTCTCTTATGAATATAATAAAACTAAAGACTTTTTGGAGTTATGAAGGATGCAGTACTACTCTATAGGTACTCAAGATTAACAGGATATTGAGTGAAAACGAGCATTTCACCCCCCCCCCCCCCCCCTTTAATCATGTGTGCATGATTAAGAATTACACAGAAATCTACATCATATTTACATGACCTTCATATCCAATAATTGACTGCTGGTGTCAGCAAGTAATCAAACCACTGTTAATCAGAGAATAATTAAATATCACAGTGAATGAGCTCTTTATACAGACTCTGATTAGGCATTCAATTATGGTTACAAACCTATTATTTTAATCTTATATAATGGGTTTCATTATAAGGGTAGGGTTTCACAATAGATGGGTATACTTTAGGTTACTCTGTGCCTGTTTTAATAAAGCACTTGCGGGTTTAACAAGCATTCCTGTTCTGTCACTGGTCCTTGCATTTTCCCCACAGTGTCTTGGAGTGAAGCAGCTCAGCTTTTTTTTTTCTTTTCACTTCTGCTGCTTGAGCTCTGTAGACCTGCATAAGTAGGACATATTCCTGGATCGACATCATATGGTGTCCCTGGAAATGTATTCCTTTCAGCAAGTCATAGACCTGCTCAGAAGACATATTTAGTGCTCAGACGATCAGAAGACTCTTTAAAATCCTTAGGTGAAATAAAAATGAAAATAAATTAAACACTTACTGACATAAAGTAAGATTGGTGAGCTGTAATATAAATTAGATCTGAAACGTTGGAGTTTTCCGAGTCATTTGTGAAATTGAGGATCTCAGCCGAAAAATCTGAGTAGAACATTTTACAAAAGAAAAAGTTGTAATTTGTTCTTCCTTTATTCTCATTTCTTTCTAAGGGTACAGGAATCTAACTTGAGAACCCAAACTATAATCCTAAAGTTGGATGCCAGTGATTGGTTAATAGTAATGTTGTTTAAGGTTGTATTTACAGATCCAGGAACAGCTTCCATTTCTATGCTGGAGTTCTATTCTTACAAACCCACTCACTATTGCAATCCCCAGTGAATTCTGCTGGACTTACCAACAGGCATCATGAAAAAAAAGCAACCAAAAAATGCCCCTGAATATATGTACATACATCAGGAAAATTATTTCTGGTTGATTGCATGTTACTAACAACCAGAGAGACAATTGGGCAGAGATAAAAATAAATAATAAATAACATTACAACATAACATAACTTAAAAAAGATAACTATTTTGACTGTAGGCAAATTCTAGAATCGCAGTGAATGTTGTTTTGCAGTCCACAGATTACAATGCTATGATGTACGATATGTAAGATAGTCACGATGTTTAGTGAGAGCCATGTTCAGAACTGCCTTTGTTTATTCAGCTGGCTATACTGGTCTACAGTTCTCAGTTTTATTAGCTTTTATACAATGTTGTTGTATTCTGGATAAAAAAACACCTGCTAAAAATGTGTCTATTCTGTGTGCAGGAGTATGGAAGAGGTAGAGATTCCCAACATCAGCATCAGGATGTTCCGGCCCCTAACTAACCTCACTCACATGTGAGCATACTAAAATGTTACTGAAAAACTTTGTTTTTCCAATGACATCTATACATTTTCTCTAGTTAACTTTCTTTGTTTCCCTTGATTCATTCCAAATTCGTTATATGTCTATACACACGTTGTTACACTTTGCCCTCTATGGAGAGTTATCAGTTTGTTCCAGATATTCACATTTTGCGCCTCAGTCTCTCATGAGCGAAGACAAACACACCAAAAACCTCTATTAAGCCAGAAAGTCACACAGCTCGCCCTCTGAGCGCGATACAGAGAGAGGTCATTACTGCTGAATGTCGGCTAGATGGTAGCTGTCAGTTGGAGGGTGAATGATTACTGCATTTGAAAAGACAAACCTGCCGGTAAATGCAGCTCAACTTGAACTCCTGATTATTTCCAAAGATTATCTTGCTTCTTTCAGCTTGAGAACTATCTTGAACTTTTCTTCCATCATATTTAATATCTCCCGAACAGATGTGCTCCCCTCTGGGGAAATGAAAATGAAATAAAAAAGTAGTAGAGTGCAGGCATTCAGAGAGACTTTTTAATGGAATGCCATCATTTCTTTATGAGGAATCAGCCCCCCCACACCCGAGCTGAACAAAAGAACCGCCGTGTGTCGAGGAGAAGTGCTGTATAAAGTCTTTAGAGCTCTGAACCTCACGCTGAACCTGTCCGCACTTTGATGTGGAGATGAGGTTTTCGTAATTGTTTCTTTGCAGTTATTATCCGTGCTAGAATTTCACTTTTGATCTGAGACAGGCCCACTCTAGCAGACTGCGACAGTAATATAAGGTTACAAACCTGTTGATTCGTTTGATGAGGCGTAAATGTGAACAGAACAGTTTGTGTGTGTTATAGTGAAACACACATGTTTTAAGAACAGGTAGAGAAACAGATGCTCTGTTTGGGCTGAAGTGTTTCATTGTGCAGCGGGTAAAGTGTTCATTCAGGTACAAGTATTAGGTGAAGGTTCAAGCATGTTTTCTTAACAAATTCTGTAATAATTTACTCATCCTCATTAACATTAAATTTTTTATCTGTGGAAAACAAAAGATGAATTTGTAGGTGAATATCCTGATGATTCTTCCATATAATTAAAGTGAATAATAATAAAAGTGGTTCATGACTTATGTGCTATATTTAAAGCCATATTGAAGGGTTACTTACTCAAAAATGAAAATTAGCCCATAAATTATTTTTCAGACGGATCCACTCAGAGTTATATAAAAAATCTTTGATCTTTCAAGCTGTTTAATGGCACTCAACAGTTGTGTTGCTGTGCATCAGTCCAAAAGAAGTGAAATAAAAGTATCCCTTCATACTAAAAAGTGTCTCACATTGCTCTGGAAAGGTGAACAAAGTCGTCTTGCAGCAAATGGATGTGTTTTTGTAAGAAACATAACCGTATTTAAAAGATAATAATCAATTTGGATTGATGCACTGCAACACTCGCTGACTGCCATTAAAGAGCTTTTTAATGACTATTTTTTTATATAACTGGATTCATCTGAAAGAAGAAAGTCATATATATTCCTAGTAGCCTTGAGGGTGAGTCATTTATTGGCTAATTAAAATTTTTGGCTAAACTAACCCTTTAAATCTCTGTCTAACACACTCAAATGTAAGTCATAAAAAAAGAAAATCAAAAGAAACATACCAATGTTCAGTGTTTAATAAACAAGTCGTTTTTAATTGGATATTTTCATTCGTTTATGAGTCAGACTAATCGGTTTTCCAAATATCATTTTAAAAAACTTCCATTAACCATTTTTATGAGATTATTGATAAAGTATGCAATTATGTGTAAAACAACTTTTCTTTTCTATTCTCTCTTTTTTTTTTTTATGTGTTGGATAATTTCAGTTATTTTAAGCGTTTTGAGTTCTGTGGATATTCTCCCAACGTGCGGAGCTGCAAGCCAAACACAGACGGCATCTCATCCTTTGAGAATCTGCTGGCAAACATCATTCTGCGCGTGTTTGTCTGGGTCGTCGCCTTCATCATTTGCTTCGGAAACATCTTCGTCATCTGTCTGCGGTCCTGTATCGCTTCAGAGAATCAACATCACACCATGGCCATCAAATCCCTCTGCTGTGAGTCCATTATACATCAAACATGAGCGCCACACAACCAATATACAGCTCCTACTCAGCCCCAGTGAAACTCAAATGATCCATCAGTCCAAATTCATTTCATGTACTAAAAAAAGGGAGACACGAAAACTTTCAAACTTAAAACAGTTGTCTGACTACATCAGATAAGAGTGACATTTCTATCCATGATACAATAAACTAAATCAATATAAAAGTCAATATAAAACATTATTTCACAACAGCAAAACACACTTTAGATTAAAATAATACTATAATGCTTTAGACTATATATTCAACAAGAGAAAACTAGGGGTGTTCAAACATAATGCGATCTGAGAGATAATCTGATTTTATCAAATGATCTCGAGACATTTGAAAGCAGGGTCTAATTTTGGAAGTTCACATGCATCAGACAAACAGGCTTTAAGTGTCACAGTTCCCTCTAATTGCAGCATTTACACACATATGTGCCATTATATGCCATCAGCTAATTATACACATCAACACATAGCCCTGAAACTCACTAAATTATACATCTATGCAGTATCACAAGCTTTTAATAAACATCAAAACACACACTCTCTTTCCCACCCACTGGGCAAATTAATTATTACAACAGTCGGTATCTTTAGACACGAACAAAGAGAGCTTTCTGACTTGTGTACGACCTCGCTGACACATGACACACACTGCAGCAACAAGACTCATACCTGGACGCACATACACAACTTCATTCCACGACAGAAATGGAAAGTTTGATTAGAACGGGTTGGATCAGCGTGCGATATCTAGAGCTGTTCAGCTGGGGATCAGAGTCTGAGGACTAATCAGTGTCTCAGTGATGGAGAGAGATAGCAGACAGCAGGCTGAAAAGAGGTGGACGGATGAACAGATGGCTGGATGGCTGCAGTTTTTTAACCCACGTAGAGTTGAAAGGACACGTTGCTCTCTTAAATGATCAAACCCTGTCGCCTCCTCAGATGAGAGACATGCAGAGAGGTGAGAGTTTGTGGTCTGGTGTCTCACCAGCTCTAGAGTTTCCCACCGGGTGACATTGGCTGCAATATGTTCAGTAGAGGGATGGGGGGTTGTTAGGGGTCTTGATGTATCTGTAGGCCTTCCTTAGTTATTCAGCCAGGACTAGAATAACACAGTATTAATGTTTACTTGCAAAAACCCATTCACAGTGTGTGAAACTATTTTGATGAATGAAAACGAAGTGTGAGACATCTGTGAGGGAGGGAAAGTGATTTGGAGGGTGGGCAGGGAATGAAAATGTGTGGGTGATTTGGTATTTGTTCATTATTAGCTGAATCAGCTGCTCAGCAGGTTTCTGAGATACACAAAGAGAGAGAACTAAAAAAAAAAAAAAAAACTAACTGGCATGACCATGCACACACTACCGTAAGTAAATAAATACCAGAAAGCAATAGAAGATGACTGACTGACTGACAGACAGATCAATAGTTTCATTTATACACTATTGTATTTATTATATTTTGAATTAGCTTATATTTTTATATTTCAGTTTTTTATAATGAATGTAATTCACATTTTAGTAATTTTATGTGAACAAAAACTAATAAAAATATTAGTTTTTGTTTATTTTTTAAGAACAAATATTTCCACGTAGATTTTATTTATTTTTATTGCAGATATCTAGTAATTTTAGCACTTAAATTTACATATTTCAGTTTGTTGCCAAACCAACATTTTAATTTCTGTTTTGGTTTTTTAAGCTAATATTTCTATTTTATTGCATTTCAGCTTTATTTCATCTACTGAAAAAGATTTTTAATAGTTTTAATCAGCCATGCAACAAATAAATATATGTGTTAAATAGATTGTCCATCCAAACGCATTGAAATGTGTTTGGATGGACAGAGGGGCAAAAGGATAAAGGATGAATGGTTGGCAATGATAGATTGATGAATAGATGCTGAATCATGTATTAAGATACATTTGTTTACCTCTGATAGGTGCAGACTGTCTCATGGGCGTGTATCTGCTTTTCATCGGTGCCTTTGACATCAAGTATTGCGGCGAGTACAACCGTCATGCTCAGATATGGATGGAGAGCCTGTCCTGCCAGCTGATTGGCTCTCTGGCCATGTTGTCCACAGAGGTCTCTGTCATGATGTTGACCTACATGACACTAGAGAAGTACCTGTGCATCGTCTTCCCCTTCCATCATTACCGTCCCGGACGAAAGCAGACCCTCTGCTCACTGACCTTAATCTGGCTGCTAGGATTTATCATTGCCGTTATTCCCTTCTGGGATAAACAGACATTTGGAAATTTTTATGGGCGGAATGGAGTATGTTTCCCTCTTCACTCAGACCAGACAGAGAAACCTGGAGCCAGATGCTATTCTACAGCCATTTTTCTCGGTGAGAGCAGAGGGCACTGGAGTGTGTACATTTTGAACTGATTATGTATGAGACCTGGATAAGCCAGTGTGTGTGTGTGTGTGTGTGTGTGTGTGTGTATCATTCTCTGGAGGTGACTAAGCTTTGAATTGGGCTTGTCCTGGGTTATCTAACAATATTTCTGCATTTCCCCAGAGATTCAATCGTGCAGTTTTATTTTTTTGTAAAGTAAATAAATAAAAAAGTCCGCCCTGGTCGCAATAGCCACCAGTCTCTGAACAACAAAAAATATATATATGTAAATAGATTAAAATAAAATAAAATATTTAATTACTTTTTTTTTTTTATCATTTTCCAGCAAAAATATCTAAAGATCAAGTACATCTAAAGTACATCTCTTTGAAAAGACTTGTTTTTAGAGAATACATAATTAATTAATATTTTTAATATCCATTTCTGCCATTTTTTTAAGGAAAGGAGGAAAAAGTAGTAGGAAAACTTAATTAAAAGTCTTCCTAAAAGTCAAGTCTTCTTTTATGAAGATATTCTGAATATAATTTTTAAACATATATAAACAATTTAATACAAAAAAGCTTCCCAAGCAAATATTACAAAAATTGCAAAAATAAAAAGACCTTATGTGTCTGTGTGTGTATATATATATATATATATATATATATATATATATATATATATATATATATGTGTGTGTGTGTGTGTGTGTGTGTGTGCAGATAATGTAGAAAATGACTAAATTGGTGAAACTTTCACAGTCAAATTCACATCTTATCCAGTTCAACACATTTTTCGCCTGAAGTTCCTAAAGATTTATTCATGTTTTTCTTTCAGGTCTAAATCTGCTGGCTTTCGTGGTAATTGTATTCTCCTACTCCAGTATGTTTTACTCTGTCCAGAAGACGGCGAAGACAGCACGTCAAACAGTTTTCGATCGAGAAGTCACTATTGCAAAGAGATTTTTCTTCATTGTGTTCACTGATGCCATGTGCTGGATCCCCATCTTCATCTTGAAGATACTCTCACTACTAAGAGTACAGATTGCAGGTAAGTAAACACGTGTGATCCCATGCTACCTAACATGTGTGAGAGAACATGCCAACCGGGCATTATAAGTGTGTCTCTTTACTCATAATCGCTGTGACCGCAGTTTGGCTGCACATTAGCTAATGATCTTAAAGAGACAGCTCATTAATATTACACCATGGTGAAATGAGATGTGTACTGCAAGAGCTTTACATTCAGATCTGACCTCTCCTTTGGTAAATATTGATTTTATTTAATTGTATTTATTGTTTGCTTTGTAAACTTTGACACACTGCACAAATCGTTTTACATAACTAATATAAATAAATTGCTTCACATGGAGTGACAAGTTAAAATAAATACATCCACTGGGGCATTACTCTTAATGGGACAACTTTTCTGTACATTATACATTTTTAGGGGTATATAAGTTACAAAGTTGTCCCTTTAAGGTGAAGGTACTAGGTAATACTAGTGCACTACTAATAAGATGCTAATGTATCTTAAAAAAAGAGAAATAGAAAGATTAATATGGATTATAATGTATGGTGAAGTACAAATAAATCACTTCAGGTTATTAAAATGGAGAATCAAGCTTGTCTAGTGGCATATTGTTAATAAAATCAAGTAAATATCTGTTGACAACTGTTAATAGCCTGTCTGAGCCGAGAGGCACATTTTTGATTAGTCGATGGCTGAGGAGCTGAAGCCCCGGGCACATGGAGGATTAGACATTCAACAGCCATGAGCACACATGAACACTTATCAGCTCGAATGGCTTTGCAGTTCTTCTCTTGGACAATACGGTTTAATCTGCACTTTCTTTTTTCTCTCTCTCTCTGTCTCCTCCAGGCACCATCATTCTGTGGGTGGTGATATTTATCCTGCCCATAAACAGCGCCCTGAACCCCATCCTGTACACTATCACAACCAGCGCCTTTCAGCAGAGACTCAAACTGTGTTTGAAATATCGCTGCCAGCAGACAAACTGACACAAGCACACACATACGCACACTATGCACCTGCTCTGAGTTTAATATTCCATGTGGAATAAAAAGTAAATAGATGACAGGATAATGACCACACACACACACACAAGATGCTCTCGTTCTCAGCTCAAGCTAATAAGGCTTATAAGGGCCTGTAGGGTTGAAGTCATGAGAGCATACACGGAAACATTAAGCAGCATACCATCAGAAATAATATATGCATTTGCCATCAATATGTAAAACCAGGCCTTATATGAAAAAAAGAAACAAAGAAATCACGTACATGCAAAAAAACTGCCAAATAGATGTAGAGCATTGCGTGTACAGGCAGGGAAAGCCAAACTCTGGCTGTCAGAGGATGCAGGCAGGAAACAGTTCAGGACGAACCCGGCAGGGTGACAATTGGAACCCTTCCAACTCATTTAATTGCATTTTTACGAGTTTGCCTTGCAGATAATGAAGCAAGAAGAATAGTATGTGTATTTGGCATGCTGTCTGAGGAGAGGGCTCCGAGCTTGGTTATTTTTTCCAGAACCCGGGGCACTTCCACCCTTGTCCGAGGGGAGGGCTCTGAGCTTGGCATTTGCCTGAACGGACAGCGCCCCCACCCCTTAGGAACGGGTCGATAGTGAGGATTCGGGGTGGCGGAGGGATAATGAAAGTCTAGAGAGAATGAAAGTATGGCTGCTATGATTATTTATAGTGGTTCTCTCTCGTGGTGGTTGGATAGATTAAGCATTTACTGTTAGTGATTTGGCCGGGTTGATTATCTGCGTGTGCTCCTTCTGAAATTTGTCAATAAAACATCACTTAGTGTGCTTGTACGGTTGTGTTTGGAAAACAGAAAGGCGGTAGCATACAGTCAGGATAGAAAATGTCCAGATAGACCAAAAACTATATACTGGAGTGGAAGAAATGAGTAGGCTTTAGAAAAGATGTCAAAATCAAAGATCAGACTAAGACTAATCATAACACTTCATCCATGAAAAAGTACAAAGAAATACAGATCATGATGGTGTTCACGTTGGCATCAAATGACAGATTTGTTCCAGATTGCTGTTATTAAGATTACATGAAATTATTGTGAGAGGTAATTATTTCTTTAAACTCACGGCTTTCATTTGTCTGCTGTAATTTGTCAGTTGTCTTCAATATGTAAAATGAATGTAAAATCCAAATAATTGCAATGAATAAATTATAATTATTTCATTACATTTCATTGCACTCATTTGGCAGCACTGACTCTTTTTCTTTTGCTCTGACATATATATATGTATATATATATATATATATATATATATATATATATATATATATATATATATATATATATATATATATATTATCTTACCACTAAATCAGCTTGTAGAGAATGCCTTTTAAGAAAGACATACAGACCTCATTACCAGAGAGCAGCTTTACCGAACACTGTAAAAAATAAAAACCGCTCCAACTCAAAATATTCTAGTGATTTGGCCAATTGAAACATTTAGATCACCCTTAGGGCAAGTTTTTTTTTTTTTCATTGGCTCAAGTTAAAAAATATAGATGTTAATCATTACCCTTTTTTTAATTGGATAAAAAAATTATAATAATAACAAAGAACATTCAGTGTAGACAAGGGTTCTTTAACACTGTCCTGCAGAGATTTGCTCCAGTTCTGACACACTTGAACAAGCTAATCAACATCTTCAAGCAGGTGTCTTTGATTTCACAATCATGACTCAAAAACAAATTGAAATATACAAATCTTGGTTTGGAATACTTTCCTTGTTTCCAGTTAAAGAATAATCCATGTCATGTATAATATAGAAGATAGAAAATATTATGATAAAAATACATTAATAAATTTCTCCCACTCAGTTGGTTAAAGACTCCGACCCAACACTATACATCTACATCCATCCATTTTCCACAGCACAGGGATGCTGGAACCCATTCCAGAGTCTAAAATACAGTCACACTCAGACCTAGAGTGTTTCCAATTCACCTGTCCCTGCATGTCTTGAGATTGTGAGGGAATTTCATATCTTACCTACTGTACTACACAGTGCCTTTAAACAAAAAATCTGAATGTCCTTTCAAGTATTTTAATGCCACAAACATGGAAGATCCAGTAATTATTTCACCCTCAGAAGTGCTCAGTGTATTGAACCAGTACTTTATAAGCAAACTTTTGTTTTCCATGGACTAAACTTACCTAAATGCAATCCAATCAGATTTGTGTTCTATATGCATGAAATGAGGGGATTCCATCTAAGGATGAGACTAGGTTTTTTTTTTATTTACCACCTATTATTTTCAACAGGTCCTCAAATCTTTCCAACAATGTATCTGCTTAATGACCTTATAGAATGATTTAAATGCAACCATCTATAATGCTGTATCTAATGCTACATTTGATCCAGTTACAAAAAAAGACCCTCTATCTCGCATTGATTCAGATTCTGACATAACAACCAGAATGTTATAAGAAATCTTATCTAATAGGTCTGAAATGTGGCCTCGGTGATTTTTTTCTGTCACCTGAGCCAGCCAAGCTACTAGACAATCAATTCACCTAATCGATACAACAGATGAGGCACTATCAAGACTGAAGAGAGAAAAGGAGAGGTTGTGTGTGTGTGTGTGAGTGAGAGAGTGAGAGAGAGAGAGAGAGAGAGAGAGAGAGACTTAAACAACCTTTAATCAATCAAAAGATGGCACACTTGGCACAACAATATAAAAGATTTTCAACAATATTCACTAAATAATTGATAGAGTCATTTTCACAAACCACAAATGAACCTCTATTACCATTTGTACACGAATTCAACCATGTTTCTTGTCATATATATATATATATATATATATATATATATATATATATAAACATACTAAGAACATTAAAGGGATAGGTCACCCAAAAATAAAAATGTGATGTTTATCTGTTTACCCGCAGGGCATCTAAGATTTAGGTGACTTTGTTTCTTCAGTAGAACACAAAGAAA
The DNA here is from genome assembly GCF_003368295.1 of Carassius auratus. NCBI lineage: Eukaryota > Metazoa > Chordata > Actinopteri > Cypriniformes > Cyprinidae > Carassius > Carassius auratus. The sequence continues at coordinate 13,262,632 of NC_039247.1, read as the reverse complement.
GATTTTTAACTTAAACCGTTGGAGTTGTCAGTCGTAATGTATGATAATGTGAGTAAATGGGAATCACGGCTTTGAGAGTAAAAAAAAAACCTTAAACAAAACCAAAAGTAACCCTGCGGCCTGTGATGATACACTGATGTGTAAAGACATGAAACGATCCGTCTGTGCAAGAAACTGAACAGTGCTTATATATTTTTTACCTTTATTCCAACACAATGTCCGAACTGTTCTGAGCGTGTTTGCGTCATCTTCTTCAGTTGGCAAACTTTTTGAACACTTTCATAGCCTGCTAACTGCCATCTTTCACTCTCTTCTGGAGGTCGAATGTGTTTCTATGAAGACAGTCCTTTAAAGGAAAAACTCATCTACCTTTTCTCTGAACTATGGTCCAAACTGGTTTCTTGGGTTAAAATGAGCAGTTGTTTGTACTCATTGGCATTCATTTGTTGTGCATGCTTATGTAAGTTTTATTTTATGTAAATAACTTTATGATGCGAGTACTTATGGCCATACAAATGAGAAAACTATCAATGCATACATTCTGTAAATATTAGGATAGGCACAATCCACATTACCTCCATAATGAACACATTAAAACCTACTGTCTCGCATCCTTCCCCAAAATATTACTCTAAATGTAGTAAACTTAGTAATCACTGCACACTGGGTGCCCATTTTAACAGCAAATTGTTGCAAATATGCTGCTGCTGTCAGCTTCCATGGAGGCTGAAAGCACAGATTTATTGAACCATGTGAGTGCGGCAGTGGCGAGATCAAAAAGTTGTCGCAACTCTTTTACAGTGGCTCTGGATGGTCTGGTTAAAGGTGTTAGTTATATGCTACATCAGCTTTTTTACAACCTCCACTGAGCGTAGACCGCTATGACTTACAGTCATATTTATTTACCTGATAAGCAGACAAACCTCGCTATAATTTTTCAAGAGCGATGAAACATTCTTCTTCTTGTTGGTCTTGGTCCTGTTTGGTCTTTATTTATCACCCAATTATTTTAGGATGTCTAGCTGGGCATGCCGTTTTTTGACTGTTCAATTGGTGAGACATTACTCAAGGGAAAAACAACCCAAAGTTCCCCAAACTCTGTGTAGCCCATATACAGACTACATGCTGTGAATGCACCAAATAGTTGACAGGCACAAGTACCATCTGATTGGCTAAAACTCTGATGGGACACTTTATTATGCCAGGTTTACAGAAACTAGGGCTCAGTGATAACTTCAATGGGATATAATTTTCTCCATAAAATTAATAATAAAAAATCACTTTACTAACCTGTATTGATAAAATGGTCTGCAGATGCCATCTAAAATTTTAATATAATAAAATACATACATATATATAGATATATATATATAAACTTTCTGCAGCTGACAGCTTCAAACGTCTCTAGAAACATTTCTAACGACTGAATTTTCTTTAAAAAACAAAAAAAAAGGTAATATCTTTTGTATTTTCTGACCATTCCAAAAACATCTCACTCTCGTGTAATATTAAGGGAACTGTCGCCTGCTAGGCCATCAGCACAGCATAATTGGCCACTTTTAGACACTTTAATAATTAATGAGGCAAAAAACAAAAAGCACTTTATCTCCCCAGAGGGATGACAGCTCACGTGGAGTTTTCACTGCGACAGGGCAGACTGTCAGCCCAGACTGTGACTCAGATGAAGTAATTATTCTATCGATAAAACCAGTTTGGAATGAATACTGTAGAAAAGCAGCTTGTATAAATGGGAGTTATTCATCACTTGCCCTAAAATACAATTACAGAAATGTTTGCCAACCAAACCTGTGTCCTTAAATGTCCTATAACACCTTATGCCAGCAGGACACTGATGTGGTCCAAATGGATTGCTGCACACCGTAAAACACAGATTAGCTGAATTCAATTCTATTTTAGGCTTAACACCATGGTTTATTTAAAAGCTAAACAAAAATACAGAAACTTTTTTTTATTTTTTTTGGAAAAGCTCCTTTATTCGAATTGCACCGATAAGTTGGCATGATACACAAGAGAATATGATTGAAAATGTAGGAATAAAATCAACATTATTAGAAAATGACACCTGTGTTTAACACTGAATTATCATTCAAAATGGACCAGAGGTCTGTACATCACATAAAGCACATATAACCACATTGTGGCACTCACCATTTCACTATTAGGCAGAACATAAAAAAAAATAAAAATACCACATACATGCACTTATACTTTTAAATAAATAAAATACTGATATTACATAATGCCCTGGTGAAACAGCACAGATTTAATGACAACAGAAGACAAAAGACAAACACACAAGTGTCTTTTTAGTTGCTCAGAGGCAGTTAAGACAATTACGAATGGCAATAAGAAAAATAATCATCTAATCGCATCACAAAAACGACCTTAGCTTTAGAGGAGATAGAAATATAAAAGTAAAAAAAGTAAAGCTGTATTGAAGTCTCTTGAATATCATTCCCATGGATTCCATGCAGACCTTATTAAAACTTCACAAATGAAGTTTGCCACATGTAAATGGCTGACACAAATAAATAAAAAAGGTGCTAGTGGAAAAAGGAAGAATAGGGATTGAGGTCACAAATATAACTGATGTAGAAAATTGTCAGACTGATTCAGTTTGGCCTGCATTAGATTATCATGAACTGTAGAACAGAGAATATGTCTGGAGTCTCTATGATGTCTGTTGAGTTGGACTGATGATAGACAGAATGCAAAGTACACAGGGAGCTCATATCAAACCCCCCCACCACCCCCATGTGTCTTATGACGTTATATATGTTTGGTGATTGACAGGTTTTCTTTGCAAGTTCTGCATTTCTGTGCAAGTAAAAAAGCAAAACTCGTTTACATCTACCCTGAGAATGAATGAGGTGTCTGACAAACCACACCGGATTATGAGAAAGAATTTAAGGCAAAGAAACAGACACGCTGCTTAACACAAACAGATATGAACACTCACACAAACAAAACACACATAAAAGATTAGACGCAGCGTCAACAGTATGATTGTGAGCTTAAGCTTTTTCACATTAATCATCCATGGCTTTTAAAACCCACAACAGGGGTTTTTTTTTTGTTTGTCTTTTTGCATAGTCCAACTACTTCTCTACACAGTACTGTCTTCTTTCTCATTAATTCCCAAACCCGTTAACCAAGCGGTTTAAAACCTTCTCTACTAATCTTACTTTTCCATCTTCTGACTTCCACGGTCACCCTGGATTCACAGCAGTGCTCTCACAGTTCTCATTCTTTCTCATACACGACAGTCTTAAGATTTAACCCCGTTGGGTTCAGAGTTTGGTCTCCGGTCCTTGTGCTCTCAGAACAGGGAAAGAACTGCGTATTTTGGCAACCTCCATTGCGCACAGATGGCCGAACACTTTATTATACCAATCAGGAGAGCGCCCCCTGTGGGATACAAACATGTAAGATTCAAATTAATAACGGACCTTTTAAATGAGTGATGTAGTGAGCCATCTGTAAAGTGTGTTACCGTAGGTCAGCTCTGCAATAGTGTGTGAGCCGAGACCGCCCCATTCCACATGGCTCAATAAAGATGCGTGATGTCAAGAGCACAGCCCGTAGTCCTCCCTCCAGCTGGACGTTATCATGATCCACAGAGGAAGACACAAGAACACACACTCCTTTTGGAAGATCACTACACCAACGTCTGCAACACAAAATGCTACATTTAGATCAGTGGGTCACAACCTGGAGGCCAGGGCCCACTAGTTCCCCTTTTCTCCACCAGAATAGATAATGTTCTGGATTGTCGGCCATGCGAACTGAAGCTGCGTGTTTCCACAGACTTGAGAAACGAATGGTGACACAACACTGCTGTGTGTTGTTTACCTCACTATAACCAGTCAAAAAGCAAACACTGCATGTCCTGGGAGCGATTCTAGTGAACTGACAGCTCTCATAACTGCCGGTACTCTCTTCAGTCCTGGCTGGAGTGATAACAAAATTGAAACTGCTGATTCAATCGCTCTCACACAGTGGCACAGTCCAAATCCGTGCCTCCTGGGATATGGCCCAGAACACGCTTTTCATTCAGTGAATGCTTCAAGAATTGGTAAAAAAAAAAACTTTCAAGGGGGCCTCAAAATGACTAAAAAGGTTTCAATGAATAAATTACTAAAGTAACAAAACAAACTTTGAAACAAATATTATATTAAAAATATATTAACACAAAATCACAAAAATAATAAAAATCCATCGCAATAACTTTAACGGAAGGAAACACCGTTCTGAAATCACAAAATTAATTTGTGGTTTATTTATATCAATTTGAATCCGAAAACATGTACTTTTTCAAGATTTTTCTGCTATGGCTCAGTTGTTAGTTATGGACGAAGAACAATAAAAAGCAAACTGATCACAACTAAAAAAAAATTGTAGTTTTTTTCCAGCTATATACCTGAGCACTATGAAGTTTCTGCGAGGATGTGGAGCCATGCTGTCTGTGATGTAATGGAAAACCTCTGTGTTGTTTTCCAGAGTCTCAATGACTCGACTGTGAAGAAGGTCTTCATCCCACAGGTGGCGCTCTCGCAGAACACGCTGCAGCACCACAGCTGGCGGAGCCTCGATCTCCACCGAAACGCGCCATAAACGCATCGGGTGCCCGTCTCCTACCTGCACACAAAATCGCATTAGATGTTAAGGGTCATGCCAAAACTACAATAATGAATTATAGCACACGATAATGCAGATGACTTTGAAAGTTCTGGAAGTGGTTCTGTAGTTTTTGGAAACACTAGAAAACTATGAGCTGATCAGAAGAGCATATCTGTGCATGTCTCACAGCGGACCACCACAATGAACTCTTTGGACTGATCCAGAGACTGAATCTAAGAGAGACCATTTCAGCAGGTGAGCTCATGGCAGATGGTTTAAGCCCCGGTTTGTGCCAACAGTTCTCATGGTGCTTGAGCGTCTGATATTTTCAGGTTAAATCTAAGGAGAGACAGTAGACTGCTACTGCCACAAGCATTAAATCTCCTTCCCCTGAGTGTAAGTGACAAGAGACAAGTAGAGTACATCTGTCTACTGTGGGCAGGCATGCATTAGGCTCCATGACTGATAGTAACTGTCCTGGTCTGACAAACAGGAGAAAAACAAGAAAAAACAATTCTAACAATACGACTCAAAATTCAAATCAATTTTCAATGCTTTACAAAATAAACGGATGGAATTAAAATGATATATTTTATAAATTAATTCTTTACATGTTTCTAAAAACGATAAACAATCCTCAGTGAAGTTGTTTGTGTCTCTACTGAAAATGTCTAGCATGACTGAAATTTGATAAATCAATACATTTCACACATATAAACCTCTTTTCTTTTTATGTTGACATAAGTTGTTATGAATCAGTGGGCAGGACTGGGAATCTTTCTCGAGAGATCATGAACACTATCACAATGGATTGGCATCAGCAAGAAGATTAAAAAAATATATATCTTTAAAGTGTTGTCATGTATTATGTAGTATAATGGTATTAACATTTTATTTGCTTTTGCTGTTCTGCAAAGTTTTATTCTGCAAAGTGGTCCTGCAAAATTGTTGCTTTAATCTGCCCTAAAACTGTATAACAGAACTGTAAATAACATTCAGAGCGAACACTTAAAGCATATTAACAGCACCTCCCATACGGATGTGTTTTATTAATGAACCAGATATCCCAGATAAATTCTGAATGTCTAGAAGAACAGCCAAAACCCATTAAGTGGTTTCTGAACCCAGAGGCGTGTTTAGAGTTTTGGGGGGCCCAAGCAAGTCCAAAAGAGCGCTCATTTAGAAAGATAATGATAAATTCTCACGTTCACACATTGTTTCTTTACAGAGGATGATTTTGTATTATAAATGTTCTGCTTATTAATCTGAAGAGTTTTTTACGCTCTCTCCCATCCAAAGACTGTAGAATCCCCTAATATCTTACAGGGGCTTTGTCCCGTCTCACTACTATCACACAAAATGGAGCAGAAATGTCATCAAAACATTCGTACAGTCTTGAAAACCCCATAAAGCTTTGGAAAATTCATAAAATTCAGAATAATACATCTCTTTTTTTTTCAGGGTTAGGATCTCAACTGAGAGATCACATCCTGCTTATTGTATTATAGTGACTATTTAATATAACATCTACATTTTTAATAAGGTTGGACAAGTTGCATATTAATTGTATGCAGTATACGAACCTGAAAGCATATTACATTTTTTGTGTATTTTGTTTCTCTCCATAATAATGTTTTAGATAAGGAAGTAGTATAGATACGGGTTCCAAACATAACCCTGAGCCCTGCCCAGGTCACATGACATTTTAGCAGTGACTTTCTCCTTTTCCAGGGCCACTCTGAAGCTGTAACTGATGAAGGACACTCAAAACGGTTTCATCCAGTCTCTCCAGGCCCAGTCACTGAAACCTGTAACCTTTATGCATAGTCACTTTGTTGAGGACAGCCTGCTGTAGGAAGATTTACAGCTATGCCATGCTCCTTTCCATTTCTTAATAATGTCTAAATTGATTTAACCACACTCTGATGGATATTTAGTGACTTGGAAATGTGCTCATGTCCATCCTAGCTTCATATCTTTCTATTCCTCTTTCAGAGTGGCTGAGAGTGTTCCTTTTTTCTTCACAGTCCAAAAGCTGCCACAATATTGACTCCCCAAACAGCTGCAGGGATGTATTTATGCATAAATGCAACATACAAAAAAAAAAGCTTTCTTAACCCTTTTTATAAATAAATAAATAAATAAATATATAATTATTATTAAAATCCACTGTGATTCACTGCTGCAAACGTGTTGCACTGTTTCCCTCTAAAGTATGCCCATGTTTTAAATGAGCATTCCAAAGTTTACGATGATTTTAAAGTTGGCATGAAATGAAAATATATTTTTAAACACAATGTTATTGATCTTATTCTGCAAGAATCTTCTATGCATGTTCAATCTTATTTTTGTTTTGACCTTTTATTAATCTCTAATTTAGTCTGGTTAAATTGCAATGCCTCCTTTCAAACAACAACCAATAGAAAGAAACAAGTCCCTATCCTACATTTTTCTTCCAATGCGTTTCACTCAGATGTATGTCAAAGTTCACTATGTGTGTGTGCGTGAGGCGTAAAGCTAAACTGCATCTAAAGTGCAGTAGTGCTTCTGTGAGAATCTCCACCTTTTTATAAGTCAGCTCAGTGTTGTCGGGGCCGTGGGCATGGTGCCAGCCTTTACTGCGCTCAGACGCCTCTCTGAGAAGACCCTGAATGTTGTCTTCTAGGTATACCCGGTAATCCACGGGCTCGCCGAGGGCATTCACCCCAAGCCCATGCAGAGGCAGCGGCTGAGCGTCAGCAGCCACATAAGAATTCCTAGACTGAAGCATCATTTCATGCGGGATCTGCAGAAAGAAAGTGTGACAGAAAGCTGATCAGCGCAAAAATGAGCTGCTCCCTATTCCACAGATGAATCCTGCCACTGCTAATGCGGACAAGACATGCTAAATGACATAAAATCAGAACTCAAACATCAACAATTTAAAAGTGGTTACCTGGAATAGTTTCTTGCATTCAGTGATCATGTGACTAAGACAGTGTGTGGCAGCCATGTTCTCAGTCAGGTCCTTGTGGTCTGGCTTGACTCCTCCCTTCCTGCTAATAAGCCTGTAACAAAACCCAACATAAACAGTGACCAAAGTAGAGAAAAACTGACAAGACGACAGATGATTTTCATTCCATGAAGGATCAGGATGCTCACAATAGACTATTAGTTGTTTTGGAAAATTGAGCAAGTCATTTCTTATTCCATTCAGTTACATCCAGGCTTTTCCATTGACTTTATTATGTTAGTTCACTTTTCTCGTAGGGACCTTGGCTGGTCCCGCAATGAAGACAAAAGCTGACTCTCACACACCTTGGTGAAGCGCCATCTTTCTTGGAGGCATTCAGGTGCAGTATGGAGGGTGCGAGACAGACTGCCAGATTCTCCGCAGTCATTTGGTTTTCCTGTGCAGATGCAATGTCGCTGAGGAAATAGAGCAACGTCTGTAGAACCTCTCTGTTCTCATCTGGCAGCAGAATCACAGCTGCTTGCACGGCCTGTAAACGCTGCTCCGCTGGAACGACTACACACACACATACACACCGGGGAGTGAGCTGTAGAGCTGATTGAAGCAATGATGAGTTTGGCTCATAAAAAAATTAACTTGCAAGCATTTAAAAAAAATGTGAGGCTGTGTGTGTGTCACTTACACTGGTACGCATGCAGAAAGGTGTCTGTAAGTTTGGAGGTGAGCACGGGTTCAGGCAGATCCCTAAAGTACTGTTTAATCAGGTCAGCCACATCATAGGCTGATTGGCCCTGGTAGGTCACATGATCGGGGGAATTCTCATTGAGCTGCCTGAGGGCCTGGATTCGGGATTTAACCCCTGATTTCCGGAATATTCCCACCTGCAGAGAAGAATTGGAGATAAGACGCAGAAGTTTGGGGGGAGTGTGTTTATGTGACTGTGTGAGTGCCTTTGCTTCCATACACACCTTTTCTAGACACTGGCTGCGTAGGTATCTCATGGCCTCCTGGATGCTCTGAGGCAGAGGCTGACCAGTCCGCTGGACGTTTACGCTTGGCGGAACTCCGAACACATGTTTATCTTTGTAATCTGGAACTTTGGAGCGCTTCATAAATTTTGGGACCACCCTGACCAATGACAGAGAAATAAAGGATTCATTATATTTGATTTCAATCTCCAGCACAAAACTTTGGAAGCATCCAATTATTGATGTAATTATTTACTGACTAAGTTTTATGTTTACATAGACAAATATATGGCTATGTAATATATTCATGTATAAATGAGGAAAGGAGGTTTAAAAAGCACACAGAACAAGAATCCAATATATGGATGCCCAGAAAAAATCCTGCAAGGTCATATCATTGCAAGATAAATTCAAAATCACCGCAGCAGGCTGTAGTGAGTGAGCAAGAGCAAATGGAATTGCAGTATGTATGTATAAACCCTGTGAAAATTGGATCTGTTTGCGGTCTGTGACACGGACGCTGGACTTTAAAGGTGGGGTGTGGACGAAAGAGGAAAGATGATGCCTCCTCAGTCACTGGTGCAGAATGAAATGAATCATCTTTAGATCTGCGAGCCATGACAGTGTCTGATAGACCTATAAGCTTCTCATCATCAGAAGTCGTTTTCGGCAGCTGAAGTTTCAAATGGACAAATGCAAAAGTTATTTACACTCCGTTTCTACAATGCCAAATAGAAAATGTCTGGAGAACGGAGAGTGTGTGTGTGCATGTATATCTGCATGTGTGCACATAAACAGAACTGTAATTTTAGATCTGTTGGCAGAGGTGGATGGAATTAAATTTTCATAAGCAATAAAAAGCCAGCAGTGGAACAGATAGAGGGAGACTGAAAGATGCTGTCATTTACCACATCTGTCAGAGCTGATTTTACTCAACTGACTGTGTCATTAAAAAACACCTTTGGCAGAAATGAGATTTCCTGTGTCAGACATAGAGCATTAATGCCACAACTGACCTTTTGAGTCAGAGAATGTGTCCAATGCATCTGCATTTTTGGGGAGAGGAACATGCCTTGAGGTACCATCTTGTGGGTTTTTTAGAAAGTGTGTGACAATGTGCTTTCTCACCAATTCCAGCCGTGTTTGCCGGTGTCTGTGTGTTTCTCCAGGATGGCGGTCAGTCGTAAAAGGCTGAATTTCTGCAGCAGGTTGAGTTGGGCAGCTGACTGCCTGTTGATTTCTAATGATGCTGAGGTCAAGCTCGGACGATGAGAGTTCTGGAAACTGTGCCAGCGCAACTTTCTGAGGATAGAGAAATGGGTGGAAGAAAGGGAAGAGTGAGGAAAAACAACAACAAAATCATGGACCGATGGATATAAAGGCAGGCACATTCACTCTCTTGGATGTAAGAGACGCATGTAAACTTCCTGAAATAGAATGTACCTGACAAAATACCTCTGGTGAATGATACCACAAACTGTAATTATGTTCTTGATAAAGTCTGATTTTAAGAAAAAGTAAATTTGCTTAAAATAGTAATGTGCCTGCCTCCTTCCCTCTTCTGATACGGACTCCAGTCAGTGTGTCGCTCTAAGAGCAGGTTTAGGGTGCACGAAACCCTGTAATGACACTGAGTGTGACCGGTGTCAATCTGATTCAGACACTCATCCATATGTTCTGGACCTGCTCTGCCTCTCAGTGCAATTTATGTGAATTGTACTCAATGCTTTTCTTTCCTTTCCTTTTTTTTATGCACTTAAAAAAAATAAATAAATAAATGTTTTGTAATGTATCTTAAAAACTAAAAATCATACAAAAAAAGAAAAAGAAAAAAAAGTTATGTCTTATTTTCAGAATGTACATGTTTATGGGTCTTATCAAACTGGCACATTTTTCTTGTTTTAAAGCATAACATTTGGTGAGGTTTACTGTAAAAAAAAAAAAAAAAAAAACCGCCAATAGGATAACTGTAATTACAAAAATAGATATATACAGTTATCTTGCACAATTTTGCTTTATAAAGTAGTAAATAAATCTTATTTTAAGAATGTTTAGATATCTTTTATTGCAAGTAAGATAAAAATCCTCAGAGAAAAAGTGGTTTTCCAGTGAACAGATTTGGCTTACCCCAGGGTTCTGTAATAGGTCCTGTAATCTTCATCAGTGATGAGATTTCATAAAGTGGAATTATGTTTTTAATAAGAAAAAAAAACTCCTTGTCTTGATAACAAATGTGGACAAGCTAGAATTTACTAAATGACTCTTACATTAATTTAACCATCAGTTTTACTCACCTGCTGGGTCTTGTGAGTGATGCCCCCACCCCTGAGTCCCTCCTCTCTCTCATTTCTCCTTCTTCTCCTTCATTGACAGAGTTTCCTGGACTATCATAATCGCTCACTGTTGTCCCAACATCAGACATTGATTGCTCATCATAGTTCAGACTACTGGGCAAAGTTGTGTCCGCTGTGGATTCGGTCTCCACATTCGATTGGTCTTGTGTTTGAATGCCGAGTGAGCGCGACCATTCATCAATGTTTTGCTGTAGCCCATGTACATGCTGTAGAATGTCATCTAGATGCTTGAAAACTTTCTCTTTTCCAGGGTCAAAGATGTCACATGGATTGCCTGGTGTCTCTGGGACATTATCGTAAATGCTTCCAATTGAGCTTCTCCTCCCAAAACCTGAGAGAAAATCTTGCGACACACTGCGAGTAACACTTCCATCCAAAGACAGGTCTCCATCATCTCCTGCCCAGTCAACATGGTCAGGACTTTGAGAAACCGAGAGCGGACAGAGACTTTCTATTGAGAGAGACTTGGGGAAAGTTCCAGGCTTGTGGTCAAAGGGCAGGTGGACCAAACGATCCTCTTTCCTCTGACGGTTGACTTGATTGGGTAACTGGTAGTCTTCCAGGTAAAGGCATGATCTTTGAGGCTTGTGCACTGGCTCTTGAGTGCGTTCCTGGCTAATGATACTGCGGCATATCGTATGTGACTTCCATGCCACATCTTTGGCAATTCTGCCCTTAATTTTAGTGGTTTGACCAGGCAAACTTGAATTGGATGTACAGTGCAGACCAGAGGGTGGCTGGTGTTGGGTTGCCTTTGAAATTTTCTTAGGAACGGTCGCTCTCTCACAATCCCGCTTCTTTACTGATTCCTTCCTCCTTAAAAAAGATCTAGATCGACGCTTCGGCTTCTCTCTTACAGACGGCAAAGATGAGGAGGATCCGGTGTCATCCTTTTCATCTTGGCCTGTTGAGACGCAAACTAGCGATGCACCCTCACCCACTGTGATGTCGCTAAAAGCTGCAACCTCTGGAGAAGTAGTTTGCCGTGCACTGTCTAAGCTCAAACTGCTAGCACTGAGGTCGGAGGTCAGCGAGGTGACTTCTAGGAGACTAATGTCACTCAGCACGCTGTCACTACTGCCTGAGGGTCGGAAGGTTGAGGCCAGGTTTCCAGGGGGGACAGGGGACGGTGAGAGAGTGCAGAGACGGGACCAAGTTTTACTCTCACGCTGAAATGCCCAGCGGGAGCTTAGGGCACACGAGTCATCCTCCTCCGAGTCCTCACTCTGCTGACAGTAGCACATAAACACGCACACTTAGATAATGAAAAGATTTCTCCATTTTTGAAAGTATTAAGAAGAAAATTGGCAAACCGAGTGTATCAGAATTCACTCTACTAAAAATAGTAAAAACCCAAGGGCATAGATGAGTTTTAAAAGGATTGTTAAAATTAAGTTTAAAAGATACTATCTAGTGGAAGTCAAAACTGATGAAAAGAGACAAGCAAAGAGCAATCACAGATCACATAATTGAATTAGAAGCGGATGGTGTGTTTTTTTTTTTTACCTGTTTACACTGGAAATGAACCTCTAAGCTCATCGCAGCACATTTGTTCAGGGTCGTTAGCCTCCTAAACACACACGTAGACACAAGGAGAAGAATATTTGAGTGCCGTAGGATTTTAATTCACATGATATTTGCTTGTATAATTCTTGGTTAGTGGGGCGGGTTGGCACAGTGGTTCAAATTTGTGAAAATACAAATCTTCACAAATATCGACATCGGAGAAAAATCTTTTTTTTGTAAAACGTACACCAAGGGAATAAATGCACAAAGTCACAAAACCAAAGACAAAATTACAAAGTGAAAGAGTGATGCAAATATGGACTATTTAGCTTAATTTGTTGTTATTCTCTCAGCAATGTATCGAAGCCATAAGTTAATTCAGTAAGTGTGTTTTTCTTGAGGTTGACTGAGGTCTGATGATGCTCCCAGGTCAACTGCATAAATACCACACTTGACAGAGTGCTCTATGAGCCCATCTTTTCTAGAATAGCTTGAACTTGACACCACTCTCCCTCCATCTGTGCCCGATCAGCTCCAACATGACAGGACTTTTGTTAGAGGTAGAGAGGCATTCATCACCATGTCATTATCTGATTATCATTCTGCTTACAGTCGATGTGAGTGGCCTTGAAAGCATACATGTAAGTGATGTGTTCATGAGCATTTGGCCCTCTCTATGTGCCTGTCTAGGTGTATATGTAAGAAGATGCATTATCATCACATATATGAATGTCACCTCATGATTTATCTGTGAAAATCGTCAGAGTTGAAGTACAAACACTGTGAGAGGCAGAGAAATATAGCCCAAACCAGCCAATGTGAGCAAGAACTATCCATTTTGACTGATGGAGTCAATTCGCACCAATGATCACAGTAGTTACACGCATAGGCCTAGTCACACCATAGTGTTTGGCAGGAGTGGCCACAGGATTTCTTTTGGACATAATGCTTTTTCTGCATGACGGACCAAAACTAATCCTAGAAAACAAACACACAAGAGGAGAGTGTGTTCACTGTGGCATTTGAGAAAGATGACAAAAGTGTGTGAGATTTTGTGCACATCAATATATTAAACGAATTACTTGGTAAATAATAATAATAATAATAATAATAATAATAATAATAATAATAATAATAATAATAATAATAATGGGTAAGATGACAATAAGAATAAAGAGCATTATCAATAGGTTAGCAAAGCGCAAATATTCACAAAATATTTTTGCTCTGTGCATCATTGGATTCGATTTTTGATGGTGTGCTTGTCTGCTGAATGCAAGCCGCTTTGGACAAAGCTATCTACCTAATTTAACATCTTTTCCCACACTCATACACCTAACAGAAGTTTTTGCAGCTGTCATTTGATGGTGTTGTCATATATTACATTTTACATTCAAATTAATTTGAATTATGGAAGTTGAATTAATCAATTAAATGTCCTCGTTTCTTTCATCAAGCGCCTGAGGCTGTTTTTAGTTTAGGATATCAGTTTAGTATTGTCACTAGCATTGAATCCAAAATTTTGGGCACACAAATATAACTGCATTTTCTTCACAGCTTTAAATATAGATAACTATGGACATGCGATGCGTATACTTTAGAGTTCTAGTATTTCAGATTCAGCTGTGTGTGTGTGTGTGTGTGTGTTTGTGTGTTTCAGTTCTCTTAATTATTCAAACCACCCTAATATTTTTTTATCAGTAGCTAGCAGCCAAGCATAGTGTGTGTAACTAGCCAGTGTGGGACAAATGGTATTCAATCTCCATCTCTCTCTTCTTCTATCACCTTAGGACCAAGTGACAACAGTTGCACCCTGGGAAATATAATTTCCCCCTCTTTGTTTATTCCTTATCTTTTAGAAAAGGCCATTCGCTCCAATGTGACTTCTGCAGGTGTGACCGGTCACTTAATCACTTATTCCACATTGAGATGCGAAAAGAAAGAATAAAGCTGAGAATAAAAAGGAAATATACAGAGCAATACAGCAAGGCCTGCTGACACAAACGACCCATCGCCAGGGTGATGAGAGATGGATAATAAAATGGCAGATACCCCCTCATGACATGTGACTCATATTATTAAAAGTATGTCATAAACACATTATTATGGATGGAATATTTTTAAAGCACTGTAATTAATATTTAAGTGAAACCGCAATGGTTTCTCACCTGCATAATGCCTTGAGAGAGTCGTGATCCAGAAACTCATGGTCTCTCGTCACAGCAGAGATCTCAATGGGGAACAGAGAGGCTGGGGGCACACAGGAAGTACCACAATTAATTACTTCATTCAACTTTATAACGGGGTTATTAAAACCTACAGAGAGCAAATGTAACAATCCAGTGGTCAGTAAAAGGGATAAAGAGGGGGGAAAAAAGGAAGGAAGATCACACAAACAACTTTAACCCTTACACAATGCAGACAAAAAGTGTTTGCATGTGGTAATGAACATGCACAAAATGAGAAAATCTTGAAACTGAGTTTGAGTTGTCAGAGTATGTGCATTGACAAAACACTAATAGCAAATAAACATTAGCATACATTTACATCAACATATATAAAATTGATATACATATTTCTTGTATGCATTAAGTATTGTTCAATTTGCTGACTAGTTGCTTTATGCTGTGTTAAGGTGTACTTGAGTTTTATGGAAGGCAAGGCACTGATAAAATGAAAATTAGGCTAATATTACTAATTTTATTATTACATTCAAACTGTTTGGCATCCTAAAACACCAGTGTGAGTGTGAACTAAAAAGAGGTTGGACTTCGCTTTAAAGTCCAGGAAGTCAAAACAGCCGATGCAAACACTTAGAATCTAAATTTTCTTTCAGGGTGACAGAGGTCCACCCCAAAAACTACACCTTGCTCTGAAATAGAACAGAGAGACAGAATGTGAGTGTGGTGTGTGTACACCTGTGTATTGTTTGTGTGTGTGTGTGTGTGTGTGTGTGTGTGTGTGTGTGTGTGTGCGTCAATAATGCTGAGGTGCCCCGTTTCCAGCTTTTGTTTCAACCTCCTTCCCCTCTGAGCTGCAGGTCCAACTAATGACAGTTGTGCAGTAAGATTGCCAGAAAGAACTCAGCTCACACCACAAGAACAAAAGAAAAACAAATCAACCTGCTGCCAAACAAAGTCACACTTAAGTCAAACTAGGCATTTCTACAGTATGCAATACAGCACGACACATGAAGTGTCAGTGTGAATTTAAAAGCTGCCATTTCTTTTGTTTATCTGAGAACAAGAAGCTATTTGTGTCTCTTCCTCTCAAAATGTCTTGGTTATGAGTGTCCTTATCACAGGAGTTCAAGAAACACCAGCAAGTTTTTTTCCTTACACACAGTCAAACACTTCTTAAAGGGTTAGTTCACCCAAGAATGAAAACGTGTCCATCTTTTACTCGCCCTTGAAGCATCCTGTGTGTAAGTGACTTTCTTCTTTCAGAATAATCCAATCAGAGTTTAAAAATATTAAAAACTGTCCTTGCTCTTCAAAGACTTTCAATGAGGTAAGCGGGTGTTTGTTATCAACAGTTCAGAAGACGTGAAATAAAGTATGTGCATCTGTAATGAAACATGCCTCACATGGCTCTTGGGGCTGAATAAAGGCCCCTTCTCTGAAGGAAATATCCAATCAGTAGTGAACTCCAGACACTAATGAACCGATAACAAAAATAGAGCACCCAGATCACTTAAATGCATTTAAGCATATAAACAGTATAAAAAAAGTCATTTTTCTCTTTTGAAATGCAGTGGCTTGAGGGTTGGGGGGTTTAGGGAAGCCTGACCGATCTGTTTGTTAATGCGGCAATTTAACCTTAAAATGCAAGTGACAACAAATGTCCTCATTTATTTTCCCAATAAATCAATGTTTATTGCCATACGGTTATTACACATAGGCCTATTTTCAAAAGCTGCAAAGAGACCAAACAAAAACCCAGCAATGACTATTGAGCTTTTAATGGAGCATCAGGGGATGATACAGAGATAAAAGTGGGAAAGTGCTGACTGTGATGCTGAAACTGGACATCAACACACAACAGAGATCACAGAATGCCTCAGCACTGACCTATACAGAATCAGAGCAGTTTTTCTGTCATCAGTCGCTGGATCAGAGTCTTGCTATTTTTTACATCACATCATCTTTTAAAGTTATTTTTATTCAGATGTCCAGAGGATGAATGAATCCAAGTTCGCTTTGCTATACATTGTTTAAAAAAAAATCCAATACAGGACCTACGACGTGGACAGCGGGAATGTCTTGGGAACTGGCGTATCATTAATTCAGCACATCTCTGTTTCTGTCACAGCCAGCGTGGGTCAGGGCACTGCCAGCTTAGTCTGTGAGAGGCAGCAGGAAAATACACAACTCTTTCAGAGGAAGCCAAGCCGATGACAGGTGCTTGTCAGGATGCTTACATGAGACAAGTGAACGGAAGTGCTGCTGCATTCGGCTTTTACATTTTTTATCAGTGTGCAGGTGGCAGATATGATAGTTATTTGTTTTAGAGAAGCACAAGGAATTAATAAGTTTGATTAGCCATTTAAAAACAACATTAATATTATATATATATATATATATATATATATATATATATATATATATATATATATATATATATATATATATATAACTGATAAATTGATAATATTAAAATTACTGAAAAACAAATAAATAAAAATAAACACTAAGAACTAAAATTAATCATGTACATCACCATATTGTGCTGTATGAAATATGGTTAATCATTTAGCAATTTGCTAAAGGTTACATTTAACATTGTTATTATTAAAAATGGAAAAATATTGCTAATATCAGCTGATAATCATTTTGGCAGCCTGTTATTATAATGCATCCCAAGTTCTGCTTTTAACTTGTAACAGCATCCTTAAAGGCAGTACTCATGCTGAGAGATGCTAAAAAACAGAAGGATGCAATACAAAACCCTGTTTGTACAGTAGTTGTTAGTCAGATTTCATTTTTGACAGGAATAAAAAGGAGGCTGCGAGTGATAAAAGTACAGCGTGTTCGAAGCATTGTAGCTGATGATACATCCTTCCAAAGGACTTGTCTTTCATTTAAAAAAAACGATTGAAAAGACCCGCTAAAAATAGCTAAAATAGAGTTTCTGTATTTTGTTTTTTTACAGATTAGTAAAAAATAATATTTTTAATGGATTTGTATTAGTATTAACAGCATACTCTACCAACTGTACTGTAAGTTTAATGTAAGTTAATGTAACTGTACTGTAAGTTAATTTAAGCATCACAATTTTGGGATTTGCTAAAGATTGCATTTAACGGTGTTATTAAAATATTAGTACCGTATTTTAAAAGATTTGATTTAAGAGAGTATTAGATGACAGTTGTCAAAGGTAATCCAAATGTGAAATATCTAAATGTTTACATTGTGCATGCCTAGTGTCACACAAAGCTATCACACAGTTTAAGAAGACTTGGAATAAAGTTGTGAAACTTTTATAACACTTTGTGCTTTATTTTTTGCCATTGTGGAACTTGAAAGCACCTGTCCTCATTCACTATCATTATATGGAAAACAGGTGACCGGGAAATTCTTTTACATTCCGTGGAAGAAAGTAAATCAGAGGGTTTGGACTGACATGAGGATGAGTAACTGATGACAGAATTATTATTATTATTTTTTTTCGATTTGAATCTGCCAATTATTTAAAACTAAAATTCATTTCTCCCAGAATTATTTCTGTTTCTATTACCCGTTAACTGAGCCAGCATGAACTTTCCAGATTTGTTAAACATTAGTTTATGTGAAATGGCACAAATCAGTCTCTGGTTGGTTATGGGGCAGGCCAGCAGGACTAAAATAAGCTCTGAAAGCACCTGTGTTGGCTGCTTCAGAGCAGTGCTGTGAAACTCATACTGGTTCAGCATGGCTTTACACAACCCAGAAGGGATCTGAACCAAAAGCCATCGCATGAATTTCTCCAATCACTAAGCCTCAAACAAAATAATACTGAAGCTTTCACATCCATTCAGTCATGGACATGAACAGAAACAAAGTTGGAGGGAGGATCTCTGCACCTTTCTAAAGCAACAATATGGAGGGAAACCAGAAGAAAAAAATGAGTCACACAAAGGAGCAGAGCTAATGGGCATAAGAAAGAGACAGATATGGTGTGGAAATGGAGAGATGAGTGGACTTTTGTGGGATGAGTTCTGAATTACCTTCATATAGCTGAGCATACTGAGGAAACCCTGCTGCTCTGAGCCAGTCACAGGCCTCCTTCGCCTCCAGCTCTGAAACAGTAAAAGAGTGAAATTAGATAATATACTCTTTCAGTAGGGTTAATTCAAGAAAATGACAAAATTAATGAAAAAGACATTAGCACAAATAAATACAAAAAGGACGAGCCCACATTTTGTTGTTACAACATGTGCCTCCAAAATGCCCCAAAAAAGAAAGGTAAACATACAAATAAACTCTGATTTATTAACAAAATATAAAAAAATGAAACAAACGAGCGCTTATGTAACCATCAGTAAAGTCAGTGGTGTAGTGTAATGCTGGCCGCACACTAGACCATTTTAATAGTCTGGGCTGATTTTAAGCCTGATTTGCATCCCTAAATGATCAGGGGGTGTGGCCCAATTCGCGGCTTTTCGCAGACAATTTTTTGTCCAAAAATATACTCTATGTGGTATGATAATTTATCTGCTCCCAATCGAGTCGGAGCATCGATGAACTGACCCTTGATCGGGCTGCCTCTGACGTGATCCCCACAATAGCCAATAAGAGCGAGCAAAGTGTCACCAACCGGATGTTTCATGCTTCTATAGCTCAAACTTAGCAGCCACAAACATGCCACGAAAGCATAGAACGTCATCCATATTCTTTTTTATATTTCCTTTTTCACTGTGAAACAGAACACGGGCCAGGAGAGCCAGCTGACAATGTTGATTGTCCTATTTGTTTTTCCTGTCTAGTCACGTTTGATCTTGCGAGCCTCCGTGAGATCAAGTGTCACTGTGAAATCGTTCCTACAATCATCAAGTGTGTGGTCTCGTGGTCTGCTCGAATCATCTAGTGTGTGTGTTCAGAGGATTAGAAGGCTAAAAATCACTTTTGGGGGGTTGATCAACGCATACCAGATTGTCACTAGATCATCATTCTTCATAGAAATGTATCATTCTATCAATCATTATCACTTGATTAAAATAAAACCAGAATCAGACTTGATTTCTTTACCATTTCACTACGTAAAAGAGCTTCCCCCTTGGTCCGTTCAGCACTGGGCCTGGTGCGACCACACCAAAAGAACCCCACTTAGGGTGACCCTGATCCCACCTGACATTAAAGTATTTAAATAAACTTTTATAATGCAATAATTAAACATTCAATCTTAAAATGAATGAAGAAACAACATAAAAACAGTATATATTTAACATTTGTTTTTACTGAAGGCGAGTATAACTAATACGAATACTACTACTGGTGTCTCTGTGAAATAGTTTTCCCCGCTAATATTTAACCATTGACTATAGCCATTCAACATTACAGTATAATTGAGAACTTTCCATTTTAACATTTAAATAACTTCTAACATTCTTCACATTAGGGCTGCACAATATTTAATAGGAATCCGGTCAGTAAAGCTGGTTCTGTAATAAGCAGTAAATCTCCATCACCTTCGCAAAACATTATCATATTTTGCGCAGCTCGTAAGTTACAACGACTTCACATTAACCCATTATAAAAAAAAATACATATTTACCTGTGCCCTTCAGCAAGTAGGAAATAAAGTTATCAATAGACATGTGCCGGTATTCGGTAATGAGATGTATGACGGTAATGAATATGCACAAAATTGTTATTGTGGGCACTTCTAGATACCGTGAATAATTATATATTATAAATTATTCAGAATTTGGAATACATTTTAAGAATAATATTCTCATCAACTTGTCAAAATGCAGAACACCGCTGTATGCTGCTTGAAAGACACGTGTGCGCTCTGATGTAAACAAGCACGCATGAGAAGCACATTAGAAGCACGTGAGAGACGTGTTGAATGAAAGCACATTCACTCTCGGACAGCAGATGGCGCTAAACTGCAGAAAAGTCCTTACCCTGGAAACCCCAAAAATAAACCAGCTGGACTAATTTCTAAAACATATTTAAATAATTTTAAATAGCCATTCAGATTTTGTTGATTTCCTATGGTGTTCATCACAGCATCAGAACTTAATATTAAGATATATTAAACGTAAATATTTAGGCTAAATACGCCATTTATTATCAAACTTTTTTTCCATTTTAATCTGGACTACAATATGCCCTAGACATTGTTTGAAAGTGTTTTGATTCTTTATTGTTCATTCACACTTTACATCAGGTTACACTTCATTAGTTAACATTAATTCATTAGTTAACAAACTGCCAATAATAAAAAAAAAAATCTTCTGAAGATTCATTAATCTTAGGTATTCCAATATTTAAGAACACATTGTTAAAATCGAAGGTTGCAACTGTGTTAAGGAGTTAACAAGAACCAAGATTTAGTTTAAGTATTTTTTTTTAACTAAGACTAATAAGTTCTGTAGCAAATGTAGCTATTGCTAATTGTGAATGTTAATGCATTAACTAAGGTCAACTAATGAGGTCTTATTGTAAAGTGATATGGATTGGTCTTTATAGTTCTTTTGCAATTTAATGTGTAAAACTTAACTTTATATTTGTATTGCTTTATTGTATTTATATGTTCAGTTCTTTTTGTAAAAGAAAAAAAAGTGATTTAACCTGTTTTATGACCACTTATTTAAAACTAAAATTTCAATACCGTGATAATACCGTATACCGTGATGAAAGCATTAGCAATTTATCGCAACAGGAAAATTTGATACTGGCATATCCCTAGTTATCAAACACTAAATTGCAATAAACACTTATCCTATTTATCCTATTTAAGCTGAAAAAGTTCTTGATTTCCTCTTTTTTTCTTTTGTTCTATGATTAACAGACATCACAGCAGCTGGGCTACAGTAGTTTACACAGTAACTGCAATGTAAACTACGGTTTACTTGCATTAATGGACTGACTTGATGGCCAGACCTTAAGCAAACATAAAACAAACTAAAGTGACTGGCCCTGAGAAAATCAATCCTGACATTAAAGTTTCTCATCTGCCTCCATCTGGACACTATCCACTAAATCGGAGATGCAATGAAACAGATCCCATTATCATCTCATTAAAAACATGATTTAAAGCTGTCCGAAGCAGTAGTATTTCTACACAGGAATTAAAATAAAAGAGAAGGAGATAGCCAGAGAGAAAATGGGAGATTCCTCATGTCATTAATATTCCAGTAGTGAACTCCATCATTAGATTTACCAGGGCACAAGAGAAATTACCCACTTCATGTTTTAGGAGCCAATGAAAGCTCTTTGATTTTGTTGGTGTCTGAGTGACAGAACAAATCAGTTTAAAAAGCACTAGTAAAAAACACACTAAATATTCTCCTATATCAGTAATTTGCCTAGAAAGTACTGAGGTACTGTTTGATGTACATTTGGGGAAGGAGCGAAGGAGTTTTCAAATTGAATAAAGTGATTTGGAATTGGATAGCAAAAAATGGGGATTTATTTTGCTGAAACTAATAAGCCAGACAGAGTGTAAAATATATGAGTGGTACATCAGAATATGCATTTAATGAAACCGTGATTAACTTGAAATGTTGTCCTCTAAAATGTCAAAAACGCTTTTCTCTTTGTGCAGTACAAACAACAATTTGAGAATTTCTTAAGTAGGCCACATTAGCATAAAACTTCTAAGTGTACACCATTAACATCTGGGAAACTATCAAATCCATGCATGCACTGACTAGATAGCCAATGACAATGCTGTGTGAGGCAAGACGTAGGAAACCAACATTTCTCAACAGAATAACTGTCAATCAAAACAGTAGCTTTGGCACAATCTTGACGTTATGACTATTAATATAAAAAAGTGATAATTTATAGGCGTTTAATCCATGTGAGCCAAAACAAATCCAAAACAATAATAGACGGCTTGCAGATGTTGTCAGTAACAGTCTTTGTATTCATACGCAGACTGAGCTGATATGGCTGTCAGGGTGAGTTGGGCTCTGAAACTCAGGCCTTTTTATAAAAGCAGGCTGCTGAAAGCCCTTAAAGACAATCTCTGGCTCACTGGAATAGATATGGATGAAATGACATTCTAAAATTAGGGATGCACGATAATATCGGCACAACATCGGTATCGGCCGATAAAAGCTTAAAATGACCATTATCGGTATCGGCCGATATGAATATTTCTGCCGATGAGCCAAACCGATATTCTCCAAGTGAAATAATTGACCTGTTTTTCAGATGTGAATGTCTGTCTACATTTGTAAAATAATAAATTTATGGTAGAATCAATACAGAAGAGATACATGGATTTCTCTTCAGTAAAATTAAAGTTTAAATATATCAGTATATATTTGTAAATATATCAGTATATATTTGTATATATATCGATATCGGTATCGGCATCGGCCAAAATTATTTAGAAAATATCGGCATATCGAATATCGGCCAAAATCCAATATCGTGCATCCCTATCTAAAATATATCATATTACACAAACAACCTAAAAAGATCATTTCCATTTACAACAAAAGCACAAGGAAATGAAGGTGAAAAGTGAAGAGTAAAACAATAGTGTTTTTTTCCCAAAGTTGCTGGACACCAAATGCAAATTTATAGTTTCAAATGTCAGGAGAACTCCGAAATGTCAGATGTCAAAATGTTTGCGTAAATCTGCATGTGCATATGAACACAAATGGTCACGTACAAACACTTTTCATTGCTGTGATCAGATCAGCTTTGTCCGTTTCCTTCCTCAATGCTCTGCCCCTTCAGCATTCCAGAACTCCCTGACTCCCAGCAGTGCTTTGGGATTTTCCCCCCCAGACGCCGACATTTCTACTGCCTCTAGATCACACACTTAAAGTAAAACACACTGTCTAACACCATTCAAATGTCGCTTTCCATCTACAAATATGATATGTGGCATGTGAAGAGTTGCATAAGTATGAGCTTTTCAGAACTCAATAACTATAACAAGACTTTGCAGTTTAACTGGTATACAGTATTTCAAGATTTGAATTGGATTCTTTGTTTCTTATTGAAATGAACAAAACACAAAGCTTACAGCGATTACTGGATAGGATCATGCATCAACTGGAAATACCATAGCTTTTAAAATCAATATCAAAATTAAAATGTTTTTTTGGACATCCAAAAATACCCCACACTGCTGATTTGAATGTAATTTTTCAGCGAGGGATGGAGATTGGTGGTATAAGCCTTGGTTCTCTCTGATATCTTCTTTGCTTCATACATATGTGACACTAGCTGACAAATCTGACAGACATTTGAGGAGGAAAGGATTTCTGTACATGCTCTTGACATTTCCTATCCGGATAATTTTTTTCAAATATCGTAAATAAGAAAATGTACATAGTATAAAAAACATAAATTTTCAATTATAATACCATGACATTTCCCAGAAGCCGGTATACCACTGCTACTGAATTTGAGTTCTTCATCATTAGATTACATTTTTTCTTCATGTCACCAACCAACAGTTAATACTATTTTATTAGTAAGTTCAGGAATAGTCAATGGTAAAAAAAGAGATTCACAGAGAACATCAAGACAGGCATAAAACATGAACACTCCTGTAGCCTCTTCTCATCTCAGGAAAGATGGAAACCCCCTAAAGTAAAGTTTCTTTTCCCTCTCCTTCTCCACTACCCCTCCCTCCCGTTTCCTTATGCCACCCCCTCCGGTCAATAAACAGGAAGTCCAAAGCGTTATAGTATAAAAATGAAAAATTAGTGGCTAATGGGTGGGGGTTCTGTGGCTTAGCATGATGACTGAGAATTACATTTTAACTTACTATAATTCTCCTCGCCTAGTAAAATCTCAGAGCATAATAAATTTATGATGTTCTTCCCTGTGGGCAGGACACATCTGAGAAAGCTCAAAGTGACAGCAGGGCAGAGATGGTCACCTGTGCTCAAAAAAGTGGGTTTCCCGACCAAAGTGGCCCTCACAAACATCTTTTTGTGAAGCTGATTTAATAACACACATTGTTTTGTACTGCAGATGTTAAACTCATGAATTCTTAAAGATTATAAGATTTTATTAATTTATTAGGGGTGTAAGAAAATATCAATACATGTATCGCGATATTTTGTTTGGTGATACTGTATCAATTCTCAAAAAGGTAATAATCGATAAAAATAATAATAATAATAATAATAATAAAATTTTTAAAAAAGACTAGATGCCTGTCTTCATCTCTGAACAAATCCTGAGTGACAGGAAATACTAGCATTACAGCACGCCACTAATGTTAACGCTAATGTAGTTTGCTGCTAGTAATGGAGGGTGAAATAATTTTCCCAGTTCATGTTTCGGTGTACAAAGTTGAAGTGTGCCGTCAATTGGCCTTGTGTTGACGTCCACCACGGGACCGTGGCGCTGGCACTGCCTCGGTTCTGCCGCTTGCCGCTTGCCGTGTGAAGAGGCTCACGCGGGGCACAGCCATAGTCTAGAAGGTCGCCCCGCGGCCACAGTTCTCTCTTATTTTGGGGGCATTTTGTGTATTTGGTGTGGTGCTCATGTTGCAGTTTTCGAAGGAAAAGTTAGTAAGATGTTTGACACTCATTAGACATTCATTTTTTTTTTTTTCAATACTCTTTGTGGCTGTTATGTTTTGTTCCCAAACTATCTCAGATAGTCACAAATGTTGCACAAGGCTTAATTTCTAGGGGGAATATTTTTAAAAGACAAATAAAAAAGCATTTAAATTAATTTAACAATTTTAACTGTGAGACATAATATAAAACCAATACTAAAATGTTCGGAAAACATCTCTGTTATTGCACAAATAATAATAATAGTTCCCTTTTTTTTAATTACCGTTTTATGTTTTATAATAATTTTACAACTTTTAAATGTATGCAACAATATAAATCCATTTAACAACACCATTTGATCTAGAGGTATCAAACCAACTGTAAAATATACAGAATATCATTCAGTATAATGCACAAGGCGTCATTTTTCAGATTATGCCTTTGTTTTTTTATACAGTACTGAATCAATATTTTTCACGTTTTATATACTGTATCTACTTTATTTAAACTCTGACACCATTTGAGATAAAGGCATCAAACCAACTTAAATTTATTCAGAATATTATTCTTTATAATGCACAAGCCTTGGTTTTTCAGATTTTGCCTTTATTGTTTTTATATTGTTTTATTTTATTAAAAGATGTTGCAAGCACTTTAATTTGTCCCCTTTTACTCATACTGCACAAAAAGGGGTTCAATAATGTTGAATGTTACAGGGACTAATTATTGCAAATGCAGATCTCACTGTGTTCTGGTTTTAGATTAAATAAATTTCAGATTTTAATATGGTGGTCTTCTTAATGACAGCTTTCCTTACAATACAATTCCTAAAATGAGAAATATCCCAATATATCGCCTTGCTTACAGTATCGCAGTGTATTGCAATACATCGTATCACAACCCCTGTATCGTGATATGTATCGTATCGCCAGATTCTTGCCAATACACAGCCCTAATACACACACACACACACACACACACACACACACACACACACACACACCAAATGCATTGCAATAAAGAGACTGACACAAAAAATAATGGCAAAAATAGGCTTCTACTGAGTTATCCTTGCCAACTGCAGATGGAAAAACAAACATATAGTGCAACCAGTGTAACTAGATTCACAGAAAAACAAAAAAAAAATATTAAATTAGACTATTATGAGCCCGTTTTAATTTTTTTTATGCATCAAAAACAGCACTACCAGTTAGCAAAGTCCCTTAAAGGCAAGTCATTTCACTTGGCTGCTATCTTCGAATTGCCTCTGGCCAGCTATTTCAGTCATGCAAGCACATCGAATTTCCCAACGCTGTCTACCAACAAATACATTTAATATTTGAATTCACTATTGACATCTTACAACAAATTATAAATGTAGTTTCTTATGACCAAATAGCATTAAAAAATAACTGCAGTGATGCATTGACTACCAATCAGCTCTTTCAATTAGTCCTTGCCATACTGTGCATACACTTCTTGCCATTTAGAAGTAATACGAGTGCACTGTCTTCATATATCTGAAGTCTTAGCTAGTCCGACTATCAACAGACTGACTCATATGGACCGGTACTTTTGAATTAATCAAACGAATGCAGCACAACCAATGTAACCTAATTCATAAACTAATGACTTTTAAGAGCTGTTTTTTTTAAAGAATCAAAAACATATATGACCAAACTAGTTACGTACTTTAAAATGAACACTTGGAGAAAAAAAATAAATAAAAAATAAACATAACCCAAATACAGCCGCATTAATCTTAAAAGAACCAATCTCAAACAAAATCAGAATAAAATGTACAGCCTGTGAATCGGATTTAAATCTGGAATTCAACAAATAGCCCTAAAAGTCTGAACAATCACATCACTATAAGTCATTACAAACCCTACAGCAAAACAAGTCTCCAAATACAACTCAAAAGCTCCTGTAATTGCCTCAGGGCAGCTGCTTCATAGGCTCTTATGATACATTTCTGCTGTGTTCTCATTATGAGTGTGAACGGGATGCTAGGATATCCCTGATGACTACATCCTATATTCGCAGATCAGTAAACGCTGACAAACCTTGGGAATTGCTTGATGTTTTATAAAACAAGGATGTGCTTAAAAACTCTCTTTATTAAATTTTTCTGTAGAATGTATACTGTAGAGTTATTTCTGATAAATATTTTAAAATCAGCAAAACATTCAACATTCTGCCCAACATCTCCACTGGTTTGCAGTCTGAGACACTGACTGCGCTACATCCAGAACATCAACAGTATACAGCCCAAAGACATATCAGCCACAGCTCTGAGCTAAATAAAGCTCGTGTGATAGAGGGAGTATCCGTCATGTATCAGCATTCCTCTCACAGCGGTTTCAAAAACATGCTTTGAGGGTTAACAGCATTCATAAGTGTCTCTATGTGTTGATATGAGACCTGTATATAACAGAGCTCTATAATCTGTCCCTTTTGACATGGCTAGCTCTTTACACTCTTGACGCTTTAAAGTGCCTAAAACATTGTTGTGCAGGTTAGGAAACCTTAACAGAATTTCCTTGTAAACATCAGATGTATTTGTATTCAAAAAGCACACGGATTCATAAAAACAGTGTGATATGAAGAGTTTGTAACATCAGAAACTTTCGACTGAATTCATATGCTGTTTTAGTGGTATCGACGTTTAAGCGACTCCTGTGGTTTGCAAATGTAATCACAATTGACTGCACTCATATCACAAATCTGGCAAATGCAGACATCAATGCAGCGGTGAGCCAGCATGTTTTGATGTTATTTAAAATCAAGTTATCACTTGTGGTCTAAAATAATTATGTTGACAGCTGCTGTAACCTCCTGCCATTGAGCATCTGTCACTTGTTAGACCTGCAAAGAAACCAGCAAAGGATATTTTTAGACCTTAGTGCATCACTTTGGTTCATTGAATGAAAATTCAGTGAAAATGTGCATTTAAGCTAGTTTGGGGTTAAGAAGATACATTTTTTTTTTAAAGAAATAAATACTTTAATTGAGAGGCATTCATTTTATAATAAATACTTTCTTTTAAACTTCCTATTCATCAAGAAATCCCGACAATCAGCATCAGTTTCCACAAAAATATAAAGACTTTTTTTCAAAATTGATAATAGTAAGAAACATTTCTTTAGCACAAAATCAGCAAATTCTGAAGACTGGAGTAATGCTGCTGAAAATTCAGCTGTCAATAGAAGAAAAAAAAAATACATTTGTAGGGATTTCTCGATAAGATTTTTTTTTTTTCTGTCTGATCCAAGTCACTGAATATTGATTATATGCTGATACCAAGTCCCGATCCAATATTTGTATTTTCCTAGTGTTTGGTCCAGACTTCAAGTACATAAGTTATACATTTATTAAAATTAGGGCTGTCAAATGATTAAAATTTTTAATCAAATTAATCAGAATTTTCAGTGGATTAATCAGGATTAATCACTATTTGCAATTACACCTGAATCCTAACCATTTTTTTTTCTGAAATGCATACCAAAAGATAAATAACAGGACACAGATACATAATTTTCATGTATTGATTCATCAATATGTGGTTCTTTTTTTCTGAATTTCAAAAGTTTAACATTTACTTAGATCAAATTTACCTGAGCACTATATCAAACCATGCCATTTAACTACAGATAGTGTAAGAGTTTTAGGTGAACCAGTGGTTAAATATATCTACATATCTATGAAATTATGCATAGAGACAATAAACTCAGAAACACAAACATGCGCCACCATCACATAAGCAGCACTCTGGGCCACAATACTTTAGGATCGATATTTTAACGTTCTGAAGGCTTCAAGTGCCAGTAAAACCAGGTAAAAAAAAGCATATGCTTTTCCAAACAGCTGTAATTTTCGCTGCATTGCATGTATGCGTTCTGCCACACGCAGTGTGAAACACAGGACGTTATAACAGGAAGAAGCTCCAGCGTATCAACTACCAAAGTCGTCTCTGTGTATCGAGCTTGGCATGAATGTGTTTGAGAGTAACGGGGGTAAAACCTTAAGCTCACCGCTGTTTTTTTTACTATCTTGAGAATTCAGAGATCAACGAGACTTTCCTGACCTGAATAATTTGTCACACTGCGCATGCGTGAAATGCGTTAAAAAATTTGACGTAATTAACAACAAACAACTAATTAACGTCGTTAACGCGCTATTTTTGACAGCCTTAATTAAAATCAATCCAATTTACACATCAACATCTACCAATGTCTCTCTCTCTCACAAAATTCTCAATATAATACTGAACCGTTCATTACGACAGCCACAGTTCTGCCTTTAATTAATTCCTGTGAGTTTTATTTCTCTCAAAGTTGCTCGTGTGTGTGTGCCCATGAGTTTGCATGATGAGATGAGGAAACACCTCCTCGCTTATAACAAGCTTTTGAAAAAAATAACCTGTGCCAAAGATCTTCCTTTTTTACCACTTTTCTAAACCGGCTGTCCAACAAGAGAACATTATAACATGCATTTGTATTAGATTACTTTTGTGAACTGATGTGGCTTATCATCACAGAATAATGCAGAAAATGTATTCTATAAATGTAAAATTCGATTAGCAATGGATTATAAATATACTTAATTTTTATGAAACTACCCAAGATGGCTTAAAGAGCACAGATAAACCATATACTGCCACACTTGAGTGTTTATGGTTTTCATGTTTTATCATTCAAAACTTTTCTATCTTCTTTATATTCAGTTACAGTGACAGCAGGAGTCTTTGTTCTTATTAGGGATTTCCTGGAGCCTCATGTTAATTCTATAAATTCTGTGATACATATGTGGAGTTTCTGCACGAGGGCAGCCTCCGAAGACCAGAATGATTGAAACAGACATTAAATAGTCCTCAATGATAATCCTTCACTGAAAAGAACTTTAAAGTAGATATGAAAATCCATGTTTTTCTCCAGTGCACAGAAATGTACCGGGGGATTTTTTTTACAAATTTGTTTTCAAAATCAAATTTAAAATTACATATCCCAAAAAAACATTGATGTGCCAAACCATCAACACCGAACATAAAAATGTGGTAAAAATAAAATAAAAAAATGTTGTTGTTTTGAACCGTGGGTTAACTATATTGTTGCTTTCCATCTAATTATTTATTATTAATAAAGTCAAAAATCCTTGAGAGCAACTTGGGACATCCCTAGGCATTTTAAAATATACTGAAATAGAACTTTTTTTTATATATATATTTCACAATAGTGCTGTGATTACATATATAAATTCTGCCACCTTTCAAAAACATTTTTATAATATAAATAAATAAAAATAAAACTGAACAGTGGTGTATGTGCATTTATTAAAACATTACATACTGTTGCTGAGGAAATCTCATCATTGCTTTTTCACACAAGATTCTTACTGTAATATCTCACTGATCCCTGCGATGTATTGACTGCATTACTGCCTCAATTTTGGCAACAAAAAGTTCACCAAAGTGAGAACAAGCACTGGGGAATGCAGGTGATTGCAACAGAATGAATCAGGAGGTCTGACACTGTGAATATGTGTGATGTGTATGTGTCCCTTCAGGGCATGCTGTAGAAAGAACATGTTCACGTTGTCAAGTGCTCGACAGCTTTAGTTAAGAATATTTACATTCAAATACACGGTTCTGCCTCCAATTTTAAAAAAAATCTTTTTTTTACTTTACGAACAACTTAAGTGTGTTTAAAAGGGAAAACACTAATCACCCACGTCATTCCCAACATGTGGAACACAAATAAAAACGTTTTTTATCCATAGAGTGAAAGTTAGAGTAACTCAAAACAACAGAGGAGCCCACGACTTTCATTGCATAGTCACAAAAAAAAAGAAAAGAAAAAAAAATCTGTTTTACACTGCTAGAATGCCCAGTCAACATTTACAAAACTCAGCGCTATTTGCCTTGTACAATTAAGGTCACATTATTATTACTGGCCAGAAGAAACCAGGTAGTCAGTGTACTGTAATTCAAAATACGTTTTACTGATCGAGACAGCAGTTATTCAAATGATAAAGCATTATACCCTGGAATGTATCCAGACAGCACTTTCAGCATTTCAAAGAGTTGATTCAGGTTCCTGTATCACAGTGGTAAATGAATTTAGCATTTTGTTCAGCATGAATTTTGAGGGTGTATTTGCAATGATACCTGATTTGCATAATTCCTTTGGGAACAAAGGAACTGAAAAAAGAAAAAAAAAAGAGGAAATTCATTCTTGGCGAATTCCCCCACAATACTATCAAATAACCTTGACAACACCCAATTTTGAAAACTCACCTGGACATTAAGTTCTCAAAAGAAAAGTGACATTCAATTTCTTTTTACCTACTTTGCCAAAGTCAACTCTCTCCAAGTACTAGCACATCATGCATACTGAAGTGGAATAAGCTGCAGCATTTGCACTATATGCTACATAGTGATAGTGTGAAGTGACATTCAGCCAAGTATGGTTACCCATACTCAGAATTCGTGCTCTGCATTTAACCCATCCAAAGTGCACACACACACACACACACACACACACACTCACTGTGAACACACACCCGGAGCAGTGGGCAGCCATTTATGCTGCGGTGCCCGGGGAGCAGTTGGGGATTCAGTGCCTTGCTCAAGGGCACCTCAGTCGTGGTATTGAGGGTGGAGAGAGCACTGTACATGCACTCCACCCACCTACAATTCCTGTAGGCCCGAGACTCGAACTCACAACCTTTCTATCGTGAATCCGACTCTCTAACCATTAGGCCACGAGACTTCCCCAACTACCTTCATACCAACTAAAATGCTCAAAAATTCAGAACAAGTGGAGACAGAATTTATACAGCTATTTTTGAACCTCATTTTATGAAGAATGGAAATCTGGATTAGTGCAAAATACCAATAACTAACAGTTGAAATAAACACCGCGTGATTAATAAGATACCTGCCCACTCACTCGCTCACTGTGTCTCGGCTTCAAACCACACACAGAGCGGCACTGAGCGGGTGAGAGTGATTTGTTGTAAGCCTGGGTAATCCCTGCTGCATCAACAAAATAAACCAGAATTAGGCTGAGAAGCATTTGAAGCAATGAAAACCCTGAAGCAGAAGAGGAAAACACTACTAAATGCTCCCACAGGAGCGGAGCGAGCAGAAGGAAAGCACTTCATCTCATTTTGAATGCGTGTTGAGTGTGTGTGAGACGGGGGAGTGACCTTTAGTAAATTGAATGTAGTGTAAACCTGCTGTGTGCTGGGAGGGAGCCTTACTTCATTCTCTGCATGTGTGAAAGTGTGTGCTTCTTGACCTGCTGTGGCCTACCATAAGCAGATGGTTGAAGATGACCAAACTGATGTTGTGTGTGAGAGCGCCAAAGCGAATGAGCGAGATGCAATCAAATTATGCCCCCATTTGGAAGTGGCCAGAGGTGAATGGTTTCATCACTGCTCGCTTATAAGAATAACTACATAAACCGAAAAATGGTAATGATGTTGCATGACTGCATTACTGTTTGATCTGTTGCTACAGACATAAAAACAAAGCCACAAACAATATATATATATATATATATATATATATATATATATATATATATATATATATAAAGAGGACAACAAAGCAGTTTGTGGCTACTACTGCTGAACAAAATCATGCCACTGACGAGAGACAAATAAGAAACACCCGATGAAAAACAAGTCAAACTCAGTCTCCACTGATTGGATCCCTAACAAAGCCTCTGTTTGTCTTCAGTGTTCCTGAAGGGGTTTTGGTTGGAAGCAAACCACATTCAGGTCAGTGCCTTAACTAGGCCACTCCAGTGACTATTTCAAGAGGTCTTCTGACTTATCTCGTAATGTGCTAGTGTACATCTTTGATCATTCTTGTATCTCTGATGAAAATGAAAGGTCACAGACATGTCCAGAGGATCATCAGGAAAACACTGCGACTTTTGAGAAATGAACTAAGAAGCCTCTGTTTCTGAAAAGACTCAGTGTTTCGAAAGAGGCTGCATTTTGAAGAGTGCCTGTGCATTTCTGAAGAGCCCCTGTGTTCTTCAGAGGAGTTTCTGAGGGGTCTCCACCCTTTCCACAGAGTATCGCTATGTTCCCGAAAAACATAACTGCACTTGTGAACAAGCTGCTGTGGAGTTCTGGATATTTATGGTACACGACTGATTCTTCATGAATTTAGACATCTCTCTGAAGAGAAACAGATCACACCCTCACAAGCTGTTAAAGGAATAGTCCAACCAAAAATGAACATTTTGTCATCATTTACTCACCTCATGTAGTTCCAATCCTGTATGACTTTTTCTTGTATGAAACATGAAAGAAGATATTTTGAGAAATGTTTCAGTGGTTCTTGTTAATTACAATGGACGTCAACAGTAACCAAAAACACTTGAGAACATTCTTCAAAATATCTTTAGTTTTTTCAAGAAGAAAGTCATACAGGTTTGGAGCGACATGGGGATGAGTAAATGATGACAATCTACATTTTCAGGTGAACTATGTCTTGAACACATTCTTGGCTTTGTTTTGAGCTCATATCAGTCCGTTTAAGATGTTCAAATCTAAGTAAGTAAAATGCTTTTAGACAAAAGCATCTGCTACATGAATAAATAGCATCTGAGAAGTGTGTGTTTGTGTTTGGGGAAGGAAATGTTTTCTGTGCTCTAGCTGTGTGTGTGTGTTTGGCTGAATACACCTCATTGTTCTTAGCGGTTCTCTGGCTTCTTCCCACAATCCCAGAGTCCACCTCCACTTACCCCAATTACACTTCTCCTCTTCTTCGACCAATCCTGTTTATGCCTCTCTTTCTCCTCTAACACTTCTCCTCTCATTCACCCAACAAACAAATAAATGTATTATTAACATTCTTCACTGACTGACATTAGGTTCAGGGTACAAAGGTCAAATTCTCATGAAACCCTTTGTGTCAGAAGCAGCGCTGCACTTCCACGGCAGCTATTAAACACATTAGTCTCGATCCACACTCATGGAAATACACACACACATGATTGCAATGACATAAGAAATTCTCCTACAATCCACAGCAGGAGTTTTCCAAATGGGGTTGGGGGAACACAAGGAGGTGTTAGGGGGTCTGCAGGAAGGTCCAGAGAAAAATAGTGTATAAATAAAAAAATGAATGTGTTAAATCACTATCTCGGAGTTCTGAATCAAATCACACTAGCCAACAACCCATAGGCACTTAGTATGGAGACCAGAGCCAGATGCACTGAAGAATAAAGTGAGGTTAAAACTCACCGTGACCCTTTCGATGCTGTAGGGATGACCTCTCCATTCTAACCACTTAAACGCCACAGTGGTCCAACATTACGCGTTAACCTTCAAGAGACACAGAAAAGTGCCTGCAACAGCCATTCAAACACTTACAACCTGCCTAAAACCAACATACGCTCATACATTTCCAAAAGGTCCAAACAGAAAAGTATTTTTTTTATCCAGACAAGGCCATAGCAAAGAGTCACGTTTAACCAAATCGTCTCTGAGAAGCTGAGCAGGATCTGATTTACTCTGTGGCGTCAGTATCCTGAGAGGGAGGGATTGGGGGGGTGCTTCCTTCCCACCCCCCCACCCATTTACACCATCTGGTTCCTGAGACCAAATGTTCGGCCCTCCAAAACTCCTCCTCCACGTACCACACTACAGTCTGTGTGTTCTTGTGAGCCTCAGCATGCCAAACAAGCTCAAGCCCCATAATCCAGACGGCCTGACATTGGCCTTTTTAGGGCTGTGTGTTAGGCCCTGAGGGACTGTTAGGTGGTTCATAAAGTTATTACATTTGGTGAAGTATAACTTCACAACCAGTCCAAAGCCCAGCTGCCAACCTGCGACAATCAGACAAGGTGTTTACATGTGCGTTTCGGTGAGTTACTGTGCTGAACATAGTGGTGTTGGATGTAGACAAAAAAAATATCAAGGGACAGGACTTGTGAATAGCAGAGAGAGAAGCCCAACTGATGCTGGTATGATGCACATAATACACCAGGGAGTGCTGGCCGATATGCTCCATAGACATATTCTATCCTTAGCCTGTGAGATCGCTGATGCATGATATTATCATGCCAATTTAATTATTCACTTACTTTGATTCAGAGCCAGAGAATGAACCAACTCAAGGGTATTCCCAAAAGCAGCCTAATGTTAAACTACACATTATCTTTTTAGTCAAGTGGCATATAGATGTTGTGTCATAAAATATTTTTTATATGACTGAATCTGTATTTAACATAATAATAAAAAACAAAAAACATTGTAAGTTACAAATGAACTTAATTATTATCCTTAATTAGGGATTGGGGGAGGTGTGCCTGAAGCGTGAATCCTTATAAGGGAAAACAACTAACACTGTGTCTACACTGGATGCGAGTGGTAGAACCACCGATCTATAATAGAGATTCATTATATATAGATCAGTCAATAGAAGTCATTATAATCAGTAATGCTCTCGACACTGGATGCGGCGTGGCATGACACCACACACCCTGACAGTAAACTGCTGCTGCGTTCCATTTATGACGTACTGACAAAAACTTCAAATGATTTTCAATGGTCCCTTTGTCGCATCCAGAGTAGACAGTCTTCCGCATCCGGTGTAGACAGTGTAAGTAGAGATGAATGAGGACGATCGCAAATGATTTCCAGATCCTCAGTACCACTGACAAACATATAATCTTATAAAATGTGTAATGTGTAAACAGAGTACGTGCAACCGCAAATCTTCAAAGTTTTTATTTATCATGCATTCAAAAAGGGGCAGGCGGGGGCATCATGATGCCACCACATCACATTGAAGTGCAAATTGAAAAATATGGATAAAACTACTTCGTTTTGATACGTACATTGTGTCCTATTTTTATTTCATTTTTGTTTTTGTTTTTATAGTGTAGCACTGAAAAATGACTGAGAGGAGTAGTTAAACAGAGCAAGTATGTACTGACTGATCAATTATGATTGGATCAAAGTTAGACAGTCTGAACAGTCATTTCCTGTTCCCTGGGATTTGCTGTCATTCCTTGGGTCCTGTGAGATTGAGAGGAAAGGAGTGGTATAGGAGAGGGAAAAGGACAGACAGTTCAGGAAACAAGGGATCAGACGGGAAAGCACAAAGGAAAATGTCACGGCACGAAAAGGGTGGGGCGCTGTCATACACGCATCACTTCCTTTTCGATGGGCCTGTTTGATGTCTATCAGCAACACGCAAACAAACTCATGCTCACACACCCCAGATACAGAAAGACAGGGTGCAAGGCAAAAGTGAAACAGAGCATGAGTAAATCACGAGTGTGAGACAGACAGACGATGTAATCTGAAAGAGGAAATGAATGACAGTGAGTGACTCAGCTTTGACCTCACATTTCCAAAAACCGATGGACACTAAAATACAAATCACTGTACACTAAAGACAAAGTCAGCTCAATAACTGTGACAAACTGAGCAGAAGATGACCATGACAATGCGTGGAGATTGTCATTTTACATAAGTCATTGTGATCTTGTGGTACTATGCGACGAGAAGCCACATATCCCTGAAAATAAACTAAACTCAAACTGAAACTGAAACAGGACAATCTGCTCCCTTAAACAAACACCATCACTTTACATATGCACATCTATTCATACACCGTACATTAGCACATCAACACACACACACAGCCTTCTGCTACACACAGCATTTCCACTTCAAACACAAACACAGCACGACAAACATGCACGCGCACACAAAGTCTAGCAAGAAGACCAGAAAAAAAAA
Source organism: Carassius auratus (assembly GCF_003368295.1). Classification (NCBI taxonomy): domain Eukaryota; kingdom Metazoa; phylum Chordata; class Actinopteri; order Cypriniformes; family Cyprinidae; genus Carassius; species Carassius auratus. The sequence continues at coordinate 13,225,750 of NC_039247.1, read as the reverse complement.
AAGTCGAAAACCGCTTCAGATTTCTTCAAATGTGTGCGTTTTTAAGCAGTGTGCGTTTAGAACTTCTTGCAAACCCAAACTATTTACTGTTGTTCAACGATCCAACATGACAAAGAGATTTATTCAATCTAAACAAGAAAAGCAAATCCAATCAAATCAAAAATGTTTACAAAAAGTCTTTTAAGGAGTTGAGACGTTCGCACAAACTCAAACGTTCTGCATGAAAATTCAGTCTGATCTTAATTCTGACCAGTGGCAGACAGGATGAATGAAAACGCTAAAATGTTAATGAAAATTAGAACACATATCTGTATTAACAAATTAAAATGTTTATCTTATATTTTCACATCAAATACTTCTCGGTCTGGGAACAAAGAACCCGTTTTTATTCCAAACATGAATTGCTAAAGAGCAACTGAACTAATGATTTACTTACTGAACTACACATTATTACTTTAATCATATCTGACATCTGAAATTACCTGGTCATTCATTTACTATTATTACATTTCTTAAGATTTCCATCCATGGAAATCAACTGGAATGAAGGAAGGAATCAATCAAACAAAGCATAAATCACTGAAACAATGAATTAAATCGATCAATCCATCTATTTATCCTAATCTACAACCATTTATTTAAAGAATTTAGTGACCAGACAAAGGAAAAAAACATGACACTTCCATTTACATAGGTAAACATAAATTGCCACAGAAAGGTTAAAATACCTAGGACCATTTCACTGTACTCTCCCTATAGTCAAAATCACTATCATCATCCGAGATCAGCACAGCAGGCTGAAACACAAGATAACATCTGACATCCAGCATGTGGTCTGTCTACTCACCAGCCTATTTGGTCTAGAGCTCTAAGAACAGCTGTTCCTTAAGTATTTCCCTTACACACACACAAGATATTCCTGCATGGTCATACCTTCAGTGACCTTTCTTTAACAAGGCCTCAGAAATTCAGCACACACATACGGTGATGAGGAAGAGAGAAATATTGAAACTGTGAGAATGTCTTACATGATCAGCTTCCTCTTGCAGAGGCTTTGTGGGCTGTTTGAACTTCACTATTTGTTTTTGTTGTACTTTCATGCCCTTTTTTGTATTTATGTGTCTGTTGTGTTGTGATACGCAGCTCTCACTAAGGTTCTTGTACGGCTTCTAAAACAGTGGTTTCCTCTGTGGCATTTCACAGCTGTCTGGATGCAAATGACAAACGTTCAAATTTCAGAGTGTCCATTCCATTTTGTCTAGACTAAATAGTGCCTGACCAAACATCCACCCAACAGGTCAAGATACAACGGAGATCTCATTCACATCAGCGTATCACTGTTTGACTTTCATATATACAAATGTATGAAATAATTAAAACAAATGTATTTCAATGTCTATTAATTGAGCTCCTGTGTTCAGTGATACAATCCCTTAAAAGCCAAAATGCTTCTCCGACACAAACGTTTTTTACTAGGACATTGTATTAAATATATGACATTTTTGGTATTGTATTCAATTAAAGTTTTTAATAGGCCTAGCTGTGCCATTTTTATAACATTTGATTGCAACTTACTAATACATTTCTGCTGAAATTTCTAATATACACAATGTTTCAAATTATTCAAAACAAGTAGCATGAAAATAAAATAAAAGTACTGATGACTTAAATATGCACCTCTCTCATAAAAGTCTATAGATCACAATAATCTCATCTCACAAGGAAAAGTAGGTGGACCAAAAGCTATTAGTCTCTCTGTTTTTTTCTGGATGTGACAAGTTCAGTGCTAGATACAAGTAAATAAACACAAATATCCAATAAAAGTCAACCCGGCCTTTTTATTCCTGTAATAAAAGTAAAAGTTGTTTTAATGAACCAGAAAATCTTTTTTATGTTGCAACACTGGAATGGAATGCTTGCTTCCTCTCAGCTGACATTCTGCAGAGGTTACTACTGTACGTCAATCAACACCGAAATAAACCTAGACAGAAGGACCCTCCACAAGCTCAAACCATAAAGCCACAGCTCGCTGCCTCCATTCAGAAGTGTCATATCATATTCCGCATCTTTCTGAGGGCTCCCAACATTTGAAACTAGTGGCTGAAGTTTTATTGTAAGATCTTTGTTCATTTCAGTTTGACCTTAACAGTTTGCACATTGTTTGTCAATGTACAATGCACAATGCAATAATGCTTTAACAAGAGGCTATTATTAAAGTTATGATCAAGTTAAAACTAGATTGTAACTCATAACATGAACATTTAGTGAAACACAGTAAATTTAACCTAATTTTACCTGCAAAAAATGTAATTAACATGACTTTTAAAGGCACAGTGCCAAAAAAAATAGTCAATTTAGCTCTAAAAGTTAGAGGTAGGAAAATGTTCATTAAAAACTAAATTACAAACTAAATTATTAATTTTTAACTTAGAACTTTAAGCAAAAATACATATAAAGACACTCAAAACACTGTGTGTGTGTGTGTGTGTGTGTGTGGGTTTCCACCCAGCCTCAGCCCCATCCCATTTATTAGAAACACTCTGGTTAAAGATAAACCTGCTGGTCACATGCTCATCATAAGCTCATCAAACTTATCACATGAAAGAGGAAACGGTAATTCTCTGTAAAAGCATTTGAGGTCCAAAATCCTTTCCACAATTGACAAACACATTCCTGCCCTCTGGGGCAAACAATTCAACATGATAAAAGTCTACTGGAACTAACCAACTAATTCTAAAGACAGGCGTGCACTTCTAAAAAAAAAGTGTTAATTACAGCAACTAAAAATCTCATTAAGATAATCACGGTCTCAATGGAAATGGCAAACTTACACTGTCATCTTTGTAATGAGATCAGCACTGTCAGACTTGTATATGAAGAGTTCAGATGCAAAAGCCTCTAAGTGCCGTTTGAAATTTTCTTCTAAAAATGAGCATTTTTATCAGGCTCAAACCTGTATAGGTTCAGTAATTTCACTTTAACGGCAATGAATAGTTTCTTTTCTTTCCCATTAAAGTAAAATAACTGAACATAAACATAGGAGCATGATGACCTTTTTGGGATTGTTATAAGACCAGAAATGTGAACACCAATGCCAGTTATGTTAATTGAAAGCAATTTCAGATTCTTTCCCTCTTTCTTTCCCCAGATAAAAGCTTTAAAAGCAGTACTATGTTGATGTATATGGATAACAAACAGTGGCTGTGTCTTCAGTGGGCTACCAACTGAGATTCCGTTCTAAACAGCATTTCTGAACATCATGCATGTGTGCAGCAACTGTCTAGGTAGGAAGCTCATCTCATCATGTTTCGAGACACAGCTGGTGAGAACAGACTCGACCTGATCTGTCTCTGCCTCGCTCACGCCCAGCTCTCTGTGCATTCATTCTCCACGGTCGCGTGCGTGTGGCAGTGGGCCTCTAACAGATGAAAGGATCTCTTATTTCAGTTGCATGCAAAAACGTGGCAGCGCGTGCACACTCAAGTAACTGTATTATAGCTGACCCTACCATTTTAACATGGTAAACACAGTTTTCGCCAAAATATCATAATTACTATGCTTAAAGTGATTGTTTCAACAAAATAAATAAATCTTACTAGACTTTAAAATTAATTGTGCATTAGCCATTAAAAAGAAATACATCATGAAAATATTCTAACAACTTTTAAGGAGAATACTTATGTAATCAATGTGATGTAATCAACTTTTGGGAAGCCATGGTTACCACGGTAAATGTCCGAGGGCTCCGCAATGCATGAAGGAAAGCTCAAGGGTTTACTTCGTTACTGAAATGTGCACAAAATTCCATGACATATAGTTTATAATAATGTACCAAACAAATCGGGTTTATTATTAAATTAAACGCCAATAACCCGACAGAAAGCAATCGTGGGCACACTTTCGAGCCCCTTTGAAGGTTGCTCTCTCACCCGATGCCTTAAGAATATCGAATTTTCATTAAAAAAAATACATTTTCTGTAACTTACTGTCTAACTGCCGCTGTTTCGCCTTCTTCCTGAATAAAGTCAGGGTTCTGTATGTGGATTCCATGAACTGTGAAGATAGAGATTGCGCGTGTTGGCCATTTCGGCTTTTATCCATTTCCAAACTCCTCAACTCCTTCGCCAACTCTCTCCTGACTTCTGAACTCAACTTTTAACCCCGGAATTCTTCTTTGTTAGACTCTCGAGGCGTACGAAGTCTTTGTCCTGAGACGAAGCAGAGGTTATTCGTGCTGCTCCATCACTAGCGCTATCGATGCATTTCTTTAAAAACTCTAATTAAAATAACTTTCCGTGGACGCTGCCCTGTAACCATTCAAACCGCTAAGCATCACGGGATATGAAGTCTCTTCACGTGTGCGTCTTCTGACTTTAGTAGCTTCCGTGATGACGCCAAGCGGACTTCTTCAAACAGTCCCGAGCTGTTTAAAAAAAGGATGCAATGCCTATTTGTGTGTGTGTGTTGATTTAGTTTTAATTATGAGGACAAACTTTAAATGACCCAGGTCAAGTCTATAACTTTTAAACTTTAGTTTAACAGAAACATTTTCACAAGACATGAATCTCTACACTGGAATTGACAAATACCATTTATTTTATAATATACAAAACCTAATAGATGGGTAAAATTATATATATATATATATATATATATATATATATATATATATATATATATATATATATATATATATATAATATTGCATAAATAGTGATAATCCATGTTTAATTTTAACTAGCTTTTAAATATATATTTTTTCACATGTCGTTTTTCCTCGTGTCCTGGTTAAAAGCTCTAGCATAAAGAGTGGTTACAGTCATGTAAATTAACAGATCGTTTGGATGGGTCGGGCAGATTCCTGATGCTGCTGCCATTGTGGACTGTTACTTCCCTGACTTTAATCTGAATGAAACTGTAAATATCTCACATGCTACAGTGCTTGACCGATCTATGTGATTACATAGATATCTAATCTTAAGTTACATCAGAATTACTGAAGGACATTTCTAAAGTTTGTTCACATGCCAGAGAACAGTGACAAGATGAAGCAATCAAACTAAGAACCAACCCATGTGGACAAAAGATGGCTTGTCTGTGTGTATAATTTACACCAAAAACAACACATGCGTCTGTTTACTGAGCTCGTTCATTTGCATAGGCTGTGGGGATCTTTGCAAATTAGGAAGAACTACAAACATTCTAATTATAAAGTCAAATAAACCATACTCATAAAGTCCCAGCAGAAACTAAACACAGTGTGCCTAAAATATGCTCCACATAGGGACTGACTAATATTTGTTAGCCTGAACATTTTTAAACTAGTACAAGAAAAGACTCATTATTAGACTTATTGTAATGTTCCTTCAAAGATCAGCAGGTCCACATAAAATCAAAACATATACATCTAAAATAAAAGCCATACATTTCATTTCTATTTGTGTTTTTCATTGCATGCACTTCCAAAGAGTCGCCCTTACATAGGGACCCCTGTGCCTGTGCACAGTCTGTGGGGAATGAGTGATTACACATTAGATGCATCTACCATCTGAGGTGTGTTATAAATAGTATGATCTACTTTCTGTGTCATGTGATCCGAAGACTGGAGACTACCATGACTTTCTTAAAATGCAACTGGGTGACAACCACAGTAGATGACTGCATGGAGAGGGTAGAGGTCAGGGACTTTTAGAACAACTCGAACTACAGAACAAGCGACATCAAGAAAATAGCATTAGAGTTAAAACAGAACCATGGGATATTTCCTCCATATAACCTACTTTGTTTTATATACATTTTATTAACAGTTATAGTAGAAACTGTTATACATTCCTTAGTATGTTGTTTAAGACTGAATTGTGTACATTTCACTGCCAGGAATTTACACACACACACACACAGTGTTTTTCTAGGTGCTCTAGCAAGTGCCATGGTAATGTTGTTAGTGGCAAAGCCATTCAGCTGTAATAAGATCTCACATCTTTACCTGATCTCTGGACACGACAGCAGGTCAGCTTCTGAAACACCAGGGGGGAAAATGTTACAATCATATTTGATGGAATTTTACAAGATCTTTGTGTCTGCTTGTCTCTGGGTGCCTTCACTTTGTGCTTCAGCATCACCTTGATAAAATAAACCCTTAATAATAACAAGGACACTTGAAGTATTCGTTTAGTGTTGCCTGTATGGGGTCTTCTTAAATAAATTAATACTTTCATTCAGCATGGATGCAATAAAGTGAACCAAAGTGGCAATGAAGACTTTTAGAATGTTAAAAAAGATTTTTATTTTCAATCAACAATTTATGTCTATAATGTTATATCTAACATTGTAAAAGTCTAAATCTACATATATGATGAATTAGTATAATATCTAGTGTGCCCCTGAATCAAAGTATGATTCTCCGGAAATTTCAGTTGAACAGACATTCCACTGTATCCAAAGTCTCCAACGAAAAAAAAAAAAAAAAAAAACTAAATATATCAGGATCTCTCACTTAGGAACGTTGTGATGTCATACGGTTTGCAGTGTAGCCTATTGGCTGAGCCATCTGGAAAGGGTGAATGGGTGCTTTTAAAAAAGACGTTGTCCTGGAAACAGAGTTTTGGCTGCTTCCCATCTTACTATGAGCAGCCAGTGAGAGAGTCCAGTTCAGCAAACGATCATTTCCTAGGTCCACTGCACCACCCAAAACATTTACACATGCTAACAAAGTGCGTTCTAACAACTGCTCACACAGTATATGCTAAAACATTTATTTTCAAAAACGAAAACATTCAAATCATAAGCTTTTGAGATTTGTTTCCCTTACACAAGTTATGTCGCGGTACTATGGTACAGTGATGGTAGCATATGATATTTTTATGCCATAGTATTAAAAGTAACACTAACTTTTAGTACTGTTTGTAAGTGTTCAGAGACCATAACAACGCAGAGGCTAAGCAAGAGCAGCAACCTGATCTTGACAGCTGTCAGTCAAAGCATGAGCATGTCTCACTGTTGTCTCATGCTTTTAAAGCTATACTTTGTGCTTTGCGTATCTCTCTCAGTCTTACCTTAGCCTGGTTGATGAGTGCTCTTAGGCAGTTGACAAAAGCCATGTTCGCAGATACCCACACTGAGGGTCAGGTTCAAAAGGTCGAGCCTGAACAGTCATGAAGGTCGCCGTGTGAGTCTGTGCACATTAACGTCTCTCTGACTGAGTGTCTGAGGATCTGGAGTTCAGTGGCTTGAAGAGGCAGATAGGGAGGGGCCACAAGGCCATATTTCAGCTGGCCAAGAGGAGAGATTCCCTGCATACCACTGTAGCTAGCACTAAATGCTAACACACAGCGGGAAGCACTGAAGCCCAGCCGGATCTGCTATCGGAACAGAAAGACCATACTGAGAAAAGTACACCTCATGAAAGTTTAAAGCAATCATCCCAGTGTTATTGCAGTCCCGTATTATTTTCTTGCTTCAGTGAAATACAAAAGCTAGCCAGAATAAGCAACTCTTATTTTACACCATTTCCAATTCCACCAGTTCATCACAAGGACTAAAAAGATTTGTGAGCTTAAATTTAAGTCTGTTCCATGCACAAATATATTATTTGACTTCCAAAGACTTGGGAAATAGCATATGGAACACTCCAAAATATATTCAGATTTAGCTAGCTTCATTGGAATGGTAAAAAACTTGACTGTGGATTGCAAACCCATTTTAATTGCTATATTACATTTCATTTGTTACATTATTATTTTACTACAGAAGTATTTTAAGCCTCTTACACAGTCTCATTTTCCAGTTGGTGGTCCTGTCCCACAGATCGCACTTTCAATGTGGACGGACTTCACATACTTCATTGAGCATCTGAATTATTTGCTGTGAGAATTACTCTAAACCAAGGGTCCCCAAACCTTTTTGTCAGCCGAACCCCTCGGATCTTCAATATTTAGTTTAAATACCCACTAAGGTAATATTTCAATAATTTTACAACACATTTGTATATTCACCAATCTCTGATGTTGGTTAATGGTCACATGACATGCAGTTAAACAAATAAAATTATTTTTTTTTTTTAGTAAAGGGTTTTATTTTGTCTGTTTTTTCTTATTTATTATTTTTTATTTCACTGAATTAGCAAACCTCAGGAAAACTCTGCCTAAATGAATAGCATAATCACTGACTGGTTTTACACCTAAACACAAAATAAAAAAACAATAAAATGAACATTTTGGATGGTCCCTTTATACCCAATTCAACTCTTTAGTTCATTAGTAGAGGCTCATAGACCTGATATGGGTATATGTCAGATAAGAGAGACACTCTTGTGAAGACATGTAAGCAATTTGACTTCTCAACTCAGTTTCTCCCAATTATATCACACGTCTGCAGGCAAAGAGACACACATATGTGACCCTGGGCCTCAAAACCAATCTTAAGTCGATGGGGCTTTTTTTTTTTTTTTTTTTTTTTTTTTTGTAATAGCCAAAAAAACATGGGTCAAAATTATAGATTTTTCTTTTATGCAAAAAATCATTACGATATTGATTAAATATCATGTTCCATGAAAATATGTTGTAAATTTCCTGCCATAAATATATCAAAACTTAATTTTTTATTAGTAATATGCATTGCTAAGAACTGAATTTGAACAACTTTAAAGGCAAATTTCTCAGTATTTTTTTATTTTTTATTATTTTTTTACACCCTCAGATTTCAGATTTTCAAATAGTTGTATCTCGGCCACAATTTGTCTTCTCATAGCAAACCATACAACAATGGAATGCTTATTTATCCAAGTTTCACATGGTGTATAAATCTCAATTTTGAAAAATTGACATTCAATACTTTTTTGTGGTCGTGGGTCACATATAGTTTTTGTATATAATCATCAGTAGCTCTCTTGAGAATTCACACCCACCACCACTATTGTTATGTGTCAAAGACACAGAAAACAAAAACTAACAGTGTTTTCACTCTCCCACTCCAGCATGCCAGAGATCACACACACACAGTCCTACACACACAGAAATGTGTCCCTGACTTCGGTCAGCAGATTTTTCTCAAACTCATTTGAGGTACTGCATCAGAGGAAGTTCTATGTCTCTTAATAATCTACATTCAGCTTAATAACAGTCATTCATATACATATTTTCTATTTATCATTATACATAGACAGGACCAGTGGAATTAATTTTCCAAAATTTCACTCTTTACATGGAAAACCTCCTTTGAGCAACACGGTGCAACCCTTCCTTGTGAAGATTAAAACAGACTCTGCAATATTAAAGTTTTATCATCGTGTGCAGTCAATTTGATTATTAATTATTATTAGTAATAAGAACATTGCTTGTCCTTATAGTTTATGCAGGCAGTCTGACACTCTGATTGATCTGAAAACATCAGTTCCATACAAAGTCTTAAGTGTCACCCTGCAATATCCCATCAAACATAACAATGATCAACATAACAATTCTCTCATCATCATCATCATCATCATCATTTGTGTTTCTCTATTCACTGGCTCTCTTCAAATTATCTGATTCATTCTAGCTCAATCAGGAGGAAATGACAAATCAACATTTCAGCCAGTGCAGACTGTTTCCAAAAGTCTCCAAATTACTTCCTGTAGGAGGGTTTATTTATTTTCATTTTTACATTATGTAATTCAAAGGCTCATTATGAAACATTTTTAAATAAAATTATGATTCATTTCACACCCAATTATAAACATTTGTGTTGTGCAAATGTATTCTGAAAAAAAGAGGTTTGATCAGTTCCACTCCAAAAAAAAAAAGAAAGAAAGGATGAAGGTAAGTAAACAAGTAAAATGAGAGTATGCAAACACTTTGACAAAAACATAACTGTCTGAGAGATGAAAAATCGGAAAGATCTTGTACTTATAGAATAAAGAGTTTCCTTAATGCCTCTGTCTGTGAGAAACAACTGAAACATTCAATTAAACAATATACAAAATATGAACTGAATTGATGTAAATATAATATTATACTAAACATTGTGTACACAAATGATATAAGAGCTCATAACAAACCACCAACATTTGCCATGATTCAGTTCCCTGCTATGACCTGTTTTGTCTCGAATGGAAAAGGTTTTGCTCCTTCTTAAGCCAGTTTCATCCTTCCAGGGACATAAACATGTCATTTTTGGTTCCATCTTCTCAGAGAACATTTTTATTGCATCCAGATGCGATTGTAAAGGTATTTCAGAGTGGTGTTGTTACCAGGACGTGTTTATGATATGTGCTTCTGATCTCTAATAGAAGCATTGAGGGTTTGAAAGAGCAATCTGTGCACTCATCTCTCAAGAAAGTCATTTAAACCAGCTAACACTGAGAACAGCAAATGTTCTTTTGACATTCAGGTCACAACTGCCACTTCCTCAGAGACGCTCAGTGTCGTCTTTCTCTGATGTTCTGCGTTATGATCTCCAAAGAGGAAAGTTTCTAAGCAGAGAAATTATTCAGCTTTTTTTTTTTTTTAACTGTGCTGTTGTTCTTTTCTACTTGTGCATGACTGACTCAAGTTATCAAAAATGCACCAGCTTGGATTTTTAAGATAGCCATATTGCTTTTCCTTGCATTACCTGAGATTTTGAATAGTATGACAGGCTAATGCCACCCACACACTACACGACCAAGGCAGAAACGACTTGTGTCTTAAATTATATACTATACGCTATGTCCTCAACCATCTAGTTTATGAATTTTGTATGGATATTTTGTCATCCAGCTTTTGTGTCTGAAAGGCCAGCTTTTCTGAATGCCTTCAACATCTTATTTCTGTTTAACCATATATTTCTTCATTGAAGTAGTTATATTCTTCTATAATTTTCTGAATGCAGCAGAACATTGCAGACTTTTTAGTTAATTAGTGCATCATCTAGGTATTTGAAGTGTACTTCTTCTTGTTGGAATTTCCACATGACTCTTTTTTACTACAATATTGCATGCACAAGTATGCAAATTGGGACCTATCATTTATGCATGCACATGAGCACAAATGAGAGCGCTGCCAACACACTGCCAACATTCACTCCATTTAAACATATTGGACATACTGTCTTGCATTTGTTTGGCTGTAACAAGTCAGAGGCCATATATGGAACTGTCTCTGACATGATGTGTTATTCACGTAAACTGCCATAAACATCATAACTTATGCCAGGTATATATTACATAAATTAAGGCCTGATTTTCACTCATTGACAGTTGTCTGGAGAACAACAACAAAAAGATCAACAACAAAAGACCGTAACGCATGTATTTTGTTAATGAGACAAAGTTGAGGGCAAATTCTAGTGAAAGGTTGTGTGTGTGTGATCCCCAGTCAGTCTACTGTGTAATGTAAAAAAACACATACACTTCATTAAACCCCAAAAAGTTGTTTACACACACAAAAATATATATACACATGAAAACAGACATATACAAAGAGTTTAAATAGATCTTAACCATCCTAAAGCTTCCGGTGCAGACTATTGGAAATGTATTGATACCCATAGTTGAATATAAAGACCTTCTGATAAATGGATAGCTGTTGTTTGCTAACTGTGAGAAGAAGCCCAGCCACAGAACTAGCAGATGAGGCTGGATTTTGATTGACTGCTGTGACAGAACCATGATGAGGGTCCCAGCGGTCCTACTCCTGTCTTGAACAGCAGGTGAAAAACATCTCTGGGTCAGCTGAGCCACAGTGCACCAGCATCCCCTAAAATGTTGATATTTTAGAAGTTCAAACAGAAAGAAAGAGTAAGACAGGTCTGGAGTCTGAAAATGCTGTAATGACCACATTAGAGATTTGGAGCAGCTGCTCTGAAGGATCTTTTATAGTTGAAAGTGACCTTTCTCCTCTGCCCCAGCAGTGAACTTTCTTATTGCTGTTATTAATGTAATGAAACAAGCCTCTCTGTCTTGTGCACACATGCTTCTTCCACTGCCAGAACACTTTCTGCAGCTTTATTTGTATAGCACAGTGTGGACAGGGAGCAATGTGGGAGAGAAAAGGGGACGGAAAATGACTGCAAACTGTAACTCGAATTAAAGTCACCCAAAGTGCAACCATGAGGTTATCAGCTCCAGCAGAACCAAAGGTGTCAGAATACACCAATGTGATAAAGCTGAGGTATCTGGCCCGCTGGTGAGGTTGAGCCCCCTGTACTGGGCCTGGAACTGGGAATGGTATTGCTCTAATGAGGCTCCAGCACTTAAGTTTCCCAACATGCCCTTAGGTGACCTGTGAGAAGGTTTTTTTTCTCTGTGCCGTAATCTCCGGTTTGCCAGAAACAGTGTCGTACTCAGGCCAGTGTTCACAACGCTCCGGGGCGCCTCTACAGCAGCCTGGAGTTAGACCACAGAGAGTCTGGACTGTGATCATTCATTCTGACAGACTGCAGCTGCTCTGAAAATGACGCGCATACAAAGCGTGATGGTACATGGTATAAAAGGCCAGCCTCATCATAACACAGCTCAGCACTCTTTCTTTCTTTATGTACATATATATATATATATATATATATATATATATATATATATATATATATATATATATATATATATATATATACACTATCAAACACTGTACCAAATGTTTGAGGTTGGTAAGATTTCTTAATGTTTTTGAAAGAAGTCTCATCTCTCATTGATTTGATCAAAAATACAGTAAAAATTGCAATACTGTGTAATATATTTACAATTTAAAATAATGGTTTTATATTATATTAGTGCACATATCCACTAGTGCACAATGATATGCATTAGTGCACAATAAAATTAGGATTAATGATAATAATTACTATTATTATCATTTGATGGGATAGTGGAATGGAGACTGGAAAGTGTAGCTGAGCGAGAGGGAATGTGTTAGGAATGGGATCAGTAGAGATTGGGAGACTACAGCTCTTACATGTGCTGAGCCGCTTACACCACTGCTCACTGACATCTGCTATTGTTACAGAAGTCATATGTTCAGGCACAAGGAATTCCCATCTAAAAGAGCAACAAACAGCAAAATACTGAACTGGCCCTGAGAAACACCTTTTCTGTTTGTAAAACTGTGGAAAATCTGATCATTTACATTTATGCATCTCACAGATGACTTTATTAAAAAAAAACTACTTATGGTGTATCCATAATGCACTTTTTCTTCTAGTTCTGTCTCCCTATTTTTAAAATCAGTGCATATTTTCAATCAGGAAAGCTGCATCTGCTGTCTGACTCCTTAAACTTATTTGATCTGCAGATACTTGTCCAAAAGACTCACTTGTTGTTTTAGACACACGCTTAACTGTTGAGTCTGAATGGAGGAATAAGGGTTTATTAGGGTGTTTTAAAGAAACATGTAAGCAAACACAACGGTCTCCCATGCACAGACTGCCCTCTACAGAAGCTGGAGATCTCATTTAGACTTCAAACAACTAATCTTAGACTTTAATCTGCAGCTGGCACATCATAAACATATTAAATATATCTAGAATTCATTACCATGCACCTCTTTTAAACAATATATAATGTCAGGCCTTAAAACAAAGTATAACTGTAAATAAAAAAGTATTTGCTATTGATTTCCAAATTTACTCTTTTCTACTGTTTTCTTTGGTTCTATATTAATACACTTGACTAATAACAGATTGAGGAACTTCCACAACGCACATGTCAAATGAGTCTGTCACTAATTATATCATTCACACACAAAATGTGATATTTATAAATTGTGCTGATGAAACCACAGGAAGCACTTAAAGGGATAGGTCACTCAAAAATGAAAATTCTGTCATCACTTATTCATGCCATTCCTAACCTGTTTGACTTTCTTTTATTCTGTGGAACAGTTTTAAAGAATGTTGGCAACCAGTCAGTTTTGATGACCATTGACTTCCATTGTGTTGGCCAATAAAAATACATTTCTTAAAATATCTTATATTATATATTGTTTAAAAATTGATGACGACTGATGAAAGCATTTTCTTTTTGGGGGGTGAACGATTCCTGAAAGACCAACATGACAAGAAAAAAAATCCTAAAGAAACGAATAAAAACAAAATGACAGCAGCACAGGTGAGCAAGCACAACACAGTTGGATACAGACATACAAAGGTCAGAAGAAAACACTGCAGTCTTCTAACACCTTATGGTTCAGGTGCTGCTATGCATTAGGAGTGAAAATTAAAGTCTTTTTTTAGACTTACAAGAAAGTCTAATTAGAACTACTATCACATAGAGCGGCAGAGAGAGAGAGAGAGAGAGAGAGAGAGAGAGAGAGAGAGAGAGAGTGAAAACTCTCTCTCTGTCTGTGTGTGTGTGTTTTTCAATGTGTGGGAAACAGAATGACACATTGCTGATGTGTGTCTTTATATGAGGAAAGATTGTGAATGGGAAGACAGTCTTTGTCTTGTCAGACAGACAACAAGATGCGTGTGAAAATACGGTTTTAGTGACAAACCAAATTAATATAGAGAGAAACAGCACTTCCAATTTAACCTGAAGATACGTTTTTCATTTTCTGTGTGAAAAAATACAGAGAACATACAGCCTATGTAGTACTTATTAAAGTCCATGTTTATTTTCTTCAGGAATGTACTAACTTTCACCAACATAAAATAAATGTAAGCCCAAAAATCATTCAGAACTAAAAAGAAAACACCAAAGACAAGAAACATTTGTGCGCAACAATGTGAGGGGACAAATGTGAATGTGCGGCCTGATGATAGCGGAATAATTCTCCCAACAGAGACAATGCTCAGTCAGACACAAAAACAAATGCATGCACACTCACAGTCACTACACTTGAGCAAACATCCACACACGAGACACACAACACACAGTAATGTTGGGAGCTGCTCAGAAGGGCACTGACATTCCTCACACAACAAAACATTCATCTAATGAAAACATATAGGCTAATGTTAACTGAAGAATTAGTGTCCTCCGTTCCTTTTCTCCCCTCTCATCCAACTGTGAATGAGGGATGAGGGGGAGTGGTATCTATGTAATAATCCCTTACTGTCCATCAAAATGCTCCGCCTCATTCTAGGGCAGGCCAATCACCGGCCAGCTCCCTGACAGTCTGCTGGTTTTCTTATCGAAGGGGAGGAATTCATTTTGCAATTGGCATATGGTATATGTGTGCTAAGGAGAAGGCGAAAATGTCAGGATCATCCAGCCAATTACGAAGTAGAACAGGAACACTGGATACACGACCAGGGCTTTTCTATTGGCCGGTTGGCTGTCTGCAAGAAATGCTGTGGAGGCTGTAAATAAAAGACACACATATAGACATGAGCTCAGATCTCACTGAAGCCCCCTCAATACTGTGTGTACAAGAGAGACACAATGAGTGTCATGACACAAAATCGAGCAATCTGAGCAGTAACTGCAGATTTCCTTTCTCTTTTTTTTTTTTGTTACTGTTAACTAAAACTAAACCATAACAAAAAAATTACGGTAACTGAAATAAAACAATTATAAATCTGAGATGAAACCTGAAATGCTGCCTTGGCAACTAGCTTAAATAAGTTTAAACACTAAAACTAACTATAAATAAATTAAAGTTATATCTATCTATCTATCTATCTCTATATATATATATATATTTATACACACCAACACATATATTTATAAACAATAAAAATAGCAAAGGCACATAACACAATTAAACTAAAATTAAAAGGAAACTTGAAAATAAAAATGAGAGCTAATTAAATAAATATGAACTAATATATAAATAATACTAAAACAATACTGGTCACGACTAGGCTATTCTTTTATGAATAATGTTATTGCAGTTTTTTAATTATTATTATTATTTTGCAATTTTCAATCGGGTCATTTTCAGTGTATAAAAGTATGTTTTTTTTTATTTTTTATTATTAAAAACAAAAAAACAATGAATGAGTCTGTAGTGCCTCCTGGTGGTGGCTGCACGCACTTCCTGAGAAGCAAGTCAGCCAATCAGGCTCATCTGGTGCACCAGCAGACAACAAATCGATTCTAAACGTTTTTTCTTATAACATTTATTTAACATTATTTAATTAGAACCGTCTCAGGCCTTTAGTATTCTGGGATTGCTGAAACGGAAAAATGATTTTGATTCTTACCAAACGTTGACCAGCAGAAGGAGGCTGTGACAACTATGAGACGGACAACAAAACTGATGCTGCTTATAGATCCCAGAAGAACGATACGGCAAACTATCATGGCCACAGTCAGAGGAAGAATACAGTATCCCAACACACACAGACTCTGGAAAAATGATCTGTACAGACAAAACGTGAGTAAATTAGTCAATGACATGGTTTCAGTAATGTGCTCAAACTTCGCTGTAATTATTATGCACTCTTAGTTGTCTAGAAGAAGCTAATGAACAATTCGCAAATTCAGCCAAACTCATGTTACTAAAAAATGAACAAACAAACATTACTGTGGTAATGAACACTGGTGGAAGAGGGGTTCTCTTTATACAGGTCAAAATCCTGCAGATGTTAAGCAGCACAAGGGTTATCATCTCTTTCTGTAATGTAAAAGTCTCATAAACGAAAGATGATTTTAAAAAAAAGAAAGAAAGAAGAGAAAAAAAAACTGTAGGATGGAACTTGATTTTAAAAATTATTCAAGACTGCTAATCAGTAAAAATCAAGTCTGACAATCTGAAATTTATCACAGTTTTTGTGAGACAAGAGTTGCATATCAAGTGCCACAGTTTTAAGCATCAGATATCAATATCTTATTTACTTCTTTTTGAAATATTGTTTTTCTATGTGTCTAGTGACACCATGTCCTGAAATTCTGAACGTGCTCAAATTTGAAACGCTGGGCATTAGGGGGTCATTACGGGGTCAAACCTTTTTCTATTGTTCTCAAAATTTAAGACAGATTAAAATGACTATATTATACTTTCAATTATACTTTTAATATGATCCTATATGAACATTTATTCAATTAAGTGATCAAATCTATCTGTTCTGAATCTACTTTCTACTTGATACAACCAAATTGAAGAGTTTTTAAGGACCAGCGGAAACCCTGTTAATGTGCATATTCAGTTACAGACTAAATAAACTGACAACATTGAAAACCAAAAGAACTCAACACTTCCTCCAAAATGAAGATCTGAGGTGCTCTCTTTTATGCAAGCAAAATATTATATAAATGAAAATCTGACTGTTTACTCACATTGTTCCTCCCAGGAGTTTGGAGTTGAGAGTTATGATTACAGAACCGAACCAGATGATGACAAAGACTTCTGCAAACTGTGGCCTGCCATCGTCCCCACTGTCAGCAGAGCCACCCTGCAGCATCCTAGTTCAGACAATATTATAAATATATTATATTTGTTGCAGGCATCGTGACAATAGTTCTTACCGGGACTGATCTGACAGCGTTAATACTCACAAGGCCAGAGTGACACACAGGAGGAGAGGTCCCCATAAGTCCCCTAAAAGAACACATAGGTGCACTTAATTAGACAGCTGCTGAACATTTAGCATCCACATCTTTCATGGAATCTGTGATTGATGTGTGAGCAGCAACTGATGAAACGTAAATGTCAGACTCACAGTCTTTGAGTAGTGCAGAACTTTTCTTGGGGTACAACACATGGACAAACTTCTGTCCAACGGCTCTCAGATCTCTCAGCTGAGACCAAACAGAGCAAAGAGACGGTGAGAAACGCTGCTTAAACTCAGACAGAACTACTGTTAAATGTGCAATCCAGTGTTATTTCAGTATCATTATATACTATTATATTTATGAATAGTTTATGTTAGCCTTTTTATATTTCCCGTTTTCATTTTAGTTTACTTTAAGTTTTAGTCATGTGATTGTGTGCTTTTGTCATTTCTTTAAAATATTTATTTTATTTTCCTTTTTTAGTGATTTTAGTACTTCCACTTAACCATATTTATTTCGGTTAAATAACTGGGTCCTCTCTCCCCCCTCTCGTCTCTCGTCTCTGTCGCACCTAATCCTTCCATCTCCTGGGGAGGGTGGAGTAGAGTGAAGTCTTGTGGGTGCACCCCGGCCTGCAAGGGGTAATGGGGGTATGTGACAAGTGGGGCAGGGCCGAGAACCGTGGGGACAGAGCGAAGCCGGTGGAGTGATTGGAAATGAGGGACACCTGCTCGACCCACTGGTCTCGAGTCCCAGGGAGGAGATGGAAGGATACAAAAGAGGAGCGATGACAGTGAAGGACAAGAGAGGACTAGGCCTGGATTTTAGTTGTGTTTGGTTTTTGTTTCGTCTTTATTTTATTATTAAAGCTTATTTGATTGTCCGCCGGTTCCCGCCTCCTTCTTCCCACGAAAGAACATTGTTATGAATAACAACACTGGTGCACTCAGAATCTTTGCCCTCACATCCACACTAAATATTTGAACAAATGTGCATTATGTATTTATTTAGTGCAATATATCAGTCTCTTCCCTGTAACAAATGGTTTCACTCACAATAGTGTCTTTGACAGGCTCATCCAGTGTTGAGAAATCATCGTCAGCGTTCTGGGAGCGGACCGGCACAGATATATCTCCCTCTACTGGTATGTCCTCCGAGATTGAGATGTCAGACAAACCTGCAAACTGTGACATGAAGATGGACTGTGTAAATCATTAATGGCAAATCCAGATACCCAGAACACTTTGCATGCAGTTCACATTCATCTATGCCATTGACTCTAAAAATGTGGTCCACTGGTGGTCTGTGTGTTGATTGGCTTCTTAAACAAAGCAAATAAATATAATTATGACAAACGAAAAGCACTAACATCGAATTAACTCAATATTAACATTAACATAATGTGTACTAGTGTGTTTGTTTTCTTCATACTAAGAGACAGTTAAACCAACTGAACAGTCAGCTCATTTAGTAAGAAGCAGCAGCAGTCAAAAGCATTTCAATTAAACAAGAATAAAACAACAGTCGGTTAAATTACTGGATGATTAAAGTGACAGTGTTACAAGATATAGGTTATATACTGATGATCATCTGAACGTAAAGGGATTGAAAGGAGAGTTCAGGTCGCAGATGATTTTCCACCATCACTGTTTACATAGTTTGGTAAGAATGAGCGATAAAACGCGTACTCCTGTTTACCACAAAAAAAAAGAAAAGAAAACAGCAAATCTGTTAGTACGGAGATTAGGCCGATGTTTTAAAAACTCGTTTAATGTAGTAAAAGTTGTTTAGAGCTGAGAAACGACCATCTGCGTTTACAGGTATTGAAGAGCTTTACTGACACATTTACATATTCTCCAGCTTCCATTCAGGATCGGTAACCATACAGACAAAAACAAAAACTCCACGAAAAAGCTGACAACGTGTTTTAAAGATGTTTAAGCGTTTAAAAGCATGTTTGGTCCCTTACCATACGCTTACTTGACTCTTCCACTTCCGCCATCTTCACACGGATACGGGCACGTCATCGGACGTATGACGTCAAAAACGCCAACGTGCCACTAAGCGGATAAATAATAACAATAATAATAATAAAAAGGATAAATATTAATAATAATAATAATACTCACCAGTTCGTGGCACATTGTTAATAAAAAAAGCAAAGAAAACCTGTAATATATTTCACGAACATACAGTTTTGATTAATTGAACAGTGATTTGTACACTCTGGCATGTTTTTGTAAAATATTGTACATTTTGTTACAAAAAAAGAGGATAATAATAGATAATAATAATAATAATTGTAATTTTTATTATTATTGTTGTTATCATAAACCGAAAATAACTAAACGAAATGTTTGTATCAGTTATATATTTTATTAATTTATTTATATTTTATTAATTTTATTAGAAGTTAAATGAACACGTTAAAGGTTTTACGTATCGTTAACGTACACTATGCCATATGTTTTAGCTGCATATCACAATGAAAAAATGCATTCAACTCTATGAAGAGCGTCAGCCTCATTGTGAGTTTAGGCTTAGTGACACGGATGTTGTCTCTTATTTATTTTATTTAAATTATTAACTATATACTTCAAAGCACTGGCTATTTAAACCTCCCACTTTCACTATTTAAGCTGCAATGTTTTTGTCTAGATCAGTGCTGACGTGACACTTTAACGGAATGTCACGTTAAAAGTGTTACTTTTCAACGCGCTGCTCAGGTTAAACCAATCATAGTCGTTTATGATTGCTGACTTTCATGATCCCAATTTAACAATTTCATATAATTTCTAGGCGCACGTTTCTATTTGTATTTCAAATACCAATAGTTTCAAATAATAGATTTAAACGGTTATACTAAGTGTATATATTGAGTGCAGTACAACGAAATGCACCCTAATATTTCAATGCAACTTCATTTCTTTTTGTTAATCCTCAAGCGCCCCCCAGAGGAAGGAAACGGTACGTCCCATATAAACAATACATCCAGGACGCTAGTTTTTAATTTGTGACAGCGCCACCTACAGAATTGGTGGGGTCGAAACAAGATGGCGACCGACACAGACGTATGTTGAAACGCTCTGTGGGGTTTTGGCTTCTATCCTCTTAGAAAAACATTTTGTAGTCTATTTTATTTAAAAGAAAGAAATCTTGAAACAATTTCGCAATATTGTCTAATAATCGTTCCATTTCATTCAGTAAGAAGCACTTAATATCCGCTGTGTAAGAGACAGAGCCATAACGGCCTTGTCAACAAGTCAACGATGAGCGCCAAAGATAAACGAAAGAAATTGATATTAGATCACGTCTACTCATCTTCTGCCACAGACTCACCGCCTACTGATTCGTCTTCAGGTGACCTACCAATAATTCTTCCTCCAGCTCCTGACACTCCACTAAGCAGCCCCATGCCGAAGAGAAACAAAGGTGAGCCTTCCCTGTCTGAGTTACAGGAAAATATTATCACTGCCCTTACCCTGAAAATTAATCAAAGGGCAGACTCGCTCGAGAAAATGATAACTACCAACTCAAACTCAATTGAGGATCTCAAAACATCTTTAAATCACATGTACGTGGAGATTCAAGATCTTAAGAATGACAAAACTAAGATCGCTGAGAAGATTGCACAGCAACAGAAATCGCTTATCACTCTGGAAGAGCGAATTGCTGATGCTGAACGCTACAAAAGACGCTGGAGCCTGCGCCTCTATGGTCTTTCTGAACAACCAAACGAAGACATAAAAGCGAAAGTCCTTGAAATTTGCAACGCCGTTTCTCCAGAATCTTGTCGGAAGGGATTTGATGTCATTGACATTGCTCATAGGCTCGGCAAACCGCAGCCAGGTAGGATTCGTGCCGTTATTATTCTGTTCGCGTTGCGATCTGTGCGAGATGCCGTATGGAGGAATGCCAAAAACAGCGAATTCCTGAAACAACGCAAGCTTCGCTTCGTAGAGGATTTGACCAAAGATGAAAAGGACAAACGATCGCTTCTGTGGCCACATGTGAAGAAAGCACGTGAAGACAACAAGAAAGCTTACTATATCGGATCCAAAGCTTTCATTGAAGGCATAGAGATCAAGCTGGACGTGGAAGGCCAAAAGATAAACTGAACAAGGCGGATGAACTAATAGTCCGTTTAGAGTAATTCCTACATACAAATATCTTTATTTCGTTTTGCTTAAATTTAAGTCAACGAAGTTCTTTGTTATTGCTGTTGTTCATAACCTATGCTAAAATGTAAATTTTAAATTGTAGGCTATTTATAATTTATTGAACCTGTTTCAAGAATTACAGTGTTAAGTCTGTTCTGATACAGTACCCTGAGGATAGTTCAAACCCTCTACATACTTCTGTTCTCTTATCTCCTGTTGTTACTTCACAATGGAGTTATCACTTATCTCTCTTAATGTAAAGGGCATTCGAGATATTGTAAAAAGAAAAGCGATATTTTTGTTTTGCAAAGAAATGAAAGCAGATTTTATTTTTTTACAAGAATCCCACTCAAGTGCAGAGGACGTTTTGTTTTGGAAGAACCAGTGGGGTGATGAGCTCTGGTTAACACATGGAACTAACCATTCAGCTGGTGTGATCACTTTGAAAGGCAAATTTAGAGGGGCAATTCTTTATAACCAGTGTGATGTCAAAGGTCATTGGGTAATTTTAGTTATTGAAATCGGCAGTAATATGTTTATATTATGCAACATATATGGATATAATTCCTGTGTTCTGAATCAAAATCTGTTGGACACTATAGAAGAAAATGTAAATATTCTCTCAACTAAATTTCCAAGGGCAAAGGTAATTATCGGTGGAGATTTTAATATGGTTCATGACAATGCTCTAGATAGATTCCCCCCAAGAGTCTTTAATAAAAATAACAACCTCCAGAATTTTTGCAATAATTTAGCTCTCATAGACATATGGAGATATAGAAATCCCTTTGTTAGACAATTTACATGGAGCAATAAGCAAATGACTCAGCAATCGAGAATTGACTTTTGGCTAATTTCCTCAGAATTAGAACAAAATGTTTTGCAAACTAAAATATCCCCTGCTATTCTCACTGATCACAGAGTCTTAACTTTAAACATTAAATTTGAAGTTGTCCAATGTAATTGTAGAAATGCAGGCTATTGGAAATTAAATAATTCCTTTTTGCACCATCAAGATTATGTGGAGCATATCCAAACATTAATAAATAAATACTGGACACAGGCACAAATCAGAAAGGAATATGGCACAGTTTGGGAACTGCTAAAGTTTGAAATAAGAAAATGTAGCATTCAATTTGGGAAAAAGTTGGCCATGAAAAAAAGAACACGTATTCAAGACATAATAAAAGAGATTTCAAATTTAACTCAGTCACCTACCCACCCATCAAATAGTGATGATTTAGAAAATTTACAGAAAGAATTAGACTCTATTTATCAAGAAAAAGCCAGAGGCGCCTTTGTAAGATCTAGAAGGAAATGGATGGAAGAAGGTGAAAGAAACAGCAAATACTTTTTTAGTCTTGAGAAAAGGAATGCAGAAATAAACTTAATAAAAAAATTAAAAATTAACAGTACTGTTACTGAGGACCAAGGCATGATTTCTGAATTTGTCTCGAAATATTACACAGATATTTATTCTTTAGGAGAGGATCAAGACAATGCAATTCTTTTTAAAACAATTATAAGTCCAAAAACATTGTCTTTAGAAAGTAAAACCGAGTGTTCTCAAGACCTTTCTCTAAATGAAATAGAATTTTGTATAAAAGCTCTTAAAAACAACAAATCCCCTGGAAACGATGGGCTTACATCAGAATTTTATAAAGTTTTTATAAATGATATATCTAAATTCCTGTTAGCAGTATATGAAGAGGCCATCGACAAGGAATCCTTACCTACATCACTTAAACAAGGTGTTATCACCTTGATCCCCAAGCATCAAAAAGATATCCTTTTATTAGAAAATTGGCGTCCTATCTCATTATTAAATAATGATTATAAGATAATGGCATCCATTTTTGCAAAACGTATGAAAAATGCATTAAATGAGATTATTGATGAAACTCAGTGTGGATTCATGAAAGGTCGTCACATTTCCTCTAATATTCGTTTAGTTATTGATTTAGTGCAGTATAGTAATTTATTAAATGGAGACCCTTTAATACTTTTTCTCGATTTTAGAAAAGCTTTTGATACTGTAAGCCATACATTTATTTTTGATTCGTTAAAATTCTTTGGTTTTGGACAATATTTCATAAAAAGTGTAAGAACTATGTACTGTGGTAGCAATAGTTCTATTAAACTTGCCAATGGAACATCTCCTAGATTTGAAATAAACCGAGGTATCCGACAGGGTTGTCCAATTTCTGCATTCCTTTTCTTGGTTGTAGCTCAAGTTTTAAGTAATATGATAAATCAACATTCCTTCAAAGGTATTACAGTTAATGAAAGACAAGTCAAAATATCGCAACTTGCTGATGACACAACAGTTTTTCTTAGTGATAGTTCTGAGGTACCTCTGGCTTTGAATATCATTGATAATTTTTCAAAATTCTCTGGATTGAATTTAAATCTATCTAAATGTGAGATCCTACAGCTCAAAAATAACAACTTATCCACTGTATGTAATATTCCTGTTAAGAGCATGGTAAACTATTTGGGTATCAAAATCTCTAAAAATACTGATGCAATGGTCAACTCAAACTTTATACCCATTATCGAAAAAATGCAAAAGAGGTATAATTCATGGTTGGCAAGAGATCTTTCTATTCAGGGAAGAATTTTATTAAGTAAAGCAGAAGGTCTTTCGAGAGCAGCATACCTCCTGTCTTCACTTAATGCCCCAAAGGTTATATGCTCACAAATGGATAAAAT
Source organism: Carassius auratus (assembly GCF_003368295.1). Classification (NCBI taxonomy): domain Eukaryota; kingdom Metazoa; phylum Chordata; class Actinopteri; order Cypriniformes; family Cyprinidae; genus Carassius; species Carassius auratus. The sequence goes on along the minus strand of NC_039247.1, from coordinate 13,201,489 downwards.
TCTCTTTAATTTCATCTGGAGAAACAAGCCTCATAAAGTTAAAAAAAGTGTTCTTATTAATAAACTATCTGATGGTGGGTTAAATGTTCTTAATTTTACAATTTTCAACCAAATTTTAAAAATTAACTGGCTTAAAAACTTTTTAAAAAATCAGACAAGTATTTTCAACATTGTCCCATATTATTTATTTGAAAAACTTGGGGGTTTAAATTTTTTGCTGCAGTGCCCTTATATAACTGGTAAACTCCCCATTGCCTTGGCCAATTATCACAAACAAGCATTGCTTTACTGGTCACTTTTGTACAAACATAATTTTTCTCCTAGTAGGTGTTTTATTTGGAACAATGGTAATATCACTCATAGTAACAAGTCATTATATATGGAGAATTGGGTTCGGCATAACATATTAATTGTAAACCAGCTTATTGACAATAATGGGCACTTCTACACTTATCCTAATTTTATTACAAGATATGGCTTTTTTGTTAGTGAAAAAGAGTTTAACAAAGTAATCAAGGCTATTCCTAATGGCATACTAATTTTAACCAAATCCTCTGATGTAAATATCAATAATACAAGCCAACAAAATCTCCAACTTTTTGTAAATGGTCTCTCTATTTTTGACAAGCGTTTTAATAATAGTTTTATAAGAAACTCCCTTAATGTTGGATCCAGTCCTCCATGTAAATCCAAATGGCTTAAACCTCACTGTATATCTTGGCGCAACATTTGGATGCTGCCATATAAATATGTAATTTCTAATAAAGTAAAAGAAGTACTTTACAAAATTATTCACAGATGTTATCCTGTAAATGCAGTTGTTAGCAGATACATTCATAGTGTTTGTGATAAGTGTACCTTTTGTAATGCATCTGTTGAGGATATTGAACATTTATTCTTCTATTGCCCTTGGTCTATTTCTTTTTGGGTTGACTTTAAAATAGACATAACAAAAAAAATAAACAAAGTCCTTAATTTAGAACCTCATGATATTTTACTTTGTTATCAAAACCCATCTATTTCTGATAAACATATGTATATTATTAATCTATTAATTATCTTAGCAAAGTATTATATTCATAAGTCAAAAGTATTTCAAAAGAAACCATCATATATTACATTTTGTAACACTGATCTTAAAATATATTTTGAAACCCTTTCTAATATAAGATCACAAAACAAGAAGCTTTTAAAAACAATACAAATTCTAAAGCTTTTCAAATTTATGTAATTGCCCTAATGCAGTTTTTATTTTTTATTTATTTAATTTGTATCTTTTTTTTGTATTCTTATTTGTCTGTTTATATGTAAGTTTAAATTTAATTGTAATTGTTTGTTGTTGCCGCAGTTATTTTGCATGCTTTGAGATGTGCAATGTTTTTCTGTTCACGTTAATCATTTGTGTGATGGAACTGAATAAAAAAAAAAAAAAAAAAAAAAAAAAAAAAAAAAAAAAAAAAAACCTACAGAATTGGTTTACTGAGAACATCCATGTAAGATGGACGACATGACAGCAAAGTGTGCAGTAACTATTTGAAATTTAGGTTTTATTTTATAACGTTAAAACGATGCAAATTTAGATCTGCTAACTATGAATTAATAATTAAGTCCCACGTATTAAGAATTCGTGTGCTAGTTTATTAATGATTTATTAGCGGCCATGATTTAGTTAAACATTTGCCTAATAACTGTATCCAGCCAGCACATTAATTAAACTTATAAAGATGATGTTGATGTGAAATGTGAGATTTGCCTGTAGCTAACTGTATTAACCTGAACACTTGTTTAATGCTCATTGTTTTACCATATTAAGTATAAATATGTTTTCTTAATTAGACACTGACTGCCTGGTTGCATCACAATATTTGTTATATATATAAGTTCTTGAATCATTCTTGAGTCTTATGTCTTGCCTCTATACAACCTATAAAATATATGGCTGTAATTTAGTGACTGCTGATCCCATCTTTATTTCACCTGATAATGAGCTAATTACTTAAACTTAAAGGGGGTTAATAAATATACAGTATATTTAAAGAAAGACGTTTAAGGTATTCCACTTTTGTATAAAGAGTGAAATACATTTTTCATTTATAGTTTAAATGTACATTAATTTGTTTAAAGTTGTTAACTCAAAGCAGGTATTACACATGTTGTAATAAAAAAATCACAACTGGAAAAATAAATAAATGTTCCTGAGATTTATTTATACAATAAATAATAATTGAATAATAATAATTTATTTATTAATACAAACGTTGCTAAGCGGTGCTGAAACTGCAGTCTCCACTATATCATCCAATTCGGTAGATGGCGCTATTACAAGAAATCTAGGGTCCTGGAAACGCGGTCCTAGAAATGCAGTCCTGAAACTGCAGCCCTACGGTTGTGCACGAACACCCTTCTCAACCTCAACTAATGACATTTTGCCGTCCAATGATGTGGGAGTACTCAGTATGTAGCCCTGCCCGCATTTTTCAGTCCCTCCGCTCCCAAAACAAGGAAAAGTATTGAAATACAAATGCTTCCTTTATCAGCACTTTTACATTTTACTTTGCGACTCAAATTGCTCGACTGACTTAAGTTAGCAATACCGAGCGCTCACGGAGACAGTCACCACTGGAGCGCTGGATTATAGCTTTTTTGATTATTATTTACAACTGCATCTTATCCATTATGTCAAAAATGTGGAACTTTATCGAAACCTACTAATCGAAATCCACCCGGTCACCTTCGAGTGATCAAAAGGCACGTTTGTCGTGGTTTGCGTACTTTACTTACAACAAAAGGCCGGTTATCTTCATTGAAGAGAATGGGACATCCTCCACTCGAGTTCAGCGACTGTTACTCCGACAGTCCAGATTTCAGAGAGAGATTGAAATGCTACGAAAACGAGTTGGAAAAAACCAACAAGTTCCTAAAGGATGTCATCAAGGACGGGAACAATGTGATCAACGCGATCAAAGGTAAACTGCTCTTCTCTGGGGGAGGTGGATGGAGAGAAGACGAATTAAGACGTGTAATAAAGAAGTGCATAATTGTGTTTTAATGCAAGAAATATATTTAGTTACATTTGTAAGGCTTTCTGCATGAGCTTTCTCTTGTGGGTCCCTGGTTAGTTTTTAAGGAGATTGTGAGAAAGGAGAGGGAGTGATCTGGCAGATGGTGAGCAGCTCTCTGAAGACCCCCCTCTCAGAGATGCTGGCAAGCCCTTTTAGGACACTGTTGATTTATTTATAGCAGGCACCTTTCTTTTTCCAAATTAGTAAATGGAAGTTTAGAGATGGTATGAAAGTGTCAATAAGATTATTACAAGTGGAGGAGAGCCAGTAGTCATGTGAACTCCGATATATCAACTATCATCCTTTCTCACTATTCTGCTTATCTCATAGAAGTCAACCGAGGCACTTTGCATCCTCGAACTGCAGGAGAGAGAGAGAGATACATACCACATCCGTACATACCACTATAGATGATATGTCTCTCTTCCTCCTTTCTCTTCTGTTGTTTGGCTTATCTCTGAAGTGTTGTGAAGCAGCATAATACAAAATGGAAAGTTTCTAGGACCGCATCCCTTCTCTACCACCACTGTTCCTTGTTAATAAAAGAGGAAATATCACTATAAACAATGCACTTTAAGCAGAAGCTTGTGCTTAATGATGAGCCAAACTCAAAAGAGCTAGCCTGTATTACAGTGATTGTAGATATTGATATAATAGTGTTTATAGCTGTAGCTGTAGGTATCCCAGTGCATCGCTCATATCTGGGCCTCATTGTCTTTAGGGTTCAGGGAAATAGCTGGGATTGTTTTTAAAGTGTGATTTTCAGGCCTGTTCATGGACATTAATAGAAAATATTAAAATAATACAATCATGAAACTATTACAGCCTTATTAACTTGTATGTTAAAACCTTTTTGCATGATTCTTTAGTTAACACAGTTTGTCTAGTTATGTTATTATGTATGGAGCGATTAAGCAGATTAAATAAAATACCCTGTGAATTTTTTTAAACAAAGTGTATTAAATAAACAAAGAATATTAAATTAATTAATTATTACTTTATTATTATATTACATAAAGAACACTGTGTCATTCATTGCCAGGTGATTACTTGACCTATCGGAGAGTATTAGCTGATCGGTGTTCAGTTTTTCCATCCAAATTTCACTGCCTGAGTTTGGACAGAAGATTTGACAGCTGGTCTTGTCAGTGATAATTTGATGATTCAGCATTACTTTATCTCCTATATAGAGCTTCTCAGGCTTCCTTCCCTAATTTCAAGGGAAGTCATAAATGCACAAGTTTTCTAAAAACAGAAATGCTGATAGAGTTTTTTATTTTGCCTGTGGGAGTACGCAAGATACTAATTTAACTAACCATAATCCTTGCTTTATACATCAGAGCGAAGCACTTCAAAAGCAGAATGCTGAGCCATTAAAGGGTTAGTTCACCCAAAAATCAAAATGATTATTAATAACTCACCCTCATGTCATTCCAAACCCGTGAGACCTCTGTTTATCTTCTAATCACAGTTTAAGATATTTTAGATTTAGTCCGAGAGCTCTCAGTCCCTCCACTGAAGCTGTGTGAACGGTATACTGTCCATGTCCAGAAAGGTAAGAAAAACATCATCAAAGTAGTCCATGTGACATCAGAGGGTCAGCTAGAATTTGTTGAAGTATTGAAAATACATTTTGGTCCAAAAATAACAAACTTTATTCAGCAGTGTCTTCTCTTCCGTGTCTGTGTGAGAGAGAGTTCAAAACAAAGCAGTTTGTCATATCCGGTTCGTGAACTAATCATTCGATGTAACCAAATCTTTTTGATGAATCATTTTAAACGGTTCGCGTCTCCTATACGCATTAATCCATAAATGACTTAAGCTGTTAACTTTTTTAAAGTGGCTGACACTTCCTCTGAGTTCAAACAAACCAATATCCCGGAGTAATTCATTTACTCAAACAGTACACTGACTGAACTGCTGCAAAGAGAGAACTGAAGATGAACAATGAGCCGAGCCAGATAACAAACGAAAGATTGACTCATTCACGAGTCATGAACCGGTTGCATCGGTTTTCGGATCACCAGTAGTTCTTTCTGACAGTTCGATTCAATAAATCGGTTGAAGAAAACAGTTCACTGGTTCTTTTGCGCTCGACGTAACGGCGTCATAGGCGATGATTGCCCTTGATTCAAGCCTTCGGTTTACCCGCCCTCATAACACTAGCACAGAATCAGTTCAGAATCAATCACCAAAGAATAATTCCGGTTTAGACGCCCTGTGTGTCGGTCTGCTTCACGCTGAATCACACATGCACAGTATCATCAGCTGCTCGGTTCTCGAATCGTCTGACAGAAACGGTTCTTGACTCGAGAACAATTCAGTCTTTTATTCGTTATCTGGCTCGGCTCGGTGTTCATCTTCAGTTTTCTCTTCACAGCAGTTCAGTCAGTATACTGTTTGAGTAAATGAATTACTCCGGGATATTGGTTTATTCTGACTCTGAGGGAGTGTCAGCCACATTAAAAAAGTTAACAGCTTAAGTCATTTGTGGATAAATGCGTTTTGGAGACGCGAACCGTTTAAAACAATTCAGTTAGATTTGGTGAACTGGTTCAAAAAGATACGGGTTACATCGAATGATTCGTTAGCGAACCAGATATCACAAACTGCTATGTTTTGAACTCTCTCACAACAGACCCGGAAGAGAAGACAATGATGAATAAAGTCGCAGTTTTTGATATTTTTGGACCAAAATGTATTTTCGATGCTTCATAAATTTGCTCTTGGGTTTCTGCAGTGTCTAAAGTCATATGACCTGACTAAGAGGTTTCGAAATGCTTACTTCCTGCATTCATGTAGTAGTTTTGCACTTTTTGAGGAATATCGCTATGTTAATATGAAACTTAACACAGGATGTTCAGCATTTTCTTTTCTCCAATGATGAGGAACCTCTTTGGTTCAGTTGCTCCTGTTTTGACTAAACAGAGAATATCAACGTAATGACAGATCTCCAGAAGGACGGAGGACGCTTTCATATTAAGCATAAATAAATATGCTTGCCAATACAGAACGTGAACCAATAATAGCCAAATAATAGCTGTCATTTCAAATCTATTAATGACCAAATAGTTCCACGCAGCACTTTTTGGCACCTCCCATTCAAACACTATGGGGTTCTGTAATCTGTTTCAGCTACACTAACCGGTTCTTCAGCCAGGTCTGGTTATCTTTCACCAGGATGTGGTTCTTGGCTTCAGCTGTGGTGTAGTAATTTATAACTTGCAGTAAAAACAGTGATTCAAATGCTTTGTCATGCATGCAGTCATGCTTTTCAAAAACACCTGTTACATCATTTGTAGTCTAATATTGTGAGAGTATAATAGCTCTCTTTTAAGATCCGTGTGTGCTTGTCAGAGGGCTGAACAGGGCGGGTTTTAGAGAGTGTAGTCCGTCATGCCAGCTCCTCATGCTTTAGACAAACACACTCTTTGTGTCCTTTTCATCAGAGGGGATGTAATGGTTTAAGCCATCTCCTCTTTTAGCACCGCTCACTTCACAGAGGGTGCAGGGCAGGCCTACAGCACAGAGCTCAGGCCGAGAGTTAGAGAGAGAAAGATGGACGAATGGATCACATTGCTATTGATCAGTAGCATAAGGCTGAAATCAAACAGAGTTTCACTTTTCTGGATGTTTTCAGAATATTTACATGAAGAATATTGGAAGATATGGGAATATTTTATTATATTACAGAATTAATTTTGAGTAAATACTGTGCAGTCGTTAAATGAATGACTGATTTGTTAAGGCCTATATTTCTAAGAATAACGTATCAAAATGTATTTGATTTGTTTATGATAGTTGACCTCTAAGCTGTCATTTTCCCACAGCTTTACACGCCCATTTCTTGAGTCTTTCTCAAATCTGAGGTGTGAACAACCAGTGCTAATGGGGTTTCATTTCAAGCCTGGACTAATGATGCTGAAAATCCAGCTTTGCCATCAGTTACATAAATTACATTTTAAAATATATCATAGAACTTTTTTTTATTTGAAATTGTAATAATATTTCACAATATTACTGTTTGTACTGTAGTTCTGATCAAATGATTGAAGTGTTGAGCGTAAGCGGAAAGTTATTTAGTATTTAACTCTTCTCTGGAACCACTGAGATCCCACTACTGGTTTGTTTTCATGGTGTTTTGTCCAATGAACTACACTTTTAATCCTTATAGGCTGACATGGGAGAATGTCCCAGCGATTACAACACTGTCAGATCCTCTTGGATGAATGCATCTGTGGCCTGTTTTCCTGTCTCTGTGTGTGTGTGTGTGTGTGTGTGTTTGTGTTCTGGAACTGAACTTGTGTAGAGAGTTTGAGGCATAATTCCATCCTCACTGAGCTCCACAACATCTGATTTCACTTAGCAATGAAGCTGCTTTTATTGTTTCTCAGAGGTTCAGTAATCAATGGCTTCATATGTTAAGTGGCCAACAACCAAGCAATGTGGTGAAAGGTTGTTTGAGTTTGAATTTCCTGGCCATGGTTGTCTTTCTGTTTTAAGTGAACCTGAGAGTTGATATAAAGAGTGTTTTTGGGGGCTGGGCTGAAGCCAGAGACAGTATAAGGCTGAGGAGCAGGACAACTTGAACACAAATGTCCCAGCTTTCAATTAATAAAGCCAACTGCCTTATTAGTAGAGGCGTTGTTTGATTGGTTCCTCTGGAACATGAATGCATATTAGCTGGGGAGCATGATTTGAGCTACAATAACAAGATTTAAGATACGTTAATTGGCAAAATTTCAGTTAGTTGCCCTGGTATGTGGACGGACCGGGTGGACTGGCTTTAAACCTGCTAGCATGTGCGGCCCATATGTTCAAACAAACAATGTTTTACTATTGATATTATTCCTGTGCAGCAATTTATTCTGACCAAATAACAAAACCTACAAAAACTATTTTGATATCATTTGCAGAGTACTCGCTAGGAGTGCAGAAGTTCTCTCAGACCCTTCAGTCGTTCCAGTTCGATTTCATCGGTGACACTTTGACTGACGATGAGATGAACATTGGTGAGTCAACAGCAGCCCTTTAACCTGTTTGGAGTGGTGCTCAGTGTGTCCGTTTCATTTATGTGAAGTATTTGCTGTTTTATTACCATCATTATTTCATTTCTGTTCTGCTGAGTTTGTATGTGTAAAGAGTGTGTTGGACTGTGCCTGCATGTTTGTATCAATCTCTGGCAGTAGTTTTTGTACAAGCATGCGCATGTGTTTTAATTGTATGTGTTGCTTATATAACCACGTTTTACCTACACAGCGGAGTCATTTCGAGAGTTTGCTGGTTTGCTGCAGGACGTGGAAGAAGGTCGAATGATGCTGGTTGGTGGAGTATATCTTCTCCTGTACCCTTGTAAAACACTGTCAATCATAACCTAAACTCATATAAAAACAGCACCTGAGATTCTCAGATATATCAATCATTAACATTCCTCAAGATTAGCCTTCTTGTGCTGAGTGCCAGTTAAACATGTTTGTGTCCTAACCCTGAAAATTCATTAGAACCCAAGCTTGATTATGCGTCTTATCTGTCCTTACCATGTACAACAGGAAATTCCAGATGCAGATTAGAAAAATGATCTCTTCCTTCCTCTAATGGTCTAGGACACATGCTTAAGTAATCATTTTATGAGAACAATGCCCACTCATAATCAAGTGAAGTGCATGACAGGACTGAAAGAGAAATTTGCTGCTACATACAGTTTGATTTATTCCCAAAAGTTCCACATCTATGAGGGGAAATTCCCAAACAATTGTTCCTTATATAATATAGATCAGGATTAATGAATCCATGGACATGAATGAAGCAAATCAATAATTTTGTGTCCAAAATTTGGATATATATATATATATATATCTTTATATCTTTATTGTCACTTTAATTTAATGTATCCTTTGCTGAATAAATATGAATTTCTTAACAAACAAATAATGACCCCAAACTTTTAAATGGCAATGCAGAAATCAATATTTTCTACATTAATCCCTCTAGATAAACTTACGATGAACTGTGTCACACATCTCATGATGATATGAGTGACGCAGTGGTTTGTGCTGATATGGAAAAACAGCTGAAGCTGAAATTATATTAGCTATGATATAATATATAAACAAATAATTATATATTTATTTATATATTGAAATATAGAAAAATCCAAAATAACTTTTTGGTTGTTAAATTTCTTAATTCATTGGCCAGTGTGACAAAGTTCATTTTGTACCCTGCTATATGCTTTCTACTCCGGGCTCTTAAATTTGTGTCACTCAGACATTTATCTGCTCAATTGTGACAGCACTTGAACTCTGACCTCCATATACTAAACAAAAGCAGGGACAAGACTTTGTTCTACATACTGCAAGAGACTTTTGGATGAAAACAGAGTTGTACTCATCAGTCTTTCTCTCTTGCAGGTCCAGAATGCCTGTGACTTGCTTATCAAACCGTTGGAAAAGTTTAGGAAAGAGCAGATTGGGGTCACAAAAGTGAGTGTTTATTATATACATTTAGACACATTAAGAACACACTCCACATTACCACGTACAGGTGCTTATCAATAAATTAGAATGTTGAGGAAAAGTTCAATTCAGTAATTGTGAAACCCGTGTATTAAATAAATTCAGTGAACACAGACTGAAGTAGTTTATGTCTTTGGTTCTTTTAATTGTGCTGATTTTGGCTCACATTTAACAAAAACCCACCAATTCATCTTAACAAATTAGAATATGGTGGCATGCCAATCAGCTTACTGACTCAAAACACCTGCAAAGGTTTCCTGAGCCTTCAGAATGGTTTCTCAGTTTGGTTCACTCGGCTACACAATCATGGGGAAGACCGCTGATCTGACAGTTGTCCAGAAGACAATCATTGACACCCTTCCCAAAGCATGTTAACAGAAAGTTGAGCGGAACAAAAAAGTGTGGAAGAAAAAGATGCACAACCAACCGATAGAACCGCATCCTTATGACGATTGTCAAGCAAAATCAATTCAAGACTTTGAGTGAACTTCACAAGGAATGGACTGAGGCTGGGGTCAAGGCATCAAGAGCCACCACTCACAGATGTGTCAAGGGATTTGCTGAACCACAGACAACATCAGAGGTGTCTTACCTGGGCTAAGGAGAAGAAGAACTGCCCAGTGGTCCAAAGTCCTCTTTTCAGATGAGAGCAAGTTTTGTATTTCATTTGGAAAGCAAGTTCCTAGAGTCCGGAGGAAGGGTGGAGAAGCTAATAGCATAAGTTGCTTGTAGTCCATTGTTAAGTTTCCACAGTCTGTGATAATTTGGGGTGCAGTGTCATCTGCTGGTGTTGGTCCATTGTGTTTTTTGAAAACCAAAGTCACTGCACCCATTTACCAAGAATTTTTGGAGCACTTCATTCTTCATTCTACTGACCAGCTTTTTGAAGATGCTGATTTCATTTCCAGCAGGATTTGGCACCTGCCCACACTGCCAAAAGCACCAAAAGTTGGTTAAATGACCATGGTGTTGGTGTGCTTGTCTGGCCAGGTATCTATGGGGTATTGTCAAGAGGAAAATGAGAAACAAGAGACCAAATAATGCAGATGAGCTGAAGGCCACTGTCAAAGAAAACAGGGCTTCCACACCACCTCAGCAGTGCCACAAACTGATCACCTCCATGTCACGCCGAATTGAGGCAGTAATTAAAGCAAAATAAGCCCCTACCAAGTATTGAGTACATGTACAATAAATGAACATACATTCAAGGCCAACAACGCACTAAATGTTTTTTATTGGTCTTATGAAGTATTCTAATTTGTTGAGATAGTGAATTGGTGGGTTTTTATTAAATGTCCGCCCAAAATCATCACAATTAAAAGAACCAAAGACTTCAACTACTTCAGTCTGTGTGCATTGAATTTATTTGAAACATGAGTTGAATCACTGAAATAACTGAACTTTTCCTCAATATTCTAATTTATTGAAAAGCATCTGTACTTGTGAGCATAGTCCTCATTTACGTTAAGTCCTACTAACTTCCTCAAAGCAAAGCATTCAACATATCAAAACACACATAGGCTGAGTGATTGAAAGTGCTTTCGTTTGAATGCGATTTAAATTTTAACCATACACACACACACACAACTAGAGTGGAATAATGTGTCAGTAACTGGAGCATCTATGGAAAAACTATTTAGTTTTAGAGAGACCGAGAAAGGATTAAAGAGCTACCATGGTTTTAGAAGGAGAGCAAGACCATTTGTAGGAAAAACGACACATGGAAAGTTTCAGAATTCCAGAGACTATTTACTGGATCAGACTCTTTCCACAGCAGCACACTTCAGTTAACGTTGAAGTATCCATTTCATTTCAGCAGTGTTTCAGTGTGGCTTCTTAAAAATTATTGGTTGTGAGGAACCAGTTATGAGTCTGCAAAAATGGTATGAGAGCAATTTAATTTATAATGTTGTTTTTATTTGATTTATTCATTAGAAATGGGTTTAGCGAACTGGACCACTTCCACTCCAGTTTTCAGTCTTATTTTCTCAGTTTCATTGGTTTGCTAATGTTTCAGGACAGAAGAAAGAAGTTTGAGAAGGAGAGTGAGAAGTATTACTCTCAGTTGGACAAACATATGAACCTGTCCTCAAAGAAAAAAGAAACACAGCTACAAGAGGTACATTTGTAAATACGGTAAATCAAAATGAGAAAAATAATAGTAATGAAAACCCAATAATAATATAATCTTTATTTTTGTGTGTTTCTAGGCTGATGAACTGTTGGATAAGGAGCATCAGGCATTTTATGAGTCGTCTGTTGAATATGTGTACCAGATCCAGCAGGTTCAGGACAGGAAAAAGTTTGATGTTGTGGAGCCTGTGCGTGTGAACTTCCTTTTTCCTTTGGCACACACACACTTGTTTTTATATATGCTTTGTAGTACCAGATGGTTTACTCTGTGTACAAGAAGGTGCATGAAAAAAGAAAAAGAAAAACAATACATGCATTGATTATATTCATGCTGATACAAACAATGAGTTGACCAAAGCATGTTATACTTAAAGGGGTGTGTCCTTGTTTGTGATTGACAGGTATTAGCATTTCTGCACAGCGTCCTAACCCTGAATAATCTCACCGTGGAGATGACACAGGACTTCCTTCCATATAAACAGGAGCTTCAGCTCAGTCTACAGAACGTGAGAGCTTCACCAATCGATAATGAGTCTAACCTTCCATCCATAGAGTCACATGCATTATCAGCAGAATGCAAGTCATTCAATACGCTGCTCTGTTGCTTTGTCCTTCTTTCAGTAACTGTATTCCAGATTATTGCATTCCACGTTTAATAAATGATGAAGCAAATAAACAGTATTCCACCGCTATTTGTTAATATGATTTATACATTAATTAATGCAAGTTTCTGAACTTATTATTTTATATATTTAAACATCCTTTTTAAATTTAGTTAAGTATTTTTTATTCTACTGATTTATAATTAAGTTATGTAAACCACCATTCAAACATTTGTGGTCTGTAAGATTTTTTTAAGTTAGTGTGAGTTTCTTATGCTTACCCAAAGTTGCATTTATTTTCATAATAAAAAAAAAAAAAAAAAAAAAAAAAATATATATATATATATATATATATATATATATATATATATATATATATATATTTAAATTATATGTGTAATGTGTGTGTGTATAAATAAATATATATATATATATATATATATATATATATATATATATATATATATATATATAAACAGTAATATTGTGAAATATTATTTCAATTATAATTATTGTTTTCAATTTCAATATATTTAAAAAAGTAATTTATAAGGAGCAAAAAACACTGGCATATCCATTGTAATGGCTCCTGATCATACGTAGAAATGTAACTGCATGGATGTTTTTTGTTTGTATGTGTGATTGGGTGCCGCTGCTGGTGTTGTTGCTGTAGACCCGGAACCACTTTGAGAGCACCAGAGAGGAGATGGAGGAGCTCATGAAGAGGATGAAGGGGTCGGCACAGATCTGTATTAGACACAGCCAGCAGGCAACTATGGAGGGATACCTTTATGTGCAGGAGAAATGTGAGTGCTCTTTACTTCTGCAGAAATGCATGTGTAGCCCTGTTGTCCTTAACACAGGCAATTATTTCATCTCAACTGACAGCGTGCATAAGTGTGCAGGAAACACAAACACAGTATTATATATAAAAAAAGCTTAGTAGGTAAGTGGACTAGAGGCATGAAGTTCAAATAAGTGTTCACATGAATTCTTCAGTAAAACATGTTAGCTGCTATGTTCAACTATAAAGTTGTCTGATTCCTTTTTTTGAGGCAGAACTATTTGTTTTTTTAGGTGGAGGAATGTGGTTATGCACAATGGGTGTAGATTATAAAATATCAACAAAGTCTTGTTAGTTTTGTGCATGTAGTCACATTGCATCCTTTTCATGTACCTTATTGGTATCCTTTAATGATTTTCGGACATTTTAATAAAATATGAGACCATTCAGAATGATTGTGGTAGTCAACAGCCGGACACAGATGAAGTCCATTGCCCTTTAGTTTAAAATTAAATTTATGCATTTAGCAGATGCTTTTATCCAAAGCAACTTACAGTGCATTCAGGTTATCAAATTTTACCTATCATGTGTTCCCGAGGAATCAAACCCCAAATCTTGCACTTAATATGCGCAGTGTTCCACCAATTGAGCTACAGGAACACAAGTTCACAGAGTTCCTTTAAAAGTCCAACCACTGGGAAATATTTCTTTGTGAAAGAAAGACCATCTAGTAATTAAGTAAAGGTCAGTGTCCACATACAACACAAATCTTAATATATGAGTTATGATAGTAAATGAAAGATTTCATAACACAACTTTCTGACTGGTCAAACCCAAGTTTTTTTTTTTTTTTGTATATTGACATAATGATGCTTAACTGTGTAATTAATTGTTGTCACTGGTTTTCTGGTAGCTGTGCTGGATTTATGTCTCTGTGGTACAACTCTAAAATCTCTATCTTCTCATATGATAAAATAAACCACATCAATATTTTACGACCATTTATTTGGCAAGTAACTAATAAGTGAGATAATTTTCAGTTAGCTAGTCTATATAGCAGAATAAACCCCAGAAAAAGGTTTGTACGAGACCCCTCCATTTCCCCTCTGGGGTCCGTCACCCTATCAGGATTAATCTTTGCGGTACTGACTAGCTGACCCTATCTATAATTCAAATGATATGTATGTAATCAATCTTTTTGTGTCTCCAGGGGCTCTTGGTGTAACCTGGATTAAGCATTACTGTAAATACTTTAAGGACAACAAGCTGTTCATCATGATGCCAGTGGAACAAAAGACAGGAACCAAACAGGTGCAGGATTATTACAGATGCGATCATTACTTTGTGAAGTCTCAGCCCTTTTCTCTTACATTTGTCTCTTTGTTTCTCTTAGACCACAGCTCACCTCACGCTGAAGTCCTGCATACGCCGTAAAACAGACTCCACTGATAAACGCTTCTGTTTTGACATCGAGACAAGTGAAAGGTGAGGCTCCTGTCTGTTATATTCACTCGTTCTCAAGTCACTCGTTCTGTTTGCTCACTCTACCAAGTGCACCTATAACAAAGGTTTTAGCAGGACCAGAGGAGGGCCAGTAAACTGGAAAGTTCCTATTTTTATCGAATCAATTACAAGAATTCTACCATTAAAACAAATTGTGAAGTTGCTCTCCAGTGTGTAGGCAATTGTTTGATACTGCGTATGTTTCACACAACAACAACAAGAGGCTGAATTGATTTTGTTGCAGTGTGTCTTACGTTTTTCGTGTTGTGTCTTCATAGGTGCGGCCCTGTCCTGCTCCAGGCTATTTCTGAAGTCAACAGGAAGCAGTGGATAGAAGCCATGGATGGCAAAGAACCGGTGAGTTCCGCATTATTTCTCCTCAGGCTTCATTAAGAGCCCACACTACTGTCAGTCTCTCTGTGTGTGTGTGTGTGTGTGTGTGTGTGTGTGTGTATGTGTGCGTGTGTGTGTGTGTGTGTGATCATGTTTCTGATCCTTCCTGGTTTCTGTTCCAGATTTATCATTCTCCGATTCAAAAGCAGGCAGAGAGTAAGTGTAACTTCACTTCATCATGGCAATAGTGTATTAGTACAGGTGCTTATTTGTAGCAGAAAACCACTGAAATTTATTCCCTACTTAATTGGAAAGAATAATTAGACCTGCCCAATCCTTCAGGTACACACTTTCCAGAAATCCTCCCTTCACATGTCAAACGTTTCACAGGAAAATAGCATTTCTAAAAAGGGTGGACTGCTCGTCAGGAAGTTTTGTTTTGCATTTTAAAGAAACTAGGAATGTAAAAGATACTCTATGGTTTAAAGGTCAGTGAGAAAAATGTATCAGTTTTCGCGAAAATACTAAGCGTAACAATTGTTTTCAGCATTGATAATAATGCTCAGTTGCTTGGGCATCAAATCAGCATATTCGAATGTTTTCTAAACTGGAGTAGTGATGCTGAGTGAGAAGTATTCTCAAAGACTCCTCTCTGTTCACTACTCTCCCATCTGAAAGACGTCTTCACTGTCGCACCTTCTTTCCCTCAGCTATCAGCCTACTGAACTCTAAATTTAGACGCCGAACACTACATCCCAGATGAACCACCTAATGTGTAAAAGAAATAGCTCCTGTCTTTTTTTTTTTTTTGCAACACTTACAGTGTTTCTTATTATGCCTCCTGATATTTTGCACATTCCCCTTGCACATTTCTACCTCCTAATGTCATTTGCACTGCTATTTTCACTGGCCATACAGAAAAATACACTATTAAAAGATCACTATGTATAATGCACCTTCTGTGTTATACTTGTTCACTTGCACCCTGTTATAATTTCAGTTATTTTCAGGTGAGGTGGTCTCCGTTTCTCTACCTCCTCTCATTACTTGCACTCTGTACAATAATGTGTATGTATATATAAACATACATTGATATTTGTACTTCTGGTTAGATGCTTACTGCATTTCATTGGCTCTGTACTTGTACTCTGCACAATGACAATAATGTTGAATCCAATCTAATCTAAAAACAAGAAAATCTCACCGACACCGAACTTTTGAATGGTACTAGTATAGGTGGGATATCTCGGGACCTTTTTCAGTGATGTATGTTACTTATAAAGAGAAAAGCTGCAGAACACAGGAAACTCCCAAAGTAGACAGAGAGAACGCTGCTTAATAGATTCTGATACTTGCAAGGCTGTGCAATACCATATATAATTATACCATAAACAGTGTACAGTGACCTATTGAGAAATGCATACAGGGATGATGAAGTGGTGTTCATTTGGTGGTGATTTATTTATTTTATTTTTATTTTTTTCTCAGTGGACCTAAATGACATCGGCTTCAAGTTTGTCAGAAAATGCATCAACTTTGTGGAAACAAAAGGTACCATCACACATTATTATTATTACACATATTCATATAACAAGATTGTCACCACACTCTCTGCGGTGTTGATGGCGACCATATGCTTTAATCAGTGAAGAGACAACACGATGGCACTGTTTATCGGATTCATGTCTCAGGTGCAGCCAGCAGAGGGCAGCAGCACACCATTGGTGTTCACACCTGCGGCTACAGCGATGTGAGCCAACTGTAGATAGAAAACATTCTTTTCCAGAATGTTTATACTTCAGAACTGTGGCTAGATAACCAGAAACACACACACACACACACACACTGAAACATGCAGATTTTTGTCAATAATATATCATATAAATTAAAACAAAAAAACAAGTGATATAAATTGATAGCAGACGTGTGTGTATGCCCCCCCCTCACATTTTCTCCACATGGCAAATCATTTGAAACCTGGCTGTAGCATTTCCATGGCTATTATAGTACGGTATTAAAATCGTGAAGAGGCCGTTATGCCCATTGGTATGCATGATTACACCATTGCGTTGACTGCGGGAGCACTGAGCACTAACAGCTCTGTTAGAAGCGATGATGTAGTGTTCACCAGTCTCTGAGTGTGCCGTTCCTCCGATTTCCCAGACCTTTAAGACCAAGCCTATTGTCAGGCACAACATGGTGTATGTTAACAATCAGTAAACTCTGGCAAGCTATTGTTTGGGGTTGCTGCACGTCTAATAACGGTTGAGCGTGAACCCGAAAGTGGGCCAGTTCCACCACTCAATTTCCAGTAGAGCTGTACTTTTCCACTGTGGACACTCCCCCCTTTCTTTCCCCTTCATGGCAGGTTCTCCAGTTTTCTCAGTCTATGAATCATGCTTTCTGTCTTTTTTCAGTTTCTCTCTTCTTCTGTTTCTTTCTGGTAGGGCTCACTCAGGAAGGAGTCTACAGGACTGTGGGCAGCAACATTCAAGTACAGAAACTTCTGAATGCCTTCTTTGGTGAGGAAATGACCAAAAGAACATCTGCTTTACAGTGTGTTTTGTGTGTGTAAATGTGTGTACGAGAGGAAAACATTCAAACGTGCCCTCACACAAACATGCACTCATTGTGTCTCTAAAACTTGTAAACTAGATTTATACACACACTTTTACAACCAGATATACAAACATGCTTTATTTCTTGTTAAGGAGCTTAAAAGGTTTTATGTGGACTATAAATTTATCGTCTCATAATTCTGAGTCAAGCTTATTGCGGCGTGTTTAATATCTGCAGTGAGCTTTGTGAACTTCCTGAGTTTTTTTACACTGAGGAAACCCAAGCAGAGATATACGTCCATGAGAGCGTCCTTGAGCTGTTACAAAATCCCTGACACATATTCAACAACAGAAACAACTATCTGAGGAAGGCCATTTCTCTCCCTCTCTCTCTGTCTTCATCTGTCCTCCTCTCTCTGTAGACCCACAGTGTCCAGCGGATGTAGATTTCAATTCCCCAGACATGGACATTAAGACCATCACTAGTGCTTTGAAATTCTATCTGCGGTAAGCTAAGCACACATGGTTTTATTATTTTCAAAACTTACTTTTTTTTTTTTTTTTTTTTTTAAGTGTACTGTACATTTATATGCTTTCCAGGAGTTTGAGTGAACCGCTGATGACCTACAGCCTGCACGGAGAACTGATCTTAGCAGCAAGTATGACAGCAAACACACACAGACAAACACTTTTCCATCTCTTATGCGGGTCAGTCTTGTTCAACTCAAGCATAGCTCTGAAAGAGGGGAAAAACACAAGTCCAAGTTCACTGTTTGCTCTTTCAATACTACACAATACTATATCCCACATCAGTGATCCTCAACCACAGATAGATATGTACCACAGTCAGTAACTAAACAGGTTCCAGGGAGTCCTTTTGATTATGCTTCGTTATCCCTACACAACAAAAGACTGCGGGTTTGATACATTTGAATGACACTACCATTCTTTATGGTCCGTAATCTATAATGAATACCTTTATTCAGAGAGGATCCCTTAAACTCAAAACGGACAGTATAGACATTTATTTTGTTACAAAAGATTTCTACTTTAAATAATTGCTGTTCTTTTGAACTTTCTATTCTTCAAAGCATCCTTGGAAAAATGTATCATGGTACTCTTTTTTTTTTGGTTTCTGCAAAAAAATCTTAGTAGCACAAATGTTTTCAACATTGAAAATAATAAGAAAATCACAGGAATAAATTACATTTTAAAATATATTTATGTATTTATATATAAAGTTACATTTTAAATGAATTGTGAGCCAAAAGCAAGATATTGCAGTTTTGACGGGTACCCTATTGTTTCTATTTTACAATGAATAAACTGATGAATACATTTAGCCTGGGTAAATTGCATCTTATTTATGCATTCAGACTTGAGTTCTCTGAAAAGCCCTGTCACAGCATCTGAGTGCCCATTGAGTGTCTGTGCTCGCGCTGCTGTAGACAAGCATGCAGCTGGCCGAGTAAAGGGCATTTTCAAGACTTGACATTTACACGGGCATTTAATAAAAGCATCATTAAAAGAAAAATAACCTCTTTCAGTGGTCTCATGTTGACAGATTAATCTTTTGTAATGTTTGACACGTGATGTCATTATCCAAACTGACCTGCACTGCCTTTATAGTACTGGCTTTGCAAAGTCTTTTCAAATATTAAGTCACTCAAGGACGTGTAATTTTACAAAGGCGATAGGTATTATTATCTCTAAAACTCCTTAATCTTGGTCATATGCACAGCTTCAAGTGACTTCTTTAACATGTTGGCAAAACGAATACGATAGTAGAGGGCTGTGTTCAATAAATAGATACATTTAATTACTAATAATATTCACAATTACAAATTCTGAAAAAAGTATATAGTCCATTTAGCATTATTTTAGGCTGTGTATGGTTGCCAGCAATGTAGCATATTAATGCACTTTAGAATGCAACTAATCTGATCAGAAATTAAGAGACAAAAGCTTCCATTTTGAGGCGTTGTGTCTGCATGAGTTGAGTGTGTGTCCAGCTTTGAGTGTTTTCAATGAATTGTGTGGAGAGTGCTGTATTGTAATACTCCCCATAGTAAGATTAAAAGCCATTAAAGCAGATTTGACTATTATAGCTTGTCTGCTTGCTTGCACTCAGATTACACACAACTAAACAAACTCAGTGGGGCAGAGGAAAGGGCTACACCTGCCGAGGGATTAACAGCTCGTGCTGAACACTGCTGAGAGAGGCACTGACGCAGGTTCACACGCACTTAATCTCTCTCTCTCTCTTTAATATCTGCGTTACACTGCATTAATAACTGCATTAGTCTATATACCAATGGCCCAAGCCTCTCTTATTGGCTCTAAAAATACATTTTGGAATTGCAGTGGACGGTTTAGGATGAGGTGCATAAGAAAATAGTTCAACACTCAGAAGATTCCAGGACGGAAACATGACAAATGTAATAAGATAAGCGGTAAATCCGATAAGAGGTAAATCCGGCCCTAGGCTCGCTTTAATGTGCTTTACTCACTTGACCCAAGTGACTTCTCAGTCTGGCGAGTTGTAGAGTTTCTCTAAATTGTTATTCCTCTTTTAATTTTAAAGGGTTTTGTCTGACTCTTCCAAAGATGCTAGAGCATCTCTTAAAAACACAGTTCATAAGTACACGTTTCTGCTCCACTCTTTATAAAGTAGCTTTGTTACGCTTCGCCACAGGCTGTATTTTTAGGTAAAACTGTGTTTATCCCGTAGTTCAAGATAAATGTGTCTGTACTGATCCTTTCAGGATTTTACAAGTTATCTTTGGACGAGTTGAAAGACATTCGGCAAACTGCCGTGAGATGTCTGCAGCACGAACAGAAACGAACACTTCTTCTGGAAACCACTAGCTTGCTAACACAATCAAACAGCTCTATTAGCTTTAACAGCTCTATTAGTCTTACTGTAGACAGAAGTGAACTGCCATGCACTGTCTGCTTTATTCTGGCTTTACAATGCATTCTTTAAAGTGTTTTCCTTGTAATGGGAGTAATGGCAGTTAGATGTGTGTGTGACTTTTCCTGCAATTTTTCCCCAGAGTCGGAGAATCTGGATTATCGGTTAGGGGCGGTTCACTCACTTGTTTACAAACTCCCAGAGCGGAACAGAGAGATGCTGGAACTACTAATCAAACACCTGTTCAGGTAACACACACACACACACACACATTACACATTACACATTACACATGCAGGCATGTGTGAACAGAGGTGATAATGCTGAAACATACACACACACACACACACACACACACACAGAGACTGTGGTTTTTCTAAATGCTACCCAGTCGCTTGGGTGTGTACCTTTATAATTGTATATTCAAACCTGAAAATGAATTACCTGATCTATAGCTCCTTGTCTCATTTTGTTTGTGTGTGTGTTTGTGTGTGTGTAAAATGAAGTATAATCACATAAGTAGCTTGAAATTTATGCTAATTACGGTAGAAAATTAGGATGATATTAATAATGTGTTGGTAAGGTTTTTGAAAATTTTAAGGCTACATTAATTTTATCAAGTGTACAGTGAAAACAGTAATATTGTGGAATATTATTGTTGTGTGAGTTAAAGTAATTTATTCCTGTGATGACAAAGCTGAAATATTAGCAGGCATTTCTCCAGTCATCAGGGCCACATGATCTTTAGAATTTGCTGATTTAGTGAAAGAACTATTCCCAAGATCAATGTTGAAAACATTAGCTTAATATTAATATTTAGCAAAGCAAATACTTATTGCTTAATATTTTTGTGAAATTGAAAGTTTGACAGAACATCATTTCTTTGAAATCATTTGTAATATTATCTTTACTATATCTTTTGATCATTTTAATGCATCCTTGCTGAATGAAAGTATTATTTTATTTTAGAATCATATGTTTTAGAAAGCATGTGCCAGAACATATATGAAATCATCTATATGAAATCAAATACATCTATATGAAATCCTCAATACATCAGAGTAAACTAAACATTACATTTTAGAAGGCATAAACACATTTATATGATTAACGAATGTACAATTCAGTGACAACACCACACTGGCCCAATAAAGACTTCCCAAACCTTTCTCACCCTGACCATGGGCAAGTGGGCTTATTATAATGAGCCATGCTTTAAAATAATTAGCAGACTTATCAGTTGTATCCAAAGTCATACAGAACTTATCACAGGGATAATCCCTGCATCCTATCTCAATTCTCAGTACATTGTCTCTGTATTTTTTTTTTAGTGTTTGCAGCCACAGCAGTGAAAATCTGATGACCATTTCAAATATGGGTGTAATATTTGGCCCCACTCTCATGAGAGCAAAGGAGGAAACTGTAGCGGCCATGCTAGATATTAAGTTCCAGAACATCGTCATGGAGATCCTCATTGAGGGCTACAGCAAGGTCAGACATGCCCCTTTCCAAACAAACAGGGGGACAGTTTATCTCTGTATCTGTTTTTATTCAAGCGAAACATTTAGACAGAAAACGGGTATTTGTGCTCTAAAATATTTCGTAATCAAACCAAAAATGCTGTGATTCATTTTCAGTGGCCTTAACGGTGACATAGACTGATGATGTCTTCTTTTAGGTTGTTTTTGTAATTACTGCTGTCTCTGACGCTCACAGATCTTTAAGGGTCCTCCTGAAGAAACCATACTGCCTCCTGTTCCTCCTCCAAGGGTGACGCCACGGAGACGGCAGCCAATCACAATCTCAAAACGCCCACCCCGTCTCTACCCGGGCCTTCAGCCTCCAGTTTTTGAGCGTAAATAGCCTTCAGAATGATAGCCGTCATCTTCATCATTGTCACCATCATCAATATCTCATCGCCATTTAATGCTTATGTTTTTTATTATATTATTATAAATTATTATACATGTGAATTTATGAATTATACATATAAGAATTAATCTTTAGCATAGATAAAAATTATTTACATTTTTACTTTTATTTAAAAAAAAAGATTACTTAATTTTTCTTTAAATCTATGTAGCTCTGATAAGACATAATATATTATGTTTTTCAGATCTATTTGTATATATTGTTTGTTTTTTAATCTTGTTCATTATTTTTTGTTGATTTTTACATGTTCCTTTTTTGCTTTTACCTTTTCAAAGCAAAGCCTGTTTTTGTGCTGCAAGCTTAAATACAGTACACACCTAAACACTGAAGCAGGCGCGGGCACATTACAGCTGATTGGGTTTCAT
Source organism: Carassius auratus (assembly GCF_003368295.1). Taxonomy (NCBI): domain Eukaryota; kingdom Metazoa; phylum Chordata; class Actinopteri; order Cypriniformes; family Cyprinidae; genus Carassius; species Carassius auratus. Next base: position 13,178,788 of record NC_039247.1, on the reverse strand, counting down.
TTGTTCTGGAAAGGACCTTGGACTGGATCTGTTTCTCCTTAAGTGGTTTTCTCTAAACGAAGAAAATACAACCAAACCTCCCCGATCTTTCATTTCCCACACACACACACACACTCACACACACTCCTCATGTGCCAGTTTAGAAGCCCCTTCATGCACATTGTGAGTTGTATGATTAAATCCGCAGGATCTCGAGGTGTGTGTATGTGTTTGTGTGTCTGCTCTGATATATGTTCGTTCTCTGACATGTTTTCCTCCCCTCATTGTGAGCCTTGTTATGTAGTGTTTAATAACAGTCAAGCTAATAGTACACTCACTAGAGCATGAAAACTAAACAACTGTGTGTGTGTTTGTGCATCAGCGCCAATGGGTTTGCAAATGTGTGTGTCTTTGCGTGCGTAATTGTGTTATTGAATGCGTGCATGCAAGTGTTGGTATGCCTTTGTGTGTGTGTGTGTGTGTGTGTGTGTGTGTCCTGTGTGTCTGAGACCTAATGCCTGCATGTGTATTTACGACTCTCATTCTGTTTTCCATTGCCTTTTGGACCTTTTTCCTCTAACAAGCTATTTTCATTATTAAAATCTGAGCCTTTTTTTCTCCCTCTTGATCCATTAATCCATTAATATGACTCTCTGGTTCATTTGAATATTCATGAAATTTTAGCTTATTAAAGCATGCTGGATCTTTGCTTGTTCAGATCAGTGGAATACATTTTTTTCCCCTTCTGTTGTATTTTTCAGTCCAATCATTAATCTGAGTAGATCATAACGTCTCGTTTCCTGTTTGTTGAATTAATCTGTGGCTGGATCTGTCTGTTTGTGTGTATGTGTGTGTGTCAAGCCACCTGTTGTTTCATTGAATCTTGGATTGTGCATAAACTTGGCCCTGTCTGTGTGTGTTTCTGTGTGTTTGTTGAGAACACAGATACAGTTATGGAGTATTAGCAGCAACTGTGTGTGTGTGGGAACCCCTGCCAAAATATGAATGTGTTTGTAAATGTGTATTCATGCAAATGTGTACATGTCCAGTTTGTCTAGCTCACACACATGTGGTTGTTTGATTGATGCTGTTCACACACACACACACCCCGACACACACAGCTGTGTTTTAAACTCTTGTCCTTGGTTCTCACGTGATCAACCTTTTTATTTATTTTTTTATTTTTTAATATGAGACCTGTTCACACACTAAACTGGAGTCAAACCAGACTGTCCATCAGTTTGTCTTTCATTCATAATTTTTTTTTTTTTTTTCAGATTTTTTTCTCAGTTAAATAAGCAAAGTCTATAAAAAACACCTTTCTCTGCATAAAAACCTTCTCATTGTATGAAAGAAACGTTATAGAGTCTGGTTTAAATGCCAGTACTGAAGAGAATTTGTGCTCGTAGATATATACTAAAAGCAGTTAGCGTTGACCATTTCAAGGTAATAATGCTAATTCCACACAGCAGAAAACGTCATTTCTTTATAAAGAGATAATGAAAGTCAGGTAAAAATCGCCAGGCTTTTCAAAAGTTAGTCTTTAACTTTATGACTTGAGCTGATAACCATCAGCGTGTTTGAGTTAAGCCGTTCGTGGCTTCTAGACTTATTTTCTTTCAGTTTAAAGCTTCCATTATGTTCTGGTTGTGTTGAAGCTGTTGGAATGAAATGACTCATCTTGGGTAATTTGATTTTGACTAGTTCAGTCTTTATTGGCTTGTATTTCTCATATTGTGGAAACACAAGAGGACAGCGCATCTGTTGAGCTGTTCTCTTTATTTATTTATCGTAACTATCACAGTGTCCTGTTTTTATGCTGAAACTACAGGAACAGGAAATGTAAAATGTTAACGACACCCCTGATACAATCTCCCCTGTGGGGAATGTTCAGGGCTAAACTCTTGCAATTGGGCTCCTGACCTGCCTGATGTTTAGTAGCGTTTTATCTAAACTGCCTGCATTCACCGACTCTTTGCTTTGCAGGGCGAGAGCAAAATGGTGCCACCCACAATTATGGTGAACCCGAGGGAGATACCAGCCTCATCAGTCCGTTTCCTCATCATAGAACGAAACTGGAACCTCCTTCTGTCGCTCCTCCATCCATCCCGCTCTCCTCTCCAACCTCTCGGAAGCTTGCTCACTCCAGAACTGCTCTCCGGCCCTTGGATGCTGATGTCAGCAGGCTTGAAGTTAAGACACAGGATGGACAGAGGTCGGATGCCATGGTGACCACCAATAGGGATTCAGGAGTGACAGTGAACCGAAATATATCTTTTCAAGGAAGGAAGCCAGCACTCAGAGGAACAACTGGTAAACAAACAACACACATGGATGAACTATTCATGAAATTACAGTTCATTTTGATGTTTTTTGAGGACCCCAAAATCAAACATTTCATATAAAACATAATATATATATATATATATATATATATATATATATATATATATATACAAAAAACACCTTACAATTTATAAATATTCAAAAATCTAAGTCACTTGATTCAATTAGCATTCGGTCAAAAAACATAAAACAGGAAAACATCATAGAGAGGACCCTTGCAGACACTCATGACTGTCAAGGCAAGCAAGTCTCTTATTTCAGATAATATGATGTTTTTATGAAAAGGCTAGATTAATTCAGATGACAGATGGATTAGTTTTGGACTTCTCAAAAAACATAATGATATTTTTAAAAGTTAATTATTCTTGATAAAAAAAAATAGGTAAAAAAAAATACATATATATATATATATACAAACATTTCTAAGGATTTTTCATTTCTATATTATGGACACTCATGTATGACCGCTGAATGTCCCAGTATAGAAGTATGAATGATCACCATAGTACAGGACCGGCAGTTCAATGTGATCTTCAGTTAGCAGAACACATATGTACAATAATCCAGATGCATTGAGTCAGTTGGTTAAAATGGTTGTAACAGGTGTGTGTGTGTGTGTGTGTGTAACAGGAGAGGCTCAGGGGTTGACAAGACGATCTTTCTCAGAGAAGAGTTCCATCTGCCGGCCACCCACTCGACCACCGGATCCACCCTCTCGTCTCCTCAATAAAACTCCTCATGAAGACCCTCCAGCCTCATAGTGAGTACACATCACTCACCACAAACCCTACTTCACTGTGATGCTACTGCTGATTTATGATTGAATGACTCTCTGTGGAAAAACTCCAATTTGCTTCTCTTTCTTGTTATCAGGGCTTAAAGTCCTCTGGCACTATGCCGGATTTCTGGGATGCAGCGTTTGGCTGTGATTAAAAAATAATCCTGCATTACAAAAAACACTTGTTGATTGATATCACTTTTGAGTTCATGAGTTCGCCTACTTATGGTATGAGAGGAGCAGGTTTCACTCTCAACCAAACTAACATTATACTAGCCAGTCTTTTTTTTTTTGCTCTTAAAAACATGAGATGCGCATGATAGTATCCAATTGCAGTCGCAGCCCTGATGAATAGAATAGCGCCACATAAAGCTGTGGGGCGCTATGGTCAAAGATGTCCATCTAGGTCATATTTACATAGAAAAGCTCATTATAAAGCAGCAGAGCTTTGTAAACAGCTCAGAGTAATCATGTCATCTCCATAAGAACAATATGATTGCCAGAACAAATTCAACAGGATTTTTTTTAACAGGTCCTGTTCACACACGATCTATTAATGGTAACTTACCCGTATTTACCAGTACTGTATGTCTGAAAGGGGCTTAACTCCCTCTCTGTAAGCTGTGAATTTAAATTGCTTAACAGCATCTGGAAAAACTAAATTTGTATCTCTCTAAATTTGTAACTTAAATAATTTATAAAACATTGCCAACATAGGAGGACATCAACCTGTGATATTAAAATGTAGTCATTTAGCCTTCTTGTTAGTGCGTTCGCCTCCATTGCTGGAGACCTGGGTTCACAGCCCACTCGGAGAAAGTATTTTTTGGTTTGGGGTGAGTTTAATGGAGGCCAGTGAGTAGGTGCTGTGCAGGTAAACATCACTCCCCTGATCTCAAGAGACGCAGTAATGACAGATGCTATTGGCTGCAGCATTTAGCCTGTTGTTATTGCTTCCTCCTCCCATGCTGGAGTCCCAGGTTCGAGGCCCACTCGGAGCAAGTAAGAAGTGTGGGAGTGAGGACCTGGGAGAGAGGGGTTACACATTGTTGTCCTTTTTGTAATTAAAATGGAAAATTTCGTAAAAATAAAAGTGAGCGCTACTCTGGTGAGCTAGGTGTATTGTCACACCTCTAGTGTCAATGAGCGATGATATAGCTCATAATTTTCAAAGAGTATGATACAGTTTTAATTCTTCAGGTCAATCATATATTCATGAAAAAGAAAATCAGCTTGAATAAAGACAGCAATAACTTTGCCATAGTATCCTTTCAAATGTTAAAGTTTCGACAGTCATTGCATGCTTTGCATCTGCTGCCCCGCCCCCGGAAAAAAGTTCAGGGTCTGGATTTATTTTTTATTTTTTTGCTTTAAGTCCTGTGTTATATATTGCCCAGAAGCTGAAATATCTGAGTGGCCCCCATGCAGCAGTGACAGGATATGTATGGGTGAAGGATATATCAGCTTTGCATGCTGCTCAGGTGTGATTTTGGCACATTCATCCAGACAGATCTGCTGCAGATTGTTCCGGTTACTTGCTCGACACCTGTCCGCTGCAATTTTCAAGTAGCGCCACAGATTCTCAGTCAGATTGAGTTCAGGACTTTGATTGGGTCATTATGAGATACATTTTTGTTCTTGTGCCACTGTGATGTTCATTTAGCCTTGTGTCTGGAAATATTGACCTTCTGAAGAAAGAATTTTCTCCCAAGCTTTGTTCTCTTGCAGTAGGGCTGAACGATTTTAGGGATGCATGTTATATATTGGAAACAAAACCGTTATCAGTTATCATATATTTTAGGTTAGTATTGGATTATTAATTGTACATTGATTTCCTCTACTTTTTATACTTAGATGACATTTTCCATCCTCTAATGCTCAATAAAAGTTGATTTTTAAAAACACTAATAATTCAATAAGACTGTCAGCGTAAGCCTAACGAATGTTTAAAATAAATATCAATTTTTTCATGCTGTACATTATAATGTTGTGATGCCTAAATTCACTTAAAACGACTGATTTAATTTAAAGCAGTATAGAATTTAAATATCGAGTTAAATATTCTTATTTAACATTATTTGAAAAATGTTGATGTGAAATGCAGCCTAAATGTTGCTGCTTCAAGACCAAAAAAGACAAAAAGGCATAAAAGTCCATTGTGACAGCAGCTCAGGTTGAACTCGGGGTGTGCAAGAACTACAAACTAGAAAGTCTTTGTCTCCAAACTAAGTCATGTTTTGCCTACGCTTTCCTGCTAGCAGAAGGAGTAACTCCCACCTCTTTCAGTTGAGCCAAAAGTGAACGGAGGGAAACAGAACCCAGTTCTCATGGCATTAACATTATACCTGAACTTAGGGTGGACTCCGAAATCATTCCTCCCCAGTTGTCAGAGGGTCTCTTTCTACTTTTTATTTCTAGAGTTATTATTAGGATCCCAGCAAACTTAAATATCAATGATGTATTCTTATTAAATTGAATGTTATGGATATTGAAATTGTTGTTCAATAGTTACATGTTTTTGTTGTAATTAATTTATTTTAAAGCCTCAAGCCTGTTTGGAGTGAAGTTCACAATAGTTTTCTCTCTCAACTTATATTTGATATATTTTGTTACGTTTTGGCCGATTGTGCTTTAATATTTACGCATTTGATATTGCAAATTGGATTCTATTGCAAATAACTTTGCAGCCCTATATTGCAGTACCTTTCTGTATTTTGCATCGTCGATCTTCCTCCTGCTTTTATGAACATGTCTGATCCCTGTTGATGAAGTGAACCCCTACATGATGGTACTGACTTACTTTAGCATGTGGATGGTGTTTTTTTGGTGGTGTGGGCAGATAGACTGTAGATTTGTGCCATCCAGATTGTTTTAGGCTGAGCAAGATCTGATTGATTCCCGCATTGCAGCTGGATCACTATTATGCATTTTTGGCAAGCTCCTGACAAGCTTACACATGATTCTCTTTGAGGAATGGCTCCTTGCCGCCACCCTCTCTATACAGGCCGGTGTTTTCCAGGACTATTGCAATGGTTGGCTGGTGCCTGTTTATTCTGTTGTCAACCAGTGAACGCTGTAGATCCTGCGGAGTGATTGTCGGCCTCTCTCTGGTCCTCTTGGAAATTTCCTGGTTCACACAGTTCACAGGAATGACCTTTTATTGGTGCATCTGGGTGGCCAAATGTTGTAACTGGGATATCCAAACACTTGGATATATATTTATGTTTTTCCAAAATGTATGCATTTGTTTTACTATAACTCGGACCCAGGAATGCTCTTAACTTGTCATTTTCACAGCAGTCCTAGAACAATGATCCTTTAACTGTGGGGTTTTTATCTAGAAAATGCTAAGGGTATTTGAATGGTTCACAGATAGTAGTCGATTCAATGGAATTTGTGTCCTCATTAACACAAATGCCATCTGTGTAGACTACAAATTCTAAAAAAAAAAAAATTAAATTTTTTGATGGACACATTAAAAAAATTTTTTGTTTCAGTGCTTGGAAATATAAATATCCCAGAGAGCTCAGTTTCAGTGCAGGATTTGCAGGGATTAAGTAAACTGAGAGAGTAATGTATCTGAATCCCATTGTAAACTATACTACTTTAACTATAGAAGACGTCTAATCTTCAATCAAGTATAAGTTTCTGCTTGTCATATTCTCATAATTACCATTCTATGAGCAGGAGCAGGGAGCAGTAATCTTAGACCGAAACATGTGGGTGTGCTGGCCGCGCTGTCAAACAGACTCATGTGTCTTATCTCAGAAAGTCTTCAATCAAATTTCTCTTGAAAACACACATGCACTCAAGCATACTGGCTCGCTCATTCTTGTTGCAGACCAAGTTGAGTTGATCAACAGTAATAGCCGTGTTACTCATCAGCAGAATTAATGGGGAAATTAAATAATATTAATATAATTTACACAAAAAATGACAAGAAAACAACAGTGCAAGATACTAATATTGCACTAACAATTTTAGAAGAGGAAAAATGTAGAACAAATGGGGTTAAATAATCAAATCAATATGTTCAGATTTGAACTGAAGAATGCTAAACTGTATCACTAGCAGGATAATTAACTCACTCAAACACATACATATATAATTTTATAACTAACATAGTTTCATAAATGTCACCTGCACAGATAATAAATTAAATGCACCGATGAACTTAAACTTGAATGTGCTAGACAAAATGTTTAACCCAGACTGTAAATGCAGTATGTCATTGATGTAACGTGTAATGCTGTACAAAATTAAGCACTCGTCGGAAATGTAACACCCCTTTCTATAATCTAAGCTTCATCTTTCAAAATAAAAGTAAATAATGTCCTTAGTTTTAGCGTCAATTCAAGCCTGAAAGGGGAACAGAGTTGTGTGACAGACACAGATGAAGCTCGAATGTGTTTGCAGTACACAAGCCACGGACAGTTAAGACAGCTGACTCCACTCTCTCTCTCTCTTTCTCTCTCGCTCTCTCTCTCTCTCTCTTTCTCTCTCCCTCACACACACACACACACACGTGTGACATGCAAAACTCTGCATTTGAACATTCAATGGCAAATACTTAAAATAATAACAAAACATACTTACAGTAGCTGATTCAGAAGCACCAGATTGTTGTAGCAAAATCAGAATGACCTCCTAAGTTCACGAAATGGTCATTTATAAAATGCATTAATGTTCTGTTGTGATATTAAAGATTCCGAAATGCATCTACTTTCTGAAGGCCAAATAAAGTTCTTTTGCTTTCACCAAGATACACACAGCATCTCCCTGACGTGGCTGCTTCAACACTAATAGCAGTTACTGAAACCACACCTGCTTTCTTCGTGTGAACATTTGGGTGGCATTACACAAATATTACAACATTGTGATGTAGACGTGGGGGCATGTTTGAACAAGCCGTTTTAGGGGGGCATGGCAGAGTCTCAACTTTGATAAAGAATATCTCTTTGGATTTGAGACTTTAGTCTTTGCAACTTTATAGATCTTCTTCAGATCTTCAGAATAGATTGTAACACTCCAAAGAGAAAGGAAAATTTGAAATCTCATCATATATGACCTCTTTAACAGGAACACCTCATTCAAATACAGATATACATTCACACACGCTGAGATTCAAGTGCAAATGTCAGTACATGTAAAGGAATTTTAATGTAAAAATAGCCACATTTGGGATTGAAGATTCTAGCTTCAGCCTCAGAAGAGACTGCAGCATTTTTGATTACTGTAATCTAATAAAGAATGTCTTATTTAGAGTAATCCCAGTAGATAATTTCCATTCATGATCAGTTTTGTACTAATGTATTCTTCTTTCTCTTTTTCCCCATAGTGTCGCCTCCAAAACCAAATTTTTTGAGAACGCTTCAAGGCAGGTGGGGAGGTATGTATGTGTGTATTTGAGGGCATGTGCTGTCGCAGAAGTGTGTGTGAACCTTTCATTGTTTCCAGCAGCTCCCTGACCTCACTTAGAGCGGAGCCAGTAAAACTTGATGCGCTTTTGATGTTTGTGCTTTCAAATAAAGTTGTGTTTAATACACAACCACATGCTGAAAGTGCTTGTGTTACAGACCAAATAAAAACAGGACTTGACATACATCTGATCAGTTGTTTAGTCCTGCATGATGGTTTAGGTTAAATCTTTCAAATAGACAGGTAGTTTAGTCCCCCGTTCCCTGCTCCTCCCGATTCCATCTAGGATGGCAGCAGGCTCCGGCCCCCTGGCGAACGGCGGCGACTCCTCTGCTCCCTCATGGATGGCAGCCACCCCTCCACATCACAGGCGGCCGGCAGCGAGCTCGCCCATCCCCAGCAACTCAATCCAGCCCACCGCCTCGAGTGTCCATGGCGGCACACTTCCTCTATGGCACCCCGGATTCACCACAGCGGTGACCGATCGTCAGCAGCGCGTCCCTCCTCCCGGGTTTTGGCACCAATTTAACAATATTCTTTCTTGGGAAGGAGGAGGCGGGAACCGGCAGACAATAAAAATGACTTTAATAATAAAATAAAGACAAAACAGCGCGGCAGTCGTCCGTGAGGGGACAAAAAAAACAAACACAACTAAAATCCAGGCCTGGTCCTCTCTCGTCCTTCACTGTCGTCGCTCCTCTTTTATATTCTTCCATCTCCTCTGTGGGACTCGCTTCGTTCCCAAGGCTCTCAGCCCCGCCCCACTCGCCACACCTTCATGTCATAATGGATAGTCATCGCATGTATCATAATAAGGCTATCTGCTCGCACACAAACAGCTCCGTTTCATCTTGGAAACACGTTCTGTCTTTGCGCTTGCCAAATTCCGCAGTGTAAATAGCAAATCCATCATGGCACGAGCGCAACTGGCTCTTAAAAGGAATGGAAGATGAGACTCTGAATTATTTATTGCATGTTACGCCCAAAAACACCCATTACTCATTAAGAGAATAGAGACAACCTGTTTAGACCATGCGCCCGGGCGCGCCAAACGTTTTTCCGTCGTTAAAATAGCAAAAGTGTATTTGGACACGCCCTGAGTGTACCTGCGCCGTGCGCTTTACACTTTGCTTTTAGATCATTGAAATAGGGCCCAAGGTCTGTAAAATGTTCGAAGACACAACAGGAAAGTACAGATAAGTAAGACTAGTTTTGCAGTCAGAAGCGAGCTACTGCTGAGATATTAGGTTGTATATGGACCGTTTGTGTGTGTGTGTGTGTGTGTGTAATTTAAAATCCGTAGGAGCTGATCTTTTACTAAATTCTGAATTAGGAAATGATGAATTAGAAGATGATGAGCAGTTTGGCTGCCTGTTTGAGTTTCGGAGGATTCTCTTCACTGCTCATGGAGAATCTCCAAGCACACACTTGTCCTTTTCAATGCTAGAACACATCCCTGAGGGAACTCTCAGAGGATACTAAGAAAAAAGGTTTAACCAATGCAAAACATCAGAGTTAACAAAAATGAAAGTCTGTGATGAAGCAGCACACTCCACTCATTTCATGATCTTGTGCACACTGCTCGCGACACAGATGCCCACATTTAATGCACATAAAATCTAACGTACTGCTGATGGTGTAAATGACATTTTAAAGGAATAATTCAGCCAAAAATTTAAAAGTCTGTCATCATTTTCTCAACCTCCAAATTTGGAGGATTCTTAATTTTCCATATATATACAGGTGCATTTCAATAAATTTGAATGTCATCGAATAGTTCATTTATTTCAGTAATTCAACTCAAATTGTGAAGCTCCGATATTAAATAAATTAATTGCACACAGACTGAAGTCATTTTAAGTCTTTTAAAGTTCTTTTAATTGTGATGATTTTGGCTCACATTTAACAAAACCCCCCAAATTCACTATCCCAACAAATTAGAATACTTTATAAGACCAATAAATAAATAGAAAAAAACATTTTTAGTGCGTTGTTGGCCTTCTGGAAAGTATGTTCATTTATTGTACATGTACTCAATACTTGGTAGGGGCTTCTTTTGCTTTAATTACTGCCTCAATTCAGCGTGGCGTGGAGGTGATCAGTTTGTGGCACTGCTGAGGTGGTGTGGAAGCCCTGTTTTCTTTGACAGTGGCCTTCAGCTCATCTGCATTGTTTGGTCTCTTGTTTCTCATTTTACTCTTGACAATACCCCGTAGATACCTGACCAGTCAAGCACACCAACACCACGGTCATTTAAACAACTTTTGGTGCTTTTGGCAGTGTGGGCAGGTGCCAAATCCTGCTGGAAATGAAATCAGCATCTTCAAAAAGCTGATCAGCATGAAGTGCTCCAAAATGTCTTGATAAACGAGTGCAGTGACTTTGGTTTTCAAAGAACACAATGGACCAACACCAGCAGATGACACTGCACCCCAAATCATCACAGACTGTGGAAACTTAACACTGGACTTCAAGCAACTTGGGCTATGAGCTTCTCCACCCTTCCTCCAGACTCTAGGACCTTGGTTTCCAAATGAAATACAAAACTTGCTCTCATCTGAAAAGAGGACTTTGGACCACTGGGCAACAGTCCAGTTCTTCTCCTTAGCCCAGGTAAGATGCCTCTGACGTTGTCTGTGGTTCAGCAAATCCCTTGACACATCGGTGTGTGGTGGCTCTTGATGCCTTGACCCCAGCCTCAGTCCATTCCTTGTGAAGTTCACTCAAAGTCTTGAATTGATTTTGCTTGACAATCCTCATAAGGCTGAGGTTCTTTCGGTTGGTTGTGCATCTTTTTCTTCCACACTTTCCCTTTCCACTCAACTTTCTGTTAACGTGCTTGGATACAGCACTCTGTGAACAGACCATTCTGAAGGCTCAGGAAACCTTTGCAGGTGTTTTGAGTCAATTAGCTGATTGGCATGTCATCATATTCCAATTTGTTGAGATGAATTGGTGGGTTTTTGTTAAATGTGAGCCAAAATCATTACAATTAAAAGAACCAAAGAATTAAACTACTTCAGTCTGTGTGAATTGAATTTATTTAATACACGAGTTTCACAATTTGAGTTGAATTACTGAAATAAATGAACTTTTCCACGACATTCTAATTTACTGAGATGCACCTGTAATGTAAATAAATGAAATAGTTGGATGTCATAAACATTTAACATCATTGGCTTTTGCATTACTATTATTTATATATGATTATAGTTTTTATTTATATTTTAAAGTATAAATTAAGTATTTAAATTTTCATTTATTTTACTGTCATTTTGCTATGTGATTGTCTTTTATTAGTTTTACTTCTATCTTAAATTATTTCTATTAAGTTCTTTTTAGACATTATTATTTAGGTTTAATTATATCAGTTGTAGTTTTTATTTATTTTTAGCTCATTTTATTGTTTTAGTAAATTTATTTCAGTTATCATTCAGTTGCCATGGTAAGATTTCTAATTTTCTTTTTAGTTTGTTTTTCATGTAATAGTTGTATGTCATTTGAGCTTCATTTCAAAAAATGTTTTAAGTTGTAATAGTTTTATTTTCAGTGTCTCATGACCAAACGCATGGCATCAAATCTGCACCATATTGATTTGTGAAGTTTGCGTAATATGGAACCGTTTGAAGCTCGTCCCTTTGTACTGCAATTGTAGGCAAAACAGTGTCTGCTTTTGGGTTTGGAACAACATGAGTATGACTAATGACTGAGTTTTCTACATTGGGTGAACTACTGTTTTGTGTCCTACAGCTCCTCTCCGAACGTCTCACCTGCAGCTTCTAGAGATGAGGTACAGCATGTTCATTCTTATTTGTATTATTGAGGTAACCTATAATGTTAATGCTCATTATTGTCACTTGTTTGTCTTTGCAGAACACTAAGTAAGAACTTCCTTTCAGTCACAACTTGTGGATTGATGTCTTGTGGACCAATTAACGCACATCAGTGGTCATGAGAGCACAGGCCGGCGTCTGGTCATGGTTTTGAGAGATAAATTATTAACACTTCTTGACTTCAATTTTCTTTCTTTTTTTCTTTCTTTTTTTGTGAATGAATCAGAAAGGGTACCGTTTTTTTTTTTTTTTTTTTTTGTGACATATCGCCAATTTCTGCACTTGCTTTGGTGTAAAACAAAGTATTTGATTCTTGCTTGGATCAAAGAACAAAAAGAAAGCATTGAATCTTTTTCTTTCTTTCTTTCTTAAACATTTTGACCTTCCTGTGCACAACAGGGAGAACTCCCTCCTGGTCTCTCACTAATTCTGTCCCTCAGTATCTCCCCTATTCAGTGACCTACTTGGTTTTATAGTCTCACTCTACAGACACACTACAGACTTCACTTTAAGAGCTATAAAAAGTGGTACAGCCCACATGTATCAGATAATATTCCGAATCAACACTAATCACTATTTAATTACGCAGAAGCTGAACATGCTGTTATTATATCAGTAATTAGTAACTGGAAGGAGATGAATGACCTGGGTGATGGTTTTAAATGTTTTTGACAAGCAGAGTAGTTTCTGTAATAGCAAAGCGTTTCTCCTTTTATCTAGTGGGACACACTAGTGGTGTTCATACAAAAAGAAAAAACCCAAAAGGGATCAAGGAACTTTTGTTACTTCAACTAGTTCACAGAGCAAAGTATGCTTCAGTACGCTTTTCTCTCTCTCTTTCTTGGCCAACTTTTTTTCCTTTATAAATTATCAGTTGACCTTACTGATATAGAGGTCAGTTTCAGTATTGAGCTTAACCAGACTTTTAAGTCTCAAACTTTGACTGAAACATGAGCCTTTAACGGTTTCTTTTGGTCACTGTGAATCTTAAATGTGAAAGCTAAAGATTTTACAGTAAATCTCACTCTCACATAACTGTAAAAGTGGAAATAAGAAGAAAACAAAGACAATATATTTTTTTTTAGTACTTCTGATGTAACAAGGTTGAAATTTTAGGTTACTTTATGAGGGTTTGGCATGAACTCAGTTGTGCATTCATTCTTATGTAATATTATTATCTAAAGCTCCAAATTTCCAGTTGACATTTTATGTATATTTTTTTTGTAAATATTTTGTTGTTTCTTAAGCTGGTCATTAACTCTTGAAACCCTAACAGTCAGTAACAGTTGTTTGTTTGTTTGTTACTTTATTAAAAAAAACAAAATTATGAAATGTGTTTTTTTTTTCTTATGAATGAAAGCCATAGGTGAAAATGCACTGAGCTGACCCAAAGTAAAAAATAAATCTATACAATGAAATGGCCTTGGGATAATAATCAATAAATGATTGGAAGGAGAACCAACCTCTGGAATCCAGTTAAATTAGAACAGCTGTGCATCAGTCAAAATCCTAAATGCAAAAAAAGTCATAGCCTAAACAGTTTAGACAAGTTTCCACCGCAGAAACGCTTCTTGTGCCCAACTGCTTTTGCATGATATAGTTTAGGTCCACCCAATTCAGGGTGTGTCTCACGAAAAAGTTGCAGAGAACAACTTTCAAGATTTTCTAATGTTTTTTTATTGAATTGAAAGCGGTAAAACACAAACAAACTGGATTTACACAGGCTCTACACAACAAGAATCAGTTAGGGTTTTTTCATGAGTAAAAATTTTCCATGAGTAAAATCAGTTCGCAAACTGCTCGAAAGAAATCGTCAGTTGAAAACTGTCAATACAACACTACATAGCAGTACTAAATAATCTGCGAAAAGCATGCATGCACACACACACTCACACATACAGACAACTGCTGTAAAAAAAAGACTATAAAGTTACAAAGATTTAAGTAACAAACATCATTTAAGAAGCCAGAATTCCCTCTTCTAGTAACATAAAGCCAAACTAGCTCCTCCTGCATATGGAAAAGCAAAAAATATCCCATAACACCAGGAAAAGACAGGAATTATTCACACCAGAGAAAAAAGCTGTAAAAAAGCATTCACTAAAGATTAATTGCTTGTATCAGCCAGCGAAGAAAGTTAAAAAACCAAGTCTTTGTTACATATATATGGGAGTTTTTATATGGTTTACAAAGCTGAAAAAGGACATAAATAGATACAGCTCTGCCAGCAAACAACTCATATGGTTTCTGCACATTTAGCATCTGTAAACCAGTGTGGTGCTCTCAGTTCAACATACAACTTTATGTCAAGATACTACACATTAGAAACCCCAATTACTTTCCTCATTGCTGGGGAAAATATATCAGCGAGAAACTGTTTAGTAACATTTCCCCCATAGTAGAAAGAACAATTTACAACAGGAAGCATCCTGGTGACATGCAGACTGTTATTAAGACTCCAGCTTCTCTTGTTCATGTGAGAGTAGAAACATTGGTTGGATCAAAGCAAACCTTGTTTTGTCATCAACACAGGCCAAATTCAGTATTTTACAAAAGACAAAAAAAGCCCTTTTTGCTTTCTTCCCCTTTTTTAGAACTCCCTATAAGGACCTATAAGTGCCTTCTAACAGATTTATAAGGGCACATAATAAACACACACACATATGCTTTTGCTATTGGTTGACCAAACTTTAATTGAAAACCAACACGCAAAGTTCTACATCATAGCTAATAAGAGATGTGTTCAGAGAGTCACAAAGCAGCTTATCCAAGCACGAGTCGGTTCACGAGCCGTTACATCTGACTGACATTACAAACAGACAATATTATAAGACAGCGAGAGAACGCGTCCTTCGCAAAGTCAAGTATAAACGAACTATATCTGTTTAACATGCAAGTGCGCCCTCCGAGAATCCGTCGGCTAATGAACGACTTTGTGATTAGACTTTGGCTTCGGCTCTGTCCTAAAGCGCTGCAGGTTTGTGGGAAAGTCATGACTTCTTTTTTGGCAGGGTAAAAGTGCAGTTTGGAGTTCTGCAAATTCTAATGAGTGCTTTTGGGCCGTCAAAATGGGTAAACACCTGCGTGTAATTGCGCGGAGCTCGGTGCTTGTCAGCGCAGAGGAGCTGTCTCTGACAGCCTATTCTCTGTCTGGCACATTTAAACCGTCAACATGCTCCGCGGCGACAAGAGCTCGAGCAGCTAAACCACATCTCGTCGTCTCAGCTCACCGGGAAACTCTGTGCTCTGCCGAAAGTACACCCCAGGTCACCCAGGCCTGACAAAGACAACACAGCGCCGCGATTTTAGGGCTCTTTAAAGAGTAATCTACATACATAACGCTGCAGGCATTATTCAATCATTTAGAAACGGAGAGCGTGCGGAGGGAAGTTGACACGACGTCTAGAAAACACGCGCTGCGCCGGAGTACGAGGAAAACGAGTAAAGATGTTCCGTTCTGACAGATACATAGAGGATGCTTTAATTGAAGCGAAAGCGGAGTAAAAAATACATAGGCTTTGTTTTGTTTTTTGTTTTTTTTTTGTCTCGTTTAAAGGGATTGTTCACCAACAAACGAAAATTGTGCTATCAGCCTCAAGTTTTTCCAATCCTGTTGTAGCCTAGTTTCTTTCTTCTGTTGAACACAAAAGATTTTTTGAAAATATTACTTCCACTGTATTTTCCCCCATACTACCAGCAACTGCTGCATGTTTACACACATACTGTGTGTTCAGCAGAGAGAAAGAGAGAGAAACAAAACAACTAGGCCTACTACAGGTTGAGAACAACTTAAAATATTGTAAATGATGACAGAATTTTCATTTTTGGGTGAACCATCCTGTTAGCATCCTCGTTAATAAGGAGGAGAGCTTCAGCACCACTCGTCGTTGATTTGCGACAGTTAATGGTGTAAAGGTAGACTATTTGGTACGAGTTTCTGAAAAAATAACAGTCCAGCGTTAGCACATAAGCATAGCTCTTTTTTAGTGTTTTTTTTTTAAAGCTGTGCACCATTTGAAGCATGTTTTGGTATTCTAAAAGAGCTCATTAAAAGAGTGTGTTAAGCTTGTGATTGCTTATTGCTTTGCGCGAGAAATACAAATCCCTCAGTGGCACTTACTATAAAGGAAAGAGGAAACTGTACTGTAAAACTATTGACTACATCCATACATTAGCACATAGAAAGATTTAAAAGGACCACGCTTAACTTTTACAGATATATATACAAGAACATTACCTTGCCAAATTTTCCATTAAGGACAGTGAAAGAGATAAAGAGAGCGAGCAACTTCATAAGAGCCTTATGGGAAACAGTCCCGTTTCCTAACAATATCCATTTAGCTTACTGGAAAGACAGTTAGGTTTGTTTGAATATCTAGGGCTTTATCATGCAATTATTTGTTGTTTTGTTGATGAATATGAAGACTGCATGCATAGATTTATATATTTGTGTACATATTTGAAGATCTTCTTTGCTGACCCAAGCCTTGCTGTATTTATGTACAAACTGTCAACAATATACCCTAAAACCTGCACTTAAATTTCCAGGTTGCATCTTAACAAAAGTCTGCTGTCTGGCGGCAACTCTTGATGATGTTTCTTTTATTATTGTGCTGTTCTTTCATTCTTAGTGTCGAAACCCAACTGTGAGAGACTTTCAATTGAATGACAAAGTCACAAATTGTCTGACCCAAAAGAATGATGCCTCTTTTAAAAGCTTTTAAAAAGCCTCTACATTTCATAAGAAATGAATGAAGCACTTGTTTTACAATCAATAAACTAATAAAGCAGGAAGGAGAGTGATAGCCAGCCTGCATTACTGAAATACTGTTGTAATACTACAATACTGTATTTAGTAGTGTGTTGTTTTAACTCACAAGAGTAAGTCACAAGCGAAGAGATCCTGTCACCGTTTGCGTCACGTCCGGATGTATTTCTCTATGCATACTGCTTTGCTTTTCCTGATCTCTCAAGTCATGGACAATAAATGAAACCTTCTTACACTGCAGTGCATAGAGTGGAGGCAGGTCACAGACTCTGATAGAGATCTGCATAATGTCCTTTTTTTTGATTAAGGGCTCAGATGAAACTTCAGTGTGATATATATTTTTTTCCAACCTGTCCACCAGGCAACAAGCTGTAACTCTTGAAGGATAACTGCTGGTCGAAAGAAAGAACAAAACCTGCTTCACGCCATGCTGTCAGTTTGAGAAAATGAGCTCAAATGATCTCTGAGGAGAAGATAGACAACTGTAATGATGTAATGGTCCCGCTACTTTTCAGGGCCATTTTTCAAAAGGAGAGAGAGAGACGAGACTGATAAAGAAAGGGGGGGGGGGGGGTTAAAAAATGGAAATAAAAAAAATCAGTATCGTTCAGTCCCATCGCTCGATTCGAGTCCAGATTAAATGCATGACAGGCTGGTTTAGGCTGGATCAAACCTGATCAGACCAGACTGACTGGCTCATATGGCCTGGGTGGGGTTGGTATGGATGAGTGGTTCAGGGGTGTAGTCTTGTCATTTGTGAAACAGGATTGGTTTAGACAAGCCGGCGAGGATCTTTGGCACCTGGACCGAGATTATTTCTGCAATCATTTCGGGAAAGCTGACCTTTGTGGGCAGAGACCGAGCTTGGACAAAGAGGTCAAAGGTGAACTGGTGCAACTTCCGAACAACCTGGGTGAGGGAGAGAAAGAGAGAGAGAGAGAAAAGAGAGAGAGACAAGAATAAGCAAAATGACAAAATGTAAAACTAAAGGGATAG
The DNA here is from genome assembly GCF_003368295.1 of Carassius auratus. Classification (NCBI taxonomy): domain Eukaryota; kingdom Metazoa; phylum Chordata; class Actinopteri; order Cypriniformes; family Cyprinidae; genus Carassius; species Carassius auratus. Next base: position 13,160,670 of record NC_039247.1, on the reverse strand, counting down.
AGAAAATCATAGCATGTTTAAGGAAGAATTCACTAAGAATGAATTGTGCCTGTCGATTGTATCATTATTTCCATGTGCTGCCTGTGTTGTATTAGATTCAGATTACTTAAGGAATTATGTAAATCAGTTAGGGGTGCAAACACAGCCCAAAAAATAGCAGTGAACTCAATGCACATCTTGCAGTTCCCCATCTCAGGCTGGTTCTGAGCATTCAGTTGTGCACAATGCAGCAGACTACCACAATCTGGCATAGTATACTGCGATTGTACAGCATTCAGCTGAATTTTGTGTCCAGCAGAAGAAAGAAATTCATATAGGTTTGAAACAACTTCAGGGTGAGTAAATAATTTTACAGAATTAAAATTTTTGGGTAAACGATCCTAAGGTATGAATGAACCAATAAAATGCATAACAATGGATGTCACTTTGGATAAAACAATCTGCCAAATGCAAACAGGGCTGAGTATTTTGAATAAAGTGCACCGATAATGAGCCTAATTTACATAGAATGGTTTGTTTGCACTGGAAAGAATGACAAATAAATTTATTTTAATATAGTGCAGGATATTTCAGTGCATTTAGCACTTGGTTAAACTGGATTGCAGATTGTTAATGAACAAAATGCATCCATACGATAGTAGCACAACTTTTTGGTGAATTTGCCTGTACTTGTCTTTTTTGTGTATGGACATATATATTACCGTTCAAAAGTTTGGGGTCGGTAAGATTTTGTAATGTTTTGAAAGAAGTCTCAAAAAGAGGCTCAAAGAGGCTGCATTTACTTGACAAAAAAAATTAAAATAAATAATATTGTGAACTATTTGACATTGTTATTATTTGTGATCGAAATGTTCTGTCACTATGTTAAAGCCTTTACTGTCACTTTTAATTAACTTAATGTATCCATGTTGAATAAAAGTATTAATTAATATTACCGACACCAAACATTTGAATAGTAGAGTCTCATGGGGCCAATATTGCATGTTACAGACAAATCATTATGCTTGGTGTATGGTGTCTATGTGTGTTTTTTTGTGTATGTGTTACTAACCGGCTGCAGTGAGTCCATCAGTCGGGTCAGCTGATGGAAGCGCATGGCGCAGTTGGTCTTCCTGCCGTAGTTGATTACACGATCAAGCTCATTTATGTATGTCAGACGCAGCTCATCAAAATACTTCTGACTCTTCAGCCCCTCCACTGGAACTGCAGAAACAGAAATAAAAATGTACACCTGAACTTGCATAATATTGTATTAGCATAAGAACATGTCATTAAAATATGTTGTGTTGCTGTACTGTGATAATAGTAGTGTTTGTTTTGAATACGAATAGCAAATACACTACAAATAGGGTACGAAGGGACTAAAACTCTTAAAATAATCGGAAAATGTTAAGTAAAAAAAAAAAGTCACTTCTTGCTTTTTTAATAAATGCCTGGCGAAAGGAAGGACTTAACCTTCAGGATGTCAAACAAAATTTTGTATGAGCTATATTTTCTATACATTTAATAATAGTTTTGAAAGTTTTGTGACTCTGTTACCATAATGTAGGACATTTATGCAGTTTAAAAGACTGGATTTTGTGTAATTAATGTTTTCTAGCATAAACATTCAATAACACCAATATTCAATAATATAAAAAAAGCTTACAAAAAATATCAAATGATGTCTAAATTAAGCTATCACTCAGCAGCGGCTAGTTTATTTGGGGCAAAAAATAGTTGATTCAAATAACTGTATCAGTTCACAAGAATGTACAAAATCGATACATGCTGAATACAGTGTAAAAGTTTCCTGGACAGGCTTATATCACCATTTCAAGATGCTGGATATTAAATTAAATTTATGCATTTAGCAGACGCTTTTATCCAAAGCGACTTACATTGCATTCAGGCTAACAATTTTTCTTAACGTGTTCCCTGGGATACGAACCCCCAACCTTGTGCTTGCTAGTGCAAAGATCTACCGCTACAGGAACACAGATATAGACATTTTATGCTAGCTTGGCTCATTTTATGCTAGATAAGTTTACATAACACATCCTATCTTTCTCACAACAGAAAATAGGAAATTTTCCACTAATTATTATTATGATTATTTTTAATCTGTCATTGGGTGTTAGTATCCATAATTACTTTGGCAGAAAAAGTCTGTTCTGAACACACACACACACACACACACACAGCAGGAGACTCACTGATGCTGAAAAGAAGTAGGGCCTTCATGCAGAGGAACTCTTCCTGTGTGACCTGCAGCAGAACAAACTCCTGCGAGAGGTGCTTCATCTGAACACAGTGCTCGTACATGGTGGAGATATGCATCCTATGACTGACAAATAGGGGGCAGATTATTTGACATGTACGGAGAGAAAGAAGCCAACAAAGAAACATCAACATTTCAACCCCCGCTAATTACAAAACAGTACTGACTACTGAATAATGTGCTCAGTCATCTAATGACTCCCAGATCTCTCACTAAATGAAATGTATTTCATGCATAAAACACAATTTCTGTCAGCAGTAGTGGTATGGGATACGGCCAAGATGCATTAGGAAGTAAATCTTCTATTTCAGATATTGGTGAAAAAGGCCATTGAGAGCATGTGAGCCCCCCAAAAAATCCAATCTCTCTTGGGATTGTGTTAGTGACAAAGATCCTCCACACCATAATAAGCCAGCAGTAAATTATAAATGAATCTTGGAAGCATCCATGACAAGACTGTTATTGTGTGCATGAAGTACAAGATATGTACCTGACCGAGAGAGAGAGAGAGAGAGAGAGAGAGAGAGAGAGAGAGAGAGAGAGATGGAATAAGGTAGAGAAAGGGCCACTGAAGAGAAATGAAAGAAAAATGAGTGTGAGGAAAGATGGATTAGTACATTTACTAAAGACAAACAAATGGACAGAAGAAGAGAATGGATTGAGAGAGAAGAGAGAGAAGTCAACAATACAGAAAACAGATGGGTGCCGGCCTCAAAAGAAAACAGGCAAATAAGAGCAGAGCGGATGTGGAAGAGAATGAGACTGACTCATTGAAGACCAGGTCCGGCGCGAAGTACAGCATCCGCGCATTGGCGTTCTTGTAGGACCTCCAACCCAGAGCAAAGACCATCACTCCCATCCAGGTGTGCTGTATGACCGTCATCTGATCATCCACATGCAGGTTACGGAAACCTGAGAGATGGAAAAGATGAGAGATATCTATGGTTTGTGCTTGCTGCCCATAGCTTATAGTTTATTAGCTGCTTGGGTGCTTTTTAAATTAATTTACGACTCTATTTCAGCTCCTCCAGCTCATGCCATTGTAACCCCTCTCACCCGGGTCCTCTCTGACGCTCCTCGCACTCGCTCCGAGCGGGGCTCGAACCCGGGTCTTCCGGCATGGGAGGCGGACGCACTAACAAGGAGGCTAAATGGCTACAGCCACTAGCATCTGTCGCTAGTGCGTCTCTTGAGATCGGGGAGTGAGGTTTACCTGCACAGCACTGCTCGCTGGCCTCCGTTACACTCACCCCCCCTAAACCTCACTCCCATCCGGGTCACGGCACCAATGTAACCCCTCTCACCCGGGTCCTCTCTGACGCTCCTCGCACTCGCTCCGAGCGGGGCTCGAACCCGGGTCTTCCGGCATGGGAGGCGGACGCACTAACAAGGAGGCTAAATGGCTACAGCCACTAGCATCTGTCGCTAGTGCGTCTCTTGAGATCGGGGAGTGAGGTTTACCTGCACAGCACTGCTCGCTGGCCTCCGTTACACTATGAATCAGACTTCATATATATAAATGCATGTCCAACCAAACAAACCAAATAAAACAGTTTGTTGAAGACCAGGCAGCCTTTGCACCACTTCAGGAAACTAAGAGGAAATACGCTTAACTTTCTGGGATAGACTTGATCTCTCTTCACACATAACACATTCATCACTGGATTCAGAGGAGATTAAAATGCCAGGGCTTCACAATTTTAATAATGCTATCAATAACAGGAAATTGGAAAACCGCAACAAATCACATCACTCTATTTTCCATCAACCAATCACACACTGTCACACTACGAGCTTCAAAAAACAGGTTGTGTCAAGCCACACCCCTTTCTCTCTCCATCGCCCCTACTGCTGTTTTTCTCTCAGTATTTGATGCTTTAATATTTTAGCATGACTGATGTCTGCCTTCGCTTGGATTTATCAAACCCATTAGAATGAAGTGCATTATACAACACCTCTCAAGCCTCTGAATTGAAAATACAAACCATAATTAAATCAGAGAACAAAATAACTCTGGTACCAACAGTGTCCCGACTTCACCAGGCAGGATCTCCATCTTGTTATTATACTATTGTGTCAATGAATATTAAGTGTGTTACAGATAAAGAAAAAGAAAGATCCTTTAAAATTCTAGTTTCTACAAAAAAATCATTTTTTATTTATATTGGTTTCATATGGTTTTAAAAACATTTAATAAAAAAAGAGTAAAAACATTTTCATTACACTTTAAAAACATGAGTATACACATTTTAATCATTATTTTCAGAAATATGTTTAATTATATTGTTGAAGGTAAAAGGTTATTATTATTATTACTACTACTTTTTGCAAATATCATTAACTATTCATTCACATATATATCAAGTGTTTGGTTGCATCGCATGACATTTTACTAACCATGTCTTGTAATGAAAAAGTCAATTGATCAGATATAATAATAAAAAAAAAACATGAGGATCTGCAGGGGTCCTTTCATTAATTGTTTGTTTCTGCATGATGTTGGACCACATGACTCTAATTTGGTAGACAAAATTTGTATTTTTTATATTTATAGAGGCTTTTTCTTCATTGTGATATCTTGACCTTTTTTATTATTTTCCATCAAAAAAAAAAAAAAAAAAAAGATTTTTTTGATCCAGAAATGAAAAGCATGCTCATCATAAAAGAGGCGTAATCAAATTTGTGTCATTTCACTGATCCCTTTGTAAAAAGCAAAACGGCATACTGAAATAAGTGAAAATGTGATCTGCTTAAATTACCTGGAAGTCCTTTGGCCCACTTCACTACCTTGACAAGTTGCCTCTCTCCCAACTCGTTAAGGCTGGTGAGGAGAGCAGCTGCTGAGTCAGGCTGAGCGTGATCATGGCCGGCGTTCACCACCTCGGGCTCGATGGCCTCCAGGATGTTCAGGAAGATCAACTGTGAGTGGAACGTCAGGCTTGGCTTGGGCGACAGGCACTGGGCTACCTCTGATGGGCCCTGAACGGGGCTGACCTCCTCCGAACCTTTCATCTGTCCGATCTTCCTCAGCTTGCGGGCTGCGGCACAGAACAAAAGCAATATACTGTAAAAACTTTGAGTGGGAGTACTGCTTTGTAAATTCAGCCTGCACAAAAACACATTATTAATCTTGAACACTTCTTTATTTTATCTAGCACATATTATTTAGGAGGCAATGAACCAGGTGGTCTCTAAATAAAGAGGTTGGCATGAACTTATGTCTCTATTCAGAAGATAAAAGCTGCAGTGCGATGACTAGTCTCTCCGCCACATTATCTCCTGCCAGTCAGCACAAAGAAAGATCATTGGCCACAAAACAAACCCGAGACAACGTGCTTTTTCCTCAGCAGCTACTACAACAAAAAACTTGACAGGATTAGCGTAGCTTTTTTGATAGATTTCAGTAAGGTGGAGCAGAACTACAATCATTCAAGGATGCATAACATGCGTTGTTCACCTAATACTTGCGGATGTACGTTCTTGCGCCAGAAACACCCGTTAACTGTGCACAACAGAGTTAAACCATCTGTATTCTGAGGCTGCTGCTAATAAAGTGAATTAAATGAAGATGTAAATATGAGTGTGTGCGTGCATGTACTTTAATGAGTTGCTACAGTAACAACAATTTTGCTTCTGCTCCAGCGAGTGCTTGTGGTTTTGTTATGATGCCTAACACTCAAAGTTTCCACTCTGAATTATAAATCAGAGATGCTCATTATTCAATGGGCAGCGTTTGGGTGAGGAATGAAATCGGGTGAGATGATTTACAACTCGCAGACTTTAATGGCGCATTATGAACACCGATCCAAAAAAAAAAAAGTTCTATTAAGAAAAAAGAAAAAAGAAAAAATGGAATAATCTGTGAGGCAGCTGATTTAAATGCCTAAAAAGCTCTTCGTTGCTGGCTAAGAGGACAAACTCAAAATGAAAATGAATCAGCCCTCTGAGATCCCAACAAAAAGGAGGCTCCAATTTTGCTGACGAGAGACTGGAGCCTCTCTGCTTGTGGTCTAAAATGAAGTGTGGTAAAGAGATAGCGAAGGGGAGTGAGTGAAATTATCATTTCATCCTGAGATGGTTTATCAAAAGCCTATGGGTTTGCGGTAAGCTTGTGGAAAGGTACCAAAGACACTACCACTGAGATTGTCTCTTCAAAAGACAGATAAACCTACCATTCCGGCTAATACAAGCAAAAATATCATGTGGAGGGCAAATACAGCAATAATCGCTGCTGCAAAATACTGTCTCTTGCACCTATCTTTGCTCATTTTGCTGATATGTCTTCAGTATTGAGTAGAACTGAGATAAGAAGCATATGTCTGAGCTTGCTTCAGTTTCAAACAGGCACTAGAAAGACTGAAAATTAAAAGAAAGACCTATAATTCTATCTGTTCCGTATACAACGATTGTGCCAATCAGCTTCGCACTGCAATGTCTTCAGATGCAAGTTTAAACATGTAGACGCCATATCCAGTAGTACTCCTAAAAAGATAAAAGTCCAGCCACGAGAGAAGATGCATCAGCACGTTATCTCTAAAATGAAACCGACACAAATGGGCGACTCTGAAACCCAAAACTTAGAAAACACACGTGAAGTCATCCAGTGGCGTTCCTCTGAAGGTGAGTAATTGGGTAAATGGCATCGCTGACAAAATCATCTCGAGCAGGAACTGGAGGAATAAGGTGAATGAGTTAAAACTTCACAGATGAGTGAGAAGCCAGCGCTCGATTGCGAATGCCGGAGATAAGTCAACAGTTTACTGTTACATGAGAGAAAGCGTTTTGTTTCAGAGTTTTGGCATTCTGGGCTCCACTCACAACCTGTGAAAAGTTTTGAATGATGTGAACTTTAAGCCATAATGACAGATACGTGTATAAAGATTTCTGTCTCTCACTGGCAGAAAAAACTGGCAGTTTGGGGACTTTTCGGGAATAAGTAACTGGATGCTATAAGTTTTCAGTCTTAAAAGAGTTTTAAATGTAGGCATCAACTGACAGACCATTTGTGATGATGAACAAACAACTAATAGAGAAGTCTGGAATACTTGTTTGTGAAGAAACGTGATTATAAACTGAAAAATGTGAATTTTCAAAAGTTTCTTTCTTTCTTTTTTCAATTCTCTGTTATAAAATTGTCAATTTTAAAAGGTGGTTAATTATTATTTCTGTCAAATAAACAACAACAACAAAAAAACGTAATACTTAGAGGCCATTTTAGAAACAATAAATATATACTTATTATTTCATGGATAAAACTCAAAATTTGTTTCTGAATCAAACTGATGGGGAGTGAGCAGGTTACATACATAGTGTGCATAAAACCCTTCAAGGAGGTAAAATCTTCAGGAAAAAACAGCCCAAAACCAAGAAAACCTGTAAGAGAGAACTTCAAATAGACAAAGACATGTTACATTGTAGCTAAAATCACAAAAGAAGCATCACAAGTGATAGATGATGCAAGACCTGATCACCCTGTCGGGGTTTATTTTTGACTGTACATGATCCCTTCTGTCATCTCTGAATGTGTGATTTCTCTATACGGTTGTCACAACTTCTGAGTAGGTGTGATTTATTTTTTTTTGCACAATTATGGTATTTTGTGAAGAAAACAGTGCAGTAAAGAAAACAAATATACCTTTTTTTTTTTTCATTGAGCTGATCACATTACACCAGGGACTCATTATTTCTGAGATGTTTACTATGACAACAATTCCAACAAACACAACCAAAAAGAAGAGAAGGGATGAGACAAAGAATAGTGCTAGCGTGACAGTACGAGTAAGCGAGCCACAGATAGGATGCATTTAGTTGTAAATCGATCCACAGTGTCATCTGAGTCCGAAAGGTGAAACGCGAGTCACAAAATTCAAATGGTTCATGGAAGAGGGCTAAGCCCACTGCCATCTGCTCTGTTCAGATGCTCAGTTACCACAAACAGATGCATTGTGTGTGCTGGTTTTACAACCACACTGTCTAATATTGGTTTCTGTCAACAGGACGATTAAGACTTTAGTTGCACAACTAAAAATTTAAACAAAAACAAATGAACAAGAAAGCCAAATAAACCCCAAAAACAAGATTAACATAGCTATTGAGTTTTGGGTGGGTGTCTGAGTCTGAGCTGTAAGTGGACCTGAAATATGATCCGGTCTGTTGGGAGAAATGTGCAAAATATTTAAGAAGAAAAGAGACTAGACTGTTAGAGACTGACAAATTACGAAAAACACCATCAGTTTTTAGCCAAAGCTATGAAATCATTTAAAAGGCAATTTTTCACTGTTACTACCCATCGATATTCTTAAACAAATGTATGGTAATTAACTAAATACATTTAAAGTTCTTAATATTCTTTAACAGTTAATGCATTTATCTCATATGACTGTTTGATATCCATGCTCAATACACAGACACACATTTACTAAACAATCATGAAAACACATCAAAGACTTACATTTTTTATATATATAAGCTAATAATAAAGACTACAGACCTACCCACAGCTCTACTGCTGAAAGAAAACTATTTGCATTTTAGAATATAAAAGACTTCATTTTTATCCTAAATCAGCACTTCCATAAATGACTTCAAAGGCAGGTTTAACAAATATAAAGTTGTCTCTGAAGTATAGTGAAGTAAAACCACACACACACACACAACCCCCCAGCAAAGCTCCCATTATCAGTAATTTATGGAAAAAAGACCTTCTCAATGGAATAGTCGAGTCAAAAATCTAAACCAGGTGGGATGTTTACCAAAATAAAAATGTAAAAAAAAAAAAATAAAAAAAAAAAAAAAAATTGAATTTGATAAACATTATCTGTGTTGTTGGTGTGTTTTAAAAAAAATTAATACAGCTAAATCTGCTTTGCCTGATGTCTTTATGCAGACACACATACATACATACATATCTCTTATATTCTCTTATTTTCTCCAAGGTTGCATTTATTTAATCAAAAATACAGAAAAACAGTACATACTGTGAAATATTATTACAATTTAAAACAACTGTTTTGTATTTGAATATATTGTGAAATGTAATTTATTTTTTGTGATGCAAAACTGAATTTTCAGCAGCCATTACACTTGTGTCACAAGATCCTTCAGAAATCATTGAAATGTGCTGGTTTGGTGCTCAAGAAACATTTATCATTAATATCAATTTGAAAAGAGTTGTGTTGCTTAATATTTTTATGGAAACCGTGATATTTTTTTTTTTTTTCAGAATAGTTTGATCAATAGATAATTAATAAAACAGCATTCATTTGAAACTGCAATCTTTTTCAACATTGTAAATGCCTTTACTGTCACTGTGATCAATGTAATTCATTCTTGCTAAGTAAAAATATTAATTTCTTAACAAAAATCTCGACAGCTCTTGTTTCTATATGAAGATATGTTGAAAAACACATTTTCATGGTCCAACCCCGATACAATCAGAGAAAAAAGTAAATTAACTCATTAATTAAATTAAATGTCTTACTACTATTTCTGCCATTATAAGTTAGAATTTTTATACTGGTTAAGATGTTATGAGAGGACTGAAACACTAAACAGCTGAAGTTCGTCTGGCACTATATTGCCACAAAACCCACCTACAACCATTCTATACATTTAAAGATACTGTACCTCCACATAATGCAGGCACCTAGAGAAGGAGCTGTACCTTCACTTTAAACATACCTACACCTACAGTCCAAAACCTTGAGTTAAACTGTCTCCAACTTTCTGTCTAGAAACTCCCAGTGGCTCTTAAGTAAAGTTTAGATAATTCTGAAGAGAGATAAGATTATGGGTCAAACTTTAATACATCAAAAACCAGCAATGAATAGGCCATTTCCAGAGCCGGGGGGATCTGAGAACTGTCTCAGTTGTCTACTTAGTTTTTATTAAAACAAAAAAACAAAAATGGAGTTTGTGTGTCAGGAGAGGAAATAAGGAAGATGTGAGTCATCTGACACCACACATTTATCAAATACACACACACATATCAGGCCACCGCTGCTAAAGTGTGACAAGGTGCATCGCTATAATGACACCTCATCTGATAATTACAGCCCTGATACCCAACCTGAAAAACCAGAAGCCGGTTTTACTGTCATTACACACAAAAGTTCTTTAAGATACAGAACCTAGAGAAACCAGCACCTGCAACTGTCAGGGGCAAGTTACAAATTACACACAAAACTTCGGCTTTTGTCTTCAATATGGATATTGACAGCACTGACTTTTCTCGGCTAAAGTCCTGAATATTTTCTTCCTGCCTCGAGCCTTGTTGCATTTTTTGTTTCCATTGCTTGAGCCAGTAGTTCCATGTCTGCTCTTTAGCTGCTCGAGCAACTTTTCTTTTGTATCTCTTTTGACTAAAAATACACTGCAAAATATGCTTTTTTCTTACCTAACAGTATTTATATTCTATAAGGATTTGCCAAAAATGTACACTCTGCAAAACCTGACAAACCTACACAATGTACATTCATTAATTTGAAAGTTAGAGGCAATTTGCATATTTAAAAATAAATAAATAAACAAAAAACTTAATTAATAAATGGTCACACTGTTAACTAACTATTAACCATGACTTTTGCCTTAATAAGCTCATAATTTGCTGCTTTTTTATAGTAAGGTAGTTGTTAAATTTAGGGTAAGGGAGGATTAAGCCATCTAAAATATGCTCAAGCAGAAGAAGGCATTAATGTGTGCTTTATAAGTACTAATAAACAGCCAATATACTAATATGCATGCTAATAAGCATATTGTAGAAAAAAGCGGCATACAAATACATTTGAATATAATTAAATACGTTACATTCACATCCATTCTACAGCAGCATTCACCCACTGTCTCACTGAATTACAATTAAAATGCTCCTAATTACAAATCCATTTCTCTTAATTCAATATATAAAAGATTGTCTACAGGGTAGCTAATGAAAAGACACTCTGCTTGCTGCAATTTTTTTCTTCATGACAATAATGCTAAAATAAATTACTGCAATTCAAGACGTCAAGTGATTATCAATATTACTTTTTTAAGCAGTATCATTACTGTAATTTTTTTTGTTTTTTTTTGTTTTTGCAATCTATGTAACTTTTTTACAAAAAAAATAAGAACTGAACCATGCCAATATTGCTAAACTTTGAGATGAATTGGTGGACAGGATAAAGGATGCTTGAAGCCATTAGGGGATAAAATCATTTGTCAATTAAAATGAAGAAAGGAAACACGTTTTCAGTGGCCCTTCCTCTGAAAATGATTTCAGTCAAGTTCATCACATTAGAAAAAGATCACTACAGTCTCAGGGTTCATCATTCACAGCTCCTGGGACCCTCTGCTCCTGACTGCTGTAAGTCACTGAAGTTCCTCTGTTGGCATCTGCAAGCAGCCAAAGTTTTTGCTATACTGTACTGCCACCATGGAGAATGATGTGAATGTAATTCTGTGTGAGCGTGTGTGTCTAAATGCTTTCCTCTACAGATGATTGCAGCTTTACAGCTTGTTTTACTGAGGATTAGGACAGCTCAGTGTGTGAAAAAAATAAAAGATTTCCAATATTTCCACTAACAGGTTGCTACATTATCTTCTCTAAGTCCTTCAAAATCATCTGAGCTTTAGGCAATGTATAGCTGTTATTAGAAGCTGCTGAAAGTTTTTTTTCTCTTTTTTTTCACCAGAATGATGGGTTGTCTCTAACCATCTTCTGTCTCTTTATTTCTCCTCTCTTTTTTTCCATTCTCTGTTCTGCTTTCCACACACCTTATCTCTTAACCTCCCCCTCCAAGACACAAAGAAGATTCAATCAGATTATGACTAAAGCAGTAGATCTGAGGGGCCTTGGGGAGCGAGATTACCTGTGCTCCGTTGCACTCAAATTGATAAAATAGATATTTCTGGCTTTGCTATCTGAGCCACAGTCGAAGATGTAAAATATGCCTTTGTCTGTACACACCCATGTCCGTACAGTATGTCGGGCCCTTAACCATGTTGAAACTAGTCTTCTTGAGGTTTATTGATTTAATCAAACTACATAACACATATAGAAATCTTAGAATGACAGGGTGAGATTAACTAAACAGGGAAAATTAGTGTGAGAGCACAACCCCCCATCCCCCCCCCCCCCCCAAAAAAAAGAACGTGTACATTTTTGCGGGTGATTTACTGACTGTGCGCAAATTAAAGAACACAGATGCAGCCAGATCATTTCCATAATTACCAACACAATCTACCAAGAGCAGCACAGATTAGTGTCCGCTTTAAGATCATGTTATTTTTGGGAGCATGAAATAATTACGCAAATACCAGTAATGTGACGAGCACAAACGTTAGTTAATCATGTCGTGAGATTCATTTTAATACTCTCCTCCCATAAATTTAGCATCTTAAGGAAACTCCTACAAATGCATTTTCAATGAGGTCAGGAGCAAAAATAACTGTCCATGCTTTTTCAGCGCTAATTCTTCACTGCACGCCTTCAGTACTTTACAGTACTATTTTAACACCAAAAAACTGTTTGCGTTGGTGCAAGCTGTTAATAAATTTGGCTCTTAGACTGAGAATAAGCACTGAACTTTCTCCTGGAACGCCTCTGAAATATTATAAAATCACTCATACAAAACTGTCATTTTAAAAGGCTGAATGAGAGCTAGCAACTTCAAATGCAGTTTAATTGTGTACTTGTTTAATGAGTCTGTATGTGATAAAGGCATTATCAATCTGTGGCGATGAGGTGTCCTGAGGCTGTACGAGTTTATAAAACAGAGAAGAAGTGTTAAGAAACATTAATAGATCTATTGATGAGGTCTGTTTAGAAATTTTTCAAAAACAAAATCAACTTATCTGAAAAAAAAGAGGGGAAATATAGTTAAATTATTAATGTTGAAATCAAAGCTATCATGTTAATGCATGCAAACATTTCCTTTTTAAAAGCATATTTATTTATTTTTTCATTCTGTTCTTCTTAATTAATATATATATATATATATTCTGACTCTCTATAGTAAAGAACCTTTATAAATCAAAGTAAATAATTTCTTAACATTCTGGAATATAATCCTCATGGCAAAAGTTAAATCTAAAAATCTGGAAATTAAAAGCCAAACAGCACGAGGGTGAATAAACAATGACAAAATTAATAGTTTTTGGGTGAACTATTTATTTGATACAGGAACATTGTTTGTGCAAGCAAGTGAGAGGTGGTTAAAAAGTGCCACTTCAAATATTTACACTACTGTATGTTTGTCATCTGCACAACTTACCAAAAATAATAATAATAGCACATGGACCTGTTATTTAATATGATTCCTGGACGATTATGGCCAATACAGATATTTAATGGACAATAAACCAAAATAAGATAAGCTATTAGCTATTACCTAAATCAAAATATATTGTATGCCACTGACATGTATAAGAGTAATGAGAAAAAAGAAATAAATAAAATATTAATACTGTATTGTTTCCTGTCGTTATAACTGTGACAGATGATCAGCCTCCCCTTTTAACATCGTCACTACACTCAGGCTCAAGATAGGTCTGAAGGTACAGTCACATTTGTCACGGGCAATACAGTCATCAAAATAGGAATGTACAAGATCTGGAATTTCAAGTGTGAAAAATTCCCCAACAGATTTCCCAACAAGTTTAAGTTGACCATGCAAATGGTTGACCATTCTGACCAACAGAAAGCTGCTTGATTTGAAAGGGATGACTTTGTCAGTTGTGCTTCATACATCGCTACACTATTGACAATTAGTTGCAAAATTTCACTAAAGTGACTGCAGCTGAAAAGTATGTGTGTGATAGTGGCAGTGTATGAGGAAGTACTCATAATTGTTGTTTTTCATTACCATTACCATAAATCAACTGTGATTTTTTTCCTGTGGCTTATTTCATGCTTGTAACTTTTTGCAGTTTACATACTAATTTGTTTGCATTCAAATAAATGACTGAATCTGGGTAGCTAGAGGCACTAAAAGTTTTAAGCGACTTCACAGGTTTCACAGGTTGTCAGTGCAGTTAAACTTCAATGCTAACAGACAGGCGCAAATAATACGATCACTATTTACACTATTTACTATTCCTTTCCATGAACTTGTTTGTAGAGTGCCGTGCCACACAAAAAATGAACCAAACTCAACAGCATATACACTTTTCCTTTCCTTTTGTTAATCTGTTAGGTCAAATATATTTTGAGTATTCATTCTTTTTATATATAGACTATAATTTAATAAAAACTGATTTTGTTTCATTTCTGTTGCTTGACCGCGCTCGTCCGCCACATTCTTTCTCTCCTCCGACACTGCAGATCTCACGGTTAGTGTTTGTGGCACCAGTCCCGGTGTCGTGTCCAATTTCGACCTCCTGCCAAATTATTACACCCCTCGTTGAAGTCGCCACCTGATTGCCTACCTAACAATACGAGGGGTGTAATAATCTGGCGGGGGGTCAGAATTAGGCACAAAAATATGTGTTTCTTCAGTTACTGGTGCTATTTCTCGATGTTGAGAGTTCGCTGTCACACATAGATTGCACTTTACTATGCCTTCTTATAACTTTCTCTGCTGAACTGAAAACTAAAGGAATGTGTCCGTGTCAAAAATGTAGAATACATCTCTGCAGTCATCTCAACCATGGAATTACAGCAGCAGGAAAATGACAGAATAATTAATGGCAACACCTTAAAATGTAGCATAAAAGTGAAGAAATTATTACACAAAAAGATATTAACTGGGTCATATATTAGCTAATCATTTTACTTTTAAGTAAAGATGCATTTAATTCATGAATAAAATACTGCCGCAAATAATCTTGTAAAACTTTATTAAACCTTTCATTATCTAAAGTACAGTTAATGGTATGAAGGTGCTGGAGTCTGGTGGGATATGGAGGATATGGAGCAAACTCAAGCCACAACAGAATGAACTGAAATATAGTAAAAGAGCTGCATTTAAAATAAAGTGCTCTGGACAGTGCATAACTGGTTGGGTTCCCATCAAAACTGAATGAACTCACTAGCATGTCTCTGCCTCAATAATAATACATCAAGCTAAAGCGATGTCCAGGGTGACGCATGTTTTTAGCTGCTGGTTTTATAATTACTGGGATAGCTCAAATCATGTTTCTTGTTGAGGAAAGTTTTACTTTTCTGATTTATGCATTCTGACTTTTTTTGCCTGACAGACAACAAGTTGAACAAATAATGAACAAATAAAATCCATATACTTAACAGCTCATTGAAGGAGACACTCGAGTCCTGTCCAGAATATCATATAGACACGGGGGTGGGCTCTTTTAATTTAAAATAAATAAAACCATATTTTAATGATGAAAAATTACAACACTTAATTACATTTGTTGATTTGTAATATTCTTTTTGCCTTTAAAATTAATTTATACTAAAATATTTATTCAACATTATGTTTCATATCATTTTATCTTGTGAAATACAGAGCTCCAGACTAAAATGGTTGCAACACATTTGCAACAATTAAAAAATACAGTGCAATGTTAGAGAGTTTAATCTTCCTCTCAAAAGCCATCCACAAAACAGTGTGAGCCTGGACGAAAGTGCAACCATTTAGATCAAGCAATGATGTCATTTGGCAACCAAAACATTTTTTTGGCTCTGAAATTTAATTCAATTTAAGCAAAGGTGGACATTAACAAATGAATTACTTCAATACTGCACATTTTTACGTCTATATTTTATTCTATTTTCATGGTTGTAAACTTTAATTTTGACTGCTTTCCAGAAAAAAAAAACACACCATAATATCAAAGCAAAGAAATAAATCATATTAATCAAATAAAACTAGGTGGCAATCAGTTTCACTGGTGAAGCACTCGCTCATGATTGGAGCTCTCATAGTGCTGTGTTCAGTAATATGCTTTGCTGTCATATTACACAACAATAATAGCCACACTGGGAGTTGTCCAGAAATGTACGTTCGCATTTTTCACCCTGCACACAAACAACTAGTGGACAGATTGTTATTTAATGATCCCGCAGCCAATAAATAGCTGATTACAGCAGCATTTGATTTGTTCATATGTTTCAAGTTGTCTCAAGTTTTTTACCTGTGTTACGGAAAAATGCTAAGTTTGCTATACAAAGCTTAAGACAATATCTGCATTAAATTCAAAAGAGAACTAAAATGTTTAAATTGAATTTGAACAGTTTAAAATTAGACAATTTTGATTCAATGATGAAACACAAAATTATCACTATAGGGGATATCATTCATCAAATGTTTAATGCATGTTGAAAGTTAAATCTTCTTGTGATGCATGGTGATTATTATTAATTATTAAAGTTTTCTTATTTGCAAATCATGCATATTTAATGTTTGCATCCATCTCCTTTAATAGGCAATGATTACTAGTTGGTTACTCATGATAAATCAGTAATGTCAGATTGAGCTATAACCTCTATCTGTGCGCCTGTTAGATCATTTTCTGATTTAATAGCTAACTTAAGCAGGTGGGAAGAGCATGCATGTTGATTTAATCGGAAAAAATAAGAAAAAAGTAACAGCAGAAAACTGGAAATGAGTGGAGAGAGCACAATAATAGTCTGCAGTGTGGTCCAGACAATAATATTACTCTTATCAGGTTAATGATATCGAAGTCATTTACAAAGGTATGACAATTTACATTTGCAAACAACCAAATGCACAGACACAATATAGACAATAAAAATACAGCAATCTGCATGAGTGTTTAAAAAATATACCTGAATGCTGTTACACATAACTGATGTTAACTGGTCTAATGTGCTAACACACTCACAGCAGGGATGGATGGCATTTGTGATGCAGAGACCAAAACAGTCAGTAAAGCATTTAATAATAATGAAAAAAAGACACTGATCTGTAAATCCTCTTATTCATCTGCCCATAATTCTAGAAACTCTCCCATGAAATATGCATCTGTCAGGGAAGACATGTAGCACTGTTCTGTTACTATAACAATAACAATAACAATAACAATAATAATAATAATAATAATAATAATAATAATAATAATAATAATAATAATACATTCTGTTAATATACCCTTGTGAAGAACAAATATACTTAATTGTATTTAAAATATATTTATTTAATGATAAGTAAACTAAAAATAGAGTGACATGTCTATATTAACTGAAAATACACTAAATGTAGTTTACTTCATGTTTTAATCTAGCACAAACTGAGTGCACTACAAATGAATTTGTAAAACATTATACTTTTTACAAATGCATTTGGGGAAGGATGAAATATATACGTTCATCTTTAAGAAGGTACACTGGCTAGGTTCTTAATTCCATCTACAACATAATATATATATCCTACATTTATTTATTTATTTATTTTTCACAAATGGTGTTCTCTGGGCAAAAAAAACAAACAAATAAACAACAAAAAACACTTCAAATATGACCTACATACACACACACACGCACACACATATAAACCAACTGGATGAAACCTTTGAAAGAGGATGCTAACTTCATAACCCCAAATGACAGGTGGAATGAGTCTTGGTAAGGGATGAATGAAGCTACAGTACTCATCCTATGATCCTGTAGATGTATAAAGGCCATTAGGTCTGTGGGGATTGTTTGTACTGTATGTAATTCGGTGTATTGACATTTGTTTTTCCTTCATCCCTTTTGCTAAACATCTGAACTCACTAGAGTGCACACTATTGGGAATCTGTATTGCAGACTTGGCACATTTTTCTGAAGAAACCTTTAGTCTACAAACTCATTCCAGCCAAAGACACAAGTCTCACCGTGTATTTCAAATCTGAGAAAAATGTAATTATTTTAAGATGCTGTGATGATGTGATGCACTGATGTTTTCCGAGTGAGTTAGCTGGTATGCTGGGAATGATAGTAAAAGACGAATTGTAAAGCTGTGCCATAATTTAGAAAGATTCATTATTTGCATTAAATGCACACCATAATGATATTATTAGCACACTCCAAGTTTACTTTGAATGCCATTGCAGTGCATTTTAAAGTTACTAAAGGTAAAGGACAGTATGACCTCAGTTTGTTATTAGTATAATAATGCACGTTTAACACATTTAACTTAAAGTGTGACTGTAATGTCAGCAAAATACATGTGAAGTTTATTCTGATTGAATTCTGCATCTCAAAACTTAAATACAAGAAGGTATATTTAAAGTGTATTTAAGTATACTTAAAATAGTTCCACTTTAGCACAAATGAATTTTTATTAAAACTTTAGCACATATAGAATGCATTAAGTACTAAATTTGTTGTTTCAATTTAACAGACTTTAAGTATACCAATTTATAGTAAGCCACAAATACATTCAGTTACACTGAAGTACATACAAATAAATTGTACTTAAGTATACAGTTTTTTCACTAGGGTACTGTTCGTAAAAATATAAAAACATTATATATTTACGTGCAATACAGTTATATTATTATGACTTGTTTCAGATCTTTTTCTCCTTTTTTTCCCCAGCAAGGCTGGATTGAAATGTTGCGTGCCTAGGTCCAAGAGATAAGGTCTCTACAGAGACCACATCCTACCCGAAGGGAGGTGACATGTGGGGAAACTAATATGGACTGACCTAAGGAGGGCAGTACTACATACCGAATAGGTCTCTGCGGTAGGTCCTACCTCGAGTAGGGATTGAGCTACTACCAACAGAGATGGACAGAGTGGAACTGTCCAGGGCAAGACATGGGTTACCATTAGGGAAACAAACAGTGGAAGAATACACTCCTAGTTCATATTTATAACTATCCCACTTCCTACTAGTGCACTAGTTGGAGGTAAAGAGATTGTGAGATAAAAGAGTGATAAGTGACTTTATACTGTAAAGGTAGAGAACTGGGCAAACGAGAATTATCGCTTAAGGACCTTAATGTTTTGATTTGTACCAAGAGATAGTGTTTTCCCTCAGTGTGTGGGAGTAAAGACTGTACTTGCTGATTAAGTTGATTCTTCCTCCTTTTTTTCTTATATTGAATGTAACGAACAACAAGTCTTTACTTCTATTGGAGATTTAATATCTGATTCATGAATGGATGGAATAGCCATTAGTATGTTGTATGTAGTTGACCAACAAACACTGGAAAAATATTAGTTTTTGACGTTTGTAAGTGCATACAGAACACCCTATTGGGAATAACAGGTTGCACTGTAGATGGGCCCTGTTGGTTAGCTGGACTGTTCCCCCACATTTAGAAGTGCTCATTACTTCAGAATGGAGGTCCTCTTTTCTTTTTTGTTTTGCTGTTATATTTTTGTATACAATGTTCTGATTTTGCTTTATGTTTCAGATGTAGTTCAGGCTTGGTCACCAATAACATGTAATGTATGCTCAGTGTTTTACTACTAGTTTAAGGTCCCCTGAACTGCCTTGAAACAAGCTATGTGGTGAAGTAATTTTTATTGAAACATAAAGCAAACTGCATGTATCAATATTAGCTAAAAGACTGGAAGATATAATACCACAATTAATGGATTTAGATCAAGCAGGATTTGTGCGTGATAGGCAGACACAAGATAATATTAGGCGGGTTCTGCATGTAATTGATCATATCACCAAAGAAAATACCAGAGCAGTAAATATTAGTTTAGTAAATATTAGTTTTGACTCAGTCCGCTGGGAGTACCTTGAAGATTTGGCTTGAGAGATGAGTTCATTAGCTGTACAAAAAATTTGTGTTCTTTACCAAATGCTAGAATTAGGATCAATGGTCATCTTAAAGTTTTAATTTGGAAAGGGGTTGACGTCAAAGCTACGCTCTCAGCCCTTCCCCTTTTGCCTTATTTATTGAGCCCATAGCTCAGTTAATTAGAGATGATCAGGGAATCAAAGAAATAAAAAAAGTTAGAAGTTTAGAGCAAAAGATCTGTCTATAAAAAACTAAATTCGGCACCTACTCTGGATATAAACTAAATGTTAAAAAACCCAAATTTGAAGTTTTAATTATACTATAAATATATTAATAGATAATAATTTAAATGGAACTCAACAAGTTTTAAGTACCTTTGAGTCTTAATAACTTAAGATACTACAAAATAAATTGATAGTATTTATGGCCCTGTAAATAAAACGATTAAATGTACAGTAGATAAGTGCCCTTAGAGATGCATAATAGAATAGATACAATAAAAATGAACATGCTTCCTCATCTCTTATACCTTTTCCAATCCATACCAGTTGAAGTTCTTCTAAAAAAATTTAGGGAATGGGATAAGTGGATTTTAAGATTTATTTGGAGGGGTAGTAGGCCAAGAATTAAATTTAAACACTGCAACTGTCTAAAGAGAAAGGGGGTAGAACACTGCCTTGCTTGTTTATTAACTGACCTGACTATTATAAGTCAGCTCAGTTAAGATCATTAGTGTGCTGCTGTAACCAAGATTATATAGCAAAGTGGAAAGATCTGGACATTTCACAGCTAGCTATACAATTGCAATCACTATTACATTGTAAAAAATGACTGTGATTTTAACTTAAAAAACTGTGAAAAGGCTACAGTACAAACCAGTAAAATAGTTAACAGTATTTTCCGGTATTTACAGTAAAAAAACGTAAACTGACGTTCCCAGAAATCCCTGCGTTGAATTTCAAATTTTGTTTGAATTTGATGTTTTTTCTTTGAAATGACTGTTTCTTCTTATTTTTTTCTTATCTGTTATGTTTAATAGGGTTGTATGTTACATATGTTGTTGTTGTTAAATTAATGTTTATTGCATATTTCAGTTTAATGAGTCTCACCATGATGGTATTTAGTGTCTGTGTGAATGACACTGCACCTTCTATATATGTTATTAAGCTGCTTGTGATGGACTTTGGTTCTTATCACTACCTGCATTTGGTGATTTTCAGTGTATTACAAAGGTATGAAACAGATTTCAGTCCTTTAAAAGGTTGGTGTATTAACATTGTGTCAGTTAATGAAATAACAGTATTTAACTGTAAATTTAAGGTAAAACTGTAAAACCTAAAATGTTGTTACCGTATTCTTTATGGTAGAAATCTACAAACCAGGACTTATTTCTACAGTGAAATATATTTGGAGAAGAACCCAATTTAGTAGATTTATTTAGTAATGTCTATAAAAATAAGGATAATAGGAAACTTGTCTCAAAACTTTATTTATCTATTCAATCCTATAAAGAACACTCAACTAGGAAGGTTAAATGGGAGAAGGAAGCTAGTCTTGCTATTTCAGAGGAAGATGGTTGAATATCTGTTCTAATCAGAATACTCCTACTAGTTCCGGTATGGGGAGAGAATTCTGCTGAAGGAATCTTATTAGATACTTTATAACCCCCAAGCATTCTACACAGAATGGGGAGACACCCCTGATTTGCAGTTTATACCTAATATTTTGTTTTATATAAAGATACAACAATATAATCATGTACACTGTAAAAAATTTTGCCGTTAAATAACAGTAATTTTCTGGCAGCAGGGGCGCCAGTAAAGTACTGTTAATTTACAGCTCTTAACCATTAATTTACCACTCTTATTTTTTAACAGTATTTTACCGTAAATTCTACCATGAAAATTAACTCCACTCCCACTGCTTCAAACAGTTCGAGTTTTTAAAACTAGCATTCCTACGATGTTAGTACTAGGAACTTATTTCATTTGAGTCCACTGAGAAGGAATATTTCTTACACTTAATGTGCAGTAATAAAGTAACTAAATACATGACTTTTACTCAAATCACTGCGGCTCATTGTCAGCTGTATTACACATGTATGTGCTGAAATACTCAACACAGAGATCACCACTGTATCAGCATCTTTATATAAAGCAGCAGAAAATCTGAATTTGTGGCTCATCATTGACTGAAGCACCAGCTCTACTCTACAGCACAATGGTGAACAACAAAACTACATTAAACTAAACGATCTCTCTTGTGCAAACACACATTAATACAGTCAAGTTCAGTATTTACTCTCATGATCAGTGTATGACTTTGCCTATTTTTTTTCTATGGATGTTCACAAATATTTTAGTTAAATTAACTTTTTTTTTTTCATTTGGTAAATCTGACGTTTACATTTTACAGTATATTACTGTTTTTCCTTGACTTGACGGCAAAAAACTGTAGAAAAACACTTATTTTTGATGGCAACCATTAACTTACGGCAAGAAACAGTAGAAAAACAGTTATTTACTGGCAGCAGGGGTGCCAGTAAATAACAGTTTTTTTACAGTTTGTTTCCTGTAAATTAATTACAGTTTATTACTGTTAAATTGTTTCATGCTGTTTTTTCTTCATCTTAAATCTTTAACCCTTTAAACCCCACAAGAAAATCCTCAGTTTTAAATGAACACTTATAATGTGTGCACACTACAGAGTGTTTGAGTAAAGTTAATGAGATAATTCTGTGATTAATTGATGATTGAGCATAAGTGATAAACACCTGCAGAATCACTGAAGGAAAGAGAAACACAAGAACTACAAATGACTTCAGCCACAGCCTTAAATGAAATCAACTGAATAAAAGAATACATCAAATCTCTCAAGATCTGATTAAACAACTACTAAAACAGCTTCACCAGATTCACATTACTAACCAGACTGACTTTACTTCTGTCAGATGTCTACAGAAGAACTTATGGAGAGTTAAATAGGTTTAGGTGTTTTTTTTTCACTACCATGATGGAGATCAGTGTTTACTTTAGTTGGGCTCTTGAACGTGACTTTTCAACAACTAAGGTTTTTTTTTTTTTTTTTTTACATGCTGTAACAATGCGTCTTTGGAACTTGTTATAGCAAAACAAAAGTACACAGAAGAAAACAAATCTGATATTGTTTATAGATTGACAAGAACAAATACTATTATTTCTGATCTAATCCCGTGTCTCTTCTCTTATTGAATATTCATACTACTGTTAAGAAAATTTCACTCATAATAAAAAAAAAAAATCTTAGCTGAAATTTATACAGAAACATCAAGAATCAGCGTATGAATCACAACAATGGTGACAATCCACAAAATAAATGAAAAGATCAGTTCTGAACATCACAACACATGCTACTAAAACTTAAAACAAATGCAAAATTATAAGCACATAAGAATTCAAGAAAATAAGTGAACAATTCAGGGGCATAATTTATTCATGCCGCAATGCATGCTGGGAATCATGGATGAGTTTTATCCTGTGCTGGTACCCAGCATGCATTGCATCATGAACCTTTTGATTGTCACCATTGTTGAGATTCATATGCTGATTGTTGATTTCTCTCTTTGAGTGTTGTGGGGACTGCTGCCCGAAATACTTTTTAACTAAAACTAGTCGTTAAATCCATAAATACTGGTTATCACACTACTTTTCAATCTTACAAAATTGAAGTGTCATTCATCAAATATTTCAACACCAAATTAATATTTGATTATCATAGTAACACTTTAAGTCAGTCTAGTAGATCATGCCTGTTAGAAACAACCATAATCACTTGACTATCAAAATTAATACTGCTGTAACAGATGCATCATAAAGATACAAATACAGCAATAAAACAAAATTTAAAGTGCAAAAGTCAATGGTCAGGAGCCCAACTAAAGCAAACACTGATCTCCAAAATGGTGACGCTAAACGAAACAGTAACATTATCATCTAAATCTCTTTAATTCTCAGTAAGATCTTTTGATCTCTGTTCTCTGATCTGACAGAAATAAAGTCAGTCTGGTTAGTAATGTGTGAAGTTGGTAAAGCTGTTTGTTGATCGTTTAAATCTTCAGTTGATTTCATCTAAGGCTGTGGCTGAAGTCAGTTGTATTTCATGTGTTTGTCTTGTTATGTTTTTTTTTTCTTCAGTGATTCTACTCATTAACAGCAGCTGTTGATCAGTGTCTGAATTCACTCATTAGTGTTCATTCTCTCTGTCAGGTGGACTATATTAGTAAACTCATGTGGAATAGTGAATGAGGGTGTAGGGTGTGATTTGAAACACAGCCGCTGAGTGTCGACTTTGAACGTTGTTAATTTATGATATATAGCAGCAGGCTACTTCTCGAAAACGATGAATATTACCCAGAATGCACTGTTTTAATGAAAAACAGTATTTTACTGTCGAAATTTGGCCGTTTTTTTACAGCGATTTTTAACAGTGTACAAACCCGATTCCAAAAAAAAATGGGGACACTATACAAATTGTGAGTAAAAAAGGAATGCAATGATTTACAAATCTTACAAACTTATAATTTTTTTTTTTATTTACAATAGAATATAGATAACATATCAAATGTTGAAAGTGAGACATTTTGAAATGGCATGCCAAATATTGGCTCATTTAGGAATTTATGAGCACTACACATTTCAAAAAAGTTGGGACAGGTAGCAATAAGAGGCCGGAAAAGTTAAATGTACATATAAGGAACAGCTGGAAGACCAATTGTTTAATCTGCTTTCCACTTCTACATAATTGGCTCACTTTCCCTGAGGAATGATGTTTATATTCCTTTAAATGTATTTCATGAGGTTTTAAGGATTTTATAAGACCAGGAACCCAATATGCTGCAAGCTGGACATGAACCTGCATCCACATGAGTGCAGAGCTCTTATGCAATGCACTATCTACTCTGTCACAGCTCTGACCTGTCATGGGTTCCTAAACTTTATTTTCTACCGCCCATTGTCTACAGATCCATTTCAGTTCGCGGTTCACTATGAGCTCTAGTCAACCTGCTACTCATAATTGTTGCCTTTAGTTTGCCATGCTGAAATTCAAGTTTGCCAGATCTTACATAAAAATACATGTCTGTCAAAGCACACCCTAAATATATGACCCCACAAAGTTGCTTAGACACACACACACACACACATAACACATGCAGTATTTTAAGCCAAGTGGAAACAAACTATGGTGCTATTGATAACTCAAACAGTAAGTTAGGATCATATCAAAGCGGCAATGTTTGAAAACTTACATCAGAAGTCAATGAAACTGTAATGTGTTATTGCACCAGTCTAAATATTCTTACAAAAATCTAATATAAACCAAATCAAGACAAAATTGATAAGAGAGTTATTTAAAAAATATTTGATATTGAGATTTTTTTATTATAAATGTTTGTAGATTTTGCATATTTAATAAAATGAAATTATTATTTGTACAAACTGATTTGATGAAAATGTTAAATTACAATACAAAACAACAAATATTTCATTCAAAATGGGTAACTACAGTAGATTTCAAGCAATTAAAAAGCAAGATAACTTACAATGTTTCACCCCTTCACCTACCCTATATTTATACTTCTGTTCAAATAAAGACCAGTCCTGCACTAATTTTAAAGAGTCCTCATGTCAAAGTCTTTTTATAGGTTACTCTCTTCATTATGCATTCTGTTTTAATATGCAGATTATTCTTATTATTTATTATGCATATTATTCACCCCCCCCCTCCATTATCAGGTAAAAAATGGCTACTGACAATGCAAAAAGTTCCTCCTTTTGTGTTGTTAAAAACAGCATTTGTATTTCTTTTGTGCTTGTTAATGTGAGTATAAGCAACAATATAACTGAATTAGTCAATTAAAAGATGCACAAAGGCCTCCAGATAATGCTAAACATCACTTTTTTGTTTACCATAAGTCATTCAAAATGACACGTAATGTTCAATGTCACTTTTTCACACCTTTGTAGCTTTAACTTTAAACCTTGCCATTTAACTAGTTTGTAAGAGCATGCCTAATTTTATTAAAGCTGGTATATACCTAAAGATCAAAGAACATTCCTAGAGCCAGAATCACGATGAGTTAAACTTGAAATTAAAATACATCATAGTAACATATCTACACCCAGTAATAGTGTTCAATTATATTATATATTAATAGTGTCCTTTAATAGATAAATAATTAGTAGACACATGCCTTGCATATAAAAATCCCTTAGCCAATAAAATCTCTGACATATTTAGATTTAGCATCTTCTGCTCCATGATACCTGAGACCCCCCCCCCCCCCCCCAACACAATAACAGCTAATTTTCAGGAATATTCTCATTTAGACTTTAAAGTGAAAGCCAATTATTCGAAAAATCTAGAGCATGTATTTCCGTTGAAAAACAAAGATGTGTGGAAATGACCAAGCATGCTGGAGCAAACTACTTTAATTTAGTGTGAACCACTGACAAATCCAGCTCTTCCACCTCTGGCCTGGCTGTTTTATGATCAATTTAGAGTATCGCATAATTATGTAAGGTTGCGTGTTAATACACATGAAATACATGCAACCACTGCCAATTACATTCATTAGAGCACTAAGCCATAAGCCATACTGTTGCCTAGAAATTCATAAACCTTACTGATTATAAAAAATGTCAGCAACAATACGATGAAAGACAGTAATGTTCAATAAGTATAGCTTTTTATTATTTGTAATGGTAATAATAATACGCTTTTAATTAAAAAATATATTATTTATTCAAAAATTCTATATATAATTCATGAGAGAATCAAGTGTTGCGAATAAAACACTTGGCTGTCAGCACCAACATTATATATTCTTCTCAGGTTGTTAAAGTCCTTTTAGAGCTCTCCTGCTCTTATTTGCCTTCCTCTCTTAAAAATGAATGTGTTCTAAAACAGTAATTGATCCTCATTTCATTTCACCTTTTCTTCTCATAAATCCAGTAATTATTCCTTCATATGCAAACAAGTACATTAAACCTGATTCTGCCATGATGTGCAATCAAACTGTTTACAGTTGCCTGAAATTATAATTCACATTTAATGAAGAGTGAGAAGAATAAGAAGGGGGGGATGCTGAGCAAATATTACAGAAATTTTGACTTGGAATCATCATCGAAATTATACTCGCTCACAGAATGGCTTGGTGTGTGCAACTGTGTGTATTTATGTCTTTTATCGGTAGTCTGATCTTTGCATAACACACTGTAAATAGGTCAGGTTAGAGTGACCTGCTCGTACTTGCCTACCCCACCCAAAGGAAATTAATGTCAATACAAATACACCAATCTGCAAGCCTTGAGCTCATCCCGTCCACACAAACACAAACATGATTATAACCTAAGTACACTCCCATCAAATATCTAATATCAAACCCCATTAAAACGCATAACAAATAAAACAGACCCATGCACACAGAGACTGGTTGTGTTGGTATTAATTTGCAGTGGGTGAAGCAAACCCTGTGTGTGTGTGTGTGTGTGTGTGTGTGTGTGCGTTTGATTCAGAAAATTCATTACTGCCTTCAACAGCTGATGTCAGGCTGACTTCAGAGAAATGTCCTCCGATTACTTTCCTGAGATCTTTCATAGTTCTCTCTCTCTCACACACACACTCACTCACACACACACACACACACACACACACACACACACACACACACACACACACACACAGAGAATTGGACATAAACAGGTTGAGTTTAATTGTGCTTTGGTCAAAAGTGCTGAGAGGTTGCCGAATGCCCAAAAGAACAGTTCTAAGATGAAGCATGTTTACATGCAAAAACTGCAACATCTGCAGAACTTGGGGTATAGCACCTTTATTTTGCAAGGAAATACTCTTGAAAGAATAGGAAATACTCATCACTGCAGGATACACCCTCCACATTTACAGTAGCAAAAAAGCATGTATTAAATAATAGAGCATTAAGCAGTTACTACTAACTCCAAGGCTGCTGACTCCGTACCAAGTAGAATTCACCCAGGAGAGATTGTACTAAAAGTACAGTTCGACTCCACAGGTCCTGTGTCTCTGAAGAAGGCACTTGCACTAACACATGTCAATTAAGATATTGCTGAAAATAATTTTGTAAAATGACCCATCTGAGAGTACACATATAAATAATCATCACAGGAAGCTCTCTTAGTAGGGACAATTTAAAGTCAGTCAATCTATACAGATGAAGACAAAGAAACAAATGCTAATTCTGCAGTCTTTATTAGGTTTTCCTTGCCTGTCTATGTACATGTATTTGGCTTTTCACTTTCTCTGAGAGCTGAAAAACTGACCTGTGAAAGAGTCTGGTTTTTGATTATATGGTTCTAGCTATATTGATTTGACTTTGCTCTGCTTGTCATTAGATGATAAAGAAAATATAAAAGAGACAGAACTTCATGGAGAAGCTGTGTTTTTCATTGTAAAAGCGAATCGACTTTGTTTGGCCTTCCAAATGAGGAAAGAAATAGAAATTACAACACTGTTCCAGAACAGTTCAAACCAAATATGTGTGCATCACATTTTACGGAAGATAAGGACTGTTTCCTGTGAGAGTAGTCTACAACATGATGTGTAATTAACACATTTTGGGAGGAGCACGCACAGATAATCTACACAGCCAATTCACTATCAATAACCGTTACCATCCATCCTACCACTTCGAGAGAGAACCACGCGCAGATTATCAACATGGCCAAATCACCATCAGTAATCACACCATCCATCCAACCACCACGAGAGCCGCTATAAATAATCATAGCATCCTTACCTTTATTCTCTTTAGTCTTTCAGCATCCCTCCACCACCCAGAATTCCTCACCATCGACCAAATTTGCATACTATTCTTCTCGCTTTATTATCTGCAAGGTGAACTCGTGAAACTGGTGTCTGTTTCTATAAAGTGGGGCAGTTCCATATTTGCAAGGACAGTCTGGCGCTTCTGACTCACAGTCTGTAAGCACGTTTACATATGTAAAGGATTTGCTACTGATGATTCAAATGCATGTTTTGAGCAGTGCAGAGTAGAGCTTGTTGTTTGCCATTTCTCCGATCACAAATGGAGACATGGTATTATGTTTACGCAGCGCGATACGCAATGCAACATGTAATAAGAGAGTGTAAATCACTATAATGAGTAATTATGCCCCCACTGGATGCAACAAATGCCTTGTTTGTAATGGGTGTAATTGTTTTTGTCTTGTCGTGCTTAGAAATAAGGAAAACTGTCCTTCAGACAGAAGGAAATGTGATATAGTGGTAGATATTGCCCATGCAAAACAACACTGAACACCAGCAGCACTTTTGTGCAGTGATTGTAAGATCATTCCAGAATGCCTTTCAATGAAGTATGTAAAGCATGCCTAAGAAAGGGTGTGACTATCTAGGACATCTTGTTCTAGGGGTGATAACGAACATGGCCCTTATTTCGATTGATAAAAACAAGTTCCCTATCAAAAGCTACTCTCGATGCTGCGATTCAATAACGCTTAGGAGAACATTCTTTGTTTGACCTGTTGTAAAGCACGTGTGTCAAACACGCTGAAAATTGTCTTAAATAACCTCGGTGGGTGATGTCATTGGATTATGTGCACCTGAGGGGTTATAAATAGAAGTGAAATGGACACACCTTCAGGTTCAGAGACTGCACCTCGGAGTGCTCCTCACGTGACGACAAAGCATTTGAGGAGTTACTCGAGGTGGTGACTCGCACGGAGGCCAGGATTAAATTAGACTGGCCACAGGAGCAAGATAATCCCAGAAACTCCAATCTAGACAACGTCAGTCTCTACCCCTTTTCCCTGATCTCCATGATGAGTTATCTTGCTCATGGAGTAATCACTAGTACTCTTGCATTTTTGTACCGACAAAGTCAATTTATTTGACTATTGTGGGTGCTGGGGTGCAGGGGTATTTGGTGATGCCCCAGGTGGAAAAGATGCCTGAGGGTTATGTCTCCCCTGGTAGCTCATTGTTTTTGAAGAAGTCAATGCTCCCCACCAAGCACTGTAGATTAACATCCTTGGCAGGATGGTGCTGCTCTGCACACCATGGCAGGTTTGCAGGCGTACCAGGCTGACCTACTGAAAGACCTGAGCACCGGCAGGAGTGTTAGTGAGGAGGTGTGTTCAGAGCTATGTCAAGTCACAAATTTGTCTCTTTGTGCAGCCAAGTAAATGACCCGCACCATTGGTCATTCTATGGCTGCCACAGAGAGACCTCTCAAGTGTCTGGGCTGTTGTGGGCCCACTTGTCATGACAGGGGAGTGGCTCACCACTCTCAGTGGCCCAGTAAATAGCCGGATCTGAGGATGATCATTTAACCTAAAAAGAAGTCCTGAGGATTATGCACCTAGGAACTTGGGGGTGTGTCCTCTTGGGAAGGAGCACAAAACATTCCAATGGACCACTGTACAATCTCCGCCGCCACTGGTGTTTTGGGACGAGAGCCATGGGAACGGGGCGAGGCAGGTGGAGTGATTGGAGATGAGCGACACCTGCTCGACCCACCGGTCTCGAGTCCCACGGAGAAGATGGAAGGATATAAAACAGGAGCAACGACAGTGAAGGACGAGAGAGGACCAGGCCTGGATTTAAGTTTGTGTTTTGATTTTGTTTTTTGCACGACAGTCGGCCGTGAGGGGCTGCCGCACTGTTTTGTGTTTATTTTGATTATTAAAGTTACAAGGATAGCCATTTTTTTTTATTAATTTATTAGCAGAGCTACTGCAAGGGATTTTTAGTACAGAAAATCCATTTATCCTTTGCTGAAACTGCTGTGTCTTCATGGAGGGCAGGTCATGGTGGCTTAGCAATGGTAGACGCCACTGGAGCGCAAGCATAGAACTACAGAGTGCTTTGGAAAAAAAAAGGAGAAAAAAGTGTGCATAGCATTTTCCACACATTTTCAGGTGCAGCATGCAAATGTGGTTTTGTTTTGCGCCAGGGGCTTTGTACTATTTCTATGTCCTTCAGACCTCAGTTTCTGACTTTGAGTCCCACTCTTGGCACGTGTTGTCATTGAAAGATCCCTCATGGGCTGGGGTGCAGTCCTAGATGGCCGTCCAGTCCAAGGGATCTGGAGAAGTCATCTTCTCAACTGACAAATCAATTAGCTTAAAATAATGGCTGTATTTCGGGCCCTGAAATACTCTCCCCAGCAGTTAAGAGGCTACCATGTCCTAGTGCGAGTAGACAACACTGCGGTAGTCTCTTACACAAATCGCCTGAACAAGCTAGTGCAGCAGGTTCTGCTTTGGGCACAGAACAGGTTCCTGTCCCTTAGGACAATTTACATTTCGGAGGATATGATTGTATGAGAAGACTTGCTGTCCAGACAAGCTGAGACAAATGGGGAATGTAAACTACACCTCAAAGTAGTCAGTCTACTTCTCTCTGTCTCCTCTAGCTCCCCTGGGTCTGTACACAATGGCCCATATTTGGTCCAGACTACATCTTTACGCATTTCCCCCACATTTCCCCCGATGTGGCCACTACTTCAGCTTGCCACACTCTGATTGATGGGGTTTCTGTGGGAAAGCACCCTTGAGTCACCCATTTCACTCAAAGCCACCCACCAGAGCAACAGTCCCTTTGAGGGGAAGTCGTGGCCTAATGGTTAGAGAGTCGGACTCGCAATCGAAGGGTTGTGAGTTTGAGTCTCGGGCCGGCAGGAATTGTAGGTGGGTGGAGTGCATGTACAGTGCTCTCTCTACCCTCAATACTACGACTGAGGTGCCCTTGAGCAAAGCACTGAACCCCCAACTGCTCCGTGGGCGCCGCAGCACACATGGCTGCCCACTGCTCCAGGTGTGTTCACAGTGGGTGTGTGTTCACTTTGGATGGGTTAAAAGCAGAGCACGAATTCCGAGTATCGGTCACCATGCTTGGCTGTATGTCACGTCACTTTCACTTTGTGGGACTTAGCTATAGTACTCAAGGTTCTAGTTGTGACCCCTTTTGATCCACTAGAGTCAGTGCCTGTGAGGTTTCTGACTCTAAAGAAGCTTTGAGACGCTCTGCCAAGTTGGCGACTGCCAACTCCACCCACTTTTGGCTTCAAAAACGCTCTTCGGAAACCTATGGTTGACGCCACGGACACTAAGTCCATGTTTTTATACAGTTTATGGTTGAAACGCAGCATCGAGAGTAGCTTTTGATAGGGAATGTTGTCCCGGGTTATCTGACTGTAACACTGTTCCCTGAAAAAGCGGGAATGAGATGTTGCATCTCAATGCTGCACTGTAGGCCTGCCTAGACGTCTTTTCAGTCAAAGGTATAACCTGAAGGTGTGTCCGTTACACTTCTTTTATAACCCCTCAGGTGCATGTAATCCAATGACATGTAACAAGTCTGACCTTTGCATTATGGAATCTCCTTTTCTGTGTTTCTAAACCATCTTCCACTCTCTCTTGCCATATCTCTCTCCCATGGTGTTTTGCCCTCTTTTTCCACTCCTTCTTTTCTCTCATATGCCCAATGATTTTCATCATGTATTCAATTTTCGCCCAGACCCCTGACGATCTTACAGAAGAGCAGAGGACTGTGTGACAGTGTGTGCACATGTGTGTGTGTGTGTGTGTGACAGTAGTGTGAGAGGTGTTGAGATGTTGTTAATATGGCCTCCAGCTGCCAGAGAGGGTCTAGAGGGGCAAAAGTGCCATAATTCAATAATGTGCTGATAACGCTCTTTCTCCTCTCTTTTCTATACTCAAAGAAAGACAGCTCTCCTAATCCTCCCCATCTGTCATTTTTTTCTTTTAGTTCCTTTGGAAATACCTCACATCTCTTACATTTTCTGGCAAACTTTATAATCTCACTCACACACTCTTTCTCGGTTCTATCTCTTACTCCTGTAATTTAGAAGCTGATGGAAGTTGTTACTGATATGACTGATTATAGAATAATACATGCTCTCATTCCATCTCCCGTTCACCATGTGCTCTATTATAACTTCAGATAGGTGCGTTAGAGTCGGTGTCCAATTGAAACTGGATTTCTCCTCCTCATTTATATCCCTCACCGTGCTGCCACCTCCTAGGCAATCAAAGAAAACAACCTCAGTGTGCTGTAATGCTGCACTATATAAGCCGCCTGAGAAATAAATAATTGCAGGTCATTGTCACCAAGTCAAGAAGTGCACCTGTCTGCTTGGGAACTTACTGCTTGATTAACTGAAAGCCATGCATTACTTTACAATACAGCACACCTGAGAAATAATTTGGATTAATTTCCTCTCTGATTATTATTCCAGTTTATACATAATCGTAAAACTCTGACTTTACAACAAATATGCCAGTGGATGTTTTACATAAATAATAGCAATTATATGCAGTTTATCAAGGTCAAGGTGCTGCTGTCTATAGTTGCATGAAAAAAACAACAACAACAACAACAACAGCTGAGTTCTGCCACAGAAACCCTCACCTGTATTTTTACCTCTGCACTTTCCTGAATTCATTGAATTTCTATATTGAGTCATTTGTCAGCTATTAATTAAATGTATAAAAACTTACAAAAGAACCTCCTGACTCTGAGTTCTAAGAATAAACTGTTATATGAATGCCGCTGCTTCTGCTGCTTAAAAAAAAATTTTTTGACTGGCAACGAAAAAAAAAAAGTGATTAATCACATTATTAATTGTTATGTGCCAAATTTAATAATGAATTCAAAAGTACTGTATTGCACACTTTATTTTACTGCTGTATGAACAAAAGTGCAGTAACATTTAGTTTGCAAACACTTTAAACAAATAAGGTGCTTTTTTACAACAGTATTCCCTTAACATAATAGCAATTAAAAATGTTTTTGTAAATCTCAATTTAAACATTAATGTAATCAAATTAAAATCTCTTTTTCATAGAACTAGCTTATTCTTCTTATGATGGTGCGTCTTGAGGGAGGCTCATGCGTCCCATCATTTGTTTTGATCCTAAGAACGTTCCCCAATATTTAACAGACACCGCATCCAAAAATCCTGTTAATTTCAAAATAAACACCCTGCACAGACTCCAGATCATATTTCACATCACTATATCCTTACCAGGAGGCCAGAAGTGGTATGTGAAATATAGATACAAGATAATAGAGGATGTATTTTAGACCACATGATACACAGCTACAAATCTTTTATCCTAGTCGTTCGTAACTGGGCTTTTAAATTGTATTACATTTGTAGTCTACAGCACAACAAAGTAGGACATAGCAACAAATATAACTATAAACAGAATCAAACCAGACAAAACAATCATTTAGCCAACTTAGCCATGTTAGAACACAAATAATCAAGACAAACCATGTTGGACTTGCAAATCGCGTGGCCTGGCCAATCTTGTTGCTTCGCTTCTGAAATGCTCCTGGTGTGAGTTGCCACTGTGTGGAGGATGGAACAAAACCTCGCCGGAGTCGTAACATGCTGCAGGCGCATGCAGTGCAAATAAGAGGTTGCACAGTGTCTACACAGGATGCTTTTGTCGTGCCGTGCCACAACAGCTATAGTCTGTCTACACTAGATGCGTCAAAGTGACCATTGTAAATCATTTGAATTTTGTGTCAGTACGTCATAGATAGAACGAGGGAGCAGTTTACTGTTGGAGATTTGTCGTGTCACGCTGCATCCACTGTAGACAGCATTACTGATTATAATGGGTTCTATAGTATTTTGTTGGATTGCACCACTCGTGTCCGTTGTAGACAAGGTGTCACTGATTATAAAGGGTTTTATAGTATTTTGCCACACTGAGCTGAACGTCTGGTGAAGACAAAGTGTTAGGCCCACCCCAAATGCTCTCATTGGTAGAGACGCATGATGACGCCTATCCCAAACCACTACTTATCAACATCCCTCCCCTCTTGTGAACCATGGTTTGTCTGTATGTGCATTCAGAACCAGTGTGCAACAGACTTTCAAAATAATAATAGTAATAATAATAAAACTGATACTGAACTGAACTGAAATGATATATTAAGTATCAAATGTAGAGTAATGACTGCTGCTACCAGCTTTACAATCAAAGGAATTAATTACTATATACAAAAAATACTAGTTTAATTTATAATACATACTCTTCATTTTTAATACTGTGTTTTTACCTGGTTACCTGGATGATCCACAGCTGTTTTTGTTTGTTTGTTTTTTTTTGTGATAGTTGTTCATGAGTCCCTTGTTTGTCCTGAACATTAAACAGTTCTAAAGAAAAATCCTTCAGGTTCCACAAATTCTTTGGTTTTCTTGCATCTTTCGTGTATTTGAACTCTTCCCAGCAATGACTGTATGATTTTGACATCCATCTGTTCACTCTGAGGACAACTGAGGGACTTATACGCAACTATTATCAAAGGATCAAATGGTCACTGATGCATTAAGTTATGCATTTATGCATTAAGACACAAACAGACACACAATCACACACACACACACACACACACATATATATATACATATATATATATATATATATATATATATATATATATATATATATATATATATATATACATATATATATATATATATACATACACACTTTTCATAAATGTGCTAGTCATATATACAGGTGCTAGTCATATAATTAGAATATCATCTATAAGTTGATTTGACTTGTATATTATATTCATTCACTACACACAGACTGATATATTTCAAATGTTTTTTTTTCTTTAAATTTTGATTATTATAAATGGTCTCTCAGTCTAGTTCTGTAGGCTTCACAATCATGGGGAAGACTGCTGACTTGACAGTTGTCCAAAAGACGACCATTAACACCTTGCACAAGGAGGGCAAGTCACAAAAGATAATTGCAAAAGAGGCTGGCTGTTCACAGAGCTCTGCGTCAATGCACATGAATAGAGAGGCGAAGGTAAGGAAAAGATGTGTTAGAAAAAAAGTGTATGAGAAATAGGGATAACTGCACCCTGGAGAGGATTGTGAAACAAAACCCATTCAAAAATGTGGGGGAAATTTGCAAAGAGTGGACTGCAGCTGGAGTCAGTGCTTCAAGAACCACTACACACAGACATATGCAAGACATGGTTTCAGCTTTCGGATTCCTTGGGTCAAGCCACTCTTTTTACAACAGACAGTGTCAGAAGCATCTTGAGAGAGCTTGAGCAACTTAATATATAAATATATAAGTAAATGCAAAAGTAAAAAGCATTGAAAAATGTGTTACTTATATTTATTGTGTTTAAACATGTCTGGGAAAGACTGTATTACTGTACTGTGTTAAAAAAAAAGAAGTATTTTAAGTGACAATGTTTGGATTTGAAATCAGAATAATGGATAAATGTTGTGCTTGTGGTAAACAGCCACAGATCAGTAGCGGACTCTTGTGTGAAAGCACAGTCCATGCTGCTTCCCCTCACCTAAGAGGGGAATTAACCCTGTTTTCAAAAATGAAATTCAGGCCCTGAATAAATTTATAAAAATCATGATTGGAATATCACAATAAATAGTTATAAGCAAGATACTGCTTTATTGTAATCGCCGATCGGTGGTCAGGCTCAGAAATGGTGACACTGCCACAGTTTTTCTGGAATTAATCTGTTTCAGTTTGTTCTGTTTCTTCATGTTATTCCAGACAGACAGGATGAAGGTGAGATCAGATCTCTGTGTGGAGCACTGTCTGTTGTCAGACTCACTGGATTATTACAATTAATGGCAAAAATAATGTTTTGAAATGTAAATTGATATTTACTACAGCAAAAGATATAAATAACTTTAAACCATTTTTTGTTGGTGAAAGTAATAGTGGTCTAAGACTTTTGCACAGTACTGTATATATATATATATATATATATATATATATATATATATATATATATATATATATATATTAGGGCTGTCATGTCATACAATTAATTTTACAATCCTTAATGCATTAAAATAATTGAATCGCAATAATCGCAAAATTACTGGATCACAATTTCTGTTTTAACCCTTTAACCCAATTTTGCTTCTCTGCTTGCGATCAGATCATTTTAAGCTTTTAAACTCTGGGAAAGTTTTTAGTCCAATGATCCAAGAAGCAAATGCGTTCAAACAATTGGTCCAAAGCAGCGCTAATAAAGGAAACCAGGCCGATTACATCAGAGACTGAAGAGCTATGTTATATTCTGTGATTGTCCCTGAAGAGCGCGAGCCCTCACATGCTGCGCTGTGTGAAATACAGATTGAACGGATTGCCAACATCCCGCCACTGTATGGCCAGATGACACACAAACTACAGTTTCACACGGTGTGTTTGTGTGAGCAATATCATATGAGTAGCAGTGTTTCTTATATATTTACACACTCGTGTCGTAGAACTGTTGTATGTTATTGTAACAGTTTGATAGCAAGAGTGTGTTTGACTGCTCCGGGGTTGTGTTCACGGTGTGTGTGTGTTCACTGCTGTG
Organism: Carassius auratus; assembly: GCF_003368295.1. NCBI lineage: Eukaryota > Metazoa > Chordata > Actinopteri > Cypriniformes > Cyprinidae > Carassius > Carassius auratus. Next base: position 13,123,331 of record NC_039247.1, on the reverse strand, counting down.
TGTGTGCACTTTGGATGGGTTAAATGCAGAGCAGGAATTCTGAGTATGGCTCACTATACTTGGCTGTATGTCACGTCACTTATTTAGAAAATACATAAGAAACAACAACGGAGTTTCTTTAAAAAGCCTCTTTTGTGTGAACTACTTTCTTCCACGATGGATTCAAATCTCAAGTTGACAGTTTAACAGCTGAGCCCAAGCCTCCGTTACTAATTCAAAAACGTCACTTTAGAACTAGTAACAAAGAAATGTTGCTTCATTGAAAGCTTATGGTATTACTGTATTAAAACCCCACTGTAGTATGTAGAGTCAAGTATTATGAGAGAGAGCTGGACTGAGCGAATGTGATCACTTGCATGTTATACAGCACTCATTTATTACCTCAATCTCATATGCACAATAAAACATTATCCTGAATGTCCGCTGAGGAAAACAATATATTTGTCATACTATCCTTTTATCTGATTTCCCATTACAGTGCTCCTCAGTGCATTTGTCAGCTGCGTCTTACAAGGTGTTGTTGAAAGTAAAAAAGAACTTCCTTGTTTACAACCCTGTTTCAAAGTCTTTCAATATAACAGTCTTTACTGCTGACTCAGTCATAAAAAACAATCCCTGTGTCCAAAATCGCCCCTATACCCTTACCCCCTATACACTATTTAAGGTGACAACCAATTTTTGTGGTGTCTAAAACCTTAGTGGACATTATCAAGTGCACTCATTCCATCCCACAATGCACAGCAATAACGACTGTATAACTGATGTATGCTCCATGGCTAGAGAATACCCATCTCGTGCCGACTGAATTGGCACATCTCACCAGAAGATGGTGCCCACAGCTGAATCATCCATCCATCCTTTAATTTTACAGTGCATATATATATATATATATATATATATATATATATATATATATATATATATATATATATATATATATATATATATACACCGTTATGATCACTCACACACTTCCAGAATCTGCAAAATGTTAATCATTTAAAAAAAAAAAAAATAAGAGGGGTCATAAAAATATAATGCTGTTTTAAGTAGTTCAAACAAGCTATTCCACATTCTAGATGTTTACATATAGTTCAAAAGACAATACTATCTGAATTTACGAATGTCCTAGTTTAAAAGCGTACATGTTTATTTTTTTATATTTTATGTCATTACCTGGATAACCAACAACTGTTTTATTATTATTTTAGGATACTTGCTCATAAATCCCTTTCAACCTGGCCACTTTTCTTCAGAAAAATCCTCCAGGTACTGCACATTGTTTGGTTTTCTAGCATTTTCTGCATATTTAAATGGTTTCAGTGGTGTATGATTTTAAGATCCATATTTTCATACTTGGGACAATTGAGGGACTTGTACACAGTTATTACAAAAAGTGCTAATATTCAATGATGCTCAATGGTTAGAGAGTAAACAGTTGAACAGGATGATGGCGTGTACATCTTCCTAATTCTGTTTAAACATCCCATTCATTAATTTAGTACTACTCCTTGGGAAGCTACATAAGACATTATTCCCAGAAGACTAAATGAGTACAGTTTACTCCAATGATCCTCTTCAAAACATTTTGCCTTTTTGAGTATCAATGAAGCTGTAATTTTAAAGTTGTAAGTTGTACTCAAGCAGCACTAAGGACATAGTCTTTAAATTACAGTTTAATTAGTCTATAAATTATGTGTTTGAATCAGATGGAGACAGATTTAGAGTTAATTTACTTTATTCAAAGAACAAGATGGAAAGATTGAAAGAGAATCAGTGATCACAATCAAGCTGATTGGAACTCATTACCCAGTGACCTACTGTATTCAGTCTCAAACAAACTAAAAAAAAAGTCATAAAACACTTTGGAAAAAGTCCTAATAAAATGAAATGACCTGTTCTTTAGTATAATCTACGACATCCATCCTTAAAAAATTAAATAACTTTTGATGAAAAATAAGTATGCTGTAATGTATGTGATAAAAGCAGAAAGTAATAAACTATGCTTTGATTACGTCTGATCCATTAAACAATGCTGACTGCAAATCACATACAAGTTTATTAAATAAGTGAAAGCCCTTAGAAGAGACAAATGAGAGAGAGAGAGAGAGAAATACCTTAAGAGAGGGAGACCTCTTAATGCAGACCAGAAAGATAAACCCTTAATAATTCATCAATAATTCATCAGCAAGTGTCCTAGAGGGAAAAAGAGATCAAGGAGAAATGCCTGACTGCACTACTTCAATAAAGAAGTTCCCCACAGATTATTTGAACACACCCCCTTCATTCATTCTCTCTTTCTGTCTCTCAAAGTCTTTAAATTGACTCACCACTATAGACCTGCATTACCAACTCAATGTATCCTCAAATTCAGATCTTCATACATAAACAGGGTCCAAAATCACCACTCACCAAATGTTAACAGGCTTTAGTGAGTTAAAGCTCATTCACGATAACTGTAAAGATAAATGAGTGTTCTCACCAGCAGATGATATCGTCTGTTTATTCTAAGCGTCTGCTGCTCTAAATTCTGGTGCTTGTTATAGCATGATTGATTCTGATTGGGTGTCAGTGTTTTTATCATTCATTGGCTGAAAAAAAAAAACACACTGAAAGTGATTTAAATGATATAGTTTCTTTGTGCCTTTATCATTCTAGCTGTGATGTGGACTCTTATTCCTTATTATTGAGAACAGTTTTTAGAAATATATCTTAATCATGATCTTTTTAGTTATCGTTCTTGGTGTGAACAGGCCTTTACTTTTCAGTTGGCTGGCAACTTTATTAGAGATGTCAATGTAATACATAGTTTAAGTGGAGGTCTAAGAATAATTGCCTGATGGAAGCAACATGAGCGATTTAAATCAAAGAAATACAATCCATGTCCAAATTTATATTTTGCGACTCGTACATTCTGAGTGGAAAATTTACCTTCTAAAGTTTGCATGGATTTTTTTTTCCAGAACTGTGTGTGACAGGATGCATAGGATATTTCTCCTATTAAAAGTATAGATCACCCAAAACATGTAATTGTCTCATAATTTACTCACCCTCAAGTTATTCCAAACCTTTTATGAACTGCTTTCTTCTATTGAACAAAAAAAGAAGATATTTTGAAGAATGTATGTAACCAAACACTTTCTGGTCCTTTCTGACTTCAATGGTATTTTCAATTTGTCAGTATTAAGAAAGTTTGGACCAGCAACTGTTTGGTTTCCCACATTTATCAAAATATCTTCTTATGTTGAAAAGAAAGAAAGAAAGAAAGAAAGAAAGAAAGAAAGAAAGAAAGAAAGAAAGAAAGAAAGAAAGAAAGAAAGAAAGAAAGAAAGAAAGAAAGAAAGAAAGAAAAAGAAAGTAAGAAAGAAAGAAAGAACTTGAGGAACAACTTGAAGTTGAGTAAATGATGACAATTAAAATTTTAGGGTGAATTATTCCTGTGTAACTGGGTGAACCACGACCATTGGAATTTGTCTCCATAACCTAAAAAGAAAACCTAGGTTTAGATAGCTTGCTCTTTGCAGTGATCGAGCCAAACTCCTCATTCTTATGCCTGAGCTGTAAAGGAATAGTTCACCCAATGTCATTATTAAAATGTAAGTCAATCTTCTCTGCCGAGGTTATTCAAGGTCATTTTGTGAACAAATTATTTCGTTTGAGTCAGTTATTTTCCACGATTGATCTGAGTGACTATGAGTTTCATAAATCAAACTGAATGATTCGTTCACAAATTTGACAAATTCACAGATTCGGCTCAGAACTGGATGATTCACAGCAGTTTTCTACCCACTGGAAGAGAAGAATAGTGATTTACATTTTGGCCTCTTCTTCACACAAAGCACATAGAAAATATAACATGCCTTCAAAAGACTTAGAAAAAGGTGCAATAATTCTTCTTCTTCCACTCTTGAAGTCTATGGCAGCCCACAGAACTGCTTGCAGGAAAGTTTTGAAATTTGGCACACAGATGACAGTCTCAACGTTGAACATGACAAGTTTGAAGTCACTAAAGCCCCTTTCACATTGCACAGTTTCATTGCAGTGCCCCCAACTGGTCAGGAGGTATAAAAAAATGAATTAATAAAAACCATATTTTCCAGACTATAAGTCACACTTTTTTCATAGTTTGGCCGGTCCTGCGACTTATAGTCAGGTGTGACTTATTTATCAAAATTAATTTGACAAGAACCAAGAGAAATGAACCAAGAGAAAACATTACCGTCTACAGCCACGAGAGGGCGCTCTATGCTGCTCAGAGCTCCTGTAGCCTCTCCATGAAAACATAGAGCGCCCTCTTGCGGCTGTAGACGGTAATGTTTTCTCTTGGTTCTTGGTTCTAAATAAATGCAACTTATAGTCCAGTGCGACTTATATATGTTTTTTTTCTCATCATGTTTGGACTGATGCGACTTATACTTAAGGTGCGACTTATAGTCTGAAAAATACAGTAAATAAAAGTTGTCTTGTTAGATTCGGGTCGCTATGCTGAGTCATATGATATCCAATTTTTCCTTATGAGCCATTTTGAATTTTGTAGTAAAAGGCTGTATTTTATGAACGCATTATCATTATGAAACTCAGTAAGGGTCATAAGCACAATCCCATCAAATATTCACATGCATATAACTTTGGATGTAGTTGATTTATTTTCAGGAGATTCATATATTTACATTTATGAATCATTACGGAGTCCAACAATACCAAACACCCTAGGTTTCGCCTTATGGATTGTGCAACATTGTGATTTAGCGTTTAAGCAACTCTTGAAAATATCTTCAAAACGTTAGTCCGATCAAGATGAAACCACTGCAGGAAAATCAAAAACACAAGTCGTTGCCTATATGCTAATGGCCAAATCTCAAAATAGGCAAAATTGATGGCAAAATTTCGAATGCCAAAAAAAAAATGCAATCAAAGTCGTACATGGATCATTTTTGATCCATGATCACTTGATTGCACTATAATAAAAAAATTGTATGAAATTGGAACTAATAACAGTACAGTATTATGAGATAAAATGCTATACTTTATTTGTATGTCATTGTATGTACTGTTACCAAAACGTGACATGTAAACTCTGCTGATCACTGAGTGGCCAGAGAGAGTTGTCACTACCTGGGTCAATGAATTTGCAACACAAACTCAACAGAACCGCTAGATTTAAGTCAGCACAGGCAGTGAAGGGTCGAATGCAACTGTATGGTGGGGTGGTGTTAGCGCAGTGGATAAGACACACGCCATTGGTGTGAGAGACCCAGGTTCAAATCCACTCTGAGACACCAATGTGTCCCTGAGCAAGACACTTAATCCCTAGTTGCTCCAAAGGTGTGCGACCTCGGACATTTATAGCAATTGTAAGTCGCTTTGGATAAAAGCGTCAGCTAAATGTAAATGTAAACTGTTTTGAACAAGCACACCTTCTTTTAAGTACCAAAAAGTGGCTGGTTTGTGGTCTGTTGAGGAAGTACAGACATTCCTCTCGTTGATAGCATAGGAGCGGATCCAGTGAGAGCTTGATGGGCTGACGTGAAAAGAAAACGTTTTAGGAGTCGTATCTTGCCTATCTTGCTGCCTTCTTTTTTCATGTTTTAGTTAACTATAATAACCTTGTTTGGAATGACATGAGAGTCATTCTTTTTATAACCACTATATAACATACAGAGTACAGCACATAAGAGAGCACAGCATTTACCTCCCAGGGTCATTCCAGCCTCGAAACACTTCTTCAGACGGCAGGATGGGCAGTTCTTCCTCCTCAGTTTATCTATGGTGCAGTCGTTCCTGCTAGCGCAGAGATACTTCTGCTTCCCTACAAGAACAAGCAGATGGTTTTCAGAAGTTTTAACTTAGCTTGAGTCAGTTGGCAGCCAAAGTAAAGCTCCAGAAAGGACAGAGCTGGACATATCACATTTACACCGAGATAAAAGATAGATCGGAAAAAAATAGAGAACAAACACACAGACACACACACACACACACACACACACACACAGAATGCTCCAATTAGAGCGAGCTGTTAATGTGACAAGCCAGTCTGATAGGTCACAGCCCTCACTCTGGTCACCTGAGGACACCCAAATGAAAAGTGCAGAGTGAGATTTGAAAAGAGGTGTGTATTAATTAGGAATACAGAGCCACCGCTGAAGTAACCTACACAACTGCAGTAAGGTCTGACATAAAATTACAATGAGATTTAACAGACATCCACTGCCAGACATAGATACAACTGTAATAAGATTTGAGATTAAAACAGAAGTAAAACCTAATCAACTGTAAATCAAATGTAAAAGCAATGCAGTTCAACTCACCACCAGAATCATAAATATTACATTAATTTACATAAATACTGGATAACAAACCATGATAAAACATGATTTTACATAAAGCCAAACAAATTTACAAACTGCAATACGATCTTGTATGTTATCTTTTTATACAGCCGAAGAGTGTAATTTTAACTGCTTTGTCTGTGTCCAGGAAACCTATTTAAAAACAGCGAAACTGGCGATATTAAAATGTGAAAAAAATCCATCACCTTTAAACAAATTCGGATAGACATCTTGAACCTTACAGATCTGTCTACAATTATTCATAAACAAAAATAATGAGGCCAGAACACTCTTCTTAGTATATTGTTGTCTCTCTTGGTCTCCATTAACAACAGTTGAAACAGTATAATAGTGGGATATTTCCGTATTTGATTAAACTAAAGTTCATTGTTGGCTGTGAGGCAAGACCTTTTAACTCCTCTTAACTTTGATAAATTGTTTTGTTCCACAATCTGTGGCTGTTCAAAACAAAAAGGCATCACTTTATCAGGTGTGTATTATTGTTTCAATTTATTTGCTGGATAAATATGGGTTTACATAGTGACATCCTAACATTATCACTGATATAAATAATAAAAAAAAATATATATATATATATATATATATATATATATATATATATATATATATACACTCACCTAAAGGATTATTAGGAACACCTGTTCAATTTCTCATTAATTCAATTATCTAATCAACCAATCACATGGCAGTTGCTTCAATGCATTTAGGGGTGAGGTCCTGGTCAAGACAATCTCATGAACTCCAAACTGAATGTCAGAATGGAAATAGATATTTATATATAGTGAATATATCTGTATATCATGTTTATATAGACTATGCTCACTATAAAATTTGTTGTCATTTACTGATCCTCACGTTATTTCAAACCTGTCATACAAAAGTTTGGACTCAGATTTTTTTTATGTTTTTGAAAGCAGTCTCTTATGCTCAACTGGGGCAGAATTTATTTGATCAAAATACATTCAAAACAGTAATGTTTTGAAATTTATTACAATCTAAAATAACAGTTTTCTTTTTTAACATATTTTAAAATGTAATTTATCTTGTGATGGCAAAGATTATTTTGTGGGGCAGTAGTGGTCTAATGGTTAGAGAGTCAGACTTGTAACCCAAAGGTTGTGGGTTTGAGTCTCAGGTCTGGCGGAGATTGTTGGTGGTGGGAGTGAATGTAGACTGCTTTCTTCCACCCTCATTAAGGTAAGACCCCCTTGACTGTTTCCCAGGTACCACAGCAATATTGCTGTCCCTGGTCTCGTTCTCACCCACTTTCATCTTAGGGAACAGACCATCCTGCATATTCTGCCTAATTACTCCTTTTGAGTTCCATGCAAAAAAGTAAGTCATTCAAGTTGGGACAGGGATGAGAAAATTAATAAGAGACATGAATAATGCTGAAATCTATGCTTAGGTCACTTTGAGCTAAGTGTTTGGGTCTCAGTGATTACTAATTGTTTATGGCAAGTCTTTACACACCTCACAGCCAAGCCTGTACTTTATGTGTCACAATTTGGCAAGGGAGGACCCAGATGCGGAATGAATGGGGGGAACAGAGTTTAACAAAAATGAGAAAACTAAAGGATGAGACAGGAAGACAACACAATAAGGCAGGGCACACGACACAGTACAGGCTGGTCAGGGATGGGGGTAGCTCCAGACGCTGTGGCAAAACGAGACTAGGAGCTCAAGAAACCAAAGGCTTGGCCCTAGGGATGGTAAATCTTGAAGCACCAACATGTCTGTCAAATCAGAGAAACCAGTGACCAGGGAGGACTCAGGAAGCAGGGCAGGAACCAACACAAACACACACAAAGACAAGACAACAGGAGAGACAAGAGATAGACACAGATCAAAAGAAAAAATGTGCTAAACTATGACTAGGGAGATAAAACTGAAAAGGGGAAAAAAACTTGAAATAATTAACTGGAACTAATGAAAACATAAGGATAACAATAGGAAAAAGCTGGGATTAATGACTAGAACTACAAACAAAATAAATAAAGACAAGACCGCAGCCTTGCTGAAAACTAGAAAGAGGGAGAAAAAGGTTCAAGAACTAAATTAAAGAACTAAACTATAAACACTGGAACAAATAAAAAGTAGAATTTACAAGAGAGAAAATAGACTGGATGCAATATACTGAATAGCAAGCTCTAACAAGACAAAATACACTATCACTGAGAATGCACACAAAGCACACACAAAACGAACGATTTAAAACAATAAAAGCTATACTGGACACATGGTCAAAAGCATATTCATTCTATGTCAGCTTTTAATGCAGCTTTAATGAAAGTTTATGGTTGCAATTCAAAGTTATAATTAAAGTGATAACTGCTCACACATATGGTGAATATACTTAGTTGCTAATATCTGAAACAAGACTTTTGTTATAATGGGTGTGTTTATTTTACCCTCAGCAGCTCTCTTAAAGAACACTTTGCAGCTTCCACAAGTGAGGGCTCCGTAGTGACATCCTGATGCTTCATCAGAGCAGATTAGGCATCTCCTTTGTGGAGGAAGAAAAAAATCCATTGGGAAAATGTCACTCCTCCCTCCATCAAACCTAAAAACAAAAGCACAGCATAAACTAATGGCATAACAAAACACTGACATAAATGTTCTGTTCTCTGTTATATCAGCAGAAGAAAACAAATACACTGCAAACGTGCAACTTGTTCTTCCACTGTTCTGTCAATTGTGAAGAAAAATATGAGGTCCATTAACAGTAATTTGAACAGAACACACATATCAGATAATATCCAAACAAACACAGAAATATAGGAGTAATGGGTGTGTATTTGCACATTCAGATGTTTGAACAGAATAAAAATAGTGAAGCTGAATTTCTCTGAAGTTTTACATCAGTTGTCCAGAGTACAGCTGCTAAATTAGAAATGTAATTTGCAGGTCCAGAACTCAGCTATAACATTTCCTATGAAAACGCACACTTGAAAGCTGGTGCATGTACCTGTGTGTGTCATCGGCCAAATGATGGTGGTACTGTAAGTAGAGGTGACATTATTCTAATGCAAGTACCAGGTCTCTAATGAAGGGTAATAACTGCTTTATTCCTTGAGAAATTATGTAAAGATTCTGAGTTAAAGAGAGTCATTCAGCATTATTATTCTGTTCTGATGATGGCAGCCAATTCCGTCACCACAGAAAAGAAAAGTGAACAAAATGACTATGATTAGGACAAGGGCATATTTCTGATATTTTCTTGGCTGTCTAAAAGAAGTGGTCAAACGTTCTATCTACATAATAATAACTTTTTTTTAAAAAAAGACAGTAAAATAGAAAAGAGGGGACTCTTACCTGACCTACATAAAATAGTAAAAAGTAAAAAAATGAATCATTGTAACTTTTGTTTTTCACTTTTCTCTCTCTGTTTTCAACTCTTGTTTTCTTACATACACATGGTTGGGTGCAGCCGGTTCATGTAATTTAGAGAGAGTTTAACGATCTGTGTGCTTGATGACAAAACGGAGAGAAACCCGTAGTAGAACGGTTGAATGGAAAGATGGCCATCTCAACTATAATAATGTAGGAAATTAGTAATGGGAAAATGCCTCTCCACTTCAACCTGAAAACATGTCTCCATTAGGTATGAGAGATTTACAAACAACATGTACATCTACAGATTAAAACTTTTTCATTAAACTTAAATAAGAAAGGGATATTTATGTTAATTTAACAGTAATGAAACACATTAACCTACACACATATTTAACTGAAACATTTTAAAATGCTACATGGAGACTTTAGTGATAACATAAATTGCAGCATTCGATTCAGTGTGAAAATTCATTTGAAATAGTTTTTTAAGCCATTTACAAAGATCATAAATTTGCTCGTGTTTCATTACTAAGGCCCGCTGTGAATATATCACCCCATTTTCCTATGTATGAACGTACAGTATTCAAAATAATGAATAAATGAACACACGTGTAGGAATTTTGTCCATTTTCCAGAAATCTGCTGTATTCTGTGGAATTCTGTGCAGATTCCAAGGAGGCCTGCATATGGGTAAAATCTCTATAATGTGGTATTCTGAAATCTGACATTCTCTGGAGGTGTTTTGGTTGTTTTACTCACACTACTCTCCTGCCAGCTGTGGCACTTTCCGAACAAGCCATATCAATCACAGGGTCTGGGTGTCTCTCACGCTCAGCATTATGGCCTCTATTGCTTTGACCTCATGCAATGCTGTGTTTAAGAAGGTCACTTGGGCTAAAAATAAGGTCGCATTAAATGTTCTGAGCCAAAGCAGTCACACCACACATACTCTCACCAGGGACTCAAGCAGTGTTGGTTTGCTCTCACTTACTATTTCCACTGACACGTTCTTTAGTCTTCCTCATTACATTAGATTAGACATAACTTGATAGCTTAACAACACTCAAAGAACATTTCTGAAATACTTAATGGGGAGTGTGTGTTTATCTTCACCTTTGCTCAGCAAATTTATGGTCACGCGTCGTGCTTATGTCAGGTTTGCATTTATTTCCCATGCTCCCTGTGAGGCTTGCATTTGCCTTTTCTCTGTCTCCAACACCGTTACATAAATGTTATTTTATGCTAGGTTTGCATTAGTGACACTAGCATGGAGATAAAAATCTACATATTTGCCAATATATAAAATTTACATTAAAGTAATAGTACACCTAAAATCAGCTCCCCCTCATGTTGTTCCAAACCTGTCCAGTTTTGTTTAAGACCCCATTCACTTGCACTTTATGAACGTTATGAACAGAAACATTCTATAAAGTATCTTCTTTTGTGTTCCACAGTGGAAAAAAGTTGAAGTTGAGTGAATGATGACCAAATGTTCATTACATTAATATGAGTGTTTAATAGTGATGAAATGTAGATGTTTTAGGTGGGTTCTGTTAATGACACCTTAGTATAACACAGAGAGACTGTCTGTATGTGTTATTATTACTGATGAAGATAGAGACTGGGAGTATGAAGTTAAAGGGATACTCCACATCAAAATTAAAATTTTGTCATTAATAACCCCATGTCGTTAAAATATATTTTTTGCAGTTTGTAAGGTAGCTATCCTTCAATGTTAACAGACTGCAAAGTTGTTAATCAAAAAAGTGCATGATAAAAAAAGATATTGTCTCTCAAAAGAAAGAGTCGACTCAAAATCACCTAAACGAGTGGTCCGGCTGACAAAGAAGAGCATAAGCTGCCTGCCTTCAGCTCATATTCTCCAAAATGGTGCTAACTGTAGGTGATGTGGAAAGACACAGAGGAGACAAACTGTTGAATAAAATCGTTATTTTAGTTTTATTCATGTACAAAAAGTATTCTCATCACTTCATATCATTACGGTTGAACCACTGATGGCAGATGGACTATTCTGACTACACCTTTCATACTCTTCTGGACTTTGACAGTGTATTTAACTTGGGAGTGAATGGGACAGTCACAAGCCTCCCGGTTTTCATCTAAAATATCTTAAGCCGCGTATCCATCAAAACTACCCAGAACAATTGTACCAAGAACTTTTTTCACAGGAACACCCCTCACCCCCCAGACCTGTTGCTTTCTCCATTTCTATAGTACAGTGAAGATTAGGCAAATAGTCTGGTTGACATAGGTCTGTGTGTGCTTTCTCAATAGAAAGTATGCAAATTTTGGACTTCCATCATCTGTAGTTTGGACTTTGCCAGTGTGAACTCCCGCGGACGGGGCGACGTAAGTCCAGTAATTCTGTAAACAGCAGTGTAATTGATAATGTCAGCTCGCCTTGGCTACTGCAATTTTTCTCACCGTATATTTACAATAAGATGAAATATTTCAGACAACACTGCCTACTTTTGTTTTCATTTGAATATATTAATAGCCGCAGAAATGTAGTTCATGGAAATGTGTAGGTCTATATAGCCTAACGTTACATTACAATGAAATGAAATATTATATCAAACAGTATTGCCTCTTTTTATATTCATTTTAACATATTAATAGATTAACTGAATAAAGCCCAAAGATTACCTGTTAGATTTACCCAAAACAAATAATATTTTATTTTTAACTACTAAAGAGACATCAGAGAAAGTGGCAAATGACAGAACTACTAGCCGAGTTGAGAGTGCACTAGACGGACACATGAGCACTTAGCTCCCACTGATAGCATCTCCAAAATTGGTGAAACACATTTTTAAATAGATGCTGTCTTTATAAATAAACCGCAGATTTGAAATTTTTGAGAACTACATTCTCGCCTGAAATACTTTTAAAACTACCTTTGACACAATAACAGTAATATTTTCAAAATTCTCCAAATAAATAGTGGTTGAAATCACATTGCTGCTTGAACTCAACAAGTCAGCATGTTTAGCGCCCAAGTCCCACCCCCAAAAGTTCCAGAACTTTGAAAAAGTACTACCTCCAAAGCAGGGACTGAGACCCAGAACTTTATTTAGATCCTGGTTCCCGCGGTGGAAACACACAGAGTACCAGCCCAAAGTCCCCAGTTCCTGGGTAAAGTTCCAGCGGTAGAAACACAGCTTTAAATTGTCAAGACAAACAAAGCTTTTACGAGTTTGGAACGACATGGGGGTTAATGATTAATGATTTAAAACATTTTTGGGTGCAGTATACCTTTAAGATCGAGTGGGTACAAGTTTGTGTGTGATAGAGAGACGAGAACTGCACTACAACCAAAAAGTTGATTGGACACAAAGTACAGACATAATTATATTCAGTGACATGAGATGTCAAGGGTACTCACAAGGACGATCACATATAACAAACACTAACATACATGCCCTCTCTTTCACTTCTTCTCTCCCTTCCTCCCTTCCTTTCCTTTTCTCTCCCTGTCTCTTTTATTTCAGTTACAGTTATATGATAATGAAATCATACACTTACATTATGAGTTATGAATAATCTACAAATTTCTTCACAGTGAACCATTAATCAAAGACAAACAAGTGAGCATAAGCACATTTCATCAGCACCAAAAGAGATTCAAATTGTTAATTTGCTTCTTTCTTTCTTTCTCTAAATAATTTACTCGCCCTCATATCTTTAAAAACCCATATGACTTCAGTGGAACATAAAGTCAGTTATTTATAGCAGGATGTTCAAGATGCTTGACAAACCCTGGTCTCCATCCACTTTCACTGTACAAGACAATTCAGCTTGGATATTCTGCTACAAAAAATAAAATAAAAAAACAGGTAACATCAATTGTTTCATGTGGTAACATTTAAACGTATTCAAGTAAATTAAGAAAATTTGTTTGAGTATTATATTTATGTTCCTTTGAATTTAGAAATTATAAATTAACAATTACATTAACCTACCTAAAGTAATTTTTAGGTCTTCAGATATGCATTTGAATGCTGCATGTATGCAGTCCACTGAAGAAAGAATATCACTCAAAGTGGTGGCAGAATATCCATTTTTGGGTGAACAGTCCATTTAACAAATATTTATTTCATGTAAAATATAGAGGCAGAGTTTTGCACAAATTCAAATTAAATTGGCAGTACCTTTTAAATTCCTATTAAATTGCAGAATTTAAACTGAGATATTAAACAAGATGCATAATTGCAACAACTGGAATCCATAAAAGTGAAAAACTGACATTTGCTAAGTATGGTGACCCATAATCGGAATTGGTGATCTGCATTTAACCCATCCAAGTGCACACACACATAGCAGTGAGAAGTGAACACACACCCGGAGCAGTGGGCAGCTATCCAGCACACTGGGAGCAACTGGGGTTTCAGTGTCTTACTCAAGGGCACTTCAGCCATGAATATTGAGGGTGAAAGAGAGTACTGTTCATTAATGGCCAATTCAACACTCATTCCAGGTTATAAATAAAAATAGATTTTTCAATTCTGAATTGAACACAGATCCAGAATTGCCGTCAATCCCTTGCAGGTGAACTCAAGAAACACACAAGTTTTCAGGGTCCTTCATTAGGCTGTAAAAATAGTCTATGTATATGTGTAAGGTGACAGTGATGTGAGAATTGTAACACATTTATAGGTGAGATGACTGTGTTTGCATGTGTGTCCTGTGGTGTTTCCATAGGTGATTAGGTTCACAGGTGATTAAATGGTCTCGGGTTACGCTAACAACTCAAATTTGTCACTTACTTCATCAACACTTACTGAAAATCAGGTATACAACTTATCGGAGAGTCACACACACAAGTGCCAATCCCTCAACAACCAATGGGAATGGATCAGCACCCAAAAAACATGTAAAAACATTAAATGAAATATTCTCTATTAACTTTGACCCATCAAAAAAAAAATAAAAAAATTTGGAACTCACATTGTTAACCTGCCATTCCATATCTTTTGGTCACTATGAGTTATGTCCTGATGACATATTGGGGTCTCACTTGGAAGCCCAATCATCTCTGAATTTAAGCAAAACGGCAATGAGAATTGGCTAGTGGATTTTGCATGCTGAGCCACTCCCTGTCCACAGAGGCATACAAGGCGACAGCGTGCATCCCTTTATTAGATTTTTACTTCGGAGCTGAGTAGTACATGGTGTTACCTTACTACAAAACCATACTTCTTTTTTTTTTTTACAAGAAGAGGCTGTTTTTGGTTGGTATTACGACACATTACAGAATATTACAGTGACCCTGTCAGCAGCGAATCCCCTGGGCGTTTCGACTAAAAAAACAGTTTCCTCTAAAAGAATCTGATCTGCCATGAACAGAGGTCCGTCGGCTAGTGCTCTGGGAGATTTGAGGGGAACATTGAGAGCTTCTCCACCAGGCCACACCCCATGGATCTCTCACTCTTCCTGCAACGCATGTCCTGTGTGGTTGCCAGATGATTCTGCTTTGCCATCTTGTGGCATTCCCAGTGTCTCATTCAGTGGGCATGCAGATGTCAATCACAGCATCGAGAGATGGGTTATTGGCCTCTGGGAATGAAGATTTGACGGGGCTGTCCCCCTCGGGTGTTGCCACCACTGCCGAATCGGAGAGTTGTCAACCATGCTTGTCCGGGCAGCTGTGAGGATTGGGCTGGAGGTGACTACAAAACCGCAAACGTTGCCACTTAGAGGAATCATCGACATCTCTCATCCAAAGCCTGTAAGCTGTCGGCGGCTCTCACTGCAAAAGCTTACAGTGCTGCGTGGCTAAGCTGCCTCTGCCCTGCATGCCATGGCTATCTTGCAGGTAGACCAAGGTTGATGCAGGAGATGTGCAGGGCAACTGACTTTGCCCTCCAAGCAACAAAAGTCACAGCACGGGTCCCTTGGGAAGAGGATGTCCACTCTGGTTGTGCAGGAGCACTATCTCTGGCTTAACCTGGCCCGAGATGAGAGACATTGACAAAGTATGCTTTTTTGACTCTCCCATCTCTCAGGCTGGCCTTTTCGGAGACACTGTCGAAGTCTTTACCTAGCAGTTCTCAGGAGTACAAAATCAGACAGAGGCCATTCAGCACTTCTTGCCCTGACGAGATCCTCCAGAAGCCACCTTTCCATCACCGGGCGTGTCCATGCTTGCTCATCACCATGGGAGCCCTCCTGCATCCTCAACTCTAGCTCTGCCCCACGCTGAGACACCACTAAGGCTGGCACGTTGAGCACAAAGCAGGTGAGCGGCACCCCCTGTGCTGCGCTTAGCCACTAATTCCTCCAAGAAGATGAAGCGGCCCTGACATGGCAACCCAGAGATGTGTTAGAGGAGGACCGGCAGAGAATCTTTTGTTTCCTTTTCTTTTTTTGTTCTACCGCTGGCTCAAAAGGCCAGTGGTAACCACATTATCAAAGAAAGAGCAGTTTCCTTTTCCTCCTTTTTGCAAAAGCTCGTGGCTCAACAGTCAGTGACGCACTGCTTCCTCACTCTCACTCACGACACCCCCTATCGCTAGTGACCAAGAGATTGTTGTTTAAAGATGCAACGCTTCGCCAAGTGTCTCTGGCCAGTCCCTCTGGGGACACGGGGAGTTTTGCTGTGATGACTCAGAACACGAGGCCTTGTGGGCCGCCAAGCACAACTCCCGATTACTCCTGAGTACATCGATTGCTCCTTTGGAGCCACTCATAAGGAATTTGGGAATGTGGCTTGTGCTGCTCAACTTTTCATGCTGGCTCATTTGGATGGTTCAACACAGCTACATGATTAAAGTTCACCAAGCGACCTCCAAAGTTCAATGGCATTCTTGAGACTTCGATGGCAGTCTGAGATGCCTCTGTCTTGTGCGAGGAGATTGCTGTCCTGTTGGCCAAGGATGCAATCTATCCAGTCCCTCTAGCCAAGATGATGAAGGGGTTTTGGATCTGCAAGTCTTGAATCAGGCCCTTCCCATGTTCCCGTTCAAGATGTTGATGCAGAAACATATCACCAAATGCATTCAAGCCCAGGATTGATTGAATTTGAGGGTCGGGTATTGCAGTTCAAGGTCCTCCCCTTCGGGCTCTCCCTTTCCCCCCATCACTCCACGAAAGTCCTGGAGGGCGACCTTGCGCCACTATGGCAAGTGGGCATCAGGATTCTCATTAAGGCCCGGTCACGAAAGGAGTTGTGCAATCTCAGGGACCTGGTTCTTCAGCACCTCAGTCTGTTGGGACTTCAGGTCATTCAAGAGAAGAGCAAGCTTTCCCCTGTGCAGATAATCTCTTATCTCAGTATTGAGTTAGACTCAGTGAGTATGACGGCACAACTCATCAACGAACGTGCTTAGTCATGCTGAACTGCCTGAGTTCCTTCAGAGGAAGGATAGTAGTACCACTGAAACATTTTCAGAGGCTCCTGGGGCATATGGCATCCACAGCCACAGTCACGCCGCTCGGATTTCTTCATATGAGATCACTTCATCGCTGGTTACACTTCTGAGTCTCGAGATGGGCATGATGCTGCAGTACACATCCAGTCACCATTACACTGCTGTGTCGCTGCCTATTCAGCGCCTCGTCAGACCTTGCTTTTCCATGGGCTAGGGTGCCCTTAGAACAAGTGTCCCAACATGTCATTGACAAAAAATGCCTCCAATATGGGCTGGGGAACTACGTGCAACAGGACCTCATGCTCCCAAATGAGACCCCAATATGTTATCACAACATAACGTCTTTGTTCCCTCGATCAAGGAACTAGGGTTACATACATAACTGAGACGGTTTTAATACTCACAAATGCCTCTTTTGAGTGGCCATTTCAAGGAGTTTCGTTTTTTCAATTCCCGAAATCAGCCATTTGACAGACATTTGTAAATTTCTCTGTGAAAATCTCTATTTGGAGTGAAAACCTATACTTCATCCGATATACTTGTGCATCTTTTGATTTTTTTTCTTAATTTTATGTCTGTTATTTAAAAAACCAGTATGCAGAATGGACTCCAACGTGAAACTTTCAACACCTCTGGTAAGGAAAAAATAATGTGATAATTGGCCAGCCAATGTTAAATGAATTCTAAGAAAAATATATTTTTTTTTTAATAACAATATGACTGTTGAATGTCCAACAATACACCCACGTTTTTTACTTTGTGTGACACAAATCACTCATTATCGCACTGAGAAGACTGAGGGCATAACTCTTGAAAAACTTAAATGTAACTAGGTATTGAGTAATGATACCAATTATCATTTGTTCAATCAATTATATATTGGTTGATAATCCATTTGGTCTTTGCAAACAAACAAATAAATACTTTTTTTTTTTAAAAAAACCTGTACATGTTTTTCCTCAGATAAGGGTTGTTAGGGAGGGCGGGCACTCACTGGCAGAAACATATGTCGGTGTCTATAGTCACACACATACACACGGATCCAATTAAATAAAAGAGGCCCTTTTTTTTAAAAACATTTTCCCAGTATTGGTGTGTGTGAGTGTGCTGCATGTCAGGTGTGTTTTTTAAAAAAAGCAATAATGATCCAAGGGAAAGGACTCAAGGGTAAACAAATAGGTCATCGGGGAAGGGGGACAAAGAGACAGAACACCCTCAGAGCGGCCCTGATTAAATCCTTCTAGTCAAGACCTCTGATGCAACACCACGGGGAGGGCCTGAGCTGGTCCAGATGGAGGGCTCTGGACAAAACATGCATAGATTTAAGTAATGTTACCAAGAGACATTCACACTAAAAACTTACAATAAGACTTTTGATAAGCTGAGAATAGTTTGACATTGCAGCTAAAATTTGAGTCCATCCATTTCAGACGTTACTTAGGACAAGAAACAGCATGTAAAACGTTACCGTTTTGAACGAGGAAACAATTAAATTCAATTTTAACACAAAAGGAATCTTGTGCAACTCAAGGCATGTCACATGATTACTGACACTCAGCCTGGGGCTCATGCAAGTAGTAGGATTTCTCACTTAACATTTCTGTTTGAAAATGATATTAATATCATAAATGACTATTTTTGAGTTGCTCTGTGGATGAAAACATCACGCAACCATGTAGTTGTTAAAACCCATTAAAGTATGTGTGAGGCACTGGGTGAAGCACAAAGCAGGGCTGCTATAAAGATTCACGTACAGTATAACAAAATGAGAACGTTTTTCGACATTCTTGAATTATGCAAATAAGCACCCATGTTGACAAGATGACAATGCGGAAAGGTTAGATCCCAAAATTATTCTGCCAGCTGCACTGTGTGCTGAATGTGTGCACAGCCAATTCATTTGATGTGTGTGTGGGCATTCATGTGTGTAAGCATCTAAAAGTGCTGAACAAGTTTAAAACTTCAGTCCTTCACCTTTTTGAAAGACATCTTAATATAATAATTACCACTGGGGATAAAATATTTTAAAATGTAAAGAACGTCTCTTTTACTCTTCCTTTTCCTTACTCTTTTCAAAACACTAAGTATTTTCCCATATATTGAGAGTATTAAGTTCTGTATAACAGCACATAATGCATGCAAATGCTATAATGACATCATCCGGGGGAAGGGGGAAAGGGGAAGGGGGAAGTTGTGGCCTAGTGATTAGAAAGTTTGATTCCTAACCCTAGGGTTGTTGGTTCAAGTCTTGGGCCCGCAATACCATGACTTAGGGGCCATTGAGCAAAGCACCGATCCCCCAACTGCTTCCCGGGTGCTGCAGCATAAATGGCTGCCAACTGCTCCAGGTGTGTGTTCATGGTTTGTGTGTGTTCACTGCTGTGTGTGTGCACTTTAGATGGGTTAAATGCAGAGCACCAATTCTGAGTATGGGTCATCATACTTGGGTGTATGTCACGTCACTTTCACTTCCATCCCTGCTGAAATTGTTGTTTATTAACAGCCAATCACACAGCACAAATAAAACAACTGTCGCAAAATAAGTCTTCATGTTCTGTGCATCTCTGTGTGAAGGAGTGGCATAGTTTACTACAACAGACATGACGCTTATGGTGATTCAGCATCTGCCGTTTCAATATATGAGGACATGAACACATAAACTACTTCTACAGAGACTGCCAAAATAGGTTTGGTTTAACTTGAAGAAATTATGGCAGACATATATTACTACTGTTTACTAAAATGTACTTCAAAAAGTACTAATATTAAAATATAATTTTTAAGTAATATCATGCAACCAAGATATTTTTTAACCCATGGTTTAATTTATACAGTTCTGTTGAGCAGCATTTTATTCAACAAACATTTTAAAGATTTATTAATTAACTTAATTGTGCGCCATTTCTGATTTGTATTAAATCATAAAACACAGTATTCCTGAAAGAAAATTGATAATAAAGAATTTAGGGAAATATTAAATGGATTTCATAAAGACCTAAATTAAAGGTTTACATGTTCACATTCATTCTCAAGGTCTAACAGACATGTGAAAAGCATTTCCTTCCGCATTAATGGTAAATTAATATTGTGATAATATTTTGCCCATCCCTATTTTAAAGTTATTTATTCCTGTGATGGTAGATTTAAGGATCCTTTGATAAAGAAAGCTTAAAATATCAGTATTTATTTTGTTAAAAATTTAGAATTCTTCACTCTTCAAATTTTAGCTATTTAATTGGTCCTTCCTAAATATTAAAGTTCTACAGTATGCATTTCTTAAATAAAAAATAATAATAAAAAAACTACTGACCCCAAACTTTTGTACTGCATATAAAATATATGAAAATGACTTCAGAATTGATCATTTTTAACTTTCATTCCCTTTTATTTTCTTCATAATTTAACCTTGGTGTAACCTAAAGTAGTAAGGGCGATTTATGTGACATGAAATGTTGTTTTTGAATAAAGAAGAAAAGGTTCATTAGTTGTTACCACATGAAGCAAATTTTTGCTATCTGACAAGTTTTTACAGTCCCTCCGCCACAGCAATTCAGACACTTGAATCAGTAGGTGTGCCCAACTAAACCACAAAACACCATGCACGATTATAACCATCATTTCCATAATTTGATCATCCTTTGATGAATAACTATCGTACTGTCATGACCCAAAAAATCCAAACAAACATTTGTATCAAATGAAAGTCAGTTTACCGACTGCTTACCACAAATAGAACTGACTTTTTGAAGAAAGATCGAATCTATAATGAGTCTAATATACATAGAAAGAAGTGTGTTTCCCCTCAGAGAATAACAGTGACTTTATTGAAATACAGTGCTATATATAGGTTTTTCGTGTTAAAATACAGCCCATAAACTATTTAGTGAATTTGCCCCAATATGTTATGTGTGAAGTCTGTCACTGGATACACTAAACTGTTATGTGTGCACTAACACACACAGCATTAAGCCTTATCACACAGAGCTTCCAAAAGAAGCCTGTCTCTGGCAGCATCACATACTTTGTAGAGTTACACGTTATATAGAACAGATACACAGAACAGTGAGAAATGGTGAAGGGGGTGAAGAATATTACTTTTAAAGATCAGTCCGTTTAATCTGCTTATTTAATCAGCATTTATGTCATTTTTTTATCTTCTTCTATAGAATATCACAATTATATATGACCCAGAATCCTCAAAAAAAAAGTAAAATGTCAATATTCAAATATTAACGTTTAGGTTTTTAATTCCTAAACTTTTAATATTATTTGCTTGTGCTGTGGTTTTTTAAAAGCACATTAACCTTGAGTGTAAGCCTGTCAGAATTATACTTGATAATGTTTGCTAAAATCTGACCATTAATGGAAAACTGACTTATAACTCATAAGTTCATAAATGTTGTTTTTTCTCTCATTGACATTTGGATGTTCTTATTGATTTGAATTTATTCCCCCAGCCAAAGCCATTAAAATCTGCCAGAACAAAACCTGAGTACACAAAACATTAAAATTCAGATGGCAATTAATTTTTTTTTTTTTACTAATATATAAAACAAAAACAAAAACAAAAAAAAAATTTTAGGGCTCTCTTACTGACTTTCTCTTTCTACGACAAAAAATGATTCTAATTTTTGGGAACAATTGTAAAAAAAAAAATGTAATTACTAAATGAATACAACAATAACAACGTCGACAGTCCTGTAAAGAAAAGGTGCATTAGCCATCTGACACTGCTCCAGCGAGTAATGACGAATACTCTTTAGAAAGCCAAAGGCAACAGGAGAAAGAGATATGACACACCACCCTATGTGAGCTGTAACCACGCCTGTTTGCTGTCAATAGCTGACTTGAATGTACACTTTTGTTAAAAAATGTGGAACTATTAACAACCAAATTTTCCATAAATAGATTTGTAGCTCTGTGCACTTCAATTAAGCAACAGGTCACAATAAGGCATGCATTACAATATACAATGTACATGTACAATATATAAAACAGCTGATTGATTAAAAAAAATGCTAATTTAAAAAACAAATTTCGTTATAGACTTGTCAGATCACTGAGCATGGGGAACCCCATTGGTAATGGCACTTCAATACCATTCAAAACCATTTTTGCACACAAAGTATAGCATTCATCATTTTTACATTTAAAAAATGAGCAAATCTACCTTACACATTTTTTTCCTTATATCAATATATTATTTGTCTTGAACACATTTTTTTTATTTAATATACTCAAACAAAATAATTTATATATATATATATATATATATATATATATATATATATATATATATATATATATATATATATATATATATATATATATATATATATATATATATATATATATAAATTAAATACAAAGGAATCTGTTATGGATGTAAGCACATTGGCCTGTACAGCATATTCTGTATAGCCTCAGTAGATCCTGAAACAATAATCTCATTCAATGGCTGATAATCAAGGGAAGATGGTATCAATCATGACTTACTACGCGGCATCTAACAGAGACAGCTCAGCATGTTGTAATTCAGCACACCTATCACTACAACCCCTAAAACAATGTAACAGCAGAGCAACTAATTATTTACAGAAAAAGACATCAGATCTCAGATGCTAGAAAAAATGATAACATCTGCACCCAGCATGTTCCATCTGAACCAGAATAACAGCACTTGTTGGTCGGCATTGTGCCCGCAATTTTGACCTATAGCCTATATATTTGCTTTATATTTATATTCATATTTATTTTCAAGATCTGAGGTAAACTAGTTGTGATTGGTTTCAGTAATGCTAAGATATATACTGTATATCGCAATTCAAACCTGTATGACTTTCTTTCTTCTGCTGAACACAGTAGAAGATTGTGAAGAAAGCCCACTGACTTCACTGTATGCACAAACAAAAGACAATATATTTCATGTTCCACAGAAAAGGAAGTCACAGATGTTTGAAATGACATGAAAATGTAAAAATCATGATAGAATTTTCATTGTTGAATGAACTATCCTTTTAAGCTATCATTTGTTCTAAGCACTGTCGGTGTGCAGTTCAGCACATAAGGCACACTTTAAATAGGATTGCTATAACTACAACTAAAATAGTCAATGTAAGTGCAAATAAAAATACTGACAGAGGGTTCTCAGAATTCAACAGTGAACTCTTTTAGGGTTCTCGGTACAAGCCCCATATGTTGGTTCTACCTAGAACGCTTTGTAAGGAACCTTTGCCTTGTTTGGAATGTTGTTTGACCAGAACTGAATTTGACCACGGTGTACTTCAGATTATTACATAACAGAGACACATGTACACGAAAACTCTCTTGACCCCCCTTCCCCCTCAAAAATGAAAAATAGTTTTTCTATTTTTGCACCATCCAATCATCAAACTCACTGCTCCTTAAAAACGTTATTTAAAAAAAGAAAAGAAAAGAACAAGCTATTGATTAAGTAGATCACAAACCATTAATATTTTAAACTGTATATGTAGCCTAAGTATGAACAATTCTTACTCAAATGTAAACTGTGTACCCTAGAACTTTGATATGCTGTTCACAAACTAATTTTTCTTCATAAATGTGGCTTCATGTTGTTAGATTTATGTTAAGATGATTCATTATGTATGATATTAGGTCAAGACCAGTCTGAAGTCTCGCTCACTTGGTCTCATTATTTTGTTCTCTGTGTGTCAGTTTCATGTTGTGGCTGGTGTCCGGGTGAACCGGTATTTTTCACAAAGATCAAGTGGTTTTGCCTCCAACTCAAACCCATGAAATTCAAAGGTTAAACACACAACTAATCTCAAATTCCTTTCAGGAAAAAAACACACTCTGTATAGACTTAAACAGCCTCGGACAAAATGCTTGCTTAACTATGGTTCAGATTGAAGCATCCAACGCTCACTCAAAGGCATGCAACTGTTTTTCTCCGTAGTCTTAGTTTAAGGAAAAGCCTAATTTCAGCCTCTGCATATTTTCTTATCAGTGTTCTGCTTTTGTTACAGCTTGTACAGGTCTATTGAACCCCCAAGTCAAATTAGATTTATGGTAACACTTTATAATAACATTATATAATGCTTAACAGATCATATATATATATATATATATATATATATATATATATATATATTCACATAGCAAGAAATATAAGATAAGGTTCTTGTTAATGTTATTAATGAACTTACTAAACATTACCTTATGATTAACATAATATTTCATGTAAATTGAAATGGTTACAAATGTCAGTAAGCTTTCATTTCATATGATCTTCATCTGTTGATCTTCGTTTATTGAGTAGACCTCTATTTATCCATCTTAACAAATAATCTGTTAACTATTTGTTCATGTTTTGGCCATCTAAAGTGGAAACTGTTCGTCATTTGCAAATGTTTACAACGGTTTACTAATCATTAATATCTTTATGAGCAGTCATCTCAATGGCAAAAAGTGTCTTGAAAGACCTGAATTTACCCTATTCACATCTTTACTAATCATTTATTAATCATTCGATCATGTTTTTGCAGAAGCCAATCTAAAGTTGAAACTATTCATCATTTGTAAATGCTTATAAACATTTACTAATCGTTTAGTATCTCTATGGGCATTAGACTTTTAACTAATGTAACAAGGTTTGTGTAAAGGGTGTCTGGTTAAGTTTAGCTGAATGCTTGATAAAGACATAACTGACTGTAATTTTGCTGCAAAATTGTTATTTTTTTATTGCCTCAATAGTCAGCATACTACTCTTCAGTATATCATTAAACAGGATATTTTTTAATCATAAATAAATAGGGGGAAACAAATCCTTTTTTTAAAGAAAATACTTGCTCATTCATCAAAACAATAGAATATAAACAGATTGAAATGTGTTCCCTTATAATAATCAAACTGACCCCAAACTTTATTAACTTCTGACCCCTCAACCAACCCTTAAACCGACCCATACCACCAAAACTGATCCTAACCTTACCCATATCACACCTCAACAGCAGCAAAAGTGTTGTGTATTAACATATGCTTTTAATCATTTTATAACATCTGTTAAAATAATTTGTAGATTTACAATAAGTGCTTGATCATATAAACTGTCAATGCAATTTAAAAATGCCTGTCAACTGAAATGCATAGCATGACAGTAGGACCAGCATGTTGCGGTGTATGAATCAAAATGTGCCCTTTCCTGTGTCTGTGAGTTATTAAATGAGAGAATGACTCAGTACAAGAATATGCAGAAGTTCAAGGATATGAGCTTTGAGGCTCTTGGCATGGAGTCTTTGCGTTTGGACACGGCCGTGTGGGGTTGCCTTGATGGCAGTATCCCTGGAGCCCAGCAACCCTGAGGGAGGAGGCTGGCCTGTGTGTTAAAGTGTTAATGTCTACAGCTGTCTCTGTGTACTGCTTTACTTGGCTGCAGACATAAAGAGAGGAACTTCAAGCAAATTAACGCTTCCTTCAGGAATTACACATTTAATTCCTAGCTAATAAAATGCTCATGAAGCATAACTGATCCTGATCCATTAATAGTAAACCTATAATGAACAGTCCTATACAGAAAAGAAACTGAACATGAAACCAGGGGTCCATGTGAAAGAACTAGGCTACAGGGGGTATGTGGAGAAGATTTATAAAACAAAGCATTTTATTTCAAATATGTTTCTAACTATTTGAATGAACTTAGAACTGATAATCTAATGAGCAGCCTAACGTAATATTATATCCATATTTTAATTAAAGTTATCATAAAATGTTTTGAAGAAAAAAAAATATTCTGGTTGCCCCTGGGGTAGCTGAGAATCTGGATGGGAAGTCCCTGGGTATGTGCAGTTTGGAGATCTCTTAAAAAATGTAATGAGTGCATCCTGTGCATTGTTTCTTGCTAGTTTCGTTAAGGCATTAATTGATCATAATATAATAAATATAAGCTATAATTAATTATTTTACAAAATCTACAAGTCTGGCAAAAACCGTTTTTAAATTAACTGACAAACACTCAAAAACACAGCCACTGTGCCGACTCTTACCTGCCATCCGCAAATGAAGTTACATCCACCCACTTGCCCATCTCGTTTTTAACGCAGGGCACGTTAGGGTAAGGGGGACGGCTCAGCATCCCGTTGGGGTACCACTGTTCAGGTGGAGGTCGCTCCCTCGGAACCAGAGCCTCGCTTCGGCTGCACTCATAGGGGTTACAAATAAAAGACGTTTCGTGCCCAGATGCGTAAGTGGTCCTCTGACTGGGATGCCCGTACTGGCCGTTACTGTCCTCAGTGTACCTATGCGGGTAAGCCCAGGTGTCATTCAGTTCACGGGGCATCATCTCTGCCTTGATTTTGACATTATAGAGATTCACGTAATCCTCCACGGGGCCGGCGAACTCGCCGGACATCTCCGCGGGCTTCGCGAAGCTCTGGCTAGGTCCGTTTTCTAGCTCCGGGTGCAAGAAATGGGTCATGCTCGCGGGCAACAGTTGTTCAAACTGGCACGAAGCCGCTCGCGTTGCATCCATATCTGGTTCTGTAGTTACTGCCGTACCTTCTGAACTCAGGTTGGCAGTGTCCCCGGACAGGCTGCCGAACTCATGCAGCTCCCGTACATCCGCGGTTAAGTGTGATCGAGACGTGCTGCTGCGCTGCAAGGTCGTCCCCTCACCTGCTAGCTGCTCCAGGTCGTCACATTTAAACATCCCAAACACTTTGTCCCTGTCACGCAGCTCGGTGCCTCTGTCTCGTCCCGCCGCGAGAGCGTACTCTCTGTCTTTTCCTCCTGCCTCCTTTTCGCTCACTGAGCAGTTGAGCAAAGGCATTTCGAACAAATAGATTTCCTCACTACTACTTTCATGGGTCAGGGGCGGCGGTGCATGGTGCGGTCCCACCTCGCCCAGTTCGCTGGACTCCATAGCTAAGCCCAAAGACACGGACACGGCTTTGTACAGCTCTCGCGCTGTCTCCGAGATGCTATTGCTGCTGCTGTCGCCGTCGCCGCTGCTGCTGGTTCTGGTGCTGGTGCACGCGCGACTTCTACTCGCCACACTTGCGTCACGACTCGAGCCCAACTCGCGCGTGTGAACTTCAACCGCACCGCAGCCCTTCTGTCCGCTCTCAGCGCCCCGAGAGAAACCTGCGCGACTGCCGCTGCTTTCGGTGGCATCTGCGCGGCCCGGGCCGCTAGATGACAGAGACGCGTCGCTTTTGCTTCCCGTGGAACTCCTGAGAAACTGAATAACGTTACGGCTCGCCGCCTGCATCACTAAACTCGCACTCTCGCTCTCTTTCTCGGGGCTGTAAATTATTCCTCTGCCGGGGGACAGCTTGCTTAAACGCATTTCCCTCGACGCGGTCTCCTGCAGGAAGCCGCACTTTCTGGAGCTAGAAAAGTCCAAACTCTCGTGGTTGTTCGCTCTCGCGACGCGCACGTTTTGAAAAACGCTTTGGAAAAGTCCGTGAAAAACGGCGTCTGGGGACTCGCAAGCCTCCCCCAGACTGACCGGAACCTCCATAGTCTAGAAACTGAGTTCAACACAGGCCGTGAGGGTTTAAAGGGGACTCACCGCAACAAGTTCATCGACGAAATCCTTGGAAAAAGTACGAGTCAGACAGACATGAAAGAGCTGCGCAGCGTGAGACCGTGTAAGCAAATAATAATCAAACAAGCGCTCAGCCGCAGACGCATAGGCGGCTCTTATTAAACGTAAACAAGGATGAAAGTAAATCCGAACGGGGATTGGAATGATTCTCCGCCGCTCGAGTTGTTTTCCGTCTACCTTGAGCGCACGCGATAAGATTTCGCTGTCTGTTCTCAATGATCAGTCCGAGCCAAGGCAGCGGTTGCTACAGCACCCTGGGCACTTCTCAACAATCCACACTTCTTATTTAAAGTACAATTACAGCCCTTTTCTCTCGTATCAGTACTTTCCTGGGCTCAGTAGAGGTAATGCTGGGAGAGCTTGCTGTGTCACGGTGTTTTGCCGGGGTAAGCAGTTATTTCACGGAGAGTTCGCTCAGGAAAGTCCTTGAGCGCTTTGCTGTCAGGACTAAATAATACAGCCAGGAACGGCGCCAGTAATACGGGTAAATAAGAACACGCTGCAAATAAGAGCAGGAGATCACAACTCACTTTCACTTTGTAAAAGATAACACTGATGTATATCACAGGTTTAAAAAGGGTGTAAATACAATAAAATCAATGAGCCGCAGTGAGAGCCTGCGTGGTACGCACTTTATAGGAGCTCTGGGCCTGTGGAAATGTTTCTCATGACATTTATTATTAAGCACACATTAAATCCTCAAAGGGACTGTTAAGTACACAAAATTAGCCATTTGAAGAGCAAAACAAGATGTTGGCTATTTTTAAAAAATGAAAGAAGACCATACTTAACCTTGCCAGAAGAAATGTTCCTGTCTGGGCATTTAATGTAAATTAAATTTATATATATATATATATATATATATATATATATATATATATATATATATATATATATATATATATATATATATATATATATATATATATATGAAATTTAATGGACTATTTTTTTAAATTATAGAATTAATGTCAGGTAAGGGTTGTAAACTTTTCAAATGCCTCCTCATCAGGGACAATGCAAATGTTTACATTTGAAATATGGACAGGAAAAGTAAAAGACAAAGAGTCAGAATGCATTGGATAAATAAGTTCTGCATAAATCAATGAAATTACACTGTTTTTTGGACTGTTGTTGCTTTGATGAAGGCAAGGCACCACTCTAAGTGATTAATTAAAACTTGAAGATATGAAAACATTAAGACAATAATTACATCTTACTGAACAGTCGGGTCCTGAGGTGTCTTCTCATTTACATCCAGCCATGAGGACCTGTTTGATCAAAAGGACAGTACTGTGAGCACTACAATTAGTAGTCTTAATTGTTGTCTTATCTTTTATGAGTGCAAAGCCAAGGATAGTTATTAATATCCATATATTTACTGTAACTAACTGTGGTATTATTTTCTTAATTTTTAAAGGCTCAGAAGAATTTTAATCCCTATTGTCAGTTGTTTCAAAATGAATAACACTGTAACATACAAAGTCTAATTTTTTTCATATATACTACAAGAAGAATGATTTCCTGCATGAACTGTGCCCTATTAAGGTGCAAGTGTTTAGAGAAGCATTTTACATAACCAGAAAGACTTCCGCATATGCAGTGCAGTAAAATATTGCATTTGCTGCACTGTATTGTCGTAAACAGTGTCTGAATTGAAAGAGGAATGCTACAGTGAAGATTTTGAGGTTATTCAGAATGAGTGTCTTTATTCAGAATTAACTGGTGAGCAGGCTGTGGGAGGAGCTGAGTGAGGGGCGGAAGTTGAGAGGGCTGTCCAGTTTTGTTTTGTTTAGTTTGGCCAGAGATTACTGAGATGAAGAGAAAGTGCTCTGTTGTGTTGTTTATCAGTTGGGGCTGAGCTATAGTTTTAGTTATATCTCATCATTGCATTTTTTTTTTTTGTTTATCATTTGGAACTAGCATTTTACCCATCTCTTACTGGCTTTTTCATTTTTTTTTTCAATTTCGTTTGCTCTATCACATCCGTTTGAATATGCGTGCGTGTGTGCTCGACACCTGTTGCTTAGTAACTATACTCATTATGGCAAACATTATGGCTAACATTATGGCAAAGTACAGCCCATTTACTCTGATTTAAAAATATATATATATATATATATATATATTCTTGTATTTATTTGAAATAGTTTTGAAGGTTATGGAGACCTGCTAATATTATGTAAAAAATATGATGTTTATTATCACAAAAATGTATTTAAAAAAAAGCTGGGTTACGGTGAGGCACATACAATGGAAGTGAAAGAGCCATTCCATAAATGTTAATACATACTGTTGACGAAATGACGAATATGCATGATATACTATATATATATATATATATATATATATATATATATATATATATATATATATATATATATATATATATATATATATATATATATATATATATATATATATAGTACAGACCAAAAGTTTGGACACACCTTCTCATTCAAAGAGTTTTCTCTTTCTGCTTTAAACATGATTAAATTATTAAAATGTTTTTATGTCTCTCTAATGGTCCTATAGCAGCATATGGGCAGAGATGTGGTATTTGATCAGCTGGGCAGAATCAAATAATAAAAAATGAAGGTGTGGCTGCTAAAACAATTTTATAGCTACACTGAAAAAAAACTAAAAAGTGAAATGCACACAATTTTTATTTTGCAAGTTTTTGCATAAATATATTTTAAGGAAATGTAAATATAGAATTAAGTCAAATCTACTTAACTAAGTTAAATTAAATATGTACAATTAAAAGAGAATAAATAAAATCATCTTGGTAAGTTTGAGTAATTTCTACTTAATCACTTGAAGTTTACACTGCAATACTCAAGTACATTTTTACTAAATCATTGTTTGAAAACTTTACAAACAATGTAGCTCAGAAAAAAAACATGGTATTAAAACTAAGTAAACAAGGCAATAGACAGCTTGTTACACTTTCTAAGATAATACATCTAGTCTTCACGTCACTGTCATTCTGTTGCACTGTGGAAACTTCCGCCATGAAAACAAATTCCTTTTATGCGTAAAAATACCTGGAAATAAAGCTCATTCTGATTCTGATTCAAAATAGTTAATACACAGAGACCACAATACTTGGTACGCAATGCACAACGATGGTAACAATCAGTGTTTGAGTGTAAAGTTGGAGTAGAAAATGAACCACAGAGATGAACACGAGGGAAAGAAGCAGACAGAAAGACAAATGGAAACACAACCTAGCAAGCTGCAAGAAGTTTATCATTCTCTGTGGTGTCAATGCCATACCAACATCCAAGGATTAACATCTGTCAGTGAGATGTAGTCTGCACTAATCAGTGAGGCTGGGTGTTTGATAACGTGCATCTAGTGTGTGAGAACATTATTATACTCATAGGGAAGGTCTTCGTTTCAATTGTTCACATTATATCACTCATCCCCCTCTGAAGTCAGAAGACACTTCTCCTGTGTGCCAGAGTCTGATCATTACAACCTCTTTGGCTTTGGTTCATGTGTGTCTGAGAGCTGTCAGAGCAGGTGAGGTAAGTGACTGTTTATATACCAGCTGCTCTATGGTCAGTGGACATTAATGGCATAAGCTCCACCTACACTTTCATGTTGTGCCATCTGTTGTTGCTTAGTTGGAGTATAGCAACTCCTCTGAGTAAGGGTTAAACTATTTCTTCACAAAGCAGTGATGCACCTGCAAGCATATTCTTTTTTTTTTTTTACTACTTTTTTGTTCATCTTTTGACTAGCATGAGCTGTTTTGAACCATTAAATCTCCAGAGTGAATGCTAAATTTCCACAATCGGGTCACGTCACAGCTGTAGTTAACTTTTTATTGTCAACGCTTCACACTCATCAGTGTTTTTTTCCTTTCTCTTGGTCTCATCCTATTAAAATGTAATTGTTTCATTTTGATGAGTCAATATATATAAATATATATATATATATATATATATATATATATATATATATATATATATATATATATATATATATATATATATGCACATACACAACAGAACTGGTCAAAAGTTTGGACACATTACTGTTTTTAATGTTGAAAGACGTCTCTTGTGCTCATCAAACCTGCATTTATTTGACTAAATTATTTGATCAAAAATGCAGAAAAACAGTGTATAGTAAAACAGTATAGAAAACAGTATATATTCACCAAGGATGTGTAAATTGATAAAAACTTATATTGTAAAAATAAACTAACCTGAAAAAATCCTGAAAAAGGATCAATGGTTGTAAAATAAATATTAATTAACAGAACTGTTTCTAAAACTGGTAATAAACCAGCATATTCAAATGATTTCTGAAGGATCATGTAACACTGCAGACTGGAGTAATGATGCTGAATAATCAGCTTTGCATCACGGAAATAGATTATATTTTAAAGTACAGTAAAATAGAAAACCATTATTTTAAATTGTAACATTGAGTATAAAAGGCTTCTTTCAAAAACGTTAAAAACAGTTATGTGTCCAAACTTTTGACCGGTAAAAATAAAACAGTAAAAATATACCAAATTTAAAATGAAATTTTGTATGAATAAAAGGTTAGGAATCATAGTTGTTTCAAGTGCTTTTAATTTGGAGTGAGGGGCTCCAACATGAATTTTGCCTATAGGCTCTTCAAATGTCAACTGGCCCGGTATGCTGGTTAAAGGACAACAGAAGATGTGCAGGATGCTGTTTTTACATAATTAGTCATGTTTATGTATTTCTCAAATAACCTGGTTTTGAAACAAATGATGTAACATGTTTGTACTATCTCTAAGCATAATTATACCTATTTCATAAGCTGTGACAGAAACTACACAAAACTGAGGTATTGTATGACCATTTGCAGTTTTATTTAGAATTTATATGACAGACTCCAAGGCTTTATATGAATGCATTAGCTTTTTTTGTTAAAAATAAGTGGTTTTGATGTTCACAGAAATCATGTAAACTAAAAGTCTCAAGTGAGTTGCTATAGAGTAGAAATGGCCCACACATTCATGAAATCTAAGTGATACTTATCCTTCTCAATGTGTGCTGAAAATTGTGTCTAATGATCAGCAACTAATCACTATCATTATGTGAAACAAGATAACACATTCTAGGAATTTGGTGACAGAAATTAACACTCAATTCTAACATCATTTGCTCACCCTCATGTTGTTCAAAAACAACAAGATTTTCTTTCTTCTGCATGTGGAACATTAAAGAAGATATTTTATGGAAGTCTATGGACAAAAGTCTAGTATGAATGTCAAGTATGGACAAAAAAAACATACAAAGACACATTTTCATTTTCTTTACACATTCATACAGCTTTTGTGTTCCAGAAAGTAAATCAAGTTTGGAAGTAATTTGAGTTAAAGAAAGCATGCTTTCTTTAATGTCCTCCTTTGTTTTACATTGTTTTGCTCATTATGTCTTCACTGCCGGTTCTAAGGCAAATCCCTCGAGGCAGACTCTAGTTCTGGGAGTAGTGCTGATGTTTTCAGGGGTTCATATGCCACTTTTCATAGTTTTTCCTCTGTCAACAGCAGGTGCACAGATATGTCCCTGAGGCCATATCAACTACTGTCATCAAAGATGAATTAGCTTTTCTCTTCAAACCACTTATATTTTAATATGCCCTTGTAACTGTGCTAATAGTTAATGTGCAGAACTAAGTCTTTAGGTCTCTCTCTCTCTCCAGGTGGTTGAAGTGTTCTTATCTGAACTATTCTAGTCTGGCTCTGCTCTACGGCCTTCAAACTCCAACTAACACACTCAGACAGACACATTTAGGCATGATCCTAAAATTCAAGCATTTGAGTTATATTGAGATATCTACAAAATAACTTTCTTTTTTGCGTTAATCAGTCATACTGTATTTATTGCCTTGGTCTGAAGTTCGTCATTACAGACTTTGTCTGGGGCACCTTCGTAGAACAACATCTGTCTTAGACTTAAATATGAAGTTTGACGTCAAAACACATACACGTGCGTCTTTTTAGAGGTCAAAGCAAGTCTACGCTTCTGATAAGGATGTGTGTGAAGTGGAAGAGGACAGGAATGGGCTGAGATAAGATTCAGGGATGAGGTGAACACATGGACGTCCACAACAGCAGGACAACAATGACCAACTATCTGTGAAACTGTTCTGTTAATATAACATCCTGCCAATCTGTAATTTGAATTGCTTAAGATCGGTTAAGGGACAAAACAACCCGTACAAAAGTTCAGACCTGGTCCAGTTCAGACACAATAACCCTGACAAAATATAAAAATACTCCTCCGTGCACTCTCTCCCACTTTCTGTTTTTATCAGTTTTTTCTTCCTTTGCCAAAACTACTATGACTGCTATGCAAGGCTACAGTGCCCTCCTACTCCCTCACTCACTCACACACACACTAAAGTTTCAGATCTTTTCATCAACAAGCCACAATCACTTAAACAAAAATGTTTCACTTAATAGTTGCACTTAACAATTTCATAATAGCTTGTGTGTTTGATAATTGTAAATAAATTTGATACCTTGTATTCTCAGTCGGGTCAAATAAGGCATAGCAAACATGGCCTGATGTGGTAGGCTTCGTGCCAAGATCACTGAGCTGCAGCTGCAGCGCTCAGCTTAGTGTGATGCAATCTAATAATGGAATGCAATATAATACAATGTACTGTAATGTGATATAATGTTATGATCTACAATTAAATATGAAAAAGAACTGAGTATTAAATGAATTGTGCTATATGTCTTATTAAGTTATGTAAGGGTCGAGTCAACTTCGTAGGTCAATTTATTATTGCCCCCTTGTGTCCTTAAGAGGTTGCTGCAGCGAGTTAACAGTTGAATTTATAATTAAAAAGATGAAATGCTCTTTGAACATAGCCTAGCTATTTGGGGGGGGGGGGACTTATTTTATTTATTTGTATATATAAATTATACGGTTTTATATATAGCCTATGCACGTTATATATTTATATTACGGCTGCTTGTGGTTGGCGAACAGTAGCTAGCTACTACGCCACAGTAGTATAAATAAACAAGCTATCCAAACAAAATGAAAAATTTCCATTCAAGAGTATTTCTCAATGAAATGGACTTTGACCGTGGCGGTGGGAGCTCGAGCATCTCGGCTTCTTCGGCTGCTGCGGATCTCTGTCACGGTGCGAACATGTCGGGACATGCCTGCGTGACGTGCGTGTCCCCGCGAGTAAATACACTCGACTGGCCAAGTGTGCCAGTCAACTTCAACCACAAGAAAAACTGAACCGAATTTAACCAAAGCCACAGGAGACTGTTACTTTAATAGGACAGAGAATTAAGTGACTGCTGAGATTGTCCCTGGCGCAATGTAAGTGTGGACGAAATTGTCCCTAATATGCGACTTTAAAGGAGATTCATGATGTAGCCGGTGCACTGCTCTCTGCTGTACTTTTCAATCGTAGCAGTGCGCCCTACTTATTTCAATTTGACCACCTTTCTTGGATTTTATGTTAGATTATTCCCAACAGATCATTTAACGTAGGTATTTTCGTATTAGATGGCACCTCAATGTGTGCTCTCGCTCTCTCTGTTTCTCTGTGTTCTCAGATCGAGAATGGACGAGAATGGATGGACATTAATCTTTATTATTGAAACGAACCTAAATAGCTGACTATAACCTATATTACATGAAACTATTTCCCTCTTTTGTCTTTTCTGTTTCCTTCTCTGATACCTCCTTCACTATACACGATAAAATGGACTGCAAATGCTTTTTTTAACAGATGCTGATCTAAAACTCTTAGATGACTTCCACTTATTATCACTCTTAAATGATTGTCTAATATATAAAATGTTTAGTGAACTTTAACATTAGAAAGATTAAACGTACCACTCGTGTAGCCTAATTCAAACCTTTGAGGCATCAACAGGTTTAGTAAAATATTTAGTTCTAGCTAAACAGTTGCATTTAATATGTACGTTTAAAAATGATAACAAAAATATGGATTAATAGATATAATATTTCATCTAGGCTAGATCAAATTTAACCCTGTGCTTTGATTTTTAACTTCATTTTTATTCAGTGATTACTTCATCCTCAATGTAAAAAAAATAATAATTTAAATGTTTTAAGACAATAAGAACTACAGTGTTATCAAAATCTGCTTTTTACCTTAAAAAGTACTAATAGCCACCATAATATAGGTGGTACAATATGATACAATAATGAGTCATCGTAAGTGAAATATTGCCAATACTTATGTATAGACAGTGCACAGGGTCACACACAAGACTAAAATAATGCAATAAACATTACCTGAATAACAGAAAATGTAATACAATCTTAACACAACACCTAATATACATTACTGATAACAAAAACAAGAATTGTAATTTTTATAATTTATGTAATGTAATAATGTAATTTTATAATAATGTAATTAAATATAATAATATGTGAAGTATCATTAAGGGCCTTATGTGAATGTCCCTTTACCTTTTATTATTATTATCATTTATTTTAATTTTACCATAAATTATATGGTAACTAATAGTTTTTATTTACAAAAATCATACATTTTACAGTATTTTACAGTAATATTACACATAATTTTAAGCTAATTTACACCTTTTCCCTTTAATTTGTTAATTTGTCAATTAACAGTTAACATAACTTTAGCAGCATGTATTATTTTACATACAGGCCTCATAGTTTTGAATTGAGGATTCGTGTGTATTGTAAGCCCATGTTCGCATGCTTTATGTTTTAACTCTATGTTTCTGATTCTCTTAGATATGCGATGGATTGCTCGATGGACGAGTATTACCACACCGTTCAATGCCACAAATGCCCTCAATGTCCACCTGGCCAAGAGCTCAAAGAGGTGAGAGAAAGAGAGTGAGACTGAGTGCAAGTGAGCAAGAAAAATGCCCTGCTGTGTATCCAAAATTTTCAGTATTACCTTAAAGCAAACATTTGAAAAGTCATTCACTTTATTAATCAACATTTGAGAAGCCCAGAGGCTGTGTGAAGAAGACAACACCTATAATTAACTGGCACTTATTTTTAAACGCATGAAGATGAACCCCTGCAGTCAAAGTCATCAACATCTGTTGATTGACTTTGTCAGATAACATGTTGTTATTTTTTAAAACATTTGATTATGCAGATGTTTAATTTTGTAGTAACTGCTGGACTTATGGGTTAGTATTCCTTGACATACAAGCAAAGGATAAAACTAGTTCTTCATTCTATTTCATTTTAAAAATAATTATTTTGTAATATATTATAATATATTTATTTTTATTTATATAAACCCATATATATATATATATATATATATATATATATATATATATATATATATATATATTGATAATGTGACTTTTTTTCAAATAATTAGCAATTTTGATAATGTAAAATTGCAATTGTCTTCGGTTTATAACTATTTTTTTATGTAATTTTACATTTTTTATTTTTATTTTGTTAAAAAATGTGAATGTCTCTCTTAGGTCTGTTTTATGTACATGATAAATCTATATGATGACATAACATGTTAAAAATGTCCAAAGGAGAGCCCCAATTTGTGGACTGTGTAAACATGCTGTAGTATCCCATTCCTGCCACCAGAGGCTTACACATGACCTTAAATGACTTACAAACAGGGCTAGGTTACATAAGCTGCGTTCTCAGAAAACTTGAACACATCCAGTGTGCTTATCATGTTACTGAATATGATTGTGTGTGTGTGGGCTGTTAGGACTGTGGTTATGGTGCAGGCGTGTCAGCTGTGTGTGGCGTATGTGACGTTCGGTGGTTTAAGGAAGACTGGAGCTCTCACCCTTGTGCACTGTGACAGAACTGCCGGAGACTCAATAGACACCAAATCAAGCGCTGCACACACACAGACAACACAGTGTGTGGAAACTGCCTCCCTGGGTAAGACTTTCTTACTCACTCACTCACTCACTCACTCACTCACTCACACTCACACACACACACACACACACACACACACACACACAAAACAAAACAACCTTTATGCAACCTGATTTGTTCAGCTGATAATTGTGATCAACCCAAACACTAATGATTGCATACAACATTGCACCGAAAACTTCATAGTCTCACACACACCTGTATCCTGGTTTTCAAACCAAATCCCCCTTTTTTAATTTATTTTTATTGCAGTTTCTACAGTAAAATGCGACTGGATGGACTAGAAGATTTAGAATGCCTTCCATGTGACCCAGTCCCCTTCAAAAACATACAGTGTAACTGTGAGTACCATACTGAAAAATACAACCTTCACCAACATGACTGTGGACAAGTCTGAGCACTGTGTTCTGTTCAGTTCTGTTATGCTTCATCCATCTGTAGCAGCCCATTTTTTCCAGCAACCATGTTAAAGGGATGGTTCACCCAAAAATTCTGTCATCATTTACTCACCTTCATGTGATTCCAAACCTGTATGAATTTCTTTCTTCTGCTGAACCCAAAAAAGATGTTTTGAAGGATGTAACTACACAGTTGATGGGAGCCAGGGACCATAGTATGGACTAATATACTTTGGAAGCCAATGGCTACCATCAGCTGTTTGGTCTGTGTACTTTATTCTGGTCACTTGTTTTTCTACTTAAAAAAAAAATAAAGACAAATTAGAAACTTTCATTTTGTTTAAGAAACAGAAAACAACATATTTGTTTAGAGTGTCTGTATTTTCACGGCTGCTGTGTGTTATTGACAAAAAAAAGATGTTACTTTATTCATAACCAGTAAAACGGCATTTGACTTTTACTGTGATATAAAATTAAATGGAATAAAATATGATACACACCATTGCTGATTTTAGACTACTCATTTTAATCTAGGCATATTTAAGAAAACCCTCACAGGTAACATGTTTTCATTTACTATTACAAAAAGCAATTGAAGCTGTACATCTCTTATGTATAATTTTTAAATTTTAAATATTGTTATTTTTCTTAAAAAAACGAATCGATTCACTACCTGGAAAGATGTGAGACACTTTTTATTATGAAGGAGCGCTTTTTATTTAACTTCTTTTGGACTGATGCACTGCAACACAACCATTGAGTGACATTTAAACAGCTTGAAAGATCAAAGACAATTTTATTATTATTCTGACTGGATTCAACTGAAAGAATAAAGTCATATACACCTAGGATGAGTTGAGGGTGAGTCATTTAAAGTAGAAAATTTAATGAACAGAAGGTACACGGACCTGTTTGGTGACCCACATTTTTCACAACTAGAACATGGCAGGAATGTAACTTTTCTTCTTCTTTTCACCTATTAATTTTTTTATTTTATTTTTAATTGCAGTTGGCAAACCATCATAAAAGGTGCATTTCTACCACCTGGCGGTCTAGAATATGTGGTAATTAAAGTCATAGTGATGGGAGTAACTCTCAGTCAATTGAACTAGTTGTTTTGCAAAATAATTCACTGGCCCTGTCCTAAATTGCATTAGGACATCCTCATGATAATCCTCACGATAATCCTAACTTTCGTGATGTAATGTTGCTTTGACTATCGGGTAGAAGTCTGCTGCGGAGCTCACCTTAGTCTGGGCTTGAAGATGGTTATTTTTCTTACAAAAACGCATTGATTTGCTACCGCAAAGATGTGAGAAACTTTTTATTATGAAGGAGTGCTTTTTATTTAACTTCTTTTGGACTGATGAACTGCAACACAACTGCAAGGGTTTTGGGTGCCATTTGGGACAGTGCCTTTGAAAGCAAAAATTATGACAACACACATGAAAAAACCACACGCTGGTGACATCTTCTGGTCAGAACAGTGTTAATGCAAAGTTTGCCCAAATGTACAGAAAGGCACCTTTTTCAAACTAATTACAAAAGTGTCTATGAAAGTATAATCAATTAAAAGTAATGTAATAATCATTAAATACCCTTAAATATTTAGTGCCTGTATAATTTGGGTTCTTTTATAAAAAAGATGTTTTTAGGCAGGATTTGGCTAATTAACTTAGAAACAGATAACACGCTCCCTTTTTGATTATACATGCATGTTCATTAAAGCTGCAAATCACTGATTCAGAACAAAATATTCACAAAGGTTTCGAAATCACCCATGGCACAAGCAAAGTACAGTTGCTTATATATTGGGCTATTTTTCACCAAACTCATTCAGAATAATTTAAAATGATCAGCATATACATTTGTGCATTGGTGCTACAGAGTCACTGAATAACTGAATTCGGATACCCAGTTGCCTCCTTTTTGATCTACAGAAGAAAGAAAGTCAAACATGCTTGGAACGTCATGAGTAAATGATGACTTGAGAATGATGAGAATTATTGTTTTATTTATTTTTTTATTTTTTTGTGTGTGAATTGTCACTGTAATAAAGATTTACACAACCTTGAAACACAAACCCATGTCAATATATTGTAAATATGTGCATACACATTCACCGTTTTATTTCATACATAAAGGCACACTTCCTTCATGTTTTCATCCTCTCAGAGTTGTGGTACTCTCTTCACCCCGGCATGCACTCATTCCCTCCATGCTTTAATGCTCTTAACTGTGCTTCAGTTTTTACTCCTTCTTTTCTCACTGTTTTATCTCTGTTCTCTTTATTCTCTCAACATGATTACTGGTGAAGTAAGAGGGAAGGTATTTATCCAGCATGGATCAGTCAATGCTCTTTGAAAGTGCTCAGCATGGACTGAGGGTCGATCCTCCCTAAACCCACTCCATCATGGATTGAGGTTTTTAGCATTCTGCTGATCAGATACACTGCCAGCAACAGGAAGAGGGATGTTTAAAAAGCAAGGGAAGCAACAGAAGAAGGCAGCAGCAGTTGTTGTGCTTTTAAAAGTGAGAATCATTGATATTTACAGAGCTATAGATTCATGACCATTTAGTTGTTGATGTGTACTTCATGTGTTCTTAGGCAGCCATACAATTTGTTTAATGAAATGTAGTTATGATGAATAATCTTACTCCAGTGAGCTACTGGATCACTGAGTCAGTGATTTGAACTTGATATCTGAATCTTTAAATACATAGTTATTTTGACCATTTAATTTTTTTCAGTGTCTGTTGCACAAATCAAGCCGAGCAAATCATATAAATCAGCCAGGTTAACGTTTTTTTTTTTTAGTTTTTTTTTTTAGTTTTTTTTTTTAAACAAAGTAAAGAGACCTGAAACATAAAAAACTGAATTACCCCACGAAAAAAATAAAAAAATTCTGAATTGCCTGTTTACCAAAAGAAAGAAATCTTAAATAAGGACTGCATTTCTGAATAAAAGTTGATCTTGCTAGTATGTGGTCTAACTGATTCTTCTGTTTTCAGGAGGAGAAGTGACTGGTGCGACAAAAGTCCAGACCTCAGCACCTCCCATCCAAAGTTACCGCTTGTGCAGCAACAGCTGAATTAACAACCATCCTATTTGCTATTGTGTGTATCACCTACCAGACACGGGCTTCACTTAGGAAGACATGTAAATGCACTCCATATACTTACAAAAGTAATCCATTAACCACTAGGTGTGTCTTAAAACATAAATGTTAACTCACATTTCATTCAACCTTTACTCTCAGGTTGTTTATCATCTGTCAGTAACAGTCACCAAGACAGTGACACAGCTTTGGTTCCCTTAACAACCTTACACACAGTGATGCAGAATGCAGAAGCAGACACATCAAGTAAGTTTGTATGACAGGCTGTGAATTACAACTTGATTACAGACACAATAGGATGTGATGTAAAAATAAGCAATGTCGCCTGTACACCACAAAGCATATTGTCACCTTCAAAAATAGATTCAAAGTCTATTTAAAGGGGTCATATGATGCTACATGCACTTTTACAAGTTGTTTGAACAGAAATGTGTGTTGGCAGTGTGTGTATACAACCACCCTATATGATAAAAATCCATCCAGTGTTTTTTTTTTTTTTATTTATTCTGCTCAAATCTTTACCCCTCTCTTAAATCGAGCTGATCTCAAGATGCCTGTCTGTGTGACAGGCCCCTCCCACGATAGTTTGATTGACATTAGCGTTTTAGCAAGGACTGGAATTTCGTTTTACCGGAATGAGCTGTCATCAGTCCGCTATTGTTTCACCACCAGAGCAGATGTAGTCTCCTAAGTGATTGAGTTTTTTGTTGTTGTTGTTGTTGGATGTAATAATGAACACAACAGTTGCCATTTACTCCCAACATCTGAGCCGCTGAAGACATTGGATTAATGTTATATTTGTTTTTGAAGAGAATACACCCCTGATCCACATAAATATATATATATATAGCTTCACCTACAGAAGAAGTGAGTGTAAGGTTTTTCTAATGAATCTTTGCAAATCGCCTTATCTTTGTAAATCCTTATAATGTGCTAGTTAGCAAGTTTCATCATGAATGTAGCTAAAGTAAAAAGTCTCTCTTGAGAGCAGCTCAAAGAGAGGGGCGGAGTCAGCAGAGCTCATTGACATTTAAAGGAAAATGCTACAAAACAGCTTGCTCTGAAAAGAGCTGTTTTTGACATGGTAAAACATGTTTTTTAAACTACCATTGAGAAATTTTAACCAAACTATGTTTTCAGACAGACTTTTCATCAACTTGTGGAAAACGGGCATCCTATGACCCCTTTAAAACCAATGTCTTAGCATGACAGTATGGTGTTTCTAATAGGAGCCTGTTGCTGACACTGATTATCTGTGTTATCCCATTATAAAGAAACTATAGAGTTTAACTATATAGCTTTATAGTTATTAAGTGCAATAAAGCAGTGAAAAGAACTGAATCTGCTGCTTGCGCTTTCAGAAGGCTACGCAAAGTATATGGTGTTTCTTACAGTTTCTCTACGTCAACTGACAGAACAATGCCTGAGACTGACAGTCTTACTCAACATCTTTATCCAACAGCAGTATAACTCTTGTGATTGAAAGACAGATACGAGTTGTTAAAAAAGATGAAAAAGTATCACAGAATAGTCCCATACAACAAATGCTGTATATTCCAAGTGTTCTGGAGGTATATGACAGTTTTGGTGAAAACCAAACTGAAATTTAGGTTGGGTTGCACCAATAAGGATTAATCTTAAATCTATATTAAATCAAAGTTTATCCAATAATTCTGTTTCACCAATCTTTAAACCTTGTTTAAAAATAAGAAGGTTTACATCTATACATCCTTGTTGGTACAAATAACCTTTAATATATTATAATTAACAACAATTCTGACCTATGGCTGTGTGTTCATTAAATTAAATAATCTACCAATGGGACACATGAGCTCAATTTAAGACTGATGTAATGTTATGTTTTATGTATGTTGAGATATTTTTTAGAAGAGAGTGAGACATAGGGTGGATTGCATGACAAGGATTCAATTTAGCAAAGTTTAGAGCTAATGAAGGATTTGCTGATCAGGGTTTATCAGCAGCAATGACTGGCGCTCACCTCATCATCACTGCCGCTGTTTAATGTTACAAATTTTCCTCCTATCTAATCTTTGTCTGAATCTGAGAACTGCCGCGTTCAATCTTCATTTATACTAGCAATAAACACCTCTCTGAGACCTGATGAAACACCCACTGTTTCTGTCTTTGTTTAATCTGCCACATAATGTAATTGTATGTGCACTGTCATTTAATCATCTAATAATGAACATTCAAAAACTGTGGGCCCTATCACACACCCGGTGCAATGCGACGCAAGGCAAGTGTGTTTGCTAGTTTCAGTCCGGCGCTGTTCGCATTTTCCCGTCCAGCGCCACATCGTTTAATTAACAAAGGCACATGCACCCATTTGTGCACCCATGTGCGTGCAGGTCTAAAAAAAGATGTGTGTTCAGGCGCATTGCTGGAACATTGTTATTTTAAGGAGCTGAAAATAGACTGTGCCATAGACCAACTCAATCCTGGTCTAAAGTCTAAAGTCAGTGGTGCAATATTTTTTAGATTTTTAATCTGCTTGTCCCGTAGATGTTCTGCTCGCACACTTTAACTTCGTGCACAAACAGATTGGTTTCTTCGTTTGAGAAGCATTCAGCTTTTCCGCCAACAAATTCCGTCATGTAAATAGCAATCCACCATGGCCCAAGCACATCTCGCTCTTAAAGGGAGTGGGAGATGACACTCTGATTGGTTTATTGAACGTTACGCCCATTGCTTATTAAAAGAATAGGGACAGCCCATTCCCAAAATGGGTTGTCCACGGACCGTTTTTCCGTCGTTAAAATAGCAAAAGTGTATTTGGACACACCCTGAGTGTACCTGCGCCATATACTTTACACTTTGCCTTTAGATCGTTGAAATAGGGCCCTGTAAGTTAAAAGTTGAGATTTAATTTTATGTCTAATTGAGATTTAAATTTATGTTTAAACTTTTGGAGTAACAGGATTTAAT
Organism: Carassius auratus; assembly: GCF_003368295.1. Lineage (NCBI taxonomy): Eukaryota > Metazoa > Chordata > Actinopteri > Cypriniformes > Cyprinidae > Carassius > Carassius auratus. The sequence goes on along the minus strand of NC_039247.1, from coordinate 13,079,298 downwards.
TTATCTATTTTAAATATAAATTAAATCCAGGGTCAAAAGGTGCTTTAAATGTAAAGTTGTTTATTTTTAAACAAGGTTTTTAAAGATGGTTTGAACAGAATTATTGGATAAACCTTAATTTAATCTAGATTTAAGATTATTTCTTATTGGTCCAGCCCACACATAATATTTATTAAGAAACAGCACCAAAATAATCTTTGCTTATAATTACAGTATATCAGTGATGTATTTAAAAAAAGAGTAAGAAAGAGATGCAATGATTGTGCAATGATCTTATTTGGTCTGTGTCCTATAAGATACTTACCTGCTATTGAAGGATCCCTGCACGCTTGATGACATCACCACCATCACAACGTCTGATCTTGGCCTGAATGGGTGTGAGGTTCTTCCTCTGGTGCGAAGCTTGGCCTGCACTAATCCTGCAACAGGAGTCATCATGCAGGCAACAGAAACACCAGAAAGTTCTTCAGACTCAGCCCTTTCACGACAGCATGTCGTTCTCACAGGAGGAGAGTATACAGTGAGGCCCTGCTGTGCCGTAGAGCAGCAGACAGCCTGGGGTCTTCATGCTCCGGTTGAGTGCACTGAACTGGACCTTCAGCATCTCTCCAATGCCCCAGAGCTCCAGACATTAGGACCTTCATAGCCAGAAATATCCCACAGTGCTCCCAGGCCTGATGCTGCAGGAGCTGGAGAGTAGAAAGCAATAGGGGAATATGGAAAAGGAGATTGTTAATGTGAAGAGAGATCACAGAAGCAAACGTATGATCATGGTAATGAGTTATTTAAGAACACAACATACACACTCAGTACAAACTATTAAGTGAAGCCAGTGTGTTACTGTTGTTTGACATTTCTGCAATGTGAGAAACAGGTTTTTATGAGCACAAAAGGGCATTAACGGGACAGAGGCAGAGAGTTTCCATTTTTTCAGTTATGACACTTCACACATTTGGTAGAGTACATGATTCATTGAACTGCTGCTGCTACTCCACTGTGGAAATACTAGTCGACTAATCAAAATGTAGTCATTTTAATGTTACGATTTAAAATCAATACATTATTTTGAAAAGTGGGTAACGAGCGGAAAACAAATTCATTTAATTTCACCTCAGACCTTACAAGTGCTGCTTTTAAAATCATAAAAATTATTTACTCAGTGAAAGTATAACAGCTGGAAAGACATGAGGGTGAATAAATGGTGTGAAATGATTTTCTGGGAACCGCACAGTAAATGTAGTTCCAGGAAGTGCTTGACCACATTACATGTCCATATCACTTCCTCAAATGATTTCACTTATTCCAAAAGTCCTGACTTACAACAGCAAGAATGATAACACTCTTGTACTTCCGTTGTCTCTATCTAAAACCCCCAAATTATTTCCATGTTTTTGTCAAATTGGAGCACAACATGGGGACTGATTCTGGCAATGTTAAGTCCCCATCCCGGGATCATTCCTGGGATCAATCCTGGGATGTGTTTGTGTTCAAACAGAAGGCACATTGGCAGTTTTCCAAAATTAGCATACTGTGTGAATGGGGCTTCAGTTCAGATTTCCAACTTTTTTTATCTTTTTATTTTACAGTAGTGCAAAAGTTGAGCTAAACTATTTCTGCAATGTGATAAAAGACCTGTGCTCCCTTTTAATTTCATACACACCCAGAATATTCCAAGATTCAGTATTTTGGCAGAATATAACAGTATTTATCCAATAACTCGTTTACACAAATTCAAGTAGGCTACACAACCTTTTACGTATACAGTAAATTAACTGCACAGAGCACATGATGTCTTCAATATTCCTAAAAACATAATTTAACCTTATTACAACCAGCATGTGGAAACCTGTCTTAAAACACACACATTACAGTTCTTTGAAGAAGACTGCAGTTAGTGGCCTGAGGAGCGAGCTCTATTGTCAATAAAAGTGTTATTTGTGTGCGCTGGCGCCAGCACTTTAGTCAGCAGGTGTGTCGGTGAATACACAAAGATGTGTTTAAGGTGGTTTGGTGGACAGATGCAGGTGGGATGCCACAAAAACTGTACAGTTATACAATATTGCATAGGATATTTGGCTTTGCTCTATGCCAAATGTTCAGTCCTCCGAGTGGCAATGGCATCGAGCATCATTAGAAGGTGTTGGGTTCATTTAGTTTAGAGCTCACACCAGATCATTACGAATCGTCTTCAAGTATAAAAAAATATAAAAACTTGAAAGTATAAAATAATGCAACAAAAATGAAGATTATGATACATTCTTCTCCCATTTTATTCAGGTGACGTTGAAGTGCATTAAAGAAGGTTTGTTAGAGCTATTTCCTGAGTAGTTTAGAAGTTGGCATTTTAAGTTGCTGAGAATGAAGCATAGCGATGACCTTCAAAATGGACTGTATCCAAAAAGGCATTTAAAGCAATTGCTCATCTTTCTGCACCTTAGATAACTATTGCTAATATAAAGCTAATATAAAAGCTTTAATATTTTAGCATTAATATGTAATTATTCTAGTGTAAAATGGTGCTAATTTCTTTTCTGTATATTTAGTATTTTGTATTTGTTTTGCTAAATATTTATAGGATCATGTTTTAATAAAAGCTGCATTTTTCATCAGTGTTAAGTGTGGTATACTGTGTTGTATGTAGCAGTAGGGTTTTTTTCTACTATATTAGGGTGAATGTGTTCTTAATCAATAAATCAGGAACAGTATTTGGGGAAGAAATGCAATTATGCTATTATTGTCGGTGTTGTTTTGTTAAGTATATTTCAAATAAATAGTTTTTCTATTTTTTTTATTGAGCTAATGTCACATTTACTTTGTAGAATTTAATTTGCATCAGTAAAGGTGTCACAAATTAAATGTTTAAAACATACATTAAAACAATTATTGAATTAAACAAAAAAATCTAAAAAGGTCGACCTTTAAACTTTTATATATCAAACTGAAAAATGCACAAGCTTCACTGAAAGAAAAACTCATACAAAGATGTATTCATTTGTAAACACAGAAAGTTCTGTCTTCTCAGATATTTGTATGTGTATTTACATTTACAATAAAGCTCGAGAAAAACTAAATATGGGAGCTGGTCCTTTGAAACATAATCCATTAAAAACGTATAATCCAATGTTAAATGGTTATATGGGATTTACCTGATTTCTAACATCATTTTCACATTTGGAAAGCAAATGGTTTATTTTAAAGGAATACCAATCTGTCTATACTGAAGAAAAAAATTAAATAAAATAAAAAACAGAGAATATATCAACACCCTCACAGGTGAACACACAGGAGAGGTCTGTAGAGCCCCCAACTGGGCTTCTTGCTCATTGCAGATAATTACTGCAAATATCCATGCTGACAGAGATAGTTGAGAGGACAAGGAAGGAGATGAGGCACTAGTGCATCTAACAAGCAGAAAAACATTTTTCACATTCCATTAAATGACATTCAGCTGTGCCACAGAGCTGAGTGTGTTTATAAAAAATCCACAAGGAAGAAAAATCTCTTCAATATCCCCGCAAAAACAGAGAGCAATTGGTTTCTTTCCCCTGCTTCTCAGTTTTTTTTTTTTTTTAGATTCCTGAGAAAAAAGAAAAAAGATCCTAGTAATCTCCCATGTGTCTCCTCTTGAGTCTCAAAATTTACACAGATTAGCCAGGATATCAAAGTCCACAAGACTACTCTTAAAGGAATAGTTCACCTAAAAGGCTCTGGTTATTAATGTAACCTTGGTTCCCTGATATAAGGAAACGATCATTGCATCTGTAGCTGTGTTTCCAACACCCTGCTTTTATGTGCATTTTAAAGTATTGCATCAGAATTGAGTGATGGAAATGGTGAATTTCTAATAAAAATGCCTTAATTTACAAAAATGGCTTTTGACTTGTGCGAAAAAGGGTTAATGTGAATAATGGGGAAACCCCTGTTTACTCTGATACTGAAGCCTGATTTGTTCACGAGCAAATCATTAAAAGGGGAGGAGCCAACCGCTATATAAGTCGGCTCTGTGTGCCTTTTCGTCAGAATCTTTTGACTGAAGTGGCAGTCATCAATTCGCATGCAGCCTTATAGCATTTCAACCTATGCAACGCTCGTTCCCTTATCTGAGGGAACCAACATCAGTAACCGGAGTGTTCCCTTTCAAACGGTCTCTACAATGCTATCTCAAGACCAATTTGTATGTATTTTACCAGGTGGCTAATTCATACGAATTCATATGACCTAACTCGTACGATTTTGTATGATTTGTCCAGACCCCAGTGACGGGTAGGTTTAGGGGCGGGGTTAGGTGTAGGTCATTCGTACAAATGCATAGCAATTGTACAGCTTGTAAAATACATACAATTTAGCACAAATCCTATGAATTTGTATGAATGAGGTATAACAAATACATATATTTATGAATTGCCTTGAGATCAGGCTGGTCTCTCCCGTTGCGTCGCTGATGCTTATAAAGAGACCCATCCAATAATGTCATGCTCTCTAAGCAAATGCAGAATGAGGCCACTCCGTGAGCCCAGCGCCGGAGCACCAGTACTGAGGGCTCATGTAAGTATGAGCCAATAATGAAATGTCAGAAGGGCATGAAACATGGCAGGAGCCACTGTGTATATCAGGGGGTTGCCAAATGGCAGACTCCGGTCCGAATCCAGACCACAAAGCCTTTTGTCATTATGACATAAATAAATGCAAAATGTGGATTTCTAATAAAATCACATTTTATATCAAGCACATCAAGTTCAGCTCAGTAGAGCTGTTTGGGTCCACTAATGCCATGGGTTGCTACTACTGTTGATACGGTCAGACGTGCAATGAAGAGAAAGCAGTGAACAGAAAGCATTGCACAAACAAATGAAATTTTCAGTGAGTGAAAAAAACAATGGCATCCTCAAAAATTAGGAAAGTTGACGGGTCCTTAAAAAGTCTTAATTTTGGATTTATCAAATGTTAGGCCATAAGTCTTAAATAGTAAAATAAAGTCTTAATTATGATTTCAGGGGGTCTTGAATTCTGGGATTTTTCTGGGGAAACCACAATATTTCTGCTGGTCCTAAAGCAGCACCTGCTGACAGAGAATGAATTTGCATTTTCAGTATGCCTGTCTCCTGTTTTTGTTCAGCCGAGTGTGAGAAAATTAACCAATGTTTTTATGCTACAAACATGCAGAATTTAAAATGTGAACTGTTAATGCATATATAATGCATTATAAAAATTTGAACAATTAAAACAGTAAAATATATTTATGTTATTTAATTAAAAGTTAAACATGATCTTAAATATCCTGCATATACCCTGGTCTGACAAAAAAAAAAAAAAAAAAAAACATCAATTCATGTTTTTCTATGTATTTGTCCGGACCTCAGCTGGTGAAGAGGATTCCTTACTGGACCTCAAGCAATGTCACAGCAGTGTTTAGTTCCTGAATGTATCTACTGTACCTTTTTTTACCCATTTTTTGTAATGATTCAGTGGGCAATTAAAAAAGACATTCACTGACCCTGTTCCAAATGGCACACTTCATGTGCACTTGCAGTCTTGCAGACTTACAATGGCTGCCGTGTGTGCATGTGTGTTAAGTTCATGAGACCGTAGGGTGTCCCAGTTATCATTTTAGCTATTGCGGCCACAATGCACTCTTGATGCACACTTCTGCCGAGTTCCGCAGCAGACTTCTACACGACAGTCAAAGCGGCACTACGTCATGAAAGTGTGGACTATCGATGGTTTAGGGTGCGATTAGGGAGAGTGCCACTTGCTTTGTTTCCAAATTAACCATTAATTTAAAGGAGTTTATTTGATGAATGACTCATTCAGTCATTACGATGGTAACTTGCTGCCACCTACTAGAGGTTTTAGTTTAATATTTTATTTCAATGTTTTTTTTAGTGTTACAATGTTTTTCCATTTATTGTTCCCATGTTGGGAGAAATTAGAAGTACAAAGGCGTTGTGCGCGCTGTGTGAACATGATGTAGTTCTACATTAAATGTGAATGTGGATCAATTCATCCCAATTGCAAAATAAATAAATAAATATTTATTATTCATCAAAATGAAATAAAACTGTCAAATACAAATTCAACTATTGATATTATACATTCTAAATCACATACAATAAACCAACCCTGGCCACCAGATATCTAGAGTAGGGTTCTAGATATCTGGTGGCCAGGGTTGGTTTATTGCAAGTGATTTAGAATGTATAATATATATATATATATATATATATATATATATATATATATATATATACACACATCACCCTCCAGCCATATGAAAAAATAAAAATAAATAAAATAACGGCATTATTTAAACAGACTTATCAACATATATCAATAAAAGGGTGCCACATCTTAAAAAAATAAAATAAAATTCTGACCGTCTTAATGAATAACTAATTTTTTCAAGGCAGAGAAAAGACATCATATCTCAGATCCCTTGAATATGGGTGGGTGGGAAGGGATTTTTCATGCTAATAAGGAAGAGAAAGCAAGGACTATATTCATAGATGCTGACAACCATGATTCCCCTGGAGCTACTCTAAATAATTTTTTCCCCAAATAATCTTTGGGGAAGTCATGGCCTAGTGGTTTGAGAGTTTGACTCCTAACTCTAGGGTCGTTAGTTTGAGTCTTGGGCTGGCAATACCACGACTGAGGTGCCCTTGAGCAAGGCACTGAACCCCCAACTGCTCCCTGGATGCTGCAGCATAAATGGCTGCCCACTGCTCCAGGTGTGTGTGTGTGTGTGTGTTCACTTGGATGGGTTACATGCAGAGCATGAATTCTGAGTATGGGTCACCATACTTGGCTGTATGTCACTTTCACTTCACATAATTTCTCTAAACTGTGCTTAAGAACTGCTGAAACGGTTAGAAATATTGATTGCTAGAAATGCTCTAATTTAGAGGTCCTCATCACATTTACATCTATTGCATATAGGACTAGTACCAGGAAACATTAAAGCTAGTTTAACTTTGGATATATCTGTGACCCTGGATCACAAAAACAGTCATAACGGTCAATTGGTGAATTCTGATTCTGAAAGTGGTCTTTCAAGGTAATCTTTCCAAGCTCTCTTAGTGTTTTCTAGAGAGGAAGATACCAGATTGGTCATTAAATTATAAATAATATACTGTGCCCTGGGCTAATATGTTACATGAAAGGAAATTATCCAAAGGATTTTTGGAAGGCATTACTGGAATGTCTGATACAAGTGACTAAACATAATGCCTTATTTGCAAGGCTCCAAAGAAAAATGACTTAGGAAGACAGAAATGAATCAAAAAGAAGCAAATAAATCATCAGTAAATAAATTCTTGAAACATTTAATCCCCTTGTCGGACCAACTGTTAAATGATCCGTCCTGCATTGTAGGTGAAACAAAGTGATTACGGACAAAAGGGCTACGAATAGAAGGATCCTGAAAACCAAATGATTTCCTGAATTGGGTCCAAATCCGCAAGAAGTGTTTCACCACTGCGCAATCAGCCGAAGTGTAAGAGATTAATTGTAATTTAGTTGCAAGAAGTGCATTTCCACCCAGGATAGTCTATTGGGCAAAAGGTCATAATGCCTCCAGCATGGTGCATTAAGCTGCATTAAGAGCTTTTGAAAAGAAAACTTTTGAACACGATGAAGATGGCCAAATTTGTCTTATTTAGTTGAAATATTTTTTTTTTCCATTTAGTTCTGCCCTTCGTAAGCAACAGAAGATACTTGTATGTTTCCCGGTACACAAATTAAGTACAACTTACCTTGATCTTCAAATTCCAAAAGTTTTCACCCCCCAGCTCTTAATGCATCTTGTTTACTTCTGGAGCATCAGTGAATGTTTGAATCTTTTTAAATAGTTGTGTTTGAGTCCCTCACATGTCCTCAGTGTGATAAGATGTATCTCAAAATCATAAAGTCACTGCTGGAAAGGGTTCAAATATGCAAAGATGCTGGAAAACTGAAGAATCTGCAGGACCTTAAAGATTGTTCTGAAGAACGCTGCTCAGTTTAACTGTTCAGAACAAACAAGGGACTCATGCACAACCATCACAAAACAGAAAGACAGTCGAGGATCATCAGGTAACAGCACACAGTATTAAGAACCAAGGGTTACCAAACCTTTGAGTGGGGTTATTTTAATAATTTCAGCAATTTTTTTGTCTTGTGGACTAAATGTTAATATCTTTTATGTACAATATCTTACTCAGGACAGTACTAAATAAAATATAACATGCATTTAGTATGATCTCTCTTATTGTTTGAAAATTACTCATATTTTCACAGATTCTGCAAGGGGTGACCAAACTTTCGAGCCCCACTGTATATATATATATATATATGAACAGATTAAGCACTCTTTACATGCAAAATTAGTCAAAAACCGTTCTAAATACAGATGTTGGTGGTTTTTGATCTGAGAGTATGTAACAAAGACTAATTGGTTTATAGGAATATGGGTTTTTGTTAATTGTAGTCCAAACTGAATGCTAATACTCTAATTGAGGAATCTTCACCAGAGTGCAACAGAGAGAGGACTTATTCACTAGACTACAGGATGTATTATTATGGATTTTATTCTGGATTATGTTTCAAACATGCAGCTTTTCAATTCACAAGACTTTAATTGATCGACTGGTTTCATGTGGAATACTTGTGGATTACTGTGATGTTTTTATCTGCTGTTTGAACCTCTCAGTCTGACAGCTCTGGGTGTGTGTTCACGGTGTGTGTGTGTGTGTACACTTGACTTGGTTGGGTTAAATGCAAAGCACAAATTCCAAGTATGGGTCGCCAAACATCACTTCCTTTTTTTATGTTTAAAACTGGTTCATTTTGGCTATTTTCACTGCTCTTAGTACATTTTAGGGGAAAAACATTGACAGTATTAATATGATATGATTAATATGATACTGCAAGCTCCATTAAGCTATAAACCTGAGAGCAATATAAATATTTTGAGTATTTTAGAATCATATTTCTTAGAATATTATCCTAAAGATTAAAAGTCAGAGACTATGTAGATTACCTCTTTTTAATGATGATGTTTTAAGGGAATTTAAGTTGTAGTGGTTGTAGTTCCTCCCTGGACTACTTAATTCAAACTAGTTAATGTAGAGATTAAAAATATAGATGGAGATGGAAGATGGTGGAGGGATACATTGTCAAGGGACTAAGGCTACCTACAAGCTCTTGTGCTGTGATTGGCAGGATGAGATGTACATTATCTTGATTTGAACTTTCATATAGGAAACAAATTATTAAATAATATAGGGTGGAAGTTTGCCCAGGTTAAGATAATGTTTGTGGGATTCTTCTAATACATTCAAATTTCAAACTCAGTACATTTGTAGATGTATCAAAATATATTCATAGAAAGTTGACTGGAAAAAGTGGTAGGAAAAGGTGTTCCAGCAACAGGGATGACCACAGCCTTGGGAAGAGTGTCAGGAAAAGCTGATTCAAGAACTTGGGAGAGATCCACAAGGAGTGGACCGCAGCTGAAATTTAGCATTTCATTTGGAAATCAAGGCCTGGAGTCTGGAGGACGACTGGAGAGGCACAGAATCCAAAGTCCAGTGTGAAGTTTCTGAAGCCAGTGATGATTTGGGATACCGTGACATCTGTTGGTGTTGGTCAATTGTGTTTTATCAAGTCCAAAGTCAATGTAGCCATCTATCAGGAGATTTTGGTGCTTTCATCTGCTGACAAGCTTAATGGAGACTCTGATTTCCTCTTCCAGCAGGACTTTACCACCTGCCCACAGTGCCAAAACCACTTCCAAGTGGTTGGCTGACCATGATATTACTGTGCTTGGTTGGCCAGCCAACTCACCTGACCTGAACCTCACAGAGGAAGATAAGTAACATCTGACAAACAATACAGAGGAGCTGAAGACTTCAGTAATGCCTCAGCAGTGCCACAGGCTGATCGCCTCCATGCCAGGCTGCACTGAAGCAGTAATTCATACAAAACGAGCCTCCAACAAGTATTGAGTGCATAATTAAACCTGCTTTGGAGATCTTGAATATTTCTGTTTTGTAAATCTTTTATTCGTATTTATTTATTTGTTTGTTTTTTGATTGATTGATTAATCTTTGAGAAAATATTCAATTTTTTTTTTAAATATTGAATTCTTAATTTTCCTAAACTGTCAAAACCACCATAATTAAAACAAAAAAACTCTTCAAATATTTCAGTTTGTGTGCAATGAATCTAGAATATAAGAAAGTTTGCTTCTTTTTTTTTTTTAATTAAATTACGAAAAAATTGAGAACTTTTCCATGATATTCTAATTTTATGAGATGTACCTCTATATAACAGTTCAACAAACAATAAGTTACTATTGAGTTACTGGTAGCACTTTATTTTACAGTCCTGTTCCTCATGTAAATACTATGTACTTATTATAGTAATTACAATAACTATGTAATAACTAGATACTAACCCTGAACCTACCTCTAAACCTAACCCTACCCCATGTAGTTACCTTGTGTTACCAGAACTTTTTGTAAGTACACTATAAGTACATGTTAGTACACGTACTGTAAAATAAAGTGCAACCGAGTTACTTATATTTTAGATACAATTTGCCAGTTATGTTGTCTATTTTGCCCCATACTTGAAAATATCTCCAAAGGAAGTCAAAGCACAACCTGCATCTTTGAGCTCTAGTGTGCAGAGTTTCCTTCCTGTAAGGATCAGTGTCAAGTCAAGTCACCTTGGCACTTTATACAATACTGATTGTCAAAGCAGCATTACAGTGCTAAACAGGAAAAAAAGTGTGTCAGTGATGCAAATAAAATTCAATTCTGCTGTAAAGCAGCTATAAAAAGAGATTAAAATTAACAGTAACATTTTCAGTTAAAGGCAATATATTTCTGATTCAGTGATGTCATTGTCCAGCTCTGTTCAGACTCTTACAACTGTGTCTGCGATAGAACTGTCAAAAATTAAGTGTACCCAACTAAGCAAGCCAAAGGTGAAAGTGGCAAGGGACCAGAACCCAATCAGTGTCAGAAATGAAGAAAAAATGCAGGCCAGTTTTCCTCGGCCAGACAAAACCAATATGGTTTAAGTAATTAGCTGAATTTATATGACTAATGAATCAGTGCTTCTGAATGATTGGGTTGGCTTGATTATTTACTCATATGGTTCAGTTCATGTATGAATCAGTGATTTTGAAGGAAACAGGTGACTGAGTGATTCATAAACTCACTCATAAAAACAGTAACTTGTTGCCAACTACTGGAAATACAACATCTTCAGAACTAGCCACAAGTACTTAATTGGAGAAAACATCTTAAGACATGAAAAGAAAACTTTATTTGAATTTTCAATAAAGCAGTTTCAATGAAAGTCACCGAAAGAATTATTGATTTTTTTGCAAAAGAGGGTCCTGGAGGGAAATCAAGAATAGGCTACTGCTGCCTGTGAGGCCACATTGGAGTCAGAAAGAGTGAAACTTAAAAAGAAAAAGACATTATAGTCAGCATTTATGGCAGTCAGTATGGAAAATATTCAAACAAGTGACAGCTCCATGTTATATCAGGGATTTATGCCAAGAAATATGCTGTAAGTCAGCTAAATGGGACTTGCTTGAAAGAAAGTATTCCTGTCATGGTAATTGGAATTGTGTCCTAAATATGTCTGTTGAACTCTTTAAGATGCCCTCTAATATCATTAAATAAAATGCATTCTCATTATAGACAATATTTCTAAATTTGAGAACAAAGAAAGTCACATTAGTTTGTAATGACATGAGGGTGACTTTTTAAGTCTGTAGCCATTGGAGGGGATCCAAAGAAGCAGTGAATCTCCTGTTTCTCTCTAATAGGTGGCATCAAACCATTAATAATACCAGTGTTTCTTGGTAAAGTGAATCAAAAAGAGAACAATTTAATTCATCAATTTACGGTTTAAAAAACAAGACTAATTTAAAGGTAACAAAGGAAATGCTGAAATGGTGGCGAAAGAAAGAAAGTTGAAGTCAAGTTAAATTAAAAGAGTACCAGTTTTGTTACTTTGTTTGCACTATAATTTTACGCAGAGTAGCCTGATCTATAATACTATCCATGCTCCATGATTTTAATGAGCAGTTCATATTTGACCAATCAAATTTCACATTCCACTTTTATATTTTAGGTTTGAGTTCAAATATTCACAGTCAAAATGTGATTTCTCATCCACCTAATGTCCTCTTCCTGCAGGCTCACATCTCCTAATGCCCCATAGTGGGTATTATGCCATTGAAAATATGAGTGAAAGTGAGTGAAGTGATTTGTGGCCAAGTATGGTGACTCATACTTAGAATTTGTGCCCTGTATTTAACACATCCAAGTGCAAACACACAGCAGTAAACACACACCCAGTAGAGTAGGCAGCCATATTGCTGCAGTGCCCAGCGAGCAGTTGGGGGTTCAGTGCCTTGCTCCAGGGTCTCACATCAGTCGTGCTATTGAGGGTGGAAGAGAGCGCTTATCCTTCACTCTCCCCACATTGATTCCTGTCGGAAATGAGACTCGAACCTGCAACCTTCAGGTCACAAGTCCAACTTTCTAACCATTAGGCCACAACTGCCCTAAAGCACCATGATGCCCAGTGTTTGGCATTTCACATAAAATACAGTTAAATGCCACCTGCACTTTACGTGAAACTTCATTTCAAGCTTTATCACGAATAAATCTTGCTTTTTGCTTTGGTTTGATCTGTGTAAGAGACACTGGAAATCTTATTTGCATATCTAAATAAGATTGATGAGCTATTAAAGGAAAGTATATTTATTAGGGATTTTGAAACTTCTGAAATGTACTAACAAGGTAAGTTACTGCTTAATTGACTTCAAATATAGACAAGATATCATTCAAAGAATGAATGATATCTTGTAATCCACCAAAGTGCTGTGAGGGGAACAATATTAAAAATGAAATGGTGATGAATGTTCCTATGAAGGTTATACTGTTAATTAAAAATGTTGGTGTAAGGAGAGGCTTTTTGCAATGGCAATTGCCTTAGCTTAGCAAAATTCAGTTAAGCACTTAAAATTAAGTTTCTCAAACCATCAGGTATAGTTTGGGGAAATGAATCGGTATAAAACTGGTGTTTTTAGCCTCGCTTACTAACACAAGTGTCCTCGCTGGACATACATGACTGACATGATCAACTGACATGATCAAACTACCACTGACCTTACTCTCCAACTCCTGAGCCAAATCCAGCCATTAAAACAATTAGATGTATGCTAGCTTGATGAGAGCTTGACAAACTCTCTGATATTGACACGTTTTGTACAGAAATAGAACTGGAATGAATTTCAAGCTGGACACACTAGCAGAGTTTGTTTGTCATTTTAGAACCAGAGGACTAAGAGTGTCATTGTTATAAAAAGTTTATACATAAAGTATCTAAAAACTCACATCATATGCTCGCATGAATTTGCAATAAAAACAGTAACATTTGATAAACTTTGATAATATTTCACAATATTATTGTTTTTATTGTAAATGCATGCAGCCTTGGTGAGTATTCAATACTTTTTTAAGATACATAAAAAAAAATCTTACCAACCTCAAACTTTTGAACGGGTCTGTGTATATTAAAATACATACATATACCAAAATATAAGGCAGAAAAACATTTTATTGTCTCATATTGTAAAATACAGCATTTAAGTTAAAACACTAGCAGTTAAAATATATATATTTTTAAGGAAAATAGAAATTTACCAGCTGTAATAATTATATTTGTATACAGAAACATTTGTAAAAGAGATATGTTTTAATGTATGTTCTCAACCCCCAACAAAATAACTAAAAACACTTGATAAATAAATAACATGAAAGAGTTAACATACTGTAAGACATCTTCGCAGTTTAAGCTGAGTACAAAATCAGGCCAAGAATCGAAGCGTTCTGATTATTATAAACAGAATTAACTTGATGCAATGGCTTAAATTTGGTAAGAAGAAAAGCAAAAACAGGGTTGTTATATGTGACCATGGACCACAAAACCAGTCTTAAGTTGCTGGGGTATATTTTTTTGCAGTAGACAAAAAAAACAAAACAAAACAAAAAACAAAAAAACAACAACAACAAAACAAAACATATGGGTCAAAATTATATTTCTTTTATGCAAAAAATCATTAGGATATTAGGTAAAGATCATGTTCCATGAAGATATTTTGTAAATTTCCTACCATCAATATATCAAAACTTAATTTTTGATTAGTAATATGCATAACTAAGAATTAATCTGGACAACTTCAAAGACATTTTCTCAGTATTAGGATTTTTTTTTTTTTTACACCCTCATATTCCAGATTTTCAAATAGCTGTATCTCAGCCAAATATTGTCCAATCCTAATAAACCATACATCAATGGAAAGTTTATTTATTCAGCTTTCACATCTCAATTTCTAAAAATATACACTTAAGACTGGTTTTGTGGACCTGGGTCACATATGTCAGGTCATATAGGGTGAAATCAGATACAATAGGTACTTCATATACATCTAACTGTCTCATTCTCACTGTCAAATAATAATTAACCTGGATTCACACTATCTACTGTCTCACTCATTTGCTGAATTAGGCAATGAGGTCCCGAAGATGTAATCCCAGTGTTTGAAGTAAGGGGCGAAGTTCCCTTTAAAGTGCTGATGATGGGCCAGGTGGTGTGGAGCCCCGCCAAAGCATGGCAACAACTGATGCAGTGCCCAAGGAAATTCATATCCACAGTGGTCCTCCACAGCCATCCAGGTGTTAACCAGATGGAAAAGGATTTCACTAAAAGGGTGGCAGCCCACAAGCATGGCGCTTGTAAATGCAAGGGATTGTAGAGTCAGCAGTTCAGAAATACTGGAGTCCTGAGCTGCCAGAGCAAAAGTGTCCCTGTTCTGATGGTGAATGCGGTGGATGTTGTGGTATAGCCAGGGAATTCTGTGGTTGGGGGGAACAGACATTTGATTTAGTCATACAGTATAGTAATATAAATATATTTAATATAGCTTCAGAAATTATGCATAAATATAACCCTTGCTAAAGTTACAATTGGAGACAGCAAGTAGAGTGAGCTATGAAGATGTGATCTATAAGTGAAAAAAAGTGTGAAATTGACATGATGTGTTGTCAACTATGATGTCCCATACTCGGAATCTGCTGTCTGTATTTCACCCATCCGAGTGCACGCGCACACACACACACACACACACACACAACGTAGAGATCAGTGACTTGCTGAAGGGTTTCACCACAATAATAGTACTAAAGGTAAAATAAAGTGCTATACATTCACTCCTCCCACCTACATTCTATGTTGGTTTTTTATTACCCAGTTTTGTAATCTGACCCCCTCTTCCTTTACTTCACATGTCTTGCCTACTCTGTAAACTCTATAAAGAAAAGGGAGTTTAGTTAATAGCTTGGATTATTCGGGACAAGCTCACGTTGAAGTCAGATATAATAAATTGTTGACAGACTGTAGTTGCATTACACACATAATAGCTCTACTGGGACAATGGACCCACATTTTTAGTCCATTAAAGGGAACTCTAGGATGGAAATGTCCCCTTTTCCCTACATTATAAATACCCAAGGGTTAAAGGGATAGTTTGTCAAAAATTTTGTAAAATACTGTCATTAATTACCCTCATGTTGTTCCAATTCCCTAAGACTTTTGTAGATCCTCTTTCAATTTGAAGGCTCAGAAAGGTAGTAAAAACAACTTGGAAGTAGTCTGTGTTACACCAGTGGTTCAACTGTAATTTTCTGAAGTGATGGGAATGCTTTTCGTGTGTCAAAAAAAAAAAAAAAAAAAAAAAAACTATATTCAACATTTTCTTCACTTCCCCTTCAATCCCAACGTGCATTCATGGGAGTTGCTTTAACATTCATGCGTGTTGTGCTGACATGCTGTACTATTTGCAAGCAGAAGAAGAGGAGCATACTGTAATAATACTCCTAAACTCTAGTACAGCACAGTTTGTATCGTGACAGATGTGCTCTTGTGTCAAAAAAAGTTGAATATAGTTGTTTTTATTATTATTATAAAAAAAAAATTCACACAAAAAGCATTCCTGTCACTTCAAAAAAATTACAGTTGAAAAAATTATTCTAAATTGTACAATTGTTCTGGACTAATTCCGTGATGTTTTTACTACCTTTCTGGGCCTTGAAATAAAAAAAAATGCTTAGGTTGTCAATAGAGAGACAGAAATCTCTTGGATTTCATTTAAAATAACTTTAACTGTGTTCCGAGGACGAACAAAAGTCTAAGGGGATTGGAACAACATGAAGGTGATTAATTAATGATAGAATTAATTAATGACAGAATTTAGATTTTTGGGTGAACTAACTGTTTAAGGTTCGGCTGGTTAGCGTGATCTTGGCAGCCTCTGCTGGTAGATCACTGAAGTACACTTAGCAGGTGAGTAGATAATCTCATTTTCGGGTCAGTTTGTGTGCTAATCCCTCTATTGCAGGGGTGTCAAACTCAGTTCCTGGAGGACTGGAGCCCTGCAGAGCTTTGTTCCAACCCTGCTTCAACAACACACATACCATGTAGCTTTCAAATTAAGCCTGAAACACTGGATAAATTTGATCAGGTGTGTTTAATTAGAGTTTAATCTAAACTACTGTATGCAGTGCTCCTTCGCTCCAGGAATTGAGTTTGACACCCCTGCTCTGTTGTTATAAAATCTGCACCCAAAGATTGTAAGGACTGAAGATTACAAAAAAGTATATTTTAATTGGACCCCCCCCCCATAATAAATATTAAAATGATTGAATATTGATGGTGTAACATAATTTTACTATAAAGAAACATTAAAACTTTGAGAAAATTTTCACCAAAGATTCTATTCTTCTGGTTAATTTAAATCACTTTTGGCATTTCATAATATCTATATTATTTTATGACAATATAAATATAATCCATACAGAAGAATTATTATTCTTTTGAAATAATAAAAATTATTAAAATATTAAATAAATCATATTTAATAATGCCATGTAATTATAATCTAGAAATATCCATAATTATCCACAATTTTTTCTTCAAATAGGGCTGTAGGGCTTATTTGGGACCCTAACCCTAACCCTAAGGAATTAATGTTGTTCCTCACAAATCCACTAAGCTAAGAACACATTAAAACTCAAATGAAAATAATCAACTGAGCTTGAAACACGTCCTTTTTTCTTCTTCTCATAAACTGTAGCACTTCATTCTGGGGAGAAAAAATAAGGACTACACTGACTATAGGCTATTGTGCCTAAAAATAAGAAAAGGCCCAAAACCTAAAATTCCTGCCTTATCAAAGACATATGAAGTTAATAATTCATAAGACAGAGAGTGAGACGGAGAAAACCCAGTCAGTCTATGAAAACATTAAAGAATTATCCAAGTAAAATGTCTAGAATGACTGTTAGAGGTCAGCAGGGCAAATGTGTGTGTTTGTGCCTTAAACGGTTTAGGAGACTTTTTTGTTGTTGTTTTCTTTTTTTAAATAATAATAATAATAATAATAATAATAATAATAATAAAAACTCTAAATTTGATTAATATACAAAAGCTGCACAACATGGATGTAAGCCGGTTTCAATACAATACAATACAATAAATAAATAAATAAATAAATAAATGTAATATTTATAGCGTCTTGCTTGAAAAAGCGGTTAAAATGACAATACATCGATATAAGATTTAAAAGTCTGTAATTTAAAATGGTGCAGTGTTGGAAGCTCCATATGCTTACTTGTGAATGGAGTAATGACAGATGAAGAAGAGCGTATCGAAGACGAGCATGCATGAGACGCATTCCTTGAAAGCATGGAAAGAGGACGGCGCTCTCTCCGGCAAATGCGTGCTCCGTAACGACAGAACCAGCGCAGTAAATGGTAAAATGCCAATGATGTATTTCCAGAAAATTCGGATAGCACATCGAAACCACTGATGCAAGCCAACGACTTCACGGTGTAACCTGTACTTTTGGAGCCATCCCACATGTGGACTGAAGACATCCAGAAGCATGAAAGGAGCAGAGAGGATGAGGTGAATGCCGAAAGCCGCACACACGCTAAAGTGGGGTGACATGAGGAGCAAATGACGTTCCGCATATATGAAGTCCCAAATCCACTGAAGAAATCTATCGCCTCCGAAAAACAGTAAGAAGACAATCATCCTGATAAACTACTGTTGTTTGAACCGCAGATGCTGCAACAACAGCGATGATATGCTCAAGATGGGCTGACTTTTGATGGGAACCGTTTTGACCGTACAGTCTGAAGATCACTTTCATTCTGGCACAGTTTTATACAGGCGGCGTAATGTGAACGCGATCCACGGAGAGAAAAATGCTGCTCTCCTCCTTTGTTGCAACATCAAGGATGCCACTTTATAGCTCAATTGAAAACTGAACATTAAGTTTCCAAAAGTTGGTAACACTTTATAATAACTTTCATCAATAAATAATTAACAAACATTATGTAATGCTTAACGGATATGTGTGTGTGTGTGTGTGTGTGTGTGTGTGTGTGAAATAATGTGCTTGTTAATGTTTACTATTAAATGTATTTAACATTACTTAAAAATAAACATTTCATGTAAATTAAAATACTTACAAATGTCATTAAACTTCTGATTCATATGATAATGCACATCTTAAAAATCCTGGTCATTTGGGACACTTTTTGCCATCAAAATGAATGGTAAAGGGACTAATGATTAGTAAATGTTTATAAACATTTACAATTGATTTAATAGGCTCCACTTGTACAGCAAAAAGATGAACAAATTATTAATAAATGATTTAAGATGTGCAAATAGTAGAAGTCAATAAAACAAACAAAGGCCAAATATATGAGCTTTACAGACTGTGATTATGAGCTAATGAATATGTTAACATTGTGAAATGAAATGAAAGTCATATTTTCACAACATTTGTAAATGTAAAAATGAGCATTAGTTAATATGTGAACTGGAGTTTAATTTCATTTGTAAGCATTCAAAAGTACATTAACAAAGAAGCTTGTAAATATTGTGTAATTTCTGTAAAAATCATTTGTAGATTTTTAAAACGCATTGAAAGTTTAATGACATTTGTAAAGATTAACTAATGATCCATTAAGGATTATGTAATGTTTGTTAACAATTTATTAACAAAGCTTTAAATCATTGTAAACCATTTGTAAAAATAATTTGAAGTAAAAAAATAAAAAAATAAATCCATGATCATATGAAACGAAAGTTTAATGATATTTGTAAGCATTTCAATTTACAATAAACAAGGATCTGTTAATCATTTGGTAATTTTTAATAAGTTCATCAGTTAACATTAACAAGCACATTATCTCATATTTCTAGATGTGAATATATAAATAATGATTAGTTAAACATTATACAATGTTTGTTAATGACTTATTAATGAAAGTTATTATAAAGTGTTACTGAATTTTTTTCTTCTGTGGAACATTACAGCTTTTGAGAAATTGTATATTTTGATTAATGTCTGTTGTTTTTTGTTCATACAATGGAAGTCGAGGACAGCTCTTTTTGTGTTCCACGGAAGAATGATACGTAAATGATGAAAGCATTTTATACTTTTGAGCAAACTGTCCTGTTTCTGTTTGGGGTTTTAGAGAACACTGACAGAATATGCATTGTTTTAATGTTTGTTCACACTTTTTTTGTACTATTTATTTATTTTTCACTTTTCAACTCTCTCTTTTTTTAGACTGTATTCATTACATTTAATTACTGTTGTAGCTGGAGACCCCAAAAATGAAACATTGTGTTTCATACCTTTTTCAAATATGTAGCCTAAATCCGATAAATAATTAAAATATTTCATTAATCAAGTTCATTTATTAATAAAGCACATTTAAAAACAACCACAGCACTGACCAAAGTGCTGAACATTAAAATCCAACAATAAACATAAACAGAAATAATAAAATATATGAATTTAAAAACCTAAGGAATGACGCATAAACAAGACCATAATATAAAGTAATAAGAATGGGAAATTAATAGGCCAGATCGAACAAGTGTGTTTTTAAAAGAGACTTAAAAATGAATATGGAAGGTGCCTCTCCAATCTCAAGCGGCAGATTTTCCATGACCAAGGCCCAACCACAGAAAAAGTTCGATCCCCTCTATGTTTAGTCTGGACTGAGGAACTAAAAGGAGATTCTGGCCACTGGATCTTAGTTTTCTAGAGTGAGCAAATGCAGCAGCTCTCAGAGATAACTAGGGGCTTGGTTATGTATAGGTTTATACACCCTTAAGAGAACTTTAAAATAAATTCTAAATTGAAAAGGGCAGCAAATGGGGGTGATGTGGTCACATTTGCAACTATTTTGAAGAAATCTAGCAGCAGTATTTTGGACCAATTGTAGGCATGTAGTTTGTGACTTTGAGATACCGCAATAAAGTGAATTGTAGTAATCTAATTGTGAAGTAATAAAAGCGTGGACAGCCATTTCTAATGTCATAGCATTTAAAAACAGGAACCATTTACTGAAGAGATATGTTTGACTCATCAAGAAGGACACCCATATTTCGCACACGAGAAGAAAAGATAAGAATAAAATAAAATAATAAAAATAAGCTGCCCAGATCTAGGCTGGTAGCTTGAGAAGGATCAGTAGGACTAAAAACAATCACCTCTGTTTTATCTTAATTTAAAGTTTTTGAGCTAGCCAGAGTTTGACCTTGTCTAAGCACCTTGGTAAGGTACTAAGTGCTGAAGGATCATTTATCTTAATAGGTAAATAAATCTGGGTATCGTCAGTGTATAAATGAAAAAAAACATCCCATGCCTTCTTAGAATGGAACCCAGAGGAAGCATGTACAGGGACAGAAGGGAGGGTGCCAATATTGAGCCTTTAGGGAGACCACAGGTGAGAGGAGCAACACAGAAAGAGAAGTCACCTAGTTTGACAAAAAAATAAAAATGACTGAAACAAGGCCATCTTAGGTCAGCGTCTGACTCTAATCTAGATATCAAAATAGAGTGGTCCACAGTGTGAAATGCTGCTGATAAATTTAAGAAAACCAGGACCACAGAATCACCAGAGTCAGTTGCTAAAATTATATCGTTTAATACTCAGTTTCAGTACTATGAGCAGATTTAAAACCAGACAATTTCCTTAACAACAGCACGTGTGTATGTTTTGTGTGTATGTTTTGCAGCTGAGACCTGGCGGCCATGGAAACAGAATACTCTCTCTCGGTCCCCCTTTTAAATTTTTTTCATTAGGTTATAGCAGCAGATATCAGATGCCAAATTTAAATATAATATGATGGGCCCCAAGCCATTAGTGTAATCTCCACTCCCCTGGCACTGACATTGCACAGTGGGCACATTCATTTACAATAACCCACTGGCAGTCTGGTTTGAAGGGTTAAAGCAATTAAAGGGTTAATCCAACCCGTCAAGACTGTGAAACACAAAGAACAATATATACAACTTTAGTAACACTTTACACTTAGGTTTCAGTTATTAACATTAACTATATTCATTAAAATGAACAATAATTATACAGCATTTAATAATCTTATTTAATATTCAAAACTTAAACATTATTAAAAATGTAAAGATGCATATGTTAACATTACTTAATGCACTGTGAATTAACATCAACATTTTGATTAACTAACATTTAAAATGTTTAATAAATCCTGTAAAAACATGTTGTTTAATGTTAGTTTGGACAGAAAAAACAGAAAATAATATTAAAGTTTGACATTCTTTTAGGTATCAATAATCCCTTTATAGTTCTTCTGGCTTTATCATACATTAATCTGTAAAAGTTTGAAACAAATGGTTAAATATAGAAGGATGCATTCAAAGCATTTAAAAAAGTAAGACACTTCCTGCTGCCAGTTAGCGGAGCTATAACTTTGACTCGTTATAATCACATCTATGTGATCATACTCTTTGAACGAATAAACTGCTGAAGTTTGAGCAAAATCAGACAAAGTATGCAAAAGTTATTAGACACTTCCTGTTGCTCATTTCTCGCCATAAATTCAACACATCGCCATGGCCAAACTGTTTGAGATATTAAAAATCCCCTCACAATACCCTTCATCCCCAACACAGAGCATTTACAAAGGAGATTTAAAGGATAATTTATCTTCCAAACTGAAAAGTAAAACAACACAGAGGGATACAGAACACAGAAATATTTTTTCAAGATGCAAATAATGAAACTGCAAAGCTGTACACTTAATTAAAAAAATAAAAAATAAACCACTGCAATTTCATATATATATATATATATATATATATATATATATATATATATATATATATATATATATATATATATATATAAATAAATCTAAGTGTACAGTTATAGCGTTTAATTTTTTTGCATCCTGAAATACATATTTCATATCATGTTTGTATGTGTCGTGTTTGTTCATTTTTTATTTTAATTATTTATTTATTTTGTTTGTTAGGAAGATAACTGGGCCTTTAACTCTCCTTTGTAATATATGTACTTATAACTCAAGAGAAATGCATTTATTGTTATATTTATAAACTGCTTACTAATGACTATTAATGTTGGAACAAGGCATCATAAAGAATGTACTAACTATTTCTTAATGTTTACACAATGATTCATAGAGTGCAGTTATTATAAAGTGTTACCAATGCAATTTCTAATGTTGACAAATGAAACATTATTTTAAAGTGTTACCAAAACCTTCAATGATGTATACATGTTTTTTAATGATTTTATTGACCTATAAGCATTTGTAATAGTTTTGCCTGCATTACAATTTAGTCTACACCTGTGAGTTAAGCTGTTTTACTGTTACATCCATGAGATTGTACTGCTCTAAACTGAGAGATTGTATTGATTTTGTACAATCAGTACTGATTGTACTGATTTTGTACAATCGGTACTGATTGTACTGAGATTGTAAAGCTAATTGCTATATACATGTATACATCCCTACCAGCTCCAACAACAGTTACAGGAGTGAGGCATTAAATGAACTGTATCAGCATATCAGTGAGCAGCAGACAGCCGACCCAGATGCTTTTCTCATCTTAGCTGGGGATTTCAACCACACAGATTTTAAGAGTGAGTTCCCAAAAATACACCAACACATAGACTTTCCAAAACGGGGTAACAACAGTCTGGAATTTGTTTACACAACCCAGAGAAGAGTTATGACGCTATCCAAGGACAGCGTGAGGAGATTCCTAAGCAGGATCAACGCAGGCAAAACTCTTGGTCCTGACAACATTCCTGGGTGTGTACTAAGAGACTGTGCAGTGAAACTCACTGATGTCTTCACAGACATTTTCAACATCTCACTAAGTTAGGCTGTTGTTGTACTTTGAACTGCTAGTCATGCATCATATCAAGTCTGCCCTGTCCCTCTCCCTGGACCCCTTCCAGTTTGCATATTGGTCCAACTGCTCAACAGATGACGCCATCGCCACTGCCATCCAATCCACTGCCTCACAACATCTAGACAAAAAGACTCATACGTCAGAATGCTGTTCATAGACTTCAGTTCAGCATTCAACACAATCATCCCTCAACAACTCATTCACAAACTGGTCCAGTTGTGGCTCAACACTATGCTGTACAACTGGCTGTTGGACTTTCTGACTGGAAGACCTCAGGCAGTACAGGTCGACAGTAACACATCCAGCACCATCACACTGAACACTGGGGCCCCCCAAGGATGTGTGCTGAGCCCCCTCTTCTTCACTCTGCTGACACATGGCTGCACACCGTCACACAGTTCCAGCCTGTTTATTAGGTATGCAGATGACACAACTGTAGTGGGTCTCATTAGCAACAGAGATGAGACAAACTACAGGAGCGAGGTGAGCCGCCTGGCCAGGTGGTGCAGTGACAACAACATGAACATGGAGAATATGCAGGAGATAGTTGTTGACTTCAGGAGAGTGCAAACTGAACATGTTCCTCTGACCATCAACGGTTTGACTGTGGAGAGAGTGAGCAGCACCAAGTTACTGGGTATGCACACCACAGAGGACCTCTCCTGAATTGACAACACCGCAGCACTGGCCAAGAAAGCACAGCAGCGTCTCTTCTTTCTCCGCAAAATGAGAAGAGCCAGAACCCCAGCCACCATCATGTGCACCTTCTACAGAGGAGCGGGAGCATTCTGACTAGCTGCATCACTGTGTGGTATCATGGAGCCTGCAACGTGTCCTTCCGGAAGACCCTTCAATGCATAGTGAGAACAGCTGAGAAGATTGCTGTTGTCTCTCTCCCCTCCCTGCAGGACAATTATGGAACCCGGAACCCATCATACCTGCAAAGCCCTCTGCATTGCAGGTGATCCAACACACCCGTCACAAAGCTTCTTTAGTCTGTTGCCATCATGGAGGAGACTGCAGAGTCTCCAGGCCAGGACCAGCAGACTGAAGGATAGCTTCATACATCAGGTTGTCAGGAAGCTGAACTCCATCCAAACCCCCCCACCCCCCCCACCCACTTACAAACTGTGACCTGCACCAGACACTTGCGGTATTGGTCAGCTCACTACCTCATTCATCTACCTCTTCAGTAAGTTTAAATAATGAACTGCTCTCTGAGCTTTTTGTCACATTAATCAGACTGAATAAGATATTTTGTATACAATAATTGTATCTGTTTACTTCACTGGTTTGCACTCTTTCAGCCATGTGCCTTGTCCTACTTACATGCCCTTATTTGTGTAGTTGTATTTTATATTTAAACTGTATCTTTATGCTCTACTGTTAGTGTCATTTGTATGCACCAAGGGTCTGAGAGTAACTCAGTTTTAATTATCTGTATGTATGTGCTGTAGAGTTGACTTGACTTATCTAAGCTCAGATAATTGTCATGTCACGGGATGTCATAGGTCAGTATCAAATGAGTTTAAAATTATTATGTGCACCACGTTTATGTATATTTTGATCTTTTTATGTTGTAATTAACATAATTATTAACCTAATTACATAAAATGATGTTTTCAATGCCCTACAAATCAACTGGCTCTAAGATTTTTTTCGCCTAAAACTGACAGAAAAGCATGAGGCATAAGAGACTTCTTAAGGTGTAATGCAAATAAATCAATAAATACTGACTTTTTTTTTTTTTCTTCTAGTGATTATCCTGTTAACCTGCACCACCATTATGGGACTAACAGCTGAAAATACCTTACCTAATTTAAAATTGAAATAGTTCCGGACTTCAGTGTGCTAAAATTTTGGTATCTTTGGAAAGAAGATCCTTCGGGCTTTACTATCCATCAGAGTTGATAATTCTCAAAAAGATAAATTATAGACACTGAAGTGCCTTGAAAAACATTGTGGCAGAATGCATTTTTTTTTTCATATAAAAATAATTAAATAAATCCTGAGGCAATCCAGTCATGGGTTGAAAATCACGTCTCATGAATTTATTTTTCAAATCTAAAAAAGATACCATGAAAAATTTGATTCCTGCAACCATTTTTGTGAGACTCTATCTAGTACCCCCAAATAATAATTGTTACGATGGAGAGTCAGAGATGTTCAGATCCAATTGCAGTATTTATTTAGAGAATGGTCGGACAGGCAGAAATCAGGAATGGCATCAGGTGTGTCAGGGGTAACCAGAATCAAAATCAGAAACAAGCAGAGATCGGGCAGGCAGCAGAGAATCAGAGTCAGAATGCACAATCCAAAGGTCAAACATGGTAATAACAAACACAGGGGAAAATGCTCGGAAATGGTGGACGAGGCTAAACAAGACTTTGCAGTGAGTTGGCGTGAGTGTGCTGCTTATATGGGTGTGTGTGTAATCATATCTAATAAGCTGGTCTCCATGGCCATGACAGGTTGGACGAGATTTCTGGAAGTTCAGCTGAGATGTGACAAGGCTCTGGAAGTTCAGCTTAGACGTGACGAGGCTCTGGTAGATCCATGGTGATTTGACTGGGTTCAGGAAGATCAACTGAGACTTGAATTTGTTCAGGAAGATCATCGGTGACTTGACTTTGCTCATGAAGGTCATCGGTGACTTGACTTTGCTCATGAAGTTTAACTATTGTTTTACTTGACTCATGGGTGTTAATGGTGAATTGACCTGACTCTGGACAGTCACCGGTGACTTGACCTGACTCTGGATGGTCAACGGTGATTTGACTAGACTCTGGGAAATCAACAGGGACCTGATCAACGGGGACCAGACTTGACTCTGGGAAGTCTACGGGGATCTGACTTGATTAATGAAGTTTAACTGTTGTTTTACTTGACTCTTGGGTGTTTAGTGGTGACTTGACCTGACTCTGGACGGTCAGCTGTGACTTGACCTAACTCTGGATGGTCAACGGTGACCTGATTAGACTCTGGGAAATCAACAGGGACCTGATCAATGGGGACCTGACCTGACTCTGGAAAGTCGACGAGGACCTGACCTGACTCTGGAAAGTTGACAGGGACCTGACTTGACTCTGGAAGATCAACTGCGGCTGCCATCTTGTGTAGTGGTGCTGGGCTGGCGGCCATCTTGTGTAGCGGCGCTGGGCTGGCGGCCATCTTGGGCAGTCGCTCTGGGGTTTCAACACTGTTCTCTGCCTCACCCACAGTGAATGAAGAGCCACAAAAACAAAAGAGCATATTCTATGATGTCCATTAGACAGCCATTAAATTCCCTTCCAGCTAACCATGATTTAGTTGGTTCATTGAGTCCAAAGCGAAACAGGTCCTTAAACAAAGCTTCATCATTTAGAGGAACTTGATATATAAACTTACAGAACTTATCAACATACTCTTCAGTGGATAGGGCTCCTTGATGAAGGTGCAATAGCTGATCTACTGGGTTCACGACTGGCCTGGATGTACTCATTAAAGCTGCTGGATCCTGGTTTGTCGAAGTCTTCTGTTACGATGGAGAGTCAGAGACATTCAGATCCAATTGCAGTATTTATTTAGAGAATGGTCGGACAGGCAGAAATCAGGAATGGCATCAGGTGTGTCAGAGGTAACCAGAATCAAAATCAGAAACAAGCAGAGATCGGGGCAGGCAGCAGAGAATCAGAGTCAGAATACACAATCAAAAGGTCAGACAATGGAATAACAGAAACAGGGAAAAACGCTCGGAAATGCTAGACGGGGTTAAACAAGACATCGCAGTGAGTTGGCGTGAGTGTGCTGCTTATATGGGTGTGTGAGATATCAGATGCAGGTGTCTGTGTGCAGTCAGTCCCAGGAATTGGGCAGAATGGGAAATTGAGTTAGAATGAGTCCTGAGTGAGTCCTGAGTGGTTCACAGGCACTCCAGCTTGAGATCTTGACAATAATAATAATAATAAAGAAGAAGAAGAATCCTAAGGAAATCAATAGGGCCCTGCATCATCCTGGCTTGGGCACTAATAACTCTAACAAAAACAATAGGGCCCGTAGCCCCTTTGGGCTTGGGCCCTAATAATCCTAAGAAAACCAAAGGGTCCTGTGCCTTACTGGCTTGGGCCCTAATAATAAGAATAACCTTAAGAAAACAATAGGGCCCTCCGACCCTTTAGGCGTGGGCCCTAAATATAGATACAATAACCGATGGCGAGCAAAATCTGTCAGTGGAAACGCCACTCTGCTGGCATGAAGAGAATGGTGCACAGTGGGCACATGCATTAAAGTAACCCTCTGGCAGGTTGGTTTTAAGGGATTCTGCAATTAAAGGGTTAAATCAAACAAGTTTGGAGTTTCATCAAGTTTCATAAATTAAGGACTTGTCAGTGGTTCAAAAGATCATTAAGAAAGCATAAGTAAATAATAAGTAATCTATGTACATATATAAATCTTATTTTTATGCACGTGATAACAGTTGCTCAGTGTGTTAATAACTGCTTTATTGACTTATACTGATTTATATTCCTGCTGTAATTCATGATTAAGTCAGTTGTTATAAAATGTTAAGTAGTTGCAGCCATCTATTTTTGTGAGCTCATCTAAAGTAGTATTTATACTGTATACCTTGAAGGAGATTTAAAGGATAATTTATCTTCAAAACAGAAAATTAAACACAACACAGAGGGATACAGAACACAGAAATATTTTTTTCAAGATGCAAATAATGAAACTATACAGCTGTACACTTGTACAGTTTTTTGTACAAATTTTTAGTGTACAGTTGAACGGTTTCATTTTATTTCATCTTCAATCAAATATTAAAAAAGTTCCATATTGCTCTGTGTTGTGTTTGTTAATTTTTTTTATTTTTATTTTGTTAGGAAGATATCTGAGTCTGTAATCTCCTTTGTAATATATGTGCTTATAAATCAAGAGCAAGGCATTTATAGCTATATTTATAAACTGATTATTACTTATTACTGTTGAGACAAGGCTTCATAAAGGACTGGCTATTTCTAAATTAATGCTTACCTAATGATTCATATAGTGCTTTTATTATAGAGTATTACCAATGCATTTACTAATGTTAACAAATGTCACAATATTTTAAAGTGTTACCAAAATCTTTAATGATTTATAAGCATTTTTTTAAATGATTTTACCGACCTATACTCTTTTATGAAATAGTTTTGCCTGCATTACAATTTAGTCCTCATCTGAGAGTTGAGCTGTTTTACTTTTACATCCACGAGATTGTACTGCTCTGAACTGAGTGATTTTACTGATTGTACTGATTTTGTACAATCAGTACTGATTGTACTGAGATTGTACTACTTGTTGCTGTATACATCCCTCCCAGCTTAATCAACCGTAACAGAAGTGAGGCACTAAATGAACTTTATCAGCACATCAGTGAGTAGCAGACAGCCCACCTAGATGCCAACACATAGACATTCCAACTCTGAGGACTCCGAGACTGTCACTGCCTACATCACCAAGCGTATTGATGATGTAACAGTCACAAAGAACATCACTGTCCAGGCTAACCAGAATCCGTGGATGACAGGGGAGGTAAACAGGCTCCTGAAGGCTCAGAAAGCATGCCTTCAGAGCTGGAGATGAGGTGGGCCTGAGGACAGCTAGGGCCAACCTATCCCATGATATTATGGAAGAACACCACCATTTTTTTTCTTTTACTGGTGATTAAATAGATGTTTCAAAGTCTCTCTCTCTCTCTCTCTCTCTCTCTCTCTCTCTCTCTCTCTCTCTCTCTCTCTCTCTCACCCACCCCTTGCTCAACACACACACACACTCATCCACCCCCCAGGCAGAGTGGCAGAGTGACATCAGATG
Source organism: Carassius auratus (assembly GCF_003368295.1). Classification (NCBI taxonomy): domain Eukaryota; kingdom Metazoa; phylum Chordata; class Actinopteri; order Cypriniformes; family Cyprinidae; genus Carassius; species Carassius auratus. The sequence goes on along the minus strand of NC_039247.1, from coordinate 13,050,107 downwards.
TCTGATAGTTTTTTTAGTTTTCTGTTCCATTTCTGTATCCGTTTAAGTCATGAAACTGCATATTTCCTCAGAATGACTATGACACTGTATGTAAAAATGTTTTGAAGTTTTTGGAAGCTGCACTTAAAAAAAATACTGCTGTCTTTAATAAATCACCATTGCAACACCATTCAAGATATCCAAAATCCACCTGCAATATAAGTTCACAAAATGTTTTGGAATCATGTTGGCAAAGTTTGGTGTGTATAATATAATTGTTGTCCTTTGAGAAGTATGCATTAAAGCTGCGGTAGGGAACTTTTGACGCTCTAGCGGTTAATAAACAGAACTGCTTGCGTCTTGCGGAAGAACATAGTAGCCGGAACTACTTCTCTCTGTTTATGTCTATGAAGAATCACAAAGGTACTGGGTTACTCCGCTGCGGTACCCCCGTAGCAATCTAAAATAGTCCGAATATAAACACTTATTATAGGTGCACCGGTAGCGTAGCCAGAAAAGAGACTCTGTGTGTGCATATGAAAATCTGGGTGTGCCACATTTATTGTCAGATTTCTGTGCAAAATTATGGGATATAATTTTTGTAGCACTGCTTCCGTCCAACCATACTCCTAGTGGTAATTTGCAGGTCGTGTCAAAATGTAGTTAATTGTTAAATGTAATCATTTTCTTCCAAATATGATAATTTTGAACTTCTGGTATGATACTTGGACATTTCCAATCTGGCAACAGTGTCTGTTGATGTTGGGCCCGGGAAGTGAAAAACATCATCATCAGGTGTAACGTTAAGGCCTTGTGTCCGGCTGTCCATCAAGCCAAGGTTTTTTGCTAAAAAAAAATTAAGAAAGGAGCTCTTCGACATATTGCTAGCTAGCAATGTGCAATCAAAAATTATCTGTTTATATCATAGACTGCTGGGGTCACAGTCAGCTGCTGTTTGCTGATTGGTTGGCAGTCCAAATGTCGGCAGATATATTTTTTACAAAAATAATTTAAAATGTAAATTACATTTGAACATTTTAGCATTATTGCACCATATATTGGATTCTTATTTCTGTGCCCCTGAGAGTACGATTTAGAATGTTCAGTGACGTCACAGAACTGCCAGATTCAAACAGCTTTCGTGCGTTGACTGGCACTGAGCCAAAGACGGACACGCTCAGCACTTGTCATAATTAATATGCAGTATTTTCAACCACATAATGTTTATTTTAGGTTTCATACATTTAAATATACATAATCACTAGTAAAACAATACATTGGCAGTTTGTAAAACACACACTGATGTCTATGGAAGCAGCAAAAACTATCTAATCAAATGTAATTTGCCGACATGTTTTATTCATATATCAGACACACATAGCAGAACAATAAAGTTTACTCTATTCTTCGTCCAGTTCAACAGCCACTTACTTTCATGTATTTTGGGAGAAACTGTGGAATTCAAGTGCTGTAAGTTACGTTAAATCCAGCTGACAGGACTCTGAACTGCAGCGCTCATCTCGTTATAGATCAAGATAATTTATAAAGGTTTTTAAACTAAATAAAACAAATCCCTATACATCTGTTAGTGGCTGCGGTGTGTCACATGACAATCATGACGTGTCACCATGGAAACAAGGGGTCAGTTAAAATATTTGTAATTTAAGCGTGAAATGGTTGATTTAAAAAAATATATATATATATTTTCTAACTAAACAACAATGGCCCAAGTTTAGTAAACATTTTTTATTGAGACTATAATCTATTTTTAGGTGTGCCAGCTGCCACTGTGGGTGGCACAGGCACACCCTGGCACACCCGTGGCTACGCCACTGAGGTGCACCATAGTGATTCAGGACAAGCCAAAAACACGGTTTGGAAAATGGATTCATGGTGTACTCGCTTATTATATAAATTTTTCTACATTTTGAACACAAACAAAGTTACGGAGCTCTGATTGGTTGATTTCTTACCGGGAGCGGTCTGTAACTGCAAATGGCAATAGGACCACTGGGAGGAGCCAGAGGAGCTTGATTTTTTTCACAGATTATCTGTCTCATATTCTACTGTCAGGATATAATGACAGGTTTAATAAATATGTAAAAAAAATATTTTTTTTTACAAAAGTTCCCTACTGCACCTTTAATTCACAGGTATATTTTTCCAAAAATCCATATTCAAATCAAAATAGCTGACTTTCTGTTGGTCGGAGCTAATGACTGTAAATTAGAAAGTTGTCCAGCTTGATGATTACAATATATGTACCAAGTTTGGTGACTGTAGCTAAAACTAACCTAAAACTAAATTTTTACAAGAGATGGTGCTATAGAGTGTAATTGATATTAAATATCAATGTACCCTCAATAGTTTTACATCGGCCGTGTTTTGTAATTCTTCTGATGAAGTTTGAAGCTAATCGAGTAAAAATAAGATGCTGAATTCAAAGCATTTTGAAAATGACATTCACATCTATGTGATCAGCATCATATGACGAACAAACCTCTGAAGTTTGATCATAATCGGCCAATGAATGTGGATGATATTAGACAGCTCCTGTTTCTCATTTCTCCCCATAACTTAATCACCTTGTCACGTGCGAATCATTTGAGATATCAAAAATCTTTTTGCAATTTAGCATTCCCAATTACTTGAGATCATGTTCACTGATTTTGGAGGCAATCGGTTGGAAGTCCTTAGAGGAGTATATCAAATTCCAGAATATGCGCTTTTTAAACTTTACTAAATAGCTTAAATAGCACACTTCCAGGGTGAAAGTTGTCCGGCTCAATCATATCTAAATGTGTACAGAGTTTCATATGAATATGTGCAAGCATGTGTGAGATATACATAAAGTTTTCTGACCGTGTTCCAGGGGGCGCTGTAGAGTCCCTGTGCTAAGCCCAGGTCCCAGCCTCTGCAGCATTCTAAAGGCTGCAGATTCCAATGTTTGTGCCAATTTTAGAGTTTTTGAGCATGTTAATGCCCCCCAAAAAACCCAGATACTCTAAATAAATAAATAATCCTAAATAAAACAATAGGGAGCTTCACCCCTATGGGCTTGGGCACTAAATGAGAAGAATAATCCTAAGAAAAACAATAGGGTCCTTCGCCCGTTCTGCCTTGGGCCCTAATAATAGTAATCCTAAGGAAATCAATATGACCCTGTACCTTACTGGCTTGGTCCCTAATAAGAATAATCCTAAAAATAACAATAGAGCCCTTCGCCCCTTCACGCTTGGGCCCTTATAATCCTAAGAAAAACAATAGGGCCCTTCAGTTTGACTTGGTTTTGGATATGGTCAGGTAGTGCAGTCAAAGTTCGCTTGAGCAGTCATTTGTTTATCTAATTATACGTGTGAAAATAACAGGAAGAATGGATTACTTTATATATATATATATATATATATATATATATATATATATATATATATATATATATATATATATATATATATAATATTTGATATGTTTTAATATTCTATTCCTGTTTTATCTGTTATGGAGTTTGGATCTCAGAGGCACATTTTAATGAATGTATTATGAAGTTGGTTCTTTAACTATTTAATTCAGTTAAATGTACATTTCACATTTAAATACAAACTATGTTGTTTTAAAGTACTGCAGAGTTTAAAAATACAGATATATAAACAACAAAGCATCGATCAATGATAAAATTCTAAATCCCAGACAATATTAAATGCTAGAGAATAATACAATTTTGAGAGGAAATTTAAAACTAGACAAAGAAAGGGGAGCCTGAACATGAAATGAGAGACTGTTTCACATACTGTTCCAAAACCAAGCTTGATGAAAGATCTCAGCTGTCTTGATGGGGAGTAAAAGGTCCAAAGATTGCTAAAATATTGAGGGGCAAGCCCAACCAAGACCTTTAATACAAACAACAGAAACTTAAAAACTTCACAGGCAACCAGTGATAAGAGGCAGACCACAGGCAGATCCTTGTTAGGAATAGCATTCTGCACTGGCTGGCTGAGAGACTATTGCGGTAAACTGACATTTTACAGTAGACAAGTCTTGATCTACTAAGGGCATGGAATCATTATTTCCATGTCATTCCAGGACAAAAACAATTTCAATTTAGTGATAGCCCCTAAGATAAAAACTGCTTCCAACAGTGATAATTTGCTTTTCAAAAATTATAGATGTCGAACAACATTCTTAGGTCTGAACATTAGATTAACCCTTTGAGCGGTATAGTTCCACATATAGGATTTTTATTTCCATGCCCCTGGGAATACAGTCCCACATAGATTTAGAGCGTTCGGTGATGTCGCATAACTGTCAAATTCAAATTGTGCTTTAGCCAGAGAGAGACATGCACATTTTATTACATTATTCAACTGCTATATATGTCAGAGGTAGCAAGCCTCTGGAGCAACTAAGGGTTAAGTGTCTTGCTCAGGGACACATTGGTGTCTCACAGTGGATTCGAACCCGGGTCACACCAAAGACGTGTCTTATCCACCGCGCCATTTAAATACACAAAAGTACTTGTAAAAAAATACATTTAGAGTTTTAAAAAATACACACGTCTTTGGAAGCAACAATAACAATCCATTCAAATGTAATTTGCAGATGTGTTTTATTCATATCAGATACACATAGTATTAAGTAACTATAAAGTTCACTCTATTCTTCACCCAGATCAATGGTCACTTATCACTTGTATTTCTGGAGAAACTGATGAATTAACATGCTGTAAATCCGACTGTCAGGACTCCCTGAACTGCAGCGCAAACGAACATGGCAGCACCCATCTCACATTACAGATCATGATCAAGATCATTTAGAAAGGTTTTAAAACAACAAATCACACCCATTTACACATATTTGTGAATCAGAATATCAGATTGTTCATGGCATGGTATGCAAGTTTGTGAATATTTTAAACAAAAAGGAAAAACTAAATAAAAGCTATCCATCTGTCATACAGTGTTATGGTGCAGTGTGTGACAAGCCTGAAATTTCAATATGGAATAAATGAACAGTAAGAAAGTTATTTTCCTTACCAGGAAATTAACGTTCTAAGAATTGACAGACAGTTTACACTTAGTGGTCAAATATTTACAGCAGATCTAAGTATTTATAATTAATCATAACTAGTTTTGATTAATGATTCATATTTCCCCTTTGAGCTGATTCGATACAAGCATTTGTAGATTTGAATCATGTGTAAACAAAAACCACAATTGAACCATTTATAAACAAAAATATGACCTAATGAATTACAATTAAGGTGTATTGAATGTTAACCCATGGGTCACTAAAAAGTTTTTAATTTATAAAGCTCTAAAAACCTTAATGACTGATGTTTTTGTGCACTTCATGCAAATATGAAAAAACGGGGGTTTCAACTAAATATGTGCAGTTTCACATGATTAGCGCAAATTGTCATAAGCAGTATACTGTATTTCCCCATTTGCACCTTGAGAAGATGATTGCTGCGAGTATGTTAGCATAAACATATCACAAAGAATTTTGGAACACATTATCTTTGAGGTGTATAGTATTAATACATTAATTCACAAATATTTAGTTTTGTTGAGTGTGGTCATAGAACGAATAAACATCTTTATGGTCACAAAAGTGATGAGTGGGATAACCGTCAACTTAGGTATTCAATATAAATCCATTTGCAATGTTGCAATTACAAAATATTGCACTGAATGAAAAGTTCAAATGTTAATAAAATAAATAAGTTACAAAATTAATGTTGTAATGCTGGTAGCACTAATATAAAAATTTTAGGATATATGTTGAATGAAAAATTATTATTTAGTATGTATTCAATTTGTGTTGCAATATCAACATTAAAAAATTAGCATACAATCATGGCGGTGCGGTGATAACACTTAATGGCACAGATTTTACTACATATTTAAATTGAGCAGTGTGTTTTTTATGATAATGAACATGCTGCATTGTCAAAGTAGCAAAGATTAACTGTGTGTGCGCATGCAGCACCAGCGCAATCACTTGAATTGTTTCCTCCTTACAATGGAAGCAACTAGACCTACTCCTTTTAGTCATGAAGATAATCAGAATTGCAAAAAGTTTGCCTTTATTTGTGTACATTCACGATAAAAACAAATCTTTATGCTTTTGTAATATACTGTAATCCTAAAGAAAAATAAGACGCCGCTTTCTGCCATCTGGATTCCTATGCGCAGTACAAAAATTAACCAAAACTCTGCATACTAGGCTATACTTGTTTTAGTTTTTCTTTAATTTGCTTAACTTATTATTTAAGTAAAAACATGTTTTTCATATAGGTGTATTTATTTATAGTCTAGCTTAATTATGTTTTTCTCTGCTTGCAGAAATGCTGCATGTGTGTGATGTTATATGAAGACCATGTGAATCCTCATGTTCTGTTGTTTGCAGCTTTTTGTGCATGCAGTTAATTTCCGGGAAACACATTTTTGTATTTTTAATGGGTCACAGACACTTATCCTTTCAAATTTAATTAAATTCTTATTTAAAATAATCTTGTCGGTTAATGGTTAATAATTGGTTAACGAGCCTCGGTTGTAAAAATAAGCGTAATTAACATCCCTAATTAGAACCTCCGAACCACAAACAATCATGCTTGTATTATTCTACTCTATCAGACCTCCCGCCCGTGGTTCACTCTGGTTTAGAGGGACTGCTCAGCGCTCATTAATAGTTTATCAAAATCATTACATTCATTAAAAAGCCATGATTTCTGGGAATAATCACATGAATGGGGAAAAGTCCAACGAAAAAGTCCCACCTTCTAGTAAAAAAAAGCCAATCGTCAATCTTTACAGACTGGCAGTTCTTTGGGAGAGGGGCTATCTACAGATTTGGTTGTTGTTTACGCCAGTCCCTGTCGTTTGATGACGTCTGTGTGCCTGTGCTGCTTTTGAAAGGAGAAATACCACATTGCGGTCGACGGTGAAGGGTAAAAAACACTTCAAAAACATTCATTTAAAGGTATGCACAAAATGTTGCATTGTTTTGGTGTGTTTAACTCAATTCTTACTACTCTAATTCTTAGAGTTTTGTTCCAACCCTGCCTCAACACACATACCATGTAGCTTTCAAATAAGCCTGAAAGACTTGAATAGTTGGATCAGGTGTGTTTGATCAGGGTTGAATCTAAACTCTGTAGGGCTCCGGAGTTGAGCTTGACACCCCTGGTTTAACTGCATGTAAGGTCCATGGTGAGTTAAAAACAAAGTTGGTCTTTGCTTAGTATTTGTAAAAATGACTTGTAATAATAAATGTATTTACATTTTTATTGAGGAACAAAATAAACAGAAAAAAAAGTTCAGCAGTTTTATTGAATATTGTGCATGACATGACAAGAACTGTTTATTATCAATCATAATGCAAAGAACATCCACATCACATCACATCTCGAGTCCTTTCAGTGTCGTCCTCTGGTCTTTGATCCAGTTCTGTCTCTGTTCTTCCAGTGTTTGTAACCACATCCTCATTGAAACAGCCATAATGGAGACTGATGTCATGAAATAATTGACTTTTCTATTGCACAACTGCTGAAATATACTGGGAAAAAACATGTTTTTAGAGCTTAAGCAACAAAGTAATGAGATCAGATTTTGTTTCGGATTTAAAATATATAATTTGATTGAAACGGTTTTGCAATTTCAGGATTCCCCCATTCATTTAGATGGGACTTTGTCATGGTTGAGCTGCCCGGAGGCACTGCAAATATGAAAAGAGACTATGGTCTTGTACACGTCCATACAATTGAGATGCACAGAGTTTGGATACAGGGTCTTTTTGAAGATGTGTTTAGAAGTCTCCAGTATACAAGGCCATGGTTTTATACTTTAGTAAAAGTGTAGTTACCATGTTTTTTTGCCAGACTGATTGCCAAATGTATAACGACAGTTTTACTACACATACCATGGTTGATTTATGGTTATCATAGTTTAACTACAATAACCATGTATTTTTTGTTATGTACCATGATTACAGGGATAGTTCACCCAATGAAAATGCTGTCATTATTTACTCACCCTCAAGTCGTTCCAAACCTGTATGAGTTCCTCTCTTATGTTGAACATAAAAGAAGATATTTTGAAAATTGCTGGCAATCAAACAATTGGTGTTTGCCATTGACTTCCATAGTATTGATTTTTCCTTCTATCATGGTCAATGGCAACCACCAACTTTTTTTTGATAACCAGCAATCTTCAATATGTTTAACATACGAAACCAACTCATACAGTTTTGGAACAGCATGAGGGTGAATAAATGACAGAATTTTCATTTTTGGGTGAACTATCCCTTTAAGTGTTATAAGAGAGCATGGGCCATCATGTTTTTGGGGGTGTTTATTGGTTAAAAATGAATCAACCAGTACTTTTAAATTTGTAGACTAGCTCCAAATTTAATTTAAATGAGTCTTTTGATTAACAGAATCACACAATTTGCGATTGTGTGATTCTGCGCGATTAATAAAAAAGCTAGCTGTAAGTAAAATATACGTTTTGTAATGTTACTGATCAGCTGACTTCTGATTCAGGAGAAAAAATATTGTCTAAGTGACAATTTATTAATATATCATAATTTTCAGTGCAGTTTATGGTTCACTCCTTTTGTTCATGCTATGTTCTAGTTTAAGGGTAGAAATCTGTGTGTATTATGATGTGATTTATTGTATATATAATAATCTAATATATATACACATTGTTTTAGGTCACATAGCAAATGCTGCCATTCTTCTGAAAACTGCTGATCTTCAAAGACCAGCCATCAATCAGGTAACCTGAACACAGAAAGAGTTTCGGAATACAATTCAGTTACCCAAGTTATCAAATACTTTAATCAGTTACAAAATTTGCAAGACAGCCCTTTGACAAGCTTAGATTTTTTCTGTTCTTTTAGAAATGTATTTATTAAAGTTTGGGAGAAACATTTTCAGATTTCGCTTTTCTCACCTCCATTCTCAGAGGACGGCAGGCCAAACATACTTATTCTCACTGTTATGTATACAGTGGGTATAGAAAACAATCATCCCCTTAAAAATAATCACATTTTGTTTCGCTGCCTGAAATTTAGACATTTTTTGTTTTATTTAGCTTTATTAACTCTGTGCAACATATTAAATCCAAGTGAAAGATATAACACCAACATGTCACAAAAAATAAAAAAAGTGCACTTGGTAGTGCTTGAGTTGCACTACCAAGGACTGAATTCTCCAGAAAAGTTATTTTCATGCTGAGCTAATCAAAATAACCACAGCGGTTCACAGCTGAAAGTCAGATGACATTGAGAAGGTGATTAGCTACACCTGATTGAGTCATATTCATTTTTTCTGACATGTTGGTGTTATATCTTTCACTTGGATGTTATAACTTACACTGAGTAAATGCAGCAGCATAGAACAAAAACTGTATCCATCTTTATTTTAGGCTGCAAAGCAATAAAATGTGGTTATTTTAAAAGGCAGGAATTATTTTCTATATACTGTACAAATGTGAACTTGTGAATTGCTGTACAATTCAGCTAAAAAAAGAGCTACCTGTTATCATTACATTTGTTTAATCATGTAACATCATTATTCTAACTTTTGCTTAAACAATGAAAACTGCAATGTAGAGAATATATACACACACACACACACACACTTTTTTTTTTCACAGGATCCTCAACTGAAGGACTGTGAAAATGTGACCATTTTGAACCACTAGTGACCGTTTCCACAAGATAAATAGAAAGGACATATCAGAGGATGATAGAGGTATTGATATTTCACTGAAGTTAGCATGCAGTATTCACTGTTTCAGACAGACATACGGTTGTGTTACAGAATGTGTTTTATGGTTACTGAACAAAAAAAAAAAAAATTACGTTTAGGCTGCAAGTCAAAATTATAGCTTATTAAAATAATAAGGATGCAGTAGTGGTTCAAGTTTGTTTTGTGATAGTGTTTAATGATTCCTTTGTCACGTGCAGTTTAACTGCAGGCTGTTATCCATCTTTTCACATGGAGGACAACTGAGGGACTCATACGCAACTATTACAAAAGGTAAACACATTTCCTGATACCCAATAAAGCCACACAATCCATTAAGAGCAGCAGGGTGTAAACGATTTGAATTGGAAAATCAGAGAAAGCTGTACTTATATTGGCTTCTGTGAAACAAAATTATGTAGCTTCTGAAGGGAAGTACTAAAACAAATCTGAAACAAGAATAATGTACTCTTCATCATTGTCCTGTTCAAAGGTTTACGCCCTGAGCTCTTAATGCATTTTGTTTCCTTCTGGAGCATCTTGTTTTCTCCTTTATCATATTTGTGAGTTTTCCTCAGGATGAAAAGATGGATCTAAAAAAAAAATATGCAGAAGATGCTGGGTTACCAAAGAATTTGCGGGACTTGGGGGATTCTTTTCTTAGTGTAAATGATTAGTTAAATGTTTGTTAAATAACAATTGCAGTCCTGTAAAAGGCTGTCCTGCATTTGCTGATAAATAAAACTGAGTTTTGTTGATGCTTTGTTGACAGTTTTAATAAGCGCATAAAATGAATGTGTGTGTAGAAGGCCCATAGCATGATGATTGGCCATTTACGGAGATTTAACTGCTTGCACCCTGGATTTTGTAGAGACTTTTCATTAGCCGGTAATTGAGTAAAATTTTTAATCTGTGTCTGGGGGTTTATTGCGTTATTGAGTGGCCTGAAAAACTGTTGTGCTCAAAAGAGGTCTGTTTCTGTCTTTGTCAAGAAACGCCAGAGCACATACACGGAAACTGCCCAATCGTGCAGCTTATGGGTTCGTGCACGGATGTGAAGAGTCCATAAACGCAGTGTATTACACAATCTGCTACAATGCTGTCAGTTTTCACTGTTCAAATAAAAAATCCCATTTAAAACGTCTTTCTAAATTAAAGCCAAACCAAAATTTCCAAAGACCGTTTAAATGCACATGAAAGTGAGTTATTGATCAACATGAGTTATTCTGGAAGTACAAGAATGAGCTACTGTACATGATATTCATGCTGCCATCTGCAAAAAAGCATATTATAACAACATTTAACAATGAAAAAAAGCTGTATATTTTGTAATAGAACCTCAGTTTAAGGGAAATTGAAATCATTTACAGAACATATTTCAAACATGACTTGCTAACAACGTCAAGTTGAATCAGCATTCCATGGGTGAGAAACAGCCCACAGACGTGCTGATTTCTAAAGGTCAGTGTTGAGACTGCAACACATTTCAACACTCAAATCCACAGAAATGTGCCAATGACTGGACAGTTTATGCAATTACAGTCCTACTCTTGGTTTGCGTGCTATGCTGGAAAAGGCACAAAACACCTGGCGATTTAAAGGGGGAAATGATTTTTAAGTGCACTGTACACTGCTTAGGATGAAAAGTTTCTTGCTATATTCAAAATAAAACTCCGCACACAACTGCTATATGTAATTTATGATGCTGTACTTTTATATTTAACAATAACAGCTTTATGCTACATTGTTTTCAGATGACATTACTATTTTGCAGGTTTACACAACCATCTTCTCACTATATATAGTAACCTCTTGAAAGATTTTCTCAGTACTTGGAGTGCTAGATTTAGATATTGTTCTAAATTTGGTTACCATTTGATTTGAACCTTTACAGACTCAGCAGACTGTCCTTGTTTTCCCCCGTTCTTGACACTATAAATTAATACAAATTAAATAATTATATTTTAACTTCATCATTGGGGGGAAAAACAAGGGCAGTCATATGATCAGTAAAAATTCAACCGACAACAAAATGGAGAACACTATCCTAATCTAGAGCATAATCTGTGTTTATTTCTGTAATCACACTAAAATAATCCCTGAGCTATAAAAGCCTTCAAGACACTAAAATATCCATCAAGTACATAATCCAATCCCTCAGCATAAAAAAAAATGTCTCTTTAATTTTATAAACTTATTGTATCTTTAAACATTTACAAATTTCATACATGCTTTCTGCTGGGATCTAATATCACATTCAGCTTCACATTCCCACACTCTGTTTTAGGTATAATATTCTGGTTAACCACCACTGGTTTGTGATCAACTCACCAGGGTATAGACGCAGGTAGTGTTTTGGTCCCACTGATACAGCTGTGTTATTTCACTAAAGTGGTTCCAGCTGCACTGGTTGCAACAGTGCAGTCTAATGACTTGCCATTATTCGCTTTCATTACCTGTTCATTTTTCCTCAGTGCTAAAACAGAACTTCTCTCGTCATTCCAAGTCCAGTATGCCCTCTGAGAGAGCATCTATAGCTTTGGAGGCAGCTGAGGAGGAGCTTCTTGGTCCTGAATCAATGAACATGCGAGGGATCTCACTTCCAAAGTAAATCTTACTATTAGCTGCAATTGCCTTAAATTTCATCAGCTGAAGATATTCAGGAGTCAGCTTCAGCTAAGAGGAGAGGGGAGAAGTAAAGTCAAAAACTTTCATAAAACAATGAGCACAATAATGACGGGGGGCAGTTTTAGGAGTTTACCTTATTGGCCTCAGCTGCTCTCTGAGCAGTGTAAAAGTCTGCATCTGCTTTTGCTTTCATCCGAGCAATGAGAGCGCCGTCTATAAAATCAGCGAGACATATGAGAAATCAAAATCAAGACAACAGAAACCACAGAAATATTCAGAGCTGTGTGATGAGGGATTGTCAACAGCATTGAAATTCATCCTAAGCATCCCATTTCACACTTATGATTATGAATATGTTCCGACAGCTCACCAAAACCTCAGTGTCTCCCCTCAACAATCTGTCATTCTAATGATATTATCATTCTGAAATGTTTCTTTATTTACATTTCAATTTATAATGAATTTATTCCACAAGTGAAAGTTTCCAATAATGGTGCAGATTTAAGGCAGTAGTATTCAGCTAGTCATGTGATCTGATAAATGGAGTAGTGCTGCATTTACACCGTCATAATTACTGCAATGACAACCTGGCCCTTTATAGTTGAAATTGTTCACATCCTCAAATTTGGAATTACGAGTGTCTATGCCAACACTTTCACTGCCAAAATTAATCTAATTAATTAATTAAAACCATAACACAAACCAGTTGTTATGGAAATGCATTATTAATAAACATTTAGCACTGGACACTGATTTTTCTGTCAGTGACTTTTTTCTAGCTACAATATATACTGCAGGTCTTTCATTTATTTTTATCATGTTAATTAAAATATCAACAATAGTTGTTTATAGGAATTATTAGACAGAAAGTTACAAATAACTGCCTAACTACATTTGTCTGCTGCCATTTTGAGTGTTTCAATGCTATGTTGCACCAAACAGTTACAAAAGTAATCAGAAAATTCAGAGCTGACAAGCTTTAATTGTTCTAGAAAGACGTGAATGCAAACACCACTGGTTTGAATTTTGACTCTGAAAAATGATGACCGTGTGAACACCTTAGTATCTCAACATGTCGGCCCTCATGAGGCAACCAGCTTCCATGTAAAATAAAATTGATTTTCTCAGGTTACTGAAATGACAGTGATCATGTTGATGTAGATTTGTCATTACTTTTACAAGCAGCAAAAACTGAGAAAGAATAATATAAAAAGAATAATAAAAAAAAAAAAAATGCTTCAGCATCCATTGTACAGAAAAGAGCAGATACAGTATGAGACAGTACAATAAACCTTTACACAAAACTTCCAAAGCGTGATCAGAAGGAAAAAGTCCTAGCATCTGCCTCTTCAAAATCATCTTGCACACACAGACTGAGAAAAGATGCTATTTGTCATTCTACTCTGTGTTGATTATAATCACAGTAGTTCAGAAATACTCATGGAATGTCCATAATTTCTAAACTAATGTTCGCATTAAACTATTACACTGTGGCATTTAGTACACACAATTCAGTTTTTGTAGCATAGAGTAGGGACATACTGATTTATACTGTCTTTTTACGCATTGTATTGCAATGTGCCGTGTAAACGTAATACCATGTCTGCATTTGTGATTGGAAAAAGAGACAAACAACAAGCTCTACTCTACACTGCTCAAAACTTGAAATTGAATCATCAGAGGCAAATCCTTTAAATATGTAAACGTACTTAAAGACTGCGCGTCAGCATTTTTTGTCAGAACACTGGCATTTGTAGGCTACTGGTTCAGGAAACAGTCCTCATCCTAAGTAAATTGCGCTGCACACATCTAAATATTTGGGTTGAACTGTTTTCGGAACAGAGTGGTAAAAACAACTTAACCACATTTTTCTAGTTGTGTCCTCTTTTGTAAGACAAAACAAAGTAGTTTTGCTATCACGAAACAGCGTCTCCACCACACAGCAAGCAGTAACAGCAAGAATAAAAGTTACGCCTTCTTTCTTTGTGAAAACATTCGGGCGGCATTATGCAAATCTTCCCACACCTTGACTTAGGACCAATTCCCATTATTGCCGTGACAGCGGCAGATAAATATCAACATTAAAATATATTACAGCGCACATGAACACACAAAACTCAAGTACATGGAGGGAGGGGTTCCAGCAGACCAATCACAGCGTTTGCAGTGTGCGTAAGAATTGACGTGCTGTTAGATTTTTGGAGAAGCGCAAGTGAGGCTAAGGCGTACTACACATAGTCTACGGCGTAGGTTCGACACAGAAGTATAAATTGGGCTTTAGACGTGGGGGCATGTTTAAACCACCTGTTTCAGGAAGGCGTGGATGTGTCTTCACTTTCATAAAGAAAATCTCTTTGAGTTTGAGACTTTAGTCTTTGCAACTATAGGGATCTTATACATTCATGAACAGCTTTTAACTCTTCAAAGAGAAAGGAAAACTTGAAATCGCATCATATGACCGCTTTAAAAGAGCAGCATTTATTTGAATAGAATCTTTTTGTTAATTCATGAATGTCTTTGCTGTTATTTTTGATCAATGTAATGCATAATAATCAATTTAATTTGCTGAAAAACATATTTCTTTAAAAAATATACTAGCCCCAAACTTTTGAATGGCAGTTTATATGTTTTTCTTTTGTATGATGTTATGTTTTATTAATGAACCAGGTATATACTGAAATCCTATGAGGTAATTTCTTACAAAAACTGACAGTTAATTTTGACATTAACTTTATATTTTGATATGAACAGGGCCCAAATACCCCATATGATTAATGAGGGATATTTTCATTCTCAAACATTGAAGTTTAAGACCTCGGAGGGAACATGACAACACATTCACCTACCTTCAATTTCTGAGATCCTTTTCTCTATTTCTTTTTCCATAACTTTCTGTCCAAATTTTATTTCAGACACCTGAGCCACCTTCTCTGCCTCTGCGCACACAAAAAAATAACAGAGCGACATTTTCACTTTACATGAACTACAACTTCATCTAAATCCAACCCATATGACCAAACCTGCTCATCAGGCTGAAAACTAGGAAAAACATCTTTGTTCACCGATGACAGCCTTTTTCCTCTCCGTCTCTGCCTCCTTCTCTACCACCTTCTGAGTCTGAGCCGCAATCAGTAACTTCGTCCTCTCACCCTCCCTAAGAGACACACACACACACACACACACACACACACACACACAAAGAGAGGAACAGGGAACAGATTCAGTTTCAATAAAGTTCAGCCGATAAGGATTGACAGAGATTTCTTATATAAGATCAAAATACATTTTTGCAGTTCAGATACAGGACGAAGTTAATTTTGGACCCTGGTCACAGCTTAAGACTCACCGTGCACCATGTGTGAGAACAATGCTATTTGCCAGTCGGCTGGTTACTTTATTAGGAATTGTCTGCAACATAATACATTTAGTCTCACTAATGAAAATTATAAACGAAAATGATTCTATTTTTATGTTAACTGATCTTACCCTCATTGTTAACCAATTATTTGGACATATGTGTAATATTCCTCAAACTTAATCACCAAAACTAAATTAAGGAACCAAAATCACGTTCAACAGCATATTTATGTATAATATTGTAAGTAATTAATTTTTTTCTGTAGATACTTTAAGTAACTTATTCTGTAGTATACTTATATGCAAGTCCAGTAATTATATTTGAAAAAATGTGATTCAGAGACAAAATGTATCAATAAAGGCCAGTAAGAAACATTTATTACCTGTACATGTACTGTTTGGAGATGTTAATGTTGGGCCGTTGTAACACAATCAGATCATTAACAGCTATTACACTCAACATATAAGAAGATCTCATAAACTCACATCAGTTCATAGTTCCTGCGGATGCTTTCTGGAATGTTTGGTTTGGTGACACGGACCGCCTGCTTAGGAGGAAGAGGAACAGAAGAAAGAGAAAGCAAAGCGAGGAGAGAGTAAGAGAAAAAAGACAGACAGACATGCTTTTTGTTAATAAAATTAAACTAATTATTTGACAGAACACTGTTCTCACAAAGAGACCTTGTTATGCAACAATTTATACTTTTTTTTTCTTTTTTTTTTTACTGGAAGGGCCTTGGGTAACAATAGGACGCATAAATATACAAAACAAACTTGAATGGATATGGTCAAATACTTCTCAAGTGAATCACAGCTCAGTGTGCATCGTAAATGACACATTACTTTCAAAAGCTCCATTAGAGAATTCTGGAAGTATTACAAGGAATTGTGAATCAGTTTACTGTTGATCTCAGTATCAGCTTAACGAGCTGATGACTGGCATATTTTGAGTGCTACCAGCTGAGAAACAAGAACAATGGAAATCACAATGGAAAGGTCAGCACCAAAGGGATTTGATGAAGGAAATCTGAATCTTGCCAAACCAAAGCTAAATAAATAAAGATAAACCCATGTGCAAATACACAAAGCTAATATGTAGCATCTTGTCTTTCAGTAGGTCTAACAAAACGTCACAAAAAATAAGTCTTGAATGTTACGAAAGCCCATGTTTATCTTTCCTGATTTCAAAAGAATTGTTAGTGTATAACTGGTGCAGAAAATGGAATGCAGCCAAAAACGTGACTCAGTGGAATGGAACAGAAAAAAGATTGAACTGCCAAACCAATCCAAGTCGAATCCCACCTGAATGATGAGTCCAGGTGCCATGTTGGTGAGATCCTGCTGCAGCGTGAGCTTTAGATTCTCGTCTATTTGATCTAAGAAACAACAGGCTACTTAAAGAAAGACAGGTGTACACAGAATTTATACCCCTAACTTTTTGTTTTATCATCACACACAAGTGCAAATAAAAATCACTTGAGAAGCTTATGGCACAAACAACATGTCAAACGTCTCCACATTACCACTAGAAGGTCGTACACGGATGAAATCTAATGCTATTATGTTATTAATATATATTTTACAAATTTAAATGAATTACTGTAAGGAGTTACTGTAACTGAAAGAGTCATTTTTTGATTCCTAAACCTTCCTAGAAATTATATATTGCACTTCAAATGGGAGTCTATGCAAAGCAGATGCATTGAAGTAAAGATTTTAAAGCGCCAAAATCATACCGAGCTTCAATCCCTGATTAGGACATTAAAGCACATCACTTACCGAATAGACCTATGTAGACCTCCTGAAGTGCGTGCACACTACAGAACTGATTCAGCTCATGGTGAACTTTGTTGAAAATCAGAGCTTTGTCGTAGTCGGCAGTGAAGTTTCTCACAATGTCGTACACTGCAGCAGAGCAGACAATGATGTTAAGAGAGAGATGAATAGGGCACATAAAATGAATGACAGTCAAAGTTTGGGTTATCACTTAAATTCATAGAGAGTGGGACAAATCATTTATTGGCGAGTAGGCTGTGCCAAAGAGGCTCTTAGTGGGCCCTCCCATTACAGGGACCAAGGGAAATGCTGTCCACCCTTAACAACAGAATTGTTAGTGGTTCTACATTATAAACAGCAAACAAGTCATTATACCTGCTGAGGGAGCAAGATAGTTCACCACCTCAATGCGATCAAAGTAGATCATTACACCTCCACTGCAAAGCAAAAAAACATATATACACACACATGAATGAGTGTGAAAATGTATTCCAAAAAGCACAAGCAATAAAGGAAATATCATACGGGGTCTCCCTAAAAGCAGCATGTGTCTGTGATAATCTGTAATACTGTAACACTGACCGACTGTTTTATGACCAGAATGTATAAATGTTTTGTAGTTTCCACACTATTTCCAGCTTGGATAAGAAAAAAAAATTCCTCAGCAACAAAAAGTTATTTAAATCGTAATATTTCACAATATTACTATTTGTACAATAAAATACTATTTGGTTGAATAAACAAAAAACTTACTGAACCCAAACTTTTAAACAGCAGTGTACAGTATATACACTTATAATAAATGATACATTTACCCACAAAAAGTACACATAATCATCAAATGATGATTACATTATTATCAACGCTTTACAGCAACAATCAATATAATCTCTGGGATTGATTTAATTTTAACCAGTTTTTCTGTACTTTTTCCAGTGTTATTTCACAAGTTATGCTCACAAATGATGTTCATCCACAAAGTTAAACTTTCAACCGTCAGTCTAGGATTCTCCTGAACTAATGATCTGCTGTGTGTACAGGCTTTAAAACCTGCAAAATGACTCCATTATGATATTGGCTATACAGAATCGCAGGTAAGAGTTTACCAAATTTGAATTTGGTATCACGCAATAGGGGAAACCAAATGCCTACTGTAATGCTGCTCTCACTCTCATTTTGCATGCATATGAATAAAACACAAATTCTATGGTGACTGCACCTCACAGAAGATCTGATGAATGTTAAAAATGTATCTCACCTTGTGCCACATGGAACATTCTTTACTTCATCTGTTTGTAGGGTTGTCTTTATGAAAAGAGAGAGGATGCAATAAGAAAAAGAAATCTATTAAGTTAAACCATACATACTGTATAATGTCAGTCTTTTACCTGTACAGACTTAAATGTAGTAATGAACGGCAGCATTAGATGAAATCCAGGGCCACTGGTGGTGGTCAGCAGAGCTCCACCTCTGAGAGAAGAGAAGCACACAGTTATACAATCTACAGTACAAAGTAAAAAGTGCCATGTTCTGCAAGAAGATTAATGCAAAATCTTGAGCAACTGACCTGTAGTAGACACCCACATGTCCTTCTTCAATCTTATGAAGAGCAGAAAACATCCCAGCGCCTCCTATGGCGAGGATAATGGCGGCAACAGCAGCCAATGTCATTCTTAACACAAAAGATATACGTTAACCAAAATATGTTCGCCTATTAAGTTACTGATTTATTGTTGTTAGGTTATTTCCTATATCATCTTCACGTGGGAAACCCAATGAAAATTTTTTCATCTTAGCAGTTAGACAACAGCCGTCATCCAAAAAAAAACAACTTAATAGCAATGATTAAAAATTCTTAATACATATAGGCCTGGTTTCACAGACAGGGCTTAAATTAAACCAGGTTTAGGCCATAGTTCAATTATGACATTTAATGATTTTTATAAATGTGCCTTAGAAAAAAAAAAAAAAAAAAAACACACACACACACAAAAACATTACTGGTGTGCATTCTGAGACAAAATAAAGGCACTGCTATATTTTCCAATCAGTCAAAGCAAGTTTCTTTCAGTTGAAACAGCTCAGATTTAGATTTTAGTCTGGGATTAGGTTTAAACCTTGTCTGTGAAACTGGGGGATAATGTTTTATTGTAGCCTACTATACTGATCCAAACAACCTAAAGTGTTTTGCTAGTCTTAGCTGATTTCTCCAGCCTGGTCAATAATCTCTTGTGTAACAATGATAAGAACGACTAGTTTTAGTGTTGTGTGTGTGTGTGTATATATAAATGTTATCGCTAACAGCTAAACATGACTAGTGTGAAACCCACGCACAAGCAGTCGTTAGAGTTGTTGACAGATTGAGAGAGCATGTGGAACACTGACACTGATGTGACTCTGTGGCTAAGAGGATCAGAAAACCTAGCACAAAGACCTGCTGTCCGTGTTATAACATCACAAACGAAACATCAGTTTAGTAAGCCAGCACTGAAGGGTGCAAAGCCCGGGTTTTAGACAGGATAAGAAGCAGGAACTCTGGATTCAGCCACCATTGCTCGTTAAACGCATGCATGAGTGTCCAGAAGTTGCCGCCGGATGTGGCTTTTCTCTTTGCATCACACAAACTAACAGATAGAGTCCTATAAATTAAACATACTCCTGCTGACAAGATGCAATATAACCAACAGAAAACATGACTAGCTATATTTATACACAGACGAAATACCAGACAATGCGAGACTACAACACGGAAAATTACTTTGTGGATGAATGCGAACTAAAAGAGATGTTACCTAAGTAGGTTACTGTAACTCCTTCGTAATGGCCGGAAGAGACACCTGCGATCGATGAGGAACCTACAAGCGACGCTCCTTTGCGTCTGACGTCACCACAGTTTAACGCACATTTCCGCTGTTGTTCGAGCACCACACCAGTAGATGGGGACAAATATCTTCATATAAAAGCAGGATTGGGGCTGAGGGGAATGAGAGACTCTTTAAAGGGATAGTTCACCCGAAAATGAAAATTCTGTCATCATTTACTCACCCCACAAACCTTTATGAGTTGCTTTCTTATGTGGAACTTAAAAGAAGATATTTTGAAGATTGCTGGTAATCAAAAAGTTGGTGGTTCCCATTGGCTTCCATAGTAGGAAAATAAATACAATGGAAGTCAATGCGAAACACCTACTGTTTGATTAAGGAGTTGAGGGGGAGTAAATGATGACAGAATTTTCATTATTGGGTGAACTATCCCATTAATTTCCCGATTTATTTGCCTCATTGTTTTTATAATAAATTAAAAACATTTGTAGTAGTATTACATTAGATTGTCCTAATAAAAGCTAAAGGGTTAATTTCAATAATTTTTATTTAAACTTTAGTTGTATTAATTGTATTATTTCAGCTTAAATTTTTATATTATTTAAATGTTTAAATGTATTGTTTCATATAATATTTACATTTTATATTTATTTATGCCCTTTCATTTTTTTATATTTTATTTATTCTAAAATATATATTTAATAGTTTTAGTTAAAAATAAATAAATAAACGCTGATTTGCTTGAATTGTTAAAGCTTTTACATGAATTTTGGAAACTAACATGTACATTATACTTGAAATTACAATACTATGAAGCCACTAAAAAAGGCTACAACAGGCCTTGGGCAACAAAAACAAATAATAATAATAATAATAATACACACACACACACACACACACACACATACATATATATATATATATATATATAATATAATTTTTATTTATTTCCTTTTAAAGTGCTGCTGGTCCAAGAATCATCTTGGTGGGAAGCAGAATTGGATCTGTAGTTGGTTAACTTGCCATACCCATGTGTTCCAACAATTTCTGATCAGCAAATACTTTGTTGAATGTTTTGGAATTATCTTTGGTTGTTTGTCCTGAAATTGCTTGATTGATTGGTCAATTGAATTTGTGATCAGTAAAAACCTTTTATGTGATTTTTTTTCACCGGGTGAACTTTGGACTTCATTTCTTTAAGGACTCTTGTAGGGAATGTCAATGAAGAAGGCTTACTGCCAAAAGTTTGATTGTTCCATGCTGCAAAATAAAAAAAATAAAAAAATAAAATTGATGAATATTAAGCGAGTGTGGATCCGTGACTAGAAAATGATGTGCTTATTGATGTACGCCCCCTAGACTAAAGTTGAGTGCAGAGTACTTAATTTTTTCTTGATCATCATATAATAAAATGGAAACAATTAATGGTTTGGGATGGTTTGTTTATTTATATAGCACTACTAAAAGAACCCTGAAGGTTACCCACAGTGCTTTGCATTAAAGCAAAACAACCAAAACACCATTCTTACATGCAATGTTTTTATTTTCATTGTGAACAGACGTGTTTATGGGGCTTAATATTAGAAACTGTAAGGTTTATGACAGTGGATTATATATTTATAATATCTTTATATTATGAATTGCGTTACAAGAGTACAAAAAACATTTGTAAAAATGAAACTTAACGTGGAAACTTCTTTTATCCTATAAAGATAATGGATGCTTCTTGTCTCGTCCTTGCCCTTATCGCTAATTTTTTTTTTTTTTTTTTTGAGGTTCAGTGGGATGGTTTGTGGTTATAGTAGATGGTTAAAATTGCTCATCTGGTTGCATCTCATTTAGAGTGTTTCTTAAAGATGGAGATATACTCCTGTACATCATCAGGGGAGCCCAGCACTACAGGAACCCTCTGGTGGATTGAGTCAGGTTTGATGTCTAGGACATTCATGGCTCCTGTTGTTGCCATACCGCCAGCCTGCTCCATTATGAAGGCCATGGGGTTGCACTCATACAACAGCCTCAGCTGGAGCCCAGAAAAAAAAACATAAAACCATGTGAGATTGTTGCCTTAAATACACTTTAAATTGCATCCTTTCACAACTCAAACAGCTCATGGTGTTGTTAGCAATGCAATGCATTCACTTTTAAACCCTGTTTCTCCTCACCTTGCCCTTGGGGCTCTTGATATTAGCAGGATACAGGAAAATTCCACCATAGACCAGAGTCCTGTGCACATCAGCTACCATGGAGCCCACATAGCGCCCTCCATAGGGTGAACTTCCATCCTGCAGGTCAGAGTGGGAATGTTATCTTTACTGTTAGTGGAAGATGCTTAATATGTTGGTTGCAAAATTTGATAATGATAAATATGTTTCTTGAGCAGCAAATCAGCTTATTATGAGAATTTCTGCAGGAACGTGTGACACTGAAGACCAAAGCAATGGTTGCTTGAAATACAGCTTTGCTATCACAGGAATAATTGACATTTAAATTATATTAAAATAGAAACAGCTATTTTAACATTGTAATACTACTGTATGTCACAATGTTATTGTTTCTACTGTTTTCTTTTCTTTCTTTCTTTTAAAAAAAAAAATGGCCTAAGACTTCAAAAACATTAATGAGCCCAAACTTTGAACAATGGAATATCTTAAGTCTTAAGTAAAGATCTGACTCTGCCATGATAGTAACCATAATGGTCGCTAAACAGATAATAGAAGGATATTTGTCTAACACGAACCCTTCAGAGAAATCTAATCAAAATCTGTAGGCTCATACCTCTGGGAATTTCTTCTTTTGCAGATATTCTGTGACATCTGGGTAAAAATGTGCTGCATAGCCTTCATTCAGACTGTAGATCTTCCCCTTCTTCTTAATCTTCACATCCTGGTCTACAAGTATAAACTCACCAATGGCCTAATGATGGAGGAAGAAAAGGTGTAGAAAGATTAAGAAGTAAAGCAACTATTTAAAGTTAAACAGAATATGAAGAATGTAACATAATTCTGACTTACAGGATCAAGCATGAAGCAGTTGACTCCTTGGCCTGTGGAGAGAACCAGCATGGTGGCACTGCCATAAAGAGCGTACCCTGCTGCCACAATGTTTCTGCCGCTCCGCAAGGCATCTTTCTCTGAGGGTTCATCATCAGTTTCCTGGAGATCATGTGCACACAAACAAACAAAAGCATTTCATTCATTTTTAAATGACTATGAAGAAATATTTGTTTGTAATTCATTTAGATCTGAAAGCCTGTACTGTACATTTCTGTAGATTGCAAAAATGGTTCCAATAGAAGCTAAGCAGTCAATGTTTGAAGAGCCATCCAGAGGGTCAAAGCAAACCACGTATTTGCCCTGAGCAAAATAAATAAACACAAAGTCAGGTAGTTTATTGGCTTATACACAAATACATCAAAGATGTTAGTTAATACATAAAGAAAATTATTTTACAGACCAAAACAAACAAGTCAGATCATTTCAATTTATTAAAAAATTTAAACTTAAATTATATTAACACAAGATTTTCGTATGTAAATCAGTTTTTTAAAATTGGCCAAAATATTAAAGTGTTTGAAGGTTTTACTTTGACATTTTATCTTTACTTTTTTTTTTTTTTTTTTTTTTTCAGATTACACCACAACAACAAACATACTGATGCACACACTTACCCTTTTCTCTGGTTCTACAATGATGGCACGTTCATTTTCTTCAGACACCAGAACACAGGATGTGAAGGAGGCTTTAATCATGTTTATAACAAGATCATTGGACAGGACGTCCAACTTTTTAACCTGGTCACCTGTAACATTTGTGCTCCCAGCAATTCCATAGCTGATTAAAAGAAAAAAATATTTTTAACAGAGACTGATTCATGAAGAATTATGTACGTAGTCTTTATGCTTTCCTCACAGTGCCGATAACTTCAACATTTGTCCCCTATTTCAGCAAGAGATGAGGTCTAATCATTGCTTCAGTCTGCAGTGTTTCTTTGCAAAATAGCTTAATTGACCAGCCACTGCGACAGTTCACTGATATACTGTAAATGTATAACTATTCAAATGTGCAAAATGTGCAAAAACTATGCATCGGAAAAAGTTTTTTGCAAGTGGAAATGAAAGTTTTAACTGTTGAAAAGGTTCTAATCAATAGTAAACTAAAGCACATTGTATAGTCTGTGAAGTGATAGGGGCTGCTTATTGAATACCAAAATATAGAGAATTTTTTTTTTTTTTTACTATAAGATGCAAAGATGACAGAAACAGTCTGAAAACCATAATATTGTTAATATTGAATTGTTTGGTGCTGTAAATGCATTGGCAGATACTCACAGATTGGCAATGCCGGCTTTTCTGACAGCAGTGGAAATGGCTTTGATGGCCGTGCACATGGAGTTGAGAAGGGTTGTAAGCTCTCCCGTTCCTTTGGCTTTTCTGCCCTCTTCCAAAACAAACCTGGTGAGGGTCACCACGTTGGTATCAAATGCACCTCTGTCTGACATGATGACTGACTGCTAATGTGTGAAACCTCCTTGGAGTTCCTGCTTGGATTCCTGTCAGAACAGATTTATTAGAACTAAGTGTAGATAAAATACTGTGTTTAAAGGGGGAGTGATGGTAGTTTAGCCAATTGCAGATAGAGTTAGAAAGGAGGGGTGGCTTCTTGCACATGTAGTGAATGCAGGTGAGGGCCTGGCTGAAGTCCATAGAGTTTATCACAGATTTCAGACTGAGTATAGGGGGACAGTTGATTTAAAACAATGGAGCTGATTGTATCATTTTGGCTTATTTGATTTGTGATGGATTGATTGACATTTTGCAATGTAAATCTACTTTATGCAACAACTTGTGTCTAGTTTTAAGATCTGTGCTTACAAAAAAAGTAATAAAGTGAATAGATGATAAAAACAACGGACTATAGCTTCTTTTTTACAGAATTACAACATTCATTCATTCATTCATTCATTAAATCATCTGTTTACCTAAAGATCCACATAGTTGTAGTGACTAATGATTGATTGGCATTGCAGAACTGTCAACAGAATCTGTTCATGTGCACGGGGTGTCCGTGATCAACGTGCAGTTCAAAGGTTAGTGCCCGCAAAAGAATGCATGGGCAGTGGGATTCTTACACAATATTATAACAACCATGCACTAAATAACTGTTCAGGTTTCTTAATGTTTCAGTGTTGATTTTTGCCAGTTTTGTTTCCACAGTTATATATGTCAGTTTGAACCCAGGGCTAAAATGATGGTAATACCATACAATAATGCACTCAATATTGATTACAATGATGATGATTCTGGGCCTCATTTCCAGCAGTAATGAAGCCGCATACTTGGATGAGGTAGAGAAACTCACATCATGGTGCCAGGACAATTGTTTCTCTATGAATGTGAGTAAAACTAAAGAGCCAGGAAGAGACAGCAGCAGCCATATACTCCTCTTATGATCAGTGGGACCCCTGTGGAGAGGGTGAGCAGCTTCAAGTACCTTGATGTAAACATCACCGAGGACCTGACGTGGACTTCACACAAGACTGCCATGCAGAGAGTTGTGCGCTTAGCTGAGCGCATCTCAGTTTCGACTCTTCTCTCGCTGCTGGAGATCTACCTCAAACACTGCAAAAGCAGAGCTGTTAAAATCATTGAAAGGTTAGTTCACCCAAAAATAAAAAAAAATTGTATGCATTTTACAACACATATTCTCTGGGATTTGTGATATCACAAATATTGACGAATGGGACGAGACCTGATTGAGCTGCACTAGATAAGGCAACGAGTGTTAACACTATGTCGGAGACAAGCTATCTTTCCCAAAGCAGACAAACTTCTGCGGTTTAAACCAGTCTCAAATTGATTTGATTTTCAATATTTACACTTATGCTAGCAGGCGGCTATGGTATGGGGCATGACATTTTCAGACCAGGCGCCAAGTGGAGCCACTCACAATCACACTGTCCCAGCTATTCAATCATTTGATATAGGAGCTATTCCAGCTGTTCATGACAGACTGGGGAGAGAGGTGTTAAAATATTGTAAAATTTGTTAAAAGTAAAGGTTTTACGCACAACCTAGTACAAGAGCCTGATCTATTACACCTCCAAAACAAACTTTGTATAGGAGCTTAATAGGACTCATTTAAAGCTGGCCCTGTACCTTTAAGAGACTTTAACAGTGCTTCCGGGTTAGAAGGCTGAGTGGATAAGTCCAAAACATCTGTGAGTAACTCATGGATGAAAACGCTATATGTCATTGATGTTGGGGCATTTCTATTTATAATTCAGTTTTTTTTTCTGTTATAATTTACGTGTTCAGCTGCGCTTGCAAACGTAAAGATTCTTTAGAAAATGCCAATGCAGAAAGTACTTAACTAACGTAACTAACGTTACAGCCTTCAGTTCATATTATTTCCAATAATATGAATGTGACCTGTGTAGTAAATCGCATTGGACTGTAAAACAGACTTCAGGACCTGTTACTGACCTAAAGTTGGCTGGATTACAAGTGCACTTGACCTTCTTGCAGTTGCAGGTTCAATATGCGATGACTGAACCAAGAAGTTTTAGCGTTTCTTCTTCTTGGACAGTTACCCTGGTCATTCAAACCACATAAAAAAAAAAAAAAAACTTTTCCAATTCCAATGGCAAATATAGTGATATAATATAGAGTTGTGCAATTTTAGTAATACAATTTCTATTGTTTTGTCAGTAGCTACTTTTGCAAAAAAAAAAAAAAAAAAAAAAAAAACCTTTTAGTATTAAATAAATATAGAGCAGTATTTAAATGGTGAATATGTAGTGGTCTAACAAACAAATAGGTCTAAATCTATTAGAATGCATTGTATACAATACATGCATTGTAGAAAATACCAATGCCTTCAAAGTTTAGCCTCAGACTGTTTTTCAGTCTGTCTTGTAATTTTTTTTTCTTGAAAGCGTGTAACTGTCCTTTTAATTGTTACATTTTAATGCATTATTCACAATTGCTAGTCTTACAGGAGCTGTTTTAGTTTTTTCAGGATGGCCTATTTTGGCTGGAAACGTAAGGTGGGGGAGAGAGTTTCCAAGATTCCGAGCAGGTGGATGACGAGGACATGGAGAAGGAAAGAGCTGATTGGCTGCATGTCATCAAACAGAGACGAGAGCTGCTGCTGGAGGATTGTGCTGCTAAGAGCAAGAGACTGAAGGATGAAGGAATGCTGCTCGCCGAGCAGGGAAGGTTTGTGTGCTTGTTAAATCCAGTCTTGTGATAAATATTGCAAGTTTGGATGAGCTATTAGAAAGCCAATATTGGAATAGCAAGAAGTGTGTACAGAAAAAACCGAGTCTCAAACAACATTGCTTCCACTGTTTTCATTTCTTAGTTACAGTCTGAAGCATGATGTATGGTATGAGTCCCAGCGCTGTGTTGGGTGCACCATTGTAATCTATTCTGTGTTCTGGTCCGAAATTCCTTTATGTATACTTGAAATCAAGATTAAAATTTTTTGAATGAAATCTTTCATTCAGCAATGACACGTGACACTGAAGACTGGAGTAATAATGCTGAAAATTCAGCTTTCCCATCATAGGAATACATTACTATTTAAAAATGTGTTAAATTAGAAAACAGTTATTTTAATTTGTAATAATATTTCAAAATATTATACTTTTTTTTTTATCAATTCACAATTACTATTTTTACTGTATTTTTGACTTAATAAATGTAGCTTTGGTGAACAACATGCAATTTTTATCTTACCAACCCCAAACATTTAAACAGTAGCATAGACACACACACAGACACACACACACAAACACGTTGGTAGGATACAGATATCCTGGTTTTGACAGTGAGCTTTCTGCTTGATTCGAAAAAGTGATTCACAAAATAAGATACTTGTTGACCCATGGACAACCTCTCTCATCCTTACCTGATTTTCAGTAAGTCTCTCCGTTTTATACACTCTGGAGGCATGTGGCTGCCAAAATCCTTCCTGGAAAACCTGACATATGTTTTGTCTTTATGGTTACTCAACTGATAGTTGTTATTTAATCAGGTCAGTGCATTGGCCAGCAAATGACAAAGCAGTTGTTGTCAATGATAGAAACAGGGTTCTTGGAGTCATCAACAAAGATGATAAACAGCGGGTCTTTTACCCTGTCAATTATAACAGTGCCCATCCAGTAGATGGGGCTGTGGGTTTGCTACAGACTCTCTGCATTTGGATGTGGACCTCTTGTTTGAACTGGTTCACAAAATATGCTGGCTCATACACAACTATTATATAGCTACAGAGGACTTAAATTATAATAAGTATGGAGTATGATGATGGTTTTTATCCTTTTTGTTGTTTTGGAACTTGACTGCCCAGACCCCCATGCAAATTAATTATGTAGACATTTTCTTTTTATATTTCTGGGTTTGTTATTCTTTGAAGAACTTTGACTTACAACCCACTATTTACATTATGCACCCTGAATGAAAAACACTGACTGAGCTCATATAAGCAAGGATACCGTGATATTATATCACTTTTCAAAGCAAACCTTGTGCTTTGTTTATATGAAGTAGAAAAAGGATTACATCTATTACTTTTATTGACATTTATTCCTTCAATGACTGGATAAACCCGACACCGGTCGGAGAGGCCTAGGCAGGAGTTCAGTACAGCATGTAGAAGCTGAACATTTTAGCACTCAAATGAGACTTTCAGTTTTAGCATGTCTGTGAAAAGCTCAACCAACGGTCATGAAGCAGGACTGAGCTGAAAAACAAAACACTCTAATGTGTGCGTTTTTCTCTCACTATTTATTTTCTATGATCATAAGTAATTATGTCATTGTTTAATATGCACTCTCTTCTCTTGGAGGCAGCATTTCTTATATGAATCTCTGAAGCAGGTGTGTCCACATACACTTAGGATGATCTTCATCTCTTTGAGTTGAGAGGGTGTTACGAAATGTGAGATGGAGAGGAAAAAGGTCTTCTTTCTCAAGTTTCTCATCTTTTAACCACTTAACCGGAACAATAAGTCAAATTAGGCTGCTTGTATTCTCACTATCCAAATAAAAAAAAGGAATAAACGTCACAGCCAGCAAGCACCTGAAGGGGATAAAAGAAAAAGCTTGAACTTACTGGAAGATGGTTTAAAGGTACGGATTAAACCGAAGCTGTCGTTATTGCGGCTTTATCCTGTAAAGCCTTAACAAGTCCATGAGAGGTCAGGGTAAGGTGTCCCCCGTCAATTTTACAGCCTTTTATCTTCTTTTCTTCTCCACAACTCTCGGTCTCCATCCATGTCTTGATTCATTTAAAAGCTGTAGTCTGAAATGTTTTTAATGGTATAATTAAGCAGCACTTTGGCTCTAACCGCGAATTAGTGGACTGTAAGCTACTGCTGCTCGTGATGTGATTACCGTAGCACTATGCCAATATTTGTTGCACCTGCTTTTTCAGAGAAATTTAAGGAAGGCCAGGTAGCGTTCCCCAGATTATTATTTATTGCAAGGTCAAGTCAAGTAGATGACAGGGCCACAGGTTTTAGGATTTCTGTATAATCTCTTGCTAATGGACAGTTTGTTTTGAATAAGAACTGTTCAACTGTATTTATTGACTGCTGAGCAATCGATTTTTTTTTACTTTTGAATCATCACAATTAAAGATAACTGCTGGAAAATGTCCTCCTGCTTTCTGTACAAACTGTTCATGCATTTTTATTGCTACTGGAGCTTTCGACTGTTTTATCATGCACAGGATGATCTTCAAAAAAGAAAGAAAAAAAAAACGTTTTCGTTAAGTGGCCTATTTAAATGTGGAGGGCAAAAATAGCCCTGTGTTACCAGGGAAGGCTTAAATAGGAGTCCCAGAGAGGGTTTCTAGGCTCATCAGACCTCGGTACATCCATTCATTGTCATCTAATAAGAATATGAAGTGAATCTAGACTTCAGTAGATCTGAATATATTTGAATGTATTGGAGATCTGGAACAAATTGAAATGATTGAAGGATGCATAAAATACCCAGTTTGTGGAACTGCTCATAATCAATTTATATATTGTACAATTTCCCTAAATGAGAAACTATGCAAGCTATGTATCATAAGAGCCAACAATATTTGCAGTGCAGTAGTAAAGATGCTACAGCAGGTAACTTGAGGTGACGGTCTCATTCACAATCTTATAAAAGACTCAAACGTCTTTATTACTTTAAATCACCTTTAAATTTCACATGCTTGGTAGCCATTATAGCTGGGGTCAGTGATGATACTCCCTTAAACAATGGTGCTGGCTAATGCTTTATGCAGCCCCTGAAGAGGCGTGTTGCCCTTGGCGACTCTTATAATCAAGTTTTTTGGAGAATAAGTGAATTGTGATGAGGAAATTACATGGAGCTGCAGAACAGTGGGAACAGGCAGGTCAACACAATGCACTTATAGGAGGCTGCATTTGAAGCTCACTTTGCTCCTTTGTGTGTTAACTGCTCAAGATAAACATTTTTTGAAATTGAAAAATTGAACTATTGAAAAACAAAAAACATCCAGGTAATGACACGCAGTTTTACTCTAAGTTTCAAGCATATGTAAACCTTTGAGGCAGCTTTTTAATTTATCTTTTAATTCAGCTATAATTTATTCTTGTGGACTATAAACATCTGTCATGTGATTTTTTTTTTATTCGGGGCAGTACTAAATAACTTATCTCTTTTATTAAAATTAACATTTGGCATTTTCTGCAGAGATGTAAATTGACTATGAATGATAATGTTATTTGTATAATGTTACAAATATTATTTGTAAAATGATGCAGCAGATTTTTTTTTCTTTACAATTTTTAGTTGTTTTGTATTATTTAGCATGTCAAGTTCACACAAGTAGCAAAGTGCCTAGATGTTGAAAGTGTGTTGTCATCAAGATTACTTGTCAAACAAATACATTAATTTGACCTAGCAAAATTGCTTAGAATAATCCTTGACATTTTTAAAAAATAAAATAATTGGTAGATAAATGTGCCCCCATACTAAATCCACTACATATAAATGTGGTATAGTTATCCAACAGTAGTGCCATGCAAGATGCAGTATATTTATTTCTAACCCAATATAACAAGTTAGTTCTAGTTTAGAAAGCTGGATTTTCTTAGCAGTTTACTTACTTTGCCATTTTTCCCTGAAACCAATTAGTTATCCCATATTTACATGACTATCACTCTTTTACTTGGTGGGGTTTTTCTTTTTAATAAACTTCCACTCATTTAGCTCAAGGTTTACAGCCAGAGTTACAGAATATAAACTATTGCGTGGTTATTAACACTTTAACCATTTTTATATGTGAAAAAAATCTGGAAACATATTCGTCTTGAAGACTCATGTGACTTCAATCAAATTGAAAAAAAAAAAAACTGTGAGATTGGGGGAAAGAAAAAAATAATTTTATGTCGCTCAAAATGTATTTTAGTTACCCAATTGGTTTTTCTCTTAGTGTGAATTTTTTAAATCATAATTTATGCACAAGATGAAGTATCACACAGTT
This sequence comes from Carassius auratus, assembly GCF_003368295.1. NCBI lineage: Eukaryota > Metazoa > Chordata > Actinopteri > Cypriniformes > Cyprinidae > Carassius > Carassius auratus. The sequence goes on along the minus strand of NC_039247.1, from coordinate 13,018,285 downwards.
GAATAAATATGTCCTCATCATGTGTTTCTCACAATACAGATCGATATCACTTGGGTACGAGTGTGATATTGCATTTATACAACAGTTCAATGGCACTGTAAATACATAAAAGTGTAACTAAATGTCTTAAAAAACATTATGTTGGCATCTGCCACGGATTCAAATCTCAAAGTTGACCGTTTAACACAGGGCTTCTCAACTCTGGCCCTCGAGGTTCACTTTTCTGCAGAGTTTAGCTCCAACCCTAAACACACCTGAACAAGCTGATCAGGTTCTTCAGGACTGCTACAAAGTTACAGGCAGATCATTTTGATCAAGGTTAGAGCTAAACTCGTGAGGATCGTGAGGGCCAGAGTGTAGGTCCTCTGGTTTAACAGCTGAGCCCAAGCCTCTGTTATTAATTTGGAAACCTCACTTAGAACTAGTAACAAAGGAGCGTTGAGTTGCTTCATTGAAAGCTGACTGTTTCATGTAGAGTTGGGTATTATGAGAGAGTACTCATTTGACTACTGTGATTGCTTCAATCCATAATGTGCCTGAGCACGGTTTGCTGAGCAGCTTCTACTTTTGTGTGCGCTACTGTGATGATTACGACAACAAACATAGATTATAACGGATGTGGTTCTCATCTTATTGATAAACTTTAGTTTTAATTTGTGAGAAAAGCAGGAAGTTCCTCCATCAGTGTCATTTGTCTTCTGTAATAATGTTCTGATACTTGCAGCACCATTAAAACAATGAAAACCACTGCACTACGTAAGGGATAAATCTATTAAACAGTCTATTAGCGAAAGCGCTTTCTCAAATCAAAAAGTTGCATCATAATGACGTAAGTATGCTCAAGCCCTGGAACATTAAATACATTGTGAGTACAGGCCAGCGCGGAGAAAAGATGAATGGGTGATATAGAGTATATGTCGAACGTCACCTGACTAAATCTGGAAAATAGGTCTCATCACTTCCTCTTGTCAGAGAATGCGCTAATAGCCATAATAAATAACTGCGATATCTATGGACTTTTAAAATAATCACTAACTATCTGTTTTTATTGTTGACATTATATATATAAAACATATAAATGTTAGTTTATGTATAGTAAATGAAAATAATAATAATAATAAAAAAAAAACTTTTAGATATCATTCTGCATATTTGATGGACATTGGTTATGATAATCTTTGTTATCTACTTTGATACTTTGATATCTACTTTTTACTCAAGGCATCTTGAGTAAAACTGCTTCATATTTAACAAAGCATATGCTTGAACCAGAAGCAACTCATGGGTGGAAAACATTGATATGTATAGGTGAATGCCACTTTCGATCTCTCCAGATATGTCAGATATGTCAATATGTCGTCACTCACAATAAAAATGAATCCGTTTCAAGATGCCACAACACAGCGCAGCCTCTTGTTCTAAACATCCACTGGCACTTAAATTCTGAAGAAATTGGATAAACATCCAAAGGTCAGAATAGAAGCTGCTAATTTATCTATCTACCTATAAATATCTATGTTGGAAAGACCTCTCAGCCAATCAGAATCGAGGAACAGAAAGAACTGTTGAAGAACTGTTGTATCCACTTTTTTTCCTGAACACGGAAGTGTTTCTAGTAGTTTTTTTAGATGACATGAAGCGGCTGGACGTTAGCTGCATTGAAGAAAGATGAGCGCACAGATCCAACATACAGCATCTATCTGTTTTTTTTTAATTATTATTTAATTTTACATTAAACAAGACATTAGTCCTATTACCATATGCAGTTCAGTTTGGCAGAGTTGCCTGTTTTGATCAGTGTGTGAATCATGTGAACACCCCACAATCCTTGTCTCATAGATGTTCAGTAAGTTACAGTATGTCACATTAAAAAAGTGACCGGACAGATGGTATGTGTCTCCTGTCAGTATTGTTGGCATGTGGGAGATTTTCCTCTATTACTGGAACTATTTCCTGGTTGACATTCATTTAAAGTTAAACTGTCCTTCCACACTTCATTAAGTGGGATAAAATGAGACCATTTGTAAGTTTCAATCGCAGGACTGATTATAAATATCTGTAATGTAAGTTTTGAAAGTGCTAACAGTTCAACAGAGACAGATTTTGCTACCAAACAACAGAAATAGCTGGTGACATCAGTCAGCATATTCCTAATACTGGACTAGACATCCATGTCTTGCTGATAAATTAGTTATTATTATTATTATTATTATTATTATTTTGACTAGCATAATCTGTGATATTAAGACTTAATGCTTGAATATTATTAAATTCCCCAGTAATCTAATTTTTATATATTTTATAACTTTTTATATTAAATAACGATTAAGTTTGCAGGGGGCTCATGAAACATTGATGTCTAAGGCACATTTACGAGGTGAAAGACAAATAGTACTTACTATAGTACTATAGTGTCACTTACAGTAAGGATGACCATAATAGTGAATAACATCGCAGTTTCACATGACTCCTGCCTCAACATGGCTATAAAGACCCACCTACTGTACCAGCACATTGTACTGTGATGTTGTAGATGTTTTGCCTGTTCAGGCACCACTGGCACACTGTTTACACTGCTAACCAGTGTGCCCAGGGAATTAATTGAGTGAGCAATACTTTTTTGGGAAAGATAAGTAGACAAAAGTGATTAAGCGTTTGCTTCCTCAAACAATATGACCTGATAATTTACTGCCAAATTGTCTACACAAGATTCGTAGTATGCCAAGAAATTTAAACACAGCCCAGTATGAGGGTTACATTCATAACATTCAGTTTGGCTCCTTTTTAGTCCTTAAGTTTTGTTATTGTTGTTGTTGTTGTTTTTCGTCGTGAAATCTGACTCCTCATTTTCTATTTTCCCCAAGAAAATTTCCTAAAAAGTTAAATTTTATGATGTAAGCATCTGTAATATAGCTCTGAATTGTACTACAGTTGTAGGAGGACGTTTTCTTTTGGGTAATGATTATAGTCATTGTCAGAAGGTGATTTATTTTAAACACCATACCATGAGATAGCTTTTTCAGGAGAGAAGGAAAATAAGAGAAGACTTGCATTTGTTAAACTTCATCAGAAATCTTAATATACCCCATACATACCTTACGTTGCTCAGTCTACCTCAGTTGTTGTGAAGGTCTCTGTGTGTGTGTGTGTGTGTGTGTGCATACATACATCATAGTGTATATTTTGCAAACCAGAAAGCTCTAAAGAAAGTGTTACAATTTTTCAAATAATTTACCGGAGTATTTTCTGTTTTTGTGTTTGCTGTAGGAACTGGGAGGCATTGAAGAGGTGGGACGAGGCGATTCAGCTCACACCAGACAATGCTGTGCTCCATGAGATGAAATCACAGGTAAAAAAGAAAATCAGTTCAGTTCATACACACTACAAAATATGATTTTAATGTGAATTGGGAGTCTGCAATAGTGGAATTTACCGTAAATGTACAGCTGTTACGTAGGCTGTTGTTTTCATTTCTTCCTCCCTAAGTTTCATTCTCCAAACCCACTCCCTGTCTGTGGCTTTATGACAAAACGTTTTGACATCTAGGGGTTTTTTCTCGTATTTTCCCTTCTCTACTCTCACAGGCAAACTGTATCTTACATAGAGAGCATGATGGACATACTGTACCTGTCCTTCACTCTGGATGGAATTATTATTCTTTGAGGATGCGGACGATTTTAGATAGTGGTCCTGAAAATGCAACACACATTATCATAAATAAATATATATATATATATATATATATATATATATATATATACACACACACACACTTGTTTCTTAATGTAGGGAAAGGCCTGCTGGGTTTAAGTGTCTTGCTCAAGAGCGCAGTGGTGATCAGACGCAGTGGTCACTATGACACTGTCATTAATTCACTAGACACATTTACTTGTGATTTTTATTTTAAATGAAAGTTTATCCAAATTTAAAATGTAAGTTTATCCAAATGGATCTCTACTTTATTTATTGTATTTTTGTTATTCACTGAATGTCGGTTGAAATAATGTCATGAACAGGATCATGGAGGAGTTTGCTTCAGCTGATGGTGGGCTGTTTATGAAAAAAGTTTATACAGTAGGTCACATTTATATGTTAGCAGCTCGTAATTAATAGTAAACCTGTTTTACGGTAATGAATGACAACATAAAGGAAAAAAAAGCAGTCTGACGACCCTCCAGGCGGGCTGCTCCTTCAAAATGTTTGCAAGCACCTGCTTTTGTACAAATCAAATGGTAACAGGATATGTTTGTAAAACATTTGCATAATGCTCACAGAAAACAACTGATGACCTGGTCTGCCTTTTTATTTGTTCCTTCATTTGTCAACTCATTCACTCATCTTACCTTTAATATCCTGTCTTTCACTCTCTCCTGTCAGTTTTCACTCTTATGATCTCAGCTTTAGCTCTGAGAGTCTGAGAGTCTGCGTGAGGACATCACAGTATCTTGGATCTGGCAAAGACAGATCGGCTGAAAATATCAGACAGTTTTTATTGAGCATTTTGATCTCTTTGACAACTTAATTAAATACAATTTTCTACTAAACTGAGAGCATTGATAGATCTAAATGTTATGTAATTCGTTTTAGTTTCTCTCCTTAACCTGTTCATCAGGATCGTAGTTACTATATGTTTTCTTATTTTGACAGACGTTCAAAATGATGACAAAGTTCTGTGACAAAATAGAACCAAGACCAATTTAAGCTTTAGACTTTCATGATTTCACCATATCTGCAATGAAAGCTCTTCTCGGAAATGGTCTTGGATTGCATGATTTGGATTTCTCTTTTATTTTACTCCACTAGTCTTTACAGAATTTGCTGATTGGCCCTAAATCTTGACATAGCTTACTCAATCATACACAAATGTATGTGCTGTAGATGTACAAATACATGTTCAGAGACTGAGCTGTTTACTGAGGTGAATGCACACACACACACACACACACACACACAAACAAACACACTTGTTTGCTCACTCATTTTACTTAACATAGGACAGATTACAACCAGCAGCAGTCATTGCATCCAGTCACTTAGTCTGTTCTGTCTACTTGTAACCCTGTTTTGTCATTTTCATCCCTTAACTTTCACTTTTTCTACATTTTCCATCCTCTATTATTGCTCCCTTTTAAACTCTTCTTTCATCGCTCTTCATCTTATCTTTGGCATACGTGTCTAGGCTTTGATGTCTGGGAAAGTTGTTTTTCATTGCACAGATGAGCGTAGGTGTAATGACAGTTGGACTTTAAAACACCTTTCAACGGATTGATTTTCTGATTAAATTTTCTATCAAACCAACAACTGTCATATTCTCATATGTGGGTGTAAACTTCAGAAACCAGATAAAGCTGAAATCGAATAGTCTATGTGAAACTGTGAATGTAACAATGAAACAACAGGTTTTACAATAAAAATAAATGCATGCATATAAACATGTTTCTTTCTAAAAATAACTTCATCTGGAAAACTTAAGTTGTTTTTCTACATGCTGTAAAGAGTATGCCAGAATAATCATGATTTATTGAGCTGAGTGCACATGAACAACTGCTTTCTTTCAAATCGCTATTGATCATTACTGTGAATGTTGACTTTACTCTTTTATTTGTTGCTCCCAATGTGCATTTTTTATATCCTGCTTATATAAAACTGTCCAGTCATTTCAGTCCATTTTATTCTGAACAAAATCACTTGAACTCACATCATGTCATTATGACTTCTAAACTCATAAGTGGGAATTTCCCAGAAGCACTTGAGCGCTGCACAGGTCAGGGATTCGTTTTCAGCACTGGTTGCAATTACAAGATCTGGCTAGCCTTATATCTAATTAAATTGTTACTTCAGGAAAACTGATCATGTTTGGAAATCAGACTGAAATTAAGTTTGAGGTGAAAATTACTTTTAAAATTACTCTTCTCATATAAATTATACTTATACTTATAGTCATACATCAAATTCAAAAAATAATAATAATAATAATTTGCACACATTGTGCTAGTGTAGCTGTTTTAAGTTGAATAAATCAAATTTTTGAAAATGTTTTGGTTGGAAAACACTACACAACATTTGCAGTTTTGTAGGAGTCATTGCCTGTTGCCAAAAGAGCCAGTCTGAAGATTTTGTCCAGTTGAGGAGACTGATTTCACAGAAACTCCTGTAGTGTTTGATGGGCACAGACTCTGTTTATCTTCATAGTTCCCGACTGTGATTCCATTCAGTTGAGGGAGTCAGTTTTAGAGCTCATACTGTTTTCATTTGTCATGCGGCTTCTGAGGCGCATTCTCTGTGACTTTGTGTTGGAAACAACTAATGCTGGTAGTGTGTGATCATCATTCAGTTGATGCATGATTTCTAGTTTTTCTCTGTAACCATTTACAAAGTCTGCAAAGTCTTCTAAAATCTGTTTAGATTTTAAAATTAGTGTTGAGAAAATATTTCAGGAATTGAGTCTGTCAACTTCTAACCTTGTGATGTTGTAACCCTTAGGTGTTGATCGCCCTTCAAGAGGTGTTCCTGGCTGTGCAGTCTGCAGAGATGGCCACCAGACTCCGCCCCCTCTGGTGGGAGGCGTGGCAAACTCTGGGCCGCACCCAACTAAGTCTTGGCGAAGTAGAGCTAGTAAGTACATTTTATGTAATGAGCTTCAATTATCTAGTCATTCCAGTTTATGCCAAAACTATAGTTAAATCTGCCCCATCAGGTCTTACCATAAAAACATTCATAGAACTTCAGAACAAAGAGTAATTTCTTTCTTTTTAAGAAAACAAACTAAAATAATAATGTGTATAATATGTGTATAAATGTGATATTTAGTCCAAAGATTTTTTTTTTCCTTTTTTTTTTTTTTCTTCAGTTGATTAAATAAGCAGTGTTCTGTTCATTGATTACAGTTGGGCTTTTTTTTTGTTATAATTAACAGTGTAAATGTTCTCTTTAATTATATCTCATCCCACAACATCAGGGCCCTAGGCAACCACCTAAGTAACCCAAATGAACAGCCAAGCTTAGAGGTCAACACAAACGGTTAATTCATCATTTTGAGGCAGTCAGTATGAGGTGAATGAGACCTCTTGTCACTTATCAATCGCTCAGACTGAGTGTTATTGTGATGAAATGTGTAGTTCAGTACGTCCAAGCCCAGGAGCATGGAAGAGTACTTTAAGAGGAACACTGCCACACCTTACCTGCCCCGACCTGTGTGTGATTGATTGTGCACATTAGACAGACATGCTCAATGAAAGAAAACCTTGCAGATCCTGTAGTCCTCCAGCTAGTAAGTATTTGCCTGTGTCTATTGTAATACAAACACTCATCGCGCACACCGAGTTTGACGTCTTGGCTAGAGATTGAATAAATACTTTACTATTTTGGGCTAAGCATGCCTTGTCAAGTCATTTACTCAAGTCAAGTCAAGAAAAATAACCTGAGGATGGAGGATTTGAATGAAATGTTAGGAGTAATGTTTACGTTCTGTTTTTTTTTTTTTTTTCTTTTTTCTTTTTTTTTTTACATGATTATAGAACACATTTTCTTCGAACTGCTGCAGTGATAATTGACTTCTTGTTGAAAGGGTGTTCATACCAAAGACATTAACTGTTTTCCTGCACAAATCTTTAATTACATACTTTTTAAGATTTATTCAAACTGTGTCACTCTCAAACTAAAATGTGTTACATCAATAAGAGCTACCTACATTTGCTCTAATGAAAATTATTACTTTTAATAACATTTACATATCATAGTGGAGTTCATAGTATCAATGTTTATGCATTGTTGAAACATTTGGAAAACGTTTTGATCCACCATTCTTCTCACAACATTCTTTAAAGAAAAACAGCTCACAAAAAATGAATGTCCAATCAATTATGAGCAGATTTTTCGGGAAATCTCCAGTGCATCCCTGTGGAAATTTCTATAATGTTTGAGTCTGAGATAAAGACCCTGGAGAAGAAGTGTCAAGCTTTTTATTTTAATTACAATTTTGTCATTTTAGTATATTTTCATAAATTCTTGCGTAAAAGGTGTAGTGCAGTTCTAAAGTATGCAAGTTTTTCTTAGAAATCGCTGATAGTAATTTTCTTTGTCTGGGGTTATGACATTTTGATTTAAAGTAATGAAGTAAAAAAAAAAGAAATATATGCATAATTGTTCACAATAGGATCAATAATATGCATTTAGGAAACTTTAATTTCCATTTTATACCTACTGCTATTGTTATAAACAAATATAAGGTAACTTATGCAACCGCTACAGTACACACACACACACAAGTAATCTTACAGGATTCAGCACTTTCCAGTTTGGTGTGTTAGTCACTCCTAATGGAGGAGCAAGATTGAGTGAGTCTATGACATGACTTCAGCACAGCTGTTGTAAACATCTCTGTTAAATCGATCAGATCTCTGCAGGAGAAAAGGTCTCCCAAAGCCTTCAGCTGGTTTTATTCCTCATTAAAGGTTTTCCTCATGACAAGTGCTGAGGATTCTTGGCTCCTGCTCACACTGGCTCTGATATTCTTCCTCTCTCAGGCTGATATGTGATCTAGTGTTTCTGTTGAAGGAGTGACCATTCCTTTGTAGATTGTCGAGTCAATAGGGCAATTATGAAGGTAAAATGCCTCACTAAATCCTATTTATGAATGCATTATTTTCCCAGGGGATGAAAAGAAAGCAAATGTCATTCTTTGTCTCTCTATCGTTCTCTTGTCCCCTGAGTAACATGAGCAGGGTGACTGATTCACAGCAGGAACTAGGCTTTAGTCTTCATACAGAATGAATGTATGTTAGTTATGTATAGACTGAATGTGCTCTTCAGCACTCAAGCAGCTGTGACACTGTGTGCACATAAAAGCCATCTTCAACAAATAATTATTTAGCTTTCTCATAATCATTTTAATACTGTCGATACTGAATATTGAGTGTAGAATAGATCTGACATATGCAGCGGTTCAGTGTGTGCATTGAAAGATGTGTTGATCTTTCAATCTTAATTATGTGCTTTGCAGCTGTGGTTTTTTCTTTCTTTTCTTTTTTTTTTGTATGCGAGCATGGATGATGTGACTTGTTAAGGCTTATTAAGTTTTATTGAGCTGAAACCACATTCTTGTTTCTTTTTAACTTCTTTCTTAAAGTGGGTTTTTGGGAAGAAATGGGAACTGACTTTTGTGTAAGTGAAGTTGTTTTAGTACATTTTCATTAGTTCCAGAAAGCTGCAGAGGTTTGTTTTATCATGAAAAGAGCAAGGAGTCATGACTGCTCACTTGGTTTGACTGTACATTAAACATCTGTTCATGCTCATTTTGGAGTGTGCTCTTAAAAAGTCCATGCATTTTATATTCCAGCAAAAAAACAACAGAGGGCAGAACTAGCATTCAGTGAGCCACTGCTTTTGGTCATATCAAACATTTTCATTAAAATAAAGACATATTTATTTAAATTAAACTGAATTGTTCTACTTGAGATTGCAGTTAGGCAAGAGTTAGATTTAAAGACTCATCTCAAGCTGTACATGTGTGAAAAATGTTGGTGGATATGTCAGGGGAGACTGATTTATTTATTTATTTTTGAGCTCTATGGCATGAACTTTTTTTAAATGGAAATAAATTGATACTTTTTTCGGCATGGATGGATTCATTTTATCAGAAGTGAAAGTAAAGACATTTATAATGTTGCAAAAGTGTTATATCTCAAATAAATGCTGTCCTTTTGAACTTTCTATTTATCGAAGAAGCCTAAAACTTATTATTATTAGGGTAGCCTATTATATGCCCTATTATTAGGGTATTATTAACAGTTTTCAACATTGAGAATAATAATAAATGTTTCTTGAGCAGCAAATTAGCATATTAATATGATTGAGGACTGGAGTAATGGCTGTTGAATTACATAAAAAAAATTAAAAAAAATTTTTTTTTAATTACTATTTAATAATAATAATTTATATATTTCACAAAATTAATGTTTACTGTATTATTGACCAAACCCTATACTAAAGTGTTACCAAAAATACTTTTAAAGCATTTAATAATCCTATTTGATGTACATTTTCACATGTTTTATGTTTCTTCTGTGCGTTCCAGGCTGTGCGATCTTTCAAAGTGGCACTGCACCTGCATCCGTCTGAGCGCTCCCTCTGGGAGGAAGACCTAGGCTGGGCTTTACAGCTCCGGGAGCAACAAAATGCTCTCCGTGAAAGAGCGAAACAGGAAGATGAAGCCCAAAGGCTCCTTGTGCAAGCTCCTGAGCTGAAGAGCGATTATGATTTTGAAAGCGATGAAGTGATTGAGGCTTGCACAACCATGGCTGATAGACAGAAAAAATATGAGGACTTAAAGAAAACAGTGGTTGTGGATGCACGCGGGGTCGCCAAAGAAGTGATTGTCAAAGATTAAAGCAAATCCACTTCATCCTCACAGTGTTGTTTAGTCAAGGCACGAGGACTCTGAGTGAAATAGAGGCTGGGGATATTGGTGAATAAAGTTGAATACATTTTTGTTTTCTTTGTGCACAAAAAGTATTCTTGTAGCTTCATAACAGTATGGTTGAACCTATAATGTCACATTTTAAAGTGTTCTTCCTTACTTTCTGGGCCACAACTAAACGTTTCAGTTGGATTGATGTCAATGCAGAGTCAGAAAGCTCTTGGATTTCATATAAAAAAATAGCTTAATTTGTGTACTGAAGATGAACGGTCTTACGGGTTTGGAATGACACGAGGGTGAGTAATTAATGACAAAATTTACATACAGTATTTGAGTCAACTATCCCTTTAACTATGTTACTATTCCCAGTGAATCTGTATAGTGAGCATCAGATTCCCAGAAGAATTTGAAATGCTTTGGCATTTTCACTCCAATAAGAGCATAAATTCCTTCTTTTTTTTTTACTGATGCATTCTGTGGTTATTTCATTGTTTTAGTCTGGTTAAGCATTGCCTTATAAGTTTCCAAAATAGCAGAGCAATCCCTTCTCAATGTACACTCTTGATTAGCAATTTCACCATTTCTAGTTGGATTTTAATTCAGTCCTGTTTTATGTGAGATGTGAGCTATCACTTGGGACCCTAGAGCTGTTATTCTGTAGCAGTGTGACTCCCTGATGTACTAGGGCTGGCTGAATCAATCATAATATCAATAGTATCGAAACCAATGTTTGTATTGGTATCAGATCAATCCCATCCTGATGAGATCGATAGTTCAGGTTAATTTTCTCTGGTCTGTGCTTAGTATATTGTTTCTGTTTCATTAAAGACTAGACATGTCTTTGTGTGTACATACAGTATGCAGCTCCTTTCCCATCTCGTATACACATGTTGCTCCTCCTTATATGGGAGCAAAACGCTGAATGTGAAACTTTGCGAACTGCCCTCATATTTGGGGCTTTTCTGCTTGTCTGTAAATAATATTTTCACATTAAGCATTTTTAAATGTCCCACTGAGTCAGAAGTCACTGGCAGAGTCCTTTCAGAAAGGCAAAGAATATCCATGTAGCGATGGTGAATGTAATATTGTAGTGGTAACATTTTAGTATATAGACCAATTCTCACTATTATTTTACTTCTTAGCATGCCCATTAATAACATACTTGCGGTGTATTAGTACTTATAAAGCACTTATTCGTCATGACCATATTCTATATCTCTAATCCTACCCAATACCTTAACATAACAACTACCTTACTGTTAATAAGAAGCAAATTAGTAGTTTATTGAGGCAAACATCATAGTTAATGGTTTTTAAATGGTGTGAATTGGACCTTAAAATAAAGTGTGACCATTTTAGTAATAGAAGCGTTAGTTATTGTACATTTTCAAAGTGTAATCAGTATCTGTATTGGCGATACTGGTCTTGTATGTACTTGGTATCGGATCGATACCAAAATTTGCAGTAACACTCACCCCTATGATGTACCAGGACTGAGTGGGAAGGACATGACAAAAACACACATACACACACTTGCTCCATTATCTATCTACAGATTTTTTTAGTTTAGTTAGTGATACAAAGAAATAAAGTAGGCCTAGTAGTAATGCAGTCATGGGTTAAAATGTCACGCAGAAGAGAAGGTGATGCAGGGAGCAATATTTTAGTTATTATGCTTTATTATAGGATTACTTTATATAAGGATTTTTATGTGATTTTCTTTGGGTGAAATTACACTTCTCAACATTTAATCAGCTCGGTTCCTTGGTGAGAAATCGCTGGAAAAGATTTAGCTCCAGGATTTTGTGAAGTTGGTATCACCAGTTCCTTTCTGACTGGCTGGGTACTACAAAACTTCAGAAAGTCAAAACTTCTGGGTTCTCAGGTTTTCATTAATCAGTACCAGGCTGCTGCATTAAGTGTTAACAAGGGTGAACTCTGGATTTGGCAAAATCTGTTGAGTTCAACTGAATATTTCAAATATAAGAGAATCATTACAAACTTTCTCCTTCAGCGCAATGATCATCTTCTCGCTGGACTCCAAAGAATGAAGAACAAAGAAGCCTGCTACTCTTTCTCAGCACCTCTCTACTGCGGTCGTCCGGTGACTTTCAAATTCTCTGCTAATTGAGAAACTTCCATTGGCATTTGACTCATCATGTCGTGGCATGAGTGCGGCACATGCAGGGCCACCCCTTCATGCCACTGACCAGCACAGAGGGAGTGCTCACAGATATGGACTGCCCTCATTGTGAGAGCATGAGTCTTGCTCCACTCACATATTTTCCTACTCGGCCCTACTCCTGCTTCCTCTGCCTTCACCTCCATTGATGGCATTGAGCAAAAAGGCTCAGTGGTAGAGCATTGCATTAGCAGCACAAAAGGTTGTGGGTTCAATTCCCAGGGCACACACATACTAGTTAGAAAAATGAATATCCTGAATGCATTGTAAGTCGCTTTGGATAAATGTAAGTGAGAAGCTCCCCTCTCAAAGAGGCTGTCGCGGCACATCTATGCTCACCCACGGGTAGAAAATTTATGATGAAATGGCACTCAGCTCGATCTTATATAGGCAGTTGACTGCCCATTTTGGCAGGCTGAAATGCCATTTGTTTGTGCAGCTTCACAAACGATAACAAATCATGCAATGCTCATTCTTGTTATCTCATGGAATCAAGGTTACATTAGTAATCAAGGCGTAAACAAGCTAGTTGGACATGTTTAATGGTTCCAGTAACTCACACATGACGCTGCGTTCTAAAAACACATCTCTAGACTTTACTGCCATGCATCTGGCAAAATTGTGTCCTATGGAGGGACCATTCCCACAAAACACATTTTGTGTTCCACGGTGCAAACACGGCTTTTCAATGTATTTATTTATTTTATGTACTTCTATACTTGGAAGGTTTTTTTTCATTCACTGCCCTGCCTCAAAAAGAGTTTGTTGTGAATGGCCTCTAGGCAGTTTTTGTAGAATAATGTGCTACAGGTTGCTGCAGGTTTCTCACAAAAGAATACATGATCTTTACAGCTTCATAAAAACACAGTATTCCTTACCCAAACCAAATATAATATAATGCCTAAAACTACTTTGTTGCCCTAAATTGAATTATTTTCAAAATGAAATGTGCTGTCCTCTATAATTCTGTAGTAAGCACCCCACAAATTCAGTTTCTTTGTTACAAGCCTTACATGTATGTATATGTGTTCTTGGCTGTCACTGCCACAACCCCATTATTTATGGGCATTCATATCAGTGCTGATACTGTTCAACTGTGTGCGTGGGCTGCAAACTGGAAGGTTTACCTCTCTAATGTTTTTTATTTGGCTTCCAGCATCCTTCTGCCTCCCGCTAATCCTCTGCTAATTGTTGCTTTATTCAAATAAATGAGTACACTAACGTTTTCACTAATGATGATTTAGGGAGGAGCCTGAAACAGATGGACTGTGGACTGTGATGCTGTAGGACTGCAGTGAAAGATCATTTTCATCAGTTTTTATTTATGTATCCGTATGGTACCGAGACAGGTAGCAGTTTGTTCATCATGAAGTAATGAAATAAATGGATGTCTATAGTTGGTGAAGGTTTCCAGATCTGTCGCTGTGCATTGGTCATTGTGCAATGATCATATAACACAGTCAGAGTAATATATTTTTAGGATGTGGATACAACATGATGAATAGGATGACTATCCAGGAATATGACCTGACCTGACAAGTCATTTATTCTTCTTAAAATATAATGAGCTCTGACTTTTTAAAAAAGTAGACACAATGATTGCTGACACATTGGAAACATTACATTTGTAGTTTTATTTTTGGTCATTATAGGTCATCTGTCTATTTCCACATACAGATTCAATGACCGATGCTGTATGTGAGCATTATATATTTTGTATAATAAATTGATTTGTAATACATGTTGTTAGTACTGTGAATTTTCAGTTCATCCCAATTATTTAAATTATATTTGAATTATGTTCTAGCTGCTATGCTTTTATTAATATTTGAGTGTGAAAACAAATACCATAAGTTTTTTTTCTTCTTCAGTTTTTCTGTTTGTCATCAATTCAAGAGTTTATTTTAGCATTTAATAGCTGACCATTGCACATTCTGGAAGGTCACATCGAGGGTGAGAGCAAGACAAGGTTGTCTTTGTGTTTGAAAGTGTGAAAATGTACACAGTAATGTTGGATCATTTAGATACATGCAGCAGATGATGATGCTAAATAGCTTGAATTATGCCTCGTACTGTTTTGCTACACATAAATGTGAAATGAAACAAAAACCATATAACTTGCTTCAACATGAGTAGAACTATGTCAAACTCTATCTCACAGAGAAGAGATAACTACAGTCCACAGATGTCTAAAAAAGACTACAATAAATAAAAATATAACAACACAGTGTTCACATTTTTACATCACAAGTATGTACAGACGAACTCAATAGCTCTTCCTTGACAACCACTGACCGATCAACACCTTAGTGACAGTTACGTTTTTCTGCAGTGGTTACAAGGATTTAAAAGTGCAAAACATATGACCTTAAAAGACATACACCATCTTAATAGCTTTTACAATTCCACCTCATATCTACATATAGTTTAAAAGAAACAAAAACTCCATTAACAATGTGCTGTGTATCATGTGCTCTTAAATTTGTACAATGTGTTTTCAGTACCAATATATTTTGTGATGGTGTTACTGTTAGTTAACATGGATATGCAATTGCTTGGTTAATTCACAGAATGTTGTACATATTATGGAAAATCCATAGAATGTACACTCAGCTACATCTTACAAAAGTCTGAAATAGTGGACAGTTGTTTATGCACCAATGGAAATGAAAAGTGTTTTGGTAATCTTAACATAACGAAAAGGAAATTATAAACCATGAGTTCCAGCTTAAGAAAAGCCAACAAGGCACTCTGGTTTCTTGAACTTGTGACCAAATGGCGATCTCACCAGAATGTCTGCAAAAAGGGAGCTTAAAAGCCGGGCAGTAGATAATTGCTCGCAAGTACAATATTTGGAGTTTCAAAAATACATCCCAGGTCAAACAAATTAATGAATTAGGGCCCAGTGGAATTTTATTGGTCTAATATAAAGGCCTTTTTTTTTTCAGATATTCACAAGAATGAAAAATAAATTAAAGACACATTTCTAAGAGCTTTGTCATGTGCCTCACTGTTTAGAAAATGCAGTCGGCATAACCTGTTGCTTAACAAAACATTCTTTTGAAATGCATACTTTTTTTTTATATACTTTATAACTTTTTCATACTTTAGTAAGCTTTTTTTTAAAAACTTTCCTCTTTAGTCTCATGAGTTTTTAGGAATTCTTTCGCTCTGAGAAGTTCTGATTCCATTCTCAACACTCAGCTCTTGAAATGTATTTCACCCCATGAAATGTTGAATTAAGTGAGTTTTTCAGTATGTATCATATGCTTCTTTCTTGTAAGCTCAAAGTCTCATCTGTAAAGGTCACTTGCAGCGGCTGGTGCTTGGAACACTGTGCCTCATTTGTGTTGGAGTGCGTGCATGAATGTGATTTCACAAAGTTTGTGTCTGTTTCTGTTCTGTTTTCTCCACTGCTGCGCTCTACCACCTGAGAGTCCCGCAGAAGGCTTTGCTCGGTTGAAGTTGAACACGTCCTGCTCTGCATAGAGTCACTGCAGCAGCCCATATCCTGTCCCGCCTCCAGGGGATACAGACACGTTTGCGACGTGTTAACCACATGCACTAGCGAAAGCAAATCACGAGACATGACCGATGAGTTGTGGATGCCATTCCCACAGTGAAAATCTGTAGAGCTCCTCCCGTGTCTCCTTCCACAGATGCGGCAGAAGAAGCACTTGATCTTTTCTAGAATCTTCTGCACGACTGTCTTTCTCAGCAGGATGTAGATCCAGGGGTCCAGAATGGGGTTGATAGAGGCAGTTCGGATGGCCTCAAGGTCTAGGTTCAGCTCAGTTGTCATCTCTACTGGAGAATGATACAGCTGGTTCACAAACACCCGCACCTAGACAGAAAACAAAACATTATCTGTTTACTTGCATGCCCACTTCTACGGTGAACAAAAAAACAACAGCACCCCCAGTTAATGCTGTAATAATGGCATTTCATTGCAGATTTGGCAAACCATAAACTGTTCTTTATGGTTTGACTTTGACGTTTGGAGATCGGTTTCTATTTCAACATCTTTTGCAGTGATGAGCAAATGTTGTAGCCAATCACAGACAGTTGATTTCTTGTACACAACAGCCAAACAGAGCTGTTTAAGTCAGGTGTTGTGTTCAGCACGAATCATCCAATTACAACAAAGTATATAAGAATAAAAGTATCAATTATTGTATTATTATTATATTAATTAAATTAAACAATTAGGCTAATAACAAACTATTATCTAAACTGCCTGTAGGCCTATATCAATCTGCGTGTTTTCTGTGTAAAAATAAGGGTCGTTTTTGGCTTTGGACTAAAACAAAAAGCAGATGAGCTTATTGAAAAAATTCATTTTTTCGCTTTTCACCAGGAATATAGCCATTTCCCCGGTAACTGCACTAAACAAAGCAGCGCAGCACCTGATTTTACAACTTGCATTGCTCATATTTTATTAATATAGAAAAGCATTTTGAGGTGTAAGCTATATCTAATTTCGCATTTATATTTGTTTTTGTTGGGGTTTTTTGAGTTTTTTTTCTCCACAGGAGCACCAGCTGAATCTTCTCTCCCATCCCATTTCTACCAGTGAATCCAGATTGCCAAAGTTTAGGGGACAAATGGGTTGAAATTAGAAGGGGGACGATTGTGTGAGAGGGGTGCCTTTAAAACAAGATCTGGCAACTGTACAACCTTGAAATTTGTTGACGTGATTATTCATAATGAGTTTTGGTTTATAGAAGTCAGTAGAATTTCTTTATTACGACCATAGAAATTACGGGAGTTTTACCGAAGGCGAATGTAGCAAACATATAAAACACGCCCAGTGGGATTTTTTTAAATTTATTTATTTATTTATTTATTTATTTTACGGGAGAAATACGGAAAATGTCTAAACGGGATGATAGCGGGATAAAATGTTAAAATACGGGAGAATCCCGTGAAAAACGGGAGGGTTGACAGGTATGAGCCACGCATCTCAGTGTTACCTAAACAAAACACCACCAGTGTAGCTACTAAAGTTAAGTGATGTAATAAACTGGTCACAGAATAAAATTAGTTTGTCTAAATAAAATGTAAGACGTGATGGTTTGCACAGGCAAAATATCCCATATTTTTAATTTATAAAACAAAATTTTATTTTATTAACTGTATCCGTATTGCCCAGTATCCTAAAGTATGATGAATTTCATAATTTTCAATTCTAACGTACAGTAGCTACTGTAAACTATAGGTAGGCTATGATACTATTTCACAGAATTTTGTGACAAAAAAACACTCTTCTGTGCCATCTAAACTTTAAATTAATCATTTACTTTAATTAACTAGCTAAAACCAGCAAATCATCTGCCAAACCATCTTGGTTTAAGTTTTGCTGTGTTGTTTTCAGCCGAGTTTCAACATTAATAAATTTTGTGCTTAATCAAAGTAACTCGGTCAGTCATTTCCCAAAGACCGTCACATCCCACTTACCACTAAAGGGATGGAGCAGATGAGAACGACAATGGACGTGGCTGTGAGAACAATGACCATCTGGATCTCCGCGCCCGCCAGACGGGCGAAACTCCGCCTGCGCCTGAACTCCGCGACTCGCGCCTGGTCCGTCCCCAGCGAGGTCCTCCGGACGAAGCGCTTGTGCATCATGATGAGAGCCGCGCACACCAGCACGTTACAGAGGACTGTGGCGAGGATGAGGACGGAGCTGAAGCCGGCGTACATGTAGGAGAAAGTGGCGTTGGTGCTGTCGTTGCTATGCCAGTCAATAAAACACCAGGTTCCTGGACGCTGTCGCACCACGGACCCCAGTCCCATGCTTGGAAGGGCGCAGAAGAGTGCATTGGACACATAGATCACCACGAGCGTCAAACCTGCCACCCGTTGGTCCACGTAGTGGTTGTAGAAATACGCGTGATTGATGGCGAGGTACCTCTCGACAGACATGGCACAGATAATACTGAGACCTGCCAAGGAGAAGAAGAGTAAAATGAAGCCGGAATACTGACACAGCGGGACCCCACCGGGCCACTCTCCCTTCACGTAGGTGGCAATGGTGACTGGACTCGCAAGCAGTGTTCCCAAGAGGTCAGTCACGGCAAGTCCACACACCAGAGTGTAAAAAGTGGTCTCTTTTTGCTCTTTCCGCGACTTTTGAAGCACTACGATAGCAATCACGTTCCCGACCACTCCAAATATGAACATAATGACTGGGATTGTAGGGTCCCAGCCTTCCTTGCCATGACTCGTGCTCGTTTCGTTCATCTTCACAACTTGATTTTTTTTTTTTTTTTCACATGCAGGTTACTTACGACGCATTGCGTGAAATTATGACTTCCTTAATCGCTGTCAGAAAAGATTCCACGGTCACACTTTCTACATCTACATTTCACGCGCTGTTACGCGTCTCCAAAATCTCAAAAGCGCGTCTCGGATTAGGACACATTTTGACTCGCCGGAGTCGGATACTCTTGCAGTCTTTCAAAAGTACAAAAGTTCAGTCCTGTGTTTTTGCTCGAGAGAGGTGTGTAGTCCACGGTTGCCCTCAGTCTTACTAAACTGATTCGAGTTTTTCCTTGAGAGCTTTCTGTCAGCTCCGCCCCCAGCGCGCAGCCTAGCACGCTCCTGTCACCGCAAGTTGACACGTACATGTCTCTGCATAAAATATCTAGGCTAATATTTATCTACCTGATTCGCACTCATTGCTCTCTCTCCAAAATTATGCATTGACAATGCGATTTATTCACCTGCAAAAACGAGCAAAAACTCAAATTAACAAATCAAGTATGACTGGAAGGAGTTAGTATTACATTTAGATCTCCTTTGGACAATTTAAAATAGCTTTTTAATTATTATACAAATATATGGGCCCTAGACTAAATATATTTTACTGTATTAGTTTTTTTAAACACTTGCACCCTTTTTTATTTATTTATTTATTTTATTTTATTTTTGACCTGGACAGGTCAATGTTTTCTGAAGACAATAACCCAGTCAGTGCACAGCCTTTGAAATGTCATTAAACTAGCTGTTTCTGGATTCGTTTGTTTCCGTCTTGTGGTGTACTTTGTGCTTATTGACGTCTGATGTCTGCTCAAGCTACGCCAGACACAATGTTATTCAAAGCCACACGCATGTATGAGAACTGAAAACAGTGTGGTTTTCTGTGAGGTTTGCATCTGTGGAAATTTTTATTTTTATTTTTGTAGTCATTGCTATGTACCAATACAAAGGAAGTGTGAGGCCACAAGGTGTTTAACAAAGTTGACAGGAATGTCACATACCAGTTAGCTTGTAGAAATGCACAAGAAATTAGTGATTACCAATTACAAACCCAGATCAAAATGTCTCAACGTAAAGTGTTAAAGATTTTAGCTCTGAAAACAGAGCTAAAGCTGACACAGAATAACACACACTGGTTAATGTTTTAAGAGCATCTCTCTTCAGTTCTGCAATTGTACGTTTTAAAACTGCACTTGCAATATGAACATATATAACAGTGCATTAAGATCTGAAGTAACAACTGCGATAAAATTAAGTTGCAATTAAAAGAAATAAAGTTGCGATTGTGACAGTTAAATTGCAATTATGAGGAATTAAGCAATTATTGCAAGGTAAAACTACAATTATAAGACAAGTCACAATTGAGATATAAATTTACATTTATAAGAAATATACATTATTAAAATAAATAATCACAAATGTGAAATATGCAGTCACACTTGTGGGATAAAGTCTCATTTGAGAGAAATAAAGTTACAATTGTCAGAAATAAAGTCACATTTGTGAGATTAGCCACAAAATAGCCGAAAAGTCGGAAGTTGGACAGAAGTACAAAGTGTTGTGTTATTAAGATGATGCACCTCACCGTCACGTTGCATTGGTGTGAACTGGCAGCTTTCAGAGCGCTGGAAGTAACTGGAGGTACTGCTGCACGAGCGCTCTCTCTCGCGCGCGCGCGCACCTCTCTCTGCATCCGCTCTTTTTAGGAGCAGCACTTTCAGTTTCAGTCATTGTAATATTCATTCCGTCGACACCAGAAACATTAAAACATAGTAATAAAAACAGTTTTATTGAGAATTCGGCTGCATTAAAATGCAGTATGTGAGCATAGGGAGGCAAGACAATGCGATGCACTTACGTTATGAATATGCTAATAAGCACGTGACGTCATCTAGTGGCATTCAGCGACAGCGACTTTTCAGGCGGGCTTTAGCTACTTTCCATTGAAAGAAGTCGGCAACACCGATACACATGCCAGTGGTGAAAGGAAGTTTGGTAAATGTCGTGATACAGACTGAAAGGATTGTTTTGTTATCTTCTAACAATAAGCATTTGTTGGCAGGTCTAGGCAGTGCATAGCCTAAACTAAATTATTGCATCATATTTATTAGGCTATACATGACAGCTATATTCTGAGTCTAGGGCTGAGTAATTTATAATCGTGATTAATCGCATTCAAAATAAAAGTTTGTATTTACATAATAAATGTGTGTGTACTCTCACTTTCCTTAGATATCACTGGAAAAACAGTGCTAGTTTCGTTTCAAGTTTCAATTTATTTATATACAGTAGCAGATATAAAACAGCCACATGGCTGACCAAAGTGCTGACTAGACAATTGAACAGGGTCTCTTCCTTATAATAAAATAAGTAAATAAAGTAATAGCACAAGAGAAATGAAATATAAACCCATAACAGACTAAGCAAATACCATAATATAAAACTATTTGTAAGTCAAAGAAAACAGATATGATTTCAAAGTTCCCTTTAATAACCTGTTACCACTGGATACCATCTGATGCACATCCATGACATTTCTGTATCCAGTTCTCACACACTCTGTTGCACCTTAGCATATTTTTATGCAAATCTATGCTTAAAATTTTTTGAATGTGTACATTCTGTGTATAGTGTATAATCTGTAGTGCTAACTGTAAGTATGTCTGATAGTACACTGTGTGTACTGACTTTATGCATATTGCACATCTTCACCTGTTGAAATCTGTATGGTTATATGTTAATTGTTTCTGCAATTTCTGGAGCACGCTCCCAAGAATTTCACTCACCAAGGCACATGTGCTGTGGTGATGTGACAATAAAAGTGACTTGACTTGACTTGAAAAGTGGACAGAGAAGGGGCAAGTCTAATCTCTAAAGGGAGGTTATTCCATTCACAGCCGCGGCCCCACTACTGAGAAAGTGCAAATGGATGACGTCAAATGGTACACAAGCGTCATTCTTACAGAATGACTGTGCTGTTATTGAATCCAACTCTTGCTGCGCAGGATCATGGAGCAGTATTTTAAAAACATTGATTCTGTAATTAATTATTGTCTGAGACGATCGATGACCCTTCATCCCACATCATGTTTTCAACTTTCTGAGAGTAAATTCCCGCTCAGTCCACTGTTACGATAGATATTTAATCTGCCATTAATGAAACGTAAAACCTATTAAACAACATCTTTTGTTGATTGAGCTGTCTGTGTTTGGAAGGGTGATGCAGTTGACTACAGTGCTTCTGTGACTAAAGTCAATATGCAGTAATTAAAAGTCATTCAATGAGAGCGGAGTGCATGATGGGTATTTACTTTATTCTAGGGAAGCTCACTTAGATCGTATTTTATTACTTTCCCAGATAATGAGCAGACATGAGTCTCTAAAAAAATATATCAAGGTTATCACCTATTTAATGGCCTCTATATGATCAAATTTTGTATATTTTCTTATCAGTGATGGATATCTTGGCCCCGGGTTTTGTCTTAAAAATCATGGATGTCATCAATGTTTATGACTTAATGACCATGTCACATTAACAGTCATTAAAGGATTTCTGTCATTTGCACTCAGTAATTCAACGAGTCTCCATTTATGAAGGGCTGGGGTTTCTCCGTCCATCTCTAAGAACTGCACATTTTCCATGTCTCTCTTACAAAAGAGCCCCTAATCTGGGTGTGTCCGATTTCTGAGACATCTAAAATAAGGTAGTGAAAGTCATTGTAGGAGTAACTTTTGACAGAGAAAGATCTCTTTCTGCTAGCATTAGTTTAACGTGTTTATAATAATAGGTCCACATATTTGAGATCATTTCTTATGGTAATATCCAACTTATTTTTTTAGAGCACGTGCCATGATTTGTAACTTGAATGTGTGGCTTCCAGTGTCATTCCCTTGTGTCATTAACAGTCCATTAAGCTGCTTGGTTTGGAGCACAAATAGTTTTACTGTTTATTGCACTTTAATTTTTATTCTTACACATTTCATGTTATGAAGTCTTGCACATTGACAGAAAATAACGTACTGTAATCGTTATTATACTATCAAATATGATACATGTTTTGATTTACTGTTTTCTTACAATAGTATTATACTTAGCCCACAAAACTACTCATCCAAACCACATCTCTATTCAGATATAGTAAATAAATGCTTATTTTCTCTAATGTGAATGTTGTCATGTGAAATGTGGTATGCTTGTTGATTTTTGACAAAAGGGTTGGTTGTGTGATGAAATTCAGAAGAAAGAACATTTTTGGCATGGAACTGAAGAGGAAGGAAGCAACTGGGGAAACATGTACGTAATACTGTGTGTGTGTGTGTGTGTGTACGTAGTGAAGTATATGTAGTGAAATTTTAGAGCACTTTTTATGCTGCTGGACTGGATTATGCATGATTATGTGCATATATGGTTATGGCTTTAATTCAGTCTTGAATAAATACAATAAATGCCAATTAAATACACATTTTTGAAAATGTAGTGTGAATCATCTGACGTAACTATGATGCAACTAAGAAAAACAAGAATGGCCTTAGATGCAAAGATAAAATATAGAAGCACTATGAAGCGCATCACTGGAACAGTTTAGATCACATCCTGTTTTGCTCTCGTCCTGATGAGACCTGATGTGACCACTTCCTCCACAAGTTACAGTCTGTATTCATGTATGTGAAAAGTGATCTTTGTAAACACTGCTTTAAAGATGCAGTGCAGTGAAAAGGTAAAAAAGGAACTGAGAAACCGTTAACTGACACACAAACACACACACACACACACACACACACACACACACACACACAGAAACATCCATTGAAATCTAGAATGCGCATGTATAAGAATGAAACCTTTGCTCTAGTCAAGTGACGACTCTGACGAGTGGAATTTGTAGTAAACGCAGATCTGAGTGTGCATCTCAGTTCATATCTGTGTGCAAGCAAATGTTTGATGTCCCTCTGGACACCCCCTCCCGACCCCTCTTCAGAAGAAAAACCCCAGTCTGCTATCATGTTGCATTAACTGGAATCACCTCCATAGAGTGAGACATGATCCTTCTCAAGATGTGTCACAGATTACAGTGCCGTACTGTCTTGAGTGTTCTGTTTGTTTTAATGTATTTTAAGGGATTATGTCATAATGGCTCGTCATTTTTGTAATTAATATATATATATATATATATATATATATAGTAAATTACACAATATTTCTTTAATATGGATTCTCTTAATAAAAAAAATAAAATAAATGAAAGAAGTGAAGAGAATAATAATGTTTCTCAACTCACTGAGAGTGAGTGAAACTGAATTGATATTTATGAAACATGACCACCCAGCATTCATGAAAGAGTCAAAAACATTTTGAAAGGAAGCCAAGACAAATGGCTTATTCACCCTTGGGTGCATGTGTACTAAGTAACTGCTCAGATAAAACATCCGATTACTGGAATTGTCGTCTTGGTTTGGAAAAGGTTACTTTTTTGGTGTCATGGGATATAGAGCCAGTGTATATGACTTATTAAAATCTAATTATGGTGTTTAAAAGGGAGGAAATGGACAGAGTTATGATTGAGACCATAGAGACACAAGAGTGAGAATACATATCTCATAAATCATCTGATGTAGTTTGCATGAGCAATGAAATGAGCTTTATCTAATAGAGTGACGATATGTCGTCCTTTTTAAGTAAAATGGTCTTAAATGTCGACATGAGTCCACTTATATTATATGCATGCATATTGTCACTGCACTGACTGTTTATGTAATGCCTGCACACTATTGGTCAAACTACTGTTCAGTCATTACCTTCAGCAAAACAAAAACAAAACCTAGACATTGTAGGCAATTCAGAATTCCCCGATCAGGAGGACATATCCAGACAAAAAAAAAACAGGACGTATGGTCGCCCTTATCTAATAGACTAGTTGTATAGTCTAGATGGAAATAGTGGTCCACGCGCACGCCCCGGCTTTTTTTATGCCACCTGATTTTTTTAAATCCTTAAAGTGTCTATTTTCAGAATCTGCCAGGTGCCAAGCTGAAATAATGTCCCAAAGGGTTCTTTTTTAACCCTTTGCTGCACCCGACAGGAACCCGAAAAATCTAAAAGTGAAAAAGAAAGTGGTATAACATTAGAAGTAAACAACATACAGAGACAAATGAACACATTTTCCCATACAATTCTGACCCCAGGAATTTAATGGAATGGTTATTTTTGACATTTGACAACATATTGACCTTATTTCTGGACAAAAATTGCAAAAAATGGCCAAAGATGCGTAGAGGATCAACTTTTTTTTCGTTTTCTCAAGTGCATAGGGTGATTTTTTTTTGCACAACATATTATTTCTTTATCATTCAAGTGTCTATTATAAGATTAAATTGGGTACCAAGCTGAAAAAATGTCCCAAAGGGTTCTTTTTTAACCCTTTGCTGCACCCGACCGGAACCCGAAAAATCTAAAAGTGAATTAGAAAGTGGCATAACATTAGAAGTAAACAACATACAGGGATAAATGAACACATTTTCCCATACAATTCTGACCCCAGGAATTTAATGGAATGGTTATTTTTGACATTTGACAACATATTGACCTTATTTCTGCACAAAAATAGCAAAGAATGGCCAAAAATGTGTAGAGGATCAACTATTTTTTCGTTTTCTGAAGCACATAGGGTGATTTTTTTCCCCACAACATATTATTTCTTAATCATTCAAGTGTCTATTTTAAGATTAAATTGGGTACCAAGCTGAAATAATGTCCAAAATGCTTAATTTTTAACCCTTTGCACCAAACCCGAAAAATCTAAATATGATTTAAAGTGGCATAACTTTTGATGTAAACAACTCACAGAAGACAAATGGACACACTTTTCAATACAATTCTGACCCCAGAAATTGTTATTTGTCATGTTTTATAAAATCTTGACCATCTGTGGTCAAAAAGAGCAAAAAAAGTTCACTTGACAGCATTTTTATTATACTTAACAGCCTGAAATAGGGTTTATTTGAACCTTTTACTTCACCTATCCGGAACCTGAAGATATTTACCTGAACCTGAAGTTAACAAAACAAAGCAAATTAGCTTAAATAAATAAATAAATTAAATAAATAAATAAATAAAAAACTACAGAAAAAATCCAAAAAGGTCCAAAAAGTTGACTGAGCATAAACTGCAAGTTTTAGATTTTTGGGGCTTTGCAGTTGGCAGTTGGTGGTCATCGGTTGGTACCTGCAGATCACCATCTCCCACTGCTCTCTCTTTTTATTTATTTATTTATTTATTTATTTATTGACCCCTATTTCCATCTAGACTAGTATTTTCATAAGAAAAAGCTAATTCGGCATAAATGTGCATAACAATAACGTACATAACAATTGTGACTTATTTGTTTCTTTCATTAAATATGTGCCGTGGGCAGACAGTGTGCCTTCATGTGGGTGCATCCCATCAAGCTTGTGTTTTTAGAAAGTCATGGTTTATTGTGACATATTTAGCTGTGTTGTTCCCTTTGACAGGGTGAGTTTGCTGCTGTGGTGAGACCTGACAAAAGCTCTCTTTGTTCTTCCTCTGTGAAATTGGGGTTAGGTGTTTACAGGGCAAGCCTCAATCTGCCATCAGTCTCTCATCATTCTATTGTCCAAATAAAATCACAAAAAAATCCCATGACTGTATCTGTTAAAGAGAGAGAGAGAGAGAGAGAGAGAGAGAGAGCTAAAATGGTGAACAGTTGAACATTAAACACCTGGTCCAAAATGAACACATACCATATGCGAAATATGAGTAAAAAGTGATTTAGGTGAGTAATATGTCACATTATTTACTGTATTACTGATCAATAAAAATACAGCTTTATATATTTTGTATGTAAAATGTTTTCTTTCTTTTTTTTACTCACCATTGTAAATTATTAGAAATATCATCATGTCAACAGATTTCACTAGGCCTCTAAATTTATCTGAGCCAGCTGCTTAGAACCGTACATAAAATCAACTGATAAAAGAAAAAAATTGGTAGTAATTGTTTGTCTCTCACTTTTAGATTAGAAGATCTGCAGTGAGACACATTGTACTGGCACATTGTCCATTGCTAATGAAAAACAACAGCCTGGCTTGTGGTTAAAGGTGCATTTAGACTCACAGCCAAATTGGCCATACTGTGATCAAGGCATGTCTGAGAGCAACCTAATCATATTTGTGTGTGAGGGAGTGTTCATGTGTGCATACTACACACTTCTCATCTGTCTCATGTTGTGTGCAGCTCAGTGCGCATATGATCAAATTCACCTGTGAGTTTCTTTTATCTCTTATCAGTGTTCCACCTCTCTTTTGGTGCAGCTTGTTGCTTCACATGCTTCCCATGCTTTTGGGAGAGGGGGGAAGTTACCAGGGAACTGATTTACAGCTGAAGGATGCTGGAACTGTGGTACTGAGCCCACACTTGACTCACTGACATGCATTACATACTGTGCTCGGGTTGTGAAATCCAGATCAAAGACACCAAATGACAGCAATTCCTAGGAAGAGAGAACAGAAATGTACGTAATTGTTGGGGCATGAGAAGAGATTTTTCTTGTTGTTCTCAGCATGGAATCTACCGAAACCAAGATATGAACAACCCTAAATGGATTTTATTCTCTGAACTTGCATATATTGTTTATAGAATAAACACCTGATGCTATCAAGCCTTCAATGCTCTTCTGGTTTGTTATTACTCACTCAGACAAGCTTTAAAGAAAGTCCCATAGGGATGACTTGGGGATTTCCATCAGTAACGCATGTTTCAGTAAAACGTGCTTATGAAGGAATATTTTTCTTCCTTCCATAACTGGAATAAGGTGCAACATTGCAAAGACTTTCTTTAGATATTGTTTAAATAATCAAGTCAAGTCACCTTTATTTGTATAACACTTTATGCAGTTATACTGGGTCAAAGCAGCTTTACAGTGTCAAACAGGAAAAAAGTTTGTCAATGATGCAAGAAGACAATAACAGTCTTTTTGAGCTAAAGTCGGTTCATTGATGATTCAGTGATGTCATCATCCAGTTCAGCTCTCTTCCAACAGTGTCCGTGCTTCCATCAGTCAACCGTCCCCAACTAAGCCAGCCAGAGGCGACAGTGGCAAGGAACCAAAACTCCATCGGTGACAGAAATGGAGAAAAAAAACCTTGGGAGAAACCAGGCTCAGTCTGGGTCAGTTCTCCTCTGGCCAGATGAAACCAGCATGCCATGGTTTTATTTCAGGCTGCAGCACAGGTGCACGGGACGAATCTGGTTCCTGTGGTATAGTGCCGAAGGTCGCCGAGGTGAGGAGGTCTTAGCTAGGGATTCGTCTCTGGCGCTCATCTAGTTGACATGGTCTCCACTGAAATGGAGGGTCGTAAAGGTCGTCTCTAGGAGATGATCCACCATCTGGTCTGGATACAGATTGGATCGTGGCTACAGGGACCTTGGAATAAGAATGAAATAGACTTATATTAGTGCAGATGCCATTCTTTAACACATTTTAATTATAGAAATGTGTTTGTGTGTTATGTGTATGCCAGGTTAAAGAGTGTGTCTCCCTCCCGAACAACACTACGTAGATTGTTCCAGAGTTTAGGTAGTAAATAGGAAAAGGATCTGCCACCCGCAGTTGATTTTGATATTCTAGGTATTATAAAATATTAAATAAACAGTAATATCAGCAGTAGAAAGTTATGACTGATAAGTGATAATGCTAATGTAAGTGAACAGAACTGTTTGAGTTTACTACTGGAATTGTGAATTCTTTAGATAATTTTACCTCTGTGAGCTTAATCATTATAAATAAGCAATAATTTACTTAGAAAAAGTAGCAGTTGCAGGCAGTACCAGTCAGTAACTTTTGTTAAAGTTGTGGCTTAGTTCTTTCACTGAATTAAATAATTAATAAAGATGATAAAAAAAAAAAAAAAACTAGACACCATTAATGATTATTTACTTCATTCCTATTCAGTAACTGTCCATGACAAATGCCTCGTTCAAACATGCACCCACATGTCTACGTCACAATATGGAAATATTTGCTTAATGCTTAATGTGCATGAAAAGAAAGAAGGCCTGGTTTCAGGATCCCAGTAGTGTTGAAGCAGCCATGTCAGGGAGACGCTGTGTGTTTCTGTGCAAGAGTAAAAGCACTTTATTTGGCCTTCGCAAAGTAGCTGCAATTAGGAATCATTGTTAAGATTTGTTTACAACAGAACAGCACAGCCGAATGTTTGAATTTGTGCAACGCATTTTATGGACGACACTTTTGTGAACCTAGGAGAGTACAAGGCTGGCTGTGCACAAAGGCTATTTCTAAAAAAAAAAAACAAAAAAAAAAAAAAAATGGGTCAGTTCCAAATTTGCTACGACAATCTGGTGCTTCTTAATCAGCTATTGTAAGTATATTTTGATATTAGTTTAAGTATTTGCTATTGACTGTTCAAATGCAGAGTTTTGCACAGCATAGAGTAACGTGTCTTGTGTGTGTGTGTGAGGGGAACAGGGTAGTATAACAGCAGATGAACAGCCTGTCAGAAATCATAACACGTCAGTTGTCTTAACCGCGGCTTGTGTATTGCATCATCACTGTGTCTGTCACATGACTTTGTTCCCCTTTTGAGCTTGAACTGATGGTAAAACTAATGACACTATAAATCATCTTAATATTTCCTTTGAAAGCTGAAGCTCTGGACTATAGTAAGGGGAGTTACATTTTTGATGCATGCTTGTGGTGTTTGGCCAGTCACAATGCACTGGGTCAGCTGGCCAATCAGAGCAGACTGCGCTTGTCTGGAGGAGGGGCTTTGTTGAAAAATATGTTTCAGAGAGGTTGGACATAGAAGACCTACAATACTGTACAGTATTTGAAAAATAATGTGTTTTTGAACATTAAAGCATGTCAGCATATTCTACACCGAATACACAAAAGAATGATCTTTAAAATAACATCATATGATTCCTTTAATGCTGGACATTTTCTGCCATGTCGATACATTCAGTTGCACAAAAGCTGACAGGTCTCTACAATTACGGTTCAAGAGGTTGAAGTTCCCATAACTGTGACGTCTTTATGAAAATGATAAGGATCTGAGGCAGGTGTTGTCAATGATTGCAGTTCACTTTGTTTCGTTGGGTCATCTGATTTGAATTCAGAATGAGGGCATTTATCAATTTTATCCAAAAGACCACGACTGTTTTGAAATCCAGTGCATGTTATAGTTGTAAGATGAATATCATAAAATGTACCTCTACATGTATGAAATATTTGTTTCAAAAAATTAAATTACAATTTGATGTCTGTCAATAAATATTTATTGGTGGCAAAATGTGGATTCTAGACCATGGTTATGAAGATCATACGTATCCATTCGATTTGTGATTATTTAATATTGATATTACTATTATTATTATTAAAATAAGTCACAAACCACAGTGGACCTATAAATGGTATTTCTGGCAGCTGTGAAAGTAACATTCATAAAGTAATTATGAGTTTGTTTGTTTTTTAATTAAGAAAATTTATATCATAAGATTACATATCTTTGAAATGTAACCACTGTTAATGATAAAACATCTCTATGTTTTTTTTTTTTTTTTTTTTTTTTTTTTTATTATCCCCAACTAATAATTCTGTAGAGTCCAGGATAGACCAGAATGTGGGACCACCCCACCCCAAGCAAATCGCATCCTGCATATATCTATATATATCTGAGGCAGGAGGCAGATGGATAGGAGGGTGCATAGGTCATTCATAAAAATCCTCTAGGTCAGCAATTTGTAACCCCAGGGCTAAAGAAAGAGGTAGAGAACCAATCTGCAGTCTAACACGGCAAACAAACAGTATTCTGCAACAGGTCACTTAATACAGTACATAACAGACAGCAACAGACAACAGGGTACACACAAGAATGTACAAAATTACTCCAATATCAAACAACACTATGACAACCATTGTTACAGTATGTCATTGGCATGACAGCTATGTTTCTTTACAATAAACAATTACTGACAATATAATAGCTAATTTTGACAGGTGAGCAGGACACATTTATTTCAGACATGCTTAAAAAATATAGCAGACTGCAGAGCATTTGTGCGGTTGGCTAAAGCAAATATTCTATATTCAAATATTCTATAGGGAGAATTTTTAGCTTGACCTCTTGATCCAAAACCCTGGGCTTCTCACATATCGTCACACAGGTCTGTTTGAATGTGTGTTATGCAAGAGCTCACAAAGAGTATGTTTATCTGGAGGTACAGATTGCAGACAGCAGAATAAAAAGGAATTGCTGTGAAAGTTTACAAAAAGACATTTTGACATGCAAGAAATGAATATTGGAGAGATAACACAAAACAAATGACACACAGAGCTCTCTCGTATTGTTAGTGCAAATATGATTAGTGTGTATGTGTATGTGTGTGTTGGTTGCTGTTAGTTAAATCTTAAGTCACATTTCAGGAATTTCCCAGGAGTACCTCTTTCTCTGTCTTTAACTGTCTGTTCATTGCTCCTTTTAGCCAATGTGTGTGGGAGAAAAACAGTGAAAAAGTTAGGGTGCAAATAGTAACAGACCGTCAAAAAAATAATAATAATCATAATAATAAATAAATCTATTGTTTTTGTTTAATGCATTATTTTTGTAGATTGGTAAGATCACAGGCTTCCATTGTTTGTGCTTTCCAGAGAAAACACTCATAAAATAAATTATGTCTTAAATTATGCCTGTCATCTCTGACTTTCGTGTGTGTTTTTAACACAAGCTTTAGTAGAACAAGTCTTGACAGTTGCAAAGTATTCTCCCCAGGGCAAACCAAAAACAACACAGTAATCACCAACTCAACCCCAGGAGAGAATGTGTGTATGTATGTGTACTGTGCTTGTGATTCTGTGTATGTTTATACTGCATACTGTAAGTATGTGTGAGGAAAGTACAAAGCAAAGGTGGTCATTGAGGGACTGTAATTGGGACTGTACATTACTGGAGATTTACAGGACATCAACAACAACAAGGCTGTCAAACTGTTTTCTAAAGCTGGCTAAATTTAGCTTAAAGATACATGAGTAACTCTCCAAAGAAGCTGCTTGTCAAGATGTCAAGTCGATGCCTCGGGTTTTCCAGAGATACCTGAAGATTTTGTTGAGAAAAAGCCGTTAGTGGTCTTTGAACGTTAAATTCACAGGCTTCACAAAGATTCTGCATTAACACTTTAGCAACGTTTAGTATTAACATTCATGTAGACATTGTTGAACATATGCACATGTAACACATACTTATTTAAAGTAGGGTTCCTTACAGTGGTTCAGGATGTAGGATTGCTGAATGACTAAAGAAAGTTCATCAGCCTGATGGTATAAAACTGCACATTTCTTGTCTATAACCACCCACTGCTACTTAATACCATCCATGGAAATAAGTGCAGTTAAAATAGCCGAAATAGCCGAGCATTGCTATTATGTGACTACATTGTATTGCAATAGGTAGAACTTTAATGTTTGTTAAATTTAGACTAGTTTGTGAAGTGGTTACAAAATAGATGAAGGATGCATAAAACAAACAGTCAACTGTACCCAGCATGTACAGTATGCAAAGTGTTACCTGAGACAGAGAGAATGATAGAGGAAGAGAGAGCAGGGACCCAAGAAAAGGCCCCAACAAAGAAAGAGAGATTGCCAGCCAAGAAAAGAAACAGAGCAACAATTGCTACTTCTTTTAGCCCTTCCTTGACCATGTGACTAAAAAACAATATGTAAAAACCAATTCAGCTTTCCCTACTGCGCAAAAGGTGTGACAATTTGTAGCTGCTATTGATCTGTTTACCATCTCCACTGCTGATTATAGTCATTCAGTAAACCCTCTCTAACTTTTTGAAAACTCTTTCTGTTATCTCAAATATTCTTCCATTAGAATGTCATATACAGTATAGGAGTGACACGAAACAGTCGAGACAGACTTTAACAGGAAAGTATGTAGGAACTGCTCTCTAGCTACTGTCTATATTGCTATGATATGCTCACTGGATGAAATCAGAAGACTATTGTACATTATTAACACTGTCTCTCCAAGTTATAAGCTTACTCATTCAGATTCATATCCATTCAATGCGATTTGTTTTAAGCTTCATATACAGTAATCTGCATGAACTGTGTGCAATCTTCTGAAAGTAATTGTATGCTGTGCTTCATGTGTTTGCGGTACAGCACGTGTGGACTTGTTAGCACTTCACCCGGTGGCAACACGCTCTCCACTTGTTTAAATATACTGAAGAAAAAGGAGTGAATGACAAAGACATAAACTTTGCTGATGAATGCAAACCGCAAGAAGCATCCTACATACCACCAGCTTCTCTCTACTCTCCATCTTTTCTTTCCTAATCAGTTTCTTAAACCCTCTCCAAGTCTTTCTTTCCTAATTTTTTTACACAATTATTCTAAGCAAAATGTCTATTTGTCTGTATGATATTTATGTCTATTTGTTTGACATTTGAATTAAACATATAACTGATTATTAATCTGTCAAATTTAGCTGATACAGTTTGCTGCATTTATGCACACTCAGAAACTGGTGACTGTGAACGAATCAGCAGAGCTTGTACAAGCTTTTGTCATTGTTGAATCTTTCTCAGACATATCTATCTGTGCATGATGATGTCCAATGCCTCCAGTGATTGGAGTTTCTCAAAGTTGGGAATAGTCAAAAGAGTCCTCAATGGGGCAGGATAGGCTAAGCATGCTGGTGCTTATGAGCATTGAGCATGAGCTGCTGCACAGCCTTGACTTCACTAAAATGATCGAAGAATTTGCACTTGCTAAGGTTCGAAAAACAGCAATATAAGCAAGCAGCCTAGTAAGAGTGACAATATGCATATAAGTTGATCTGGTTTAGATTTAGTTTTATTTTTCAGAAAATTGCTATTGAATGTTGATGTTACATAGCTTGATGTTAATCTCGAGTTGTTACGATGATATGTCATTATTATTATCATGTTCAATAAAGGCTGGCTGTTTGCGTCACTTCTTGTTCCGAGTGTGCATGTGCGTTGAGTATCGAATGCACATGCACCAATGCCGAGAAAAAATAGGCCCTTTTTGCACTGCAGCATCAGGCCCAATTTTGTCTTAATCCGGCCCTGGTGGTGAGCACATGGAAATATGTGTGTGTAAGTGTCTGGAAAAAAAGGTAATTGAGCACCACTGAATCTGAGGTAAATTGTGTTCTCCTCCATCTGTCTGAACACGACCTCACATCCTGTCCAGCACAGGTGAGCTTCCCGCTACCCTTATGTGAGCTACAGCCCTTTTCCTGCTTGGACTTGTAATTTTCTTCAGAATACCTGCGTCACTATTCCCAATTCAATAAGGAAACTTGTCTGAAGAGTAAACAAGAGAAAAACCGAAGCACTCTTCAATAACCATTAACAGTGAAAAAATGAAAATAATAATTCAATACATCTGAAGTGACAGTCCAACCAAACGGTCCAAATTGTATTGCTCCCTCCTGTTAGAAAAAGGCTTCCAACTCAGTTATCAGCCTTGTTCTGAGACAGTAAGTGTTTATTCAAGAAGAGTTAGAGAAAGAGAACAATTGGGCTCCTCGGAGACCAGACATTTGTTTTTCGCTATCTTCAGTTAACTGTCACAAAGATAATGCCAAATTTACTTTGGACAGCAAGAATATTACTCACAGGGTGATAATTACCTTACATTTTCACTGTTGCCATGCCAACTATGTTATTGTAGAGAGATATCACTTGATATTTCTGTCTAGATATTTCTAATAAGACATAGGCTTACTTGTGATGGCCCCCAAAAAATTGACTTTGTTAGGACATTTGAAGCAGTTTTCTCTTGAAAAGTGAATTGGTCAAGTCTTGTTCCATCAATATATTGTATAAGGGTTTGAGGCATGGGATTTCCAAACTTTTTATCAGCCAAATCCCTCACATATTTTCTTAAATTACCCCCTGAGATTTGAAGTTAATGTAACAACATTTGTGCATGCAGAAAAACTAATTCAGAAAATTCCCACAAGAATCAGTACACTTTGAATACCCGTGAACTTATCTAAACCATATACATGTACAAAATGACTTAGAATAGGGCATATGCATACTGGGATGCACCCATTGATTGATCTGGGCTCATATCGGTTAGTGTTGTGATTGCTTTGTGTAGTTTTTGAAGCATAACTTTTGAGTTACTTTACACTGACATTATGTGGACTCAGAGATGGTTTATTAATCTAAAAAAAAACAATTCTGGGATGGCATGAATTTGAGTAAGTGATTAGAGAATTTTGCTTTCTTTTTTTGTGAAATTTATTTATTTATAAAAAAATTGTACCATTGGTTTATATGGAGAGGGTGGAGTTTATGAGCCACCACAAGGCAATCAAAATGCTTTTGGGCCCTATCTTGCACCCAGCGCAATTGACTTTGTACACCGACGCATGTGTCATTCCTATTTTGCACCCGCGCAAAGCGCGCTTTTCCCTCCACAGAAGCACGTCGCTAAACTAGTGAATGAACTTGCGCTCCCTGGGCGGTTCAGCGCAAAAAAGGAGGCGTGTTCCGGCGCAAACGATCCCTGGTGCTATTTTGCTGTTCCATTACACAATTGCGCCACTGACCAGAAAAAACCTAGTCTAAAGTCAGTGGCGCGTTGCGCGTTGTTCATTATGCTATTTTAAGGGCGCATGCTTGGCCATAATGTATAGCGTGCACAACGCACATACACTTTGCTCATGTAATCTACACAGATGCAACAGTTATTTTTGCAAATCATAAATTGTTACACTAAAAAAATATTAACACATGAGATGACGGAAATCATTGTGGTGTGACACGAAGATGTGAAAAAAAAATAGGCATAAAACTAGCTCACAAATTATTCAGGCTAATTATTCTCCCATCCCCATACAACACAACTTCTCTGTCTTTCACTGCTCTTACAAGAACATCAGTCTCCTCGGCTGTGAACCGCTCCTGGCGTGCGCCTGGTAAATACGCCATAATAATAGCAATCCGTAATGGAACTTGCGCACCTGCTTTTAAAGGGAATGTTGGATGACGCTCTGATTGGTTTATTTCACGTTACGCCCAAACCACACCTATGAATAATGAAGCTACTTCAGACCAACCCACTTTAGATTTGCGCCGGGCGCAAGAGCCATTTATCCAGCCGGGAAAATAGCAACAGCGCCGAGACCCGCCCACAAACTTACTTGCGCTTCGCGCTTTGACACTTGCGTTTCAGATCGTCAAAATAGGGCCCTTTGTGTCACTTTTCAGTATGTGTGCAGCACACTTGATGAAAACCATTACATCAAGGAGAGGTTCTTACTATGAAGCTTCAAAGGTCTGTCTGTCCACATGCACACAGCAGCTGCTTAATAATGCGGTTACATAGTTCACATGTAAACTCACATCTGTCACTTTCAGGACTCAGTCACATACTAGTGCAGTGATTCAGTTTGTTTTTCTTAACTTTTGACCTCTTAAAACTCGAAAAATGTTTTAGAATTAATATAAGGAATTCTCCCTAGAGGGTTTTTTTTTTTCTAAAAAATGCTAAATCTTTTCTATTTGTTCATTTAATAAGCTGGATTTAAAACATGCCCCTTTTTAGGATGAGAATGTATTTCTTCAGTAGGATTTGTCTTGCCTGCATAGGAGTCAGCTTTTTGCTGAATGAGAAAAAGCACTTCCTGCTAACACAGCCCACTTCCTATGTGCAAGACAGGAAAATATATTTAGCCAATTGGAAAAAAGAAACAACATCTATTCTAGTTCATGAAGGCTCTATTAATGCTGCTAAACTTGTGTATCAACAAGCAAGCTTGAGGCTATATTTCAGTGTCTGAGGGCATGAGAAAAGAAAGAAAGTCATAAAGATGGCATTAATAAGTTAAGGAACAAAGTACGTTGTGGCAGAAACGTTATAGTTATGCTAAATTAAGTTTGATATCTAATACTTAATTATGTAGGCCTATTCAAAATGTTAACTATACTTTTACGCAAAAGGATTTATTTTATCTCCAGAAAGGATATAAATAAGTGTTTGCATCAGGGATTGGCATTTTTATGCTTTCTCCCTATTCAGCTCATAATCCTGCAGTGAATCGGAGTGTCACATAAAGTGAATCCATAATTTTACTTTTTTTGTTCTCAAATATATCTCATTTAGAATACACACATCCTATTTTGAATGGCCTAGTGGAAGAAGTCAACAGTGACAAATAAAAACCCAGATAGTGTTTATGTCAGTTTACACGCCTTATTCCAACAACTGTTGCAGAGTTTGAGTTTGTGTGATCAGTATCTGCACCCCTGAGAAAGCTTGTGTTTTTCACAGCAAGGTTAAAGGTCAGAATTAGCTAGTCTGTTATCCATTACATTACTCACCGACACACAACAACTCACATTTTGTTATCTCAAAGACATACAGATCCTCTCACACAAAGGATCTGTTTAAAGTTGATTGTCAGCTTGATTCATATATTTTTTTTTTATTTAAAAAGTATAGTTCACCCAACTTGACAATTCACACCCTCATGTTGTTGCAAAGATTTCTGAATGATGGCTATTGGCTGTCAATCAACCAAAAATCCATAAAAGTGCAGTAACAGTGATGCATATGATTATATAAATCCCAGTTCTTCTAAAGCCATGCGATGTCATGTTCTTTGTGAGGAACAAAAAAAAAGTAAGCTGCCATGGTTCTCAATCTTTTTTTTATACCATTTAAAATGTCATTTAAAATACACACACAAAGCTCCAGAACACTTGGAAGACAAATGCACCAGCCACATCATCTCTACTTTTTTACTGTTTTACATTTTGGAGCCACTTTTTTCCATTTTGAGTGAACTATAACTAAATTTACAGTAGTTAAAGGTATAGTTCACTGAGAATTCACTTAAAAGATTTGAATTGTATTGATATTATCCACCTATTTAATATTATCTATGATTCATTACCTGAATTATTTCTGTTGACTGAATTCATATATCAAAGACCATATCTGATCAATGCAAAGAAATTGATGTACAAAACAGGCTCCACACCACATTCAGCTCAATGTTTGACAGACATATCTTTCAAATCTACTTTTCAGCATTAACATCTCTTTTAGCGATCACATGACACATTTGGTAGCAAGTGCCAATAACCTTTCCCTCTATGATTTATTTAAACAGAGATGGGTCTTGTTTCATATACAGTATACACATTTAATACCTAATATTCACCTAAGACTATGGATATGTAAAGTCGGGATTAGTCCATTTCCCTATATTCAATTCCTGTAAAAGTAAATGATTTTCCAGTCATGTTTACTGAATAATAAAGACATACTGTACAACAGTGGCTCTGACTTACAGTGTGAGTCAGTCGTACCATGTTTTTAAGGGTGAACTGATTAACTAATGTTTTACATAAGGACAGTGATTCTTTGTAGTAATGTTTCATGGAAATGTCGGAAATGGAAATGTTTCAGCAGCAGGCTAAATCTGTATGCATTCAGAGCTACAGATGAAATATGCTTTTATGTCCTTTTAATGAGAGGTAATCAAAGATATGGTCTTGAGTTTCTGTTTCTTTCTGAGGCACAGCGCATGGGGACAAACATGCACGCTTAAAAGCCTCTCTCAGCTGCATGAATATTAACAAGGGTGTGCAGGCCATTAATGAGCGCACATGCAGGAAATATCTTGTTGGTTAAATATTAAACCTGCAATGTGTCCAATCCACTGGGAGAACTTGTATATATATACAACTTAAATAAATAATAAATTGCCCCTGATGTATTATCATAAAATTCATTAATTTAACATTCTGTTTCCTTGATGATATGTATAAAATATAAAATACATACTTATAAAAAAAAACTCTCCTTCCCCCATTTCATAGACAAGGCTTAAGCATAGTCCTAGACTAAAATCCATGTCTGAGCTGTTTTAACTAAAAGAAACTTACATACACACATCTTAAAATGTTATTGCCATCGATTTGTCTCAAGATGCACAACAATATTGTTGTTGTTTTTTTTGTTGTTGTTGTTGTTTCTAATTGACAGAACAATGTGGATTCATTCAAGTTTTAAAATTATATTAGAACTGTGCTAAAAATAAAATTATGAAAACGCATGATCAGTGGAAGCCATATCCTTCATCGCCATAGTCATCACTATACAACAGAACTAAAGAAAATGTTAATTGTTAGACATGGATAAATTGGTAATATCTCAGATTTTTCTTCCTCTTTGTCTCTTAGGCAAAATATCTGTACAGTCTAGTTCTGAACATATTTGCAAAGGTGCCTGATTAAAATGACTTGGGAATCCATTTAATTGGCGTGTAAGATTAATTTCGCTCGCTGCATAAAGTGTGTTGTGTGTTCATGGAAAATACAACAAACAATGAACCTAACAAAATTGGTGGGACAACAAACAGCATGTTGGGAGGTTAGATTCCCCGCATGGAATGGCCTGTGTATGTATACAGTATGTACCTGTGTTCTTGTGGGACTTTGTTGGTATGTGCCCCGGACTAAGGGGTTTTGAGAATTTACTTATCATGTGCATGAAAGCTGTGTTTCACACTGCAGATACCCTAGAGGTCTTTGATCCACAGTGTGGGAGATGCCATGGGTCCCAGATTACATCATTCTGTGAGTGTGGTCTTTCTTTGTGTAGCTTTGTACTTGTTTAAAGCTTAAAATAATGATTTGTTTGGAACAGGCAAGTACTTTACTCAATGACTCAAGTTCTTGACTGGCACTGCATTTTAAGCACTCGCATGCGAGTACAATATGTTACAGTAAATGTTACTACTTTTTCTGTGATTAATTTTTTCTTTATTTAAATATTTTTTAAATACAAAGAGAACAATAGCTGTTATTTGAGAACACAATGGCTCAGCTAGACAATGATTACATTTAAATCATAATTTACACACTATAATGATGGACTGAAAAGACAAAGAAAACAGAAGGCTACTGCTGAAATTTATCTAATTCAGAACTTTCTTTGATGCAGTTTTTCTGTATATGAGGTGAATAACAGATTTCTTTGTATTGTGTTTTGCATAATATTGTTTGTAAATCATTTTCCATTGGAAACGTACTCAAAAAAAATTATGACATTCTTTCAGACCATCAGTTACATTTTAACCAAGTGTGTGAGAGAGAGAAAGAAAAAATTAAATTCTGACTTGTTAATTTTTATTCACAGGTCATCTTATCCATTAGTGGTTAAAAGTTCCTGCGTTCAAAAAAAAAAAAAAAAAACAGGTGGTTGATGGCTCGTCAGGTATAAAAGTCTTCTAACAGGCTAGCTTAACTCCAAATGTGCACTATGAAAGAATAAAGGGACACTGTTAAATGCTTTTATTCTGTGGCAATGAGAGAGAATTATGTATTTTAGTCCCTTATTTTAGAAATACAGCTGTGTTAAGTCAGGAAAATACAAACTCAGAGACTCAAGGAAAAAAGTAATGGGAATGGAGAGGTAGCGCATTTACACACTCAAACATTCAACTATTTCAGAACTTTGTTTGTATTAAATGGCAACTTTGATGGCAGTCCAGTGCATTGGGGATGACCTGCCGGCCTTTGCCAGATATCATGCCATCCGGGAATGCTGCTATTCTTCTAAAGCACTTTATCAACCACTGACATTTGGCCCAGGGAACAGATAACATGGAAAACAACTGACTGATGACCTGAACTCAGACCTCAGAACAATCAGTCATCAGGAAGGAATGACCTTTTGAAATATTTTAACCTCTTTTCTCTCCTGGATGTTATTAGGCTCCATATTTTAGAGAGGCCTCGTTATCATGCTTGCTGCTATTGATTAGTTAAGATTATTTTCTGCTTTTGAATAGGTTTTTATAGTTTTCTCTTAAATGTATTATAATGTGTAAATGTTACTTTAGATTGTAATGGCTATAGATTACAGCTATACAATAACAACTCTAAAAATTGCAGATATTTGAAATGTACTGTATGTGTATCTGTGATCTATATGTGTACATGTACTTTTATTATGTTGGCAGGTTTTTTATTTTTAGTTATTTTTTTATTTTACGCATGCATCTCAAAGAACATAGGGCTTCGTTGCATTTAAAAGTTGTCCAGTGAATGGCCAAAACTGATGTGCTTACACAATAGCTAAGTGCTTATCTTATTATCTCAAAAAACACATTTTTTTTAAATCATTGCGCATAACAAAGCTCCTCCATTTCCTGATCTGCTCTTTCTCCTCAATAAATATTATCTGAATACACAAACACTATCAAATGTTGCTTTAACAGTGGCAGGATGTTTGCGCTCATAAATATGAATAAAATCTTAGAGTTATCCTATCTTATCATGGTTGTATTTAAGATGCCAAATTTGTTATAATGTGATCCTGCTGTGCTAAATGATGCTTTTCTGTGAAAAACCTCCACAGTTTTCAAACATGAATTCCTTGAGATATTTCTCATCATTACACATCAATTCAATGGGTGGAAATGCAACAGTCCATTGAGTATTCCTATGGTAGTTGCTATTAAAACCTCATTTAAGCTTGGTGCAGAGTCATTTGGATAAACATTCTGTAGTTTATATTTTTTGTGATAATTAGTAGTTGAAACACAACAAATTTTAAGCAAAACTCACTGAAAAAGATGCAGTAATAAATAATTGGTTTGAGAAAGCAGGGAATGAGGGATGATTAAAGGTATTTGGCTAGTGTCTGCAGATTTAAGCTAAAAGAGAATGATGAATTGGTTAGAGAAAAGGTGTTCCTTGTGTTTAAACATTGGTAGGGCCATTAAAAATCAATCAAACCTATATACCAACTCCACTGTAAAACTGCCTTTTAGAACTAAACAGTTCTTGTTTAGAAAATCAGACATCAGACGCCGAGATCAACCTGTCATCATCCATTCCCCTTTTTTCTACTCCTTTCCTTCCCTGTTCATCCCTACATTTATACATTAAAGATTATTCTTACATTGCCAGTGTGGTGTGGTCCTTGCTAATGAAATAGTCTCTCAAATGTCCAAAATATCCAAACCCAAATACAGGGCTACTGGTCAGAGGCATATTTAGGGAAGCAGATGATGGAGTGGAGTTAAGTTTTCTGCCGCAAAGCTGTCATACGTCAACTTAAATGTGTGATTTAGATAAAGAAACAATTTCTTAGTGAAGATAACAGGAAAGGAAGTCTTTTAAGTTTCTATTTCATTCATGTTTCATGAGGAAAAAATTGAAGCTGACCTTACACTTATGTTTTTTTCTTTTTTTTTCTTTTTTTTTTTACGTATCAACTTTTTCATTATGCATAATTTTGTGCAGTTCTGAGACTTTTCATTGTTGTTAGTGAGTTTAACATTGATTACAGGTTACAGATGATGGTTTTACTAAGGAGGAAAGCTTTGACTGACTCATCTCACTCCAATCAAAACACTCTATATTGAAACAAACAGTTCAGTTCATGTTGATATTTGTGTCTGTTTACGCAGACTCTCCATATCAAAACCCTCTATGTTAACAATGTCAAATAAAATGGGGTACATATGACCAATAAGAGGAACTTTTAGGACCATTTTTCAGGTCAGTATGTTGCTACATAATGGTTTCACCGAGCAACGAAGCTGTAGAAAGAATCTGTGTCTGGATTGCAGGTGGAATTCAGGCACAGTGTGTTTCTTTGTTCCAGCTGTAAATACACATCAGACTGATGTTTCTGACCACTACACCACGTCAGTGTCTCGAGCATGAGCATCACATTTCTAAAATGCCTGTCAAGTTTAAAGTTCAATCTTTTCCTTAACCTGCACTGCTCTGGACTTCAAGAATGGCTTATAGCACCTTAGTTGAGTGAAGAAGAAAATCCAATCTGAGATGTATGTATGAAAGTGTTTACACAGGAGAAAACAGAGGCAAGTGTAGTGAGATGGACCATGCAATGAGAACAGAGAAAAAAAGGATAAAAATGGATATTTCTGGAAGTAATACAAGAGATTACATATGCGTGTCTGGCAAGAAATAAGTGCAGACTGCTCAAAAAAAGAAAGATTTAGGAATCCTACAGTGTGGTTTTTGACCTCTGAGATCCCCGGGAGTGTTCCCAAGCTTTTCTGGCTGGGTAGCTGTCCCATGTTGGCCTTTTTGTTGAACAAATACTGTCCAAAAATGCTGTGGTTTTATTGAGTGCACCAGTGAAACTGATC
Source organism: Carassius auratus (assembly GCF_003368295.1). Lineage (NCBI taxonomy): Eukaryota > Metazoa > Chordata > Actinopteri > Cypriniformes > Cyprinidae > Carassius > Carassius auratus. Next base: position 12,975,206 of record NC_039247.1, on the reverse strand, counting down.
TGTCTTGGCATTTCCCTTGGCAAACAGATGGGCATCTTGAAAACTGTTGCAATTGTTTACCAGATTCTAAGATAGTTGCTAGTTTAGTTTGTGGGTCATAGACAGGTTTAACATATTTTGGGGAAAGACATGCTAAATCATGATTTACTGATTATCAGAACATTTCAATTGATTCAATGTGCTGGTTAAAATAAGAATGAAAAATGTTGGGTTGAGAAACATCATACCAGCAACAAAAAGTACTAAAGAAATTAGGTATACATGTATACACCTAGAGTGTTTCTGAAAAAAGTAAACTTAAATGGCTTTCCCCCCAACAAAGGCATGTCATGCTCAATGTGCTGTCATCAATAGGTGTCCAAGATCTATGTACAATTGTGCTGTAATTTTGAACGATTCCCACTCATCCACTTATATTAGACCACCCACAATCAAATCTGCATGTAATGTCTCAGTTCACAGATAACTTTTAAGGAATGTGGCCTTTTGCAAATGTTCTCAGCTGTTGGGACCAATCAGTCTTGCCAGATTTCCTGATCTAATGCCTTTGACTGAAATGTGAGCTGAAAGTGCAGTTGGGTGCATCTGTGCACACATGGTTTGTTCATTTAAGCAGGTCGAATGTTCTTAGATGCCATAGTGGGAGACACATTGCCAGCCAATGTACTCTGTCCAAAACAGAGCATATTTATGCTCAGCACAAAGCATTGTGCCAGTGTTAACAGAAGCTGACATGGTGCTATTAATTTAGCACTGTGACGATGACCATTAAATCAATCATCTGTTAAGAGCTTAATTCTAGGCAGTTAAATAAATGGCAAGGTATGTGGTGATCAGGAAGTCCTAGATTATGATGATGAAAATGAATAGCAGGTATTGTGTGTCATTTACTGGTAACTGTTTTTTGTTTGGTTTGTTTTTTCTCCGAAAAGGTGCATTACTGGAAAAGTGGTTTGCTGCATTTGTAAAGTGGCAGTAGACTGTAACTCTAGATTTTAATTCTAGCTCTTTATGGCAGCCGATAATAAATAATAGCTGATGAAAAGATAATCTTTAGCGAGTTGAAGGGTTGTTTATAGTAGATTAGACTGAAAATGTGTTGCAAATCCTTCTTGAACTGAGCTTGCCGATGTGTTTCTCTCATCAGCACATGAAGCCTCTAGTTAGGTTTTCCATATGTTCTGCACAAGCTATATAATACAAAACAAAATGATCATTTAGAAAGTATTGTTGTGGGATTTTAGAGGAATGGCAAATACAAATTGTAACTGTTGTTTTGATTTTGCATAAATACAGACTTAAAAAACAGCTGCTTTTCATCTCAGACTAACTATAGTTTGGGAACAGTGAAGTCTCCTTATGTGTGTGTGTGTGTGTGTGTGTGTGTGTGTGTGTGTGCTGTGTCCATAGTCAGACCTGCTGATTCTCTGTCTATTAGTAACAAATGTACTTGTAACCCATTGCTAATGCAGCAGCGCTTTGATCCTCAATGTTCTTACAAACTGCAGTATGGCATGTTGAAAAGCTTTTCATGTTCAATTTGAATGAGTAATATTCCAGAAAATTAACAAAAATGTTTTTTATGGGCTCTCATGTCATAGACAGCTTGCATTATTTTACTTGACAAACCAGTGATAAGATGCACAGCCCTTTGTAAAGTCATGTTGTTTGTTTTTACTAATAACTCTTATGGATATTCTTTTCTATGTATTACATAATTATTATCATAACATGTTGTGGACTTGCAATTGATGGTGATCAACCTGGATGTGTCACTGCAACCATGACATTTGGTTAGATGGACGGATATAAATGTGAATTGCAGTATTACCATAGTTCCTGTAGATGATGTAGTGAGGCAGTCAGTAGTATCCACATTCCTACAGTGACAAATATAGGTGCTAGTCATATGATTAGAATACCATCTAAAAGTTGAATTATTTTGATAATTCCATTCAAAAAGTGAAACTTGTATATTATATTCATTCATTACACACAGACTGATACATTTCAAATGTTTATTTCTTTAAATTTTGATGGTTATAACCGACAACTAAGGAGAATCCAAATTCAGTATCTCAGAAAATTTGAATATTACTTAAGATCAATACAAAGAAAGGATTTTTAGAAATCTTGGCAAACTGAAAAGTATGAACATGAAAAGTATGAGCATGTACAGCACTCGATACTTAGTTGGGGCTCCTTTTGCCTGAATTACTGCAGCAATGCAGAGTGTCATGGAGTCGATCAGTCTGTGGCTCTGCTCAGGTGTTATGATGAGAGCCCAGGTTGCTCTGATAGTGGCCTTCAGCTCTTCTGCATTCTTGGGTCTGGCATATCGCATCTTCCTCTTCACAAAATTTGACACTGATTTGTGATGTGTGATACTGTAGATGATGATAACTTCAAACTCTTTGCAATTTTTTTCTGAGAATCTCCTTTCTGATATTGCTCCACTATTTTTCGCCACAGCATTGGGGGAATTGGTGATCCTCTGCACATCTTGACTTGTGAGAGACACTGCCACTCTTAGAGGCTCTTTTTGTACCCAATCATATTGATAATTGATCTAATAAGTTGCTAAATGATCCAGCTGTTCCTTATATATACATTTAACTTTTCCAACGTCTTATTGCTACCAGTCCCAACTTTTTTGGAATGTATAGCGCTCATGAAATCCAAAATGAGCCAACATCTTCCACTATTCTATTGTGAATAAAAATACGTTTATGAGATTTGTTTCCCAACTTTTTGGGAATCTGGTTTGTACAGTGCAATTAAAAATGAATAATAATAAAAAAATATTAATAGGAAAAAACTTTCTTAAAGTTTGGAGCTTAATTATTAGGCTACAACAGACATTATTCAAAGAGTCTGGCGCTATTTGAAGAGTGATGAAGATAGCATTTGACAAAATATTTAACTTCACGGCTCATTTTAAAACGCACATATTGGTGGTTTATTCTCTTCTGTAAATCTAAAATACCAACTTAAGAGGTGCATTCTTATCCTTAGTGAAAAGCTCTTTTTAAAAGAGCCATAAACTATGAGTGGATAAAACATGACTCATGACACACCCCCTTTATACAAACACAGGCTGTTCAGACATGTAGCCTAGTTAAAGACATCGTCTACTGGGCTTGCAACAAGAAACTGAGTCTGGGTTGACAAAGCCTCACCATAGATTACTACTATTTGCATGGTTGTGTTTAATTTATTTTCCGAATCAGTATGTTTAAGCACTCATGAAGAGGAGAATGTGTAAAATAGAATGATAGCGACACCTAGTGGAATATTAATAAAATGTTTCAAGATATTACAATTTCAAGTTCAAGTCTGCTTCATTGTCAATTTCCACATGTACAGTACATACATACAGAGAATCGAAATTGCGTTAGTCTCAGACCCCGGTGCATACAGATAACATTAACATTAATGCCTAAAAAATAACTAGATCAAATATAAAATGTAGATAAAAATATACAATAAGGGAAGGATAAAAAAGGACATATAATAAAATTAAAAAATAAAGTTAAAAATAAAGTTAAATAAAGCAGCGCAAGGCAAATGACAGATATAGTGCAAATCAATGAAGTGAACAACAGTGCGGTTAAAAGATTTTTTAGTGCACAAAAATCACTTATTAAAAATATCTTATTAAATATCTGATTAAAGTGTCAAGTGACAAGTGACCAAGAGCAGTAATTTAACTGACTGATGAGGTAGTGGAATGACGTCAGTTCCATGCCGAATGAGGTAGTGAGCGGTGAGTGTCCAGACCAATGCTGCACAAGTGACTAGTGCATGCCATCATATAATTAGTGGGGGGGGGGGGGGGGGGTTCATAGTTCAGTGGTGCCTGGGGAAGAAGAGGGGAGGGGTGGCAGGTTTGGGAGGGAGTTCAGCTTCCTGACAGCCTGGTGGATGAAGCTGTCCTTCAGTCTGCTGGTCCTGGCCTGGAGACTCCGCAGTCTTCTCCCTGATGGTAGCAGGCTGAAAAAGCTGTGTGAGGTGTGGGTGGGATCACCTGCGATGCAGAGGGCTTTGCGGGTGAGACGTGTTCCATAAATGTCCTGGAGAGAGACACCAATGATCTTCTCAGCTGCTCTCACTATACGTTGTAGAGTCTTTCGACAGGACGCGTTGCAGGCGCCAAACCACACAGTGATGCAGCTCGACAGAATGCTCTCGATGGTGCCTCTGTAGAATGTGTACATGATGGGGGGTGGGGCTCTGGCTCTCCACAGTTTGCGGAGGAAGTAGAGACGCTGTTGTGATTTCTTGGCCAGTGCTGCGGTGTTTTCAGTCCAGGAGAGGTCCTCTGTGATGTGCACACCCAGGAACTTGGTGCTGCTCACTCTCTCCACAGTTGCACCGTTGATGGTCAGAGGAATGTGCTGAGTATGTGCTCTCCTGAAGTCTACAACAATCTCCTTTGTCTTCTCCACGTTCAGAGACAGATTGTTGTCACTGCACCACTTGGCCAGGCGGCTCGCCTCACTCCTGTAGTTTTTCTCATCTTTGTTGCTAATGAGACCCACCACAGTCGTGTCATCTGCAAACTTAATAAAGAGGCTGGAGCTGTGTGATGGTGTGCAGTCATGTGTCAGCAGAGTGAAGAGGAGGGGGCTCAGCACACATCCTTGGGGGGCCCCAGTGTTCAGTGTGATGGTGCTGGATGTGTTGCTGCTGACCCGTACTGCCTGAGCTCTTCCAGTCAGAAAGTCCAACAGCCAGTTGTACAGCGAAGAGTTGAGCCACAGCTGACTCAGCTTGTAAATGAGCTGTTGAGGGATGATTGTGTTGAATGCTGAACTGAAGTCTATGAACAGCATTCTGACATATGAGTCTTTTTATCCAGATGGGTGAGTGCTGAGTGGACGGCATTGGAGATGGCATCATCGGTCGACTGGTTGGACCGATATGCAAACTGGAAGGAGTCCAGGGAGGGGGGAAAGGCAGACTTGATGTGGTGCATGACTAGCCATTCAAAGAACTTCATGAGGATGGGGGTAAGTGCAACAGGACGGTAGTCATTGAAGCAGGATGGAGATGGCTTCTTCGGGACTGGGATGATGGTGGTAGTTTTAAAGCATGTGGGAACAACAGCCTGACTCAGTGAGATGTTAAAAATGTCTGTGAAGACATTCTGCTGCACAGTTCTGCTGCACAGACTTTCAGTACACGCCCAGGGATGAGCTTTGCGGGCATTGATCCTATTGAAGGATCTCCTCACGCTGTCTGGGGTCAGCGTCATCATCTGGTCGCCGGGAGGAGGTGGAGTCTTCTGTGCAATGGTGCTCTTTTATTGCTCAAAGTGAGGGAAGAAGGTGTTCAGCTCATTTAGCAGAGAGATGTTGTTGTCGCAGGTCCGTGGTGGGGGCTTGTAGTCCGTAATGGTCTGTATCCCCTGTACAGTTAAGCCAGGCGATATTTTACAGGCTATTGTATCATCTTCAGTAAATAATAATCCAAGGCTTCTTCGAATTAGACAACTAAGTATTGATCATGCACAAAATGTACAGCTATAAGCAACTAATAAAAAATTATAATATTTAAGACAAATATGTGCACCCTGAATGATCAAACACAATGTCTTTTGCTTGTTTTGAACAGACTAATAAATATTTTAATGTCTAAGTGCCAGATTGTTAATTTTGTAGATACTGTTAAAAGTACTAGCAGCTTGACAAACAAATGTATACATTGAGACATTATGTGATACCTCACTAGAACACTAGGGGGAAGCACAATACTGATTACATTCAGATTCTGAACCAAACTGATGATAATTACTGTTTTGAAACTGCCTAATCCTTTTTTTTTTCTTTTTTTTTTACAATGTATGCACAGTAAATAAAAGGTTTGTAATGTATCATGAAGATTAAATATATATATATATATATATATATATATATATATATATATATATATATATATATATATATATATATATATATATTACTTTTTTAAACAAAATTATGGTTTCATATGACAGAATCTGCCTGACAACATTTGATTATACCTATATGTATGCACACACACACACACACACACACACACACACACACATTTATACATGTCTGTATAGTTTTTATAAATATATACTTTTAGATATTTAGTTAGTTCAGTTTGAACTAATGAGAATTGTTGCCTTGGCAACTAACTGAAATATAAAGGTTTTAATATTTTATTTTAATGTTTAATTTATTTCAAGTAACAAATATGGTTTTTCTGGTTTTATTTTTTTTCTGCTCAGATATAATAACCCACATGTGTCCACTTTTCACAGTGTAAATAAACAACTGAATTTGCATTTTCGAAACCAAACCTCTTTCCATCTTTAAAAAATTTGTAATATATTGGATAAAATGACAATGATTCCAAATATTATTTTATATGAATTATCTAACACCTCTATAATTGTGTGTCTTGTTTTTGCCTTCTTTTACCTTATTTGACCCATTTAGTGCTTAAAGTGACCAGCAGACAGTGTGTACTACTGTGTAGATGGCAGACTCAGACAGAGCAAGGCACACTGTAGAGACAGATCAGTGGGAGGTCCTTCTGACTCATCAAAACACTGAACACATATTCAGTCCAAAAACTGTCATGCTGCTATACTGTTTACCACTTGCCCTGCAGAGGAAAACAGACTTTCGTGTAATTTGCTGGTTTTCACAGGCTGACATAATTTCATGTTTATCACAATAATTACACTGAGGTCATTTTATTTTCAGGTGCATTTGACCACAATGCTGCCACATGACTGCTTAGATAAGTTGCTGTGTGTGTGTCTTCCAAGGAGCATGTGGGCATTACAGTATGTGCTCAGAGTGCCCCCCGGTGATTTAGTGTCTAGTACAGAGAAGGATTTGCCAGATTAAGACTAGTCCTGCTCTTCATTCCTTTGTTAATTATTAACTAAAATGTGTTTTAAATCCTCAGTGTGTATGTGCAGTAAATGTAAATGTTTTTAGCTAAATGAATTTCTGTGTGTGTGTGTTGTCTTTAGTTTATTGTAACTATTAGTGTAGAAGAAGTGAAACTATGCTGTAAAGAAAAAGTTTAAATGGAATAAAAGTATAAGACAGTATATTTGTAAACGCATCTGTGTAATTGTTAGTTAAATAAAATGTTGGAAAAACTGATCAAGCATGACTTTATCAGATCTTGTCAATGGTCACTCATATGCCAGTCTGGGCATTTCCATAGCAATGATGATGGTTTATTCTGGTGCCCCATGCAGCGATGGGCTGATTATGGTCCCATGGCACAGCTACCATGGCAACAAATGTTGTTCTCAAGACAGACACCGCTTAACATAATTGTTGCTGAAATAATTTCATTCTCTTCCTTTAATCTATTTGGATTCCATTCCTCTTTATTGCCTCAGGGAAATGTAATCTCCTAATTCTGTTTTAAATCTAAAGACTCTCTCTTAAATAGCCATTTACAGAAATACACAATTATGTGTTTACTCTTTCTATATTAACACCTCAACTAACAATATCAACATTTCATTTCTTCTGACATATTCCATTCTGTCACTTTACATTATACATCCTTCCACACTTTATTATCACACTACATTTAACAAAAATGCCTCTGATTGGCTCAAATGTTGTCTTATAATTTATTTATAACAGGCTTCCTACTTTTCCAGATGTAATATGCTGAATGTTTGATGTGCTGAATCATGCACCACTTCCAGTGCTCAAAATTGCAGTGACTGACACACTGATTTATCTTACTGAAATATTTAGACATGCACATAGATAACAGGTTCATTTGAAAGAGCTGAAGGAAATGCAAAACAAAAATGAGTAAACTAGACTTGTGACTTGATAAAACAAATTCTTCATTAACAATCAAAAATTAAAATAACACTGAATAAACCCAAACTAAACATTAAGTACCTTTATACGAAATACTTAAGTTGGTGTGTTATCAGTCATATGTTGTAATAGTAAGAGTGGTTAATGTTCAGAATCTGACACAGCTGTATTACAGCGCACCCACCTTTATAAAGGGAAAGTAGAATATGTGCAATGACTCTGCCTAAAATGACATCATCAAGACAGGACGAGGATGAACACCCTCTTTTGCATCAGTACAAAGGCCTCTACATTAAAAATAGCACAACAAAGTATAAATTACATTTTGTCTTTTAGAAGTACGTTAAAATACAAAAATGCAGAAAATATGTTGCTGGAAATATATTTTTATTTTATGTATTTAGCGTTGCTGTTAAAGTGTTGAAAATTAACAAATACAATTGATGAGTAAATGAAGAAAATGACAGCCCAGATGTGAGATTGGGAACTCATATATATATATATATATATATATTTTTTTTTTTTTTTTTTTTTTTTTTCAGTCCTGCAATATTTATTCAAAAGAAAATTAAATATTTTATGTTGTATTATTGAGATACTTTAGCAGTCACTGTTTCTGACATGCTTTCTGTTCAGTATCAAATAAATTAATTGGTATAATTGTTTTATAGAATATTGTCAAGATATTGTGATACAATCCACATCAACAAGTTAGACCAATAGGTTCCGCTTGGGCTCGTGCTGTTTTCTGATTTGCTGCATGACATCAGCTGGATGAGAGGAGAGGCAGCAGCGGTTCCTCATCACAGTCTGAGGATATAAAAGCCTGGGCCACTCCTTCTGCGCCCGCTGCACGGCTTCAGACAGCAGCTCACTTCAGACAGACAGAGTGAGCGAGTGTGTGTGAGTGAGTGAGTGAGTGTCTGAGAGAATGGCGACGCTAGTTGGTCCAGTAGAAACTCCTGCACCCTTCGGAGGTGTCAGTTGCATCAAGAACATGGCATCACCCACGGCCTCGACACATCACTTCGACGAGAGCAAATATTACCTGCTGGTAGTCATTGGGGAGCTGGTCACCGACGAGCATCTGAAGTGTGCCATTGCGGACATTGAGAAAGGTAGCGCAGCTGACACGAATAACGTGCAATACTTTAGTGCCATTTACCCCATTAATCTATTTGAAATGATTTTTGGATGCGTATGCCTTCTGCAGTTGCCTTTTTAAGTTAAATAATCTAACCTTGAAGTCACTTTGGGGTTGAAAAGGTGATTTGAATGGAGGAATCTAGCCACAAAATTCTGCTGACTGCAAGAAACTTTCCATGCATCGTGTTATTGGATTTCTTTGTTGTGTGAATATGTAGATGGCAACTGTAGCGCAACCCCTCCCTGTTAGTAGCTGGCGAGTGCCATCAAAGCGGTCGCATCGCGCCACCCCGCTTCCCAAAGACATCATCAGCATAACCACCATCGCACCATCACTGTTTTCGCAGGGCGTGCTGCTCTGTCCGATGATCCAGCTGTTGTTTTTGGCCAGACGAACTGTCTTACTTGTGTTGTGGGCTAGGATGATTCAGCACGCATATTTATAATGCGTCGATCAATGAGGCTCATCGCTCGTTTTGCGGGTTGGAGGGTCGTTATGGAGCATCGATCTGCTCTGCAGTCAGGAGTGCACCATCACCTTGGGTCTGCGTGGATTTGATGTTTCTTTGTTTCCCAAGCTCGTGTTTTTCTCAGTAGCCTATACCCCTGTCTTGTTTTTGCGATTCTTGTGGGAATCACCCTAAATAACAATTTTCAGTAAATAATTAATTCAGTTTAATCGAATCACTGAGTGAATTCATCATATATTAAATATCTAGCTGTATTGTATAGCTAGCAACCCAGCAAGCAATAGCCGTCATTTCAACGTCTGGGTTAAATATAGACCAGATATAGTCCGGCTATGTGTAACCCACTTTTAGCCCAAATAACATTTAATCTGGATAAATATATTTTTTTTGCAAAATAACTTGTGAGATGTATGATATTCCATCATGTACGCAGAGTCTAACGTGATTACAAGTTGTTTGGCTTACTTTATTTTACATGTTATATGTGTAGGCTGTGCGTAGCCACGATTTAGCTCGTATTCAGACCCGGCTATTGTAGCCCACTTTTTGTCAAAACTGATTAATTGTATTTTTTGGCCAGGCAGTGCATGAAATGGTTAATATTCAATCATGTTCGCATTGGTATGATATCAAGGTTCAATACGTCATTTCACGGCATGGTAGATCACGATTTAGCTCCGAATTGGACGGGCTATATGCGGTCTGCTTTAGCCCACCTGGCGAAATTATTGCAATCTGGGCTCAGATATAGACCAGCGACCTAGAATATTAGTCTTTGAAATGTTTTCGCTTACACAGCTTAATATATATTTTCTGTCAAACATTCATACACAATCTACGATAAAAATATCTAATCAAATGCAATTGCATTTCCCAACCGCTAGATGGCACAATTGAAACACTACTGAGACATGTCTACTGGAACTAATGCCATTGCGTGACTAGATCACTTAAGCCAAATCTCGCGATAAACATTTCCGCCATTTTATTTTACACGAGGCAGCTGTCGGAGAGCAACGGGTGAGCAACAGTCTGAGTGAAAACCTTCACATTTCTACTTCGATCTTGTAAGTATGCGTGTTATTTTTGATATGTTTATTGTTTAAATTAGTTAGCTGTTATAATGTGTAGAAACCGTGACATTTTAACATTAACATTGCAGAGTACTACTTTTCTCCAAAAAGTTAACGTTACCTGCACGTGTTATTGCAAATGTATCTAAATTCAATGAATGTGGTAAGCATGAAACTATGAAACTTATCATTACTATTTTTGTATTATTATAAAGATACCAGTATATCTTTGTATTTAAATTAGAGTTGATTTAAAGCAAATTTTGTAAGTACTTTACATAAAATTTAACAGCAGCATAGTGCAACATGAAAAGAAAAAAAAAAAAAAATCCTCTCCATTTAATAAAAGGTAGTGGCAAACATAAGTCTTTAAACTTGTTTGTAAATAATTAAAATATGCAGCATACATTCAGTTTTCAGTGAATTTGTTTCAGATATAAATTTGAATGCTGCTTCTCCATGTTTTGTTTTGACTTTGGAGATATAAAAGTAGCTGGGTACTGTCCCAGATGTCCTGAGAGGTCTGCTCTGGATGGTTCATAGTGCATCACAAGATTAGAAATTTACTTTGGCCTTAAAATGTTAATTTAATAACCAACTGTAGTTGTTGGATATTAATTTTTTGACAGATAGCCAGTGTAAAAACCTCAGAACTGGAGTGATGTAATCCACTTTATTTGATTTAAAGACACTGTTTATTGGAAATCATCCTGCAATCAGTCAACAAAGTACAGCAATTGAATATACAGAACACTTGTCAGTGACTACCATTAAATGTCTTGTTACCAACATTCATCAAAATATATTTTTTTGTGTGTGTTCAACAGAAGAAAGCCATACAGGTTTGGAACCAAGTGAAAGTGAGTAAATGATTACATGTTGTTGTTTTTATTTTTTTTTAAGTGAACTACGCCTATAAGTATTTTTTAAGTTTATTAGAGTTATATGAGTAAGTGATAAAGAATGATTTATAATGATAGTTCACTTTGAAATTAAATTGATATGTTTAAGCTTACCTTATGGGCATCCAAGATGTAGGTGTCTTTGTTTCCGCAGTAGTTTCAATTTTTATATTTTTAGGTCAAACTGTTCTTGTCTGTCAGTCATATAATGCAGATATGGTCACCACCTGAAAGAGCATGCACAGAGAAGTCCAAATTAAACAATTCCCCACCATACACACTGATAGCCTAAGACACGAAACGAGCGGTTTGTGTCAGAAAACGAACAGTATTTATATCGTTTTACCTCTTATAACACAGCAACGTCGAAGTGATCTGAGGGCGCGCGTGCTTCGGTGTGTGCGCATTCTGGGCTGGCTTAGTCTAAGTGCGGCGCTTGCGCAAATTAAGCCAGAACACGGACGCATCACACACCTGGAAGCACGCGAGCCCTCATATCACTTGGACGTGGCTGTGTACAAGAGGTAAAAACAATATAAATACTGTTCATTTTCTCACACAGACTGCTCGTTTCATGTCTTAGTCCATCAGTGTGTACTTACGATGGGGAATTGTTTAATTTGCACTTCTCTGTGCATGGCCTTTTTAGGTGGTGACCATAGACCTGCATTATATGACTGACAGACAAGAATAGTTTGACCTAAAAAATCAAAGTTGAAACTACTGCGGAAACAAAGACACCTACATCTTGGACGTCCTTAAGGTAAGCTAAAACATACCAAAATTTAATTTCAAAGTGAACTATCCATTTAAACTTGAGGGAAGAACTAAAGTAGAAATGAAAATAAAATCTGTTTTCACCTTCATTTTAATGATAACTAAAAAAAATACTGTATTTCAGTTTCAAAACACATTATGGTAGTAGTCAGACATGTCTTGGGATAACAGTGTTACATAATCAATTATAATGTTAATTTTATTTCCATATTCAGAAGTTATGGATCCCAAATATCTAAGAGAATGGCGTCGCTTGAGAGATCGAGTTAATGCTCTTGCTGAAAATTAATAGGTCATTTTCATTGCCATTTAAGTGAAATTACAGAACTTGCATATATGAGCTTGATAAAAATGAACATTCGAGAAGAAAATTTCAGATATATATGTATATGTGTGTATGTGTGTGTCTGTATAGCCTATATATGTGTGTATATATATATATATATATATATATATATATATATATATATATATATGCCTTGTACAGAATTGTTCAATACGGTATCGTTACACACCGTATTGCATCACCACTACGCGAGCAAAAATGTTCAATTATTGATATTAATTATAATATTGATATAAATTATTGTCTATATTGATATAAATTATATAGTCTCAATCTATATTCTGTTAACTCTATCTATTAAATCATCCTAGCAAAAGTGATTGACTAATTAGTTAAAAAGGATTGTAAACAATGTTCTTCTTGAGCAATAATTCTTTCCTTTTTCTCATTTGGCAGACGCAGTGATGACCAGATTCCATCAGCTATGGAATGTGAAATAAAAAAATGCTATTTCTAATCATTTCAAACAAGCACCAGGGAGGGCAGGGGGTGGGGGTTATGGATCTAAAGTAAACAGTTAATTCTTAAAAATTAATTGTTTTACATATTTTTCCAATGTTTTTTATTTGTTCATTTTTATGTTTGAATGTTGTCCAAGTTGTTGTTGTCTATATAATTGTTCAAAATAAATCCCTTTATATTCAATTAGTTTGGATGGATTTTCATTTATGAGAACCTGTTATATTTGAGTGAAAAGAATCCTTATGCCTCATTTTGTTGTCTATTACATGTATATGTAGTGTAATGGATGACTAGTCTATTCTTGGGCTATGGTTAGACGTCTATTAGATTTTCACTGATAGCCCAAAATCAGCCTTGTTTTAGCCTAGACCCATATTGCCTGTCTATTAGACGTATGTAGTTGTTTAGCGGTCTAATTGATGACTAGTCTATTCTTGGGCTATGGTTAGACGCCTATTGGACGTATAAATATAGTCGTTCAATAGCTTTCTGATTGTCTATTCTTGGGCTATGGTTAGACGTCTATTAGACGTATATATGTAGTCATTCAATAGCTGTCTATTCTTGGGGTATGTTTAGACGTCTATTAGATTTTCACTGACAGCCCAAAATTAGCCTCGATTTAGCCTAGACGTCTCGGCTGTGTTTAGACGGCTATTAGACGTCTATTAGACGCAAAATTGCTTGCTGGGAAGTATGGCACTTCATCAGACCGAGAGACATTGTTGCTGCTCATCCTGATTTATTTCCATCCTACATTCTACTCACTCCTTTCTGGTCCGACACCGGCTTGTGGGCGTGGCTCGGGCCGCACTGCAGTCCCTACGGAAAGTCAGAAGGACCCGTGTTCCTGCCAAAAAAGGTGTTTCAGTTTAGTGATGGGACGTTCGAGTCGTTTCCGCTAACAACAGCAAATTCAAGTCAAGTATAGACGTAAAAAAAAAAAAGTTTAGGCGTAATTAGGCTTTGTCTTCACTTGGTCCTGCATCCAAATGTTACATTTTTATTACTAGTAACATGTAGGCTGTGTGTGTCCATAGATCTTGTTGCAACGAAGGCCTATTAGTTAAACCTTTTGTGTAGGCTATGTGTTGATAATACTGTCATAAACGTATTTCCAGTAGGCATAAGATTTTACATTTCTGCGATTTTGATATTAAATTTGAACCCCAATCAGGTTGACTAGCGCTAGATAGCTCGGTTCAATGAGTTCACGATTCACTCCGGTGAATCATTCAGAGCGATTTGGTTCAACTGATTCATTAAAAAGATCCGACTCAGAAGATCGAGTTGAATGAATCAGATAGTGGTAGTTACTTTTGTGGATTATCAGGGAATCATAATCCCTTTTGAGTGTGACAATGCGCAAGAATAAGAATAAGACTTTCATCTGCTCTATCAGGAGGCATTAGTATCACTTTGATGATATCTCTGCTTCCATACTGAACAATGGACGATTGTTCAGAATTGCTTGTTACCAGGTTCACCTTATTGGAAGCTTCACTGCTGTTTATTGTGATAAGCAAAAGGCTACTGAATTGAATTGGGAAATATTTATGCGATTGTTTTGTGGAACTTTATGAGTAAATGAGATTGGGCAATTCACAGGCAGATACTGTAGCCTAGCACTTCATTCTGATCTCGAGAAATGTTCTCTTCAGCAAACAATTTCTCTTCTGGCTAACCATTGATCAAAAAGAGAATTAGAACAGATATCTGGTCTCAGAACATTTCATAGATATTTCCATACATTGATTGACGTTTGTGTGTGAATCAGCAGAGCATGGCATTTAGTTAATGTGAATTTAGTGATGATACTGGGCTTCAATACAATATATAGGAAAGATCTAAACCTCAATTTGATTTTTTGAATACCTTCCCTTTTAGACTAATCCATAGTACAGTCAATTATGTTATTTCAACATGCCCAATTGAGTTTCAGATCTCTCCCTAGACCCTAGTGATGATCTGTAAAAAGTGCAACATATTTTGTGTTTTCACACTTTGCCCTCTGATTTGCAGGAATTCGTTCATGGGACACAAACCTGATTGACTGTAACCTAGACCAGGAGCTGAAGCTTTTTGTTTCACGACACTCTGCCAGGTTTTCAGCCGACGTGAGAGGTAGGCTAAACATGATCTGCTCACTTCTTATCCCTTTAGCCAGCTCAAAACTCTTACATAGCAATTTATGATAACCTAATATTAAATATTTAAAACACTAGCAAGCCCAAAGTTCAATAGTGGTACATTAAAGAGTAATTTTGTACTGTTTATTTTCCCAATATAAAAATGAGCATTGTCATGATGTAGCAAAATTTCGCATTTGTTACAAGGTCATTAAAACTTCTTAAAAAGCAGCTAGAAAATCTGCTTAAAAAAATATACTGTCTATAAATATAGACAGGAAAAGTCCAAGTGACATCATTTCAGTGCCACCTAAATCAGCTTGTTGGCGATGAAAGATGTGACAATCACTTCAGCGGTTCGGTGCCTGAATCTGACTCCATTACACCTGTTTAATTTTTTTCCATCATGGTTTGCTCTGTGACTCTTCTGACCATCCCTATCACAAGAGCAAAATGTTTTGTTACGTAATGTCATGCTTCAGCTGTTAAGTAAATGTGAAGTGAGTCTTATCAGCTAATTAGCATGTAAACAATGGTGAGATAACCACAGTGTTCAGAAATTTTGTTTCCTATTTATTTTTATCTTTAAGCCTCTTCTTTGTCTAAAGTCAGCTCATATTTGCTTTTACATTATGATGTTTTTGTGAGTTCTTGATTCATTATTTTGATGGAGATAAAAGAGGGGGATAGATGGTCTGCCTGAAGCTCTGTCTGGATCAAACCCTGTCCCTGGTGTCCACTCCCTGCACACTCGCTCTGTCTGTCTGCCTC
The DNA here is from genome assembly GCF_003368295.1 of Carassius auratus. NCBI lineage: Eukaryota > Metazoa > Chordata > Actinopteri > Cypriniformes > Cyprinidae > Carassius > Carassius auratus. The sequence continues at coordinate 12,959,292 of NC_039247.1, read as the reverse complement.
TGGATCTTTTGTTTCCTCTATTTTCTCCTTTTTCCTCTCTCGTGCTGAATTGCTGCAAGGGATAAAAAGCTAGATATAAGATAATTAGCTGAAAAATGAATGACAATGGGTTTGTCTCCCTTTGAACTCAAGGCTTCACACATAGGGTTTCAAATGCAGTCAGACATGTACAGTAGAATAAAATGTAATTTTTTTCACAAAACAGCAGTAAATTGTGGGAGTTTAACCATAATGGAAATATCTTCCAGAGAGACACTCAGTCTGCTAAAGTAAGCAAATGATGAGCCAACACTGACCTTTAATGACTGAAATGTGATCTGTGCTTGAACACACACACACACAGCACTGTAGCTTAATAGCACAATAACTTACACTCACCATGACTGTCTCCTTGATTATATATGTTAATGCAAGAAGCACTTGGGAGTCTTCCGGTATATCCATTGGGCAGCAAAGCTCATTACTTTGATGTTCTTATTTACTCATCTGAATGGCTGTTGGAGGAGGACAAAACATGAATATATCATTGGCTGCTAATCCCCCCTTTTGGACAAATATGACACATGTAGGTGTTGGTTCATTTCCATAATCAGAGGAATTTGCATTGTGCCACTTTGACCACTAAGCCTTCTGAGTGCAAAGCCATAAACTGTCCACTACTACTTTCAAAGGATTTTCATTTAATTTAGTCTTTAATAGTTTATTACAGGATTTTTCTTGTAGGGTTAGACAGATTAGACAGATAAAAGGGGCCAGGGAGAGGTTTGAGTTATTAGTAGCTAGCAGGGTGTGGGGCAAAATATAAATCATTTAACAGGCCTGCGAAGAGTACAGGGAGACTCACACACACACATATATTTGCATTTATTAATTTAGTAGATGTTTCTATTCAAAGCAGTGCACAAATGAGAAAAAAACATTAAGATCAAACTAAGAAAAAATATATATATATTTTTTGAGAAATAAGAATGCAAGCACATGGTTATTCACATAATTCACAAGGATAAAGGTCAGACAAAATTTATACAAGGTTTATACAAAACACCACCCCAATGCCTTTGAAATGCTCAGAATCCCCATCAGAATCGCTAACAGAAGATGAGTCACAGTGCGAAACTCTGAAAAGAGATTACAATAAAAAATAAAATAAAAAAAGATGAGAAAGCACTTGAAAGGATGCTTGAGGAAGAATTATGAGAGAGGTAATATCTGTGAGGCTCAGGAGATAAAAGGAACATGGAGGATCCCTTTGCTTCTGAAGTACTTCAGGGCCTTTAGAGGATAAACATATTGTAGCTGAACTTTGACTTTTCCATTGCTTTGAGTCGAGACTAAGGCTTACATTTTGCCTGGAGGTTCAAAATTAGATCAGATATCATAGTCCAGCAGATTCGCACAGCATTAGACAGTGCAGTATGTAATCAATAATAATGAATCTGCTTCTGTAATGTAATCAATAAGCACTTAACAAATGACTGCACTGTCTACTGTATATTCCCATGCAGTCTTTTCATCTGAAATTATGCAGTATTATTAATATGAACAATATTAAATATATACTGGCTATATGATACATTATTATATCATAATATAAAGTATACTACTTTGTTTAGGTTTCCTTCAACAACTTGACAATCTAAAGGAATAGTTCATTCAAATATTTAGTCATTTACTTACCCACATGTTGTTCCAAACATTTATGAAATATAATGAATATCCAGTAAATTTCACCACAGTTTTATAGTAAAGTCCTGCTGTCCTATGCGTGTTTGCAAGTTATAGATTTTTGTCATAATAACTTTGATTTAAAAATAAAAATGAATTGATATAACATAAAGCACTGTAAAAATAAAAGTAACTTGATTAGTTTTGATTCTACTTCTATTTTTATATTTGAGGCCTTTGGGAGATGCTTTTATCAAATTGAATTCACAGACATGGTCTACAGACAGCAACCATGCAATTCTAAACATATTGTGAGTAAAAGAACTCACTAGCTATAATTCATACAAATAACAGATAAAGAGCATTTTATGTCATGATTAGAATAGAGTAATACAGGTATGTATTGCATGAAGCTTTTTGTGCAACATGCCATTTGTTCAAAGAGGATTCTGCTGTGGTAGTTTTTAGTGTCAGTGTTGTATTTTAGTTAATGAGACTATGGGAGTTAATGTTTTTAAGAGGAACTGTGATGGGGGAGACCGGGTATGGTTGTAACTTTGGGAGAGTTGTAACAACACCAATTCTACCAATAAGTCAAGTCACCTTTATTTATATAGCGCTTTATACAATACAGATTGTGTCAAAGCAGCTTCACAGTTTTAAAACAGTAAAAATGTGTGCTGATAATGCAAGAGGACAATATAAAACAATCAGTTTATCAGTTAAAGTCAGTTCACTGTTGATTAGGGATAAACTAGAAGTCCTATGACAATTTCATTATTTACCCACTTCCTCCCAGATCCTATATGAATGATGTGCATTTTTACTTTCTCAAAAAAACCTCATTCTGTATGATTCATAAGCGTTTTGAAAAATGGGGATTTTCTTGTAATACCTTGGGCTGTGATATTCTTGAAGAGGCCTTTTGTAAACAAACTCAAAAATTCAGCGAGTTACAGATGCAGAAACAAAAACTGTTACAGCCATACTCTGTCTCTCCCTAAGTGGTATTGATATTTCTAACTATTCATATGTGTGTTCGAAAGGGCTCTGCTATGCCCTATTCAAAGTCCTATTTTGGCATCGAAAGGACAGGACAGAGTTGGAGAGAGACAAAGTGAGGTAGAAAGTTAAGTTCATGTTCATGGCATTGTGTTTGTGTGGATGCTTTGTTTGTGCGTTGTGTTGAGTGTCATTGGATGAGGCTGCCTGCCCAAAGGGTGTTCAGTCTGTATTAGTATCAGAGACAGTGAGAGTTGAGATCAGGACAAGAGGGGTGCAGGACTGGTTTGGGTGAGTGTGGCAACACAAAACTAGTGTAAGTTAAACAATACAAAGGGTCAAAATGCTGGTGGCGGTTCGTAAATGCTTAATGTTCCCTGCTCATGCGGGAATCTTCTTCCGACTGGATTGTCCTAAGTGGTTATGTTTTGGGGAGGGGGAATTAGGGAAAATGTCTTTGATTTATATGTTGATTGTTTCCCATTAAGTATAATGCATATAATAAGTGCCATTGCACTGAGTACATCACACTATATCACTATTATTAACCATTCATCCATGCTTCTTTTTCCACTCCACTCTGTTTTCCCACTAAAAGTTTAACAGATATATTTACTTAGCCATATAGGCTTTCTATGAACTTGATTGAACTATTCACACTTTATATCATTGCCACAATTTGTCACAATCCCCAGCCCTAACATGCACTAATGCTTTTGAAACACATTTGACAAGCTTGTTAAATATTAATCTTAAATGTATTTAAAAAAAAAAGAAATACATTTTATTTTATTTTTCATGTTTTTAATTTATTTATTTATTTATTTTTATACAAAGGCTTTACATTTCTAAATAGTATTTTGTATTTCAAATACATAATTTAATTGCATGTATATTAAATACTGCCCATCACTGTGAGAGGGATAAATTAAATAAAAAAATACATTTAAAATTAAAACATTTACACACACTGATATTGTTCCATACCTGTATGCCATTCTTTTTGCTGTTGAACACAAAAGGAGATATTTAAAAAAATGTTTAAACTGTATTAGTCTATAAAATTGAAGTCGATCGGGTCCAAAACAACAGTGAGAGGGCGGAGAAAAAGAGGAAAACGTTTCAATGTCAGATTTGGAAAATCAAGGTATGGTGGGGAATCATTTCATCCTAAAAGCTCCATTTTACTCATCCATGTGAATAATAGTTGGTGGCAGCACCTACATTATCCAAGGGCAGAGGAAAACTATTGACCGTGCCGTAATTTGTTCGAACTGTAGTTCGCATCACTGATTCTAATAAAAAAAATGTATCTTCATCTCTTTGGAGTTCCTGACAGCAGCTGTTTTTGTCACATAAATGGACTTCCCCCCTGGTGTGAGACTGGCCCTGTAATGTTGCCGCTTTTCTGCTTGCGTGAGTCTGGGTGTGTGCTGTGCAGTTGGAATAGCATTCATGACAGGTTACTGCCATCTCAGCCATTTTAGGAGACCTGCCCGGATTTAGAGGTGTAAAGGGAAAATAAATTAGGTTAGAAGAGATTCATTCATTACCAATACACAGCTTTCTATGTTCTGAAGAATGTCTGGAGCTAAACTAGAGCAGAGAGTACTGCAGTGAAATGACTGCAACACCTCCAAACACCCCTGTAGAGAAGAAGTGCATCAAGTATGCTCCACTTGCTATGCAGATGTCAATTTCAGCCGAGTCAGATGCATTGTATTTCCCTTGTTTAATTCATTCTTCCATCCCATAGCTCCTCCCTCCCATCTACATACTGACCGCGATAAAGCAGATTCTCCCAAAGGAACTCTAGATCCCACTGTTAATGATCAAAAAGAGATTGGCATGTACTGGGATGTGGAGTCTCAGATATGCTGCATACCTACTTAAAAAAAAAAAAAATTATTGGGAGCAGATGCATGTAAAATGTAATATGAAACACTTTTTAACACTAATTAATCACTACCCTTGGGAAAAGTCTCACACATTCCATTGTTGTTGCCCTCGTCTGTCCACATTATTTCTCTGAAATACTACTAAACATGAACTGACTGAGTCAGTCTATGTAATCTTTAAAATATTTTGTCTGTGTACATATATATTTTGTGGAGAGCTGTACGAAAAATCTAACAATGCAGGGGAAATAATGATGAGGGAATGTGCAAATGAATCAATTCAGAGCGTTAATGATGACTCTGCAGGTGGGAAACACACCTGGATTTATGCACACACACACATACAGACTCCCACAAACATACTCAGTCCTAATGAGAACAGTCCTTAATACCCACACAGAACCTACAGATATATCAAACAGGTTGATGAGAGAAAAACAATAAATATATTTTTTGTAGACCCCTCTGAGGTTTAGGTAAGACATTGGGTCACATTCACTATAACTGCTAATATAGTTTTTTTCCAACACAGAAAAGGTTCTTATGCAAAGTTTCCAAACGCATATACATTTCTTCTCAATGTCAGTGTATCTGGACTATTCTAAATTAAGGGAGCATGTGCCTGCAGTTAGTAATACCATAATGCATCATACCAAATCCAGAACAGTGAGTTTAGGATATGTATGGATTATGTTTTTGTATTTCAAACTTATTTATGAATCATGCAATCTGTGTGAGTGTGTTTGCATGCAGGTTAACATACTTTAGTGAATGAGACCCAATATCTGCATTGTAAATTCCTTGGTGCACCAAAGCATGTAGCTTTTTTTACAAAAAATGTTGGCTGTGGTGTGACCAGTCATGTAAACGTTTGTGCACTGTTAAGTGCAAATGGAAAAATTGTGTGTGTCCTCGTGTTTTAGATTTAGATCTTGAAATTGTAGATATCGAAGGCCTTATTCTTCAGGCAATTTTCAGCACTTTTTGAGTGCGCAGGCACTGAACCTTTACAAACAACCTCAGAGGGGGGATTATGAGGCAATGAACAACAATTGTTGAATGAGTGAGGCTGATGTTACAGAAGGGGCTCACACACCTCTGCAGTAATAGCCAACACTCTAGTACTGACAGTGACAGACGGATTCCTGCAAGCTTATAGCCTCACTGCTTCTGGACAGCTTGATGAATTTATAATAGGATCAACTCACAAAGACAAAGAGATCTCACAAAGAGATCGTAAGGTTGAATTTATTTTGAGCCATTTGGGCAGGGGGGTGGGAAATATCAGATATTGAAAAATCAAAGGCAGAATTAGATTGTGATATACAAACCTGATTCCAAAAAAGTTGGGACACTGTACAAATTGTGAATAAAAACAGAATGCAATGATGTGGAAGTTTCAAATTTCAATACTTTATTCAGAATACAACATAGATGACATATCAAATGTTTAAATTGAGAAAATGTATCATTTAAGGGGAAAATGAGTGGATTTTAAATTTCATGGCATCATCACATCTCAAAAAAGTTGGGACAAGGCCATGTTTACCACTGTGTTGCATCCTCTCTTCTTTTATAACAGTCTGCAAACATCTGGGGACTGAGGACACAAGCTGTTCAAGTTTAGGAATAGGAATGTTGTCCCATTCTTGTCTAATACAGGCTTCTAGTTGCTTTCTATCTTCATTTTTATGATGCACCAAATGTTTTGTATGGGTGAAAGATCTAGACTGCAGGCTGGCCATTTCAGTACCCAGATCCTTCTTCTACGCAGCCATGATGTTGTAATTGATGCAGCATGTGGTCTGGCATTGTCATGTTGGAAAATGCAACATTGACCTATAGAGTTTTAGCCAGCAACGGTGAATGACACGGTGGATTGTGTTCACCGACAATGTTTTCTGGAAGTATTCCATCTAAGGCTCCGAAGATCAGGCATCCAGTATGGTTTTCTGGCCTTGACCCTTACTCACAGAGATTGTTCCAGATTCTCTGAATCTTTGGATGATATTATGCACTGTAGATGATGATAACTTCAAACTCTTTGCAATTTTTCTCTGAGAAACTCCTTTCTGATAGTGCTCCACTATTTTTCGCCGCAGCATTGGGGGAATTGGTGATCCTCGGCTACAAAAAATATTTTTTTTGAGATTTGTAAATTATTCAATTCCTTTTTAACTCACAATTTGTACAGTGTCCAAACTTTTTTGGAATCGGGTTTGTATGTCAGTCATGGTGTCAAAGGAAATGTATGGACAGGATGTACGGAGAAATTTCTCAGAGAAAAGGGAAAACTCCGCAGAAGCTTTTTCGTGTGCTTTTTTAATCATGAGGTGATTGAAAGAGAAAGGATGACAGGATGAAAGGAAGTTACTGGAGGAGGACAGAGGTTAATTATTTATCTGTGTCAATAGAGCATAAAGATGTCTCCTGTCTTTATGGTTCCTTAAGCTGCAGCATTGGTGTTTTGTGTTCAGTGAAGACAATTCTTAAAATATGTTGGCATATTCATAACATGCTATTTTATTTGCAGGACAAAAGAGTCTGCATCACAAAAGTAATGTTTTGGAGACAGTAGTGCTCATCAACCCTTCAGATGAAACTGTTAGCACTGAGGTAAACACCCTCTTTCTGTCTCTTTGTATTTTTAGAAATATATTTCAATGTCTGTTGCTAAAACATATCGCCTAGTATAAAAAAAAACACAAAAAAAATTATATATCTACAAAGATAAAACCTGTTAAATATTTTAATTCACTAATATGGCAGTATTTCAAAGAGTTCAAAAAGTATGTATTGGGTGTGTCACAGTTGCAGATAAACTAACAAATGCACAACACGCTCAAACACACAAGCTTTGCTTCCAAACTGTGACTGCAGTTTGACTCTGCATTAATAATATGGGAGAGCACTGCAGGTCTGACCCTGGCAGACTGCTTAGTACAGTCAATGGCAAAAAACTGGAAAACGCTGGCCCTGACAGAGAACAAGAAAGAGGAAAAGATTCACAGAGCTAAAGTAATACAATTCAGTAAAACTAAACCTTATAGAAGAGCTTATAGAAAAAAGTGTACTTGTTAGCTGAGTACTTCAAATATGGCATTTAAATCATTTAGAATAGCTTTCACATGCTGTGCTGGTTTGTTACAACAAATGCAAGCCATGATTTATTCAGATCAAGTCAGTGTTTAATGAAGATTATAATATTTTATAAACTTTCTGTCTACACTCAGGTACGTGTTATGGTCTCAGACAAAGCCCACCATAAGCTGCTTCTCCTAGCAGGACAGTGTTTTGAAAATACAGGCGAGCTGATTCTCCAGTCAGGCTCCTTTTCTCTCTCCAATTTCATTGACATTTTTACAGATCAAGAGGTGAGTGATTATTAGCTTTTTGCTTCGGTTTGCTTTATTTACCAGTTTTGTGACTGCTTTAGAGAAGAGATTCTCAAAAAAAGTAAAAAGTTTAGTGAAATGTTTCAATTCATTTGATTCACAGATTGGAGAGCTTCTAAGCACCATACATCCAGCCAACAAAGCCAGTTTAACTCTTTTCTGTCCCGAACATGGTGACTGGAAAAATTCAAACCTGGATAAACACAACTTGCAGGACTTCATCCACATGAAGCTAAACAACCCAACCATCCTTCCAGAAATGGAAGGTCTTTCTGAATTCACAGAGTACTTGTCAGAATCTGTAGAAATCCCATCCTCATTTGATATGCTTGAACCCCCAACTTCAGGTGGGTTCCTAAAATTATCCAAACCATGCTGTTATATTTTCCCTGGTGGACGGGGTGATTCAGCACTGTTTGCAGTTAACGGCTTCAACATGCTGATTAACGGTGGATCTGATAGAAAATCATGTTTTTGGAAGCTGGTACGACATCTGGACAGAGTGGATTCTGTTCTCCTTACACACATTGGAGATGACAACCTTCCTGGTATCAATAGCATGCTGCAGCGCAAAATAGCTGAACTTGAGGAGGAACAGTCACAGGGATCCACAGCTAACAGTGACTGGACAAAGAATATGATCTCACCTGATATTGGGGTTATGTTTGTCAACATGCCCCAGAACCTAGAAAACCTTGAGCCAAACTACAGGATTAGGAGAAATGCTGAGGAGGCATCTCTCACGCTGCAGTACCTAAACAAGCTGTCTTTAAAGCCTGAACCTCTGCATAGGAATACTGGAAATACAGCAGAACCAATTATACTTTTCCAGAAAATGGGGGTCGGAAAGCTTGAAATGTATGTTCTTAACCCAGCTGAGAATAGCAAGGAGTTGCAGTACTTCCTGAAAGAATGGACTGGTAGTGATAAAGACAAAGCCGCCATCTTGTTACCTAATGGAAAAGAATCAGAGCTTCCAATCTCATATTTGTCTTCCATCTCATCACTGATTGTGTGGCATCCTGCTAACCCATCAGAAAAAATAATCCGTGTTCTCTTTTCAGGCAATTCCACTCAGAATAATATTCTGGAAGGCCTAGAAAAACTTAAACACTTAGACTTCCTCAAACATCCCTTGATCACACAGAAGGAGCTTAATTCAAATTTAGCACCATCACTGAAACAAGCTAAGATGAAACACAAGACGGATAGTAAAGAGAGTCTGAAGTCCACATCAAAACCATCCCCAAGCAAAAATCTCCACAAAGAGTCCAAAGAAGAATCTCTTGAAAAACTAAAAACCTTAAGTAAAACTGACACTGTGGAAGCTCAAGAGCCAACACAAAAAACAGAGAAGAAAGAAAAAACACTTGTAAAAAAAGTGAAAACAGGGGATAAGGACATTAAAATCAAGACTGAACAACCACCCAAAATCGACACTCCAGAGAAAAAGAAAGTTGACATTAAACCAAAAACAATAAAGAAAGAAACAAAGAAATCAGTGGAAAAAAGTGAAGTTAGTAAAAAGGCTGAAAAACCCACACCCAAGAAAGAAGAAAAGGCCAAAAAAGAAGAGATGGTGAAGAAAGAGGTGGTGAAGAAAGAGGAGGTCAAGAAGGAAATTAAAAGACGAGACATTAAGAAAGATTCCTTATTAAAGGAGAGCAGAAAGGATGAAAAGAAAGAAACTCAAAAAGATGAAAAAGAACCTAAGAAAGATTTGAGGAAAGCCGGTAGCTTGAAAAAGAATGCCCCTAGCACACCTGAGGTGAAAAAACCGGCACCTAAACCAATGGTTGCAGCACGTGGCAAGGGCCCTGGTAGTCTCGTAAAATCCAAAGAAAAGTCTAAGCCCAAACCCACCAAAAAAGATGCTGGCAAATCAATGGAAGCACCTTCTGTCTCAAGTGCTACTGGTAAAGAACCTGCTGTTGAAACCAGTGTAACAGATGCAGTTGCAGTTGTTGAGGAAGAGAGGTCACTGATGTCTTCTCCAGAAGACCTCACTAAAGACTTTGAGGCTCTGAAAGCAGAGGAGATTGTTGAAGATGATGAAATCCTATCACAGACCAAAATAGATGATTCTGATCAAGGAGAGTTGATTAAGCATGAAGAAATAACTCCTTGCAAAGAGTCTCCAGAAGCAGCAGAGTCCCTGGATGAAGGAATAGCAACCACAGAAGCTGAGGAGGAATGTGCTGGTACTCCAGGAGATCTTGAACCAAATCAAAAAAGCAATGGTACCAGTGAAAAATTTGAAGATGAAGGAACAGGGTTGGAAGAGTCATCTGAGATTGGAGACTATGAGGAAAAGGGAGATACAGAGGAAGTGGATGAGCAAGATAGAGTAATATCTAAGTTAAAAGATGACAGAGAGCAAGAAGAGCAGGAAACCAAGGAAGGATCAGATTATGGTGCAGAAGAACCACAATATAGACATGACAAAGAAACGGAGTTGCAGAGTTTTGTTGTAACCACACCACCAAAGGTCTCTGAACCAGTATCTCCTGCTGTTTCTATTCATGATGAAACCCTACCAACGGGTTCAGAAAGTGAGGTTGTCTCTGATGATGAAAATCGAGATGAGCCACCAGAAGAATACACAACATCTGGACACACTCAATCTACAATTGAGATCTCAAGTGTCCCAACACCTATGGATGAAATGTCTACTCCAAGAGATGTAATGAGTGATGAGACAATTAATGATGAAAGTGATTCTCCCTCCCAAGATTTAGTTAAGTACGGTATGACTACAGATTATGAGAGAAAGAACCTTTCACCTCTCCAAGACCTACCTGAATTAGATCACTCCAAGAGCGATGCCACTGAGGGTCATGACTATCATGCATCAGCTTCGACCATTTCACCACCATCTTCACTGGAGGAAGACAAATCTGCCAAGGAGTTTTTAGCAAAAGACAAATTCTCTTTTGATTTAAACCAGTTCAGTGCTTCCACTACAACTTTGCCTTTTGTCAGGTCACCTTCTGTTGACCAAAATGTGAATGTTGACCATGTTCATGCAGGTGTATCTTCACCAATTGAACTGGGAACCACATTAGCTGGGATGTCAAAAGGAATGGAATCATACAGTCCAGATGAGAAAACCTTAGAGGGCCCTTTATCTCCTCAGTCCTCAGGTCACACACCTTACTACCAATCCCCAGTGGAGGAGAAAGCTGGCACTCTACCATCAGACAAAACACCTGAGCCCCAGGGTCCTATTATTGTTGACATCACAAGTGACAAGGAATATTCTCCCAGAGAAGCTAGTCCTATTGATGAAGCAGTACCTGTGTCACAAATGGGAAAGAAGCAATCACCAAGTTATGAAGCACATTTATCAACCACTTTTGAGGTTGACCACAAGACCCCAAGCCAAACTGACAATAATGATAAAAAGTTAGCAACTGATGACAGCTCTTCAGTTACATCTTTGCCACCAGCTAAAGTAGAAAGCCTTTCTGATACAAATCCTTTCACAACATTTAAAGAGGACAGCAAAATGTCCATATCTGAGGGGACCACATCTGGCACTCCAGTTGATGAAGTTGTTGCAGAGGACACATTTTTTCAGATTGCCTCTGCCTCAACAGCGTCATTTGCAACAAGTTCTTTACCAGAACCTACAACAGATCTCCATGCTGAAGTTAGCTCCCCACATTCCACAGAAGTGGAAGACTCTCTCTCTGTCTCTGTTGTTCAGACTCCGACCACAATGCAAGAAGCAGAAGTTTCCCCATCTAAGGAGGACAGTACCCGACCTATGTCAATCTCCCCTGATGTTTCCCCTAAAACAGCAAAATTGAGAATGCCACAACAGGAAACAAAATCCCCTGAGCAGTCATTGTCAGTTGAGTGTAGACAAGAATCCCCAGAACACTCATTTGTATTGGATTTCAGCAAGAAGTCACCAGATCATCCATTTGTAGGAGGAATGCAGCATACAGCCACTGAAAATGGTCCAACAGAAGTTGATTACATCCCCTTGGATGGAACCAATCTCATGGGAGAACAATGCAGACCTAGGGAAGATGGGGACAAGGCAGTGCTTTTCAGAGAGTCCGATAGTACCCAGGTTGCTTCTGTTTCCCCATCAGATGCCTCTCTGTCCACCCCATCAGTTACAACACCCTGCCAAATTACAGAGCCAAGAGAAGTTTCTTCAATTGTAGGACATTTCTCAGAGTCTGTTACTCCAAAACAGTCACCCCACAATCACTCTCCTTTATCTCCTGACTCATTGCTTGTTCTAGGCGTACCAAGCACCTCACATGAAGGAACAGATAAAGATAAACCTAGTTCCAGCTCATATTATGAAGAGACTGGTATGGATAAAATAGAGGATAGACTAAATCTGGAGAAGACTCTTCCAAAGGCCAGGTCACCCTCATCTCCTATAGTGCCATCTTGTTTTTCTCCAAAGACAGAAGAGCTTACACCTGGCTTAGGGACAAATTGTGATGGCGGGTCCATAGGGCCAGATACCTCAAAACAAAGCCCACCTGAGTCACGATCAGATGTGGATTTGTGTTTGGTGACCTCCTGTGAATACAGACATCCAAAGACAGAGCTTTCTCCATCCTTTATAAACCCCAGTCCTCTTGAGTACTTCATGAATGAGGAACATCCTTTGGAGGAGGAAAAGCCACTTGCTAGGTCTGGAGGAGGACCACCGCCACCTGGAGGGAAACAGCAAAGCAAGCAATGTGAGGAAACTCCTCCAACTTCTGTAAGTGAATCAGCGCCTTCTCAAACAGACTCAGATGTTCCTCCTGGCACAGAGGAGTGCCCATCAATAACTGCAGATGCAAATATTGACTCTGAGGATGACTCAGAAACACTACCAACAGATAGGACTGTCACTTATCGTCATGCAGACCCACCTCCAGTCATGCCCAGAGACCCCGCTCCTGCCGCTCCACATCCTGATGTCTGCATGGTGGATCCTGAGGTCCTTAAGGCTGAAGAGGCATCCCAAAAAGATGAAAGAGGGAAGCCAAAAAAGAACATCAGCAGCAAGACTAAGTCATCTGCAACAAAGAGCTTGTCAAAAACAAGTGCAATGAAAGAGTCTAAAGTGTCCTCTCCAAAAAAGACTACAGAAGATAAAGATGCCAAAAATGCTACTAATACCTCCGCATCAAGGGGAGTGAAAAGCAGTACTTCAGGTAACTTTAATTTAATACTCAGAGTTTAAAAATTTGAAATATACATTTGTATTATAACGCCTTAAAAATTACATTGTTATATGTCTGTAGTCTATAGCTTTTAAATAGTTGTTTATCTTTGCTTATAATATCAGAGATTACTGTATGTTTTTTATGTATATAAATAATATTTGTATTGTTGTTAAGGAAGCACTAAGTCCAGCAGTGGAACATCAGTACCTAACTGTCCTCCAATGTATATGGACCTAGTTTACATACCAAATCACTGCAATGCCAAGAACGTGGATGCTGAGTTCTTTAAACGGATCCGATCCTCCTACTATGTAGTCAGTGGTAATGATCCAACAGCACAGGAGCCTAGTAAGGCAGTTCTGGATGCTCTGCTGGAAGGAAAGAGCCAATGGGGAAATAATATGCAGGTACCATTATTCCTACAGTGGCCTGATTCATAATCCCTATTTATTTATTTATTTGTATAAATTAATGTTGTCTGACTTTATGACTTTACCTATCATATTGATAGGTTACACTGATTCCAACCCATGATACAGAAGTTATGAGGGAGTGGTACCAGGAAACCCATGAGAAGCAGCAAGATTTGAACATCATGGTTTTGGCAAGCAGCAGCACTGTGGTCATGCAAGATGAGTCTTTCCCTGCATGTAAGATAGAGCTGTGATTATCATGATCTAGATGTGGTAGAGGTTGGATGTTAGACAGCTAACAAATGAAAATCTTAGTGCACACATTCACAAAAGCAAATGTTTTGGATCACATTCCACATACTCAATAGAGGAATCAGTGAAATTGTCTAATACTTTTTGAGGTCTCAGGTTGTGAAAAAAGGTTGGATAGACACTGTTGACCACACAAAGACCAATTTTTGTTTGAATCAGACCTCCTTAACCCCACAAACAACCAGCAGAAGCTAAACTAAACTAAACAACTGACTAAATGCACACAGGAGTCGGTGGATGAACACTGTACTGAGCAGCTCCAATAAAACTGAACAAACTACAAATGTATTTATTTACAAACACATAAATGGATCACTGAAAAAGAACTCCTTATTTTAATGTTTACACCAAAGTTTGAGGGATTGTTTTAATGCCTTATTAAATTAACCTGAATGTACAACAAATATAATGCACTTATTATAAGAACAATTAAATGGTATGTATGATCCACAGTTAAATAAATATATCATAGGATGCAAAAGCTACATTAAAGATCATATTCCAGCTGCACTGAGTTGCATAAAACATGAATGTGAAGCTTGCTACCTTTGCAATTAAATGCAAAATAGAATATTTAAAAGACTCTCTTAAGAAAAAAAAAATTAATTATATGCCCATTATTAGTTGGAAATTTCATGAATTTTACACCAGCCTTTTTAATAGAGTAAAATATTAAATGTTTGAACTCTTAAAAAAAATGTTATTTATCAATTTGTACTAGTTAATATTAGCATTTATTTATGTTAATGTTTTTATCTGAGCAATGCACTTGTTCTATTTATTTGCTTTACTTAATGCCTAAATTATTTATAACAGAAACATTTGCATTTTTGGCATTCCTATTAAGTTAATCATGAAAAGAGATCTCTAAAATGCAAAACTCTTGTCGATTCAGTTGTCGAAGTTCAACATTTGTGTTTTCTTCTCTAACTCCAAATGGGGTTAATTATCCTTTTTAACTGAACATTTCACTCAATGTTGAGAGCTCTTCTGTATGCACTGTTCATCCAAATCTTATCCGTCTAAGAACTGTATTTTCTTAGCTTGTCAATGTTGCCAAGAAGAGCCATCCAGATTGTGGTACATTGAAAGTTGAGCAACTGAAAACTTTCCTTTCCTTAGGAGTATTTAATAAAATTTCACTGTACTATAATTATAAATAGTTTAGTGACGGAGTAAGTGGTGGGATGATATGTGCATGTGTAATGTATTATCCTTGACATTTCTCTGTGCTTTCTTTCACTAAGAGGGGAAACTCACTCTTTAGTGCCAACACATCACTGCAAGGATATGACAATTCATGATTGGAAAATCGTGAACTTGGATCTGGTTTCATGTATCTTAATGTCACTTTATTTAATCAATAACCATACAGTCATGAAAATATCATCTCACTGAAATATATTTGATTCCTATGACGCTATCACAGGATACAGATTTTACAGTTTACCAGAATCTACTTGACAATACAGGATTATGTCACAGGTTGTGCTGCTACTGCTTGAAATATTTTAGTTACAACATTATAACCAACAACATGTCAACAAAACAAACTACTGAGGAACTTGGTGCCATTGTGGCCCAACTCTTTTCAACAGCTCAGTGTAATAGTAAACTTGATACATTTAATAACTCAGAACTGGACGCATCTTAATTACATACTAACAGCAGCAATGGTTAACAGACTCTTCTAGCCACATGCTTCTGCAAAGTGCACTGTTGTTTATCTGCAAGACATCTATTACTAAATACAACACACACATCCAGTCTATCACTCCCCTCTTTGCTCTGATCCTCTGTAACACTTCACTTTCTCTCAAATCTTCACAACCCCTCTCGCTCACCTTGGGGTGCTAGTAAGAATATGTCTGCAGTTGTGTATGAAATATATATATATATATATATATATATATATATATATATATATATATATATATATATATATATATATATATATATATATATATATGTATATATATATATATATATATATATATATATATATATATATATATATATATATATATATATATATATATATATATATTCCTTGTGAACTTGCATCTTTCCTCTATTTATTCCTAATCCCATATCTAGAGGATAGTCTCAAGTGAAAGTATTATCTAGTGCTTTTTCTGTTGTTTGTGTGCGATAACTCTTTCCAATTATGGGGTGTTAGATGTAAAGGGAACTACACTTAAAAAGAAGGTAAATCCATCCACAATAAACAATTCTGTGGAAAATACATTGTGTTTGAGTATGTTTGAGTATGCACTCCATAAAAAGTGGTTGTGTTGTATGTGGAGGGGATTTGTGTGCTTGTGGTCGCTCACAGGCATTTCCCAGAGTTTAATTGGCTACAAAACAGGCCTGGGCCTTAAGGATCATGTCTGATTCTGGTTAGAGGTCTGGCTCTGACAAAATGTACTCAGAATAAACAGGATTTAGGCAAGGATTTGAGCATTCCATCTTTGACCTTGAAACAAAAAAGTAAAACATTGACCATAATATACAATAAACAATAATATAACATAATATATAATATACAATATTGCATGCTTTTATAAAACAGCAGAAAACACACTTAAAATGTACTCTTGCAAATAAGATGCATTGCTGTTATGGTAAATCAAGACTGGTTTGCATTAACATCTGTTTGATTGAGGGAACACAGACTGGTCACTGGCCTGGCAGTCTACCATGCCATCACTGCCCTTATGCCACGGAGGACATTAACTAATGATGACTTGTGCACTGCAGGCATTTTCCAAACCCAGACAGAACCGTAGCGGTAAATCAAAATGGAAATGTCTAGCGGCAAAAGTACCAGAGAAATAACATTGGCTGAAGTTCAAAGTGAGAAGTCTGGGTCACAGCATGCTATTACCTTCATGCATCTGAGCATGATGACAGCAGATCAATGCAAGTCAGACGGGTCATAGAACCTAAAGTGACTTTAGAACAACTGTGGGATTTAATGTTAAAGGAGTAAAGAAAGTATAATGTAAAATATACATACATTCATACATATGTACACACACACACACACACACACACATATACACATATACACTCTTGTTTTGTTTGGGTTGTTTCAACCCAACTTTGGGTCAAATATGATCTAACCCAACTATAATGTTACATTTTTAAATACATTTTTTAACCCAAAAGTTATGGATATTAAAATATGACAAAACTATTTGAATTGTATAATTCTGAAATATTGACAAGTGTCATTTAACAACACTGACTATTGAAAAAAAGTATGTTTTAGACCGCAAATATCCAGTTTTTAATAACACAACTTCAAGTTTTCAAGATGAAGAAGAAATTCAGAAAATTATTCTAAAATTCTAAATTCAGATCACACAGAAAGAAGGTCAGAGGTCATCCACAGGGAAGAGTTGATGTTCTCAGAAATGTCAAATGAAGCATTTTGGCCAATTACTACGGTGACTGGGAGGGGACATTCATTTAGTTTTGTCATGGCCACTAACTCATGGGAACATGAGATCATTTTGTCAAGGTAACAATATCCTTATGTCATGACCATGTGACATTAAATTTCAAATGTTCCATATTCAAGTAAAAAAAAAAAAAAAAAAAAAAAAAAAAAATATTTTAAATACCACATAGTATTCAATTTTGTGAAATTACACTTGTCAATAACTTACATTTACACAATTCAAGTTTAAATCGTTTTGTCATATTTTAAGCTCTATAAAAAGTTAGGTTAGTCAGGTTTGACACAAACTTAGGTTGAAACAACTAACCCTCTTCTGCAAACATTTTGATGGTACATGATTATTCCACATAATTGTTTGGTTTATTTGGGAACATTTTATTGATGAAACACAAATCTGTCAAAAAATGTAAAAAAAAATCATTAAGTGAAAAGGGAAAATCACTTGAAACACATTGCTATATTGTATTTGATACAGACATAGGTTTGTGTCATAGTGCAGGGCTGGGAAACTTCGGAAACACTGTCCTTCAGAGTTTAGCTCCAACCCTAATTAAACACACCTAGTGATCCTAAAAAACATTAATAAGCTGTTTTGATTGGGGTTGGAGCTAACTCTGTAGGACAGTGGCCCACCAGGAACATAGTTTCCCAGCCCTGATGTAGTGTGTCATATCATACATAATGGAATGAGATTTTACTCTCTGTGTGAAACTTCAAAAACCACTTCTTATCTGCTGTGAAACAGAGGAGCATGTTACAATTTTTACACATCACTTTGGGTGTTGCAGTGCATGCAGGAACCTTGCATCTTCCTTTTTTGTCACACATTAATTCCACGTATGTATTGTCAATGGGAAATCCTGGTTAGGGATGAGAGCCGTGGACCCCTGCTTCCTAACCCCTTAACGCACAACAGGGCAACGAAAAACTTAATTTTTGAACATGCAAAATATAATAAAAACTTTCATAAAACCTGACAAAAGTCTTCTCTACACCTATACACATATTTTTTTACGTACAGTTCATGTCATTTTAAATAAGATTACTAAAGCAAATAATCTTGCCTTCTTTTCACACCATATGCTAAGTGACAGTGTATCAGAAAAGGAAGTCCTGTCTTCAAATGGTGCTTGATAGTGACTCCTACACCTTATTGGACTGTTCTTTGATATTTTTCAAACATTTTAATTAGCTGCAATCATTAAAAAAAAAAAAAAAAACATGCACTGAACATGTGGCATGAGGAAAACTTGTTGTCTGAGAGTAATGCTGTTCTGTAGAGGGTGAACATTAAAGCATTACAGAGAGAGAGAGAGAGAGAGAGAGAGAGAGAGAGAGAGAGAGAGAGAGAGAGAGAGAGAGAGAGAGATTGTTCTCTTTTTTTGACATGATGCTTGATACAGCAAATGTTATCTCTTCCAAAATTCACTAAAACCACATGAACATTTCATGTAGCAAACAATCTCACCGATAAAAACTCTCACTCATAATTCCTTTGAAAAGACTGAATGTGGTAACATAACTGGATAACAACAGATCTTTAAGTATATCTGATTTTTTTCAAGCACTGAGGTCAAGTGTAAATCACACATTTTCTATTTTAGTATCTTATAATCTCAAAAACATAAACATAAGAGACAGAGGGATATGGAAGAATGAATACTGTAGTTCCCTGTGACACTGAACAGGTTTTGTTTCTATATTTAAAATGTAAAAGTGAGCAAAACTGTCTTTTATTAAAGTTCCGGTTGACTGAGTGACAAAAGATTTCAAGAGATTTGAAAGAAATGGTTGTTGAATGCATTTTATAACAAGGAAAATAAAAAATATTCACATAATTAAAGGCTTTTCAAAATGTGAATTATAGTTATCGAGATGCACACAACCAATCTACAGTATGTATAAACTGTACTATTGACAGTTATGAATGTACAGTTGCTAAACAACAAGTTTGATTCATTGGGCTGTGAGCAAGAAATACACTGGTAGACCTGAAAAGCTTTGCTTCAGTGGTGTTGTAATTTATCTAATATAAGTTAAAACAAGTACACATGATCTATGGCAGGAACAATGATGTCCTGAATTTACATGATTAGCCATGTTATTCTCATAGCATCATTTGAACACCTCCATCTTGGATCTCATCAATAATCCAGCGCACTTGAGAGTCAACCTCCATTTGGGCAAACGACGGTCTCAGCGGAGTGGGGTGAGGTGCTGTTGCTAAGGAAACGCTCAGCAGAGTCCCACCAGGACCACGCAACAACTCTAAGTATAACACAATCAGTGTCCTGTTACTGTCTATCTTTAACATCTTATATCACACACACACAAACACACACACATTTATATACACGTATATAGGCTTCTACAGTTTTATATAAACCTCTTTACAAAAATATAAAAAAATACTAATCCCTAAACAGAAACGTTTAGCAATATTAGTAGCCTACTCTGAGTCACTTTCCAATTAAGGACGACTCTGAATTTCCCCACAGCAAGGTTTGGTTAGATTTTGCTCGTGTCTAAATACAAAACTGTCTATATACTAACATGTTTACTTGTAGATCTTTCCAGCCATCTTGAAAAAATAAATAAATACATAAATAAGCAGATTCCCCACTGTGTTTGCACTGTCAGCTCTTTTTATAATTGATCACACAGTTATGTGAACTGTGCAATCTTTTGAGTCTTTTGAACAATCATTCTATAAAATAACTATCTAAACCTAATTTAAATGTATGTCCATGTCATCCTGTCAGCTTTAGATGCTTTACATATACTACTCTTTGCATGTACCTTCGTATACCAGAAAGCATGGAAATATCCACCCATCACAGCGAATTACCATGCAAGACCACTATGTCCAGCTTAACAGAGAAGATGCCCTTGGCTACAGTCACAAATTCAATCCCTGACAATCCTGTACAGTCATCAATCACAGAACCAACGTCAATGACTTACAGCGCTTTAAAAAATAATGCTCATCTAAGAGTCTATCTACAGTACAAACATCCAAATCTACAGGGTCACACCAAGCATTCTGTGGCTTTTTATCTTATACGTTCCATTTAAATCAAGCTAATAACTGTGTTAATAACTCAACACATGACTCTTTGCATTATATTATACTCTCAACACAATCTAGACATGCAATAATTTAGATCAAACCTGCCTTGACAAAAATTACCTACTGAAACATTTGTCACACATGATGTACTGTTGTGATATGCATTAGAACAAATCTCTCTAGCAGCCATTAATGATGACCTTTCAATGCAGAGAAAAGATTCTAGGCAATTTTCCAGCTGATAATTGATTATCTCCTGCTGTGTGGTTTGAACAGATGAGCAAGAGAAACAAAGACACACATTTAGCTTTTTATTGCTCCACTAGTAGCTCTTCCTTTCATTGTAATACAAAGATAATCTACGTGTCAAATCAATGTATCAATGTCTTGGCTTCCAACTAGCAGTGCTCAATTTAAATCCAACAGTTAATTGTGTCAAAGGAGTTTGAAGGCCGTGGTCAATAGCGCCATCTGCTGATTCAGATTGTGTAATTGCCATAACGTTACATGTAGCCTGTAGTGCTTAATTAAATGAAGGGTGTAAATTACAAGTTAAAAAATAGTTTAAAGCGTTTTATCCTCTTTTTGAAAAAAGTCCCTATACATCCACAATAGTCTGAATTAATATATGTTTCCCTATTGTAAGAGAGAGAAAAAATGTAATACACTGTAAACATACCGGTTGAAAGGAGAGCGACATATTGGAATGTTCCATTTTTACCTACAAAGGGGTTCCGGTGTTAGTAAAATACTTTTTAATCGTCTGTATCGCTAATAATATGTACACTTTTTTAAATTTGCTTTAAAAATAAGAATATTTATTGTTCAACGAATATATCTAAATAATTATAACTGTGAAAATATTGATTCGCATACTCAGGTCTGATAGAAAGCGCACACCAGTGACTGCTGGTTCAGACCAGACAGACATGGCGCTGCGAGGACTGAACGTCTGCGCCCGTGTTTTGCTGACCGATCCGTCCAGAGCAGCAGTGTTTCGAGGAGCCATACAATCAGACTGTTTCAAATGTCGACATGGAGGTAATATGCACACAACGGTGGTGTCTCTTTAAGCTGACTTTGGCCAGTGTACCGAGAACATACTATAGAAAGTGGCTATAAGAGTCAGAGCCAATGTCACGAAGGAGTAAACTAGTTAAACTATTCGAGCATAAACACACACACATATAAACAGACCGCAGGGTAGAGAACACATATCGACGTGACGCCGTTGTCCTCGCAGATGAAAATGTAGAGGAATTTGTAGAGAACTGAATAATTTGTCACTGAATGATTTGCTCCCTAGCCTGGGCATGTGAAAAGTGTTCAAAACCTGCTAAAATCCAAATTAGCACTTTCATTTTTTTTAAATGGGATGAAAGTGGTCAAACAAATGAGAGACCTCCCGACACAGCTTTACGTGGTTAAGGTTTTTCCAACAGCTGATGAGAAACTGACTTGTTTACAAATGCTTTTCAGCTAAACGTTATCTCTTGTCTGAAGATGTGGTGAAGCTGCAGGATTTCCAGCAGAGGAAACTTGCCATTGCCCACCAAGTGTCAGGATCAAAAGGCAGGCATCATTTGGCATGATTTAAATCACTTTGTAACTTACCTCTTTCCGGTCTCTCGGCCTCGATACTTTAAAGCTGCACTCATTCATATTTGTCTAGTTAAAAGAAATTAATAGAACTTCTCAAAAATGTTTAAAAACATCAACACCCTCATCAGACTGCAGTCATATTAGTCGGGTAACAAAAGCTGCTTTATTTGATATGAAAGTGGATTGCCTCATAGGGTCCGACATGCTAAGATCACATGACCAGCTAAGTACTATTTTATTCATCTCATTTTCTCTGTAATCAGACAATGTGGCTTGTGGACTTGCAGTGGAATCATGGCTGGCGGTGATGCATGATTCTATTGGAATATTCATGCCTCACATATCCGCAGATGTCCTGTTTGCCAGTCCAACCTAAACAAAATTCAATGAGTGCACCTTTAATTGTCATTTTCTCATTTGCACTGAATGTATCTTTTATTATTTTTATTTATTTTTTTACATTTATACAGGTTATTACTTTGATACAGTAAATCAGAAAATGGAGAAAAAACAGCTCATTTTGAAGGATGAATTAAAAATACTTCTGTATTTATGCCAGTCTGCTGAAGATGTTTTTGTGGCGAGAAATGCTATTTACAGGTAAAACTGCCTCAATAATTTGTCATGTAGTAAAATTAACCCTATTTTTCTTATAAAGACGTTATGTTTACGCAAAGAGCAATGTTAAAGTGAATTAATTGCATTAAGCATAATGTTCAACTTAATTTTTTAACAATTTTAAATATTATGCTGCTTGTATTTGAGATTATTTAGATATGTGTAATGTCTGCATATAGATATGTTTTTGTATATATGATAACCCTGTTCTGTCATTTCCAGGTACCATGAAGAGAATCGTAACATGGCATTTGGGGAATTCAAATTTGGCCCTCTTTTCATGAGGTTATGCTATGAGCTGGGTTTAGAGGAGCTGGGAGCCAGAACTCTGACAGATCCAGTACGTGAAAACGAACATGCATTGTACAAAAGCATTGCTGTGTAAATAACGACTATGTACATGAATTATAGTGAGATTTGACATTTTTCTTTCATTCTTTCTTTTTTTTTTGCCTAGGCTCTCAAAGGATTCTTTTCAGACTCCACCTCCTTTAATATTGCTATCGACATGCTTTTCATTAAAGAGTGTTACAAAAGTAAGTTTCCTCAGCTTATCTCTCCATTATGCTGGTGTATGAAACAATCACTAAGATTTTTATTGTGCTCCGGTTGCCTTTGCTGTTGGATGAGATTGTGGTTTCAGTCTATGTGACGACACTGGTGGTCTTCTCACAGGTGGCCTGGAGGTGGTGGGAGAAATGAAAAAACAAGGAGTGCAGTTCAACAAAGACACCTTCATGCTAGCCTTTGCTACTTGTTATAAACTGGTAAAGGCAATGTAGAAGCAAGTATTGTATGCTTTGTATTAAAGGCAATAACAATTACCTGGCTTTCTTCAATCAGAAAAGACCAACTAATTTCAGCATAATATCAGTTATTACTGTTACAGTCTTGTAATCTTTGTACAATGTGTACAATCTTTCTAAATAGGAACAGTCTTTTGGCTTGTTTTTTGGGCACTAGTTTCTCACTGTAATTTTAAGTAATGTCAAGTTCAACAGATGTGGATTATTATCATGTACTGTATAAACTGAACCCATCTGTTTCTGTATCTTGGGGTTGGCAGAACACCCCAAAGTCATATCATATCTGTCTGACCCTGTTGGAAGAAGGTCAGACAAAAGGCAACCTCATCCCTCGACATGCTTATTGCTTTGCAACCGCTCTTGCTCTCAAACAGGTAAGCTGCCTGTAATATCAATATCTCATTTAAAATGAAAGGAATCATTTAGGCCATGTACTGCCTTATAAACCAACTAGGTGGGTGTAACATCAGAATTTTATAGAAACATGGAGTTTGGATATTGTTGAATTGTCAATAAATCACAGACAATGTTACATACATCTTTTGATAAATTAACAGTAAATCACTTATCATTTTACCTGATGTATTTTGTAGAATGATATCGAGAGAGCCCAGGCATTCTACTCTCAGATCATGAGCACGGACAGTCGGCTATGCCAGAACCTGAGGGTAAGTATGTGTTTATATCTAAATCAGTCTTTGAAAGAGAACTTGCATATGTTTAACTGCTCTGTTTCTAGGTTCTCATATTGGCTATGAAAGGGTCCATGAAAGAAGCAGTCTCTGCTCTCACGACAGCCCTAGTGTCAAAGACTCCAGTGTTTGTGAAGAAACCAGAGTTTTCTCAGGAAGTGGTGAGATATCAGATACACCAGTCAAATATGGACACACCTACAGTCTACACCTCACAATTATTGCTGACTGCTGAAAATTCAGCTTTGCTATTACAGAAATATTAGGGGTGCTCCGATCACGATCGGCCGATCGTTATGCGCATCTCGTCAGTAAAGCCGGTTTTCTAATGAGCGGTTAATTCCATCAGGTGCTTGATTCCACATAGAGCAGCTGTTACTACACAGAGCCGTTGTTAATAGAGAAGATGCGCAAATCCACTTCATTTTCAGCGTTTTTTGGCGCATTTTCTCAGTTAACAACGGCTCTGTGTAGTAACAGCTGCTCTATGTGAAATCACGCACCTGATGGAATTAACCGCTGATTAGAAAACCGGCTTTAATGATGAGATGCGCATTAAAGATCGGCCGATCGTGATCGGAGCACCCCTAAGAAATATATTACATTTTAAAAGTAGAGTCATTTTAAATTGTAATATTATTTCACAATATTACTGTTTTAACTGTATTTTTGCATAATAAATGCAGCTATGGTGAGCATACGAGATCCTTTTCAAAATACTTACGAATCCAAACTTTTGATCAGTAGTGTACTTTATATTTGTCTATACTAAGCTAAATTCAAGCATATGAGAAAACTTGTTTTAAGATTATGAGAAACTTTTAAATTTATTCAAGGGTGTCCAAAAGCTTGACAGGTAATTTATATAAAAACATAAATATGGAATATCGGTTCCTCAGCTTTTAAAATGAAGCCAAACACCTATTGTAGGAAATGCTATAATTAGACTTTCCCTGTCTTCTTTGTCTTTCTCCCCTCTTAGATTAATGTATTGAGGAGCAAGAGTGCTGGTGGACTGTGGGAGGGGAAGGTGGAGCAGGTGGTGAGACCATTGGAGGGGGCCGGCCAGATCACCAAGTTGACCATTGATGATTTGCTGTGTCACTCTCCCTCTAGGAGGAGGAGGCCTCTGGGAATATTGGAGCAGGAAAGAAAGACCAGCCGAAGAACTCGCAGAACTCTGCAGTCCACACTACTGTTAGAGTAAACCCATAGAGAGTTGATGACTTTCATCTTTAGTGTTTTATGTTACAGGAGCAAAGATATATCCTTGACCTGCACACTCTGAAGACACTGCCAATTCAAGCTCAGGCTTTGGCATCATCTACCTCCTGTTTTACGCCAGCTTTTGTTACCTTCAGTTGTTGAAATCAAGTTAGGAATTAAATCACTTTAATAAAGTGGTATTCTTCTAATTTGGGATCTTGTGCAGTTTGTATTCCTTTTTGAGGAAATGTAAGAAATGTGAATAGAGCAGCAATCAGGTGATGGCTGTGAACTCTCTTAATTTCCATAAGCACTGACTTGTCAACCCTGTTAATTAGCAACATACAATACTTAAAAAAACGTATTGAACAGACACACTAAAAAAAACTTGCTGTTTGTCTTCTAAACAAAATAGAGACACAATATGTTCTTCTGGAAGGTAAATTGGTGGTTGTTTTGTATGTGGTTAAATGCCATGCATGCATGATATGTATAAAAACTGTATATTGTATAAAATAAAATACAAACATGGACAAATTAAAATTATGTATTTAAAACTGTATATTTAAGTTAATTAAAATCTGAACATTTTATTTGCGTTTTCATTCAGATCTTGACAATCAGCTTTTTCAGTTAAATCAAGTCTCAAAAATTAAATTCTGTCATTTATTCATCCTCATGTCCTTCCAAACCAGTACGACATACTCTTCTGTGGAAAACAAAAAATATATTTATTTTCAATAGAAGAATATACAGTTTCACAACAATGTGAGGATGAGTAAATAATGACAGAATATTCATTTTGGGTAAACCATCCCTTACATATTTCACATAGTTGCACCACCGTATGTTGTTTTGTCTGTATGTATGGTAATTACTGTGCCAAAGCAATACTGCAAAACTAGTCTGCAATAAAGTATTTGCCCAATGTAGGGCTCGAGTCCACGATCCTGAGATTGGACAGTGAACATTTGCCAAGTATCCCATGCTGTTCATTCACTTCCCCCCACCTACAATTTCTGCCAGCATCGAGACTCAAACCAGCGACCTTCATGTAACTAGTCTAACATGCTAACCATTAGGCCACAGCTGCCCCAAGGTGGGTTAAAGATTTAAAGTGAGTATGTATTTTTTTTTTTTTAAACGCATTAGAAAACTGAGTCGGGCCAAGTACTAAAACAAATTTGTAGCCAATCAGCAGTAAGGGGTGTGTCTACTCGTGGAAGAGAGAGTGCTCAGTGCTCAGGATGGACATCAGTTGAGCGAGAGATGGCGGATAAAAAAACAAAACAGGAAAATGTCTGCGGAACAAAAGAAGGCTTACGATAAGGCAAGAAGTAGGACACAAATCTTTTTTTTTTTTTTTTTACAAATTTATTTTCTTTGTCTCAAAAAATATCTGCGTCCACACAAAACAATGTAGTATACATGCCAGACCAGTTTGTGGCGCTGTAATTCTGCCACAATAAAAACAGAAGAAGACTTGGACTATCCACATAAAGCTTGCATGCAAACGAACATGGAATAATACGTTTATTAATCTGTGTTTATGATAGTTCATAAAAAGACAATCGTTCAGTGTTTGTTCATGTTTTTGTGGCTGTAACGTGACGTAGCTGTGTCTGACTAGAGGCCAGACGTAGGCTGATGACGTCATTGTTATATAACAAATATACAGATTTGCTGTCTTCATGAAACGGAAGGTCGGCAATTTCAGATTATTCACTCGGTGACCCGTTTTAAAAAAATATCGGTTTAACTCTCCCAAAATGCCAAATCTGTGTGGACAAGGCCTAAATCTCCACTGTCTGTTTCAAGCGTCAGCTCCCAAATTGTGTCTGAAAAGTAAGATAAAATGGGGAAGTTGTGGCCTAATGGTTAGAGTGTCGGACTCCCAATCAAAGGGTTGTGAGTTCGAGTCTCGGGCCAGACGGAATTGTGGGTGGCGGTTGTGCATGAACAGCTCTCTCTCCACCTTCAATACCATGACTTAGGTGCCCTGGAGCAAGGCACCGAACCCCCAACTGCTCCCCGGGTGCCGCAGCATAAGTGTGTGTGTGTGTGTGTGTGTGTGTGTGTGTGTGTGTGTGTGTGTGTGTGTGTGTGTGTGTGTGTGTGTGTGTGTGTGTGTGTGTGTGTGTGTGCGCGCGCATTTCGGATGGGTTAAATGCAGAGCACAAATTCTGAGTATGGGTCACCATACTTGGCTGAATGTCACTTTCACTTCACTCACTTAATACAGCAGATACTGCCATAATCGTTGATATTATGGCCTGGGTTAAATAACATTATGTAACCTTACGTAGGCTATGTGTGGGGCGGAGCTGTCAAAACGGGCGCAGGACCCGTGTTTGTTTTGGTGATTTGAAATATTAACATTGGCTACCAGAAATCACTTACCCCACCTTTAATATGATGTGATTTCAAATTTTCCTTTCTCTTTGGAGTGTTACATGCTCTTGGTTCATAAAGATCAGTAAAGTTGCAAGTCTGACACCCAAAAGAGATATTCTTTATAAAAGTTAAAGCTCCTCCACGCCCTCTTAAAACGCCTATTTTAAACACGCCCCCACATGTCTACGTATTGATTTGGGAAGATTTGTATAACAGCAGCCCCAATGTTCATGCAAAGGAGTAACTTTGATTTGCTGTTGCCATTGGCGCCATGTCCTGTAGATGCTGTGTTTCGTTGTGAAGGCGAAAATACTTTGTTTGGCCTTCCAAAAGAGGACACAATTTCTGAGCAGTTGTTGTTTGTCATTTCTCTGATCACAAATGCAGGCATGGTTATATGTTTATGCGGTTCCATGCAATGCAAAGTGTAAAAACACAGCATGAGTCATTATAATCCGTAATATGTCTCCACTGGATGCAACAGATGGCTCGTTTGTAATGGGATTTATAGTTTTTGTCTTGTAGCTCAGGTGTTCAGACTGGGATGCATCATAGTAAAGGGCGTAACATTTCCACCCCACGCTTGAGGCATTTGGCCAATCACAACGCAATACACCAAATACACAAAGTAGTGTTCTTTCAGCATCATCATATGACCCCTTTAAGAGTCTCATGCTAACTAAGCTTGCCAGATTTGTACCAAGCATTAATTGGGGTCACATGTAGGGTTTCCCCGCCATCCGGCGACTCGACAGGCGCTAGGACCCGGCCGGTGCAGAAGAGGCTTATCGCTGTCGATGTGCGGTGATCCGATCGAGTCCATGTATGTCAGCTGGTCTAGCGTCACCAACAACACAACGCACTCGAAACACGCTCGTTTTCTCACGGCCCTCAGCAAACTCTCGCAAAAGCGTTTTCCCCATCTTTCACTAGATAACAGCCGGCTTTGAAGCTGAAAGACAAGGTGGAGGCTTTAGATCTGTACGCCTACAGAGAGAGAGAGAGGCTCCAGCCATACAAGATGGAGTGCAAATGGAAACCAGACGAGCGGGGACTTCAGCAGATCTTACAGCTGCTCAAGGAATCACAGTCCCCCGACACATCCACGCAACGATCCGTCCAACAAGTATCCTTCACCTCAGTGTTTAAACAGAGAGAGCTGAAGGGGATAGCCTATGATTAACTCAAACCTTAGTATGTAACGTTACTTGACTTGTAAAACATACGGGTTTTTATGTTGTTTGTTTATATTTCAGCTGTAAATTAGGGTGGTGTCTGTATGGGGTCAGTAATATCTGTCTGTCATTCGGGGAGTGTTCAATTTAAAGGGATAGTACACCTCAAAATCAACAATCTGTCATTATTTACTCAGCCTCACGTTATACCAAACCTGTAGCGCTAAGGTCTTTGTTGTGTGGGACATAAATAAAGATATTTTGAGAAACGTCTCATTCTCAGTCCGTGCAATGGATGTCACTGGTGTCAATGCTGTTTGGTTAACACAATTCTTCAAAATATTCACACGAGAAAGAACGTCATACAGGTTTGGAACGACACGAGGGAGGGTAAATAATGACAGAATTGTATTTAATTTTTTTTAAGTTGTTGTTTTGAAAACTATCCCTCTAAGACTTAGATCTGAGCGGGTCAAGATGCAGCACATACACATCTCTGAAATTAGCCTATTTATAAACCATCATCTGATCAAATGAACGTTATGGTTGTGTGCAAAACCTAGATTAGACAGCATTTCTTCGCATCGTAGTTACGTTTAGACCACTTCAAATTGAAATGCTGTGTAGGGAGACGCTTGCAGTTCATAGTCGGACCTCCAGCTGCAGTGGTGCGAGTATTGTTATCGCAAGGTTTCTGTCACATAAACAGATGCAGCTCAGACAAAGGCATCTGACATTCGTGGTGTTTCAGTCTTTATTCCACGTAGGGGAGACTAAAAGATTTGTCAGTGGGTGAACTGTGACGCCCCCTTAAACTAACAAATTATACATAGTTTTTGTCCATCATATACAGATGCATGTGACTGAAGGAGCAGTTGAGAAAATGCTATTCATTGTTAAAAACTTTTACAACAAGCTTTTACATGTTATAGTACATTTTCTAAATTCCCAATGAAATGAATGTCAGAACAAAAGTATAAGGTGTAATCTATTATATATATATATATAGCTTAATAGCTCATATATCCATGGGTTCATTGATGTAATCATCCAAATAAACATCAATCAGTTTGTCGATTAGGCTAAGTATTGGAGCAGTGGTTATCTCTGTGGTCTGTATGCCTTTTCCTTAATGTGCACCACAGAAACTTGAGCAGCTCAATCAATACCCGGACTTTAACAACTACCTAATATTTGTGCTCACAAAGCTAAAGTCAGAAGGTAAGATGTTTTTCATAATGATGATTTATTATGAATATGTGATTTGTTCATTAGGAATATCTGGGGGAATATATGGCTCTCTTTCATTTGAAAACCTTAAGTGTGTGTGATCGCGTCAGTGCTTATAATCCTATTCATTTGAATGTAGACATACTGTGTGTTGGGAAGCGGTGCAGGAAATTACCTGTAGGCGGTCTGCATTGTGGTTTGTTGCAGTTTGAGGTTTGCCATGACAGTTTGTGCAGTATATTAACAGTTAATCTTATATTCCAATTACTAGATGGAATGTCTGAGATATGAAGGAACTGAGAGGGAGTAGAGTCAAGCAGAAGATGTTTAGTCTCAGTAGTGTTTTCTGAAGCCGTGTCTGTATAGCTGCTGTGACTTCAGATCAGTGGCGATTCGTCAAGTGTGCTGGGAGCGTAGCTACACTGACCTTTTGAGTCTGTGTCCTCTGTCAAGCCCCAGGTCACAGAACCGGTTTAGAAACAACACAAGTTCATCTGCCAGTGTTTCTCTCTCTTTTTACCTTAATTAGCCTGAGGTCCATTTAAAAACAGAAGGTTCTTTATTTAGCAATCTACTAACCAAGGCTCTAAAGTAAAGGGTTTAAAGTAAAAGGGTGGGCTGTAGTTTTATTTATTTATTATTTTATATATAAATAAATAAAAATATGTATGTAATTTTGGTTTTATTTTCAAGCACTTTCTAAAGCAACATGTTTTTTATTGTAATTGACAAAATTGTTATATTGCATTATTTGATCAGATTTAAGTTTTAAATGGTTTTGTTTTTGTAATCTAGTTGTATTTGTATTCTTGTAGTATGAACAGCTATTTCTGTTTATCCCTGTGGTTGTTTGATTCTTTCATTTTTCCTTTAATGCTGTGTCATGTGCCCAGGGCTGTATTTTGTACTCCGTCTGAAAGTAAAGCTTTTCATCCTTTCTTTCTCACAGACGAGCCCACTCGGTCTCTCAGTGGTCTCATTTTGAAAAACAACGTTAAGACCCATTACCAGAACTTCCCAAACGGCGTGTCTGACTTCATCAAAAATGAGTGTCTGCAGAACATTGGAGACTCCTCACCGCTCATTAGAGCCACAGTGGGTGAGTATGGAGCTACAGAGCATTTACTGTCTGCCTCTGAGCTCTCAGTTATTGCCATCTTGACCAACAGTATTATGCCTTTGGGGGCTGTGTCTGGCTTTGTGTTGTTGCTTTCAATGTAAGATCATTTATTGCCTCTTATAAGAATGGCTAAATTAGCCTTCTGTGATTCTGATTCGATTATTGTGAGGAATGCAGTGCTGTGTTTCTATTGTTACCCAGCATCAACAGCATAAAATATCATTCCTCCTCTTTTTGTGTATTTGGTTTAAACACTTTTTTATTTTTTTGTAGTCTTTTATGAGTATTTTCCCATTCAGTGATTCATATAGTAAAAAACTGAGTATAATTTGTCCACGTATTATAATGTTTTGTTATTAGATTTGCATATCAGCTTGATTTTTGTGTAGTTGTTTGCTTCTGGCAGTTGGTTATGTGAACTGCAGTATAGGCTGGTCTTATTGTGCATATGTTTGTGTTCCTCAGGTATTCTGATCACGACTATAGCCTCCAAAGGAGAGTTACAGAACTGGCCGGAGCTTCTACCTAAACTCTGTTTACTGCTGGACTCAGAGGACTATAACACTTGTGAAGTAAGATACACAAACACACACTTTGTGATGTTTCCCACCCCCATGACCAGATTGGTTCAAACGGTCCCTTATTCAACTAATTAACCTAGGTTTTGGTCTTTTGAAAACCACCATTTAGGATTTTTCATTGGAAATTTGAACAAACACAAAGTGAAAGTAAAGTCTGTGTGCCTGAAAACAAACGCAGAATAACACATTTGCATGAGAGAACAATTTTCACTATTTTTTTTGTTGCACTCTGTATATTTCTTACCACTTTGTGGGTAGCTTGTGAATCATTTGCACTGTTTTTGTATTTTTGTAGCAGAAGAAAATTTGTGCAATTGTTCTCACTAAATAGCTGCACGGTTTGTTTGTTTGTTGTTCATACTGAAATAAAAGTCATAAAAGTCACTTTATTTTTATTGCTTTTTGTTATTATATAAAACTGATT
Source organism: Carassius auratus (assembly GCF_003368295.1). Taxonomy (NCBI): domain Eukaryota; kingdom Metazoa; phylum Chordata; class Actinopteri; order Cypriniformes; family Cyprinidae; genus Carassius; species Carassius auratus. The sequence goes on along the minus strand of NC_039247.1, from coordinate 12,927,037 downwards.
CTATTTTTTACTCCCTAAATGTGCCGTGGACACATCTATATTGTCAGTGAACCAAATAGACCTGTTTTTCACTGAAAAGCGGCTATAACAATATTGTAATAAATGGCTATTACTTGCTTGGGGAATGTTATATGTAGACTTTTTTTTTTTACAACATTTTGAAGAAAAAAATCCAAACTTCATGAATTGAATTATTGCTTGCATTTTTCTTAAAATTCTTAGAGAAAACTAAAGGACAATTGGGACATTAAATTATCTAGACTGAAACTTCAAGTTCTCCTGTTTATAATGATATATAACCCTTGATCCTTACTGCTAGAACAGCTCTTAAAAAACAAAGAAAAGTGCAGGCCTATCAGGTGCCCCAAAAATGTTCTAGGTCTTTAAGGGTTAATTCAGATGATTTTATACTCAACAATGTTTTGGTTTGTAAAGTAACTACAAATCAGGGATCAAAATTGGACTTTCTTTTTATAAAACTTGTATTTTCACCACAGTGGAAGAAAGTCACAGCTGACGCATCAATATTCACAATACAGCACAGCCCCATAAAGCAGTTACTAGTAAAATACTTTTTTATTTTTTTTATTTTTTAAATAAAATGATTTTATTCAGCAAGGACTTATTGAAAAAAAGTGACAGTAAATATATTTTTCATATAGTAAAATAAATATTTAAAAATAAATGCTGCTCTTTTTTAACTTTTTATTCATCAAAGAATCCTGAAAACTCTATCAAGGTTTTTGCAAAAATATTTAGCAGCACAACTGCTTTCAAAACTGATAATATTTCTAAATTTGGGATAACAATATATGCATCATTCAGTCTAGTAATGTAGACAAAGGCAACAAGTCCTTAAAATAGCCTTTCAATTCCAGAGTTCTTTATAGTCACTGGAGACCTGGAGACTGACCTCTGATTAACACACTCCTGTCATCTTGAGATGCTACTTTTATGTCCCTGCGTGCTGTAACTGAGTAAATTCTGTTTCATACACCCACACACATGAACAAAGCTCTGCCCTGTGTGACTGCGAGACTCTTGCTGAGGAGGCTTGTTAGCAGCACAGATTGAGGTCAGTTATTTTCTACAGTGGAGATCAGATCTGATCACAACTGACCGTAGACATGTCTGGAGACTTTCAGACTGTCACCTCCTCTTACGTACACAGAGCTGTTCAGGAGTCACCCATTGAATATCTGACTGAATATGTCCAGCTTAAACCTGCAAATAAAGTTTTTATTTTATTTTGAAGTGTCATGACATAAAAAGAGGAATAGCGATGTAAAATTCTGCGATATTTGTATATATATATATATATATATATATATATATATATATATATATATATATATATATATATATTATATATATTTGTAACACCATTTCATGATATTACTGTTTTTACAGTATTCTCTTATTAAATAAATGCAGTCTTGGTGAACATAAAAAACCTCTTTCAATAACAACAACAAAAAAGCTTTTTTTTTTCTAAATTAGTTTTTCCCCATTTTTGGTTGGGCTGTTTTATCTATATTTTACCTCATTGCTGTATTACAGATATGTTTTCTTGTTTTTGATCTGTCAAATTACATGTACGCTACATTTCTTTGGATGTGTGTGGAATGTCAGACCCTCAGCCTGTAATAATTAGCAGTCCTCACACAGCATGTGTTCTTCACTACGTAGAATATATGTCTATAATTAGTAGCGTGTATGCGAAAAATGCAGTTACATCAAAGTTACTTATGAGGAAACTCTCACACACCCACACTCTCTTCAAATGGCATGCTGAGTAAGAGAACTGTGAGCCAGTCCTCTAGTGCAGTGAATGTTCACCTCTGGCTCAACCGTTTGAAGCATGCCGAATGCCGGGCCAGAGACATTAGGGAGTTTAAGCAACAGCTGCGAATGGAACACTATGGTGACCGGAATTAAGATGTTACGTCGCCGTAGCCGAGAACATAAAATTCACTAAGCAAGCGCAAGTAAGATGGCACAGTGTGGCATTCAGTAGTTTACTGTAGTATTGTGAAGTTTTATGAGTAGAATGTTTTGGCAGTACTTGCGTTGCTTCACAACTCAGTCTCAGTGCTACCTGAGTTGTTACTAACAGCAGACTTATCTTAGTACAAATTGAATTTTTTAAAAAATAAGCTTAAAGGGTTAGTTCACTTGAGAATGAAAGTTCGTCCATCTTCTACTCACCCTCGAAGTTGTATTTAAAATTGTCCTTGCTCTACAAAGCCTTCTGGTTCCCAACAGTCAGCAGAAGTGAGGAAAAAAGTCTTTATTGTGTTTGAAATCTGGATATTTATCTTTTCACTACAGGGGGCCTTTATTCATTCCCCCGGAGCTGTGTGAGGGACGTTTTATTTCACGTCTTCTGAACTGCTGACAACAAACACCCACTTACTCCCACTGAAATGCTTTGAAGAGCAAGCACAATTTTTAATATATCTCCGATTGGATTATTTTAAAAGAAGAAAGTCACATACACATAGGATGCTTCGAGGGTGAGTAGAAGATAGACACATATTCCTTTTCGGTTAAACCAAACATTTCATTTTAAAATATATCAACACCAATTAAATAAAAGACGATAGAATGGTAGAATCACGTACTGCAATAACAGTGTTATGTATCATAAAATGTAACATTTATTTACCTAATCTGTCACATTGTAACGGTTACGGCAAACCAGATGTTCTTCCGTAGTAGACGGTTACAGTACACCGTCAAGAAGCATGTGCAATACAACATCAGAATGCCGTTGCCGTTCCATCAGTGGCTGTCGCTATAAGTCTCTGTTATAAGGGGAAGGAGACGGATCACTCGTTGATAAATGAATAGGAGAAAAATGAAGGTTTAGTACTATGGTCACTGTCTGCCTTCGTAGTTAATTTACTCTAGAATGTGCATTAACTGCATATATCAGAAAATGACATTATTTTAGTGTTACTAAGAAAACGTGATGCCACTGTTGTAAAATTGTGTTGCTTTTTTTGAAATATGTTATTGGTATAATTTAGTCAACATTTTGGTTATTTCAGTCTTTATCTCTTAATTAAATCTACTTTGTTCAAGTAGATGTGCTTGCATGCCTCTTACCAACAAAGAAAATACATGCTTAGGAGCATTACCAAGACTGAACTGACTAAGCTTGAAGAAACTTGGAACAAGGTCATGAGTTTAATTGCGAAGACACATAAGTGGTAACTTAAGCAGCAGACAGCCTAGCTCTTGGTGGATGTGTGGGTGTAAAATGGAGAAAGCATCCGTCCACTGCTGTGATCCCCTGGTTTGGTTGTGGCATGTGGGTCCTCATATTGCTATATGAAGTCTAAAGCCGTTGAGAGACTTAATGTCATGTTAGGGATGACTTTATTTAGCTTGAGCATAGAGTGGTTTTGCTTTCTGTAATGGGTTTAATGTACAGGGATGACATATGTTATCTTGCTTAATGTTTATGGTTAAGATATTCCTGACCTTTGAATCATAGTTTGTTGGTTGGAAGTGGCCATAGCACACCCTGGTCAATATATGAGCAAACTGATGCGGAAATGCATATGAAGGTGATATTAGTAATATGCCAAAAGCCATTGTTTGTTGTTAAAGATTTACTTTTCCTAAATGGTTGCTTGTAAATACATTTTCAATCATGCAATTAATTGCAATATTTAATGACATCCCAAACAATGTCTTTGTATATGTATATAGATATCAAGATTTGGTGTTTTGACCTTGAGAGACTGGTGGCTTCTTCTGTTGTTTTCTCTAAGCTCTCTAGTTCAGAATATGCCATCTCCAACCAAATGGAAGCTGACAGTGGAGACGGTTGCCATAGCAACAGCCGAGCCATTTGTGCTCGTGACCTGATTAGATTCCTCACAGGTGGAAAGTCTGTGAGATCAGGAGGAAGCTTGATGTGTTGGCTGGGTCCCTCGGCTGCAGGGTCTGGCTTGGTATTGTTCTACATCACAATCTCGTTTGTGATTTTGTTATTTATTTTTTGCAGTGAGTTCTATATTTACATTACATTTACGTGTATTTATTCTGTAGATGCTAATATTATTACATTAAGTGACTTATACATGAGAAATGGAGTAAGCAGGTCATTTTAAGGAGGCACTAGCAATTCTGAGTTTAACATTGTCCAAAAGTTTTATTTTGTTTTGTTTTTAGCAGGATGCAAGTGCTCATGGAAGAGATTTCTTGGCAGTCTAGATAGCCTGTTAATTAAAACAAGTTATTAAAAAAAGTTAGCTGGCTGGCACAATATATTAAAGTAGATTTTATTTACTTCATTGATTTGTTAAGGGACTGACTTGTGATGGTCCTTAAATCAGTTGAAATAAGGTGAACATTTTATTAATGTTAAATACTATTATTATTATTTTGTTATATATATATATATATATATATATATATATATATATATATATATATATATATATATATTAGGTATAAAGTATTTGAGTAAATGTAATTAATTACTGTACTTGAATATATTTTTGGATACTTTCTAGTTTTACTGAGTATCAAAGATATTAGCAACTTTTACTTTCTACTTCACTACACACCTAGCTTATTCCACTAGAAAAGAAGTGATATCGTCCACTACAGGGCACTAGAAATAGTGCATTTTGTCCTTACCCAAACTGCTTTACATAATAAGAGTTCCTTAGCAAGTAGTTGTGAATCACAGCTGTGAGATGACGACATGACTGCAGCTGGCAATGAGGCCAAAACTAGCACATCAGGTTTTTCTTTGTGTTTGTCTTCTCAGGGGGCTTTTGGAGCCCTGCAAAAGATCTGTGAGGACTCTGCTGAGATCCTGGACAGTGACATGCTGGACCGTCCTCTCAACGTGATGATCCCCAAGTTCCTGCAGTTCTTCAAGCACAATAGCCCCAAAATCAGGTAAGATCAGCCTGTGTTCCCTAATGGAGCACAATGTTTGAATCTGCAAGGAGATGTCACTTGTAATTAATTCATATAGACAGGGACTCTCGCGATATCAGATTTTCTTTTTGCGCATTTTACCTGTTTTTGGCCAATGAATCACACTGAAAAAATTCAAGTGTAGGGAAGTGGAGAAAGAGTTTAGTGAGTTAGCTATAACTACACAAAAGTTCAAAAAGAACTGATCAGACTGGACTGTTTAACTCTGCATCTTGTTTTCATCTGTTATCTCCTCCAACATGATTTTGTGTGGCAGTAGTAGCTGCACACAGCTACTGCCAACCAGATCCATCCATCCATCCATCCATCCATCCATCCATCCATCCATCCATCCATCCATCCATCTATCCAGTTACTAGCGCTAGACTATTTACAATATTACTGTATGTGTAGTAACATTATGCCGAAATGTAATTACCATAAATACCAGTCATTCTAATTGAAACTACTACTTGCTGTGCAGTTGTTCAGACTTGTTTGATACATGTACTATGCTTGTTGTCTGTTGTAGGTCCCATGCCATTGCCTGTGTCAACCAGTTCATCATCAGCAGAACACAGGCCCTGATGCTGCACATAGATCCTTTCATTGAGGTACCACTTATAAAACCAGCCACCTTAACAGAACATGTTCACCCAAAAATGATCATTCTGTTAAGATTTATGTACTTATTCCAGATCCCAGAAATGTAATGCCAGTTTTGAGTAAGTTGTCATTGTTTAGTTCTAAGAAATGACAATATTTGTATATGTATGTATGTGTGTGTCTTTGTGGCACAGAACCTGTTTGCACTGGCAGGTGACGAGGAGCCCGAAGTGAGGAAGAATGTGTGCAGAGCTTTAGTCATGCTTTTGGAAGTCAGATTAGACCGTCTCATTCCTCACATGCACAACATCATCGAGGTTAGAGCACACCTTCTTCAACCCCTCATTAAAACCTAATATACCGGTAACTAAACTCTGTTACATGAATGCTGAAAGTGAGAACCTTGACCTTGAATTATCTACTGTCTTATATAACTTCGTAAAATATATATATTTATATATAAATTTGGTCAGAAAATCACACAGAGGCAGAGTGAACAGCAGCCTCTTGTGCAGTTTCTTTGACTAGTTTGGTAAAAGTAGAATCAGTGAGCTTTCTTCATGAAACGCAAGTAAAAATTAATTTCTACATAGTTTTTCTGTAAAAGTGTTAAGGTACATTCAGTTGATTAATTTTTTTTTCTTGGTAAAAATGACTTTTTGAACAGTTTATTCAAAAATATGCTCTGTTCATGTTCCATGAATAAGGCCCAATGTATTTATGCTCACATCTGTTTTGCAGTACATGTTGCAGAGGACACAAGATCAGGATGAAAATGTCGCTCTGGAGGCCTGTGAATTCTGGCTCACACTCGCTGAGCTGCCTGTGTGTAAAGAGGTCCTGTGTGGACACCTGCCCAAGTGAGCATGCACGAGCACAAGTGTCCTTTTGATTAAAAAACCCCATCAACTCACGTAGATGCATTCAATTACAATACAGTTCTGAAACAGGGCAAAGCTGCTTATTTGATATAAATGATCAGGATCAGTCAGCAGAGTTTTTTCTTTTTTTTGTCACAGACTGATACCAGTTCTTGTGAGTGGAATGAAATACTCTGAGATTGACATAATCCTGTTGAAGGTCAGTTTCTCTCTCTGGTTCTAAAGCTTCTTTTTTAAGTTATCTTTGATTGACACTTTTTCATATGCCGTTATAAACATAAAACCTAAAAGAGTAAAACCCCGTGATTTGCCTCTGAGTTCATACACACAGCAAACATGTGATTTGGTAACGATGCTCAGCCACATTAAAAAAAAAAAAAAACATTGCCAGCTTGTTTACATGTGATTTGTTTACTTTTGTCATATACAAACTAATAGCATTTTATTTTCCATATCTTAGCCTGTCTTTTAGAAACTCAGTTATAAAGTACCTATTTAGCGAAATAAATACAGAAAGCATTTAATCAACAAACACTTGGATTTTATATTTATTCTGAAAGCATGTAATTCACTAATTCACCTATTAGTGCTTTTTAAAAAAGAAAAAAAAAAACAATTATAGGTTTAGGCCAAACAATTTTTCGAAAACAGCTTGTCAAAAAAATAAACACACATTTTGCATATCTCTTAATATATAAATGCTTTCCAGGGTGATGTCGAGGAGGACGAAGCAATCCCAGACAATGAGCAGGACATTCGCCCGAGGTTCCATCGCTCACGCACTGTGGCCCAAAAACACGATGGGGGAGAATCCATTGAGGAAGAGGAGGACGATGAAGATGAGCTGGATGATGATGAAACCATTTCAGATTGGAACTTGAGTAAGAAACGGTGTACTTTTAAAAGGACACCGACTCAGACAAGTCCTCGCCTTCTTAAAATGGATTTACACTGAGACGTTTGCATCGTCTTCCTCATTATTATTTTTTTTTTGTAGGGAAATGTTCTGCAGCTGCACTAGATGTTCTGGCGAATGTTTTCAGAGATGATTTGCTGTTGCATATTCTTCCTTTACTGAAAGAACTGCTGTTCCATCCAGAGTGGCTTATTAAAGAGTCGGGCATACTTGTACTGGGAGCCATTGCTGAAGGTATTCAAACATTTCCTATTCATTCATTGCCTTTACTGTCATGTTTAATCCACTAGTGCATCTTTGCTGAATAAAATAAACAATTTGTTTCAAAAAACAACAATCTTACCGGTTAACACTTTAGTTTAGAGTGTTTGTGTAATACATATTACTACCGTATTTTCCGGACTATAAATCGCACTTTTTTTCATAGTTTGGCTGGTCCTGCGACTTATAGTCAGGTGCGACTTATTTATCAAAATTAATTTGACATGAACCGAGAGAAATGAACCATGAGAAAACATTACCGTCTACAGCCACCAGAGGGCGCTATATGCTGCTCTGTTCTCCTGTAGCCTACCCCTGAGCAGCATAGAGCGCCCTCTCACAGCCGTAGATGGTAATGTTTTCTCTTGGTGCTTGGTTCTAAATAAATGCGACTTATAGTCCAGTGCGACTTATATATGTTTTTTTCCTCGTCATGGCGTAGTTTTGGACTGATGCGACTTATACTCAGGTGAGACTTATAGTCCGAAAAATACGGTATATTCCATAAAAAAAACTGTAATTACAAGCAGTTTAAAAAAATAACGACCCCAAGTTTTGGTTAATTATTTTATGAATGAATATGGTGTGACCTTAATTTCTCTCTGTCTTTTTTAAATTATAATTTTTGAAACTGAGTATTTTCTTTATTTGCTTTAGGCTGTATGCAGGGGATGATCCCTTACTTGCCAGAGTTGATTCCTCATCTGGTACAGTGTCTGTCTGATAAGAAGGCACTGGTTCGATCCATCACTTGCTGGACTCTGAGCCGCTACGCACACTGGGTTGTTAGCCAGCCCCCCGACATCTACCTCAAACCACTCATGACTGAACTACTCAAACGGATACTAGACAGCAACAAGCGTGTCCAAGAGGCCGCCTGCAGGTTAGCATGCATCGCAGTGTTGTGCTGCTTGAAGCATACGTGAATGCATGGCTTCTTGTCTAAGGACCATCTTTGTTACCTGAGGTGTCTTTTTAGCTTTCCTTCAACTTTTAATCTCTGACTCTCAATTTTCCTCCTACAGTGCCTTTGCTACCCTTGAAGAGGAGGCTTGCACTGAGCTGGTGCCGTACCTTGCTTTTATTTTGAACACGTTGGTCTTTGCTTTCAGTAAATACCAGCACAAGAACCTTCTCATCCTCTATGATGCCATTGGGACTCTGGCTGACTCTGTGGGCCATCATCTCAACAAACCAGTAATAGCACAATCAAATACACAGAAACACTTTGTGATTCATGCACATATACCATACCGTAGAGATTGGATGTTACATGCAATCACCTTTATTAAACCTCATGAAATATCGTAATGTTTACCGTAAAGATAAAAAACTCTCTGTGAGGAGTGGGGCGGGGCCGAGAGCCGTGGGAACAATTTGGAAATGAGCAATACCTGAGCCACTCACGGGTCTTCTCCATGAGACTTGGACTTTGTCTGCCATGTTGGATAATTTTTTAAAAATTTCTTTTAGAAACAGACTGTACTTGTCTAATAAATCCCTGCAGAGTCAAAGCTGGGGTTTGCGGGGCTCCAGGACAGGTTGTATCCATTGGCCCTGTTTGTAAATAGCACAAATAAATAAAGTTCAGGTACAGAAACAAAATAATTAAATGTAAATAGCACTGCATAGTTTTCACTGTATAAATTAAATATAGATTAATTCTGGATAAAACTACAAAATTAATTGTTTTTTCTTGGATTAACATTAAGGACACCGACAGCAGCTAGTAAACAAGGTGCGATCACTTTAAGAGACAATACATGGATCCAGTATATTGATACATGTCTGATTACTTTCTAAACTGTTTACGTTGACTTTAGACATAACCGAGCGTTTTTCGAGGATACTCACCAAGATGGATATTTCAGCATAATTTTGCATGTATTTCATGGATGTATGTTCAAGCACAAGAAAGACGCACAACTCAATTCATAGTTCACGGGCTGTGAGATGCAGCTCTTTGTGTGTGCTGTGCGCACAGAACACGGTTTGTAGTTGCTGAATTAAGCACTTTCACATCTTTTTATGCTTGAATATTTAATATGGCTAGGTGTATTTGTTCGTTCATGCACAGGAAGATACAAAAGAGACGTTTTTTTGTGTGTTTGCAGCTTTTTGTGTACACACTGAACACAGAGGGCAAGTACTCAGTTGAGTTATTTTGTGTCTTCTTGTGTTTGAATTCTTTAAAATCTCTCAAATGTTTAAATTGGCAAGGCTTAAAAAGATGTGTAATTGATAAGCTTTCATGACAACGTGCAGCAGTGGCCCGTCAACTGTCCTGAGAACCTTTCATGCTGACTCAGGCAGTCAGTAGAAATAGCTGGCCACAGCTGTGAGCCCATTTAATCGTTGGGCTGTCACGGATATCAGAATTTTCATTACACTTTTAGAGTTGCCACAAAAAGTGGTTAACCAGAATTTTTTAAATGGCACTTAATTCCCTAAAGGTTGCCGACCCCTGTGTAATAGTATTCTATACAGTGATAAATGCTATGTCAATTAGCAATACCTTATAAATACTTCACCTTGTATATGAAAATAAGATGCCTTGAAAAACAAGACAAACCACATACTGTTGCAATCCTGTGTTGACTGTCTTCATGTTTAATCAGATAAAACATTTCTTCTGCACTTTACTCATCTACAGCGATAGCTGGAAGCCTACAGGGATTTCCTGGAATGTCATAAGTTCTATTACTCCTATGAGTCTTGCTTGTGGACTTTCTGTGAGAGGGCGCCCTCCGGCGTCGAGTATGAATGAAACAAACTACATGTGAGAGTTAGAGTTAATTAATGGCACTGGGTTCTTATGTATATTATTCATTTTTAAGTATGGCCAATACCAGCATATTGCAACACCCCTAAATAACACGATAGCAATATTTCATTCTTTAAATTTCACGATTATTGTCAGTACCGGTATATTGCGACACTCCTAGACCTTTCTTCCCTCCAGCGACGGCCCTGAACACATGTTTGACTACTGTACATGTTTGCTCTGAGTGCAGGAATATATTCAGATGCTGATGCCTCCATTGATTCAAAAATGGAACCAGCTAAAAGATGAGGATAAAGATCTCTTTCCCTTACTGGAGGTAGTTGTCTAACGCTTGATATATATAAACTACTGTTCAGAAATTTGGGATCAGTAAGAATTGATTTCATTAAATTTTTTTGAAGGAAATTAATACTTTAAGTCAACACTTTTTAAATCATTCAAAAGTGACAATAAAGACATTGTATAATGTTACAAAACATATTTCAAATAAATGCTGTTCAAATCAACTTTTCATTCATTAAAAAGTGCATGTATTAAAAAATGTATCCACCGTCAAAAACAAACTTACTGAAAGAAAAAAAAAAAAAACGCTTGCTGAACCCAAACTTTTGAACAATATGTATGTGTGCACAAATAAACAATTTGAAAAACCAGCAGAGAAAAATCATTTCAGCAGAAGTGACAGGAAATCTTAGTATTGTTCAGAATCCAGCATTTTGATGCATGTACCTGATTATGACTCAAAACAAGATCTTGTTTCTATGTTGATTCCTCTTTCAGTGTCTCTCGTCTGTGGCCACCGCCCTGCGGAGCGGCTTCCTGCCATACTGTGAACCTGTCTACCAGCGCTGTGTCAGCCTGGTCCAGAAAACACTCGCCCAGGCTGTGGTGAGAAGCCACACAAATACACACAGACCCACTCATCTCTCGGTAATACTGTCAGCTGAAAAAACTACTAGTGTAGAAAAGGTTGCAAAATAAGAAATGCTCATAATTTAGAATCAGTGTGAATATCACTCGATGTCTTCTTCTGTCTCACAGCTCCACCAGAGTCAGCCTGAGTTGTATGAAGCTCCTGATAAAGATTTCATGATTGTGGCTCTGGATCTGCTCAGCGGATTAGCGGAGGGTCTTGGAGGGAACATAGAACAGCTAGTTGCCCGCAGCAGCATCCTCACTCTCATGTACCAGTGCATGCAGGTAACTATAAAGCATAGCAAGACATTGTAGCACTGAGGCATGGTATGTTTAACCTAATATATTTGATTTAATATACTTATTACATTTGATTTTAATATATTTTAAAATGTAGTAAATTTCTGTGATGCAAACTGAATTTTCAGCAGCCATTACTCCAGTCTTCAGTGTCACGAGATCCTTCAGAAATCATTCTAAAATTGCTGCTCAAGTAACATTTATTATTATTATCAGTGTTGAAAACACTTTTGGATCTAAACCATTGTATGTTTGTCCCAACATGATGCCACTGTATCTAGGTAACGACTGAGATGGAGAAGACTGCATCATCTCTGTATAATGTATTTTTCTCTCTGAATTTACCAGCTAATCTTTACATACACAGAAGGACATTTGCATTTGTCTCCTGCAGATAAATTGCACGAGATCCAAAACGTACAACTCCAAAAACGATTTATTCGTGGACGAGCAGCTATGAGAAATGTAATGTGACAATGCTAATCTTTTGATGGTTGTATTTTCTCAGGATAAAATGCCAGAGGTCCGACAGAGTTCTTTTGCTCTTTTGGGAGATCTGACCAAAGCCTGCTTCCAGCATGTCAAACCTTGCATTGGTGTGGAGTTATTATTCACTGACACTTTCTCAGTTTGATCCGTCTCTGTTTGCCTTCAGGCACTTAAACGTTGATTTGTTTGTGTAAATCTCTCCTCTCTAGCGAACTTCATGCCTATCTTGGGCACGAACCTGAACCCAGAATTGATATCAGTCTGCAACAATGCAACATGGGCCATTGGAGAAATATCCATTCAGATGGGTGAGAGTTTCCTCATCATCTTCTCTTATTAATTTCACTCCTTTCATCACACCTTCAAGGTTAACATGCTAGTTTTCTCTCTGCTCAGGTTCTGAGATGCAGCCGTATGTCCCGGTGGTTTTACAGCAGCTTATGGAGATCATAAATAGACCCAGCACACCCAAGACACTGCTGGAGAATACAGGTACCATCTGAGGGGCGCTAGACCAGGCTGACCCCTCACAAGAGGTTTCCACCCTCCGCCTTTCCCAAACTCTCCTAGTACCCATTCCACAGTGCTTATTAATCTCCATTCAAACTCCAGGAAGTGGACCTTACAAGGTTTGATAAAGGTTTTATGATACTGGATGTGAAAATCTCTACCAGTGCACAGTATTGTGGTTAACGGGCTAGTGAAAAAGAATAGGAGCAGTTTTTGGGGAATTTATTTTCTATATACAAACTCGGCTGAGTTCTCACAGCATATCCTGTCTTCAAAAATAAATAGAGCAGACCTTGTAACAGTCCAGCTGTGGTACTGACTGAAGTGGATCAATAGAACAGTGAGTTCCATGTTAGCGAGTAGATCACCGTAATGAGGTTACAAGCATCAGCATCAGTGAGATATTACAATGACGAATGTAAACCAAACTTAAGAGGAGTGTTTTTTTGATTTGAACATTTTTACTTGAAGATTTTAACCTCAAATAGTATTTCCCCCTATTTAATTCAGAGAAAACGTATAAACTCTGATCTAAATCTGTTTTGTGGCGTTTAGATTAATGTTTAGCACCTGTACCTCGCAAATTGTTTTCCAGTTACACTCCACTCTGATTGGACTGCTAGAATTGAAGCTCTAGCCTGAGCTGTAATGGCTGCCGACATTGATGTTTCTTTTTTTTCTTTTTTTTAATGAGGGTGAAATGTAACACTCCTAACATACTACCACAGAAACAAGGGTACTTGTAGATGTGTTCCTGTCTGTCGATTTATTTCTGTTGTTTTAATTCCTTTTATTTTTCAATGTGAATGCATATCTGCCAATAGATGTTGAATGTTGTTTAGTTAAGGACGGCTAAAGTTTGATGCAGGATTGCTGATATCTTGATTATTCACGTTGCAAAGTCTAAGTTTATTTTCAGCAAGAATGTATTAAATTCATCAAAATTCACCAAAACAGTTTTCAACATTGACCAAATCAGCATATTGATCAGCACTGAAGACTGGAGTAATGGCTGCTGAAAATTAAGCTTTGCCATTGCAGAAATGCATTACATTTGTATTGCATCTATTTACATTCTAATAATATTTAACAATCTAACTTTTATTTTGTTTAACTGTATTTTTGATGAATAAGAGCATGAGAGACTTCTTTCAAAAACATAAAAATACCTTACAGACCCCAAACATTTGAACGTTGGTTTACCTCTTCTTTATGGTGCAGGTTTTACATCAATGTCATAATTTTTGAGTATTTGATTCATCTATTTAATTACTAATTACTAAACAGTGCTTAACTGAGTTTCAGATTCTTTGAATCAGCCCATCCTGCACTGAACTGCGTTCTCTAATGAGCCAATCATCTGCTTTCTGCATGTCTCATTGGACTGTTCATAAATGCCTGTCTTTAATGAGAATTTTGCATAGTTTTGTGTCTCTTAAACTTAGGTCTCCTTCCTCTGTGCCTCTTAAGATCCTGGTGGAATCTAGTCCTCTCCATGTAGTTCGCTTGGTGTAATATGCATTTCTTAAACAACAAAAGAGACAGAAAGAAAGACTTTTCTGTTCTACTGAAGAATTTTTTGTTTAAGTTTAAGGGAGAAAATCTTTGAAAACAAGTTTGATTTCTCTAGTCTTCAATCTGTAATCCATGGATTTGGGGGAAAAGAATCACATAGAGACGTTAAATGAATTTGGCAGACACTTCATGTTTCTCTGTAACTCTGAGCTGTACTGAAGCCGTGTTTTCTAAGACTCCTCCCTTAAACGAGATCTATGTTTTCTTAGTGTCATATTTTACATTTGACCCTGTAGTCTGGGACTGTGAAGAGTACTAGTGAAATCTTGTGTTTACTCTCATACACAGATTCTGTTGAGTTCTGTTTCTGAGTTGTCTGTTTGTTTGTTTGTTTGTTTTTGTTTTCTCCTCCCCCTTCATTCGCTCATGTCTTGGTTGGCGTTTGGTGCTGTATAACCGTGATTGCGTTACCTTAGCAATAACAATTGGTCGTCTTGGTTACGTTTGTCCTCAAGAGGTGGCACCCATGCTACAGCAGTTTATAAGACCCTGGTGTGTATTATTCAATCTTTTATTTCATCCATTTCCTCTTTCTGTCTATCTTCTGGCTTTTGTCTCCACTGTTCTCTCTCTTTCTTTCTCTCACTCGCTCAATCTCTCTACAAACCTTGTCCCAGTGTTTTTGAAAAGGCTCCTGCATTGCTTCAAGCTTTGCGCTAGTATAGAAACAACCAGGATTTTGTAAAAAATAAAGCGTATAAACGTTATGCTGGTGAAATCTTTTCTTGTGAAAGAGACTGAGCAAGAAGACATGGTAGGAGGCCTATTCAAGACATTTGAGGGAAGGTACCCCTATCTTTCTCTCTGTTCTGTATGATTCAGTCGAAATCATTGCCAACCATGTGACTAACCCTGTCCCTCTAGGTCTTGTCGTTTAATTTACCTCAGTAGCACCTTCATGTGTTCTCAATTGATTTATTTCAGTTTTCACTTCTGTTTTCGTCTTTTACTGTCGCTATCTAACTACTAATTGAGTGCATGGGGTAATATCAAATGCTTGCTGGTTTTAGGTAATGGAAGTGATGGTTAAATGGATAAAAATAAGAGAAATAGAAAAGCATCTTTAAAAAGCATTTCTCCTCCCCATTAGATACAGAGTCTTTTAGCTGCATGATTCTATCCCAGAATGCTTGTCCCAAAATTTGCACTAGTTTAACTCTATAAACTTGCAGCTGACAGATACATGGTGCTATATGGACATTGTATTTGTCTTATAAAGAATACATCTAAGTAGTTTGTTTTATTGCAAAAAGCAGCTAAAGATCTTTATAAAAATTCATAATTACAAAAGGATGTATGTGCATATGATTAAGAACCAATAATATTAGTATATAATATATTCATATTGGATTGTCAGGAAATATTGCAGCAAACTAAACTTAGTTTCAACAAGAGTATGTTTTATTTATAAAGAAGATAAAACAAAATTTGGTTTTCTCGATTGACCAGTGTCTGTGATTTTAAAAGATTTGCTAGTCTCAAGGTGCTCTGAGGTGGTAATCATGATATTGTGTTGATTAAGTTCTAAACCACATGCAAACTAACCGCACAGGCATGTTATTTGAAAACTGGTTCTTCCCTTCACTAGGTGCACCTCTCTACGCAATATAAGAGACAATGAAGAGAAAGACTCTGCGTTCAGAGGAATCTGCACCATGATCACGGTCAACCCTGGTGGTGTGGTGCAGGTACAACACATTGTCCCCACTGATGTCTCTCTGAGTGCTTTGATCAGTCAGATTGATCCTTTGTTTTATTTACCACTTTGTAGGACTTTATATTTTTCTGTGATGCTGTTGCATCCTGGATGAACCCAAAAGATGATCTTCGAGAAATGTTCTATAAGGTAGAGCGCTGTGAGTTGGGAAAACTTTCAAGATGATTATGAATGCATGCCTCATACTCAAGTGTGTGTTCCCTGTTAGATCTTGCATGGGTTTAAGAACCAGGTTGGAGATGAGAATTGGAGACGCTTTTCTGACCAGTTTCCCCTTCCACTCAAAGAAAGACTAGCAACATTCTATGGGGTGTAGATGTTATCTGATTGAAGAGGTACATTTCCATGAGATTCTATAAGCTAGCCAATCTATTTAACTGTGTTACAGTTTCTTCGCATATATTTAGACTTGCTAAATTTGAGTGTATATTGCTAAATATATATAAACACTATTATTCAGAGGTTTTTGGACTGTAATTACTAATTAATATGAACAAACTTTTACAGTATTGGTTAACAGTTGGCTAATGTTATAATAGTAACAGTACCGTATTTTTCGGACTATAAGTTGCACCTAAGTATAAGACACATCAGTCCAAAACTACATCATGACGAGGAAAAAAACATATATAAGTTGCACTGGACTATAAGTCGTATTTATTTAGAAACAAGAACCAAGAGAAAACATTACCGTCTAGGTCCGCGAGAGGGCGCTCTATGCTGCTCAGGGGTAGGCAGGAGAACAGAGCAGCATAGAGTGCCCTCTTGCGGCTGTAGATGGTAATGTTTTCTCATGGTTAATTTCTCTCGGTTCATGTCAAAGTAATTTTGATAATTAAGTCGCACCTGACTATAAGTCGCAGGACCAGCCTAACTATGAAAAAAAGTGTGACTTATAGTCCGGAAAATACGATAGTAATCATTTTTTTCTTGTTTCAATTAGTTGTATAAATAAATTGTACAAATTAACATTGCTAATTTGTTCGTTCATGTTCATTAACTCTTTCCCCGCTATTGACAAGATATCTTGTCTTTTAGAAGACAACGCTTCCTGCCAAAGACGTGTTTTTCCGTGTTTTCACTGTTATACACTCGGGGGCGCTGTTACACATCTTCTGAATGAGTACCAAACCTCCCGAACAAAAACACACGTGAACAGGATGGAGAAACGAGCATTCTCTTATGTAAACAGATACATATTAAAAATAATGCGATCATCAGCAATAGATGGCATATAAATGAAAGCTGAATAAAGTTACAGAGTAAAATGTTGATCTAGGAGTGGTATATGTCTGTGCAATCTTTGGAGGTGTTGATGGAAGCAATTTACTGTATATATGCTTTGATAATCGTAGTGAATACTTTTTCTCAAAACTATACATTTTTTTGAAACCTACTTATATTCAAGTGCTGATTAAAAAAAAGAATGCTTTAAGCTAGAATAAAACTGACTTTTTGTTTAAAAGTAAAGGCTATGATATTCATTTTGGCGTATTGCATATTCAAATATTCATACAGCAAAATCTACTGGAAGCCGTCAAATTTTAGTAAAAATCATCTAAATCGCTGGTGGTGCGGGGTGGCTGGCAACCTTTTTCAAAAATGCTGGTGGGGAAAGAGTTAATAATGCATTGCCTATTGAACAATTTATAAATTAACATTAATTTAGATTCATAAATGAATCTTGACTGATCGTTATTGTGATATGTTACTGCTATTTATTTACTAATGATACTAATCTGATCTCTTTCTCTCTTGTTCTGCAGCTTATTCACTATGGGAGAGGATGGGAACCTCTGATAACCAGGGCATAATGTTGCCCTTTTCCTGGGGGGAAGGGTGGTCTAGCAGGGGTAGGAGCCATACAGCCCACCGGACCCCTGTAGACAGGGTGGGAGTGAAGTGTTAGCTAAGGAAACTAGTCAACGACACCTTGCCAAGCCAAACCAAAATAGGGAGGAAAGCTTTTTCATCATGTTATAACAATCAGCCATGATGGCAAAAACAAAATACATTGTTAGCATTCATTCACTAGGGCACTTAATGTAACGGGACATCCAGTGGTAAAAAAAACTAAAAAACAATGAGACGAAGATAAGGTAACACAATGTAACTCTAGAAATGCAAGTCCTTTCATATCATTGATAGTGAAATGGTTTTGATCTTTGCCATTTGTTTTGGATCAGCGGTGATGCAACGATAAAGGAAAACAAATCTGAATAACTGCATACTTTTCTGTCTTGGTAAATGAAGTTGGTATGCACAAATTGAGAGGTAAGGCTGCATATTAACGCAGTGAAGATGGTTGAATGGTGCAAACATCTGCTCTGTCGAGTTACACTTTCTGATCTCCAGCGTGGCTTGACATGGATCCAAACTAGTGAACCCTAAACACATTTTTTTGTTCACATTTGAAACATACATCAGCGATTTCTTTTTGCTTAGTTTGCTCAGAGCATGCATTTGAAGATGCTTGTGATATCTTTTTTTTGGCACTGATCGGGTTAATCTGTATGTTCAGTTGTATGATTTTGTGTATGTTGGTGGCCCAATTAGCGATAAGTTTTTCTATCACCCCTCATACAGACTAGATTTGATTGTGTTCTGTCCACACAAACACAACATACAAGAGGTGACGTGTTTTCAATCCACATATTGCTTTTGTGACTTGGTTTATTTAGTTATGTCACCTCCTGCTTGAGGTTTGAATAACATCGGTGTGTTGTGTGTGATCCTGGACACTTCCGTGCTTGTGGAGGCAGTTTTTGTGTCCCTCATGTGAATAGTAGCAAGCCTTGAAAGTTGGTTCTTACAACTACAAGATAAATTCTGGATTCAAACCGAACCAGCTGAGATTTCAAACCTTTCAGGATGTAAGGAGTTTTTCTATTTTTTTTTTTTTATTAATTTAGATCTGAACATCATGGGGTACTGTCAGGTGTTTGTGAGTCTGTGTTGTGTTGGTGTATTTCTGCAGTGTTTTTATTTTCTTCAGGTTATCTGTCACATTCCAGCTGTTTTGCATTTGTAACCAATAAGAAAGGAGATTGTTCTGACAAAAAAAAAAAAAAAAAAAAAAAAAATGAAAAGAACAAACAAAGAAACATGATGTAGGCAGATATTATGAATGTTAAGTGTGCCGTCTTACACTAATGAATGCTGCTATGTGTTGTAATTTTCTACTTGAATATTTTATGTTGTAGAGACATCAGGAGGTATGTTTAACTTTTTTTTTCTTTGCTGTGTTTTTTTAAGTTTTTATTTTTTATGAATCCCTCTCTCCGCTGTTCAGGCTCCCATGTTTTATAATAATAATAGAGCCATTCCCTGTAACCCATTCAGCTGCTAGTGAATATCCTTTCTAATGGTCATATTTTTGTCACTATCTCCATGTAAAAGAATGTAAAACCTTTTTTTTTATTTATTTTTTATTAGAGGAGATGGACACTTAAATAGGATACATCATGTGGGTTAAAATGGAAGTAACTGGGCCTTATATATGTGAACATTTGTTATTTATAAAATATAAATGCAGTATGTACTGTACCACCTTGAAGTTTTTCAGGGGTTAAATACGGCCATGAGACTTGGAGATTGCACAGTAATGAATCTAATGGTTTTACTTTTTTAATGGTTTAATTTTGTTGTTGTTGTTGTTGTTATTGTTGTCTTTTCTTTATGTGAAGTACAAAATGTAAAAATCGAAATATTGTGTCCCCACCCCAGACTGGACCTGTCTAGTTCTATGTGTGGAAATCAAGAAAATGTTATAATGAAGTCAAATTTTGCTCAAAAGCTCCCTTTTCTGTTTTTTTTTTTTTTTTTTTTTAATTTTTTTTATTACTTTTATTTTATAATCTGATTTTGCAGAAAGATTAAAATATAGAATGTAATAATTTTTAGGGGCCACCAGATATTTTGGAACATGCAAAGAATATATATTGTACTGTAGAAATTTTGTAAAGATATTTGTATGACATTCTTATGGACGTAAGTTTGTTTCACTGCTTGGATTTGTGCATTGATAAGAATAAACACTTTTTTAAAAAATCGTTGATTACATTTCTCTAAATATAAAGGTATATTGACTACTTTGGAAATGAAGTCTTTTTTTATTACATTTATTAAGTGCAAAAAAGTAATTTCAAATGATCAATTTGGATTATCTTTAAGATTTAATATGTACCAGCTACACTATATATATATACTTTTTTTGGTGTCCAAGAACAGTAGCTTATTAACATATAATAACTTTTATTTTATAATATTAGCGCATTTCGTAGTATAATTCCATATGAAGAAGCCAGAAAAGAGTCACTACACCAAGTGGGGCGTGAGAATTACGCGATTGCATCATGGGAATTCTGTCAATTCTTTAATTCGCCACTGGCGTCACTGTTTCTTCACAACAGTTCCCTCAATGAAATACTGAACAAGTGGAGGTGGGAAAAAAGCAAGTGGAGGAGGTGGAGTCGTGTTCAGAGGAAGGAAAACCAAGCAGAAGAGCAGGAAAAAAGAGAAAACCCACCAGACACAACAACATCGGGGGGAGGACGGTGGATTAATTGTGCCAACTGAGGCAATTCAAATAAAGAGAAGCGCTGCTGTGAAGAAAGGAGGACAGCAAGATGATAACGCCCTATTTCCTGGAACATTTCTGGGTAGGTTGCTTATGCTGTGCTCTTACTTATCTTTGCGGATTAAAGACAATTTAGCTCCACTCGAATGTCATTCTTTAAATTGTTATAATCCGCTTGATTTCTGGGGCTATTCTTCATATTTTGATTCACACCGGCCCTTGTTGGGATAATACCGCTAAAACATGGTCGAGGGAAGCACGAGAGCCTACTGGCCTGTTGCCCCCCTCACTTTCTCGGAGAATGCCGTCCAGCGAGACCGGGGATTGGGCCTCGTTACATCCATCTGACACAGACAGACAGCCAACTGCGTTCCACCTCCGTTCAATCTGATTGGCTGTCGATCAACGTCTTGGAATGTTAACGATCCTATTGTGAAACCCCATTGGATGTCACGGCTGTCATTCACAATGCTATCCTGCTCTACTTCTTCCGTAATGACGTTAGACCGGAGGCCAGGATGTGTTATAAAGTTTTTACACTGTATAATAAATACGTTAGCAGTGTAATAATTACCCCCTTCTCTTCCATAATATACCTTATGGTGATATTTAATTTTTTTATTACTTACGTTATGGTTAGTACTGTCATGGCTTTTTTATAGGCTTAAATGTATTATTTTATTTATTTATTTATTTTGAGTGCTCAAGCTGTTCATAGTGTGACTTCATTTTCATGTTTGTCGTTTTATTCTCAGTTATTACCTGAAAACATACCTCCTTATTAGACATATTTGCT
This sequence comes from Carassius auratus, assembly GCF_003368295.1. NCBI lineage: Eukaryota > Metazoa > Chordata > Actinopteri > Cypriniformes > Cyprinidae > Carassius > Carassius auratus. Next base: position 12,905,763 of record NC_039247.1, on the reverse strand, counting down.
ACTTAAAGAGACCTGTGACTTTATTTGAATACAACGCAACAAGGGGTGTTAAAGTTACAGTCAGCCAAAAATAATAATTGTTTCCTTACTTTACTCACCCTCCTGTCATTCCAACCCTGTATCTCTTTGCTGTGGCATAAAACTGAAGATATTTTTTTAGGATGTTTTTGTCCATCCAAGTCAATGGCCACCAGAATGTTTTGGTTACCAGCATTCTTCAAAATGTCTTCTTTTGTGTTCCGCAGAAGAAAGAGAGCGTGAGTAAATGATGATGGAATTTTAATTTTCAAGTGCATTATCACTTTAAATAGAATGAAGGCGTATGTTTTCAGGTGCGATCATGCACAGTCTATCTTTTATTATCTCTTACATTCCATCAAGATTCAAGTCAGTTTTCAAATAATGACTATTTACCCAATGTATTGTTATTGAGGATTTTTGCAATCATTGCAGAACCGATAAAGCCTGACACAGTTTGAAAGCATCCCGGAAGATTCCTCTGTTGTCATGTACCGTAAATGACCGTGGTTTAAACATTAAACTGCATTTGACTGGCAGACGTGTCGAGCTGAACAGGGTGAGAAAGTGTGCATTTGGAAACCGTGACTGTCAAAACAGGAGATGGGGGAGACGAAGAGAGATGAGGGATTGCAGAGCTGCGGAGTCCTGTTCTCAATCAGGTCTTTGTGTTGAGGGCTCAGAGAAACAGGGACGCCTGTGATGAGCTGTGTGCTTGTAATGCAGGGCACAGACATAGACACATATACCCCACACACTTCACTCCACTGAAACTGTCAAGCTCAGGAGATGAATGCAGGAAAGGTCAAACTGTCAAAATAGTCTTGATATTTTTCTGCCATGACATCATCATGTCTTGAAATCAATCTTCACTGCCCTCCAGCGCCTGGCGCCCCACAGGTGTGACAACTTACCCAGAACCTCCCACAACAAAGAGGTGTTTGAAGGAAACCTCTCAGTCTTGTTTACCGCAATCAAACACATCTAACCGCACATTTCCTCTCTTGCTGTAAACACAGTGTGATTTTTTTTTTTTTCTTCTAGTGAGCTTTTGACCTTAGCTGATGCCTCACATCTACCTCTGTTGGTTTTGTTGGCGGATGTTTAGACTTGTTACAGTCAGAAGACACCTGCTTACGGAAATATATATCTGGTTGAGTCATCCTGCCGATATTCTCTTTAGTCTTGATGAGAACTCCTCATTCTCTTTATGTATTCTTATGTTAGTCATGCGTAGAGTGTAAAATGTCAGAACAGTTCTTGACCGATTAAAATTAAAAAAGATGTTTGCATGCTTCTGCTCGGTATTCCTGCAATCATTTAATCAACGTAATCTGAATAAACAAAAATATGCTTTTTTCATTCTATTCTTACTAGGAAATGCTAAAGATGTTTGTTCGTGCCACATTTTATGATGCAATTTAAAGTTCATGTCATGAGCGTGATGAACCGCAAATGCAGGTTGTGTTAGTTTTGTGTTTGTGAAATGTTAGTAAAAATCAGAGTCTCCTCATAATGCTAATGATGTGATTTTTCATGAGCTTGACTTCTCACCGCTGTCGAATATCTAATATTGCTCAGAATTGCCTTTGATGTGTGTGTGTGTGTGTGTGTGTGTAGTGTATTAGTTGTTAGATAAGCTGTAGCTTGAAATAAAACTGAAAAGTACAACCGTAGTCACTTTTGAGTTTTGTTTGTTTAGTGGAGATGGAATGGAGATAAAAACTTTAAACTTGTAAACTTGCAGTCGATTGAGGAGGGACTGGTTTATGCAGATTAATGATTGGAAAAATCTGGTATATATGTCATTTGAGAGAAGTCTATCATATTCAGCAGAAGACTGAGATATGATGTTTTGGTTAAACATTACAAGTGAAAATAAAAATGTTAAAAATGAAGCATGCGATATTAGAGTGAGTGAGTTTCCATCATGCTGAGTTTACCTGTAGAGTGCTAAAGGACAGGATGTTGAACGGTTAAAGGGATATTCTACCCATCACTTACCCCCATGTCATTCCTAACCCGTAAAATCTTCATTAGTCTTCTGAAAACAATTTAAGATATTTTGGATGAAAACCGGGAGGCTTTTGACTGTCCCATAGACTGCCAAGTAAGTTACAATGTCAAGGTCCAGAAAAGTATGTAAAGCATCATCAGAAATATCCATCTGCCATCAGTGGTTCAACCGTAACATTATGAAGCAACAGGAATACTTTTTGTATGCAAAGAAAACAAATATTAATAATAATATTAGTAATAACGACTTTATTCAACTATTTGTATCCTGAGTCTCTCTGCATCACCGAACCGCCATTTTTTTGAATATATGCTGAATGCAGGCAGCGTACGCTCTTCTGTGTCAGCCGTGCCACAAGGATACTATTCTGGACTATTCTGATGATGCTTTTCATACTTTTCTGGACCTTGACAGTGTACTTTAAAGTCACAAGCCTCATGGTTTTCATCCAAAATATCTTAAATTGTGTTCCGAAGACAAACTAAGTTTTATGGATTTGGAATGACATGGGGGTAAGTGATTAATGGCAACATTTTCATTTTGGGGTGGAGTATCCTTTTAATAGAAAAATCAATTTTAACATACTTGCTTTTTTTAACAAATATTGTGTCAGTGGACATCTTTGTCTTTTAATGCATTAGAATGTGGTGCATTTCCATTTATCTGCAATGCTGTGTCATTTGAGCGACTCAAAGCTGTAATGAAAGGGATTCAGCTGAACTTTGACACTGTTGATGTCTAGATGTTTCGCTCTGCTCATTGATTTACTGTGCACATGTTTGCTCTCAGAATGGCGGTGTGATTTTCATTAACGGAGCTACTGTAAGTGTTTGTAAATGAATTTGCTGAAGTTATGTTTGTTCTGCATTATTTGATTATCTGAGGAATCTTCCATGTACAAGGATATTTCTAACAGGTGCAATTATGCATTGGATTTATGCTTTGAAATATTGCATTTTATCAGACTGATTTTTGTTATAGTTATTTTTAGGGGTGAATGATAAATATCGGCCGATAATTAATGCGCATCTCGTCAGTAAAGCCGGTTCTCTAATCAGCTGTAAATACCATCAGGTGAAGTAACAGCTGCTCTATGTGTAATCACACAACTGATGGAATTTACTGCTGATTAGAGAACCGGCTTTACTGACGAGATGCGCATAACGGTCAGCCGATATTTATGGTGCAGCCCTAGTTATTTTGCTCCAAAATAATTGAAAAAATATCTTTCCTATATTAAAAAATATCTTATATTAAAAAATATCTTATTATATTAGATAATTTTATTGGTTATTTTTACTATTAGATAAATGTCATATATTATCTAATATATATATATATATATATATATATATATATATATATATATATATATAAGTACTTCAATAATAACAATAACTAATTATTTGAGCCTTTTAAAGACACTGTCTTTGTTAGGAAGAAGTAAATCTTATTTGGCACTTTGAGTGAAGTTATTTTATTTCCTAGTCTTCATCACTCAAGATACATGTAATGCATACTAATGCAATCACAATTCAGATCTCTGTGCCTTTTTCAACTGATTCAAGCAAGAAGCCATGCAGACTGTGTCAGCTATGCCAATTTTAGCATGCTTTGTAATATTTATCAAACCCTCATGGGTTAAGTTCAGCAGATGGCTGTGGACTAAACCATGCATTAAATCAGGGAGTAAACTTTCCCAGACTGTGTGCTATTATCTTACTTACAAGGACACATTTACATAAAGCTAATACATTTAAAGCTACTTTAATGAAGCTAGTATTTTGGGGACAGAGTATATTGTAAAAGTATTGCATGATAAATTGCAGCACTATGAGATGATGCTTAAATATGATGTGTAAAAAATTACATTTATCTTGAGCGTAGAAAGAAATCACAATGGAATTGTTTGTTTACGCATTTAAGTGCCTCTATATTTTTAATAAACACCTGCTGAGGACAATTTTTAAGGGCCATAGGAAAATGACACAATAGGCCTACTTTTTGGAACCCCATATACTTGTTTAAAAAATACAGTACAGACCAAAAGTTTGGACACACCTTCTCATTCAAAGAGTTTTCTTTATTTTCATGACTATGAAAATTGTAGAGTCACACTGAAGGCATCAAGGGCTATTTGAGCAAGAAGGAGAGTGATGGGGTGCTGCGCCAGATGACCTGGCCTCCACAGTCACCGGACCTGAACCCAATCGAGATGGTTTAGGGGTGAGCTGGAAAGCAGACAGAAGGCAAACGTGTCAACAAGTGCTAAGCATCTCTCGGGGAACTCCTTCAAGACTGTTGGAAGACCATTTCAGGTGACTACAGTACCTCTTGAAGCTCATCAAGAGAAAGCCAAGAGTGTGCAAAGCAGTAATCAAAGCAAAAGGTGGATACTTTGAAGAACCTAGAATATGACATATTTTCAGTTGTTTCACACTTTTTTGTTATGTATATAAATTCATATATAATTCCACATGTGTTAATTCATAGTTTTGATGCCTTCAGTGTGAATCTTCAATTATCATGAAAAAAAAAAAAAAAACTCTTTGAATGAGAAGGTGTGTCCAAACTTTTGGTCTGTACTGTATATATTTTTATTGTTATTTTATTGTCACTAACATATTTTGTCCGTATAAGAATACATCTATGCTGTCCCTGCACAAAATGTGTAATATTAGAGAAAAATAATTGTAATAATGAATAAGCAAGAGGGGGCAAGAGGGAAATCCTAACCATAACATAAACAAGATATAAATATGAGTTATGAAGTTAAATAATAATAAGATGAGCAGATTTATGAAGATGGAATATTTTTGAAAATGTAACATTTGCATATTCTTGATTTGAGCTTCTAAGAAGGGAGAAGTGTGTATATGTTTACTTACGACACCATATTTACGGGATCAAATTTGTACCCAAAAGTGAAATAAATCTGACAAAACATATTTTGGATGGAGTCCTTATTTGTAAAAATGTTATAAAAACAAAATAAAGTTTTTTTTTTTAATTATGAAAATGCAGAAACTTGTCTTTTAGGGTAAGGTATAGAGTGTTGGTTACATTATAGTATATTTATAAACTAGTTGTATATAACGACAGTAGAAGCCAATGGAATGTCCTCATTTCAAAAGCTAAGTAAACTTGTGTGTGTGTGTGTGTGTGTGTGTGTGTGTGTGTGTGCGTGCAGTCAGGGACTTTGCATATAGTCTCTGCATTGGGAACCTCACCCAGTTTGTGAGAGCAGCTGCATGAACAAACACATATGTACACACTCAAGCCAAACACACACATCTGAACCTGCATGTCTCCTCTTGTGTGTTTTGGCTTTAAATGTGAATTCTGTTTGGTTTGACCTGAGTCAGATCATGGTTTAAACCCCCTCAAAGAAACACAAACACACACAAAGGCATAACACAACAGTGAGCATTTTCCTATGCTCAAATTAGCTTCTTCAAACAGCATGTTTTGTTCCTCGTTTGCTGTTTGTCTTGTTTATTCAACCTCTCTTAACTTCTCTTTTGCTAATGTCATGGATTTGTAGTAAGTCACAGATGTTTGATATTGTTTTGGCAGTGTCATTGTGGGTTATCATTTGTTTTTAAGAGAGTAAATGTGATAATTATGTGGTCTTATGTTTGTAATTGAAAATTAGAGACTAAACACAGCATGATATTTCCATGACTTTGAAGCCTTTTATGATTGTTTGTCTTTTGCTAATCATCTCACTGTAATTCTTGTGATTCTGGCACTTCATTGTTTTACGCTGTTTAATTTTCACATCACAAGTGTGAAACGTTGCTTAACCGAGGGTTACTCGCAACTAAAAAATAATTGAACTCAAGTTAAGTCTAGCGCCCTCATGTTAAATATAAAAAGATAGGCTGGAACTGAACAAAATTAAGTGAAAGTAAGATACTGTGTGAAGACGATTTATGATTGGACTTGTGTTTAAAAGTCATGTGGGTTGCATGAACCAATCACAGCACAAACAGCATTTTGTTGTGCTGGTATTCAAGGAGTAGACGGCCAAAGCAGAGTTTGATGTTATTTTCCTATTGTATTTTTTAATATCACTGCATTCCTTGGTCACTTCTGTAGGGCTTAGCTTTCCTGTTGCTGTTCTTGCAACACTCACACACACACACACACACACACACACACAATCTTACAATCTCACACAGATCTCAGTTGTTTTTGCGCTACAGGAAACGCACACACTGCGTGATATTTGCTGTGTCCACAAAAGCTGATGTGGAAGTTACACAGTATAAGCCAGAGAGCAGAGCTTTATCCTTCCAATCCTTGGTTTATGTCTTTTTAGTGATCATGTCAATTTTGCATGCTTTTCTAGATTGTTTTCTGAAATACCCTGCTTTTCCCCAGTAATATGCTGCTTAAAAAAAATAAATAAATCGTACCGGTGAATTGTTTTCATTGAAGCACCCTACCGTTTAAAAGTTGGGCTCAGTAAGATATATAAAAAATATATATAATAATATAATATGTATATAAAAAAAAGTCTTACAAAATTAATGGGTTTTAGCAATTTCTAATTTCTCCATTGATTATCTATAATGTTGCTTGTTTGCAAAAGATTTCTATTTCAAATAAATGTCATAGCTATCATCCGAACTAGATCTAAAGGATCCTAAAAATTTTTATTGCGGTTTCCACAAAAATATTAAGCTGCACAAGGATTTTCAACATTGATAATAATAAGAAATTATTCTTGAGCACCATATCAGTATTTTATTTATTTATTTATTTATTTTTTAATAATGTTTCAAATTACTGTCACTGTTTATGGTCTTTCTTAAACAAATAAATGCAGTCTTAGTTTGCATAGAAACTTCTTTCAAAAATCTTACCAACCCAAAACTTTTAAACAGTAGTGCATGAATACAGATATTCTGGACAGATTTTTTATCTGTGTGTTTCTCTTTGAATCACAGGTTGAACTCTTGTGGTGTGCAGGTTTCTGTATTTTTACAGTTGGCTTTTGGGAAATGGTTATAAAATTTCTGAAAATGTAGATTTTAGTTTAATTCATTAATCTGATTCATTAGTCTGTTGTACCATTTTGGCATAGATGACAGATGTATTTATAGGCTGTCAGGGCAGATATGCTGAGCAAACATACTTATTATTATTATTATAGGGGTCATATGATGCAATTAAAATTTCTCCTTTCTCTTTGGAGTGTTACAAGCTCTTGGTGCATAACGATGCCCAAATGTTCACGCAAAGTAAGAATTCTCTTCTGACTCTCTGTAAGTAGTATGTTTACACATTTAAAGACTTTGTCACTGATGATTCAAAGGTGAGTCATTATAATCAGTAATTATGTCCCCACTGGATGCAACAAATGCCTCATTTATAATGGGTTTTACTGGTTTTGTCTCATCGTGCCTGGATGCACAGTATCACAGTATGTTAAGGGGTCGTAACATTTCTGTCTGCTTTTCAAATACACAAAATAATGTTCTTTTTAACAACGTCATATGACCCCTTTTAATTTTAATATGAAATGACCAGCACACACTTTAAATTCCAATTACGTGTTGTCATTAATTCTGTCATTAATTCTTAATAGGACCAAGCATTTGTAAATATTTAAATACTTCAAATATTATTTACAATTATTTGTAACTATTAGTCATCAACCGAAATTGTATGAGAGTAAAAAACCCTACATAGGAGGAGGTGATGCTCTTGGCATACCACAGTACATGTGAGAGTTTGTACTGCATTTACACAGTGTCTCTCTTTGAAGGCATGGACATAAAGCAGGCGTCCACATATGCATGGCCAGCAAAATACTTGGTTAAATGTATCTAACCTTAACTCTTATCACTACATTAAAAAATCGTATGTTTCAGGCATTACAAAAATAGAGGAGGTGTCAGGCTTCACTTCACTTCAGAACTGAATTATGCATTAGTTTAGTGCTTGCATTTTTTAAACGCTGATATCAGACACTTGTGGCATTTTAACCGTGGTGACTACGAAACCCTTCACCCAGTTCAGACCAAGCTTACAGCACTGACTTAACTTGCAAACGGGCAGAAGGTATGCTGCAGATGAACACTGTGGACCAGTCTGCTTTAAGAAGCCAGCTAGATGCCATTCAGACCATGACAGCAATGATGGTTCAGAAACCTAAAGTGGTAAACAAATGTCTGCACCATCTGATGACATGCAGTGCAATCCTTGAAATGCAATTTTTAATGTTCCTTTTTTGTTTTTGCCTTAATTAGGGGAAGAAAAAAAATGTGATGTTGACTTTTTTTTTTGTTTTGTTTTTTTTGTTATCTTTGGCAGGGCGAAAAAAATAATGGATTTGATGTACTGTACCATAACATGAAACATGGCCAGATATCCAGCAAAGAGCTGTCGGAGTTCATCAGAGAAAGGTAAAACTGTGATTTTTGTTATCATTTTTAAGAGAATATGGGTCATCGCCTCAAAGTGTTACATTATGACAGGCTGTTATGAATACAGACTCCTCTTCCCAATATAAATACTAAAATAATTCAGTATTAGCATTATAATATTACATGTGTGTGAAGTGTTAAACAATCTGTTGGTTCTGAATCTTTACAAGCAAATGTTTTTGTAGACTAAACCGCAGAAACCAGATCACATTTCAAAATAATAAGCTGGTATTTGGAAATCCTTATGAACAGTGAGATAAGGTGTTCTGTGTGTTTGTAGCTTTATACTAAATGTGAAGTTCACTTATTTTTGCTAACAGTCTTTGTCTGTGTCATTAGTATGCAGATTAGTGTATTTTAGAACAGGTACTGATGACACTTACCAAACAAATGTATCTAATTTCTAATTAAAGTCATAGTTTAATGCATTCAACTGAATACAGTACTGAATACACTTTCAGAAACATGCGTACTTCAGTCAGATCCTTCACCTGTGAAAGGGTTGAAGCACAAGCAAGACATGTGTCAGGGGAGCAAAGCTATTCCAGAGGAAACCATTTTAAAACTTTTCTCATAAAACTGTAAAAAAATAATAATAATTTCAGGAATGCTGCAAGTCCTCCGAAAGCCTTGTCTCACCAAACTAATGGAAAGAATCCACTCTGATAGATTTCAAAAGTGTAGAGGGTATAAACCGTCTCTTGAGCTCTGTGACTGACAGAGGAATTTCAAGGATTCATAATGCCAAGCCATTGGAAGCTTTATTTGTGTCATTTTAAGAATTTATTCTTGATTTACATTCTTTTGGCTATGGGGAATTCAGAGGATGATGATAGATATCGGCAGCTGTTTAGCCAGAAACTGAGCGTGTGTGTCTCCCCCTCCTGGACCCTGTGTGAGGTGGTCTCTGTCAGAGTGAAACAGTGCTCAGAAGAGTTTTCCAAATAACACTACCTTATCAAAGTTGTGGATGCACTTATAGATTTTCACATTTTAGAATAATAGTGAAATCATCCGAACTATGCAATGTCAAAAGTGGAAATTTGAAAATTACATAGTGACCAAGCAACATCCTAAAATGCTGCGTAAACAGTACTGAACGGGTTCATGTTTGGCTGAGCGCACACTGCTTTTTTAAAACCTAAAAACCTTTTTCATTCATGTGCAGGTGCAATTTAAATTTTCCTACAAACCCCATTTCAAACATTTACGCATAGGCTTTTGAATCAGAAGGTTAAGATCGGAACCAATTAATAGTACTTGTAAGTGACACTTTCAGTGTGTGTTTTTAATAATGGCCCATATGGCAGTATTGTATTATTGTTTGATTTAGTTCATGTCTTCTTTAAGTTCAAGACAGGACAAAATCAGAGGCCTTTGTTTGTCTATATGTAGGTGTATCTGTCATTTGTGCAACTTGCATTGAGTAGATATTAGCACAATTAAGTATGCTGACTATTGTCTGCAAGTATATGAAAAGGTCAGTGAGATCAAAGTGTTGTTTAAAGGATTTTTTTATTATTATTATTCTAAATAATAGTCAGTGTTAGACGGCCTTTCATTATTTGGACTTGATGGATTATTCACCCATGGTTTTCTCTCCTCTTGTCACAGATCCACCATAGAGGAGGCATATTCACGATCAATGACCAAACTGGCCAAGACCGCCAGCAACTGCTCTCAACTAGGGTAAGAGTGTGTGTGTGTGTGTGTGTTCGGACTTAGGGTTTACCAGTAGGTTCATTCTGAACACAGTTTCTCAATAATGTATTTATAATGAGTTGGTAAAGCCACATCATTTCTATGTCTCTAAGGCTTTATCCATGACAGCCCAAGCTCATTACCTGCAAGGAAACAAAATGAATAGCTGTTCACTTACCTGCCTGGAACCTTTTTGAATCTTTATTCTATGTAAACTTTAATCTGGCAGACGTGCTGTACTTTTCCTTCTAATGCAAGACATCTTGGCAATCAGGCGAAACTTAGTTAGCGACTTCAAAAAGATCTGCAGGAAGAAAGCATTACCTCATTGTTATTCTATTGTGGTCCTAAAATAGCCGAAGTTTGTATAACTTTGCTAAATATGCTAGTTGGGGGGGCACTTTATTCCTCTGAAGCCCCCTCACATATCATGTTGTCAGTACAGACATTATAGTGTCATTAAACCTTGCACAGAGCTGTTTCCATTAAAAACAGCCGGGACCAGAAGATAAATCTGATATCGAGAGAATAAACACACCTTGGTGTTAAATCACAAATCATGTTTAACACATTTTCTGTTTTATTTGTACAATGTGTGTGGAGTGTTATTCTTTGAGACGACTATTTGTTCCACAGGACGTTTGCGCCGGTGTGGGATGTGTTTAAACAGTCCACCGAGAAACTGGCAGCTTGTCACATGGAGCTGGGCCGCAAGCTTCAAGAGCTCATCAAGGAAGTCCAGAAATATGTGGAGGATCAAGCCAAAAATCATAAGAAGGTACGGGAGCTGCCGTCATCTTTGGCGTCTGATTAATATCCATGTAAGTTTGCTCACAACATGCTGCACAGGAAAGTATGAACTCAACTTCTCAGTTAAAATGAGACTGCGGTACACACGTCATTCCTCCAAAAAGGTCCGAGGTCTGATATCACTCATATCTCATTTTGTTTTTCGAGGGAGGAGTATCAATATGAAATGGGAATATAGTTACATAATAATAATATTGGTCTCCTGTACAATATGTCACAACATTAACTGCTTATTTCTGATCTGTTTGTGAATATGGTCCTCGTCTTCTCATGGAGACTTCAGAAATGTATTTTGTAATAATATATATAAATTATTTTTTTTTTTGCTCTTTAAATTTGTGCATATTTGTCTGACTATTTTCTCTAAGATTTTATTATTTCTGTGGATATGAGCTGTATGTTTTACTGAAAATAAATGTTTTTCGTAAATATCAACTTACAAGCTGAATTTAATGACAGTTAAAGACATTTCCCCTGCCAGCATAGATTAAAGACAGTACAAATAATACAAACATGGTTTATAAATACATTTTGATACAGAGAAAATTGAACACAAGTTTAAGATTTAGAAGTTATTTCATCCTTCAAGTTAGTTCTTAGTGTCCAGTTTAAACAATAAATATTCAATTCAAACTTCACAGATGAAAAACCTGCAAAAAATTAAGCATATGCATTAAATGCCCATTATACAAATTTAAGAGAAAGCTATTTAGGGCTGTGGAGATGACATTTTTTGAAGATGAGAGTAACACAGAGGCTCTTTCTGGTTTCTCTGGCTTGTAGACAAAGGAGGAGGTGTCGTCCACACTGGAGGCGGTGCAGAACATCCAGAGTGTGTCTCAGGCCTTACAGAAGAGCAAAGAGAACTACGTCAGCAAGACACTAGAGCAAGAACGCATGCGCAAAGAGGGGGCCACACAGAGAGACCTGGACAAGGTGCACGCATAGACTAGTACCTACATGAATGATAGTCCAAGCACTACTGAATGCTTGAAAGTTTGCCAGATCAGTCCTTTTACGAATGTCCATTCATCCACCGACCTGACTTCCTAAAGGAATTGTGTCTGTGGTAGATATAAGAGGAGATCTAGCAGATACAAAAGGAAAATTCAAAACACGTCTTCTAAGGTGTCTAACTGTGTACTCTGTCTGTTTTGTTTGTTTGTTTGTTTGTAGGCTGGGTTGAAGGTCAAGAAAGCCACTGAGACCTATAAGTCATATGTGGAGAAATATGCCACTGCAAAGACAGAATTTGAGCAAAGAATGACAGAAACCGCACAAGTAAGACTGTGTGAAGAGTGCATGAGTGTCGACACACATATTTTTATACTACAAGCCTGGTGTACCCATACTGTGAATTTAAATATATTTATGTATATGATATTGTGTGTGTATTCAGTTTCTATATCAGAATGGATGTATTTCTACCCTCAGTATAAATAGCTTTTAAAACTGCATTCTGTGACGCAAAAACAGTATTATTTATAAATTTATAGTGGATTTGGGCATCCACCATGACACAAACGGTTCCAGTGGCGATACTGGTTGAATATTTTACTGGTGGAAAGACCTCTCAACCAGTCAGACCAGAAACAACTGCTATATTTATAAGCAAGCTCACAACTTCATATAAATAGTAATATAATGTCTGAATATCATGTCTTTGGCCTTGGTGTTTTAAATTCAGTAGCACCATGCAGGAAACACTAGCAGTCCCTGACCAATCCTGCACAATTATTTTCAGTCCCAAAGAGGCCTCATACATACAAAGCTTAAGCTTCATTTATTTTTATTTTTTTTAAATGATCTAGACGCATGCACACACACGTTTTCCCCTGTGGTCACACATGCTCTGACTTATGCTGTCATTATCTTGTTTCTGCTCATTTCCTCATCTTTTTCTCCTCTTCCTCTTAAAATCTTCTGAAATCCTACTGTCAGTCTGAGAGCAGCATAAACAGCAAATCAGGCATGCAGCCATCCTTGCCACACACACACACACACACACACACACACACATATCCCGCATCCACTCATGCCTTATTTTCACTGTGTTTATGGATGTTAAATGTTTTTTTTAGCCTCCCAGACCACCCAAATAGGCTCTTCATAGTGTTGTGCCAAAAACATAATAATGTCTTATGTACAGACACAAACAGGACTATTGTGATTAAGTATCATTTCTTACATCTGCTTTCAGCTTCACTTTTCAACACTGTCTAAACCGAGTATTATGCATTTTTCAACTGCTTTTGCACCATTTCAGAAAGATAAATTATTAAAATGTTGTGTGTTTGTGTCTACAGAAATTCCAAGGCATTGAAGAGGAACATGTACTGCGTATGCAGGAGATTATCCATTCATACTGTCAGTCTGTTGAAGAGACGCACATACAGATAGGAGAGGTATACACAAATCACCCTTTTATTTATTTACACAAATGTGCTTAAAAAAAGGAAAAAAAAGTATAACATGAAATTTACAACAAAAACTGTGGTAACACTTTATTTTAAGGACCATTTCTCACTTAAGTAGTTGCTTTTTAGCATGCGTATTACTAGCACACTGGCTTATTAATGCTTTATTATTAGTTAATTAATACTTCTAAAGCACACATTAATGTCTTATTCTGTATGAACATATTTTTAGATCCCTTCATCCCACCCCATACCTAAATTTAACAACTGCCCTACTAACTAGTAATACACAGCTATTCATAGTGCAAATTAGAAATGTAATAAGGCAAACGTTGTAGTTAATAGTTAATAGAATAAAGTGACATATTATATGACATATATATATATATATAATTTAATTATTTTTACACAATATAAATATAATTTTTTTTTCCTCCCGGTAATTTCTAGTCCTGCAAAATCAGTTTTTCTAGTTATGATCTGCTGCACAATATTTCTTTTTTATAGTAATTATACAATTGTTTCTAAAAAAATATATTTATCCAGTAATCACAAAACAACTGGAAAATCTATGAAAATTCAATGTGTAAAAGGTATGAAATCTGTCTGTTGTAGCATTATTTACCAACAGAGGGCGCCAAACATGTGCAGAAGTCAAACAAACATAAATGAATTTCATAACGTGATGCTATCTTATCAGTCCTCAATCCCATTGCCTCTGATTTAGAGTGATTTAGAGCACATGCACACCCTGTTATTCATTGAAATATACTTCTGTGCAGGCATCTGAACACACCAATATAATTCCTATAGACCCACAGCAAAACGATCACTTTTAGGCATTTTAATGGTTATTGACCACTGAGCTGTTGCATGCTCATATTTGGGCTTCCTCCTAACCACACAAAGTCTTGTGTTCAGCTTGAGCCCGAGGAAAATAAGATTCAAGTTTTTCTTTAGTTAGTATGTTTATACTATGACAATGTGTATAGTGTATGAGTTGAATCCTCATTCGAGTGCAGCATTTGCTCATGCAACAGTTGGTGTAATAGTTTTCAGATCTTGGTCTTGTAACAAGGGGATCTAGATGTGGAATGAATGGCAGAGCAAGAAAATGACGTGTGTCTGAAAGAAAAGATATATAAGACTAACTTTTTAAATAAACCTTTTAAGACCAACTTAACTCTTCACAAGCTATGAGGCCGTTACGTGATGGTATATGCTTCTGTAGATGATACTCAGTGATTTCAACATTATAAAAAATTGTTTAATTGCCATATGCCAAAGTTAGAATTATGAAACATTAAATTTTTAAGAGTTGTTTTATACTTGTAAAAAGTCTATTTTTGAATTATAATTTAAGAGTACAAAATAGTTTTTCCCTCACAAAGGACATTAAAGTCTCTGTCAATTGGAAGTGACTGTCATGTTGACTTCAGTATCATGACATATTTCCAACTGAAATGGAGTGTTGAATGGAGGGCGGGGTTTTATTTTCGCACCCTCGGTCCATCTCTCGCTCACAGAAACCTAACGGTCTGAGGGGAGTGGTGAAGGAGACTCTGCCCAAGCTATCACACTGATAAAGATTAGCCACACAAACTTCTCTGGAGAATTGTTCACTTCAAGACTAGCAGTGTGTGCCAACAAAGTAAATAGTGTGCATTTATTCATGTGGACTTTAAGTGCACAATCTTATACATTTTGTCTTTTCGTCTGATATTCTTTCTTTTTATGTGATTAATTTCAGAGTAGTATTATTTTAAATCATTCAAATACTATTGAGTTTTTTAGTAATATTTTAAATGTTTACTTTTTCCATGGTCCTTTTGAAGTTTTCATAATTTTTCATTTTATTGTATTTTTATTTGTAATTTATTTTTGTGTGTTTTAATTGTTTTAGTATGACAAGTTCATAAAAAAATGAAAATGGGAAATGTAATTATTTCATTTAACATTTCTTTTATTTCAAATAACTAACATGCTTTTTATGGTTTGAGGTGTAGTTAACTATTGTTTCAGAGCTGGTTGGTTCGGTTTTTATGAAAGTGTTTTCTTTTAATCCTCAAGTGAATAAATGCTTGATCCTAGACCGCTTACAAAGGCTAACTTTAAATTGTTTTAGAGAACCATATAAAGAGTTCCAATGGAAAAGCCTCTAAGTGCTGTCTAAAATGAACATTTTTCTTGAGATCCTATGTTTATGTTCAGTTATTTCACTTTTGCATCTGAACTTTTCATATGTTATTTGAAACTGATTAAGCTTGTATACCTATTATATGTCTAGTCCGTCTATATTCAAATATACTTGTATTTCTCTCTGCTAAGATGTTGCAGTGAAAGTACTTTAGAATTGCATGTAATCTTCTGCTATCTGTTTTTTTTTCCCCCTCTGGTTTATTCTTTTAAAGGTGCAAGAAGAGTTTGTGAAAAACATGGAGAACACTTCTGTTGAGAGCCTCGTACAGAAACTGGCAGAAAGCAAAGGGACAGGCAAAGAGAGACCAGGTAATACAGCTGAATCACTCCCACATAGCATTAACCTCTGGCACACAACTACTCTGCTCTTGATATTATTAACATGACTGCTCATGAGTTCATTACCAACTGGCTAAATCAAAAGTTTTTTTTTTTTTTTTGGTGGGTTATCAGATATGAGCAATAGTCTGCACTATAACACTAGTAGTATGTTTGGCTTGATGGCTGTAACACTGGAGGATTTGTGGTGTCTCAGCCAGCATTGGCCGTCACATGCTAAGAGGAATGTCAAGCTCACCCACCTTTACATGGGACTAAGCCACTTGAAATTGATAGAGCTTGACACAGCTACACTTCCCCCTGTGTTCTTGCTATTTTTCCTCACTTATCCCCCCGTGACCTTTCAGTTGACCTCCTGCTTCTCCCTCCTTTCAGAGGGTGGAAGGTTTTTCACAATTCACATAGAGAATATAATCTTTCTTGAAGCTAAAGGGGTGTGGAGCATAATTAAACCAGTTTAGCCAACAATTATATTAACTATATAAATGTTAAACACTAGGATTTTGCCTTTGTTTTGGCTTGAAGGCTTTCATTTTTTCTTCTTCTTAAAATGTTTTTCCTCTCTTAGCAGTGTTTCAAAACTTTTACTGTGTTTTTCGAACACCATGGCACTGTGACGTCGGCTAAACCAAAGGCCTGAGTTTCTCACCACTCCTATATTATATTATATTATATTATGTTATATTATATTATATTATTAGTTATAATATATTTTGATATGTAATTTATTCTTGACATTTGCTTATTCGTGATCCTTCAGAAATCTTTCTAAAATGCTGATTTAATATAATAATAATAATAAAAGGAAGTTTAAAAACGTGTTTGAAAGAGAAGTCTTTTGTAGCATTATAAATATATTTACTGTTATTTTGGATTATTTGAAGGTGTCCTTGCTGATTAAAAGTATGTATGTGTGTGTGTGTGTGTGTGTGTGTGTGTGTATATATATATATATATATATATATATATATATATATATATATATATATATATATATATATATATATATATAATATTCAATATAAAGGTACCCCAGATAAACTATGTCTGAAGGTTTAGTAACCCCTAGAGTCTAGATTGACCATTCTGGCTTTTGGCTGCCCTCCATGTGTTTTGACAGCAGAATTAATTGAGTCTAAAAGCTGTTTTGGTCAACAAAACATTCCTTCCCCATATCAAGCTGTTCATTAGGGATTGAGCCATTGTCAGAGCAATAATCTGAGCAGAGTCAGAGCAGTCCTGACCAGTATAGAGAGAGAGATTGAACAAACTTTGTACCACGGAAACAATCCTGAAGAGACACGCTGGGCTGTAGGGAGACTGCAAGGTATCCAGCTGGGCTGTGAACTGGCCACCAGCCAGACACGCAAACTCTCCTCGCTGTGTCGTCCGAGAGTCCATGCTCAGCACATGCAATAAAAAAAAATATATATATATATTCCTCAGGTAAACGCATGACTGCATGCGCCACTCATAAACAAGCACACACATGTATGAGCATTGACAAAAGCATATATTACCTAGTTATCTAAATAAGGACGTACTTTAGACTGTTGTGTTTTTTTATCTTATTATAATTTCTAAAGACAATACATAATCAAAACTTAACTTGATTGAATTTTTAGAGTTTTTAAATTATTTTTCCAAGGAAGGAAATTACCCCCCCCCCCCCCCCCCACACACACACACATACACACATAAATACACATGTGTTTACACATGTAAACAAAGAGGTCTGTCTGTGAACATGATTTTAAACCAAACCTAATACTTTTTCCAGATTAAGATGGCATTGTTGTGTCTGCTGTTTGGATGTGTGTGTGTAAATGCTGTTAGATGGAGACTGGAAGTGTTGTCAGTTGTACGGTTCCTCTCCTGACTTCACTCAGTTAGAAGAAACTTTTCCTCAGTCCTGCAGCTGAATGGAAATCTTAGAAATCAATCTGCATTGTCCGGCTTTCTAAATCTGTTTACATATACTTGCTGATTTGTTGTAATGAAGGCAAGGCAAAGCAAGTTTATTTATATAGCACATTTTATACACAATGGTCATTCAAAGTGCTTTAAATGAATACAGGTTTTTGTTGTTTTGTTTCACTTTATTTTGTAGTTTTGCTTTTGTTTTATTCTAAAAATGTGGTTCTGAAGGTTAGGTTGTTTATAAATATTATATTATATAGAATTTAATGCTGTCAAGCGATTATTCGCACCCAAAATAAAAGTTTGTCATAATATTTGTGTGTATACTGTGTATATTTATGTATATATAAATGCATATATTTAAGAAAAATAAGTTGTTTCTATATATTAAATATATTTATATAATAAAACTTAAATATTTTCAAAATATTTACTGTATTGTGTGTGTGTTTGTATATACATAATAAATATACACAATACACATACACATACATGTATAATGCGATTAATCGTTTGGCAGCAATAATAGAATTATTACATAATATCAAAAACAATGCATGTCTGTGCTATGTCTCTAATAAGACAGTGTGTGGTTCAAGTAAATCAAATAATCTGGTATATTTAATATGATTTCAGTTGAAGTGGGTCTTTATTTTTGTTTGGGTATGTTTGTGAACTGACAGCACGTGACCTCTAGTTCTGTGTGATCCGAGATGATCTCAAACAAACAATAACAGACAGAGATAAGAGACTGAAGTGATCTGGTGCAGTAGAGTAGATCTTCCAGTCGTACTGTATCTACGTCATCAGCGTGTGTGATGTGTGCCTGTCGTGACTGCTCTGAACAGTGCGCATGAGCTCCACTCACAGCCGTCGTTCTCCAGGGAAATTGTGTTCAGCCGCTTGAGTTAAACATCACACGCTTTTGTTTTTTCAGGTCAAGGCATTTTCTGTGCAATGAAAATAGCGCCCCAGGCTCTCTTGCAGAGGTCTGATAGTAGTAAAATGCTGTCTGTCGTTTTCTTGAACAAGCATTAGCTTTTATGTGCATTAACACAAAAGAAAACACGCTCCAAAGGGCTCTTCAAGCACTGAGGGGCATCTCTCCTCTCTTTACGGCCAGTCACGAAAACACAGAATTCATATTTATATGCTGTCCAGATGAAATGATAGGAGTAGAGGTTAAATCCTATTGTTTTGCGTTTTAACTTCACTCTGAAATAAAGTGGCTGACATGTTGTTGGGTCATGACTGCAAACTGAGTATACAGCATTTAGCGTGAGAGTGTAATCAGTGCTGCACGTCATTGTATTGGATTTGTGTGTTCGTTTGATTTCTGAGGTTAAAGGCAGAAGTGCTTCCAGGCATTTGTGTGTGTGTGTGTGTGTGTGTGTGTTGCATGCTGGCTGTGAACTGAGTGCTCTGGCATAAAGGGGAAGTCAAATTGTACTGATTGCCAGGACCTACAGATGACTCTGTAAATTTGTTTGCCAGAAAATCTGACCTGCATATGTGTTACAGTCTTCATGGATATAAGTTCATGATTTTATGAAATGCTGTAAAAAAAAAAAAAATCAATCAAAAAAATGTTTGTTATCATTACAGGGCCCATTGAATTTGAGGAATGTAATGTCTCAGTCGCCACGGAAGGTCTGAATTCATTTTTCTCTCTGTTCCAGTTTTTTTTAGTTGTATAGAAAAAAAATATAGAATGTAATTTCCCTTTAATATCTCTGATTACATCTCTTTAGAATGATAGTTTTGTAGCCTTTACATTCTGTTTAAAAATCATAATACCCATTTTAAGATTTGTTTCAGAATCAACTCTATTTGTCTAGATTTGTAATAATCATTGCTGTGTCTGTTTAGCTGCAAAACCCAGAAAAAGGAAGACCTTTGCCATACCAGGCAGACGGAGAGATAAAGACACTGATTCCACGTAAGTCTTGACTTTTACTTTAATGTGCTCTCTCTGTTTTTATGATTTAAAAAATAATAATATTTTTTTAAAGAATTAAACCATTTTAAGCTAAATTCTTAAACTTACTGTTCTTCATAGTATTTTGTGAGTTACTTGTAATTTTTGAGGATTATGCAAATTTCGATCTGGTGATAAAAGAAATTAAGATTAGAAAAGTAGACATATTTTTGTTATGGAGAGTTTTTTTTTAATTTAGAGCAATGATTATAGTGTTTGAGTAATTATAATAAGTTATGTTTGCAGCATAATTTTGCAATTGTGGTAAAATGAAGTACTTTTCTCCCTGTTGAATAGTGAATCAGCTGAAGTAGAAGCGGTTGTGAGTATACTTTTTTTTACATTAATAATATTTTTGATAGAAATATAAATATATATATAGATATATAAATATATTTTGGAGAAAATTATTCTTATTTTGAATGTTACAGTAATTATTAATGAATTAATAGTATTAATACAATTATGAAGGTGTTTTTCAGTCATTTCATACTATGAAACTCGTTCTTTGATCGATGTATGCTCCCTCTTGTTATTTGGAAGAAACCCTGTTTGATTTGCACTTCCGATCTTTCTTTCAGAACACTTCCAACGGAGCTCCGCCGGGTTTCTACGGTGCTATAGATCTTCATAACGCCGTGAGTGGTGACCTAATGTTGTCTAGAATTCTTACAATGTGAAGTAAAGACAACATAGTCTAAATACTTCTTGCGACATTGCTAACAATAGTGTGTTTTACCTCAGTCGGACTCTCCTGGTGTTGTGATGTATCGGAGAGTGTGAATAATAGGATTTTTGTCTGTGGTGTGTTTTCTGCAGAATGTGCCTCAGCTGGACGAGGAGGGCTTCTGTATCCGACCAGAAGTCAATGAAAATGATATCCTTACTCCAGATCCATCGCTTCCATTCCCCAATCACACACACTTTCATCTCAGCCACAGAAACATTGTCCTTTATCTCTTTCATGGCCTCTACTCAATATAAACTCTGAACACTTTTTTTTTTGGCTTGAGAACATAGAGTGATAACTTTCTCTTTTGCACTTTTATCTGAATGCCTGCCAAGTCATTCCTTCCCATCAGATTTTCTTCGTTCTTCTGTTCTCTTTACCAAAGCTGTGTCATCACTCTATGTGGACTAAAATACATCTTAAAAAAATGTAAATAAAATACCAAATCTGATCTTCTTAGCCTGTGATCCTGTAGACGAATTTGCATGCCCGGCACAACCATTTTCCTTAATGTTCTGATCACATGCCAAAGAGAACTCCTTTTTTTCATCCAGCGACTCAGAAGATGAAGACGAGCCAAGAAAGTTCCACGTCCAGATCAAACCGGTGCAGACCAACAACGGCACACACCAGCACAAAGCCACCATCGACGAGCTGAAGGCCTCGATTGGAAACATCTCCCTCTCGCCCACCCCTGCCGTAAGAGACTCGCGCCTCACACCAGATCCCATGACCCCTCGCATTCACATTCATTCATACACACAGGAATGCACGCTGGGCTCTTTATACAGGGTGATTGTACAGCATCAGCAAAGAGACTTGTGATTGGTTGATATCATTTACAGTCATGTTTCTGTTTCCACATCTTGTTTCATCTCTTCCACCAAAACTACATTGGCCCAGCAGACACTAGAGGGCAATATTTGATTATGATATTTACAGGCGATCTTTAGAAATGCTGAAAGTCCTTTCACACATTTTTTTACAATCCTGAGTTGTGTGCCTGAGTACAATTACTGTATATTTTGTGTGTGTGTTGTGTGTGATCCACACCTGTAGAATTAACTGGCTCATTCAAAGCAACGTTGTGTTTTGGGAATGAATGTTTTATTAATCTGAAGCGGTTTGAGTCTGAGCTGGTCACTATGACATGACCGGTGACATCACACATGTACTGGTTTGTGCAAAGGGGACCTCCTATTCTGTCATTTAATGTTGTAAATGAAGTGCGTGTGTGTACAGTTATGTGGTCAAACAATTCCTCCTGTACACACTGTGAGCCTGTGGACCATCTGTGTGTGTGTGTGTGTGTGTGTGTGTGTGTGTGCTGTTGGTAAACAAACCAATGCAACTTCCTGCCTGAAATCTCACCACAGGAAGCACGGAGGGTCTCTGTTTCTAATGAGTAAGATCGTGTACTGTAGGTAAATGTGCGTGGGCAAGAGCTGTCTGTAGTAAAATTTTAGTTTAATAGTTTTTAATTAAAATAAAGGCAGCCGGTGTCTTGACATGTTCAGAGCCAGTTGGTTAAAAAAATCTAAATATGCCTGATTCTTATGAATGGTTTGCAGCTCTTCTCCCCAAAGAAAAAAAAAATGCATTCAATTGATCAAAAGTTACAGTTAAGTCATTTAATATTACAAAATATCTTCTTATTCTTATCAAAGAACCCAGATTCTACAAAAATGCTGAGCCCCACAACTATGCATTTTCAACAATAATGATAACAATAAGAAATGTTTCTTGAGCATCAAATCGGTCTATTGGAATAATTTCTGATCGATCATGTGACACTGAAGAATGAGTAAGGATGCTGAAAATACGGCTTCTCATCACAGGAATCAATAATATTTACAAAATACATAAATGAAATTAGAAAATTGAAAATATAAATTTTAAATTGTAACAATAATTCGTAAGAGACTTTGTTCAGAAAACAGTTTTAAAAATGGTTCCAACTAAACTATTGAATGATATGTGTGTGTTTGTATTGGCTGATAAACATAAGATGTGTTATGGACACAATAAAAGACATATTGGTTAGGTTTGTTAACAGTAACATTGTTTGTTTGTAAGATTTTCTCTTCTCAGTTTCACCCTTTGTGTGTGTGTTTCTCTCTGCATCGCTCACTCTTCATTCTGTTGTGACGCTTTGAAATGACAGAGTGATGTATTTCTGCAATAACACATCCTCACAAGAGCCAGCTTGTGTTTTCAGTGAGCACAGGGCGACAGTTTACTTTAGACACCTCGCTGACACAGCCTCTGTTTACTCTGTTTGAGATGGATTAACACACTCTCTTCATCATTCATTTCACCAGGCTTTGAGCTTTCAGTCTTCTCCCAACTGTCTTCAGAAATCACTCATTTACACATCTCAAAAACTACATTCACCATACTGAACATCTGTCTGTGACACATATCACAGTTGTTTCCTTTGCCTCTCGGTCTCATTTCTTTTAGTTGCTCTGTTTGTTTCATTTTTCAGGCAGATTTTATGTTTAACCATTTTGGTTAAGTCAGGAAATCTAGGTGACGACGGATGCCATGCCATCTGTTGTAGATTATTGCTATTATTGAGCTTTCCGTTTCCATCTCCCCTAGTCTTCTGTTGTCTCTCTTTCCCCTTCATGTTCTCTCTCTCTCTCTTTGTTTCACTGGCAGGTATGTGGCCTGGGTGCTGTAATTGAACCCACTTGCCACTCTGCCTGTGGGACTAAACCTTGCCTTTACTCTATGCACATGGAGGATGTGGATTAGTATGCATGTGTTGGTTTGTGTGTTTTTCCTTTGCAGTCTACCGTTTAGTTACTTGTATGGTCCATATGAGATTATTATTATTATTATTTTCTTCCACTCAGACAGAGTTTGCGACAGAGAGGCTTCATATGATTCACTTTGAATACACAATAAACTAAGCCTTTCCATCTTTGTGCATTTGTTGGCGTTTTGCTAGTTGACTCTTGTTGACATTTGTTAGCCTCAGTACAATCGTTGTAGTGAATTCGGTTGAATTTTCTGCCACTCATTTCCTCATGTTTAGACTGCCTGCAGAATATTGTTGCTGAACTTATGGTTTGAATATGTAATCTCACTACTGTAGTTCTCTGTTAATTCTTCTGTGTGTGTGTGTGTGTGTGCATGCGTGCCTCCGTGTCATCCTGTGAAGCCGGTATCTATTGAATGATTGTGGGGATGAAGCACTTCATGTCTTCTGCTGTTTTTATAACTCCTCTCACTCTCATTAATAAAAGCCTGTTTTCATTTCCAGGTTCATATGAAGAGAAACCAATCCAGTGAGTATTCCTCTCTTTTTTCATCCTCCCTCCATCCCTCTGTTACTCTGAAGGTCTGGCTCTGCCATTTTTGAGTTCTCTTTTTCGTTTTTCTTGGCCGTGACGTTTCTAGCCAAGCCTTCTTCATGTTGCTCTGGTGACCCCCTCCAAAGCCAACTCATCCCATGAGAAAATAAACATCATCTCCCATTTTTTCCTCATCGGAGTAGCACAGTGTTGCCTTCTTAAGCCATGAGCAAGATTAACTGCTTAATTGTGTGTTTATGTTTTTCTATCAATCATAATTTTACATTTTTCCAGTAAATTGTGGCTTAAATGAGCACAGATGCATGCCAGAATGTAGTGTTTACACTGCGGCATGTTCTCACATCAAGAGTAACCATTTCAACCTCCCACGAAAGTTTTACATACTTTAAATCTGTAAGACAGTAATTGAACTTACAGTAGAAACATTTTGTTATTCTTGCACTGGAACGGTAAACATTTCTTCTTCTTCTTAAAAAAAAAAAAAAACACATTTATTGCAAACTTCTTGCAGATGCTAAATTTGATAAGGTCTGGTAAATAATTGTATGCCATGAGTCCTTTAATCTAATATATGTTGTATTTTATCTGAAATCACACCAAGATGCAATTTCAGCAACGACGAAAGATAGATAGTCGAGAAAGCATTCTTTTCTTATGTTTTAATGGAAACATGTTTGAATTATTTTTACAAACTCATTTTATGGTCCGCATAAATTATATTTATCAGCTTACTGGTGTTGGGTTACGGCCAATAACTGATAAATGGCCAGTATTAAAATGTAATACTGTTTTGTCTAAATAAAATAAAACACGCACACAAAAATGTTTTAAATGCTTAACTTTGGACATCATTACATTATAATGGATAGTATGAAAAGTGTTTATTTATTTTGAGATCCATTGAAAGAGTAAATTCAACTGTTTTATTAAATTATTAGCGTTTTAACTTTAGTGCACTTTGGATGACTGCAAAATATATTCCTAATCGTGAAATGTGCACAGTTAAATATTCAATATCTAATCCGTAATCAGTAACTGATACCAATAATAAAAATAAATACATTCTGGTATAGATATATTACTTATTACGTGGCGCTTGTGTAAATTAGGTTTATAGAATAAACTGAAGAATATGCAGTACTGAATATTATTGTAAATGTGGATCTCACACGTACTTACTGTAGGAATGACACGACAACAAACGTTCCCTGCTATGAAACCAAAGGCTGGTGAGTATTCCCCAAGAATCTGAGCCAGTGTTCCCAAACTCTCTTTTGGTCCACAGCTGCGTTTGTGTTGGTGGGATTGAGGGATTCCTGTGAAGTTAAAAAAATTCAAAACAAAATGTAATGCAAATCACAAAATTAATTATTTGTACCAAAATTATATTTGGTTACTAATATAATCTGTTGTCTTTTAACACTGTCATTTGTCCCTTGTGTACTGTATAATATGATGTATGTCTTTGGGATTTGGTCTCAAATACATACCATTTCAGATGTAGATTCTTTATGGTATGTCATTTTAAATGTATGTATTTGATTCCTTGACCAGTGACAAATGGGGTTGCAAGAACATGTGTCTCATGTAGTACTCAACTTGCTACCAGTTTTAAAACACTTGACATGGCACTTAATGATTAGAAACACTATCCTTTCTTAAGCAAATGACTACTGCTGTTCATTTCCTTGCTTCCATATTATTCTTTTTTTTTCTTCTATCCAACAATAACCTATGTCTTAATCTAGTATTTAATTTTTACTGCATGAAACACATGAGCTGCATTTTAATCAGGGCTTAATGAGCAGTGCTCAGCTGTAAGAATGCCAAGTTGAGAAGTTATAATTGTAAAGGGATTTCTCATCTTAATTTAAGGGGTTTCTTGCACCTGAATCCAGTTCGTGAATAAGCCTGAAGAGTTGCGCCGTTACTCAGTTGCTTGTTTTCTCATTGTTTTACAGGCGATGAACTGGGACGGTCCAAGATAGCGCAGACATCCTTTAATGAGTAAGAGAAGCTTTGTTTTTTACCTTTTATTGAAAAAAAGGTTAACCAATTATTCACTTTGTTTTACAACTTTCGTCTTTTTTTTTAATCTATCTTCAAACAGTAGATTATCCAATAATGATCTGCTGTCTTTGGATCCATTCGGCCCGACCAGCGCTGGATCCAGCTCCTCTCTACCCCTCTCATCAGGTAACACCGTCTGTTGTAATACAGGAAATACACAGTCTGGGTACAAGAAAATATAAATATCGCTATGTATTAATGTCATTAATATATCCGTAATATATTGTTGTTTAAAGGGTTAGTTCACCCAAAAATCTAAATTAATAACCTGTGAGACCTCCGTTTATCTTTGTACATATCCTTCCAAAAATAAACAGAGGTCTAACGGGTTTGGAACGACATGAGAGTGAGTTATTAATGACATAATTTTGATTTTTTGGTGAACTAACCCTTTAACACTGTTATTATGAAACCAAATCTAAGGACTTTTTTACTTATATCTCATGCAAGTTTTACAAAATAGAAGATAGTGTACAATTATATTAATATTTATATTTAAAACACATCTCAGGGTCAGCATCTACACTAATCTCAATGACGTAGTTCAGTTTGACAGTGATGGAGTCAGAACGTTCTTCATCCACCACACACACACACACACACACACACACACACACACACACACACTGTACAGGCAGACAGTCTGAAGTCACACACCCCTCCACCCCCGGCCTCAGGAAGGCTTGTGTTAGTCTGACCTCCTTCATTATTGATGATGCTTACAGGCTGGTGAAAGTGTCTGGGCTTTTCCAGTCCACAACAGTCTCCTCTAGAGAGCTCGCTCAGGCCTCATATCCCACAGCGACTCACATAATCTGTAGTATAAAATCTTTTGTTAATGCCATGGGATTTATTTATTTTAAATTGTGGGTTTGTTTTGTTTTTATTTTTGTTTTTATACATTTTTTTTTTTTTTCATTTTGGTGAAAAAAAAAAAATTGCTTGTGCATTCTGAAAAGGACTCCTGTGTGTATGCCGTGTGTGTAGTCTCTGTGCTCCTTCATGACTCCCTCTCCTTTGCTCTTGACCCTGATTGTTGAAATGAAATGTAATTTTCTCATCTGGGAATTACGAGCTTCCATATCTTGGGGAATGGTGCACTTGACAGTAGTCTTGACCCAATATAATTATTATCATTTAGATGTACATCAACAAAAATGAGATGTAAATCATTTTCGCAGAATTAATGTAGTATACTCAAAGGTTTGTTTTTTTGTGACTTTTAATTATTTTAACTTATATATGGTAATATTTCGGTTTGGAAGGAATATTGCCATCGTTTGCAAACAAGTGAGTGCTTTTTTTCACTGATAATCCACTCAATGCAGTCACTAAAAAAGCCACCCATCATTCAAGCTCTGACCTTAGCTGCGAGGGCCAATCATAATCCCGAGTTAATTGGCACCTTCAGAGGTCAGAGGGTGGAATTCGGCGTCCCCATGTCACAGATGTTGTCAAACCTGATATTGGTATGTGTTTGACCAGGCAAAGAAACAAAAAGAGCAGTGAAGAGGACATGGGATGTTACTTACATAGCGAGTTAAGGCGCTAGATTTTTTCTTTTTTTCCTCCTGTGTGCCATTTAGTTTTTTTTTTTTTTTTTTTTTTGTTTGCTTAGCTTTTGAATATTATTTCTTTCATGTGGATTTCTTTCCTACTGTCCTTTCCTTTAAACTTAATATGTTTAAATTGATCCTTATTTTTGTTGGTTTCTTTTTATTTTCTCATCCTCGCTAATGCTTTTATTTCTTAGACCTGGCTTCTCTCTTCTTAGCATCTTTCCCTACATCTCCCCCACTGCAGTTAAATGATGAGGTTTTTGAAGACCCAGGTAATGCTTCTGACCCATGCCTGCAGTGTGATCATCCAAATAAAGCTCTTCCCATAACAGACACTGACCCTAATGGCTCAAAAATAATGCACAAATGTGAATGATGATAGGAATGTTTTGCTTGAACTCACCCCTACCCCTAATATTTCTAAGAGATTCCTACATTTGCTGTGCACAGAAGATAAGAACAGAGCCACATTTCATTGTACTGTTAGGATAGTTCTCTTAAAAAATGAAAGTTCATCATTTACCCAATCAACCAGTTATAGAGATTTGGAACGTCATAAGTGTGAATAAAAAATGACAGAATTTCCACATTGTGTTATTTATTCTATGTGATTTATTTTATTCATTTTGTTTTAGTTGTGAGTGACAGATGTGCATGAAGTTTAGCTTTATAAATTCATACTTTTATTTTATTTTAAAAAGTATTTTGTATTTACCGTTTGTTTTCTTTTTTATATATAGTTTTATACCGATTTTGTTTTACTTTTAATTTGTATCTTTACATGTATATTTAGATAATTTTCACTGATACTGCCTCATTTAAAAAGGTCTGTTTTGTTTATGTACTTCAAAATGTCCCAATTTTGTGTTCATCTAATTTTTTGTGTATAGTTAAGTGAATTGTAGAGCTGTTTTCCACATTCAGATTCAGAGCCTGCATAGACACACATCCAGGTCATCTGTGCTTCTTTCATCTTTTCATTTTCTCCATGTAGTCAGTATGTTTACAGCTGTACATTACTCTGTTCTCTCTGATGACCCCTGTAACAGAAGTGGATTTACAGTCGGAGCCCACGTCTCCTTCAACAGTCAGTCTTGAGGTTATCGAGGCTCCTTCTTTCCTCCTTCCCTCCAAACTGCCTCCTCCTGCTGGTCTTGCCAAGCCGAGCTCTTCTCCATTCCCTGCTCTCCCCTCTGCTTCCTCCATCTCTCCTCGGGAGCCTCCTGATAAGGCTGTTGGTGTCCTCCACCCTGGCCCAGCTCGAGCTATGAGCGTGCCCCCAGCCCTACAGTCCACTCCTAAGGACTGGGCTACCCACAAGCCCCCTCTCAGTGCTCCTGCAACTGGTCCAGACATGTTTTCTGCTTGGGCCCAGAGCCAATGGATTGCCTTTAATGATGCTTTTGTGCCATGTCGTGGACCGTCCCATCAACCAGCGAGACCTCGTTCAGTGCCCGTGTCTCAACAGCTCAAGGTTTTCTCCAGAGAGCCTGCTGACCCATTTGGCAACATTGGGAGAGAGGATAGCGCCCCCTCTCTGAAGGAAGCACCAGCCCGACCCATGCAGGATGGTAATATTGAGGAATGAGAGTTAAGCATGTTCAGACTCTGTCCCATGGCTACATGACAGTGATTTACGTGTTCTGTGGTTTTAACAAACCTGATTTTTTTTATGTAACTGTTGTTAATTGTATGTAACGTAATGATTTGGTGGATTTGATTCTTTCTTTTTTTTCTTTTTTTATGATTGGTGAAAATGTATTTATTATTGTTTGCATTTTGTGCACTGATTATTGTTTTTCGTTTATAATTTTTTTT
The DNA here is from genome assembly GCF_003368295.1 of Carassius auratus. NCBI lineage: Eukaryota > Metazoa > Chordata > Actinopteri > Cypriniformes > Cyprinidae > Carassius > Carassius auratus. The sequence goes on along the minus strand of NC_039247.1, from coordinate 12,876,427 downwards.
TTTTTTTTGGTTCAGCTACACAAACTAACTTGGTAAAGTTACTCAAATTAAAATTTATTTCAATTTTTTTTATAATTTTCTGCACTAATTATTGATATGAATAAAACTTTTCAAAAGTACTTGTTAAGCTGGATACTGGAATACAGTAAGAAAATGTGTGGGCCAAATTTGGTTTGTTTTTTTATTACTTTTATGTAGGAATATCTGATGTATGTTTATTTATTTATTGTTTATTTATGGTTTTTACCTACACCACACAACTCAGAAAAATTTCTTTTTTGAAATGTGTCTGCAAACTTGCTCAGGAATTTTATATCCAGCATTTTCTAATTCCAAAACGATTTGACGAAGATGGTTTAAAAGGTGCAGACTTTTCTTTTAGGTTATTTGCCTGATCTTATTTTTTATTATTTTCTGTATTGTGCCGCTGACCCTTGCATGTGCATTAGGTGTAATCTTTAGATTTGACTCTTCACTTGTTTCTGCAAGACTGTGTGATGTCAAACCCAGTATAGCAACATTTTTAATGGATGCTACCTCTGTATTTTTCCCTTTTTTGTGGTTCTTACATTTGTGGTCTTTTTTTTTTTTTTGTATGCACAGTACCACCTCCAAACAGGCCAACCACTCCCCTGGGCACAGCAACTATTGTCCCGCCTCCAAGACCATTATCACGGCCCAAACTACCTGCAGGCAAGCTGACGGGCATCAATGAGGCTGTGAGTAAAGAAGATATTTCCTGTTTCCCCCTCACCCAGGCTAGTTAACAGGATTGATCTGAATGAAGATTGAATGCAGTGAATTATTAATGCGTTAGTTGTTTTCTGCAGGGTCGACCGTTCAGCCCTCCTAAGATGCCCAGCTCCAGCCCTCCTCCCGCTGTTCCTCTGGCTCGTGCAGAGAGCTCCTCGTCTCTCAGCTCAAACACCTCCTTGAGCACCAGCAACACACCTACTGTCGGTGAGCTTTCAGTCTCACACACTCACAGATACACATGATCAACACACACAATGTTTTTTCACATCATTCACATTCATATCACAAATGCCAAATAATGCAAATGTGATTCTTCCACACCGTTTTCATTTATTACATGTGTTACTTAATCATTATTATAACAATAAAGTCATAATTCATATATATTGGGTTATTAGTTTAAAATGTTTTTCTATATATATATATAAAATATTCTTAGGAATACTAACATAAAATATTATATACATTGTATTTCATTATATTGTCCACACATCACTCGCCAGGTCACTCCATTCTCACCCTTCACTGTCGGGCTGTGCTCTCGCCCTATTTCTTTCTTTCCTTTTGTGGTTTCCTTCCTTCCATTTTGATTAAAGAGGACGATCTGTTCGTGGGGAAACTGCCCACTTTTGAGAAGAGATGTGAGACTCCGGCAGGTACAGTGGAAAGCACCCAGAGGAACATTTAGTTCTAACTTTACTAACAGACTCATGAATGATCATCTGTCCTTGATTGCCCAGCTGCATTGCCCCGTCTGGAAAACCACACCCTGTTCTCATTCTGTCACTCACCATTTAATCTTCAGTGTTGTGTTGTGGCTGATGAGGATGCATGGCAGAAATAGTGCGGAGCAAACTTGCTCAAAGATGCCTTTTCTTTTTCCTGTTGATTTTTCAGTGTTTGTCATTACAAAGGTTTGTATTGTCTGAATTGAATAACATTCCTCCTCCTATTTGAGATTCAGTTTTTTAAGGTTTTTTTTTTTTTCTTTATATCTCTCTTCTCTTTGTTTATATCTCTCTTCTCTTCCTTTCTCTTATAGGGACATCTCGTGGGCCCAGTCCAGTGACACTGGCTTCCCAGGATGCATTGCCCATTGCGGTGGCATTCACAGAATCTGTTAATGCCTATTTCAAAGGAGCAGATCCCAGCAAGTGAGTTTCTCATCATCTACAGTACAGATTACATACTATACGCTTGACAAACCTTGACATATCAGAGAACTGTACAACTGTGTGTCTAGAAACATAATATAAATGAATAAATCTTAGAAAGGAATGGGTTGTTTTTTATAATTCATTAGTGAATGCTTGTTCTAGATACGTTATGCTCCACTCTGAGTGTGAACTCAAATGTGATTTTAGGTGCATCGTGAAGATCACAGGAGATATGACCCTGTCCTTCCCCAGCGGCATCATCAAGATTTTCACCTCTAGTCCATCTCCTGCTGTACTCAGCTTCAAACTCTCAAACACCAGCAGATTAGAGCAAATCATGCCCAACCAGCAACTACTGCACAGGTGAGTGTGTGCCTAACACTTGGGTGTTTCTGCTTGTGTTACACTTAATGTTCAAACGTTTGGGCGCAGTGTCATTGATTTATTTGTTTGTTAGTTTCAGAAAGTAATATTTTTATTCAGCAAGGAGGCTTTAAATTGATCAAAAGTGACAGTAACAACTACTGTATATGAGAAAGTATCTTATTTTAATCTTGATCCTGCTCTCTCTCTTTCTCACCCACATCCTTTTCTTGTTGTGTGATTTCGTGCCAGCAGCTCCCAGGCATGACTAATCAAATCAGGATAGATTTGTGATTTAATAGTTGAGCTGCTGCAGTAGGGTTAGTTGTTCCATGCTGCTACAATGACACGCAGCAATGAATTACTCAGCTTCTAATAGCGTTTTCTCTATATGTGTGTGTGTGTGACTCCAGTGACTCCTCCCAGAGCGACACAAACACTAAAGACTTTAGGCTGAACATGCCTGCACTGACTGCGTACCTCAGGAAGAGCTCTGAGCAGAACCCTGCTGCATCCTATTACAACGTGGACATCTTAAAGTACCAGGTTCATAGCTTTTCATTCAGTTATCTTTCAGAAAGTACTCAGGAAACATGACGGTAAAGCATGTTAGTACTAGCTGCTACAGTATACTCGCATGTTTACTATTGATATTTTATTATTGTTGTGTAAATCATAACTAAGCCATGGTCTTCAGGTGGTGAGCAAAGATCTTTTGGCCCTCTTTCTCAGGTATGTTCAAATGGGATTCAGTCAACACCTCTGAACCTCGTGGTGTACTGGAAATGCACTGCTAGTACTACAGACCTGCGAGTGGACTATCGCTACAACCCAGAGGCCATGCAGCCCCCCGCAGCGCTCACCAATGTACAGGTGTTAGTGCCCGTCAGTGGAGACGTCACAAACATGCAGTCGATCCCCAATGCCATTTGGTGAGTTGGAGGGAATAGGCACACAAACATACAAACACACAATATATGTCTTGTGTAGCAACAAAAACATTGCTGTATTGACCTGATTATTGTAATAGGACGTTATATACAAAATACAAACTACTGTTCAAAAGTTTGGGGTTGGTAAATGTAAAATATGATTTAAAATAATTGTTTTCTATTTTAAAATGTAATTTATTCCTGTGATGCCAAAACTGAATTTCCATCAGCAATTATTCCAGTCTTCAGTGTCACATGATCCTACAGAAATCATTCTGAAATGCTGATTGGTGCTCAAGAAACATTTCTAATTATTATCAATGTAGAAAACATGATCTTTTTTTTTTTTTTTTCATGATACTTTGATGAATAGAAAGTGTTAGTCTTTAGTGTAACTATTGATCACTTTAATGCATCCCTGCTTAATAAAACTATAAATTTCTTTCAAAAAAGAACAGCAGTGTATACATAATCATACAGTAACATGAACTGTATGATTGTTATTGTCTTAATTAGGAATGCGGAACAGAGCAAGACATTATGGAAACTGAGTGACATCTCTGAAAAGTCTGAAAATGAAGGTAAGAACAAATCCAGTCAAAACAAGAGTTTCTGATTAACTGCAGCGTAGCATTTTGGTGTGTATATTAATTTAAACAGGTCCTATCATTAAATAGAATTTTCCAAGATTGTTTGTAGTAAAAGTTATTTGTTCCATGTGCAATATAAGCATACTGTATCTTTAAAAAAAAAACACCTCTTCTGTACTTCTGGGACAGTTAAAAACTATTTTGGACTTCATAGCAACCACTATTTTTCTGGCACAGAGTATATCATTGTGGTGTGTGTGTGTGTGTGTCAGGCTCTGGTTCTTTGAGAGCAAAGTTTGAGCTGTCTGATGGTCCATCCATCCCTGCCACCCTGGCAGTTCAGTTCTTCAGCGAGGGCAGCAGTCTGTCTGGTGTAGATGTGGAACTGGTTGGCTCCGGTTACCGACTCTCCCTCAACAAGAAGAGATTTGCCACCGGTAAGAGTGATTTTAGACTTCACCAGTTACACTGTCAATAGAAGATTTCATGATTTAAGATCATAATGTTATTGTAACAGCTTACATTTCAGTCCATTCTCAACATATGCATGAGCATGTAGTTTTGTCTTTGTAATGAGTTGACAGGAGATGTGTGTTTGTGAACATTCACAGGCCGCTATATGGCTGACTGCTGATATCTGAGTAGAGGCCTGTCCGCAGGGAACTTGGAGGTTCATTTCTGTTCATTCATTAATTCTGTTACTGGTTCTCAATGATAATTATGGAGGATGGAAGATAAAAGAGAGCTGTCTCTGTGAAGGCCTCTCATGCTTCTGTTTCCTCTCCACATCCTGAACGATCCAGTGAATCACCTTCTGGAGACTTGAGATTTTTATACTACAGAAACGTAGCACTGAGTATCAAACACTGTGTACAAAGAAAAAAGAAAAGAGAAAAGAAGGAATGTCAGGAAATTGGTGAATAAAATCATTAATCTGGGATACTTTTTGATCAATTCAGACTTTTATAAAGTCAGAACGTTAGTCTTTGTTAATTTGAAATGTATAGTTAACCGTTTGCATTATGTATTAGAGGTGTATAAACATATAGCATATCTAAGCAACAACAAAAAAGGACAAAAAACCTGCACTAACAATCTTTATGGATATTTGTTGAGCATTCATCTCTCCGTTTGAATTCAGTCAGATGTCAGTCACACTGACGATGAAGTGAGCAAAAGGAGCGGTCTTTTTCGTTATGAATGTGCAATGAAGGTATAAGCTTTCAAAATGACATTTATGGATTGTTTTTAAAGTGTAGTGCCATTTTCACTTTAACGTTGTCATTGTCAGCAAAAGGAAACTTATACACTGACCTCAGTGCCTCTTTTATATTTAAAATAATTATACAGGAAAATTTGCATGTTTATGGGTTTTTTTTTTTTTGAAGTGCCAGTTCAGCTCTTTATGCTTCCTGATGGGATACTGAAGGGAAAACACTGCCTAAACTTTTGCCTTTGTCCTTCGAACCCCTTTAGAGTGCTTTTCCTAAACAGTTGACTGCAAAGGAATGCCCTTTTCCCGTGATAGATACAATCCAGGTGTTTTCTGTAATGCCTTATAGATGTGTGCAGAAATGATACCAAATTAAGCACAGAAAATTTTCCCTTTGAGAATATTCTAATTACAAACACCGACCTGACTATTTGGAGGGATCCTTAATTACAAGCATCCAATCTTTTCAGTACAGACTACCAGTTTTTTTTAGATAAATTTATTTTTAAGGGACACTTTATGTTTTTACCAAATGTGCCGTCACGTCTGTTTTTGAGTGTTTTATGTAAATTATAATAATAATAATAACCCGATTCTTAAAATGATGCCAAATACAAATCGTAAAGCACAATGATGCAATGGGCCAGTGGTAGTTACGGAAAAGATTAAATGCTTGCAGGGTCCCACCACCATGTAAGGGTCTTCTTCGCTTAGTCTTTATTTCTCAAATTTCTTTTTTTTGCTGGAACCCAGTGGTGAGCATTTACAGTGCTTTAAGGGGGCCTGTCCCCCATACAAGGGCTATGTGCCTTGTTCTCTTTAGAGGACCATGTCTCCAAGGGCTACCCCAATCCCAGCAATCGCCAACACCATTTTTACCTTAAAATGAAAAACACTAATAAACACTAAATGCCACCAATGAAGACTCTTCATTAATCTGGAACCAATGACGTTCTTAAGAATTACGTCTTGTTTTATTTTTTTACCAGGAACTTTTTTTGTCCCTTTGATAGCACAGTTTTGTGTACAGCATAAAGATTTTATATTCAGAATCGTCACTGTCTTTATGTACTTGTTTAATACTTGTGATTTTGATTGATTTGTATTCCGTATGAAATGTGGTGTTGGTTTCAATACAGAGGCAGAAATCAGCTGGTGAACATCCTGGTCAATGTAGCATTCATATACAATACGATATTGGCTCCTATAGTTAAGGGCTTCTTTAAGTGAATATGAACTAATTGTGTAGTTAGCGAGCTGGTTCTTGCTGCCTCTACAGCCACGGCAATATTCAAAGTCATTTTGGAACATTTAAAATCTCTTCTTTTATTTCTTTCTATGTCTACATAAAAAAAAAAAAAAAATGTTTTAACCCACATAATGTAAACTATTTCTGCCATGTTTCTCTGCTTTATGATTCTCTTTGTCTGTAATAAATGTGTAATATATAAATCTATTCAAATATAAGAAATACTACAGAATGCTAATTTGTCTGTTGTCTTTTTTGTTTGCTTCGATCTATTCAGAAATGAAGGTTATGTTTCATTCACTTCGCCAAAATTTCAGCTCAATTTCCAAGCAAAAATTATTATTTTTCTTTTTTTACAATTACAGTGAAGAAAATCTGTAGCTTGTGGAATGCTTTTCATCCGAGTCATTTTACAAAAATGGCTGTGATGTTTGGAATTGATTGTCGCATTTCTTCTTTTTTCTATTTGCACTAATTTCACCAGCTAATAATGACTGTTTAAAAATTCAGCCATATAAAAGGGTTACTTCACCACAAAATAAATTTTTTTTCATTAATCACTTGTCAAACCCATTTCATTCCAAACCCGTTAAAGCTTTGTTCCTCTTCGGAACACAATTTTAAGATATTTTAGATTTAGTCCGAGGGCTCTCAGTCCCTCCATTGAAGCTGTGTGTACGGTCTACTGTCCATGTCCAGAAAGGTAAGAAAAACATCATCAAAGTATTCCATGTGACATCAGAGGGTCAGTTAGAATATTTTGAAGCCATGGTGAATGATTGGAATATTTCGGTCCAAAAATAGTAAAAACTACGACTTTATTCAGCACTTCAGTTTAGTTATATCTGGTTACCGAACTGAATAAAGTCATAGTTTTTGTAATTTTTGAACCAAAATGTATTTTCGATGCTTCACTGCAAACCAGTGTAGTGAACAAACAGTGCAGATAAAAAAAAAAGCTTATTCAGTCTGAATAAAGTGAAAACTGACTGAAGAGGATCTCAACTTTCATTTTATTATCCTGAGCAGGTAAGTATTAGGTAACTCTGTTGCAGACACAGATCAAGTTCTGATTTGTAAACGTTTGTACCTCATAATTTTGATCAGCTATTCAATCTTGTTTCGATGTATTTGAACATTTTTCATGCACTTGATTGTTGATTTCTAGTTTAGAAAAGGTACGGATAGATTTAGCAATAAAGCAATTCAACATTCAGATATTTACACAGTCATGCTTCTGAACACATCTGGTGCACTTCCAGTGCTCATTGCAAAGTGAAATAAAACTTAGCCACATGTGCTAGCCATCCAGCTTTCTTACACACATCTTGTGTGTCTTTTATATGTTTATGTATGTGTCAAGGTTGTAGACCCCTTCATGAACTCTTTAAAAAAAAAGACGTCTGTGTGCTTCACAGTTTGATCTACATCAGGCCTACTTAATCCTGATAGCACTCATTGATCTGAATTGAATACTGTTTAGACACCTTTATACAAGTTATTTTCAGTCCTCTAATTTCTTCATTGTTTGTATCACACCATTTGTACAAAACAGACTTTTAGCGAATGTTTCTGCAGGCTACATCGTCATGCCATTAGTTGGTGGAAGTGACTCTATGAGTAAGTCATGGAATTATTTACTCAACTGATTCCTTCAAAACACTGATTTATTCATGATTTAATCAAAGATGCATCCCAATTTGCATACTTATGCAGTATTCTATGCCGTTTGTTATGGGAGTATTGTGCTCACCCTCTATAAAACTCTATAAAGACAAAGAGGACTTCAGATACCCTGATGATGCACTTAATCAACTGAAAAAAAAAAACTAATTGTGTAATGTTGAACACTTCATTTAGTTCTTCTCAACTGTCACAGCTTTCCTTACTTAGAGGAAGGCAAACAGACTTAGAATTTGGTTGACAAAAAACATATACTAAAAAAATTATACACTAGATTGTGTAGGCCCTAAGTACATAATGTGTAGTATGTCATACACCTTACAATCACCAGCTGGAGTACTCATGAGCTCCTCCATATAGCACTCCATTATTATGGACACTACATTCCCCATAATCCTTTGCCTGGACTCATGATCATTTATTGCACTCACCTGTGTCTTGTTACCTCCATCAGTCATTTAAAGTCTGTTTTTTCGCTCATTCATTTTTAGTATTGTATCCTGTAGTGCTGTTAAAATTCTGTGTTTTCCTTGTTGCCTTGCCTTATTTTAACCTTTACTTGTTTCTGATTGTTTGCTGCCAGTCCTGACACTTTCCTGTTTTGACCACTCTTTTGAATAAAGCTTCATTTGGATCCTCAACTTACATCATCATGCTCCCCACATTACAATATGTGAGTCTACATGAGTTGGAATCATTCTTTTAAGTGATTCATTTAAAATAACTGACTAAATGCTGTTCACACCAAGAAGGATAACTATAAAGGCAGCTATAATGATTTATAACAATCAATAACAATTATAGTGTCTGGCAAAAGTATTCATTTTTTTTAATTTCATGTTGCTGCCTTATGATAAACTTCATTACTTTGCACTCCATACACCATACTGACAAAGCAAAAACAGAATTTTCACAACTTTTACATTCATTAAACATAAAAACTGAAATAAGTACATTGCATAAGTATTCTATACTAAATACTTCGCTGAAGCACCTTTAAAGTCTCAAGTCGTTTTTTCTTTTTCTTTTTTTCTTTTTTTTATTGATGCAACAATGCTTTGCTCATCCGTTTTTGGCAATTATCTGCCATCCTTCTCATTTCTTCACCTCTCAAGCTCTGTCAGATTGGATGGGGGTAGATGCACGTTTTCAGATTTCTCTAGAAATATTTGATTGGGTTCAAGCTCAAGCTGTGGCTGGGCCACTCAAGGACGTTCACAGAGTTGTATATAAGCCACGCTTGCGGTGTGCTTAACGGTCACTGTCTTGTTGGAAGATGAATCTTCTACCCAGTCTGAGATTCTGAATGATCTGGACTGGGTGTTCATCAAGGCTATCTCTATATTTTGCTGCACCCAGCATTCCCTCTACTCTAACAAATCCCTCAGTCCCTGCCACTGAAAAACAGCCCCACAGCATGAGGCTGCTATCTGCACACTTTACTTTTGGGATGCTTATGTGCAGAGCAGAGCTGATTTCCTTCAAACATGATGCTAAGAATTGAGGTTCATCAGACCAGATAATCTTGTTTCTCAAAGCCTAGAGGGTTCTTTAGGTGCTTTTTTGTAAATTACAAGCAGGTTCATGTGTCTTAACTGAAGAAAGGATTGAGTTTGGCCACTTCGCCATAAAGATTGGTTCGGCGGAGTGTTGGAGCGATGTTTTTCCTTCTGTAGATTTCTCCTATCTTCACATATGATCATGGAGCTCAATTAGAGTGTTTGTCAGGTTCTTGGTCACCACACTATCCAAAGGCCTTCTCCATCAGTTGCTCAGATTGGCCAGGAGGCCAGCTCTAGGAGGAGTCCTGGTTGTTTAAAACTTCTTACATTAAGGTTAAGATAGAGGAACAGTTTATTGGCAATAACACAAGGCGGGTGTGGCAGGGAGTGCAGCACACTACAAACTTCAAGGGCAGTGCCACCACTGGCTGTAACACCAACGCATCACTAGCGGAGGAGATAAACTGTTTCTTTACGTATTTTGAAATTAAGTCTCCACTCCAACAAACATCTCCTCTTGTTACAGGCACCCAGAAACTGACTGGAATATGAGGTGAGACAGGCGTTTAGGTCAGTAAATCCAAGAAAGACTGCAGGCCCTGATGGAGTGCTTGAAAATGTACTTAATGCCATTAAAGTACTTAATATCTTGGAGATATTGCCGCAGTTCTTCTGGATTTAATCTGTTTCAGTTTGTTCTGTTTCTTCGTTTTATTCCAGACAGACTGGATGATAATGAGATCAAATCTCTGTGAGGAGCACTGGCTGTTGTCAGACTCTTTGTGCAAACAAAAATCTCACTGGATTATTAAATTTAATGGGAATGAGTCTATGGTGGGGAGTTTGGTCAAACTGTGGCAGTGATACAGACTTTGTCAAGACAAACTTGATGGAGCTACCCTCTCAGCTCTGAAATTCAACTGCTGAAGTTTCTCCTTTCTCTCTTTTTTTCTCTGCCATAGTAGCTGTTGATTATATGTTTTGCATCTTGCACTTTTATTGAGTAGGTCATCCAGAACAGGTATTAATGATTTACACTAATATTGTAATACAGCTGCTGGGCAATCAACCCTGGTTGTGGAGTAAATAAAGACATTACGGCAAATACATATGATAATAGAAATGACCCTTTCAAAGGCCAGTGAAGGCATACAGTACATCTCGGTTACCTATGTAACTGCGGTTCTCTGCATAGGAAATAAGACACTATATATGATGCTATGGGAAACTCCTTTGGTGTAACGATTGTCTGAATGATGCTAGCACAGTCTCTGAAGAATATTACACAGACACGTATACTTCAAAAGTGCATGCTCGTGCAAATCACTTCAGATTTTTCATTATTAAGGAAGCATTGATGCAAAATAGGAGAACAGCCAGCTACACAATGTCTCGTTCCCTGCTCAGGCAACCAAAGTTACATATGTAACTGAGACGTTCCCTTTCATAGGTTCACTCAACACTGCTGTTTAACGTTACGGGAAGGGTATACCATAGCACTTTCGACTACATTGCTGAATTATCTGGGAGACCAAGGTAAGCATTTAGCTCAAACAGTCAAGACCTAGGAGCCAGGTAACCACCCCCCCCCCCAAACCATAAAACCAGGGCTGTTTCTCAATTCTTATACATCCTTGTTCCCTTCCTCACTTCATTTTCTTGCGTCTTAGCTCCAACCCTTCAGGATGCAAGGGAATGACACAAGGAAAAGATGTGAGAATGGAGGAATTGAATCAAGTGAAAATATATATCCTAGCCCCACTTCAAAGCATCATCAACTGCACTAAAGGGATACTACATTTATAATAAATATTAATAAAGCAAGATGCCCTGTTTGAAATATATGACATTTATGGTTTATTTAAACTGCAGAGGTAAAATATAAATGAATCTTATTACAACAGATGTGAAAAGGGAGGAGAATTTAGACGTGCATCAGGTTTTTTTTATGAAAACACTTTGCATTAAATACACTTGTGAATCCTTACTCATAACTCCTCTGGAAGCCTCCTCACTGTGCAATTAGAGAATTGAGATATCCTTCAAGATGACCTTGATCGGTTTCTGGGTCATAGGAAGGAGGACGGAGGAACGAGAAAACGAGGAAGGATATTGAGAAGCCCACCTTGCCGCCACACAAATATCCTCATTCGTCTAGTGGATTGAGCACGTACACCTGGAGGTGAAGCCAAGCTGTGCGCCTCATACACTGTATTTGTCAGAGACTACTGGCACTTGTACTGCCATGACACAAAATCAGCTCCTGCCATTCTAGATTAACTCCAATCAATCCACTCAGTGTCTCAAAGTGATCCAGATTAAAGATATCATGCTCTACATACAAGGTTAAAAAGGAGAGGGTCTTTCGTCTCTTGGCTAACTGATTTTAAATGTTCTTTGGAAGGTTGTCACAGGCTGTGTTTTTGCAGAGACTCTGTGGGGTAATAGAGTTGAGTTATTAAAGATGGAGAGAGCAGGAGCAGTATCACTTAAATGTATGCTCCATTACAGAATGACATGGCCTTTTGATCCAGCGCCCCCCTCTTCAGTATGAGCAAAACCATCTGAGCAAACACACTAGCTGGACCTTCATAACTTAAAAATGTGTTTGCTTTTCTCCTCCATCTCACACTGTTCTTCTCATTTACTCCTCTTTAATCCTTTGGCTTCTCTTTCTCTTTCCATCTTTCCACTTTCCATCCGCACCCATCTACTGACTGTTTTCTGCTTATTTTCTCATCTCCTCCATTCTGAGAACATCTATCCTCCTTTATCATCTCTATTCTCTCTACCTCTTCTCCTAACCACACCTACAGTAATACCATTTTTGATCTCCTTCCACATCTGCCAGCTCCTCCCTCTCTTTAGCCTTTGGTTGGTCTCCCAAAACAACATAGCATGAGGAACTGGCTTCATACCAGCTGAAAACTTTTAAATTCTCCTGACACTCATATTTCACCCTCTAGAATCCATATGTTGAAAGATATTTTAATAGATACCTTGTTTTAGTACCATGTCATCTGTCCAGTGACATCTCTGCATCTCATAACACTTTCACTATTTCTACGCCCTGTTGACTCATTAAGTCAGCCACTGCTGTGATGGCTAATCGGGTTCTCGTAGACATGAATCTAGACATGGAAAGATCAGATTTTGATGGGATTTGTATGTGTGTGTGTGTGTGTATTTGCTTAGCTATAGTTGGGGCACAGTATTGTCTCCAAAATTGAGGTAAAGCTGTAGTCACAGTACACTTTCTCTGCTACATTTAAAATCGTCTGTTGTTCAAATGTCTTTTTTCTCTGCTGTGAACCTGGAGGTCAGTGTCCAACAAATTGCTAGTGTGACTGTGACAAGGCTCTCTATTTTATCCATGAAGTACAATGCATTCACAGTTTGTTTGAGACTAATGCTCCATTATTTAAATGAACTTTTCCAAGCTAGTGTGGGATAGATAGATAGATAGATAGATAGATAGATAGATAGATAGATAGATAGATAGATAGATAGATAGATAGATAGATAGATAGATAGATAGATAGATAGATAGATAGATAGATAGATAGATAGATAGATAGATAGATAGATAGATAGATAGATAGAGAAACTGTAGATAAGAGCTCAGAGCAGGAGAAAGGCCGGTGGAAGGGAAAAAGAGATGCGAGATAGAATAGGCTTCCGTGCCTGGCGAGCAGAGTCACGTCATGGGCAATTTGTCACAAGGTCGGGGGCCATGATAGAGAATGACGACATCTTAACTCCAATGGAGCAGCCCCCACAGAGTCTATACTGTCTGCCAGCCAAAGATGAAATAATATGCACCAGATCACACCAAAAATCAGATGTTCTGGAGTACTTGATTCAAACTGGCCAATTGCAGCATTCAGTGGCCTGATCTTTCCTAATATTCAGTATGTTAATGGCAACTCTGTATATCAGACTGTAATTGAAACTCTTGTTTTATACAAACGTAAGACCATTTTGGGTGTAATTTCTCAATTGTAGCGAAAATCATGGCAGAGGAATTCAGGGTTAATATTACTGTAATATCTTGCTTCATGCATGTTTAAGTACATAGCTTTTAACTTTTTTGTGCTGGAGTGAGCTGGCAGATAAAATTGGAAAATAATTTAATAATTAAGCTTAATATGTTTATAAGGTTTGATGTTATTTAATCTTACTAATTTATTTCAATCTTAAACTCTGGGGTTTGTCAGACATTCTATACAACATTTTCACCAGTTGTTTCAAATATAGCCTATACTACTATTATAAAGTTTGGTTTAAGCTAAATGGTTTAATAGTTTTTAAAATAAATCACAAGTGAAAGTAAAAACATAATGCTTCCCATAAAAATGTCCAATGCAATTCTTAGAAATAATGTTTTTTTCTTTCTGTTCACGAAAAAATACTGAATAAAAATGTATCACAGTTTCCACAAAAATATTAAGCAGCACAACATTGACAGTAATAAGAAATGTTTCCTGAGAACCCAATCACAATGATTTCTGAAGGCTCACTGAGACACTGAAAATTCAGTTTTGCCATCACAGGATTAAAATAAATTTTACAATTAAAATGGAAAACATTCGTTTTAAAATGTAGTATTGTATTTTTTTTTATCAAATAATACATTTGTAATCAAATAAATGCAACCTTGCTGAGCATATGAGACTATAAAAAACAATAAAAAAAAAATCTTTATGACCCCAAACTTTTGAACGGTAATGTGTGTACTTGTTGAAGAAAAAAAAAAGGTTTTACTACTGAATTAACAAATTACTGAATGAAGCTACAGAGACGAGTAGAACAAAATATAGTTACAGATGGGTGGAGTAACTATGTCATGAAGCAACATGCTGCTTCACTGAAATGAAGGGGGTGGCAAGCAGAACAGAGAGAAGAATAGATGGAGAGTGTGCAATGGAAACTTATTAAGGGCCCTCTTGTGATTGCAGGCGGGCTTTTCCCCGTTGGAGAATGTGGATACTCATGCAATAGTGTGCTGTCGGTATGTTGTGCTGCATATGAAATATTCGAAGAGAGGAGATGAGGTAAAATGGGACAAGAAAAGAGTCAAGTGAGAGCCACAATTACAAATATTAAAAGATTTGTAATGTTTGTACAATACTGAAACAGTGTGGTCTCTTCTAATAATTAATCCAGTGCAGGGTCATATGAAGAAGTTCTCTACTTTTGTTTTGTCATTCCATCCAATTCAACTGACTAGAAAGGCTAAAAAGAATCAAAAGGGAGTGATTCAAACATAGACTTACAAGTAGGTTGTCCAGAGTGTTCACGCTGACCGTATTTGAGCTTTAAGAATGCACAGATATATTTAAGCCGACCTATCCTACACACACACACATACCAGCACACACATTTGTCATCCACATGCATACTACACACCATGATTACAAAAAGAGAGAAAGAGGAAATGTTCTCCTCATAAATATTTGGACTCAGTTTAATTGAAAGAGTGTGTCAGGCTCTAAATCTGGGCCAGTTTTAAACATTCTTGTGCTGGAACCTATTCTCTTCCTAAATGTCTCTCAGGTGTGTCCTCGAGCTTTGGGAAAGGAATTAAAACAAAGTCTTTAGCTCGGGACATCTCTGACTTACTGCTTGACCTTCAAGAAAAGTTCAGCATGATACTCACAATCTCCTCTTGAGTGTCCAGTCCCAGGTTACAAAATAATTTTGGGCAACATGCACTTGCAAGTTCCATATACTGCTCCACGACAGGTAAACAGTGGACTGTGAAAAATATTACAGGGGTCTGTCATGCGACAGATTTCACATTTCAGTGCTCGCACCAATATGATGACTGAGTGTTCAAGAATCTGTTACCTGTTAACTAAGTTCTGAGCCAATGTCCAAAATAGAGAAGCAATGTTCTTTAAAAATCTTTCAGGCATATATGAGTGAACCTTTCTCAGACAAGTATCTAAATCCTTAAGCCAGTAGCAGTTCTGGCTAGATGAGACATTACAATGTTCTAGATCTTTGGAAAAGCATTACGGAAAGTAGGAATCAAGGGACAAATCCTCTTGCTTGGCCAAGTGATGAAGTACCTGCTGGTGTTTCTAATACCATTTCAAACAGCAGTCCCAGTGATGTCCCTGTGGACATTGTCTCTTTGATGCCCGGCCAAGCCGGAGCTCTTCAGACAATCAGGTGTCAGATGGGGACACAGCTGGTGCCACACTACTGTTGTCCAGAGTCTTCTTGGGCCTGGTTGGCATGACATTCACGGCTATGGGGTTGACAAATACAATGTCATTCACAGCTATGAATAGACACAGCTTCTGGAGCCCCATTCTGCTTTTGGTAGGAGGTACGTTTGTGCTGATAAGCATCTGCAAGTTCTGAATGCTCTCCTGCCTGAGATGCAAGCAGAATGATGGAGAAAGAACAGCAGAAACGGACCCTCTACCACCCCTTTCAGGACCATCATTATCTTCACTAGACTCAACCAGCCCATTACCTTCCACAGGTCCACAGTGGTCCAGTACATCCCACCACCGCACACTTCTGTAGTACTGGACCAAAGTCTGTGTCCTGGTAGTAGTTTGCTTTCAAGTCACCAGCCATTAGCAGTCACAGTGAACACACCGCCACATTATTACAGCATGTATCCAATGGAAAACACTGGTTTTAATTCTGGTGAACGTGACAACAAGAGCAAAGGGAAAACAGATATGGATATGAATACTGATGATAGTGTGCATTAGATTAATTTTGATACCAGTAGCCTATGACATGATCAGGAGCATAGAGTCTAGAAACAGCATTAATATCATCCTAAGCTGATAAAAATTACTCCCTTTTTGGTTTTAAGTATCAAAATGATGGACTTATTAAAGATAATATTGAAAAGAAAACAACCTGAATGACTAAATAAGAAAATGTAATTACA
Source organism: Carassius auratus (assembly GCF_003368295.1). NCBI lineage: Eukaryota > Metazoa > Chordata > Actinopteri > Cypriniformes > Cyprinidae > Carassius > Carassius auratus. Next base: position 12,860,063 of record NC_039247.1, on the reverse strand, counting down.
GTAACTGACAATTCAGATATGTCCATATCTATGTGATAGTGTACACCACTTTTGAGCTGTAACAGCATGTGCCAAAATAAATAGGTGAAGTGCCTGAACTCATTGATGTCTTAAAGTATTTATCAATCATTCAGTTGTAATAAAGTATTGTTCATGTCGAGATCTGAATTTAGATTTAAAACCATATTGGGAAAAGTTGAAATGGCAGACCAGGGAGTGTTTAACACTACAGTTTAACTGATTATAAATGAGCACCTCCCGCCTGAGGTAACAGTAGAGGTAGACTTTGTAAAAAAAAAAAAAAAAAAGGATTTAAGATTATAAACCTGTCTGAAGTATGATTGCATAACTTAACATGCTTTATAAGATTTACTTGACGTGAGCGAATCACTGACTGGGAGTGTGTTATTTGTACGGAGATGACGTTGTTATTTTAAACAAGTTGATGTTACCCGCACAATAAATGTAGGCTATGCACACCATATATAAAATGCCAGTGTTTTTCATTGACGGTACGACTTTTACTTAATTGGGATGAATTGCAGGTTTGTAAACTGCTTTAATTTGAACAGATAAATGTAGGCTATATAATAATATTATCTTAAAATTTCAGATGCGAAAACACATTGCGTTACAGACGTAAACAAAACAAAATATGTAACAAAACTACCGGTCTGACCAAAATTCTCATAGACTGACTCATTCATCTTAAATAACATTCAACGTAGACAAAGTAGCCTATATTATTATTATTATTTATTATTATTATTATTTCGCCAAGGGCTTACCCGAGTGGGTTAATTATACATTTGCTGATGTAGTTGTAGGACTCGTAGCGTCTCAGAGGAAGAAGTAAGTGAGTACAGCGACTCTTACTCCTGATCAATTACATTTTACTTTACACATATAGGCTAATACGATATACTTTAGTTACAATGTTTAAATTTTCGTACATAATTACAAATAATGTGTGCTGGCAGCTGTTTTCTCTGGCGAGTCCTCTTCTCTTGGACTCCTGCAACTTCATGGCACACGTGAGGGCCACAGGGGGGCAAAAAGAGTGAGGTAGTATGCTAGGACAAAATTCCTAATTCACAACCATATGGGAAGGTGGTGTATTTTATATGTAGTCGTTTTAATAACTGAAAATGTTTTTTTTTTATCGATTTAAAATATAAACTCTCATCATACGAAGTCAATACGCCACAAATCATTTATTTTATTATTTTAAACTAACACAACTTTTGAGCCATTTGAAATAATGCTATATCAATGTGATCCTATATATATATATATATATATATATATATATATATATATATATATATATATATATATATATATATATTATTTAAATCTATAGCTACCTAATCAGTGTCAATTAATGCCAAATAAAAACTGTTATGACTAACACGTTAAACAAAGTGGAGATAATTAAAAATTATCCGATTTAAATCACTTTAAACTAAGTGCATGAATTTGTTGTGGTAATCAAATTTACTTCACCTCTTTCAGCCCTCAATCTATTTTAAAAAAATGTATCCAAACTGTTAAAGAGGGGGTAAACGAAAACATTTAGAAATGCACGAAATATGCTCTTAAAACATAACGGACTGTGCGGCACAATTGTGCCTATTAAAATATATCTGCACTGAGAAGTGCATTATAATGTAAAAAGATTTTTTAACATGATGAAAATTTGTTTGGATGTCTTCTCAATTTAAATTAAACAGGAAAATATGCTTATGATAGGCCTACAAAATAATTTACTTTTTCAATACAAGAAAAAAAAAAGACGGAATTTCAGTGTTCTTCTGTAAATCCTCTCTCTATATTTTTCTCTGGTTCGAAATACATACAGTAAGCTTTTGTTTGGTATATTTGTAGGCTATTTTAGGCCCTACCCAGTATATTGGTGTTTATATTTTTGTAAATGACTGTAAAATTAGTGAATTACCATAAACACTATTTTAAACTTTCATACCGTCTCATTATATTTAAACGCACGTTATGAAAAACGAACTTTACAGAGTAGGCTTACAAATGAAGAACGGGTTCCACAACAAATTATATATATATTTTTTTTAACGAAGCAGTTAAAATTAGGTTTATTATTTGGACGCTTTTGTTCAGTGTAAGAGTGACAGGAAGACAAGTAGCTAACAAATATACTTTCTACACAACAATAACTGAGCAGTTGAAACTGGCAATTTCGCAGTGTGGAACATGGTGCTTTAACAATTGCCATATCTGCCTCAAAGTGTAACTCATCTGCTTAGGCAACCTTCGTCCAATGGGATTGAGGGTATATGATAGGTCTTGTGCAAGCCGCGGGCACTGCCTCAATTAAAGCCTGCATGGCGATGAAGATCGTATTTGCTTGTGTTTTGCGAATCAAATAGCCTAGTTTAAATATGAAATTTAAAAACATTTTCAATGTCTAAAACGATTAACTAACTGTAGGACTATTCCATTAGTAGCATACAGCGTGCATATTAATATTAATTAATTAATTAATTTTTGGAAGGCCACTGTTTCCTTACAATTCCGTCACATTTGTTACCAAAATAAAGAGCTTAATCTGTTACTAAATGACTGTTTTGGTAAACTGAGATTAAAGGAAAAAATCCGTTCAGATATGTCCATCAGTTCATGTTTTTTTTTTTTTTTTTTACTTTTGAGATTACTTTCAACCCTGCTTAATGAAAGTCTATAAAATACATTAGGAATAGTACTTTCTTCTGCTTTCTAACCCATAACCTCCTTGTGCTGAATCAGCTGTTTCAATGTCCAACATTCTACTACTGATTTAATGAATGGCGCGCTTTGGAATGAACGCATAGGCAGCACGATTTTTATTTTTAATTTTTATGTAGGCTATTTTTGAAAATGTTGACAATGCCATGTATTCCATTTTTTTCTCATTGTGACTTACTCTCACTAAAAGCATCTGCATAAATACAACTAGGTAAGACTATCTTTTTAGGTTTAGGGCATTAATTCACTTAACTAAAAGGCTACCCGTAATCTATAAAAATAGCCTTACCTGACAGAATTCCTTCCGAAAACAGCCGTCAAGTACTGTATATCCAATGGATACGTTTTAAACAGTGTCCCGGGATATGTATAGCGCCTTTGTATCGAGACCGCATGCAATGTGAATTTCATTAATTTCATTGCGCAGTAAAACGCGGGTGGCCCAGAAAGCTCATTATTGGGAGAGATTCGCTTTATTTATTACAGAACACGTCTAACATCTGAACTTGTCCAGATAAACATGGAGAAAAGTGAACGAATAACCATGACAGCTATGTCTGGACTTCAGATCGTCATATGACATATCTTCCTACCTTCATTCCACCTTATTGGTTGCAAACTTTGTTTGTTAAAAGCTAAATAAATTGTGTGAGATTCAGTCTTTAGCCTATAAAAATGATGCAGTAAAAAGCATCTCCGCACCGAGAAGGCCTACCTCAAGGAAGCTATTCATTAGCATTCCCACTTATTAGCAGCTGTTTGTTTGGAAGAATCCCGGATATTATTAACAATATTATGCTAGGTTATGGGTTTTTTATTTATTGAAACTGATAACTACTTGGTATATAGCGTTAATATAGGCTAAAACAATTATATAATAATAATACAATTTTAAATACATTTTACAAAATCAGCGCATAGGCCTATTGCCAGTGTTTTTAAGCCTGAAACTATCAGTGGATCAGATATTGGCTGCGTCACTCCCATAGTCACACTTTACTACTTCGTGTGGGGGGATAATCCACACTGACCATTTATTTATTTATTTATTTAGCCCTATTTATTTATTTATGGGTGGAACTTCATGCTTTCCCCCCTTCTTTTCTAAAAATCGTAAATTTACGTTGGCCTGTCACATCGTACGAGTTCACCATGGTCCCAAACCCTTCGAGAATATTTTAAGCAGTGACGTTAAAGGCATCAGCAGGGAAAAATAAGTAAGTACATTTTGTATAGGCTATTCCTTTTGCTTAGTTACATTTAATTAATCTCAGTATCTAATTGATCGTAATCATTCATTCATTCATTCATTCATTCATTCATTCATCATTCATCATTCATCATTCATTCATGTTTCTACTAAAGCTTTTCCTTCACTGTCATCAGTTCAGTCAATATCAATTTGTATAATTTCGAATAAAAGTCTTAACTGGTATATTAAATGGTCTGCTAGTATTATTATTATTATAAAATAAGTCAATTTCACGCCTTTAGGAGCACTGGTTATCATTAGTGAGATATAGAATAATAAATATTTTCCTCAAAAAGTCTCTGTATAGTTAAATAGTGCAGTTACTTCTTTTACCAGCAAGGTCTAATGGTATGCCAATCTGCCAGACATCATAAATAATTAATTTTGGATAAAATAAAGTTTTCCCATTCATCATAAAGGCAGTTGGTTGGCTGGCAGTTTCAAAACTGCTGGCTTTAATCAATCAGAGCACCTTTAGGAAGAGGTGAATGAGAAGGCAGTTGATTGGACTGCTCCAAAAGAGACACTTTTATCACAGAGTTGGTGCATCTTTAGCCTGATATGTGTACATGTCATTTATCCAGGCTAGAAAGAGCAGAACATATGTGAAATCCACTGCTAAATATCTGTGGGGAGTGTGTTTTGTTAAATGCCAGTTTACTGATGTTACAGTCTGTCACCATGACTGTGAGATCCCCGTCGTGCTGGTGGTCTGTTCGACACGTGACATGCTGCTCAGTAATGCTAAATAACAAGGAGGGGAGAAAGGGACAAATGGATTCCATATTTTCAGCCAAACACAGCGAGCAAATCGAAGGGAGAGAGAGCTTTGTTGTTTATGAAAAACATGTGAAACCAATCAAATCCAAATTATCCTCCCGCTGTTCATGTTGCTCGCAGAGCCAGCTGCCTCTCTAGAGGTACTGCCACCCAGATAGAGAGATACCACTCACACACTCTTTATAGCTCCATTCATATTAAAATACTCATATTTTCTGTATGTTACACATACAGTAGGCTTGAACTAATGACGTGCTCACTTGCATACACACATGCAATGCACGAATGGCTAGAGTACACAAAAGCGATTACCATATGACTGAATGCTAACACACACATACACAAAGTTTGTTTGGGGCGCATCTGACAGTGAAACCTCAGGATGATTAGATCAATATGGCAAACAGGAAATGATTCACAGACACTGCAGTCTCTCACAGCTCATTTACACAGCCTCAAACACACACTGTACATATATATATATATATATATATTTTTTTTTAAAACACATGCACACAAACAGATCTGCTGAACGTATTGTGCTCATTTACATTATTTTTCTGAACCAGGAAAGGCTGATATTGAGACAAGTGTCCCCCAAACACACACGTTACTGCATTTTTTCCCTTCTATTTTCTCAATGCAGTGATCGATGAGGGAAAAGTGCTTCCTTTTGAGAATCTGAGTTATAATATAGCGAGTGTTGAAATGACCCAGCCGGCACATGACCGACCTTCAACGTTGAAATATGGTTGAAATAAGGTCAGTTGTGGTTTCAACGTTGAAACAACGTTGATTCAACGTTTAAAGCTGAATGGTTGAAAAACATCCAGCACATGACCAACTTTCAACGTTGAAATATGGTTGAAATAAGGTCAGTTGTTTTAATGAAACAACTTAAAAATGTTTAATGCTAAATGGTAGAAAAAGGTTAACAAGCTTTTAAATTATTTATATTAAATTATTTAAATTAATTATTATTTTAATAGCATTTAAAAATATTTTAGTCATGATACCTATTCTAAAATGTTAAATATTATCATCATTAACAACAATAAAACTATACATTTCGCTGCTTTATCACACTGAAACAACTCCCATTGGTAGTTTTATTTTATTACTTCTATCGTGATTGGTTAATCTGGCTGTCATTCAGGAAACTGGACAATGAATCGGTTCGCGCTTTTCTACATTTAAAAATATGACCGTTATTGTCGTCTTTCTGTGAGTGAGGCGGCTAACTGTGAGCTGCTGCTCGTTATAACTGACTGCTCGGTCGGTCCCGAATTATTTCATATTTGCCTGTACATTTTTTATTTATTTCGAGCGAATTTGAGTCGTGACATGTCAATGGAGAACAAAAACTGTGAACACAAGAAGGGTCAGGTGTTCTGCGAGGTCCTGAAAACATCCTGTCAAAATGAGGTAAGAAAATCGCTAACTTTATCTTTATTATCTTTTGAAAATAGTAAAGTATTACCAGAGTTTACAAATGGGTAGTTTAAAGGACATGTAACCTGCAGATAAATAAATACCCGTGTGTCTATTTTTGCATTGCTTTATCACAGATGATCAAGTTAGATGCTCACCTAATGTGTTGCTGGTGAGTTATGTGTTAATGTCTGTCTTTTAGAGATTTTCCCATATTTTCCTGATATGAATCCCATGCATTAGGTGTGTTATATATGTTTGTATTCTTATATTAGTTTCAAAGTGTTTTCTGCAACATATAAGTGCAAATGTCGGTATTTAAATAATATAATTTTAATGAATTAATGAAAATGAAAAAAAAAAAGGATTGTTTAAAGCCATGGTTCTCAAAGTGTCAGGCCCCCTCTAGTTGTTATGCAGGTGAATCACTAAATTAAACTAATTAATGTTAATATATTTAACTTAATCTTTGAGTAAGTTTTTTTTTTTTTTGCACATTTAAGTATGTTACAGTTAAAGTACAGTACAGTTTTGTAACTTTTGTTACATAATTACATTTAAAATTACATTTTAATTTAAACTTTTTTTTTCATTTACCTGTGTATGTAAGCACAGTTGTAGTGTTAATGTTCAAACTGTATTTACCATGGTAAAGTGTCTGACAACAATTAATATTCTTATTAGAATAAAACTGCCTCATTTTTTTAACTGTAGACCTGTAGCTGAATAGTTTGGCCTACTACGCTGCTGAAATGTAATGTTGGTCATTATGGTGCAACTTAATATTTAATAACAAATATTTTCTGAAGTGGTACTTGGTATAAAAAGTTTGAGAACCAGTGGTTTAAAGAAATGGTATAATATGAAATCCTGCTTTTTAAGAACTTTTCAGTAAACCATTTCTTCTTTCCCCTTGTAGAGTCATCGAGGATCCAGCTTGTTCTTTAAACATTGGTAAGAAATTGTTCTTCTGCTACATTGCACTGTCACTTCTGCTAGAGATGCTTTGACCTTTTGTGATAGGTTTTGGTTGTGCTTAGTTTAATAAAAATGTACTGAATTTGATTTGACTTGTTTTACTACACTGTAATGTTAGTGTTCTGATTAAAACAGTGTAACTGGGGGCTCTGAAAACACTGCTTGTGAATAATTTGTTAATATTGTACATTTTCATCTGAATACATTAAATAAGTGTTTAATGAATAGTGTTGTCCACTTTGTTTCCAACCTCACTGTTACTGAACTGTAAAGTGAAAATATTGTGTGATTTATTTTGCATTCAGTCTTCATTTAAATATATTTCACAATATCAAAGTTATTGTGAAACATTGTGGACATACCTAAACTCACTGGTTAAATCTTATGTGCCCTCCAGAAGTTTGCACTCTGCAAGTGAACGACGCCTTGTGGTGCCATCCCAAAGAGGTTCAAAATCACTCTCACGGACCTTTTCCTGGACTGTGCCCAGCTGGTGGAATCACCTCCCAATCTCAATCCGAACTGAGTGTTTACTCATTTTCAAGAAACATCTTAAGACTCATCTTTTTCACCAGAACTTAACCAACTAATGCTAGCACTTTTCCTTCTTTTCTTGTCTTTTTTATATATATATATATAAAAAAAAAAAAACCTGGCTATGCGTTCTGTACTAGACTAACTGAGACTTGTCATGGCACTTGTATACTGTTGTTGTTCGCTTGTACACCTGACTGCTTCTGTTGTTCTCATTTGTAAGTAGCTTTGGATAAAAGCGTCTGTTAAATGATTAAATGTAAATGTTTATACAGGACGGTACAGAAAGTGCACAAGTGGGAGAGAGTGGAGGGGACGGCATCAGAAAGGACCTAGCGCTGGGACACTTTCAAGGATCACCCGACGCACAACCACACTGTATACACTAAGGCTGCTGGTTCTAACATTTTAGAGTGCCTTGCGGTAGAAATCTCATTCTGCTTCCCCACGGTAAAGAAGACACAGTCCGGGGGGGTTCCCATTAGAAATCAACTGGTGGAAGGTTCCCTTCTCGAACTGTTCAACACATTTTCACTGCACAAATGTACACAACTCTTGTAATGAGACACATTACTAAAACATGTTTTTGACAAACTGTAGGTTTCCACCAAAATAAAAGATCCACTGGTTTCAGTCATAAAGGTACAAGGGTTTGTCTTGTAAGTGCTGCAAAAAATATGCATTTATGTGCCAAATTATTTCACAAAAACCTTTAAATATTATTGTATTTGGATTGTTCTACTACCTGTTTTTAGCATTACCTCCATGCATACTCTGCATAATAAAGTGTGGGATTATTTTCATCTGTTTCCAAAATTTAACTGCTGTTTGACAATTTTGAGCATGTGGTAGTTTATTGAAGTTGTTTGTAAAGCCATTGCTGCCAGTCATTAGATTTTTAGCCTTGCATGTACATTGTTGATCTAAATGCCAACTAGGATCTAGGTGTCTTTACACACGGTGCAAGGTACGACGGGGAAACAACGTCGTGTTATCAACGCTGATTAACTTTTCAAAATCAACACCTCATTCAGCTTTCATCCCAGGGCTGCAGCACGACCCTAATTCACCCATAATGCAGGTAAGACGGTGAAACAGCGTCGCGATTTCAACGGTGAATCCACGTCGTGATTTCAACGTTGATCCAATTTGCAAAATCGAAAGGTTTTTCAACGTTGATTCAACGTCGGGAGTTCAACAGTGAATCAGCGTTGTGATTTCAACCGTACATCAACGTCACGATTTCAACGGTGAATCAACGTCGTGATTTCAACGTTGATCCAATTTGCAAAATCGAAAGGTTTTTCAACGTTGATTCAACCATGGTACCTGACGTTGTTTCAACGTTGAATCAACGTTGAAATGCCGGCTGGGGAATGTTTACTGTGTGCAGCCTGTTTGATGTGTGTGAGTGTGAGGGCCTTAAGTAGCTCTGATGGCAAATCTATCAGCAATCTCCAGGCCAACATACAAGTCTTATTCACTCTGGCCGCCTGTTTCTTTCCACAGCCTGAGAAAGTCATTGACTCGTGTGCAACTGTGTCTCCTGGAGTTACTATGGTTCCCCTTCTTCATGTCGTTTTTAATACTGCCCACGTGTGGACTTTTACACTCTAAAAAACGCTGGGTTGTTTTTTCAACCCAACTGCTGGGTTGAGGCCGTTGGATAGGACTTTGGGATGTTTTAACCCAAGTTTGGGTGGAAAATAACTATCTTTTTTAACCCAGCGGGGGTGGGTTGAGGACGCGGACGTGAAGGAGAGCACGCACGTCACGTCAAAATCGTACGTCTCCAGTGCGAGCAGCCGCCATTTTCTCATCGTGATAGAAGTGAGAAGCGAGTGAAAGACTATGGTAAGTAACGTTAAATATTCAAAATGTAAAGTTATATTTTATTGTTTACCCGGTTGTATGAAAGGCGGAAGGTTTTATGAAAGGCGGAAACAAACGAGCTTAACGTTATATCTAACGTTATATAAAAAAAAAACGGACGCGGTTTTCGCCTCGGACACGGAGGTCTTAACTGCCTCATGTAACGTTACTGAACGGAGGATGTACTTTTAATATAACGTCTGTGAATGTATTTTGTCATATTTACATAAGATTTTACATTATCTGTTCTCTTTGAGGCGTTAACAGACGGTTATGGTCACGGTTACGCTCATGTGAATTTGTCTTTTTTTTCGCGGTTAAACTGAATGTCTCCTAAAGGAAACGGCACTGTGTAGTAAAGACTAGCATAATTATTTTGAGGCTGTTGAAGTGGTAACTGTTAAAAGTATGTTTTACATGTAATGTTTCAGACTTGTCCAGCTCCTGTCTTCATTGTCCTCACGCTGAGAGTTAAAGACACAGAAGCTGTTTGTGTGAGGAGTCACAGACCTGTGTGAGGATGAGGAGGAGGTGTTCTTCTGAAGAGAGGGACAGACGGTTTAAGGAGAGTAAACTTCAGAATAACATCAAGTTATCTTTATTTTTACTAAGACTAAAATAATGTGTGTGTTTTTGTTAGATGTTGAAATCCAGAGACAAGATAACTTCATTCTTTTGAGACTGATGTAAGTTAAATTATTATTACTTTTTTTTTTTTTTTTAGAAAATTTATGTTTCTGTTGTGTCCTGCCTGTTAACTTCACATTTTGATGCAAAAACAGTGTGATTTTATATATGTATGTATGTATATGTTAATATTTTATTGAAACCATTGATGTCCCTCTTTGCAGAACTCAAACTAACTGGAGTTAAGGACACACAAGTCTGCTTGTGTGAGGAGGTGGTTTTCTCAGCTTCTTCTGAAGAGAGGGAAAGATCGTTTAAGGCAAGTAAACTTCATAATTTCATGTTATCAGTTGTTGTTTTTTTACTAAGAGTAAAATAATGTTTGTTTTTTGTTTTTGTAGATGTTAAAAGCAAGAGACATGGGAGATCATCATTCCCTTGAGATTTTATGTAAGTTATTTTTAGAAAATAAATTTTTCTGTTGTCTCCTGCCAGTTTACTTCACATTTTGATGCAACAACAGTGTGATTATGTGCTCATTTCATTAAGACCATTGATGTCTGTGTTTTTCATTGCAGAACTCAAACCAACTTTGGAGTTGTCTGATTTGGAGAGTCATTATTCTTGGTCTGCGCTCTTAGAGGTAAAGTTCACACAAAAAATCATTTACTTGCCCTCAAGTTATTCCAAACCTATAAGACTTTTGTCTGTCTTTACAACATAAATTAATATATTTTTAGTTTTCTCATAATATTTGTTAATCCATTTATAGTTTAGATAATCAGTATTTTCAAGCTTCATAAATATAGAGTTATTGTAGAAGTAAATTCTGATATTTATATATGAATACATCTTAAATTATATGATAGCAAACATGTATGTTCAAAATAAAATATTGGTCTCCCAGACCAGCAATGGAGGACACAAAAAGAGAATATTAAATATATTTATATGCTTTCCAAAAAATGAGCGGAGTTTGTATGAGTCTGGAAAAACATGGGGAGAGTAAATTATGAACATTTTAATTATTTGGTGAACTAACGGTTTGAAGAGCAGCCCTCCACGTACATGAACATTTGTGAGGTATGTGAATGTCATGACTGTTTTAATGTTTCAGTAAAGAAGCTTTCTGAAAGCGATATTTATTCAAACAATATCACCTGTCCTCACACTAGTGCTGCCATTATAGACTTCTGGAGCGCTGTGGTGGACTGAGACATTAAACAACCGCACAAAGTGTTGAAACTTTAAAACCGATTATTTACCTATCCTTACGGATGTGAATACACCTCTACCTGAAAATGGATAGTTTAATTAAATGTTTAATTTTTTCAAATTTGTTTCTCTTAGGCCACTGATGAAGAACAGGCGGTGACTGGGATGAATGCTGGTCAGAGAGGAGAATCTTCTTTCCCCTAAACAGCACTGGTTTTAAAGAAGGACGCTGCCCTGGATGATGTAGAAGATGTCAGATGCTGTGCTAATGGGGTTTCTTCATGATTACATCAGTTATGCTAAAGAGATCATGAAAATTCACCGTGATGCATGATCTGTATTCATGGACAATGAAACAAACTGTAAGTGTATAATTTGTAAAAAAAAAAAAAAAGTTAAATGCTTTTTCTGTGTTTAGTAGAAGAGTTTACACTCTGTCATTCATACACCTGCTCACATTCTTTCACACACACACACATGCGTCTGTTAAAGGTTATAATATCAAAGTTAATGTTGTGATTTATTTGTGTACTGTCATGCCAGAATAGTTGGAAAAAAAACTAACTAATTGTAAATTTATTGTATGTGTTTTCGTATATTTTTATACAATATATACAATTGAACAAAGTCCAATTTGATCTTAAGTTATATTCATCAAATGTTCAATGCTTTGTTTATGAACTCTGTAGCTGTTAATGCCATCCTTTTCTGCATTTCTTCGAACATGTTACTTTTTGACTTTTCTCTTGTTTTTAATAAATATTTTCCTTTTGGTAATTATTATTTGTGTGTAAAAGTGATATTTAAAATGAACAACATTTGTAGGTTTAATGCCTAGCTCAATTTGGGTTAATTTTAACGTAGAAATGCATTGTTTCCCCACATGGCTGCACTCTGCGAGTTCATTTTCTGCCAGCAGGAGGCGCTAAGAGCGGGAGAGGTAGGTTTCTCCGGTAACGGCTGCAGAGCTGTGCTGAGCTCACAAACGCTGCCTTATCAAGCATATGCGAAATGATATCGAACATTTTCTAAATACAGTAGTTTTCCTTCTGAAATACAGTGATAAAAAAAACACCCGCTCTGTTTTTTTAAACCCTGCAATATAGTCATTTTAAACCATAAAAAAGGCAACCCAGCAGGCTGGGTTAAATATGATAACCCAACTGGTTGGGTTAAAACAACCCAGCGCTGGGTTCGTCCCTTTTTGACCCAGCGCTGGGTTGTCAAAATAACCCAAATTGGGTTGTTTTCAACCCAGCAGTTTTTAGAGTGTACTCTTTGGCCTGAAGTTACCAAACAGGTGTTCCACCCATTCAGATGAAGAACATAAGATGGTATAAAGACTTTAGAAATATGAATTATGAAAGGTGATTGATAACAGCTGGACTGTGGGTATCATGGTAAAGAGTGGAAAAATGTAGCAGTTTAAAACTGATTAAAATGTATTTTTTTCAGAAAACAATTAGTAATGAAAAGTCATTTGTGGTTGGAAATCATAAAACTCGTCGGCTTAAAAGTTATGCCAAGGTTTCAAGATCCATTTCACTTATGGTCCTGGACCAAAGTCAGGATTGTCTTAGGATAATTCTTCATTGCAAAGCAGGCTTCATTTTGGCCAGAAAAACTGCCCTCCAGAGTTCAATTCATTCCCCCTCAATAAATGTCATAATGTAACACACAATGCAATGAACCTCATGAGCCACACATGATCATCACATACATGTTCTGAATGGGATATTGATCGGCACTTTTAGGCTGCGGTCCAGTGGTAATACTGTATCTGATGGAGAAATCATCCCCCTGTCTTTAATAAAACAGAGAGAAACCTAATGAGGCTCAGATGAAGGCACAGATGGTCTTTGCAGATGTTTGATTACTGTCTGGAAAAAGAAAAGCAGCCCAGTCCAGAGAGCATCAGTGAAATTGCTCTTTTTTTCTCCTTTTCTCTCACTTTTAACTGGGGTCAAATTGTATACAAACAAACACTCACAAACTTTTAAGGACACTCATATTCTTCACTGAGACTTTGCTGGTCCAGAGAACTTCACTGCTGGTTGCTTGAGGAATGTTAAAGCGTTTTGTACTGAATTGCTTTATTAAATTTATGAGACTGGTGTTTTTAATAAATGGAATGTATGATACAGGGAGAGAATGAGAGTTGTTTTATCAGAGAAGGACTGTGTGTCAGTGATGCTGTGATACTGTGTGTTAAATTGATGGAAGTTACATTGCATTTTCATGAAATATTTCCTTTTTTAAACTAAATGGCCAGAGGTGGCATCTTAGCCTCTGCCTCATCCTGCCTCTTATTCTTCCAAATCTGCCTTGTATTCAAACTGGAATAGTTTTGGTGTTGAAATGTAAACAGAAGCAGCAGTGGGAGTGCGGATATTTTGAAACTGTATTCCATTATTTCCATTAGTATTTTCTTTCAGGGAAAACTTCTGTCACTGTCAATTTCGCACAGCGATCGGCCAATGTTCCGTCATTGCCTCTCTAACATCATTATAGCACTTCTGTTTATGGCTTAATGCAATTTGGATGCAGTATATCTGCGGTGGGTCTGTCTGTGCGTGCCTTCAGAAGGGTTAGAGGGGATGTAAAAAAAGGGCTTATTTTAGTTTCAAATGTGTATCTATTCACATATGGTCCTTGTTTTCTCCCATATTCCCCAAGATCTCACCGGTGACCTTTGACATTGCTCCCTAAGACTGACATGATTTTGGCTGCCTCATTCTGGGTTCGGTTTGACCCCCTTGGACCTCAAAGTTCAGGGGTCACAGTTGCAGAGCAGCAAATTAACCTAATGCGTCAAACTTTGTGTAACACCATGTTCAAGTGAGGCTTTTGGGTAAAAATATTTCGCTATATGGCTGCTTAAAAATCTTTTACAATAATTTTATATTTTTTTGTTTCCTCTTTCATTCTTTCTCAGCTTCTGGATGCATTATGAAGTCTTGCATTAGTAACTTTTATTTTGTCCTCTCTCGTTTGTTTTCGACAATTCACTTTCTTTCCGAATTCTTTCGTCCTCTTTCCTCTCCTGCCTTGCCGTCTCTTACTCAAACCCCCCTTTTCTCCTTTTCCGTCTTGTTTAAAGACGTTTCAGTTCAGCTGTCACAAATTATGTTCGCCTGCCCAGCTGTCAAAACAGGGTTGTGTTTTTCTCTTTGCACCCGATATACTACCAAAGAGAGAGAATGGGAGATGGGGGGTATATGGGGGGTCAAAGAAAGAGAAAGAGAGAGAGAGATAGAGAGAGGAAAGGAGGGGGCTTTAATGTTCATGTTTGGACACAAGCAATTATCTCTAATTATTGTTTTTCTTTTCAGTTTCCCTGTCCTGATGGAGGTCCCAGCCAGACCAACAAGCAGTAATCCGGCCTCATTGAAGAGGCCCAGTGGGCCCCATGGTGCAGCTCGTCCGTGGGACTCTCAGGCTTTCATCTCAATGTGAGTCTGGAGTTGATTCAAACACAGAGTGATGGGTGAATTAACCCCAAAGCCCTGGCTTTCAATGGGTTCAGCTAAAAGATTATATGTGTTGATGGCAGGCCTTTTATATGTTCTGGGCTTTAAAAGAAATGTCTGCTAGATTCTCAATGCGGTTTCAGTCGGTTAGCCACCCTCAAGCTTTCATTTCTGCCCATCTCTCTTTCTTCTTCTCTCGTCTCCCACCATCCTCTGTACAATGTAAATCTGATTAATGTGTTTAGATGCATGTTGTACTTACAGCAAATATATAAAATTGATATTTAAGACTTAGCTCATGGGTTTGATCTCTCTCTCTCTCTCCGTCACACTCTCTTCCTGTTAATGTTTCACTGAACAGTTTAACACTGCAGTGTTTTTGGCACAGATGTGTTTTTATTGTCATCATGTAGCCTTATTAAAATAGCCTCTGTTGAAATGTGCTATCTGAGCCCGTCGCTCTCCTTATAATGAAGAATGGCAGACATGCTGGGTGTGAGAATGTGTCTTGTTGGGGGCAGATTTGAGAGTCTAGTTGTAATGTTGTGAAAGACACAAGAGACGGAGAGTGTGTGTTAGTAAGGCTCCAGTAAAGCAGCTGCCTTGAGCACAGCGACATGACCACCTGTGAGCTGCGCTAAAGATGCCACCCCGATTCCACACGCACAGACACAGCAGTGTATGTGCTCATTGTCTTGATGAAATTTGTTGCACTAAATGACTTTTTCTCTATCAGACTTTCTTCATCAGGATCTATAGAGATTAGCTCCCCTAAATTAAAAGGGACGATCTGTGTATGTCACTAGCTGCTCCAATCACTCCCAGCCGTAAGCAGGACGACCTCTCACCCGTGACCCCTCGCCCTTTCTCTGTCTGCATGAGCACACAGTTTAGAGATTACAGCAGCTCAGACTCTTGCTCTTTTGTTGTGTGTATGAGTCTGTGTACGTATGCAGATAGAATGAGGCTTAGGCTTCTCTTGTGATGCTGTCATTGGCTGTTTAAGTCAACCAGTCCCTCTTAATGGCCTCGTTTTATTCTTTAGATTGTCTGTAAGGAATCCTCAGTTTTTCTAAAAACAATCCACAGGCAGTTAAAGCATTTTTGAAGGTCAAAAGTTTTTTTTTTTTTTTATTGTTGTTGTTTTTGGGAAAGTCTCTTATGTTTGCCAAGGCTGTATTTAACTTATAAAGTAAAACAGTAGCCAACTATTGTAAAATTGATTGCAGTTTAAAAGTAACTGTTTTCTATATATTTATAAAATGCACTTTATGCTTTTAATATTTAATATTTTGGTGATTATTCTTCTTCTTATTTTTTTTTCAGGAACCATGAGATATATTTATTTCCAGCATTAATTCAAAAGCTTTTATCAAAACAACATTTATTTGAAATAGTAATTATTTGTATTAATGTCTTACTGTCACTTTTGCTCAACTTAATGTATCCTTGATAAATAATATAATAAAATATTAACTACACCCTACACTTACATGGAAAATAGGTTACATTAATATACAGTTTTCTATATATTATTATTTTTTTAATAAATTTAATTTCATATTCGAGATCCAAATGTATTCATTCACAGTTTTTTAAACCTAGCAAAGACAGGACTTGGGGGTGCGATCACATCCAAATAAGCTCTAAAGCCTGGCAATTTGAAGACATCCTTGTCTAGAACTATTTAATAACTGTGTCTCTGTTACAATATGTTACATTAAAAAATGTAACAGTCAGTTTGCTCATGGTCAGCAGGGCTCAACCTACTTGACCTTAAGCAAACTGACTATTACATTTTCTGCTTGCCATAATTTATCATACTTTTTAGAGCACTTATGGGTATTCTTAGCTGTTAAATCCCACCAACATGTTATTTGAATAAATGCATTCATTTGAAAAAACTTTTTAAAAAAAAGATATTTTTATAATACTTGTTAGACTACCAGATAATATTTTTTCTATAGTATTTCAGAGATGTTCTCTCTCTAAAAAAGACAAACATCATTCCAAAACATGTTACCAGTTCTGAACTTTTCTTGTACCTTAATTTTTTCAATAGATGATTTTATGTATTATGAATACTTTTCTTTAGGCCTAATCTGTGAATGGGTCATAATAATGAGCATTGTGAGTTTGTTTATATAAAATGCTCCCTTGGGAAGCCTATCTCTCTGCTAAATCTTTATTTCAGATTCACCGGAAGCATTTTAAGATATTTTAGACAAGGGAGTCCTTTCCTTGCTCTGTCTTCCTGTCTCTTTCTCTCTTGCATACACACACACACCGACAGTTTGATATTCTAGTGAGGTTTACGTCACAGAGTGAAGAGTGTGAGTCTGCTGTCCACTCTAGCTCTTACAGCAAAGCCCTGCGTGTTTCTGAAAGGGGTAAAGGAAAAACATAGAGGTCTGTGTAATTTGGTGACATGGGAGGCCCCTGGCGTTCTGTTATCTGAAGACCACCCATCCGAGTCTTGCTTGGACAAACAGAAGAGCTGACGGGTGTAATACGTAGCAGATGGAGAGAAAAGGAGAGAGAGTGAGCAGGAGTCACTGGGAGTGAGCGAGAGAGAGAGACATCAGAATAGATCCACTATGGTGGTGGTCATTTGGTCATCCTGGTCTCCCATTAGCCACCTGGGCTCAGAGTGTTTAGTCAGCCTAGACTGCGGCTTGGGTTACATTTACACTGCTTTGAAAGAGTTCGCCTGTTCTCTCTCACACACGCACACGTTCTCCTTCTCTCTTCCTTTCTATATTTTGACATATATTTGAACTCATATACAGATAAGTATATTTACAAGTGTAAATTGTGGTGCATCTGAGATGGGATCAGGAGAATGAAGGCAGTAGAAGTGTGTAGATTGTCAATGTCAC
This sequence comes from Carassius auratus, assembly GCF_003368295.1. NCBI lineage: Eukaryota > Metazoa > Chordata > Actinopteri > Cypriniformes > Cyprinidae > Carassius > Carassius auratus. The sequence continues at coordinate 12,842,268 of NC_039247.1, read as the reverse complement.
AAATACAAAAGGTATTTGCTGTCATGGACGCATCCTACATTAACAGGAAGAAAAGAACAGATATTGCGTCTGTTAAAGATAAAGACTTGTGTCTTTTTTATAGCAGTTTATAGCAGTTTTATAGCAGTTTATAGCAGTTTAAGGCAAACAAATCAAGCAAGTTTAGTAGATCCATCCCTTTGGTCTGCAAAGCAGATGTTCCAGGATATCAGATTCTTTTTGTTTCTCTTCTCTTTTTTATGAATTTACTTTGTTTAGGTTTACCTCTAGATACTTTCTGGCTACACTTTTTATGTTTGTACATACAATACTGTTCAATATATTTGGGGAGGGTAAGAGTGATTCATTTTTTTTTTAATTTGCACATTATTAAACATTTCTGCCCATTTCCATTATCAGGAACTGAGTGAAAGTAGTCTGGGATAGCCATGCCACACACTGAGGCTGTATTAAACCTCATTTGACTGGCTGAATGCAATAATCAATTAAGTACAGTGCAAATTTTCTGATAGTGATAAGAACATGGTTATTCAATTGTTTGCTCACAATGCCTTAGTTTTCATTGCTGTTTGTTTGCTGGATAGTCACAATAAAAGTACAAGCACTGGGAATCAATTTGCTCAACCAAGCCTCTGAGAAATATATAATGGTACATGGAAACATTAAACGGTGTAATACGCTGAAAATAATACAGGTGAAGTGTTCTGATAGAGAGAACAGAAAGGCAACAAACTAACTATAATCATCTTGCCCACAATGGAAAGATTCACACACCACACAAAATCCAACTCTTAATTATTATTTTTTTTATTATTGTAAACCAATCTTATATTTTTAATTGATGTAAGTAGGTTCGTGTCCTTCTTCTTCTTTTTTTTTTTTTTTTTTGCCTGACTCCGCTTCTCTCCACCTCGTTTCTGAGCTCTGTTTTTTTACTTCTCTGGGGTTTTCCAGTTGTTCATAAAGGAACCCTGCTGGTTTCCGTAATGGGAGAAGCTGGTCTTTGATGGTCTTGGCTTCATTCTAAACACTGCAACTGTGGTTGCTCTAAGTATTTCCTCAGGTAAAATGTAGTTCACTGCCCATCATAAAACTGTTTTAAAATTACCAGTCTGAACTGTAAACTGTAAGACTATAAACAATAATTGCTTCACAAACACAAGCTAAAATAAAAGAACAGTCTGAAAGGAAGTAAAGTCTCTTCAAACAGCCCTGCTGGCCAGCCCTGGCAATCTTAAAGGGGAACAGTTTGTTTGGCTGGTCAGCACATACTTGTAAACTTAAACTTGAGGATTGTTTGGAAAAATAAAGATTTAAAGACCAGAATCGTGAATGCATGAATGTCTGTGACATGATGAGGTCTGATATCCCAGGATATCTGCCATAATGTCATTATTATTTAAGTGCTATATTATTATTATTATTATTATTATTATTATTAATAGTAGTAGTAGTAGTAGTATTAGTTTTATTATTATTGTTGTTGTATTATTTAATTTTTTGACTAATGCAGTGCTGACTGAAGATTAAGAATTTGTCTTAATTGTTTATTGTGACAGTGAAAATACTTTGCTGTTTCACACGATAAATCAGAGCTTGGCAAAGCAGGGCTGTAGAGTTATGGAGACTGAAGGACCAACAGCACAGAAGCATGCTCAGCACCTCGTAAACTGATGAAAGACTCATCTTCACTAAACAACAGGAGCAAATAAACATATGTAACACACATTTTTCTCATCCCTTACTAGATGTCTGTGCCTTAACCTGTCAACACTTGTCGTCTTTGCTTTTAATTAAAACTGCAAAGCCCTGAAGAGCTCCTGAATATATTCCTTATTATATAATTATGTTTAAGTTAGATATTAATTTGAGTTGTTTTTGGTGATGAGACAATTTACCCAGTAATTACATGTATATATATATATATATATATATATATATATATATATATATATATATATATATATATATATATATATATATATATAAATATTCTAAAAGGGAAACCTAAAAGAGGAGAATGAACCTTTTCTTACCCTGACACCTGTGATGACCACAGCTTTTGTGCTTCAGGGTCCATCCAAGGGAAATGAGGGTAATTTCTGCTACAGCTCATTACAAATGTGTGTTGGAAGTGAGAGAGTCCCCACACTTTCTCATTCAACACCTATAGCCTAGTGACATATTCTGACATTTAAATGCTTTCTCTCCCATCTATTAAACATATTAACCTTGCTTGTAATCAAGACAAACCTCGATACCTTGTCATGATAAAGCAGCAATCAATAATTGTATTCGAGATATTACATATAAAATGATTATAGTTAACGGATGTCCATCATCATTATCTAATATGATATTTGCATTGCTCTAGTTAAGGCATCAAACTCTGAAGTCGCAAACGGCTGAATTTAAACTCCAAAGCGCAAACCTGACAAATAAAGTCAAATACAAGACCATTGGTTTATAACGGGACCCAGCTCAGCTGATGCGTATCAGCCACAGGTTTTGTGAAGAGATAGCCTACACTGTAAAAAACAACTGTAATTTTACGGAATTTTACTGTTTTATTTTACAGTTTTTTCCACGTAATTTTGAAATACAGTTTAAAATTGTAAAATTACAGAAAGAGACTGTAAATTTACATATCTTATGTAAAATCACATGAAAAACATGTCAATGTGCATAACGTCCCAAAAATATTTTTGAAGATTTATTTCACATAATGCGCTATATTTATATGTAGTATGTGCAGTATGTGTGTGTGTACGTGTGTGTGTGGCATTAATAATATAATGCCATATTTTTTAATAGATTAAAAATATAAATAACAACTGTACAAAAGTTAACGTTCATTATTATTATTATTACTATTGATATAATATGTTGTATATGTAGCCTACATTGCGTGTTTGCATAAAAGAGCAGGTTAATCCTTTTTTGAACAGGTTTGTTGAAAAATCCTTCTCGAAAGAATCGTATTTCCAAAGTACTGTCAACTGACCACATCTTCTTCCGCTTGTCAAAATAGTTCTGCTCAGTTTGGTGTTTTATTACGGATTTATTCTCATAGTACCGTTTCATAATTTGATATAATAATATAATAATATGCTGATATTAAAATTAAAAAAAATAAAAAATGTAATATTCGAACTGAAGGAATTCCCGCCCTAGCGCAAGGACACATTCTCCTCCAAGCACGCAGTGGAGCTGCTGCGCGCGCAGAAGGAATAACTCGACCTTCAGTTTCACGGTCAATCTTCAATCTGAGGCGAAAATAAGCAGGTAAAGTTCACGTTTTCTCATTTTGGTCATTACTAAATGCTATTTCTACTATATATGAGTTCTAAAATTTAGAATGTTTACCTTTTTGAATCGTTAAACCAGTATTTCAAACTTCGGCGCTGACCAGTGCCGTTAGTCGTTAAGTGTGGGTAACGTTAACTTCTAATGTTATTTTGTCCCTGAGGGAAAAACAGGCTTACTTTAAGGAAAGTCGTTAGCTGGTTGTCTACGATACTGTTATTAAATATTATTATCATTTGTGGTTTAAGAACTCATAAATTTAACAGTTAGCTCAGTTAATGTTAAGTTCGAATATGTAGATGTTGCCAACTTTACCGAACTTCGACGCATAATGCAGTGTTTTTAATCAGTTTTGATATACATAATAGTAGGCGTCGTCTAAAAGCAAAAAAAAAAAAAAAAATCATATTTTTCGAGGCGAGATTGGATGAAAATTCTGAATTTAGAAACAGACTCATTAGGACCAGCGCTTAAAGTGACGCGCGATTTGAAACGTTATGTTCGTCTGCATTTCTCCCTCTTCAAGCACTGGTTATTACGCTTGTATAATGAAATTCACTTAACTACTTTAATTTGTCTGCATGTTTTACTCTTTTACTTCCAGATATAGTCTTATTGAGGGTCTGAAATATCGTTACAGTCAGTATTTAATCACTTTTTAATAAATTATTTCTGTTGGTTACCCTTTATATCTGTCTATCGGTTAAGCAAATATTTAAAATATTAAAAGTGTTTCAAAAAGCTGGTGAAACCATTGACCAGTTAAAATTGTGAATGAAAAAACAATGTCTGCAGTGTGTCATCTGAGAATTCATATAACCTTGTAATCTTGTAATCTACGCCTAGGGAAAAAAGTTTCACAACTTCTGTTTTAATCACCCTTCTATAATTAAAGACTGTTATAGCTTATAGGGATTATTGATAGACTCACTGATAGGGATGAACAGGTGGCGCAGATAAGGTTCAGAACCATAGATATAAAACATTTATCAATATATTTCTTTGTATTTTTGTAGATTTCCTTAAAATTTCACATTTACATGCTTTTTTTCTCCTTACAGATAAGTTCAGTGAGTGCTAAAACCATGGTCAACATGAAAGGGTGAGTTGCAAAATGCAAAGATGTTCACATATTACACTTGTAATAGTTGTGGTGTTTATGGTTTATGAACTTTATGTTTTCTGTTCACCCAGTCATAGTTAACGACCACATCACCATCTTCTGCAACGCTCTGATGTTTGCTTCATACAACTGCTTGAACATTTCATACCCAGGAAACCAAGGAGAAACGCAAGAGATTGTGCAAAGGTAAAAACACACACTCATACACTCACTCTCACACATATCACACTCACACGTGTGTTCTCACACACACTCACACTTTTTCAACACACACTGAATTACGCATCCTTACATACACTCACTCTAACACACACACTTTCACACACAGTCACACACGCACCCACACACAGTCACACATGCCTACTCACACACACAGACACTCACATACACGCAGTCACACACACACATCCTCACACTCACATACACATTCTCTCACATGCATTCTCACACACACACTCAATGTCACATATGCATCCTCACACTCTCACATATACACACGGTCACACACACATCCTCAAACTGACACACTCTCACATACACACACTCACAAATGCATCTTCACACTCGCACACTGACGTCCACATTTGCACACATGCATCCTCACACACACACACACACACACACACACTCACTCTCTCAAATGCATCCTCACACTTACATACTCTCAGATACACACACTCTCAGAAACGTTTCCTCACTCATACACACACTCTCACACGCATCATCACACACACAGTTACACAGTTTCACATACTCTAACAAATGCATCCTTACACTCACACACTCTCACACACGCATCCTCACACACACTCTCACACACATTCTAATACAAACATCCACACACTCTAACATAGACAGTTACACATGCAACCTCACACACATTCTCTCTCTCACACACACACACTCTCACACGCATCTTCACACACAGTTATACACTTTCACATATTCTTACAAATGCATCCTTACACTCACACACTCTCACACACGCATCCTCTCACACACACTTCCTTATACAAACATCCAAACATTCTCACATAGACAGTCACACACACACTAACATACTCTCACACGCATCCCCACACAACCTTCTAGGGCTGCATAATTAATCACATGCGTTTTTCAGGCGTGTCTCGTCATTAAAGTCGGTCCTGTGATTAGTAGTAAATATCCATCACCTGTTTTCAAATTAAGCAACATTTAATAAACAGAGCTGTAGTTCACTGACAAGCTATGCAGTATCCTGTTCATAATCTAATGCGATTCATCTGCAAATGCATCTGACAACTGCATGTGGTTAATTGTGCAGCCCTACATGCATCCTCACACTCTCATCCTCACACAACACACTCTCTTACATTGTCACAACCTTCTTAGTCTGCCTCACACACAACTACCTCTCACATACTTCTTCACAACATCCACCACAAGCATGCCCTTTACAAGTTCTTATTGTTCTGCTTTTATTTTAAATATATTCACAGCATATGGTACAGTCCATGTTTTATTACTAAATATGTTTTTTTTACTCAACAGATTCCTTTTTAAGATGAACCCCGAGAAGGGATCGAAAGTGGAGAAGACCACATCGAGAAAGAAATCAGCAGTCAGTCCAAAGGTTCTTTCACTGATTAACAAGATTGCAGACTTTGAAAGGATGGAGTAAAACTTGGAGTGTCAGATCTTCCTACATTGCCTAGCAGAAATTCTTGACAGTGTCAAAGACTTAAAATACTTGCTGATTATTTGCTTTCATGGTTGATTTTTTTTTTTTTTAATGCATCATCTGTTGTCAAGATGAATTAATCTGTTCACAGGTGGTTCAGTTTTAAGGACAAATTAATTCTTATTTTTTATTTGTTTACCAATTTGCTATATTGTTGCAGTTTTGAACAATTCTTTTGTGTGTTGTTGCAGTTATTAAATATATATATATATATATATATATATATATATATATATATATATATATATATATATATATATATATATATATATTATATACTGTTGCAGTTATGAAAAAAAACTGAATTGTATGTGGTTGCAGTTGTGATCTAATTTAAACTTTTGGGCTTATTTTTTTATTGGAATATTGTTGCAGTTTAGCTATAATCTCTATACTGGTATATTGTTGCAGTTTTGTACAAAGAATATTAGTAAATTGCAGTCCTGAACAAACTATTTGTATATTCTTGCAGATTGGTCAATAAATTATTAAAACACATTTTTGCACTTACGGCTGATTATTTGAATTAAAGCAGTGTTCAAACTTTATGATAATTTAATGGTTTTTTTCTTATTAACTTTCCACAATATTTATGTAAAACATCTTATCAAACATTAAAAGCTGAAGAAAATACAGAAAATATGTAAAATTACAGCAAAAAACTGTATTTTTGAATTACGGAAAATTACTGTTACTTAATGTGCACGTTATTTAACGGTAATTTTCCGGCACCCCAGCTGCCGGAATTTTACCGTTTTTTTACGGGATTTTTTTTTACAGTGTATCAACCAAACAATTCTGTTAAAATAAGACATTTCATTCATTTGGCTTGGTAATTGCGTAATTATTATTTATATAGTTTTTACGTGGTGAATGTGTATGCAGCACAGGCACATAATACATGCTGGGTATTTTTATCTTTTATATGCAACCACAGGCGTAACTATCGGTAAGCAGGGTAAGCGGTTGCTTACGGGCCCGGACCAATCAGGGGCCCGCCCGCGTTACTGGAAGATTTTGATTGACAGCCGGGTCCCCCTATCGCATTTGACTACTTTTAGTTTGATCGCATTTAATTTTTTGAGAATTGATTTGAATAAACAATGACAACAGCATATTTCACTGAAAATTAAATAAATGTTTGAAACGAACAATGATGAATTTGGTGTAATTTGTTTCTAATTGGAACTGGGGAATCACCGGGTGAACATGGCATTGCGTGCAAAACAGTAAAAAACACTGATCTTGAGACAGACATGGAGTCGTCAAATTATAAACACAAACGTGGTTTGCACTGCTTTCATGATTTTTTTGACCATCCCAGTGACAGTGGCCTCTGCAGAGCGTTCTTTTTCAAAACTAAAACTGATAAAAAGCTATCTCAGGAGCTCAATGGGACAGAGTCGTCTCTCTGGACTTGCCATACTGTCAACTGAGAATTCCCGTGCGCGCAATCTGGACCTTAAGGATATGATCGACAACTTCGCACAGAGGAAAGCCCGGAAAATGCAGCTATAATGTAAGTGAGCATCTTTTTTATGTATTTGGACCTATGCCTATGTGTATATAGCAGTGACAGTAAGAGTAACAATGTCCGCAGACACCAGCAGTTTTATTTTTATTTTATTTTATTTATTTTTTTTATGCGCGTAGCGTCATCACGTGTTGTAGTAGGGGGTCCCGCCTTGATAATCCTGCTTAAGGGCCCGGTGTTGGCTCGTTACGCCACTGTATGCAACATTTCAGAAGTGTTACATAGGAGCGTTTAACAAGATGTTAAATGGACTGAAACAGATTTTGTCAAAAACAAGCCCACTCATATCTCTTAAATATAAACAATGGGTATAATAACTCACATCAACATTAATTTACATATATTTATATTTTGGCAATGCGTAAAAGATAACAGAACTGTATTTACAGATGGCTTTATGTGACGTCGCGATAATTTCGACTACACATAAGCCACATAGGCTATGTTTAGGTTATTAACTTTTCTCTCTTGTTCTTGGTCTATTCGATATTTCTGCTGGACAACCGTGACTCGTTCTGAATGCATGCCATAAACCTTGACACCCCTTTTCAGCAACATTCATGAAGCTGAGTGAAGATCACTAAAGCCAAATAGGCTATGTTTTGGCAAGGTAACCTCTAGGGCTATTAAACCAAATAGAGGTAAATCGTGCAAAACGGCCGCAGTGAAATCCAGGCTAAGTAAACGAATCAGAGTTTATAAGAATCATGGTGGAGAAAAAAAATTCTAAGACGAAAATGCGTAAAACGTTATTGAAAACAGCAGGTGATTACTCTAAGTATGCCTATATTGAGTGAAATGCACATTTTTACACAACTGTGTAACTTGCATGCTTATTAGTCAAGTGATTCTTATGACTTTCACAGTCTGTTTATTCGTTGAAGTCTCATAAAAGACTATTATATATATATATATATATATATATATATATATATATATATATATATATATGTGTGTGTGTGTGTGTGTGTGTGTGTGTGTGTGTGTGTGTGTGTGTGTGTGTCCAATCCAGTCATTTAAAATCAGAAGACTGAATACAGACTTTGGCAATTTTTGCATATTATTATCAGTTATCCGAAGAGAGTGGATTTTTCCTCTTTTTATAAAGTCAAAAAGCCGTGGCTTTTCCCTTCGAACAAAGCCTTTCAAAGACAAGAGCGAACACACCGCTCGTGGACACGCTCCAGAGAAAACACCCAGCCTAAAAAGCAACAACGGGGCTCTTTTTAACTTATTCAGACCACATCTCAATAAAAGCTGAACAAACACAACCTGCCACCGGCGAGCGCGCGGTGTCCAGCGCGCGGCAACATAACCGATTGCGCGGGCATAGGGGAGATCTACACACACACACACACACACACACACACAAACCCCACAGAACATCGTGATCCGTTTCATTGATGGCAATTTAACAAGCTTATTGGTCATACATAATCTATAGCCTAAGCTTACTGAGAGAATAGAAAAACAGCCCAAGTTATTTTTATCAGTGGAATTACTCTGCAACCATCTAGCCATAAATCGCGTTTAAAGATAAAGCAACTTTTTTATGCACTCGACAGGGTAAGATAAATAAGCGTGGGATTACCTCAGGAGAAATTAAATAACAACTAGGGCTATATTTTATTGTAGTCTCTCCTCAAAGGAAAAGACAAAGTAACCTGTGCTGGTTACTATTCAATTTGTATTTCGTTCCCCGCTGGTCACGGAGGAGAGATCACAGGAGAAAGTGAAAACACATGGCTGAGGTCAGCCAGATCGCAGGACCACCAAGCACTGCAAAGGCAGACAGAGAGAGAGAGAGAGAGAGAGAGAAGATGCAAACGATGATGAAGAGAAGCTACAAGGAAGAACTGGTGAGGAGCAATGGTCTTAATAAACACAGGCAGTCATCGCCTTGGCTCCATAAGTTACACTGTATGGAAGCGAGAACCATCACACAGGCTATTTGAACCGTTTCTCCGAGCTGCCGCTTCGTGGCGTCCCTCACGCCAATCAAGGAGCTCGTGCCTTATACCCTAAGACACGTTATGAATTCCTGGAGCCTAATGTGTTTATTTTAAATATCCCAGGGAAATTATTACATCAGCGGCTAACTATGTCCACGGAAACGGCCGTTCCTCTGAAGTTTTCAGCAATGAAGCCTGATTTTAATTACATAATAACTTTTAAATTGTATTTTCACAATAAACGATGTGGATTAAGCTAGGAAGTATGTGAAGTAGGCCCGGGAAAGTCGGCCATACTTCTGCAAATAAACTAAGCAGGCAGAAAGCGAGAGAGAGAATGCTGGTGTGGGATCATGCCGCTGCAACACATGCTTCAAAATGAATAATTAATCTGACGGTATTTCTCTTTCTCTCTCTCTCTCTCTCTTTTTTTGGCAGAGCTCGTTACTGTTGGCCCCTCAATGGTCGCATGATAAATGACGGTGTGGCTCTCTCGGCTCTCCTTCGTTAATTAGCGCTCTGTGAACTCTGTCGCCTGCGCGCAAACACAAACCAAATCCTATGAGCTCAACGAGAGTGAAAACATTTCTCTTGGTCTGCCCTTAGAAGTCTGTTGACAGATCCATATATTTTCAGTGAGCCCAGGCTGTCTGTTTCCAAGTCAACTCATTTGACTCCAAATGTTACTGTGAAACAGGTCATTTATTTGCTTCTGGACATGCGGCCAAGTTTATCACCAAGAGACAAACTGAGATCTAATTGATTAGCCAATGTACTGTTAAGTGAATGGTACAAATCAGTCTAAAGACCTTTGTTTAATGTATAGAAATATATATATGTGTGTGTGTGTGTGTGTCTGTGGGCATGTTTTTGTGACATATCAGGACACAACTCTGTATAATGACATGGGTATGACACAGGTATTACAAGGAGAGGGTGACTTATGAGGATATAACCCATGTCCCCATTTTTCAAAACGCTTATAAATCATACAGAATGAGTTTTTTTGAGAAAGTAAAAATGCACAAAGTTTCCTGTGAGGGTTAGGGTTAGGGGTAGGGTTGGTGAATGGCGATAGAATATACAGTTTCTACAGTATAAAAACCATTACGCCTATGGGATGTCCCCACTTTTCACAAAAACAAACGTGTGTGTGTGTGTGTGTGTGTGAAAGTAGCCTTCTTTTTCCCGTTGAGCGATGCCTTCACTTTTATTGACCAGTAAGAGTTTTGTTTGTGTGTTGGGGTAGCTGCAGGTCTGAGTAATAGGTTTGACAAAAGGTGGCATGATTAAAGGTGAATGCTGAAACTAACCAAGCAGGGATAACTGCAGGCTGGAGCAGTGGGTGTGGCAAATTATTAGGGCATGCAGAAAGGTAGGGGGCGTGGATAAAGGTCTTTCTAATTGGTGGGTTAGCGTTTAGTTTCCATTTTAATGCTTTAGCATTCACCTTTCGTCATGCCACCTGACCTTTTGCCATCCCTGTTACTCCGACCTGCATCTACCACTGTCTCAAACTAACCCCTAACCCTAGTCTCAGCCTCAGATGTCATGCCCACGGACTGTTCTGATGCAGTGAGATGTGTGTGTCGTGTTCTGGAAACAAAGCATGACACAAAATGAAATGTAATTTACCTGTTGCTTTACCTGTCAGTCATATGGCCTCATGACTGAACTGAGCAGTTAATGATTAATCAATCTTTTTTAAATGAACCTTCAAGTTTTGTGTCAGTATCACTACTGTCTGCCCATATGACAGCGTGTCAATAAAGATAGACATTTGTGTTTTTAAGTCGATATTTTGAACTTTTGGACGATTAATGTTGTTTGCGTTCCTGCACGTGCCTTTCAAAACAAACCTCTGGCGCCTAATGCTTCTTTTCTAATGCCTCTTGTCAAACGCAGAGTGAACGTAGACATTCTTTAGTTCATCTGTCCTTTACGTTAACCAGTGGGAATAACTCTTCTCCCACACTATTGGACTCTCTCTGCCTCTCTTTGGTCGTGCATTAAATGTTTTTCCACTTTCAGTATAGTCATTTCATAAAATGTTTTAGTGCTTTGTTATTTCAAAATAATCTGGTTATTTATTTATTAGGATACTCAATAGGCCTTTCAATCTTTTTCTTTTATAAAACAGTTTATACTTTGTAAGTCTAGATATTATTGTTCTTTTCCTCTAGAAAAAGCTTTGGTATCCTGAGCATGAGCTTGTCTTTCTTTCTCTCTTTCTTTCTGTGGTATTAGTGAAAGTAAGGGTGTAAATCACATTGGGTGCTGTATGATTATAGGAATCCAAGAGTGGTCAGTATGACAGTTTATCATCTCTCTGGGGACAGTGTGTGTGTGTGTGTGTGTGTGTGTGCGTGTGTGTGTGTGTGTGTGAGTGAGTGTGTGGTCCCCACAGTGTTATGCAATAGAGATCCAGCATCACTAAAAATGCAGTTTTGCGTGCTTTGTGTCATCATTAAAAAGAGCAGTTTAGCATTTAAATACGGTACATTTATATCTTGTTCATATGTCAGTGTTTCACGTCTACAGAACAATATGTTCTGTAGACGACCAGAGCTATATTTTTATCTGATGTGCAGATGCATTGGTGTGTATGTGTCTGTTTGTGAGATAGAAAAAGATCCAGTCACTTCTATGTGTGTATACTTGGCTGACTTGCACTTTACTGAAAATTGCCACAAGTGATACGAGCTGTCATATTTTTCCCTGACCAGACCACATGTATGTTTTTCATAGACATCACATGATGCACATCATAAAAGATGTGCAACAAAGGCCTTCCGTCAGTGGAAGTCACTCCATCCCAACATGGAACATGCACTCCACGCTCTTCTAGCTATGACTATGTCACTGAAGGACCACCAACGCTCACTGTTTCATAACTGTGCGTGTTTGTGTACATGCTTGATGATTATAGCTGCAGGATGCTTTTCATCCAGCACATCATTAATCATAACGCCCCATCAGTTACTGGAGTTGTGATAAATATATGCACATGGCTAAGTGCACACATACAGTAAACTCTTCTCATTCAAAAGATATGGATCTTTCCTTCCCACACACACGTAGTGTCACACAGAGAGCTGGAAACACCCAGACCTGCCCACCTGTCGTTTTCTCCTGGTATAGTCTTATATTACAGCATCTGTGAAGTTGCTCCTGAAGCTTTCACTATTTTAAAAGGATATTGCTGTTGGTACTGACCTGCTGAATTAATAAAAAAAAAAAAAAAAAAGTGAAAACAGAAAACGATGTTCCTGGCAATAGTACAAAATTGTGTTTGAAGTGATCCGTTGGTTTTATTGTATACTGTTTTGTGTGCTTGTGAGGACTGGCTCCTCTGAACTGAATGCTCTGTCCTCATGTCTCCTTCCTAAACTATAGGCATACCCTGTTTTTGTGAGTGTGTGTTTTAAGTCTGGATCCGATTAACTTGATCGTTTTTATGACATTTTGCTGCATGTGTGGCAGCCATGAGACATTTTTGGATGGGAACCTAACCCAGTTATATTTCCCCTGGCCAAATCTCTGTGTGGCATTCATACAAATCAAAGTCAATAATAAGGACCTTAACACATATTTGATCTAGAACACTCTGCCTTAAAATTGGTTTTAGGCTACATAAATGCTTGCTTCTATCCTATTCTATTCTGCTTTCCAAAATGTGTTAACAATGTTATGTAGTGCTTGGTCAGTTAGGTTTGCATCATCATCATTTGAAATATTGCACCACGTAGGCTTTATGATTTATTGCCTTCACAACAACAATTATCTGTTTGGACAGCCATCCAAGCCCTTAAATGTACGAGCAATGTCCCTATGGTAACTAGATTCCTCTAATCATAAATCATATTGTGTTTGTTTGTGTGTGAAAAAGAGAGGGGCAAAGAGAATAAAAGACATAGACTTAAATTTCTAGTTCACTAACTGAAAATGAGTAAGGTGTTGAGGTAGCTGAATGGTTAAGGACCCTGGTTGCTAATACACAAGTTATTGTGTGGTAGTGATTTAGTTATTGGGTAGAAAGACAAAATAAATAGAAGTTCCCTTCAAAAGCAGTGTTTTCTTACAAGAGTGTGAGTGTGGGAGACTGACAGTGTAACCTCTTACTCCCTTAATGCAGCTTTGTGTAATTGTAGCTGTGTACACAGGAGCTGAATGCTTAACATTGCTCTCATACACTTTCATATTGGCTAAATATGTTTATAATAGACTATACCTCAATTTAGCACTATGTGGAGCTCACAAATGTTTTTTTCACTGTACACTTCGCATTAATGTGTATAAAGGTTTAAAATGCCATATTATTAATATTTAAATTATATATATATATATATATATATATATATATATATATATATATATATATATATATATATATATATACATACGCTGCTATTCAAAAGTCTCTTATACTCTCCAAGGCTGCATTTATCAAAATACAGTAAAACCAGTAATATTGCAAAATATTATTACATTTGTAAGTTTATGTTTTAAATTGTAAAAAAAAATATATATATTTAAAATGTGATTCCCTTAATGGCCAAGCTGAATGTTCAGCAACGGTTGTCAATGTCACATGAAACAAGAAACAAGAAACATTTATTCTTATTATAACAGCTGAAAACTGATTAATATTTTTTATGGGAACCATAATACATTTTTCCTGTTTTTTTTGTTTTTTTTTATGAACCGAAAGTTCAAAATTAGAACATCTTTTGTAACACTGTAAATGTCCTTTCTGTTTTTTTGTCCTATTTAAAAAAAAAAAAAATATATATATATATATATATATATTTGAAAAATAAAGCATATTGACCCTAAACTTTTGAACACTAGTGTATATGATATTTAATAATATATGTTTCATGTATGTATCACAAGTAAATAGGTAAATTTAACCTGAACTTTACAACCCATTGGAGATGGATCATGGCCCTTTGTGGGGTTCAAATCTAAAGTCTTAGCAGCCAAAATCTTTAACGGCTAGGGTGCACCACCACCCTTGTGTATAATGTGCACATGTATCTTCATAAAAGGGAAATCACAGCCCAAACCCTGCTATTTGTGGTGCATAATTTTTCTTTAATTGTGCTTCACATAATGTGCACGGCTTGTGTAAATGCAACCAAAGACAAGCATTCAGGGTTCCAGAGAGCTGATTCCCATAGTGATTACAAGGGTACACTCTAAAAACAGAAAAACTGCTCTTTATTTGTAGAACCTGTTCTATTTAGAACCATAGCATCCTGAAGAACCATTTTAATGCTGAAATGGTTCTTTCTGTCAGAGTGCAGGGTTCTTTATTATTATCAAATCTGTAACTGTCAAAGCACCCCATTATTGAGTTTCTGGAGTTTAGTGATCCAACTAAAGTTAAACAGACTGTCAGCACACTCCCAACAAATACATTATTTCATTCTTAAATTTTAATTCAGATTTAACTTTAAAATTGTATCTGTTTTTAAACAAACATGTTCTTTTCTCTTCTTTTTTGATCACATTTAAGTGCGAGCAGCTCTGAGGATACTCCTCTTCTCATCTAAGTAAGTTACAGAGACATTGAAATTATAATCCCTATTGTTAGAATTTTATTTTTTAAGAATTACTTATTTATTACTAACAAAGGCTACACTCTTAAAAAGATGGCTCATAACGTATTATCCAACTACACAGACTGTCAACACAATCTCAGCAGGTAAATGATTTCTTTCTTAAAATGTCTATAATTTTTATTTTTATATCGCCTAAGGGCGACTTAGGTGCCCTTGAGCAAGGCATCGAACCCCCAACTGCTCCCCGGGCGCCGCAGCATAAATGGCTGCCCACTGCTCCGGGTGTGTGCTCACAGTGTGTGTGTGTGTTCACTGCTCTGTGTGTGTGCATTTCGGATGGGTTAAATGCAGAGCACAAATTCTGAGTATGGGTCACCATACTTGGCTGAATGTCACTTCACTTTCACTTTCTTTGTTTTGTTTTTACAAAAACAAATGGAAGGAGAAACATTGTAACTCTTCATCTGCAGAGAGAAAACGCCACTCAGTCAAACCAAAATACACAAAGATGGATTTATAGGCATCATAGAGGATTATGAAGATACAGAATTTCACTGGAACTTGGTCTTCATTTCATTATTTCACTATTTCCAGTTTCTATTTTGTTTTACTTCAAGTATTAATTCATCTTCAATGTCAATTGTCATTTATTAATGTATTCTGCTAATAGCACTGTAATTTTTGCAATAAATTCACTTCATTAAAAAATAAAAGTACCTAATTGAGAGGTTGTTGTTATTTTTATGTAAAACCCTAACAGACACTGCAAAAAAAGTAAAAAAAACAACAACATTAATAAATAATATATACAAATAATACTAATAATGATATAATTATGTTAATATAGTAATATTAATTAATAAACTATCATTAAAAAGGTTATTTATAACACCATTTAGGTCCTATGTAGCATTTTCAAAGCATGGTTCTTTATGGAACGGATAAAACGTGTTCTATTTAGCACTAAAAAGGGTTCTACTATTGTTACAAGTCGAAGAACCCTTTTCTGGTACTGTTTAGAACCATTTTCTTAAGAGCGTAGTAATGATTTTCTCTAAACCCAGTCATGCAGCTGCATTTGCATGCAATGTTTCAGATTTGTTGAAAGATATACTTTATTTTCATGTATCCTCCTCTTTTCCCCTGTCTATCTGTATATCGATCTCTGTGGAAAGGGTTCACTGAACAACTGAGACACACTCCGATCCAGTGAATCCAGACTAGCAGTGAGTTGGTGGTCTGTTCTGTCTGATCACTCGTCTACATACAGATCCCAGGGCAATACAGATCAGAAACTGATTAGAACAGGTTCAGGGTCGCTGATCCCAGAACAGAGTTAAGCAGACCTGTGTGAATGCAGATAATGGTGTCAGGATGCAAAGCCTGATCTCTGTACAGATTCAGCATGGTCACTGCACCTGCCACAAAGACTGACCAGCTTCTGTCTCTATGTGCCCAAGTGTTAATGAGTAAATCTGTCCGTGCAGAGAGAGCGAGAAAGCCATTGAGCATGAGAGAGCGATCTCGAGGGAATGTGTGTGGGTTTGTGTGTGGGGGGTAAACCCTGAAACACTGAAAGGCACTGACTGTCTGTGAATAGAAGGATTATCTCATTGCTCTTTAAAGTGGTTGACAAAGGGTTTGTGGTAAAACATTCACATCTCTTGTCAACACTTATTCATCCATCAGGTTATACTCTTCGATTAAAGGATTAACCTTGCTCTGAGGGTTCATATTCAAAAGATAAAGCTCTTTATACAGCCACTGAGAGATTATAGTTAGAGTCAGTCACACACATAATTGAGGCATTTATCCAATTTTTAGTAATCAGACATTTTTCCGATTTATTAAGGGGGAGGAAAACGTGGTTAAAGTTTGAAATCATTGCCAAGAAAGTCTCACACAAGCTGCTCAGCTGCTCGCCGATTCCCTTGACTTTCCCACGCAGAGACGTCAGCGCACATTTGGGTGGCAGCCGTACTCCTGTTCCTGTGTGTTCTCATCTTCTGACATGAGTCGTGGCATCTTGTCGCGCACATGCTGGCGTTGCTAAGTGAGCACCACCAAAACAGAGCTTGTGCTGCACAGAATGGGAGAGCCTATTGTTTGCAGCCCAACTTCAGAGGACATTCAGCTGCCAAGACATGGAGTGTGTCTGTGTGTTCTAGGGAGTATATGCCATAAAACGTGCACACAAGTTTCAAACTCATTTTTTTATGAATTCGTAAAATCTCTGAAAAGGCTAATTAGCTCGAGACGTTGTAATCGGTTAACAGTGCTATAATAAACCCAGTGGGTGGGCAAGGATTGACAACTATGCACATAGTAATTTATTGGTTATTATTTGTGTTTTACTTATAACTTTTTATACAGTTTGTAAAAAAACACAAAGTAAATATATATTTATATTCATACGGATCAATGATTTGATTTTGATTTTTTTTAGTTAATCAAAAACAGTAATTTGAATTTTTATTTTATTTTATACAATTTAATGCAATTCATACATACAATAACTCGAATACCGCTCTTCTTTTTATAATTTTATTTTGAATTCATTTTGTTAGTTGAGGTTTGTTAAATGCAATGTGGCTATACCAAAAAGTCATGATTTATGAACACTCACATGCATTCATGACTGGAAGGTTACACAGGATTAAATTGACATTTTTTAAACTTTACTTTTATATTTCTCTTTCATATAAGTTTGTATAAAGCAAACATTAGGTACATCTCTGTTAACTGTAACGTTTTAAATCCCATAATTGTGTTGGTAGGTATCTGTGTCTTGTTCCAGGGTAGGCAGGTATGTAGTGGGTAGCTGTCTGGTGTTCTGGACCAGCTCTGTGGGCCGTCCTCCGCAGGGATTCATTGGGTCATTGTGTTCTTGTTTTCCTACAAAGGGGCCTCGGCACAAATCCCTCTGGCACGGAGGGGCCATAGTAAAGTAAACAGAGATTTATGTCTTTAACCTTTGGACCCACCAAGTGTTTTTGAGAGGTAATCACACACATTTATGAGTTATGGGTCGACAGGTTAAAAAATGCACAGTATTGTTACTATAGGCCTAACTGGGAGCCTGTGATTGGATGATTGTTCTCCATTTACCCAGTGTGCCCTCGTGCTGTCTGAATACAGTCTGCAGGTTAATCCTCACTTCCTCCTCAATGGAAAGAGTGCGTTAGAGAAATTTTCTCCATGAGCAATAGCGAGAGTAGCTATAGCATGGTCTATTTTTGATCGTAGCAGTTATACTATGTTTTGTTTGTATGGTGAGCAATCATGACTCTCTTGTTGATGTTACATAGAATCCTTTAACTCATTTGAAAAGAGGCAGAAGCGGAAAAAGTGAAAGAAAATGAAAACATAGCAATTTCGAGACTACATCACTTCGGTCACAGAATCCAGTGTCTGTTTGAAGTCCTCCTGGTGTGTGTGTGTGAGTGTGTGTGTGTGCCATTCAACATACCCCCTCCTCACTTCCCTTTCCACCTTCCTTGTGTCAGGAAGGTTACAGCGCATACGCTTGTTTTGTGAGACGAATGCATTCGTTCTCTATTGTAATATGAAACACTCCAGGCCCGTCCCCCAATCACTCTTTCTCTAGCTTTCCTTATTCTCCTCTGAATGGAGAGACACAATTAAAAGCACATTAGATCTTTTCAAGTGCTTGCAATTTTATAAGTGAGGGTCCCCAGCTCTGCGCAGGGCTTAGACGAGGGAAAGCCGTGATATTTAGAGGGGCCCGGGGGAAAGATGGGAAAGAGATATTAACCTCGCCAGGGACAGCTCTCAAAGAGGCCACTGCTAGACACACATCAGCCCACCCACACCGACACCTGCAGCCTTAAAAACACTCACACACACTCGCACATGTGTGCATACTCCTTACTATAAATCAGTGAGATTGATAGTTATGTTGGTGTTTAATGAAAGTTGATGAGTATTAGATTGATAGACCTCAGCAGTAATAAACCACGCAGACCTGTTGCATCGGCTCGGTGGCTGACATAAAGCAGGCGGCTTTCAGGAAAATCATGTGGTTGAAAATAAATAGCAGTAGGTGCTAATATATGGCTTTGATAGAACATACGTATTCTGAATGTCAGATTAATGTCTGGAATTAAGTGTGATGTATTTATAACTGTGTTTTCTTTATGTTTAGGTAGTCTTTGCCAGTGTGCACAACACTTGACCCTGCCCAATAAACGCAGATTTGTATTGCTGAATAGGCCCATGATGTATGTGCATCTTGCAAATATTATTTATCCTAATAAACCATACATCAGTAGACAGCTTATTTATTCAGCTTTCAAATGGTTTATAAATGAACATATTTGATTAAACATGAAATTTTGAAGTATATAAAAAAGGAGAATGTACATATTGATATTGGATAATGGTGTGTGTGTGTGTGTGTGTGTATATAATGGACACAAAATACTATTATATGTATAGTATTTTTATTAATTTAATTTATTATTAAATTATATTGGTATC
Source organism: Carassius auratus (assembly GCF_003368295.1). Lineage (NCBI taxonomy): Eukaryota > Metazoa > Chordata > Actinopteri > Cypriniformes > Cyprinidae > Carassius > Carassius auratus. Next base: position 12,822,563 of record NC_039247.1, on the reverse strand, counting down.
AGCATTATTGCATATGTTCAGCAAAGGGGAAAGCAGGATCAGCTACTATTTATGTATTAACTGGCTTATTTGTGAGTGTGTGTGTGTGTGTGTGTGTGTGTGTGTGTGTGTGTGTGTGTGTGTGTGTGTGTGTGCGTGTGTGTGTGTGTGTGTGTGTGTGTGTGTGTTGAGCAGAAGCAGAAAGAGCTTCCTGTCTTGATGTCATTTATTTCAGAAATTCCAACCATAACCCCTCTGTGTGTGTCTCTGTAAAGGGATGATATATGTGCTTAATCAAATAGGAAAATATGAGTAACCCAGGTCCTGACTCAACAGCAGCTTGCTTTATTATTGTAGCTTAAGGTGCAGCATGGCCCTGCCTTCTTTGATCCTGACTGTTTGAGTGTGTGAATATGTGTGTATGTGCATGTGTGTGTTTATTGTTTTAGGTGAGGGTGGTATTCAGTGCTATTGGCTTTGATTACAAAAGGTTCAACCTTCTGAGGAACAGAGGAAAGATATTTAGACTGTTTTCGTTGAGAACATGAACCTTCATGTGTTTCCCCAAAAAGGAGCACCTAGGTCTGTGTGTGAAATCAGAGACAAGGGAGCCCATTACCAAGATCATTATAAAGCCAGTGTTTCTCGGGACACAGAGCTCAGTGAGACATAGTCACAGTCATCAATCCTGTGTGTGAGAGAAAGTGTTCAAGCGAAGGAGAGCGTAGCTTGAGAGCAGCCCCAGGCACAAGCTATGTCATGGCTGCCATTTGCTGCTGATGAAAAATGTAAAAAAATTAACCGGCCATTAACGAGATTCTTTGATGTACTTTCAGTTTGACAAAAGCCAGCTGTCATGATTGTTTTGTTTGTTAATAAAACATGTAGCCTTCACTTTGGGGTCAAAAAGAGGATCTTTAACAAAAGCAAAGGAAAGACTAAAAATGTGTTTCAGAACATACAACATGCATCCATTTCTCATTCATTGTGAAAATCTGCAGTCTTTTCTGTCAAATAATAGTAGTTATTATAATTATTTAAATATATTTAAATTAATAATAAACTAATCGAATTTTAACTATTTGCGCTCTCTTTGCCTTACAACTTACAACAAGCTTACAACAGGTACACATTTAACATTCTTTTTTTTTATTTTGTGACAGCACCCATCTCACTCATTCCAGGTGAGATATATATATATATGTCATGTTTAGTTGAGATATATATATATATATGTCATGTTTAGTAAAAGAACATAAGATATATGTTCTTTTACTAAACATGGCCTTCAAGGTTCATAAAAAAGCACTGGAAGAGTTGGTGAGGAAGAAAACAGAGACAGAGTTGCTAATGTGCTCATTCCTGTCAACCGGAAGAGAGAGAATGTGAGATGTCTCTTGTTGTACAAGTTTGACTAAGCATTTCCATGTTAACTGAGAGTGAATGTTCTACAGAACTGTCTCTGAACCCTATGTAATTTCATTTTCAAAGGCAAGGTACATCTGTGATTTACATTACCCTGAGTATGTAGGGTTTATGAAGGTGTTGAAACACTTTTTCTCTTGAACCACCTTTTCACCCCCAAATTTGGTACACATTCACCCCTCTGCAAAAACATGATTATCGCTGCAGCGTGAAGCTGGCCACCATCATTCACCCGGCTTAGGCTTTCTCAAGCTAGCAAATCACCGAGAAAATTGGAGAGGCCTGCAAAGTGTTCAGTACTTATGATCCCATCCCAGATCGCTTAAGTGTGTGTGTGTGTGTGTGTGTGTGTGTGTGGTTGGAGGAACCCCACACCAGAGAATAGCGTTAGTTCTCCAACCGTAACATAAACCAATTTCAAAGAGCTGTTTTCTCCTTCATGGTGTTACTAGGAACAATAATGCATGTTTAAGAAACAAGAGATTTATCAAGTTTTCTGAAAAAGACACTCTAATATGTTCTTAAATAGATAAAAACACGTTAATCAAAGAGAGAGAGAGAGAGAGAGAGAGAGAGAGAGCGAGAGAGAGAGAGAGAGAAACCACAGAGTGAAAATGTTTTGAAAGCATTCTGAGAGTGTATTTTCTAAATTATATATTAAATATAATCAAATGCTCTGAGGGGGATGCAACCTTTTGAAGAGCATAAACATGGTGTGAAATTATTTGAGTGAAATCTTATTTTGTGTCTGCTTGTCCTTGCATTGAAATGTTTAAATGGCATGTATATGCACATGATTTACCCTGATTGTTTAATGCTGCATTTACCCAGATATTACCATTGCAGACATTGTTTTATTGATTTATTGCGTTAATGAATATATAATTATGAAATGAAATGCTGCTCTGATGCTGCAATTCATTTACACAGAACCAAAGCAGCATCAGAACCACCTTTGATATGGGACTAAGATGGGTCAGATCTGCATATTTTATGTGGCTTTGCATCTTTAATATGAAGCAGACACAGAGCTCCTCAGAGGAGCTTGAAATCGCCAATGTGAAGATGCCTTAGATGGTAAAAAGTAATAGGAAAAACCGACGTTCACAGGAAAAAAGTGAAAGATCGGTTTATGAAAATAAAATATACCATGAAAAGGAATGTTGCAGATAAATGTTAAAGGCATGAAAAAATCAGAAAAATTGTTTGAACATAATGAAGAGCAGGTGTAATGTATTTCAAAGTCCAGACTCTGAGGTTCCAAAACACACAAACAACGTGTTTGCATTGTGTGTGTGTGTGTGTGTGTGTGTGTGTGCTCTAGTTTTTGTGACATATCAGGACACAACTTTGTATAATGACATGGGTATGACACAGGTATTACAAGGAGAGGGTGACTTATGAGGATATAACCCATGTCCCCATTTTTCAAAACACTTATAAATCATACAGAATGAGTTTTTCTGAGAAAGTAAAAATGCACAAAGTTTCCTGTGAGGGTTAGGGTTAGGTGTAGGGTTGGTGGAGGGCGATAGAATATACAGTTTGTACAGAATAAAAACCATTACGCCTATGGGATGTCCCCAGTTTTCACAAAAAAAAAAAAAAAAAACGTGTGTGTGTGTGTGTATTTTATAGTGTAGTTATGAACCTGTTGTTCGACTTATTGCCACATTCTCTTCCACTTCCACTTACTCAAAGCTGAAAGCAATGTTTGACATTGTGAACCAAAGAGTTGCTGTGTGGGTAAAACCAAAGGTGACTGCTGGCAACAAACCACTGATTTGTGCTTTTCTTCACTTCACAGTTCAAATTGTTACTTTTTTGAAGAAAGTGATTTGCAGTTTGCATTTTATAGAAAATAATTTTTAGGCTTTAAGCTTTAGTATTTAGATAGGGATTTGTATGATCATGATAAAAACGAATTGAGTAAAATATGCGTCAAAACTTTTGACTGTAATTGAAAATCACAACTTTTTTTTGTTTGGTTAAAACTTAAAATATTTACCTTAAAATAGGTACTACTATTACTGCATGCCTAAAAATGCCTTTTTCCTTAATGTAAATTTCCCTGTGCTTGCCAGAAAATAAGGTAGCCTGAGCAAGCCCTCCCTTCTCATTTGATGTGAGTCTTCTCTTGTTGAGTCACATCCTCCTGAACACTGATGTGTGTGGTATCATCTCTTTCCAGGCATGTAAGTGTGTTTGAGGCAGAGACAGGGAGACAAATAAAGAAACATTAATCCTGTTATGTAGGAGTAATCCTGTTTTGTTCCATGTGATGGAATATCTCTGTAACTGTTTGTATAAAAGGCTGAATGATTTAATTCCTTGTGCTTTGTGAAATGTTTGAATGCCCCCAGTTTTGTGCTGAAACCCAAGCTCTGAAGCACATCATCAGTATCTCCCATTCATTACTGGGCAGATTATTCACAGATTGCCAGAAGTCCTGAATCACTCGAGGTCTCGCGTGAGAAGCGGACAGCCTGATGTTGTTGTTTATCTGCTTTTGTGCTGTATGTGTTTGCTGTGATGTAAACACACACAAACACTCATTAGACCACTGTATCCAGGATTCTTTCCAGTTTCTGCACAATAATTATAACCAATGGTTGTCCAGTAACACATAACATGGGCAATAAAACTGATTTACTGCAACAGCAGAGAATTTATTATTATTTTTCCTTTTTACAAAATTCTATCGATTTAGAAATCCTCACTGAAAACAAGAAACATATTTTTACTGTCCCTCCTCTCTTTTTCTATTGTGGTACCAGATGCCTTAGTGTGTGTGTGTGTGTGTGTGTGTGTGCGTGAGTCTGGTTATCATATTTTCTTTGTTTTGTGAAAACTGAGCCAACTGTTCTTAAAACTTTACCATACAGGTTAAACTCTGTTAATACAGCTAAAATCAAAACTTGCCATTTAAGGTCTTTGTATTTTGGTATGCTTAGAAATGTTAAGTGAGAAGCTGAAACTGGTCAATTCATTCAAGATCACTTTTAAGTTCTTTATCCTCACTATTGTGTGATCAGAACTGGTTCAGAAGAATAGCGGATACTGTTATTACAGAAATCTAGGTGCCATTGTTGAGAATCCAAGAAAGGTAAAGATGTATGGTTATTTAAAGCACAGGTGTGGTCTATTAGTCTGCAGGGAATTCAAAACTGTGATGTAAAACATATGCAGGCATGAACGTTTACATATAGCTCATGCACCTTTCACACAAGTCACTGTCTCTCGCTCTCACTCATGGCTACTGGTTCATTCTGGCTAGAAACACTTGCAGCTGTAAAAGCTGCTGATCACAGGATCGAATCCTAAAATAAAAATACAGTTAAAAGAAAATATATAAGTATTTATCTCATGGCACAAACCTCTGGACCCCACAGTATTCTTAAAATTACAGAAGGCTTAAAATATTCTTTAGTATAATTCTATTGTTAAAGTAAACATAAAGATTCCAAGTGGCAGTTTTCACAGTGATGACATAGAAGAACCAATTTTGGTTCTTGAAAGAACCTTTCAGTGAACATTTCTTAAAAGAACCATTTTTTTTTGTTAGTGTGAAAACCATTTTCAAACTCTAAATAACCTTTCTTCCTATTATAAAGTACCTTTTGTGCAACAGGAAGGTTTCATGAATGTTAAGCGGGGTTTTTTTGTTAGTTTTTTTTTAACTGATGTCAGTAAAGAACCTTTATTTTTAAGATTGTAGACATACTGGCTAGTTCAGCACATTTGGGCCTGGCAGCTCCCGTAAAGATGCACTGTAGTTCTAATAATATTGGAAACAGGCACTACTCCATCATAAAATAAAGTGCAATGTTTAAAAAAAAAAATGATTTAGGATCATGATTTGCAACTTTATCAGGAAACCTAGCTAGGACTGTCTCTGAAGCTAGTCTATGTATGTGGGCTGTAGATCCAGCGTTGAAATTAAGCCTAAAATCTCCTCTTTCCTTTTACCTCTCAAGCATCCTCTCGAGGTCTTAGCTGAAGTGTTTTGGTTGAAGTCGCATCAATAGAACCCACATGGCAGAGAACGCTGGTTTGAGGGCGGCCTCTTGAATGTCCGGACGCCTGAAAAGTTTTGGAGTGGAAGCTTCCACTATCTCATTAACGGTGGCCTAGGTGTTAATTGGCGATGGGTTGGTCTTAAAGAATAAGTATGAGGACATAAGTGCTTATTCGACGAGGAGAAAGCGAAGAAGGAGGAGGTGATCTGATGATGGTTTGCTAATCAAAGTACGGAGCCCGCCTTTTGAGAGCGCGAGAGGTTAATTACGCATGTGGAGAAAGTCTGACATCACCTTTCCGAAAGCTTATTCGCTGACTAGAAGTTCAAGTGGCTGCATTTCCTTTGCTCCTGTTAGCCTCGAGGGGCTGCATATACGCCTATCCAATGTGTGTGTGTGTGTGTGTGTGTGTGTGTGTGCGCGCATGTTTTTGTGACATATCAGGACACAACTTTGTATAATGACATGGGTATGACACAGGTATTACAAGGAGAGGGTGACTTATGAGGACATAACCCATGTCCCCATTTTTCAAAACACTTATAAATCATACAGAATGAGTTTTTTTTGGAGAAAGTAAAAATGCACAAAGTTTCCTGTGAGGGTTAGGTGTAGGGTTGGTGTAGGGCCATAGAATGTACAGTTTGTACACTGTAAAAACTGACTGTGATTTTAACAGTAAAAAACTGTGAAAATGCTACCGTACAAATCTGTTAAATGGTTAACGGTAATTTCCTGTAAACTTTACATAGATTTTTTCTTTTGGAATAACTATGTTTCGTCTTATTTCTTTCTTATATGTTTATTAGTGTTGTATGTTACATATAATGTTGTTTAATTAATGTTTATTGCATATTTCAGTTTAATGAGTCTCACCATGATGGTATTTATTGTCTGTGTGAATGACACTCTGCACCTTCTATCTTATTTAAAAGCTGCTTGTGATGGGCTTTGTTTCATCATGTGACTTTCTCATCACCACCTGCTTTTGGTGGTTACCAGTTTAATACAAAGGTACAAAACAGATTTCAGTACTTCAATAACTTGGTATATTAATATTATATAATTACCGTTCAATTATGGTATTAAACTGTAAAACCGTTAAACCTAAAAGGTGTTGCTATATTTTTTACAGTATGAAACAGTTAAAAAAAAACAGTATTACCGTATTTTTTTACATATAATTCTGGCAACACAGCTGCCGGTTTTTAACGTATATTTTACGGAATATTTTTTACAGTGTACAGTATAAAAACCATTACGCCTATGGGATGTCCCCACTTTTCACAAAAACAAACATGTGTATGTGTATGTGTGTGTGTGTACGAAGTAAATATGTGAAGGAAAAAATTCTAAAAATGTTTATGTAATGCAATGTATTTTGGGGTGGTGGGGACAGCACTGGCCCAATCGGTCAAGTGACCGTACCGTCTACTGTCCCGAGCAACATTCACACTAGCCTCAGGTAATCAGGCAGTCCTTATTGTCGATCCCTGGAAGAGCCCCTCAAGAGGTAAAGCCCAGGGGCCCCTTATAGTCTTAATGCGGCGCTGGGTGGGGTGGTGTTGGCACAGTGGATGAGACATACCTTTGGTGTGAGAGACCCGGATTCGAATCCACTGTGAGACACCAATGCATCCCTGAGCAAGACACTTAAGGCCTAGTTGTTCCAGAGGCCTGCGACCTCTGACATATATATTAATTAGCGATTGTAAATGGCAAGCGACAACTAAATGAATAAATTTAAATGTATTTTAACAGAACACAAAAATGTAGTTTAGGCTGCTGGCGCCAACTATCCTATGTAGTAGCATATGTTATAAGATACTTTTTTTACAATAATAAATACGGTTGATTTCAGAATACAGGTAGCCTATATAAAGACATATTTGGAAGAAATTAAATGTAAGTGATTTTAATTGGGATTTGTATGACAGCATTGGCGACTTTCTGCACAGCAATCTCTTTCGAAAAACACTCATCATTCAAAGCACCACTCTGGGATTTCCACGCAAATAGTTTCGATCTGTGTTCAGCAAAGGCGCCTGGAAATCTGGAGGAAAAATATTATCATTACTCCATTGTGAGAAATATCGTTAAGAGAGGACCTGCTTTTGGTGGACGTTTGAAGAATTTTTCCGCTGGCAGGGTCGACTGGCCCTTCGGGTCAAACTCCTGCGTTTTATCCTTTGACTTAATCCTCAATAGTACATAAATAATACAGAGACCTTGTTTACTCAGAAAACATGACCCCGTAGGAAAGACTTCAATGGTATTTTAAGGGGACTGACTGTAGGCTGTAATGCAATCTAAATGATCCAAAAAATCAGAGAAACAAAGATTTACATTTATTGAGTGTTCCGTATACTCAATAAAGAAAATAATAATAATAATAATAATAATAATGTATATAATGTAGCTATATATATATATATATATATATATATTTATCTTTTGCAAGTCTGCACCGTAAATACATCTCAGATAATCTAAAATGATAAAATATATCTGTTATATCTGTACAGTGTTTTATTCAAGTCAAAATATGATTTAAAATAAATGATCAACCTGAATTCAAGTTAACAATTGCCTGTTATCACAGACCTGCCATTGCCATCTCGGTTGCGCTTTTTAAAACTCTTTGAATTTGAATCAGTACAGTTACAGTCAGGATAAATCTTTCGACCACACGCATTTTAAAAAGAACTTTCCCCTTTTCATTTCCCCCCAAAAGATTTCGGTTGCACGGCGGTCTCGCAGCCAGCGTAGTCGTGGCCTATCATTTGGGATCAATGTTCGGTTTTCCTGGCCAAAAGTTTCAATGAATACGTGCTGTGAAATATAGTTAATATATGGTATATTGGCATCTGCTATTAACATTATCTAGTTACAGTTTACAACTACGATTAGACGACCTGAGATTTTATGGGAGTTATTTATGTCATCGGATGTAATTGGTTACAGAAACATATTTGCCATGTGCAGATCACATTTGTACCGAAACATCTGCTGAGCAAAAAGTGAAAAATGAAAAGGAAGGGTTAATCAAACTTTTCAGGCTTGCAATTTCTCTTGGATGATAGAGTGAGCTAATTATAACAGAAAAAAAAGCTTTGTGGAATTGAAAACGGGAGTTTTTTAAGCGTTAGCGTATTGTTAATGAGTGGCGCTGGAAGTGATGTAAGGTTTTGGGGCTGGTTCCGATGTTATAGGCATCCGCTGCTTTTATGACGTTCTGGTGGGCCTCTGAGGCGTAATAGCTAAATCACTCGCGCCTTTCATGTTGTTGGGGATGTTTGCCAATTTTTCGGTATATTTAGACTGTGCAGAATAGCCTCGGTGATCCAGAATTTTTTTTTCATTCAACCTTTTAGAGAGATTAGCGACAGGAGGATTCCCTTAATAAAGTAAGGAGATCACTCACCGACTCACTGACCAGTTTAATTTAAATAGCCTATATAGGCTACGAATTTATACTCACATTTTGATACACACGCCCACACAGAGATACACTAAAGTTTTGAATGGCATGGCTACATTCTGTTCATTTTTCATTGACAGCTATGATAGATTTAGCCACCTAATGATTTTTACACTATAGGCCATACTGTGTAATAATAAATAAATAAATAAATAAATAAATAAATAAATAAATAAATAAAATAAATTTGTTGTAAAAAAATGTTTTTCATAATCTATCTTTATTTTTTCATTGTTTACAATAATTTAAATCACGTCATGCATTGTTGATCTTAGGATAAAAGATGCTAGACTATAGGGTTGTATTATTTGGGCAATAGGTTATTAATTTCAAAAAATGTATTTTTGATTAGATGCTTAAACATTTAGTCTTATAATAACGTATTTCATTTTATTTAAGTCATTTAAACTACATCAAGCTCGTGTGTGGCGTATTTTGAGCAATATTGCCGTTTACTATTTATTCAGTTAAATTATCTATTTGAATGAAACATATTTTTCTTGAATGTTTGTTTAATCCATTTAAGACAATTGTTTTAGCTTGCGGATATTGGTATACAACTGTTTAATCACAACCAGCCTACTCCACTGCAACCGCTGAAAGTTTAAAGGAAATTGAGCTCATTATGGACTAGACATATTCAAAAAATTTAAAAAACAAAATGTAAAAAACGAATTAATTTCAATATATATATATATATATATATATATATATATATATATATATATATATATATATATATATACAATGAAAAATAACAATCGGCTCGAATTTGCTGTCATGTTTGGAGCATGTCTCGGGCTCGGAAAGTGTTAGCTCGAAACCAGATGTTAAATCATGTCTCTTTTTGATGCTCCGAGTTCGAATGATTGGAAGGAAGTTTGTGACACTGGCATTCTTCTCATATTTCAGCTCGGAGAAGAAGCTTAGTATGATATCAATTATGATCTCACAGTCACAGTAAGTGTTAAATGTGTGTGTGTGTGTGTGTGTGTGTGTGCAGGGGGTTATTGTCTAGGCTATGTCGTCTGTGTCTCTCTCTCAGTGCCATGACGCGTCGATGGTGTTGTGGAGTTAAAGATCTCTCCTGAACTCCTTTCCACAAGTGTCTGGTTAGTTTAGTGGTGAGGACTCTATAATCCTAAATCTTGTCACAAGGCTACTCGCTTTGACTGGTCCTTGCAGACATTTTACAAAAGAAAAGGCAATGAAATATGTCGGTGCTCAGAGCAATGAAATTAAACGAATAGGCTATTCAAATATGAAAACAAAATATGACAATCCACGGCATTTTCTAATTATAAGAATTTGAACAATCCCATACAGTTTAGGCTGTATACACAATATATAAAGATTGCTCATGTTATTTAATTATAAAATGTTACCTAGGTATAGTGAATCAATTTGCCTAACCTAAATGTTTTTTTAAGGCGTAATCTGGTCACCGGATCAAGTTTAGATCTAAATAAATATTTTCTTTTTACATATCTTTTATTAGAATCTCCCTCGGTCTAACCGGAGATGGTCGTTTCTGAAAAGTTTAATACAGATGTGTCTATCTGGTGGGCCATGTGTCCACGCTGTGAAACCTGTGATCGCGTAATCCTGCGTCTGATAGCCCACGGCGTGTGAGCGACATCACTCTGAAATGGCAAACACACAGACATCTAACTCTCTAACTCACGTTTGAGTCATGAGGCGTGGGAGAATACAGGAAGATTTTCATTGTGCTGCAGGCAAAATTTGCTCTGCAAATCCACAACTTCCTAGTAATAAAGCTCATCTCTACTTGTAATCTCGGACCGACATTTTTGTTCTATTACCATTATAGTCATTTCAACGTTGTAGTTTTTTCATCTATACGTCCTATTTTATTTTAGCGCTACAACTGCACTTCCCTAATAACACGCTTCAAGAATAAATTCCAGAGGACTCAGTGGAAAACTTTAGCTACTGAATAATCAATGCGAAAAAGCTATGCGTATCTTCGGTCCAACATTAACTGATTTGTTGCACTGTGCTCGGAATTAAGATGTATTTGTTGATAATTAGCTTATACTCCAAATCATAGTTTGTGAAAAACACGCATACCTCCATCTGCTCAAAAGAACCAAAAGCGCACCCCCATCACCTAATCGCGAGCAGATGTGAAGACCGAGTAATTGATTTACCGCCATTCAGCGCCCTGTAATGCAGACTGAGATGGTTAATTGTGTATTTACTCATTTCTTCGGGGGAGTAGGAGGCAGCCCCATCTTGACACAGGGATATATATTCCTTTGGGTGAATTACAGGAACTTTTACCATGGTTTACAGTGATGTCTTTGCTCCCCCCCCCCCCTCTCTCTATCTCCCCAGGCTACCTGTCGAAAACATCTGAGCGCCACATGCTTGCCTCCCAACCGTCTCCTTGCGCAAACAATCTTCCCTTGCTTCCTTCGCCCCTCCAGGTTATCTTCCCAACGGATGCGATCGTAGTGACCCCATATCTATCTATCTATCTATCTATCTATCTATCTATCTATCTATCTATCTATCTATCTATCTATCTATCTGCCTGCCTGCCTGCCTGTCTGTCTGTCTGTCTATCTATATCTGTCTATCTGTCTGTCTGTCTAATTCACAACTTTATCACTGTATCACATCACTGTATTTATTATAGTATCTATTTCATAACTATTATTTATTATTATTGTTGTTACTGTATTTTGTATTTTGATTCTATTCAAAATCACGTCCATAAAATACTAAAGACTCAAATCTGGCGCACCTGGCGTCTGAGCGCGTCTTTAAACGGAGTTCCCGCTTCTGGATTGGATAAATTGCACGCGACCTTGACAAAGCCACAGCGAGGCTTGATAAACTGAGAGGAAATTCCAGCCGGTCCTCAGGGAGACCATCGGGTGAGCTCTAAGAGTAGCCTAATTGGCCTTTCGTATACAAAGGAGAAAATTCTCTAGATTGTAATCGTCAAAGTAAGTCCCTGTGCTGCTTTAGCTAACACAGATGCTAGTCCAGATATCAGTAATGTTCAGTAATGGTGTATCTTTACGCTTTGCCAACAGATAAGACCCCGTTGGTGAAATGTTTGCTTCTGTGTACAATCTGTTTTAATGACATCATAAACTTATCGTGACACCTATAATGAATAGCCATTATAGTACACAAAGCTTTTTCAATTGAGCGCAGTAGTTCAAGGGAATAGTTTGGTTTCACGTTGCAATTCCTGCCCAAATAAACTCATTTTCCTGCCGGACTGTAAACACTCGGCTCGCCAGGGCGGCAGCATCAATAGAAGAAGTGCGCATGGTATATCACAAACATTTTCCCAAACTGCTGCAGACTTCCAGACCAATTAAGGACATTTTCCTTTGCATTGTGTAGGAAATAGCTCTCCACGCTGCAAAATGTCACAGAGACATTTTTTTTTGTTTGGAGCATGTGAGGGAAAGTGTCTTCCAGAAGTTCTAGTTTCCCATACAGAGAGTGTTTGAATGTTCATATGATGTTTTCACTGACTTTGCTTCAAACAGATTCACCAGATTGAGCTGTTGAGAAATTAATTTATACATTACATAGTCCATAAAGCAATGTTTAACAAAGAGGCATGATTTGTTAATAATAATGACATGTGAAAGTAGTTTTTATTTCAGACAAATGCAAAAAAAAAAAAAAAAAAAAAAAAAAAAAAAAAAAAAAAGGTCACTGGCAGTTCCCTGACCTTATCTCCAGCTCATTACTCTGGCCTTTGTGCTTGTAAATTTGAGCACAATTTGAAACACATATTAGAACATCTGGAAACATTCCTGGCAATTTAACGCCATGTCACAGTTTATTTATTTTGACTTTAATTGTTTTTTAAATTTGTTTGTGTGCATTTATCTATCTACTTATGCAGCCCCATCTTGGTTGCTTGACTGTGAATCTGTGAGAAAGTTCAGGACTAACCAGATGGGACGTCAGAATGGTAATACAAGTAATATCCTCAGATCTCTCTCACCCTTCATTGCAGTTATTTAACGAGTGGCAGTATAAGGGAACTGTGCTGCATCTGTTTAGCACAAGAAAGAAAAAAACTTTTGAGAAATGCAGTTATTCCGGGCCAGTGGCTCGAGCACATGCATGAACACTGAGAATACAATTTTCCCTTTTGAGATCCTCACATCAGGTAAAATATATCATATTGTAAAATGATCCACTCCTCACCCACATAAAGCATACATCCCTTTGTTATCATAACCTGTTTTACATTCTTAAAAAAAGGTTATTTAAAAACATGTAGATTCACTCTGATGTCTTTAGATAAGTTTTTGTGGATTATTCAAATAAATGTAATCGTTGATTTTCTTCCATGAACTGGTGTGTTAGAACCAAGAAACAAATATTGATCTGAAGAAATTGTAATGTAATATGTAATATCATTTTTGTAATGATTTTGTAATCATTTTCATAATTGTTTTATTTATTCTAGAGAACCATATAAACAACATAAGAACACTAATCAACATATTTTTTGACATGAGGAGAGGGTCCAGCAAAGAACCTTTATTTTTAATAGTGTATGGAAAAAAGACAAGACAAAAATGTGATTAATGTGATTAAGACAAAATCACAATTTACTTTTGGGCAGAAGTATAATAAAAATACCTTCTTCACTCACTCATTTTTAACAATTGCTTTAAGTATCTGTATTAAACCCCTCTGTAATTTATAATTTATCTATACACAAAAATATACTAAAATATATAAAACATTTTCAGATCATTTTATGACAGAACAGTTGTTTGATTTCTCAACAATCTCGTCTTCAGCATGTTTTTTCCTTAACTACATTTTAGGTTAAATATAAATAACTTGCCAAAATAAATATGGCAAAGGTAAAATCGGAAAAGGAAAAGTAGTAAAAAGATGTAAGTTGCTACCATTAATAAAGAAAACATGGCTGAAATGTGAGAAAGTACTCCAAGCAGCATTATCGTGGTCCTCTGTGACTGAATATTAGGGCTTAATTGTGATAAAAAAAATAAAAAAATAAACATCTGTTAAGATTTAGGATAACTGTGTGCCAGGCTGTGCTGCCTTCATGCTGTTGAAACAATTTGCCTGAGGTTAGCTGCTAACACTGCCAGCCATTCAGTTAGTGAATGCATCATTAGGTTTTGTCTTTACATTAGTTTTAGTCTTTGTTTTTGTATTAGAACAACCGCTCACCTTTCTTTGCTGAGCTGTGAGTCTTCCTTAGAGGCTGGTGATCAGATGTGTATTAGTAATGTTGTGTGACTCACGCCAGCTTCGATGTGCACACATGAGCAGATCTTTTGCAAGAGAGTCAATCACCATGCAGAAGGCTAGACCTAAACTTTAAATTAACAGACCCGTGTGTGTGTGTGTGTGTGTGTGTGTGTGTGTGTGTGTTTGAAGGCAGAGAGAGTATTATTATGAGTAATGAAATGTGAAATGAGCCTTTGTGGAATCTAATCATAAAAATGGAATTTACTTTTTGAATGAGTTTTGAATGAATAAATCAAAAGCAGTATCTGTTAAACCTCAAAAGACTATTTAAATATGAATCCTACATCTTCTGCATGTCTCTGTGTGAATGAATGGTTTCGTACAGATATGCTTCCAGTATTTTCAGCCTCTGCACTTCATGAGCATTTAACCATTTCATTTCAGAAAAAAACTTGTCATATATGGGTCATTCTACAGAAATGTTCCAAACTGCTTTCCCACAACCAAAAAAATAAAAAAATTAAAACAACAGCAACAACAACAAAACTACAACATATTTAACAAGCATTTAAGTATTCAGATCATATATGTTTACTAAGATACTTCTATTATTTATTGAAACCCAATAACATTTAAAATATTAGTAAGCTTAATATATATCAAATCTTCATTTATTGGATACTTTCAATTAAGAGGTGGCTGTCCCGAACCCTAAGCCCTTAATTTCAGTTTATGAAAATTATAATTTTTTTTTTGATTGTTGTTTTTAAAAAATATCTTTTTGATTCTTTTAAGAAGCGAAGTTCAAAAATATACATTTATTTTCCATTGTCTTTGTAAATTACGAAAATGTATGTTAAAAAAATTATTTCATGCCACTACCGAAACAGTGTGTTTTAGTCCATTGGGTGAGACTGAAATTACACCCCCACATTTATGATCAGGAAATATTTTTGTGTGTGTCTCTCACTCTCTCAAAGTTACAGGGTGAGTTGGCCCCATCATTTTGTGGCAAATGTGATCCAAATTCTGAAAAATCTGTGTTTAAATGTCACTATACCGAACACCTCTTTTCTGCAATTTAGCACTTTTCCATATCATTTAATTTTCAGGGTGTACAACTCTTCAGAACTGTGCTAGTTAACCATGTGATGATTAACATCTTTGCAATCAATTCAAAAATATCTCAAATGTCACCACTGAAAAATTTGGTGGAGTTTCGGTAGTGAAATCTTTGTTTGTTTTTTTTATGTATTATTATTTTTATTTTTTTTGAGTGTTATCCCATAAAATTGTCACTACCGAAACAGCCATGACCAAAACATGCGATCATTGTTTCAGTAGTGACAAAAGGGAACACATAATCCTCATATTTTGGGGAAGTAAACTACAATTTAGTACAGTTATGCAATATTTTTAGTTTAGTATGTTTTAGTAGTGTTTTAGTATGTAAGTTAAAACAACGTTATGTGATGTGGTCACTACCAAAGCATTACTGTCACTACCGAAAATGTGCAGTTACGACCGAAACAGGATGTTTTGTCAAAAATAAAGTATACTTAATTATCAGCTAAGATGTTATGGTAGTTTTTGGTTCAATGTATATTCAAACTAATGAATCCTTAACTTTGAAATCAGTATGATCAGCTTTTTTTAAATTATTATTACTGTGTTTCGGTAGTGACAAATTTGGAGGGAGCCAGGACAAATATTTCAAAACTTCCTGAAAATACTATATGAGAGTTAATTATGCAATTACTAGATATTATACAATTTGTATGCATACATTTATTTATTTATTTATTTTGTGTGGAAATTTTTTTTTTTTTTTCCAAGATGTTTCCAACTCTGACTTTGGATTAATTATGCAGAATTGCCCATATACAAACAGAAACTTAAAGGTCTTTACAGCAAGCCATCAAAACAAAAGTTTGGTTTAACTTGAAGAAATTGTGTAAGAAATATTACTCAATATAATAATAGTAGGCTACTAATAATAACAAATTAATTATTAAAACAAGGAATAATCACACAAATTTTCTTCTAGGTTTTAACTGTTGTTCTGCACTTTAACCAAAAATGAAAGTGTTTTTTTAATTTACATTTGATTATAAGGTAAATTAATGTTTTATACATTATTTTTCCAGAAAAATGTAAATACACAATAAAGTATTTAAAAAAAATAATAAAATAACAAAACATAGAATGTTCGTAAAAAAACAACAACAAATAAATAAAACAATAATACATCAATTAATTAGAGATGCTTTTGATTGTCAAATGTAATTTAACCATTAAAATTGAATTCTGGGGATGGGGTGGGGTGACTTATTTCATAGGGCCCTAATAATTTTAATTTGTTAAACTTGTGTAAGTTTCATGATTTCAATTACTTAGACATGCTTTTTGATTGATATCATTTAAAACCATTAAAATGAAATGAAAATGTAAGAATTAAAACAGACAAAAATGGAACTTGCCAGAAAATAAAACAGATTTCAGGGGGCCAGTGTTTGTCCATACACAGCTGTGTTGTCACACTCAACCCATACCCCTGCCACTCACAGTCTTAGTGCTACATGGACAAGTTCATCAATATTTTGGGCAACCTTTGACATAACCTCTACAATCCAAACAATGGGATTCTGGGTACACTAAATGGCCATGTGGTTGGCAGGGCGGTGCGACTAATGAGAGAATGTCGTCTCGGTTTTACAGTTCAGACCGAAAGCGGTCAAGTGGAAAAGCGACCTCGGACTGCCTCACGCAAGCTTTCAAAGAAGGGGAGCACACAATCCCCACAAGGGCTTTTCATTCAGTCCATCACTTCAGCATCTCACTCTCTCTTTCCCACTCTCTGATCTCTCTATGGTGTCCTATTCATTTTCATCTCTATCTACTCAGCCTATCGAGGTCTTCTTTTCTCTTTTTCTGCTTCTCTCACTTCTTTCTCTCGCTCATGCATGCTCTCTCTCTGGCTTTCTCTTTTATATTCGGCCAATTATCAGATTAAAGAACACCCAACTCAATCTTTTTTGATATAATGAGTGTTCACCCTCCCTTGTGAATCCGTCATTAAAGAGACAGTTCACACTGAGTCTGTCATCAGGTCTTCTGATGTCCGTCTGCTGTGACTGAAGCCTGGTGACCATCAGTGTTAGTGGGTGTTTACAAATGAAGGTTTTGTTTAGCTTTATTCTATTAAACAGTTCCAAATAATGCCTGCACATCTTTTTCAAATCAGCTTGTTAACATTTCATTGTTTGTTTTGTTTTTTTAATTTTGAATGTTTCACAAATGGTTTCATTTCGTTCTTCAATTTATAGGGACACATACCAATACACCAATACATAAGCTCTCATAAAAGGAAGATGTCAAGATGATTGTAGATCATCGCTTACAATGATACTAGCCCAGACTCTCAGGTTTTGATTAGCTGGCTGTTTGAATGATTGTGGTGTCTTCTTTAGTTATGCTTTCAGATTTTATAACTGTTAGCATTGCAAAAGGGGTTGTGATTTACAATGCTTTGAAATTTCTTTCATATTCCATCAATAAAAGAGAGAAAGCAAAGAGAGAGATCCTTTAAAAACTGCCATTGGAGTTTTCTTGTCAAGGAAATCCTCCGACAGGAAAAGAGGTGGTATATCTCTCGCTCCAATAAACCCTCGCATTGTGAGTCTGTATGAGTATGTGCTTTTCTTTTGAGGAAAATGAGGAGATTTGCAAAGTGTCCTGTAGCCTGTCTTTACGTCTGTTTTTAAGTACCCTTTTCCAGTTGTCCGTTTGACCTTGACTGATTTGGCAAGTACAGTCTAATAATATCTGACGCTTGTGAATGGCAAGGTTGCGCAGGACAGCACTCTTTCCAGTGTGGCCCTGGATCACAGTTACTGTCACGCAAGCTCTCAAGTGTATGTGTGTATTAATATGTGTTTTTGAACCTCAGCCTGCACAGTGTGTGTGTGTGTATTGCGTTCAGTCACAATGCTTATCTGGGCTTGACCCCAAGAAATGCTGATTCTGGATATGATCTCATTGCCGGTTGGCAGAAATTCTAACAGTAAACTCACTCCTGCTTTTCAACACTGCTAACAGTTTGAGTTTAGGTAGTTATACGTTCTTGTAACGCAAGCATTATGAAATATTCCATGTTTTTCTACTTTGACAAATATTTGTGGTGGGCTTAACACTAAATTCATGGGTGTATGAAAGTTCACACAGATCTCC
Organism: Carassius auratus; assembly: GCF_003368295.1. Classification (NCBI taxonomy): domain Eukaryota; kingdom Metazoa; phylum Chordata; class Actinopteri; order Cypriniformes; family Cyprinidae; genus Carassius; species Carassius auratus. The sequence goes on along the minus strand of NC_039247.1, from coordinate 12,804,197 downwards.
TATGAGAACGACTGCCATGTTGTTTAACATATTGACACTAAACATGTTCCACTATGTTTGACAACCAAAAAGTGTGCAGGAAATTTTGTCTTAATTTTGAACAAGGTCTATGGCTTCATATTTTGAAACTATTATGAAATGTGAAATGTTATGATAGAGAAGTGTGCTTTATAGAATCCTATTTGAAAATAAATGCAATATTTGATATTTTGTTGCACAATGCAAAGATATTTACTGATTTTAATGGTTGCTTAATTGTCCAGATGCATATGATCTTTAAGTGTGTATGTCCACAAGGAGAGTAAAACCTCTTTTTTTTAACGCAGACATTTTTCTGTGAGGGTTAGATAGGGATAAGGTGAAGGGACAGAATATACAGATTTTACAGAACAAAAATCATGATGTCTATGGAAAGTCCCCATAAAACACGGAAACCCAGTTTGTGTGTGTGTGGGTGTTCATTCATTCATTTCACTATGTGGGAAAGCATACACACACACACACACACAATAATCCATCCGTTATAACCCTCCAGTTCAGTCATAGAAAAATATGACTTAATTGATTCATGTCTGCAAGATGTCAGTGAGGAATGTAAATTCAACATATGAAGTTCATGTCATTAGAAATCCAATTTCCTTTTTGACTTCAGGATAGAGTCTGCTGTTGACTGAGCTCTGAGTTGTTGAGTCATCCAACCCCAGTATTTTGTTTCCAGTCTTGGGGGGAAATAGTGCAAGCATTGTATGTTATTCACTGTATGCAAACCTTCAAAGCAACATCTGTGTGGAGCAGAGAGTTATTAGCAGAAAGTGTTTACCTCTTTCTCCTGCAGCATTTCGTGAAAACCGGCACAAACAGTCTCTGCTTGTTTTCAGGTCTCACTACAGAAAAATTGTGGATGAGGTGAAAGGTGCTGGGATTTTTCTTCCTTCATTTGTGTGTGTGTGTAAGACCTTGGGGAATTTTAGCGGTGCAACTCATCCAGATGTTTGTGGAAGTTGAAGTACATTTAAGGAAGTCATACACCCTTTAGGCTCAACAGGTTAAATGTAACAGGACTCACAGCAGCACCTTTGGACAAACGGACACGTTTTGTGTGCGTGCAACAGGAACAAGAGCCTAGCTCTTTGTTTAGGCAAAGCCCTCTGTGTCACAGTGTGAGCTTTATTATACATGTGGCCGTTTACTTTGAATCTTTTCGGACAAACTGCGGTTGTGCAGAGTTAGTCTCTCTGAACTCAGTTTCACTATGTGCTCTCTAAGGTTTTACGACCGTGTGCGAGGGAGAGCGTAAATGGGTCACGACCCGGCGCAGTTCTTTTTCTTTCAGAGGAGAAGATGGAAGACTTTAAGGGTCACAGAAAGTGAATGATCTGCTCATGACTGTGGAGAATGTGCATGTAATCTGCCACTGTGGAAATCAGTCAGACACGGTCTCTCTCTCTCTAACACGCTCCTTTTCTCGCTATTCCTTCTTGCTGCAGGTCTATAAAGTTGTGGTGGGTTTTAATTCGTCCCAGTAGAGAATGCCTTGGAAAAACAAAGTATGAATGTTTCACATTGATTTGAGTTAGGAATGTGTGTGTGGGTGTGTGAGTGTGTTCTTCTGCCAGACACTGATAGTCTGTTAAGTCATTGGCTGTATATCATAAAATCAGTATAGACACTGAAAACTATTTGACGTTTAGCTAATAAAACTTTCAGTAAGTTAAAAAGAAAAACAACAGGTTTTATTGAAATAACTGACACCAAACTTGATAGGATGCCATACGGAAAGATGATAAAATGGTAGCACCATATTGTGGGAGTGTATTGTGGATCAGGAGAATCACACATTGTGGTTTGAGAATCAGATGCACTTTCATGATTTTTCATTGACCATCTCTCATCATTGCATGATTGCATGTTACAGTTCTTTTTTTCTGTCCTCAGAGTTTTACAGCTCATTCTCTTCCAGTAAGTCAAATGACTGCAATGAAAGCCTCTCAAACAATAATGCAACTTTACACTTTGTAAATATACATTTTAATATGAGGCCTCATACACCATAAATGGCAGCAAATTGTTATGTTTATGTGTTGTACACAGACATAGACGTTAAAGGGACAGTTCAGACATTAACTTTTATTGCACACTGAGACATTCTTCGAAATATCCAGAAATATCTCCTTCTGTGTTTCACAGCAGAGAAAGTCATACATTTTGGAACAACATGAGGGTGAGTAAATGATGACATTATTTTCATTTTTGGGTGTAATATCCCTTCAACAACTGTCTGGTGTACCAAAGCATGCGAATGTAGGTGTAATGTGTACATAAACGTAATATGATTATATATATTTTGCATGCATTCCCAAAAACATAACCCAGATACTGCACAATAACCTAGAGACTGATAAACCTTTGACCTGATGATGTGTGTGTGTCAGAAATGCTTTTGTGCTTGTGATACGTGCTTGTGTGCACATTTTGTTTTAGGTAATTTATCCAGCATAAATAGATCATTCATTTATCAATAACAAAGAAATGTAAGCGGAATTCCCCCAAACTGCAATTTAATGGCTACAAAAACTGCATGTTCACCATGTTTCCTTTGGCACAACTGCTGAGATCAAGTGTGAGAGTGTGTTATTCTGTGAATGTATATGCACTGTGTACATGTGTGTCTGTGTGTACAGCTTTATGTTATGCTTAGTTAAGGATTTTCTTGCGCTTTCTCAGCCTAGATGATTACTTGGCTAAAACAAAAAAACAAAGTTGAGAATGTTGTCTTAGGCTCTGGTGTACTGAACTATTAGTGAAGGACAAGCATGTGTTTTGTAGAATCTGTCAGAAATGCTGTGCAAATATTATTTCAATGCGAAGATGAATAGAGGCATCTGCACTGGCAAATAACAGAGGTCTGAACCTCCCAATAAAGAATTATAGATGAATTATCAAAAACAAACACAGGATAGTGGATATAATCTGCATGCAAACAACTGTTGAAAAAAGAACAACATACTCAGGGAAAGACTCATTATTTTATTCGGTAGCCAAGAAACAAACACAAGCATGTGGAAAAAGGATGTTCATTTAACTATTAAAACAATATATGTTTTTTGGAGATTTTTCAGTTGGCAGGCTGATATTTTGCTGCCATTTTTTCATCATAATTACACACCATTTTATACTGTCCAGCAACATACAACTTGTCCTATTAAAGTTAAATGAACCAGGTTGACCTCATCTACACTCCCTATATATAACCAATAAACACTTATTTTATTGGGGTGTGTAAGGTAATCCAGGTAGTTAGAGTGTGCACAGACATTGTGTTTTTATGTGCAGTCTGTGTAGTAATGGACTCTTTTCACACGCTGTAAAAAGTGACCAATTGTTATTTTAAGGTGCTATTTCTTCGTGGTCTGACCCTAAACTTTTAGTGTACGCTAAATGAGTGTAAAAAAAAAAAGTTGATATAGATTTTAGCTTTTTTGTGTGCATGTTTTTATTTAAACAGATGGTCTATAAAACCCTATATTACGGCATTGTTTCAGAAATATGCAGACTTTGATCTAATTCGACCAAATAAATATTTTCCATTTGAACAAATAATGTTACAGATGTTATCGATTCCGGTTGTTTTTTGTCTGGATGTTTAATGGTTGGGTGAGACAGAGGGGAGGGATAAAAATGGAATGAAAATGTGAGTATAGAGATTTCAAACAGAGCTGTTGGTTAAAAAGCAGTGCATTATACTGGGCAGCCGGTGAAAGTAATGCTTACCACCCACCCATATAGAAAAGCTGAAGAGAGTGGACTAAATCACAACCGTGTGTTTCTGTGTGCAACTCATATAAGTGTGTCTATACATGCATCAACCACACATTCTTGTATTCTCACTTTTACAGTGGAGTTAAAAAAAAAAAACACTTTTTCAGTACAATTTGATTTTCTTATATAAAAGACTGGCAATAAAATTGTTAATGAAAAAAATTGCATTTGCACACACACACACACATATAAAATAGCTGTTTTCTATTTTAATTGCAATATTTTCAAATGTAATTTATTCCCGTGATGTCAAAGCTGAATTTTAAGCATTACTCCAGTTTTTAGTTTCACATGATCCTTTAGAAATTAGTAGTGTGTCTGTGTGTGTGTGTGCGTGCGTGTGTTTGTGTGTGTGTTTATTTATCTAAAACAAGTTATTCGTTTAGGTGTGTGATAGTGTAACATGCAAATCAGTGTGACATGGTTTTATTATTGAGTCAGTTCTGTGCTCTTCTATAATTGTCTGGTTTAGGTCAGCCAGCAAATCAGATTTAAGAAGACTGCAACCGACTGTTAGAACCGCCGAAATGATCATTGTTGTTCACCTGCCCAGTCTTCAGGGCTTGTAAAATTCCAGACTGAAGAAACAAGCAGGTAACTTCATCAAAAACCCCTCTCACCCTGGACACAACCTGTTTGCGGGCAGACGCCACAGATCTCTGGGCACTAGACCGTTTTGTCCCCCATGCCATCTCCAGCTTAAACAGCTAACATATCAATCATTACCTGTGTTCTGTTATTCTGAGCTCTGTAATTCATTTCTGTAAATCATTCTTCATCTTGAATTATTGCCTTCTCAAGTATTATGTAAATACATATGCATATCTTTATTATTTATACAGTTCTATATGCAGTAAAAATGCATATAGGTACATACATCAATATACTGTTCCTGATTCTTTCACATTATTTATTCCTAAGTCTTGCTAAATTTATTTGTATTTTTTGTTCTCATGTCAGATGTTGTTTTTGCGCACACCTGGCGAATAAAGCTGATTCCAAAGAGGTAGATTGATGGCTAAATTAATGTGTCAATGATATGGACAGAGAGAGAGAGAAAGGTAGAGGTGGGCAGATCGATACTAATATCGATAATATCGATACCAACGTTGGTATCGGTATTGATCGATACCAACGGGAAAATATCGATACTTAAGTTTCAGTTTCTCTCGTTTTGCGACCTGGCCGTGTTTATCAAAATGCTGCTACTGTCACAGAGCAGAGCAAGCTCTCAAGAGTGCTGCTCGTGCTCGACACTGCTCTCCGCCCCTCTACTGTGTTGTACCGTCACGTGACTCACCACTAGCGCTACCACCAGCAGTCAGGCGCGCGCACCGCTCAGCCGCGCATTTCTAACAGCAGTCAGTCAGAGGCGGAGAGAAAGAGGAGCGTTGTATGGCTGTATTTTCAGGCCGATCTACCCTTTTTGTGTCAGCTGTGAAAGGGATACTAGTTTCTATATTTAAACTACACATAGTGATGTGCACCAGACTTAATTATTTTTATTATTTATTATTTTATCAATAGCTGATTCTCCAAGAGCAGTGGATATTACAAGGCGCCTATCAGAAATGATTGTGAAGGACCTGCAGCCTCTTTCCATAGTGGAAGATGTCAGCTTCAGGAATTTTGTACAAGGAGAATTTGTTTTACATTGTGAAGTAAAACTTTATGACTTTGTTTAAGAAAAAAAAATCCTGAAAAGAAGTGCAGTAAAGAGGAGAAACATTTTTTTATTAACATGCTACTTGAAAAGATAATTTGTTTTTACTTTTTTTATATATATATATTTGTGAAGTAATCATTTTGTAACTTTGTTTATTTAAAAAAAAAAACAGAAGTAACCAAAAGTTGTTTCTGAACAAAAGCTTTTGTAGTACTGATTAATAACCCGAAATGCAAATCACAAAAACAAATTAAAAGTCATGAAAATTCATTTAGATTTAGGTTGAAGACGCATCCACCTTAATTATTAAAAAGTATTGGTATTGGTATCGGTATCGGCGATACTGGCCCTGTATTTACTTGGTATCGGATCGATACCAAATCTAGCGGTATCGCACACCTCTAGAGAAAGGGGGTTTTCTAAAGCCAGGATATAATTTAAGAGTAGAAATCTGGCAGCTGGTTTGTACGGGAAGAGAAATAGATTTACAGGACACTGAGAGAAAGCAGTGGTTAAGGAAATCTACAGGCCTTCAGCCACACAGCATCTCACATATATTGCCAGTCACAACCTCTCGCCCCCACAGACTCCACTCCAACCTCCTCCTGCGATCCGTTCAAAATCTACACTCCTCACGCACACATCTGAAGACACACACGCACTCCGACCACCCCGAAGCATCAACCTTCTGTCGTCTTGGAGATCCCAACTACCGGCTCAGTTCCAGCCGTGTTGTGACAGGACATAGGAAGCATGTGGTGCCTCGGGAGGAAGTATCAAATCAAACAGCATCTTTTTCTACTTAAGGAGGAGATTCCGCTCCAGTCAGAGGTGCTTTACGCAGACATTTAAAATGGGCCGTTCTGAAGAGGGGATAAGCAAAAACAAAAGCCTGCATTCATCTGGCCCACATCGGGAAACATAATGTTATTGCACAGGCTCAGTTTTTACCTAAGAGACAGAGAGGGAGAGAGGCCACATTCACTGTGAGAGAAAAGTTGACATTGAACACAAACCTTTTTTTTTATTTTTTATTATATATTTTTTTTCATATAAAGTATTTTATCAACAGTCACAGACTGGAATCTGAAGGAACATACTTTCAGCAGACTTCAGCAGAAGTCAGAATTTGTTAGCCACGAGGAAATGCAGCATATAACGCCACTGTTTTTCCACAAAGATTTACCACCTTGACCTGCTCTTGCAGGATTCCACTTCTGTTTTCCAGTCCGTTGAAAAAATAAATTCTTCTTTTTTTAGCGAATGTTTAAGATTTGTACGTCATTTCCAACCTGCGTGACTCCTTTTCTTCTGCAGAATGCAAAATAACTGTTTTTCTTTCTTTTTAAAATTCTTCCAAATTTTACACTGTACGAACAAAAGAAAACACTCATTACATTTCTCAAAACATCTTGTTTCACAGCAGAAAGTAGTCATTCAGGTTTAGAATGACATAAAAGGGTAAGTGGACACAGTAAATTCAAAGGAACATGTCATGATCTATAATGCAAAATAATGAAATAATGCAGTTAGCTTCCCATCAAGGACAGCAGTACGACTGTGTGCTTTGGTGTTTGGCTAATGCCGAACATGTTTCAGTAGGCCATATAACCTTGGAAATGCTTCAAGAAGGCTTTGCACACTTCTTTCCTATCTCATCCCCCCATCATAGTTCATATACAACTTTGACACCGAGGTGCGGACGTTTACCTGAAACCTTTGTAATGCCTTTACTCACTGTGTAGTTGTTGATCACTATCTTGCACATCTTCAGAGCCCAGTAGACCTCAAATCTGTTTCAGGGCTTGTTGGAATGTTACGGTTCTGTTCAGAAGGGGTTCCCTTCTTAATAGCCGAGTGGATCAAAGTTGCTGCTGTGCCAGATAACGATGGTGTGAGCAGAGGAAGAGTTTGTATGTACTCCTCTGTTAGGGTGAGCCTTGAGTTACACACAACCTGGAGAAAACAGTCAATGACCAATAAAATCATGGCATCATGCTCGTTCCAGAAGAAGGAAATTGAGAAGGGAGGGAAAATACTGGGAAACAGAGTAAGAGGTAGACTGAAAGAGCAAGTCTTCATGGGTAGTTCCCTCGGTTGTCTTTGGTTTAGTTGAATGACTGACAAGGGTGTCATGCAAACGTAAAGTTGAGAGAGAAAGTATAGACAGGAACTCAGTAAATGTCTGCTTTCAGTGGCTACACATGTACACGCGCACTTTCTCTCACTAGTTCACATTTACCATTGACGTATTTTACCAACAATGCCTACGATTGTTAGATTTCTTTCTTCTTAAAAAATGTTGAATGATGGATAGCCTGTGAAAGTTACACCAACAGTTAAATTACACCAATAAAAATCACTTTTAAGAGTCAAATCAGGTAGAATTAGCTACCTAAGCTAACAGTTGCCCATATTCAGTTTTTACAGTGACTTTGTCATGGACTTTATGACTCAATGTTAAGTAAATGCTATTAAAGGGCAAAGCCTTCTGCCAGAGAGAGAGAGAGAGAGAGAGAGAGAGAGAGAGAGTGAGTGGTGAGCCTCTGGTTAACGTCCAGTGCGGTGCGCGGTGTAGATTACCTACTGGTGTCACTGTGATGAATGGCCCAGCGTAGTGTGCTAAAATGTTTATGCTTCAGTGGCGTTATTGCGTGTAACTGGCGTCCACAATCAGGCTCTTTGAGGAAATACGATTGAGCCAGTCATTATAGCAGACATGAAAGGTTGGGAAGTGTGTCTGTATTAGCGATGTTTGAACAGAAAAATAGTGGCATGTACATATAAAAACACAGAAAGTAGCCAACAAGATTTGGCCCACTGTTTAGTGAGAATATTTTATTGCACTTTCTATGCAATATGCAAAATCATTTAAAAATGCGGGTTTGCAGAAGACTTCTCAACATATTTCTTTATACTTCTCAATTGTAATTTATTTAAATTATTATTTACTCATTTAAAAGAAATAGGGACTATTTGTGTGTTTGCCAAATCAATGCTGATGACTTAATAGGTGTGTTTATGCAATATTATAGTGATGGACAGTTTTGCTTTCCCAGCTAAATCATCGTAACTGTCTCTCTTCTAGGTGCTTTAAACCTATCAAAGCAGGTATTTCCCGGCAGTACATGTGCTGAAATTGCTATTAGTCGCTGTGGAAGTTGGTTTACACTTGAAATAAGTTGTGTAATAATAATGATTTTAAAAAATATTATTATTATAATATTATTAGAAAAAACAGTGTTACGCAAAACTACTGGATTTATTTTCATAACCTCTCCACAGGAATCACTTCAGTGCAATGACAACGCAGGCAGCAGGGCAGATAGGAAGATGGGATAGTCAAAATATAGCAATGGACAGCATTTTAAAGCATGTACCGAAAAGAGAGAAAGGAGACAACGGTGAAACAGAAATAGAAGCAGAAAAGGGATAAAGAGAGAAAGAAGAATTAACAAAAGACAGAAAGCAAGAAAAGAAGAAAAGTGAAAGCATGAAAGGAAGAGGGAAGTAATTGACTGAAGTTGGGTGGCAGAGAGACTAGTGGGTTAGTGGGCTCTCTAACTCTCTCTAATTGGAGCTGTATTCAGACCTGCCTTTAGTTCTCAAACTTGCTAATGGAGCATAAAACTCACACACACATACACACAAACACACTGTTCAGCTCTATACAGCTACAGAGGATAAGTGTTGCTGGGCTACAATGTGAATAGATCAGAAAGGGATTCAACACCTCCCATGGAGGGCATTCACTGCCTTATTACATCTCTCCTCCTAATACCTCTCTTGCTTTTTCACACACACACACACACACACACACACACACACACGCACATGTTTGTTTTTGTGAAAAGTGGGGACATCCCATAGGCGTAATGGTTTTTATAATGTAGAAACTGTATATTCTATCGCCCTTCACCAACCCTACCCCTAACCCTCACATGAAACTTTGTGTCATTATACAGAGTTGTGTCCTGATATGTCACAAAAACATGCCCACACACACACACACACACACACAGGGGTTGGTGAAGGGCGATAGAATATACAGTTTCTACATTATAAAAACCATTACGTGTCAGGTGAATTTAGTGAAACTTATTTGCGAAGATTATTTTTCTTTTCTTTTATTGGTTGATTTTGTAGTATTTTAATGTGAAAAAAAGTGTTTGATTTTTGATAGTTAACCACTTTATTGTTTACATGGTTTACAATGTGATTCTAAACGAAAACAGATCTCATTGTAAAAAACTAAATGTTCTTCATGTAGTAATATCTAAATTAAAAAATATTATCAACTGACTGCAATTTGTAACACCAAAAGTCCTTGTTTTGAGTGCAAAATCAGATGTAAATGTTAAAAACCTTAACTAATCAGTCTTAATTTGCATCATGAATTGATATTGTAAATCGTTGCTGTTACTGTTCTACAACCAGTTACTTTCACTGCAGATATTATGATCACCATAGGCTGTAATGTCATTTAAAGTGTGCATACCGTGTTTGACTGTTAGCTTTTAGCCCTGATCTCCATGCCCTTTAAACCTCACTTTATAAACTTCTAACTGCGGGTCTTGGGTCAAACTCAGCAATGCCACACGATCCTGAACACTTGAAAACAAAGAAGAACATTTCCGGGACTTGTTTCCAGTTTTGTAAACTGCAATTTCTTGTTGTGGTTTACTGGTCCTACTCATCCAACTCTCTGTTCTTTATATTTTAATTGGTTTAGAATTGTGGATGTAACAACATCATGTCCACCAATGTTTGGGTATTGTTATTTGGTCTGATGCTGGCCACAAAGACATTCACTGTGGTTTTTGTATTGTATTTTGTATTTTTGTAAAAAGGCCTGTGTCGTGAAATCAATGCAATTATTAAATTACGACCATAATAATAGCCTACTTGAATTTTATAAGATAAGCATCAGGCACCATTAGATTATTATTATAACACTGTAAATCATAATGAAAACATGAATCACAAGGTAATTATGTGCACAGCACTGTTATGCAGGAAAAACTTTGTATGATGATCAGTGTTCAACAGCAACATCACAGGTCGATTTAAAATAATAATTTAGAAAATTCTAAACACAATGTTCCGCTTGCAAATGATGCTGCTGCTCTGAGAGTTTTAATAAAATTACTAAAAATGGAAAAATAGTTTGTAGGCTATTTTTAAACATTCAAATAGGTTACGAAATCTGTTTGCATCCACTCAAGATGAACACAGTCACCGTCAGCATAAAGGAAGTGTGTGTTTTAGCTTGATTGTACTTGTTTGTGAGCCCGGTCTCATGAAAATACAATTGCACGTTTTTCTGTTTCTATTTGGCTCAATGTTTTTACGCAGAAACTGACTTTGGCGTGCACATGATACGCACGTATTTGTCGTGCATATGATATACGCAGTTTGGCGTAGGCTACATATTATACGCATCTTTTTTTTTTTTTTTTTTTAAACGTAGCCTACCTTCATGAGATCGGGATTAGAGCCTTGATCTTTGTGTTCAATAAATAAGTAAATAAAAATAATAATACATATAGCCTATTTAAAAAGCACAATAACAGCTCAATTTTAGTGAACTTGTTTGTGTGTTATATACAAGTGTGTGTAAACGCCTCTCTTTAGCGTCAAGGAGAAATAGACAGGTGGAATTAAGAGATGGGGTGCCTCTCTCCGTCCTGCCCTCCTCTGACGCTCATGTCGGGTGATGTGGGTGTGCGTGCAGTAGGGTCCTCGCTGAGATTATTATTATTTAAAATATATATGATTCCATAGCTACCAACCTTTGGTATTAAATGGACGTCTTGAAGTCTGAATTTTTTTTTTATTGATTTGAATTCTACTCGGGATAGCATCCTCTTTAGCTCATCCTGCATTCTGACCCATGCATGCTCGCATAGTAACCATCTATAATTTATGAACCTGACCAGATGAAAACACTATATAGACCTCAGCACGCGAACAGTCCTTGAATTTGCACGAGCTAGCCAGGATGTCTGAATGGATGCGCAAGATAAACTCTGGACCTCTCCAAAGCAGTCTAAAAAAATAAAAAGTGATGCTACATGTGTGTTCATTTCATAAAACTGTATGTTTATGCGTGTACTTTTGTTTTTATCTAACAATTTCACCTTGGAATATTAAATACAAATTTGACACTTATATTGTTTTAGGATAATTTTACTTTTTTAAGTATTGCATATATGAGCCGTCACAAGTTGTCTGAATGAATGAATTAATGCTTGGAGGGAAAAAGCGAGTATTCACCCCATCACGTTTATCTCCAGCCAATGGTTACATCATAGTGGCACTACACTATCTGTGTGCAAGTAAGCGTGTGAGCGTTTCCTGCTCCACTGGCCTACTGTCTCTACTGTACATTTCATCTGCGTACAATCCAGATATGCTACTCTAGATTTCCATTAGGATCACAAAAATCACAGACAAATACAACTTCCGTGCATCCGTGTTGCACTTTGAAATATTTTTTATTTTGGTTTGTCTCAAACATTTTCTATTGTGGTCTTAATTGTCGACCTTTTGAAGAAGTGTATTATAAGAAGTGTCTATAATTACAGCCCATTATCCCGTATAAGCATCTCAACAGCAGTTTATGATACCTATGGGATTTGCTGAGGTTCAGCAAACTGGCCTCGGCATCGCCACACACACTCTCGCCCTGCACTGTTAAACTGACCGATCTCTTTTACTGACTATCTCTAGTCAGTTAAATCATGCTCCTCACAAATGACAGCAGAAGACAAAATAGTTAGAGCACAGGCCAGCTGGATCAAATCACGCCGATTATCCCCGACCTGGACAGGGAAGCACCGCGTTTCTCACCCCAGTGACACTGCGCTGTCGCGGAGTATTGTGGAGATAAATGTGGGAAACAACATACAGGGAGATAACTGGGCCATGAAGATGAATCGACATCGTGTTTCTGTTGTCTGTTAGAGAGGAGGGAATAAAACCATAATGTAATCACGAGCTAAAAAAAAATCACATTATCCTCTTAAAAATACATATGCCTGCCTTTCGATGTATCACACTTATCGCGCGAAATATTCAGATTATTTAATACAAATATTAAGGAATATATAAGAACTTAATTTAAAGTGTAGGCTAAATGACAGAATATGTCATATAATCTATAGTATTTAGTTTTATTTCACGGGGTTTTTCTCTTTATTATAACTGCTGTTATTTCTTTAAAAAATACTATATTTTTTCTTAAAATATGAATTCAAAATTACTGTGCTCAAGCTTAGTTAAGTAAATTGCGTGCCATCGTTCAATAAAGCACATAATTATCTTACAGTGTTCTAAACATTGTCATCCCATTGATAAATACGTAAGAGTCCCGGAGCACCAAAACCTGTCAGTTTTTCTTCTAAAAAAAGATGCCCACAGTTGTTCTATCACAGGCCTCAGTTGAACTGGACAGTCATAGGCGTATTTTATCTTTTCCCAAACGCGTCTTTGAGCGTCTTTGAGCAATAATCCTGTCTTATACTGAGCAAGTTTATCTAGTCATTAAGCTGAGACTAAACCATTGATGCTGCTCTTCGATTCAAAACAGCTCCCATGATAACTTTACATTAGAGTTCAACTGGTCCTCCATTATCTCCCTCTGTATGTGTGTGTGTGTGCGTGTCTCCAATACAGTCGATTCTTCCTCAAGCAGTGCAAGACGCCATCAAATGCTACAACAGCACTGCACAAAAAACTGCAAACACTGACCCACGAACTGAACTGCACCACCTCATGTGTGTGTGTTTATATATATTTGTATATATGCTTTCAGGATACAAGAGGCTCAAGACAAAGTTAACACCTGATTTCAGAGGCAGAGGGTAGAGTATTATTATCTTATTAGCATTTAAAGCTATTGGGACTATCAATGAGGTCATTTCCACTCCATCTTATTTTGCAAAACAATATTTATTATTAATGAAAAACAGACCGTGTAAAAAATAATCACACTCCGAGTATACAATATCAACGAATGTACATTTTTTATTAGGCTACTGAGAAGTAGGCTACGTGTTGTATAAAAAAAAAAAAATACTCGATTTACATTATCGATTCATTACAAAGTATTTAAAAAATCAGTTTGCCAAACTAGAAAACATTTGTGTTTTCACACAAAATACATCGACTATTTATTTTATAGCCTGTAAAAAAAAAAAAAAAAAAAAAAAAAAAAAACTGGTTGTCCTGAGACGCCCTGCAGTGATTACCACAATCACATCGACAGCAAAAAGTTCGTGGAGCGGAAATTAGATTGAATTTAAACGTTAACATAAATATATATATAGATATATTTTATATTTCACAGCTTGAATATAGGCACGAACGTGTTACTGTCCATCATTCAGCTGAGTGAAACAAAACAATACAAAAATAATCCTACCTTAAACACAGGAGTGTATCGCTTTAAAATGTGACGTTTAGTTTAAAAACATAACAAAATTAACAGCCGCTAGTGCCACTGACAATCCGGTTTGCGTAGGTTTCGTGTAAAGACATTGGTCCGTACAAGACTCCCGGTAGTGGGTTTGAGGAGTGCTGAGATGCGAGGGACGGCGGAAGCACCGGGACCACCGGGGAAGTCCGTGAGGCACAATGCGAGTTGGTGGGGCTTAAAGAGCTCCCGATTATGCTGTCTATGGAGAAGGGTGAACGGTGAACCGGGGACTTAGCAGCAGTCTGTATGGGGGAAGAAAGCCCGGGACTTAAAGGAGGATAGAAGCGGGAACGGGTGAGGTCCGTGGTGGTTGGCATGAGGGAAGGAGCGGGGATGAGAGTTCCGGTGTGAGGATGCCGGGACGAGGGCGCCGGAGGCTGCTGCTGCTGCTGCTGAAAGGCGAGGAGCGCAGAATGCGCGTGATAAGACTGAAGCTGCAGACCGAATCCACAACCATAAGGTCCGTAACCATACGCAGGGAGAAAGCCTCCGTGCTCGCGGAGAAGTTCAGGCGTCTGCTGGCGCTTAAAGCGTTTCCGGCGACGTAGAAAGCTCCCGTTATCAAACATGTCGGCGGACTCTGGGTCCAGTGTCCAGTAGTTGCCTTTACCGGGGTTCCCAGGCTCCCGTGGTATCTTGACGAAGCAGTCATTTAAAGACAGGTTGTGCCGGATAGAGTTCTGCCAAGCTGGGAACTTTTCCCGGTAGTAGGGAAATCTGTTACTGATGAAGTCACAGATCTCGCTGAGCGTCAGTCGCTTCTTGGGACTCTGGAGGATTGCCATGGTGATGAGTGCGATGTAGGAGTATGGGGGCTTCACCAGGGTGTTTTTACTTGCTGGCTTGTAGGGGTCCCGTGCGGCGGAGGCATCCACACAAGACGGTGAACCACCGAGCAGGATCTCGTCGTGCATCTGAGCCACCTCGTCCACGTAGGAGCGCGTGTGGCCGTCACCTTCATCTCCCTCTCCAACCACGTCGATGTCGGTCTCCTCCGAGAGCACAGACGCATCCGACATCTCGGAGCTCAAAGTCATGGCTATCTCGGGTCCCAGATGGACTACGGCGGAAAAGCGCTGCGTGTGCTGAGCCTGCGTGTTACCTGCGCTCTCGATTCGAGGGAACTCATAAGACGCGCCGAGCAGATGCGGGAGACGCGGACAGGACGTGCCAGTGTGTCACCAGTGCCATGGGCTTTTAATGGATTAGCCTACTGTCGGCAAGGAATCAACAGATCGCCCAAATCCCAACATCCACACACTTATTCTATCTGGGGGGACCCTCCTAAAGGCCAGACCAGGATTCCAAAGAGGGCGGACCTTTCCATGCGCTTTATACCAGCTCGCTGATCACATGACAACAAAGCGTCACCGCTGCTATTGAAGAGATAACAAATATCAGCCTTTGTAAAATAATCTAAAGAACTCTGAGGTTCCTCTGCATCTTTAGCGGTCACCGCCGCTTATCCCAATGGTTTAGTGGGAATTTTCATCTCCTGGGTGAGATGCTGCTGTCTTCTTTAAAAGCCTATTGACTCGAGGATGTAAGAAGCTCAGCACGTCGTTATGGTAGGATCCTCCCTGCTATTGTTATATTTCTCCTGATAGAATAAAACTCATTATATATATATATATATATATATATATATATATATATATATATATATATATATATATATATATATATATTTTTTTTTTTATTTTTTTTTTTTTAACACTGTAGTGTCCTTTCAGTTGCATGACGTTTAATGTGGACTTAACAGAATGATGATGATTGCAGAAATGCTTCAAAAACATTCTTTCCCTGTCTGCCCCAGTACGCATCGCAGTTTGCGTGACACGGGAGTGCACCAGATCATCCAGACCGCGAGCCATTGGTAATGGAAAAAAAAAGGCAGCTGTTGACTCGCATCGGTCACGCGGATCACGAAAGCGCATTCTAGCTTGCGAAAAAGCAGGGCACATGCGCGCGTGCCCTATTCCGAGAGTCCAACATTGTCATATTAATATTGATAATTAATATTCGCAATTGGTATCTTGTCCTTTTTTTCTTATAATGTTAAATAAGTAGCATATCTGAAATATTGGACGTTTCTGAGCTGTCATGATTTTACACATTAAGAAAAAGTAGGTGTAACAGTGCACTGACACATGCAGCTTCAAAATGATAAGCATCCATCGTGCAAACAGGCCTTAATTTAACAAAGGGGCCAATA
This sequence comes from Carassius auratus, assembly GCF_003368295.1. Taxonomy (NCBI): domain Eukaryota; kingdom Metazoa; phylum Chordata; class Actinopteri; order Cypriniformes; family Cyprinidae; genus Carassius; species Carassius auratus. The sequence continues at coordinate 12,788,018 of NC_039247.1, read as the reverse complement.
TATGACAATAATTAAAGCACTAAATTATCGCATTAAACGGTTAATGAAAACGTTAATTCTGCTTGCAAATACACAACCATATATATAATCTCATCATAATTAAATATAAACAGGATTAAAATTTAATTATTAGGCTATACACGCGGAATCAGACGTTTTATATTTGTTTGCATAAAAATACAAAATTGTACAGTGTTTGTTTTTGTTAATTAGTTTTTAGAGTCTGTCTTTTTTTTTTTTTTTGTATGCTCTCCCGCGTTTGTTTCGAATGCTATTAGCATTTTATTAAATATTACAATAGTTATTCATGTCATTATTATTATTGACTAATGTAACAATGATAATAATAATAATAATAAAAGCTTTAGTTTACTTATAATTTTGTGGGCCTAAGTTTTTTTTTTTTTAAATCTTATTTAAAAAGCTCGCTCTGCCAATTAGAAATTGCATATAAAGTTATATACTAAAACAACTTGTGGTAGGAGTGATGAAAAATATCTTGTCCAAAAGACAAACAACACTGACCCAGGAACTCGTGTAGCAACCCGACATAAAAATAAAGGTATTTTCGAACTTCTCAAAATGAATTATCTTTTCCTTTTTTATTATTATAGTTCCCTGTTGTTTCTGGAGGTTGCAGTGGATATACGGGGTATTTTTGTATGATTGCAAAAACATCTGGTCCGGTTTGATGGCCGTTTTATGGTAACGCATGTGGTCAGGCTTGTGTATTTAACATATATTTACTTCATCCAGCAGTTGCTTAGGGCTGTGAGAGTGCCATCTCGCGGCAGTTCAGATGATCCTAACGTCACTTTTTATTCTGTTTGGCACGTAAATTCTAACTATACAAATGTTTTAAACATTCAGTTGTTTTGCAAGCAAGTTGATTAAGGAATAATCTGACTGACCACTAAATAATATTTACATAATCACATTTAGGCTATACACATACAAATAAAAACATTTTCAAAATTCAAAATCAAAGCTTCTGGAACAAAACATTTCTTTAATCAATCTTTAATTAATGTGGCAGGTTCGTTTTTTTCTATATATTTTTTCAGTATTTGCCTTATGGATGTAGAAAAGGAATATCATAGGTTTAACTCTATTAATTTAAAAATATCAAACGTTGTATTAAATGCCGATGCAGGATTAATATTATAGAAAAGCGTGGCCTATGTTTAAGCTATTCTACATATGTGGGTTAAGTCAAAAGACAAACATGCTTATTTTAGTGAAAGCATAACGATATGTTAGCAGAGACTATTTTAAACATTGACACAAAGATGTCTAGCTACAGACAAATTCAGTAATTGCATCGTTTCTGCATATCCCCCAAAATATAAAACAACAACCCTATTAAATTGTGAAGACCGATGTCAGAAAGTCAGAAAGCCTATGTGCAGCAAAGTAAACTTTCAGCAGGTCAGGACATTCTAATTTTAACAATGCAGCTGCAGCAATGCAGATAAATGAGCTCAGCAGCTAAACAGAACGACTTGTTTAAATGCATTAAAATTTTATTATTGTAATGTTTTATTCTTTATGTTTGTAAAATATAATCAGTATTTAAAATATTTTGTAGACTCGATGTTGGATTGTTGGATGTTGGATTGTAGATTGTAGTAGGAGCAGTGATGCTCCTATTGGCTGTGGCTTAATTATTCTGGGTGTGAGAGTGGACGAAATAAACAATAAAAGTACAATTTGACAACGAAAAATGCTACCGATAAAATTATGGTTTATTATCATCTACACCTACCACAACCCTAAACCTACCTAATACAGTAATTATGGGTTATATTCACGGTTGAAGCTAGAAGCGATACAGCTACAGGAAACCGAAAACAACAACAACAAAACATATTAGACTGTTTTATTAAAGTCATATCCTAAGCCTAAAGCTTCCCTTACAGTAATGCAGATACATTAAATGTTGTTCAGCATGAGAAAAAGGACGCAATATCGATGTGCGCATGCGCAGTAAACATGGTAGGAAAATCTGACGAGTAGGATAAAATGTCAGGACACCTGGTCAGGGCTTGTATTTGTGGTTTAACCACATCTAAAGTGTTTGTAGTCCCGGAGGGGAGAGCAGGCGCTTTCCGTGCCACGGCTGCTCTGGGTGACAAGTCCCATGAATATTATCTGAACTGTAATAAAGCTGCAGGGATTCTCACGTGCTCTACAATTATTTTCATATGCACGAAATAAAACCTGTTTAAAGCTATAATGGGAAGACCTATTCATTTCGAATGTGCTTGAAAAATCCTACTGCTCTCCAACAATGAGTAATGTTTTTAAATGTGACATAGTAGTAGCCTAATAACTATACCAGTGGGCTTTCACAGTCTTTTTTATGTTAGGATGCGTGTTCTAATATTTCGAGAAGTGGGAAAATCATTTATTTCAAAATATTTCGCTGCCCTAGCAAACGTTTATTTAGGCGCAGAAGCAGGCTAGGTTTTTTCTAGATCTGCATCCACATGGAAAAAGCCAGGCGATTCTTCCTCGTATAATTCTCTGAGGGGTTCTGACATCTGCAATGCAGGAGTTCATAATTTCAAGCAATGTTCATCAATGGTTATTGATACATTTATTTATTCGTTTAGCCAAAATATGTAACACTAACAACTGAACTGTGGTTGTTATTGTTGATGCAGAATACACGTTTATCTCCTTTTCCAGTAGCCTACCTATTCCAAATCACACTGCCTCTAAATGGTCACGCTATATCAATGGAAGATATGCCTGGTTGTTTATATACAATCTTGTAGCTATTACTCCTACTATTATTAAAATTATTGATAGTCTTACTTTGAAGACTCAAATGGGTCCTATTGGACCAAGAATAATGTCCGTCCGCATTTATCCAATAACGGAACAAAGTGTGTAAATATTGTTCCACAGCTATAACTAGCCTACACTTTCATTGATTTAATTAATTTCCCACAAAACAATAAAGTCTAGAATCAAACAGGACTACTTACAGATGTTCAAGCTCATAAAAATCATATTGCTTTGAGATGGCATATTGATCTGAGGCGTCAACATTATATATATATATATATATATATATATATATATACAGAGTTATTAAACTAACGTTAGGCTACATCAGAGGCCATCTCACGATCAATTTCCACATAGCTAAACAACGTATAGCAACGACATTATGTCTGGTTAATATTGTGCTCGTTAAACTTGTACCTTATATCCTTACACAAATACCGCACAAAAGAGACCCGACTGCGCTGGTTGAGCACTGTTGTTGCCCAGACTAGTGCAGGCCAGGGCGGGTAGGAATGGTTTCTGGATCCAGCCCACTGCGTCGCATTTCAGCCCTGTCGTCACTTCCGTCCTCCTCTCTCGCTTCCATCTTGCTCTCCGCGTGTGTTTGCTGCTAGCGTGCAGGTCAGTGAGGAGCTCTAAAATACTCTATTTCCTGCACAACCACTCCTGGTTCCGAGGCTCAAGGTAAATAAGTACCTTATTTACCAAACGCGACTGCTGTTTTGTAGGAAATACCCGCGAAAGCTGCCTAAATAGGTTCGGGTGAGACTCGGCCCTACTGGGGGAGACCCAGGCCTGAGAGCGCGTGAGATTAGCACTGCTGCTAGCTCACTGCAAACATGATGACATTAGACTTTTATCTAATGTTTTTACATATATACTTGTAAACCTTCTGCTAATGTCCTTTTCCTTTATGACTTTTCGTCAGCGTTTAGAAATGGCTAACTTAACGGTTTTCTATGTGGACCAAGAGCCTCTGTTTTTTTTTTCAGCGAGAAATCGCGTCGCATTGTTTTATATTTAAAGAAAATGGCTACATAATAGTGTCGGACTGAAAGTGTTACGTTGCGGGTGTTAAAACTACCTGACTTGACTTGAGTCAGTTGATCGCTCTTGCTCAACAGGCCTGACAACCAGCTCTTTCATTTGCTCTTTTTATTAGCGGCTGCACCGCAAATGATATATTCTGTGCGTTTAAGAAATGAACAAGGGCGTGAGCTGGGCGATTAACTAATGGATGTGCATGTGTTTGTTCAAGTTTTCTTGTGTATTATTAAGAAGATTGTTCGCTGAATGTGTCATTCATACCGCGCCCCTGCAACTCATTTTGCTTTAACTTCCCTCCACACTATCATTAACATCCTTCTGTGCGTCTTTACAGATGAAAGAAACGATAATGAACCAGGAGAAATTAGCCAAGTTGCAGGCACAAGTCCGCATTGGTGGAAAGGTAAGAGCTTATAATGCAAAAACCTCGTTGTAATTTGGTTGGTGTATTTACTTCATAACTGTTTGGTCATGTAAGTGTAGTTCCTCACAAACACATTAATGGTATTTTGTTTTGATAGGGTACAGCCCGCAGAAAGAAGAAGGTGGTCCACAGAACGGCCACTGCCGATGACAAAAAGCTTCAGTTCTCTCTGAAGAAATTGGGAGTAAATAACATCTCTGGCATTGAGGAGGTAAGGTTTGGTTTCAGCTGTGTACATACTGTATTTACTAATGTCTAAAATAATCTCTTTCCATGTACACTTTGGTCATTTAATTGCCACACTGTTGCTTTGCAGGTGAACATGTTCACAAACCAGGGCACGGTGATCCACTTCAATAATCCCAAAGTGCAGGCCTCACTGGCAGCCAATACCTTCACCATCACAGGCCACGCCGAGACCAAGCAGCTGACAGAGATGCTGCCCTCTATCCTCAACCAGTTGGGTGCTGACAGCCTGACCAGTCTGCGCAGACTCGCAGAGGCCTTGCCCAAACAAGGTGTGTTCAGTTCTTAAAAATGGGTCAGATTGCACAAGGACAGATTTTTTTCAGAGGCAGTGTCACATTTTTTGTTTTCATTTTATGCAGCAAGCAGCTAGTGAACCAACTAACCTTTTAAAGTGACAGTCCCGTGTGTGTGTTGCTAACAGGTGTAAGCATGTTTCGGGGGAGGGGTGTTTCATTGCCTCTGGTCTGTTCCAAGAGAGTTTGCTTTAAAAAAGAATTTAATCTGGTCATTTAAGACTAAATTGAGAGAGCAAAGGAGGAATGCATAAGCTTTTTTTTTATCAGCAGAACTTCTTTGACCTCAAATATTATTCTGAAGTACTCTCAGGGCTGCAAGATTAATCAAATGTGATTGTCATGCACATCTTGTCAGTAAAGCCGGTTCTGTGATTTAGTAGTGATATTCAATTTTTACACTTTAGTTTTTCAAACCGCAGTTTGGGAAAAATTGGTTTGCTTTGTAATTTTAATTTTCACATTGTTTTTAATGGTTTAATCAACTCACAAACCCTAGTTTGAAACCTTGAGCCAAAGCAAGATTAATTATTTTACATGCAGAATCTTCGCTAATATAAAGTGTGTTATTTCTTGTTTGACATGGTTGAAGGTTGAATTTTGGCTATTGGTATGTAGGCTTTTAACCCTGAGTGATATTTCTCGCTCTTCTATTAATCTGAGCCAATGGTTCCCATAACATATGCATGTTTAGCCCTGTCTTTATGGAAATTATATATTTTTTTTTAGTCTCTCTTGTAGGGCTGGGTATTGATTCAGATGTCCCGATTTGATTTTGATTCACAAGCTCTCCATTCGATTCTCTGTTTTTACATTCAGTGAATATAGTTTTAATTCAAATAAATTTTTTACAAAATTAACTGTTAACATTAGTTTACAATCTGTGAATTTATAAAAAGAAATTAAAAGCCACAGGCCTGTATTTTAAACTTTTTTTTAATTTTTTTTATAGGATCCTTTTTTTAAAACAATAATGGGGCCATATGAAATGTTCTTAATTTTTCTGGTAATCCGATGAAGGCATAAAACAATTTAATTTATCCTAATTAAAAACCATTTTATTTTTTGGAAAGCAAAGTGATGCACAGTAGAGGTTCACTGTTAAAATTAAAAAGAAAACAAATGTTACTATTCCTTTTAAAAAGTATTTATTCATATTATTAATAGTAGTAATATTGTTTTTATATTGTGTCTTAAGACTAGGGATGCATCGATCCGATACTGGCATTTTCCGCTGATTGGGTATCGGTCAGACGAGACAGCATGTACTATTCTGTGTTATTGTTATCTGAGCTCCCCAAAAGGCACAAAAAAATTATAAAGCACCAAGACGTTTTCGTGCGCACCTTTCTTGCATCAAGAACCGGGTACTTACAACGTTTTCATTTTTTTAGTACCGAAGTACCGGTTCTTTTGACAACACTTTTCCGTTCAGCAATCAAATTGTGTGTCGCGTTTGGTTACAGTCAAAACCATGAAACAACTCTCTTCAAGAGCGCACAGTAACCAGGTTTAGAACTGTTCAAAGGGGTCAATAAACTAACATACAGATTTAATACACTACGTATCCATACCTCTTCTCTTTATACTAGTAATGTCCGGTTTGCGAATGATTCGTTTGACTTAACCAATTCTTCTATTTGTTTTAACCAGTTCACCAAATCGGACTGAATCATTTGGTTTGAACCGGTTTGCGTCTCCAGTAATCATGAATACACAAATTACTTAATTCATTTTTTTACATGGCTAACACTCTGAGTCGAAATAAACCAGTACCCCAGAGTAATTAATTTACTTAAACAGTAGACTGACTGAACTGCTGTGAAGCGAGAACTGAAGATGAACACGAGCCGAGCAGCTTGTGTGTTGTGCTAACTCTTCTAAATTGACTCTGAGGACTGCGCAGCCTGCACACTGTGACTGTTTTAATCTCATCATGCGGAGCACGTGATGCGCATAATCGCTCTGTGCCGCTATATATGGGCACCTTTAGTATTATAATACTTTTCTGCGCTATCAAAGATTATTAATAGTCTTTCTTGTTTTGTCCTTTCTATGATATGTTGCTCCCTTCATTACTGTGCTATACATTTAAAAGAACAGTCTTTTAAATTTCTATATGTATATACTTAAACTTTGTGCATTTGTGGACCAGTGATTTTTCTGGAATCTAGAGTATCTTTTGCTGCTGAATTATCTACTAACCTAGTTTATAATAGTCTTTTTGTCATGTATTATGATTATATATTTTTACATTTGTTATTTTTCATTAAAATGAAGTTGTTTATATGTTTGTTATATATTGTTTATATTGATTGTTTAATACACAAGAGTGATGATCAGGTCAACACAGATAAGAATAGAAATTTTACATTGAATTAAAAAAACTGCGCTGGTATCAGATTGGATTGGTTCTGAAAAATTTGTAACGTTGCATCACTACTTAAGACTGCTAAATAGTTATATATTTTTGAGTTTCAGAATCAGAATGAGCTTTATTTTTCGCATACAAGGAATTTGTTTTCATGATGGAAGATTCTGCATTGCAACAGAATGACACTGACAGAACAAAAACACAGATAATAATAAAATGCTCTAGAATCTCCAATATTGTATTGTTTAAATAGGAGAATGTTTGTACATTATTATAAGATTTTCTCCAATTTGTTTTAGCTGGTGATGGAAAGGCACCGGTAGCTGCTGGAGAGGAAGATGATGACGAAGTTCCAGGTCAGTATGCTGCTCTGAACTCTTTTTTTGTTGCAATTTCCTTCTTATTTTTAAACAATCAGCTCTCGTGTCTTAAGTTGCAACAAATACCATAAAATTATTTGCTTACATTTTCTATTATTTCTATTATTCTATTATTTCTTGTGTATTTTATATGCCTCTTTGCTTGAGCTCCACAATTATTACCATATGGGTTTCTGTGCATGTGGTAATGCAAGCAAAGCACCCTTGCTCATGTTAGGGCAGCATCTCATCTTGTGGTGTGGAAATGTCCAAAAAAGGAAGGTTTCAGCAGGTTGTCTTGGCTTTTGCACCGTCATCATATACAAGTGTTTAAAATCTCCTCTATTGTTTATGAGTACTGAAAGCTCAGTTTGCTTTTCTTTTGAAAGAGAGGGGGTCAAACACATACGGTTGCCATTACAATTCCCCAGTTCTCCTCCCTGATCAAACTCCAGTTAGTAACCCAAGTCTTGCACATGTACAGTATGATTACATCTCCAACACTGCAAAATGAGCTCACCCGTGCGATGACAAAAAGAGGTTAACAGCTTGTGCCATTGTGCCCATTACTGAGATTCAACCTTTTCTGTCCCTTCTGAAAACAAAGTCCAGCCTTCTGTTAGTGATTTCCATTCTGATGCCCCAAGGCAGAAAAGTTGCTGGTCCCTTCTTTTTTTTTTTTTTTTTTTTTTTCATCTCCTAAAAGGCAACCTGCTTTTGATCCTCTGTGGTTTAATTTTTACAGCTGTGGACTTTTCAGTCCCCAAGTGCTCGTTTGTTCTCTATGGAAATTACTTACACACGTGGGCACACAAGTGAGAGAGAAGCACAGAAATTTCCTTTACAGATCATGTTTCTTTAAACATTCACAGATTGTTTATTAAAGATGAGATTTAGTTTGTTACACTCACATTTGTCCAGTGTTTCTTCATAAATCCTGTTTTCCCCGTGTTCAGATTTAAACACTCTGAATTGTCATTGACTACAGGTAGAGCTGGTATTTGATTGAATCCTTGTTTTTCTCTCTTTGCAGACCTTGTGGAGAATTTTGATGAGGCTTCAAAGAATGAGGCAAATTAACGTCATGGGAAGGAAAGACGTTTGAAATCTCTGGTCTCAGCGGAGACTTGTGGGACTTTTTTTTTCTTTTCTTTTTTTCTTTTATAAATATTTTGCATCCCTGAATCTCCTTTATCTATTTCGTGCACTGCTGTGACCCTCATGTCGAAGCTGAGAGTGTGAGATTGATTGTAACACACAAGTTTACGCACAGTTTTATGAGTGTGTGTGTTTGCTTGTGCTATCCACGAAGCCATCTTTGCCTACACCTTCCCTGTTACTGGGGCTCACTCATTTGGAGCCTGTCTGAATCAACATCTGGAAATAAACGTTTGTTATTGACAAAAGGCTTATTAAATACTTTTTTTTTTTTAAGTGGGGTTGAGGTCACTCTATGCTGTTGACTTGGTCATTTTCAACCACAATTAAGATGATTCCTAAAGGATTAGTACATAACTAGAACCCTCATATTAGAAATGGAGTGGAATTCTACTTCTATGGCACTTTAATTAGTTGTTGTTCCAGACACAAGTCAGGCACATCCTTCAGTATAAATTAAGGTTTATTTACAGTGTTGTAGCACAAAACTTACATGAAAAGGGCAACATCTAAAAACTTGGGGAAAAATGTATATTGTTACTGTAAACCTAGATTTCACAATGTTCTTTTCCACTTGATTCTAAAGTACCCATATTTAGATTTACTTTGTTTTATGACCCATTCAAGTTTAATGTAAAGTGAAGCAGCTTATTTTTGCATTAAACGGCAAAATATATTTTCAAGTACACATTGCAAGTGGTTAAAGAGGACCTAAAAACACATCACACGGAATAAAAACCACATATATATCAGTAGATTAAAAATGCTGAAGTTCCGATCTCATCATGTGCCATCCATTTTTGATCTGTGCATTTGCATTTTCTACAGTGGATAAAAAGTGCCAACTTCATATAAAGTATGTTCTGCAAACTTCAAATGGTATTGTCCATGTCATCATACCAAACACTGACAACACTTAAATATTCACTGTACTTCTTGTAGTTGCTACGGTTATTCTTTGATTCCTTGCAGAAGCTTCAGAAGATGAGCCTCCAAGACCTGTTGGACTGGGAAACAATATAAATGATTACAAAGACAATAATAAGACCAACACAAAATGGGTATAATAGTCTGAATATTATTTACACTTAATAAAACATGTCTTAAGAAAGCTCAGTTTGATTAACACTAATAATAATCATGTTATAGTTACCATTTCGGTGTCCCATTGCCACAGCCATGTCCATCGCATTGAACCCAGAGTCAGACTCCATGGTTGGGTCAGCTCCACTCTCTGTCCAGTGATCGGAAGTAATATTAACAGTTAACCAAACCTAAGAAGAATACTTAAATGCTGTTTGCACAGCAGTGAAATGAAATCAATTTAAAGTAAGCATTTTACCTAAGAGGATTTCCACACAGCGAACATGATTACCATGCACTGCATAGAGTAATGGCGCGCCACCATTCTGGAAATACAGAAGCACTGCCTTAAGTGCATATCAGTTTTTTGCTTAAACAAACATTGATTCTGGCTACTACACCTCAGAGTGCAAGGTCCAAGCCATACTCAGAAGTGTATTCACACCATATAACCATACTAGAAAATAAAAATGACTCCTACTCCTCAAACCAGGCCATAGATATAGATGTCTTCAGGGACTCAGCGTTGTGACTGCTTACCCAATCATACTCGTTGACGTCAACTCCACAGTCGATAAGCATTCTGATAATATCTGTGTACCCTTTACTGCAGGCCAGTGACAGTGCACTCTCTCTTCCCTTGGCCAAGAGATGAGGATCTGCACCCTGAAAGGAAAGAGCTGTGAGTACCTGGAGATTTGGCTATAGGATTTCACTTCTGCTTTGTGTTTCAGGTGATCAGCTAAAATCTGAGGTGACAGAATAAAGAATTAAAAAACGATCCAGAACAGTGAGCTCATGATACAAAGATGGCAGCAACTGAGGATGGACACAAAAATGAATTCTAGCTGAAAAATGTAGTGAGTGTGTATGATGTGCTCACACTCTGTAACAAGAACTCCACTACAGCGATCTGTCCATGAGCTGCTGCCCACATCAGTGGGGTGAATCCCTCTTCATCCTGCAGGTTTATTACAGACTCTAATTCAAAGAGAAACAGGAAGGTAAGAGTAAACTCATCTATCAGAATTTTAGACCTAGAGATATAGTTAAAACTACACTACTGTTTAGCCGTCTGGGGTCAGTCAAATGCTTCTGTTTTGTTTCTAAAATAAATTAATACTTTTATTCAGCAAGTAATCAAGTTGATCAAAATTGACAAAACATGTCTAATGCTAAAATAGACTTCTAGTTTTCAACACTGATAATGAAGCAACATGTTTCTTCAGCACTTAATCAGCATATTAAAAGGATCATGTGACACTGAAGACTGGTGTAATGGCTGTGGAAAATTCTGCTTTTCTATTAAAACTTTTAAAATATATTCAAATATATCAAATAACTGCAACATTTGTCAGCATAAGAAACATTAAAAACATTTACAACCCCAAACTTTGAACAGTAGTAAGACCAAATTGCTTCATATAAATTTTTACAAACAAACTAGCCTTGTTCTATTCGACTGGCTAAGAACACCATCTCTCCTTGTGCTGCCAACTGATGTATAGACAGTGCTAGAAGAGAAAACAAATGGTTATGATCATGGTTATAGTTTTAAACAGTAGGTTGACAAATATCAGAGGCCAGTCTTGCCAAATGAGATTGAGAAGACTTACAGTGAACGAGCAGCGGTGTGGATGAGACCTCATTTCCACGGTGTTTGTTGGTTAGCGTGGTCGACTGCTTTATCGGAGAGAAGTGTTTGGTGGTGGATGGTGTGTACACATGCCTAACCTGAATCCCAGGTGAGGGAGATGTTTGAATATTACACTCCGCTGTAGAGAGAGAGAGTAAGGAAACAGGCCATTTTAAAGACTTTTCTGACAATTATATTCAATGGGAAAATATCATTTTTATCTATTCACTTGCTTTACCTTTAAATAACACAGAGGCCACCTCCAGATCAGAGTTCACCTGGTCCTGGATATTTTTACTATCTTCCTCATTCAGTGACTTCACAAAGCGCGAACACACGTTCATGTCAAAGCGATTGGGTAATATAAACTTAATGCCCATGGCATTCTGTGAGTTGCTATCGTCTGCTGATCCAATGCTGACGGATGGCTCCACCTTGATGCCCGTCACCTCTGGCAATGGGCACAAACCCTCCATCTCCTCTGATGCCATCGGCCCCTCGGAATCTGTGATATTCCAAAAGATGCTACGATAGCCTCTTTTTTCTTATATAGATTCAACCCCTTTACAGTAAGTGGATGATGTTCAGTCGCCCTGAAGAATGGATCTTTTGTGCCTGGGATATTTACAAAGAAATTTACAGTAGTTTAAATATGTGTACAATTTGATTTGACACACTACAGCTGATATAAACAACTGTAATTCATGTCTTCTTTGTTTATAATTTTTTAAAGGCTGTCCCTTCAGTTACTTTTGTGCCTCTGTTTGATACTATAACCTCACAACCATCACTAACAGCAACACCCCCCAGCTGAATATTATTATAATATTATATCAGATTTCATGATGGAAATTAAACCATGCACGTTTGAAAAAGCCCTAATCCTGGAAAACGATACATAATCTCACATGTCCAACAAATGAACGCGCTTGGTGTCAGTGTGACCAAAACAAGGTTAGCCAACCAGCTAACGACCGCCGTAGTTCACGTCACACTGACTGTAGTTTATCAATAAAAAGGAAGTGAAACACTGCTGTACAAATACATATTAATTCCAGCATGGGCATTTCCTCAGTTTAAACACAGACAGGATACGAGAGCGGCACAGCTTGATTTCTAATACAGGATTAACAGGCTGACGCCATCATCTTATTTCAGCATTTGAAAAAATAAAAATATATATAACGTTATATATATATATTGCTCAACATATACTATTGAACATTTAACCACAAACGTAAATCATCGTCTATTTTAAATAATTCAATCATATATACCTACCAAGTTTACTAATATCGTTTGTTTTGAAAAGACGCGTTGTTCTTAAGGTTGAGTGTAAATAAAGTTTTTTTCGAACGCAGAGTGGGTGGAGTCAAGTGTGTTCATTTATCAACAGTTGGATTTATAAATGTATGCTGTACATTGCAATTACATTGTATCCATGGTAAGACAACTCCCGCTATAAAAATAGCAATATTTTTTTCCAACACAAAATATAAATATAAAAGGCATTTTAAATAAGCAAAATTAAATCATGAGAGGGGATTCAAAGCTCCCAATCTGACATTCATATAAAAAGTAAAAGAGAGGAAAAAAAAGTTACTTTAAATATTTTTTGTCATCTTAGTGACAAATAGTGTCCCATTTTACCTGAATTCACACTAATGTTTGTAACTTTAGTGACAAAACGCCTGCCTTTTGTGCTTATGCAACTATCCATTCTGCGTGTGCAGGCTTTATTTATTTAGTTATTTTATTAAATTTTTTATAACATGAGCTCTATCATGAGTGATGTGTTTGTTTGGAGTCTTGCAAATCTTGCATGACATATTTAGTGATTTTTTGAGTATGTGCACTCATGAGTTCTTGTCATTTGTTTATTCTTACAAAATATTTGTGTAATTTTGGAATTAGTGGTCACTAGATATCCTCCATCAAAGCCGTTCTCAGAATCGAGTGGAGCAATGCATAAATATTTATGTAAAATCTGGTCCAAACAACTGAAGAGGAAACAAAAGTAGACTCTTGTCCGGCCCACTGCAAACCACTGGAAAAACATCCAGATAATAACATCTCCATTCTCTGCTTGGGTACAGTTGAAATGTTCACTGCAATTTGATCAGACAGCTGCATTTCCCACTCCAGTATGTAATAATTGCTTGATGAAGCCAACAAAAAACTTTTCATTGATGCAAATGTATAATTATTACTTCCTAGTATCTCCCTGCTTTTAAGAAAGCAAATCAACTTCATTATTTGTTCTCAGTATGCAGAAAGCCTGTGCTTTTGACGTTTATGGCATTTTTCATACATCATGACCGCTATGTGATTTTCTATTCCACTATTTAGTGGGTCTGAGATCATGCATTTATATTACTAGATTTGCCCTTTGGTTTCACAATGGTAATCAGATTATATGGGATATACTACATATTTCTACATAACCTGTCAAAGGTCTGCTTTAACAGCCTCTAAGCCCCATTCACTTTTGTGTTCACACTCGAGTTCACTGTTTGTACAGACCCCTGTGTAAATGATGGATTTTAGGGCATTGATTGAAACGGACACTATTACCAGCCTTCAATCCTCAACCTTTAAATACACACAGAAAACTGAAATGTTTTGAGGAAAATTAATCACTGCATTCTTTGTCAAAGTACTTTATAGAAAGTCAGTTATATCAAGTTTAAAAGACAAAGATAAAATGCATTTTTTATTGCCTGTCTTTTATCATCCTGGATGTAAATATTTGTTTTTTTCTGTGCTGGAGAATTGAATTGAAAGTCTTCACAGAAAACTTTGTGTCACATGTGAGAGAGCAGCGAGCTCTTTGGTGATAGATAGTATAGCATGGTTACAACCAGATCCTATTTTACTTATAAATTACTGTAATACTGTTGAAGAACATGTTAGTTATTGTCAGGCCAATTGTTTTGTAGGTTATAATGGACTGTTTTTTTTTTTTAGTGGACGCTTAAAGACAATAAAACATTTAAGATAAATATAAACCATTTCAACAGCCCTGCTTGAACTATGTGCAGAGAGCTTTTCTTGGAGAAGCTGATCAGAAGGATCTAATTCAGCTGTACACTCTGACCCCTCGTGTTTCATGGCTTTAACTCCTTGATTGTTTTGAGTTGACTGTGAGACTAATTCACACACACATGCCTCTAAAGCTCCAGAGTGCTGATCTCTTAACTCGCTGATTAAGGACTTTGCGGGATAAGGCAGCATTTTAAGCTCTTGTTTAGAACTTAGCCAGCTTCTGTTACACTAATCTTTTTTTTTTCTGGCACTAGAAGCCCTGCTTCAGTTAAAACTAAATTTCATCCCAATCCCTATTGAACCATAGTCTAGTTTTGAAATTACGCATGATATTCATAAAGGCCATTTATTGCATGGAGCATACCTATTTTTTTTTTTAAACAGTAAATAAAACTCTTGAGATATAAAATCTATTTTACAAGAGGGTCCTGACCAAGACAGGCAGCACACATTGTTACACATTTAAACAATAAAACAGGCATCAATTCACATAAACAAAAATATACACATCGGGAAAACTCAAGACAAAATCATTTAAAATACACTTAGATTAATTGAAAGAGATCATCTCTCTGAGACAAAATGTATCTGGTTCCAGTTAGATGAAGCAGCATAACTAAACACCATTTTACCTATATTTGTATGAATTTTCAAGATATTTAAAGGAACACTCCTTTTTTTTTTTTTTTTTTTTACTAGGCTCATTTTCTAACTGCCCTAGAGTTAAACAATTGAGTTTTGCTGTTTTTAATCCTTCCAGCCGATCTCCAGGTCCGGCGGTAGCACTTTTAGCTTAGCTTATCATATATCATCGAATCTGATTGGACTGTTAGGATCTCACTCAAAAATGATTAAAGAGTTCTTATATTTTTCCTGATATACTGTTTAACTCCAGGGGAGTTGGAAATTAAGTCTATTATCAAAAAAGGTGGAGTGTTCCTTTAAAAGATAAAAATTTACTGATTTACGGAGAAGTGTTTTGAAGAATTTGATTAATCCAAGTAAAAAAATGAAAAAAGCTTTTATAATCTGTTCCAACACAAACACATGCAGTATTTGTTGAATACTTTTGCTGAACCCTAGAGGAGATTAATAGTTTAAAAGTTAGCCTATACAGGCACTGACCAAATAAATGGAGGGTGGGTTGAAAATCTGCAGCATTTTTGTTGGTGAGCTGCTTAGTATAAACCATTATTAAGGTTATGAGTTACATGACAAGGGTCAAAGATTGTACTCATAAATGAAAAATGCCAGTGTATTTTCCTAGTTTTTTTTTTGCAAAATTTTTATATCCTAATTTATATAAAATAGGCCTTAACTGTGACATGCTCAGCTTTTGATGTTTCTGATTTCTTTCTTATTTTCCTCATCTTTTGTTTCCTCTATGATAGTAGCATCCTTATGCACTGCATGTGAATTTTGGTTGTTTTATATATATATATATATATGTGTGTGTTTTTTTTTCTAAAGCTGTGTTTTTAGTTCATTGTTAGGCTGTATGAAAGCCCATTTCACAATAAAAGAAATAAGAATAGCAATTTTGACAGGTATAATTGTGAGACAAAAAGTTTAAAAATGAGATAACAAAGGTCCAAATCATGTCATAAAAAGTCAACATTCAACATTATGACATTAAAAAGTATGATTTAAAGCCACTAAGTGCGACGTAATTGTGAATTGGTAAAAGATAGAATGGCTTTCCCAGCACGTCGCATCTTGATGACAGAAATATTTAACAAAATAAAAGATTACTAAAGTAAAAAGTTAAAATGTAACACAGAAATGTGAATATGTTCTCTCATCCTAAACAAAGATTGATTTTAGTTTTTGATTTTTTTTTTTTTACATTTGGGACAACAAAAGTGGCATCATATTCTGACATCACTTTAAAAATCAATAAAATAGTAATTAAAAAATAACATCAGCAAACGTGAAACTTGAAAGTGTTACATTTTCAACCAGCAAAAGCGGGAAACAAAATGTTTCATTAAAATGGAAAATCATCTCCCATTTGCACTGATTCACTGATTTCTTCTTTTTAGTTCCCCAGTTCAGTGACTTCTGATGGAGTTTGGAAGTTGAAAAGTTTCGGGAAGTGCTGTGAAATGTAGCTTGGTAAATGTGCTCACTGCTGTGCCAGTGGAGGGCTCAGGCCAGCCGGAGCGAGAGACTACAGTTGTGCTTGCACGGAAAGAGAGGACAGGACTCATGAGAGATCATGATTTGGGACACCTGGGTCGAATTTGAACTTAAGCCTAAATTTGGAACAAAAGCAGTCCAACCTTTGATTTAAACACACATAGAACAATTTCAGATTTACAATAAACAACTCCCAAAGAATAGAGACCACAACCATATACAGACTTTTTTATATTCTTCTTATAATGTAATGTTGGTTTTGCACTTGCCAGTTTGGCCTGCATATTAGTATTATTTTGTTGTTTTTTACTGTGGAAAACTGTCATTTTGTCTTGTGCTGTCAATCGTAAATAAATAGATGATAGTGTTGTTTAAGAACTGATTGACTTTCATGCTGTACATTTCACACTTCTCTCTTTTTTTTGCCAACTCCCTTCCTTTAGTCATCTCTGTGTGTTCTGGGATGTGAGAACATGTCGAAGGCTGATGGGAGATTGGGGATCTTTCATTTCGGGGTTGGTGGTGTAACTAAATCAGGAACCCAAGGAGGGCAGCAGTGAGAGAGCTGCCTGCTGAATATAGGCCGATAGCGTGAGACCCTACTGAGCAGCCTTGTATGTTCTTCCGGTCAATAGGATCTGAAGTCGTGCTGGAGCTTTTGTGGCCAGTCTTTTCTCTGTTCCCCTGCTGTTCTTCACAGCAAGGACATGGGCCATGAAGTGATCTCCCCTCTTTCATAGAGTGAGGGAGTCAGACAGATATTGTGATGAAGGAAGGGAAACTGTTGTTGTAGCTTTTAGTTTGTTTCTTGGTGTTTTTTGTGCATTTGCTCATGAGAGAGACTAGGGGGTTAAAGGCACTTTTTGGGTCACGGCTCAGCTCCAGTACACAGGAATGACGGTGGTTTGCTCGGTGGGAGATTTCTTTCCTTCCACCTCATGCAGTGACTGTCCGGTTACATTACTGTTGACTATCAGGAAAAAATTGTATCACAATTCAAAACATGTCCTATTTTCATTGTACGTATCAAACTACCCATAAATGATCTTAACTGTTCATACCTTCACTCTTCTTATTTGTGATTACTTTAAAAGTAACATTATATGTCACCACCTAACGTCTTACTGACTATTCAATTATGCTTAGTAAACTAAGGTTCATGAGATGTTTGTCTTTATTAAAGTAGCAGAATCCTGTACAATCCTGTTAGAATCCCAAAGAAAGCTGTCTGAGTGAATAAATGCAAGAATGGGAAATGTGCAGGGTTGTAGGGTACAAATTCCCTTTAATGCCTTTATATTTACTTTCCTTTTTACATCTTCTGTCACACAAATTTGTGTCTGTGCTTCATCAATATTTAATAAAAACAAAATATTTGTATGATTATATTCTTTGGGACCCGTTATGGGCTTAAGTTACTGTTGATTAATTCACAACAGCATATAACTCATACTATTTCTGCTTTAAAAAGAAATGGTAAAACGTTAGTGCCACGGATGCAGTGTAGAGTGATGTCCAGAAGATGGCATTGTAAACTCGTAATATACAGTGGCTGTAGAAAAGAATCACCCCTTTTAAAATAATCTCATTTTGTTGATTTGCAGCCTGAAATGAAGACAGACAGTTTCTGTTTTATCCAGCTGTACTGTCAATTTGGGCAACTTTCAGGTGAAAGATATAAACACCTACATGTGTAAATAATAAAAATAAAAAAGAATCACTGAGTTTTGAGGATCCCCTTGTGTCAGTATTTTCAGTGGGGTTTAAGTCTGGGCTCTGACTAGATCATGCAAGGACATTCTCCTTCAACCACTGTGTGCTCAGTTGTGCTGTGTGCTTTGGGTCATTGTCATGTTGGAAGGTAAACCTTCTTCCCGTTGACAACTTTCTGGCAGTGGGCAGCAGATTTTCCTCAAGAATTTGATGGTGTGTCGACCAATCAATTTTTCCTTCTATCCTGACAAGTGCTCCAGTCCCTGCTGCAGAGAAACAGCCCATAACAGGACATCACCACCTCCATGCTTTACTGTAGGAGTGCTGTTATTTGGATGGTGAGCTGTATTGGATTTCCACCAGATATTTAGTTTGGGGTTGAGACCAAATAATTAAATTTAATCTCATCTGCCTCTGAATCTTCAAGCTGCGTTTTGTCAGAGCTCAGTCGTGACTGCATGTGGCCTTTCTTGAGGAGTGTTTTTTTCTTGTGAGGTGTGATCCTTTTTTCCAACTCTTTATTGGAAAATAAAGAGTTATTCTCCATACTCGTTTATTTATTTTGGGATGCACCTGTGGTGCCGGGGGGGTGTGTGGTCTCTAGACCCTGTCAAAAACGCCTTGACCCCGCATTTGACCCCCCTCCCATCCTCTTCCTGATTAAAAAATACATATATCCAGGATAAAGATTAAAAAAGTTTTCTCTTCAAACTATGCAGAACAAAATAATTAATAATTTATTCGACATTTATTCGTACACTGAACCGAGAACTGTTTCTGTCAGACGCGTCCGATTCGAGAACCGAGGAGCTGGTGATACTGCGCATGTTTGATTCAGTGTGAAGCAGACCGACACACAGAGCGTCTGAACAGAACTGATTCTTTATTGATTCTGAACTGATTCTGTGCTAGTGTTATGAGCGCAGGTAAACCGATGGCTTGAATCAAGGGTGATCATCGCCAATGACGTCATTACGTCGAGCGCAAAAGAACCGGTGAACCGTTTTCTTCAACTGGTTTATTGAATCGAACTGTCAGAAAGAACTACTGGTGATCCGAAAACCGATGCAACCGGTTCTTGACTCTAGAACGAGTCAATGCTTCGTTGATTTCGTTCATTATCTGGCTCGGCTTCAGTTCTCTCTTCACAGCAGTTCAGTCAGTCTACTGTTTGAGTAAATGAATTACTCTGGGGTATTGGTTTGTTTGAACCACATTAAAAAAGTTTACAGTATAAGTCATTTGTGGATTAATGCTTATTGGAGACACGAACCGTTTTAAAGTATTCAGTTCGATTTGGTGAAATAGTTCAAGAAGAACCGATTAAATCGAATGATTCGTTCGCGAACTGGATATCACTAAACTGCAGTGAACTCTCTCACAACAGACACGGAAGAGAAGACAATGCTGAAAAAAGTTGTAGTTTTTGTTATTTTTGGACCAAAATGTATTTTCGATGCTTCAAAAAATTCTAACCAATCCTCTGATGTCACATGGACTACTTTGATGATGTTTTTCTTACCTTTCTGGACATGGACAGTATACCGCTTCAATGGAGGGACTGAGAGCTCTCGGACTAAATCTAAAATATCTTAAACTGTGTTCAGAAGATAAATGGAGGTCTCACGGGTTTGGAACAACATGAGGGTCATTAATGACATAGTTTTCATTTCGGATGAACTAACCCTTTAAAGTTTTAGCATATTGTTTGCAAACTTCAACTGATTAATTAATTAAAAACAAAGTATTATATATGCGTGTTGTTTTTGTTGTTTAATAACAGTAATATGCAGTTATTAGCCGTGTCGACTGTATTTTTTGTTGATTTTCATGAGACTCCCCTTGAAATGACCAGGACCCCCCATTATCAAAATTGTCTGGAGGCGACACTGCTGGCATGTTGGTGTTATATCTTTCACTTGGATGTTATAAGTTGCAAAGAGTAAATACAGCTGGATAAAACAAAAAAGGTGTCGGTCTTCATTTCATAACAGGAAGTTTAACATCTGTATAAAAACATTTTTCAGTGCACTAAATAAGCAGACATTTTGTATGATTAAGTTGGCTTGAAATAGCCAACTAACTGAAATCCTGTTTAAATTCTCAGACCAAATTTGAAAGTGTATCTCCTCCTAGACTTTTAAAGCTAAAACCACCAAACATGGGTCAGATCTTCATCCTGGTCTGACTCAGGTTGCTATGTCTTTTTAAACTGATGTGGCTTACGCTTTTCGTAAACCAGACTATCAAGGCCACCTAAAATCCCATAGACTTTCAATGAGGGGGTAAAAATTTTATACAATAAGACTTATGTATTTATGCTGTCTATTGCTAACAACTCCCTACTGAAAAAAAGAAAAGAAAAGAAAACCATGCTAAAACCTAAGCTGTTTGGCTGGTCTCCCAAGATGGTTTTAAGGTGGTTTTGGCCACTTTTAGCACTTTTTTGCATTTAGCGGATATTCTCCAAAATGGCGCTTTGGTGATGTGGAGAGACACTGAGGAGACAAATTGTTGAATAAAGTCATTATTTTTGTTTTTCTTCACGTACAAAAAGTATTCTTGTTTTTGTATTTTATACTTTTCAGGTTCGATTAGACAGAGAAATTAACCAGAGGTTCACAGAGAAGCAGAAAAAAAAAAAAAAAATCAGACACATTTACACAATTGCCTCAAAATAAAAATCATTCATTCATTATAAACATTACGGGGGCACCACAGTGTATTTTCACTGTTTCATTTATTCATGTTTTGACACGAAATAATGTTGTTACCCACTAGAATGATGCTTTCTGTTAAAATCTCAGTTATGCCAAGGATTCAAAAGAATAATGAATGGCATGACTTTCATACACAATATGTTTCAGGCTCACTGAATATTAAACACTGATCAGCCACTAGATGGTAGTCTACTCTAGTTGTATACGGTTGAAGCACAGACTCTTATCCTCTGGTGGGTTTTCTGGGGAAATTCTGTGATGCTTGGACTCTGTCCAGCCTTTTGGAGAATAGAAAGGAAGGGTGGGCACATTGATTGACTTCCTCTTCATTTCCTATTCAATTGCAAGGGGCACTTTCGGTAAACCGATCCTGTGTGACTAGGAGTGACATTTCTTGACATTTCTTGACATGTCTTTTTATCTATACCGATCAGACACAGTAGCTACGTGTTAGACGATACAGGATTTATGAGTGATATGGTTGTATATCCTATTTCACAAGCATATTATCGTAATTTTTTATTATTTAACATGGATCAAATCTGGCTTAAACAGATTTACTTTCAGCTATGGTCTCGTCTATCACTGGCATGATCCTAAAATAGCATGTTATAGAGTAGAGCCTAATAGCCTTTCTGTTCTTAAGATATTTTATGACACAATTTCGCTTCTGCAATTTTGAAAATATTAACTTGTGTTACAAAAGACATTAAAATGTACATATTTATTGTCATGTAGTGCCAAATGCCAAAACCTGTTTATAAGCAGTAGCCTATACTTAAAAAAAGAAAAGAAAAAAAGGATAAAGCTCTCAGTAAGTCCTGAAGTTTTAGCTCTATATTAATATTAATATTAATATTAATATGAATTCAGTCATACTGACTTTACCTGGTTACCTTTTCTGCGGTGTGAAGTCAAGTAGCCTACTTAATATTCATAAGCCAAACCTTCACCGTAGTAGGATTGGTTAATGCTCGCGGTGGGGGGAGTGCCGTCATCACACACGGCGTTGAAGAGAGTGAGCACCGGTGGCGCATCCACAACCCTCGTGTCCATTGAAAACTGTCGGCATTGTACAGGTGTAACCGTGTAAGTCATGCACACAGATATGCCGACCGTGAGTCAGTCAGGATACTTTTTGCTAGCAATTTGAAATCATTCTGAAGTTGAAGAGATTACACTCGTATGGAGTGAGGTAAGAGTTCTATTGTGAAAGGTCTTCTACAGGTCAGGTGCGGGCGCGCTTTAATTAAAGTTTTGGGAAGTAGTTCCCCCACCACGGCTTCTTAAATGAAATCTTTTCGTCTTCAAATAATGTAAACGTTTTGAAATTGTCGGGAAGAATGAAGCTCCATTGAAAGCTCATTGTTTGTAACCAGTTGACAGTCGCAGCTATGGGAACTAGAAAACACTGTAAAATGTCTTCATTAGGAGTATAATAAAAATATATAATTTTTTACATTAGTTTAATCTATTTTAATAATCTCAGTCGTTTTTACTGGATTTTATTTAATGTGGGAGAAAAAGTATTGAATTTATCAGTATAGATTGTAACTTTGAAACCACTTCAGTATTGTTTTATGTTGTATTTTTTTTAATGGCCACATTTCATTGTTATTCATATTTTACATTACTGCAATTAATAGCAGTTGCAATAACGATGACTGTGTTTACATGCACAGAATATACTATTGAAATGTCATGTAAATAATCCAATTGGCATTTACCAGATTAAGCCAACATTCGGATTAAGGAATCTGTATTCGACAACTGGTATGCATGTCAGTCTGTATTTAATTTGGATAAAAGGTAAAACATTTAATATCCACCATAAATTGGCATATCCGATCAGAACCAAACAAATGTGTTTGTGAATGGTTAAAGAACAGGTCATAAGGGTTTTCAAAAAAAAAAAAAAAAAAAAGTATTTTCCCCCGTTTTTGTAGCTATCCTTCAATTGTGTCACCTTGTGGTACCATCGCAGAGAGGCTCATAATCACTTTCCAGAACATTCTCGTTCACCATTCCTGGTTGGTGGAATGATCTTCCCACCCTTATCCGGAATGCGGAATCCCTGACAATTTTCAAGCGACAGCTGAAAATGTATCTTTTGAAAATACTTGGCTTCATCGTAAAAAAACAAAAACCTTTCTCTTTATTTATTCCTTCTCTTTCTAGCTTGTATTTATTTGAACAATGTCTTAAACTTGGTATTACAAGTACTTCCTGTGTCTGTTTGCCTCTTTAAGAAGAATCACTTTATTTATCCCCCAATTGGAAGTCGCTTTGGATAAAGGTGTAAACGGTCTGCAAAAAGTGTAAACGGTCTGCAAAGTTATTAATCAAACAAGTGCATGATAAAGATATTGTCTCTCAAAAGAAAGAGTTGACTTTGAACCACCTTAATGTGCAGTTATATTTTTGAATTTTCTATCTGTCACTTATGCGTCACAAGGTAACACATTTGCATAAGCCACACCTGCCAGCAAAATACGAATACTCTGACCTGCCCACAAACACTTCCACTAGTTGGTGTTTGAGAAGATGCGGTGTTTTCAGCCCAACTAGGCATTCGAACACAGTTCCCACACCTGCAACTCAAATAAGTAAATAATAATAATGAAAACAATAAAAATGCTGTCACATCATGTAAAGTACCACATTCAACGTTAAAACTTACCACTAAACACCCTGATCAAGTCATGCTTGCGATGGAAGTTTCCAGATGAGTGACTGTGTTGGTATAATACTCCGTAGTGGTACACGATATATATTGGCCGATGATTAATGCGCATCTAGTCAGTAAAGCTGGTTCTCTAATCATCGGTAAATACCATCAGGTGCGTGATTTCACATAGAGCAGCTGTTACTACACAGAGCCGTTAACTGACAAGCTGAGCAAATCCACGCTGATAATGAATGTGGATTTGAAAAAAAAACACATTATTTTCCTCATACTGTACTGCATTTCATTAGCTCTGTACTTGTACTCTGCATAATGACAATAAAATGTAATCTAATCTAATCGAATTATTGTTTCTCCTCATCTGTCTAAAAAGCAAGGTGTGCTTTGATTGGCAAGCTATTCAGTGCTTTGTGATTGGTCGAATACTTCGAGCGTGTGATGGAAATGTTTGCCATACTGTGATGCTTTGTCCCGGTCAGAAAGTAATAAAACCCATTACAAACAAGCTATTTGTTGCATCCAGTGGGGACATAAATATGGATTACAATGACTTATACAGTCTTTTTATCCAAATGCAGACATGGTTTTATCTTTATGTGGCGCAGTGCAATGCAATGCCTAAACATAAAACCATGTCTGCATTCATGATCAGAGAAATGACAAACCACCAAGTGCTACTCCAGACTGCTCAAAACTCGCGTTTGAATCATCAGTGGCAGATTCTTTACATATGTAAACGTAAGCTGTTGTCCATAATTTGTTACAGACTGTGAGTCAGAACAGCTGGCATTGTAGTCTTCTCGCTCAGGATCATGATTTCTACTTGTGTCCTCTTTTGGAAGGCCAAACAAAGTATTTTTGTGAGAATCAAAGTTACGCCTTCTTTGTGTGCGGTGAAAATTTGGGTGGTGTTATGCAAATCTTGACGAAGACATGTTGGGCCGTGTTTATAGGGGTCATACGATGCGATTGAGAAAAATGTCCTTTCTCTTCGGAGTGTAACAAGCTCTTGGTGCATGAAGAAGATCTGTAAAGTTGCAAAGACTGAAGTCTCAAATCCAAAGAGATATTCTTTATCAAAGTTAAGAGTTTGCCACGCCCCCCAAAACGGTTCAAACAAACACGCCCCCACATGTCACGATGTGGAAATCTTTGTGTAATGCCGCCCAAATGATCATGTATAGAAAGAAGGCGTTGTTTCAGTAAGCGCTGTGAGTGTTGAAGCAGCCATGTCAGGGAGATGCTGTGTGATTCTTGGCGAAAGCAAAAGCACTTTATTTGGCCTTCTGAAAATAGATGCATTTAGGAATCTTTAATATTATTACAACAGAACATTAACACATTTTATAGATGACTTTTTCGTGAACCTAGGAGAGGAGGTAATTCTGACTTTGCTACGACAATCTGGTACTTCTGAATCATCTACTGTAAGTACGTTTTGTTATTAGTTTAAGTATTTGCTATTGAATGTCCCAATGTGGAGTTTTGCATGTCGTGTGTGTGTGTGTGAGAGAGCGAGAGAGAGAGGGGGAGAGAGAGAGATAGAGAGACCAAAACACCGTGGAGTAAGCTGTCTTAACCGTCCGTGGCTTGTGTACTGCAAACACATACGAGCTTCATCACTGTGTCTGTCACACAACTCTGTTCCCCTTACTGATGCTAAAACTAAGGACATTATTAACTGTCATTACATTTAAATGAAGAAGCTCGTGATTATGGAAAGATGAGATACATTTCCGATGAGTGTTTGCGGTGTTCAGCCTATCACAATGCACTGGTCATTTGGCCAATCAGAGCAGACTGCACTTGTCAGAGGGAGGGACTTTGTAGAAAATGATGCGTTTGAGAGAGGCGGGGCATAGATGACCTACAATAATGTACTGCATTTGAAAAATAATGTGTTTTTTGAACATTAAAGCATGCCAACATATTCTGTTACACCAAATAATATTCTTTAAAAAGCATCATATGACCAGTTTCAATGAGGTGTTTTAGGAGGGTGTGCCATGGACGAATCTTAACTTTTAAAAAGAATATCTCTTTAGGTTTGAGATTTTAGTCTTTGCAACTTTAGGGTTCTTATCTATTCTTGAACAGCTAGTAACATTCCAAAGAGAAAAGAAAACTTGAAATCGCACCATATGACCCCTTTAACATGTGTAGTATAACATTGAGACAGCACTTGAGATAGTTGTGTCCATTTAATTGAAACTTTATTATGAATGTGGCCATGAAGCTAGCAGAGCTGTCATCGGAAGTATTTTAAGCACTTGACTGTATAATGTTGAGGCTGCAGCCATGATTATGTTCCAGAAATCTAGATACACACTTTGGGCTCGTGGATGTCTCAGAGCCAAACTTGAGGATGCAGAGAGAAGTGGGGGTGAGGGCACTGTGTCCTGGTAATCAGGATTGATTTTGACTTCTTCCTTCCCATGTTGTATCCTGCATGAATAGCCTATGCCTTAGAGAGTCCCACCCCTCACTTTCAGGCCAGGGAAAGAGAAATAGGAGGGTCTGGCATGAAAGGCACTTTGAAGTGCGCTCCTCATCAGTCTTTGTCTTTCTACTTTTCTCTGTAGAATACTGAGCAAACTGAAGTAACAAAAGAATGCTTCACAGGCCTACTGGGTAGCTTGCGAATATCCCACACGACTAATGTTAAGGCCTCGATATACTTCAAACGAAGTCCGTTTTCGTTCTTCGTTTGGGGGCAAAAAAAAGTTCGAAAAGGCTGAGCAGTGATATACTGTTTCTGAACTTTCCGACACCCCCACGCTGCTGGAGGCAAGTGTAGATGAGTATAAACGTGTTGCGATGCTTGCGCTTATCCCCTAAACAAAACCGTGATGGAGTGAAGAAGTGTAGGCAATCTGAGTGTGAGATGGGTCCCAGTGCTCAGAATATTATTAAAAAAAAAAAAAGAAGAATTAGCAGCAGTTCAGAGTCAAGTATCATGTTTGCAATCTCAAAAGAACCATAATCAGTCCTTTACGGGAAGTGTGAATGGCTCATAGTCTGAAAACTTAATTGGAGTCAGTTTGTTACTTTTTATATTAGTGTTTATTTTATTAAACTGGATACATTGTTACACATTTTTATATTTTATGTGGTGTTATGATTTACTTAGGCTTATTATTGTATGTTTGTTTGACATTTCATTTATTGTATACTCTTTAAATTAGCTTAGTGAAAGAACAGCAGCAGCAGCAGTATGGTGTAACATTTATAACCGCCACGGACCAGTGGAAGCTCCAAGGTTTCTAGGAGACAAAACAAAGTCCCCAAGAAAGAAAGCTTTGGTCAGCTGTTTCAAACTACTGAAATGAACTCAAAACGAACTTTGTTTCGGCCTGATGTTGTTCGAAAAGACGTCATATCAGTTAATTTCATTTCATTTGAAGTATATCGGGGCCTTTAGTCTAGTCACATTTTTGGCTATCTAACAGAAAACTATGTTTTGCAGGAGTTTTCCAGGTTCAGTAGAGGTTAGGTTCAATCAACACTGTTTGTGGCCTAATATTGATTACCATGAGTAATTTCTTCCATCGTTTTGTTATTATGGTGGGCTATTTACAATGGAACTTGAAAAATTTAAAAGCAGAAATGTGAAGCTTATTGTAAAAGCACTTACACTTTTTTTTTAAACATAAACTATCTTAAAAGCTGTAAAACTGTTTTAATATATATATTTTAAGAGTAATTTTTAAGGGTTTTAAGGTTTATGTTGCTGGTTGTCATAGTAGCATCAATTAAATCACCTTTTTCCATTCTAAAATCATGTTAGTACACATCTGTTGCCTTATGACTATATTATTGAAACAATAAATATTATTGGGTTTTATTTGACCAATCCATTTTCATTGTACATGCCTCATTGAAAATCAGATTTGCCTTTTTTGAAGAACAAGCTTAACTGGTACTGACCATGGAGTATTACATTATTTTATTATGACAACTATGCTTTCATACATGGTTAACTATTTTTATTTCTGATCACTAAAGACTGACTGATTAAGAAGCCAAAATTTAAGAAGATGTGCCATTTTACAAAGTTAAACTGATCGGAATCATAGGCCTATAAAAAAGGCCTATGTGAGTAAAAAACATTTACTAGCTAATAGTGATTATATTGCCAAGGTGTGCGTTGAGGGTTGAGTTTACTCAAGGAATAAAAAGCACAGTTTCACCAATCTTAGTTCTTCTTTACATTAGACCCGGCTCTCCCTCCTGTTGTTTGCAAGAGAAAACATTGCAGTGGTGCTTAGGCCATAGAAAGTGAGACAGGGCTGTGTTCTGACATTTTGAGGATCAAAAGATTAAGCCCTCTGTTGTCCCCCGCACTGCCATGAGAGCATGTCCCAATTAAAAGCAAGGTTTTTGTTCTCATCCGTCTCTGAGCCTAATTAAAAGAGAAGTCAGTTGAGAGTCAGTGAAATGAAAGGACGGACAAAAAGACATTGAGATTTCATTGTGATGCCCTTATTTCATATTTGTTTATGACTGGCCATAATGGACACTGTCAGCGACATCAAATCGTCTTTCTAGTGGCTTTTTTGTTGCTTGTGTATGATATTCTCTTTCTCTCTCTGTGCCAGCGTTCAGTTAAATGTCATGTTTTATTTTTGTGGTGAGTAGACATTTGTTTTCAGAGTTTTGCAACTGGTCTCAATATATTGTGCAGCACTGAAATGCAAGGGTCTGTTCTGCTCATACGTCCTTTTTTTCTATATTATGTGCTTGGTTTAAGGTGTTTTATCTGTAGGTTTGTGTCTTTACCGTGTTTTATACATGTGTGTTTTCTACTTTTAGGTGCTGTTGCCGTAATGGAGCTCAGCAGGGGAGAGGTGCCACTTTATGTGAGTCTGACACAACGACTTAGATTTTTTTGATGTCCTGTCACTCTTGGTTTACTTTATGGAATTTTATTCTTTCATTGTACCTTCAGGATCTGTCATTTCAATTGTCTCAGGGTGCCAAAGGACAAAACTCATTTATTAAAGACTTTACCTGTGCATGAGAGAAAACTCCTTGAAATTGTTCTGGTTGTTCAAGCTTCTGCATTTAATGGACTGCGTCTCTCATAACCGTGTTTACATTCGGTTTATAAAATAACAGGAACGAAAGTTTGTGTTTTCAGTTGTTTATTACTCTGTCTTGTGAAATTGCCTCTCTGGAAGTTGGTACAGTTGTTGTGTCTTAAAGAGACACAAACCTGAAAAACGTAGATAATTTGAAAAGTTTTAACTGTTGTTATTTATTTACAGAGGCAGACAGAGTACACAGCTTCATTACTTGAGAAAAAGTACATATAGCCTACCCCTGGCTAAATTTTACTCAAGTACCAGTACTAGGGTCAGATGTCTACTTGAGTAAAAATACTGAAGTACTTGTTTTTCAAAGTACTTGAGAATCAAGAGTACAAGAGTACATTTTCTAATTATTGCATTACTACTGCCACAGTGCTTACATTTATGTACAGAAACATCCTACATGGAGTTAATGTTAATGTTAATACCTTGGAGAATGTAAAATGAATTCAAAGTAAAATCAAGTCATTTTCATCTTTTTACCATGTTGCTTTATTCAACATTTCTCACTTGCCCACAAGGCAATAGCACAATGGCAACGCTCTGACAAACCTCTGCTAGAGTTTTAAAGGGGGGGTGAAATGCTCGTTTTCACTCAATATCCTGTTAATCTTGAGTACCTATAGAGTAGTACTGCATCCTTCATAACTCCAAAAAGTATTTAGTTTTATTATATTCATAAGAGAAAGATAGTCTTTACCGATTTTTCCCGGAAAAACACGAGCGCCTGGAGGCGTGACGTGTGGGCGGAGCTAAAGAATCACGAGTAGGCTTTTGCGTTGAGAGCGTTTGGAAGCTGTGACAGCTGTGAAGGCTGAAACTGAACGAGAGCAGCAGCAGCAACGACTCGCACCGAGCGGGGCTCGAACCCAGGTCTCCGATGGGAGGTGGACGCACTAACAAGGAGGCAGAGATATTTGAAGCAGTTTTAGTAGGTGTGTTCAGTCGCATTCCTGGCGCATTGCTATTTTAAGGAGGTGAAAATAGACTGCGCCATAGACCAACTCAAACCTGGTCTAAAGTCAATGGCACAATATTTTTTTGTTATTTTAAGAGCGTGTTGGTAGAAAACCTCTGTTCCAAAAATACTCCTTCCGGTTTGTCACAAGTTTCGGAAAGTTTTTTTCGAGTATGGCTCTGTGTGACGTTAAATGGAGCGGAATTTCCTTATATGGGTCATAAGGGCACTTCTGCCGTAAGAGCGCGCGCTCCCGTAGAGCAAAGCAGAGACATTCACTGATCAGAGCGAGAGCGTCGCGAAATGTCACAAAAGAAGTGTGTTTTTGGGCAAGGGCAAGACAACCCTGCACAGATTACCAAAAAAAAAAAAAACATTAAGGGACCAGTGGATGGAGTTTATTTTTACAGAGCATCGACGGAGTTGTGCAAGTGTTTTTGTTTGTTCCCTGCATTTCGAAGATGCTTGTTTTACAAACAAGGCCCAGTTTGACGACGGATTTGCGTATCGTTTATTTCTTAGGGATAATGCAGTCCCAACGTAAAAGGATCACAATCGTGTGTTGGAACCACAGGCGGTGAGTAAAACTGCTTCAAATATCTCTGTGTTATTAACTTAGCTATCGGCGCATAAGCACATCAAGTAAACCTTGTACACTTTTAAAGAAAAAAAAAAAGACGACAAAAAGTGGAACTTAGTCATTTTCCAAAACCGCTAAGCAAATATATACAGTTTCAATATATACCACATAGAGACGTCCTGCTGTAGTCGTTGCTGCTGCTGCTCTTGTTCAGTTTCAGCCTTGGGATCTGATTCTGGATCATAAATAAACGGCTGAATCTGTTAGCCATGGTTTGTTTTGGATGATGGTTTTGTCCTCAAGGTAATGTCACAACTTCCAAACGCTCTCAATGCAAAAGCCAACTCGCGCTTGTGATTCTTTAGCTCCGCCCACACGTCACTCCTCCAGACGCTCGTGTTTTTCCGAAAAAAATCGGCACCGACTATTTTTCTCTTATAAATATAATAAAACTAAAGACTTTTTGGAGATATGAAGGATGCAGTACTACTCTATAGGTACTCAAGATTAACAGGAGATTGAGTGAAAATGAGCATTTCACCCCCCCTTTAAGTACTGTACTCAAGTAAATGTACTCCGTTACTGTCCGGCTCTGTTTATTTACAAAACAACACTGTCATTCATCATATGGATTAAAAATAGGGCGAAACAAAAGACACTAAAACGGTATTCAAAATCTAATTCATGTAAGAGGATGTCATACCCCTTGCATAAATGATTTTTTTGGGTGGACTATCTCTTTAAATAACAAACTTTTACCTGTTTTTTTCTGATTTCTGGTGTACTTTACTGAATCATTTACCCGTTACATTTTTACAAACTGACAGGAGCAATTCTGCTTAAGAAACCTGGGTCACTCTTTGCAAGGTTCAAACCTGCAACCTTTTTATTACTAGCCCAAATCTTTACACCCTAGGCTACAGGAATAGATGTTTGAGAGGTGTTGATCCCTGGACAGGATGCCATTGTGAATCTGAAGCTCTCTTCATCGGTGGGCTGAACGAGAGAGTCGCACAATCCTTCTCTGTGACCTCATTATAAAAGAGGGGCACTATGTGCTAGCTTAGTTAAGCTTTTTAAGGTGTGTGTGACTGTGACGGGGATAATGTGTTTTTGTAAGGGGATATGTTGAGAGTTTGTGGCAAACTTGCATAGTGTCAACCCTCAACTCCCTGTACTGCACTGCAGACAAACAGTCTCATTCACTCAGAGCTAAAAGCAATCAGTGTGTGTGTGTGTGTGTGTGTGTGTGTGTGCGCGTGCATGCGTTAAATGCTTTCAGGTGTTCCTGGTCCAATATGTGGCACCTAGTGTGTTTTAGGAAGTGTTTTTTTTTTTTTTCACTTTTGAAAAAATGTGCTTCTAGATCAGAAGGTCAGTCCAAATAAAAGGTTTATATTGATCAAAATTCAAAAACGCTGTAAAAATTAAATAAAAAATTAAATAAATAAATACATTTTATTGTGTTTTTTTCCCCTGTGCAAGTAAAGTTGAATTTATGCAAGAACTTTCAGGAAATAATTCTGTAGAAAAAAGTTGTTCTATTTAAACATTTTTTTTTTTTTTTTTTTGTGGAAACGGCGATAGTCAAAGTCTGTCACTCTAAAACCTGGAAGACAATGCCATGGGTTCATGGCACAAGCAATTTGGGATGTGAGTTTACACTTGAAGAATCAGACAAACATTGTAGTCCTTACGGTTCAGCAGCTTTAGTTGCGTTGCTGTTGCCATGACATTCTAAATGAAACCAGTGAGTGTGGACATTATTAACTGCAGTCATCATGACTATATGTGCTCATTCAGTACATCTGTGAGTGGGTTCAGTTTGTGTGTGTGTGTGTGTGTGTTAGCATGGCCCTGTGTGCCAGGGTGTGTCTGGATATTGTTGGCCATACCCGAGTCTCACCTGGTGTGCAGAGCCATGAGGAATATTTAA
Source organism: Carassius auratus (assembly GCF_003368295.1). Taxonomy (NCBI): domain Eukaryota; kingdom Metazoa; phylum Chordata; class Actinopteri; order Cypriniformes; family Cyprinidae; genus Carassius; species Carassius auratus. The sequence continues at coordinate 12,755,732 of NC_039247.1, read as the reverse complement.
TGAGTCACAGTCAAGGAGAGCATGTTTCTAACGACTGGTAAAGCCCTTAATGTCACTTAGAAAACTAACCAGGATATTAGAGCCTTAGTAACTATTCATTGAGACTTTCTTTGAGTTTAAATTACATTACTAGAACTGTGATGTCCATGATAGAGTTAGTTCAATCAAAAATGTACAAACATCTTTACAGAGATGGTAAAGTCTGGCTCTGTGTACGGTTTGACTGTAACAAACAGCATTGAGGAAAAGGCCTCTGTGTTTGTCTGTCAAGTATTTTTCCTCAATCACACTAAATCAGCTCTATCCAGGGAACCACAGAGTGCTTAGAGTGATAAAACAGTGAGTTTAGTGTTGGGGTTTTCAAACTTTTTGATGTCAAGGACCCCCAAATATCATGATCAGCAATGGAAATATACACTACTGTAAATTAGTACTTTTATTCACCAAGAAATTATTACATTTTGTGTACTATGATGGGGCAAATTAAGAAACTAATCAGCATATTATTATCATTTTTTTCTTTCTCGGAAGCATCATGTGACACTGGGGTAATAATGTTGAAAATTCAAGCTTTACCATCACAGGAATAAATCACGTTTTTAAATATATTTTAATAGAAAATAGGTATTTTAATTCACAATATAACAGTTTTTTTTATCAAATAAATGTGCTTTGGGGTGATAAGAGACTTTTTAAAAACATGAAGAAAATCTTATGGACCCCATGAGTGGTAAAGTGTAAAGAAAATGTCATATTACTATTTATGGAAAATACTGGTCAAGCTAGCAGTTGATTGTGTTAACGTTCAGCCTTCTGGATTCTGAGTGTTGTGATGTGGGTCATGACTGTGGGTCACTGGCTTCTGGCACAACTCCCTCAGGAATCATTAAGCATACAGAAGTAAGTTCTTGGACGTCTTGGCAAAGCTGGAATCTCATGTTGGAGTCATGTTGAGTCCATAGGGGACTATTTGGACAATTTTCTCATGTGGCACTATGAGCTTGGAAATATTCCCGTGCGCTGTGTTCTTCCTCTTCCTGTCTTCTGTTTCAGATATCAGTTGGAATCGCATGGAAGGCATTTCCTCGGTGAACACATGATACTCTGTTCTGGTCAAACACTTACCTACAAACCGCAGCTGTGAAATTTAGCCACTGACTTAAACATCATGCAGATGGATTGAGCAGATCATCTCGGGTTAAAGGAAAATGATTTTGTGCAGACGTTGACCTAAAAAAAACCTGACTATTTTTGTATGAACCATATATAATCAGACATAAGATATATATAATCCATTTATATTCCTTATTACCAGGTGCTGAGTTGTTAATTGGGATATTGTCGGTATCCAGCTGTTGCTAGCTGATCAAATGACTCTTTATCGATCAGCTGTTTGCTCTAGTCCCAAGCTTTACCTTTTTATTTAATATAAATAAATATTTTTAATGTGTTGTCCAGTAAGACTAGAGTGTTACGCTTTGTCTTGGAAGCTTGTAGATTCCAAAAATTTACAGGAACAGGACAGGAACACCATGATCAAAGAAAATCCAACAGGTGATTATCTCTAATAAAGAAGACGTTTCTAGAAATACTGTTTCAGCTCACTAAGAAGATTATGCCTTGCACAGACTTCATATTTCACAGCTAGTCAGTAAATCTTGAGCTGTTTGGCTGCTTGTCTTTTGAAAATCAACTATTGCATCTATACATATTGGATGGTTGATGTCAATTAAATCTGTATTTCTTATAATGGTTTAATATTAATACAAATTAATATGGCCATCACAAGTTTCAAGAAAACAAACAAACAAACTGCAGTAGCAAATAGTAGAGTGGTACTGTGGGAGAGGAAATATTTCCTCATTAAAAAATTTTAACACACAGAAATGCTGAAACACACAGAAAGTCAGTCACAAATAGCATGACAGAGGGGTTGTGTGGCGAGTGGGGCGGGGCCGAGAGGCGTGGGAACGAGGAGTGAGGCCAGGTGTAGTGATTGGAGATGAGCTGCACCTGCGCCCCACCGCTAGTATCGAGTCCCACGTAGGAGATGGAAGGATATAAAACTGGAGCGACGACCGTGAAGGATGAGAGAGGACCAGGCCTGGGACATTACTTTATGTTTTGGTTTTTATTTCGGCACCACTGTAATGAACAAAACTCCATATTCATCGGGAAGAAGGAGGCGGGAACCGGCGCACAATCAAAAACTCATTTTAATAATCAAAAGTAAATACAAAACGGCGCACCAGCCCCTCACGGACGACTGGTGCGCATAAATAAAAAGCAAACATAAAGTAATGTCCCAGGCCCGGTCCTCTCTCGTCCTTCACGGTCGTCGCTCCAGTTTTATATCCTTCCATCTCCTACGTGGGACTCGATACTAGCGGTGGGGCTCAGGTGTAGCTCATCTCCAATCACTACACCTGGCCTCACTCCTCGTTCCCACGCCTCTCGGCCCCGCCCCACTCGCCACAGGTTGTTTCTCATGAAATAATGAAAAAATAATTATTAATTATTTTGAGTTTGTCTAAAGCGTATTAATGCATGTTTATTCATGTACATTTATATTAAAATGTTTTAAGACGTTGATCATGTTCTGCAAATCCTTTTAATAAATTAACAAAACCTTTTATGATTTGCCATTTTATATTTAAATGCTTAATTTATGACTGTAGAATATAATGTTTAATGGTAAGTTTATTATCCTTGGTATCCTTGAGTCATGTAATTGACCGAACCTCCAGTAAATAAGTGACGATATGTTTATGGTTTTAAAATTCTGGCACATTGTTCTAAATCTAACTCTGTTTAGAAAGGGGAATAATTAAACAAAATTGCTCAGACTTTTATCACTTGGTCTTTTATCACAGCGTTGGTCATAGACGATGAAGCTCCAGATTGCCCAATTCAAATATGGTCTCAATCTGCTGCGCCAGACTAGATAGTAGCATTAACAAAAATGTGCTTAATTTTGTTTTAAAATGTTAATTTTGTTTTTCATATTAGATGATGTAAACTGTGAGATGCACAGATGTCTGAAAAGTTGGTAGAAAGATATTATCACTACTGAATAGCAATTCTAACCTAAACATGCGTTTGGACTTGAATCCTGTTTGAACATGAGAACCCATACACACCCTTCTCAGGTGGCAGTAGTTATGTCACTGGTAAGGGAACACACATGCCGTCAATAGGGACCAGGGTATTAGTGAGCTGTTTTTCCTTCCAGGAACTAGTGTGTAAACAGGTGCCAGAGACTCCCATTGATCCGTGGAGTAACTGCAGTAAATTAGCTTCTGCTCTTTTCTTAATTTATTAGCCAGCATGACAATAAGACTATAGGGCAAAATATACACTTGCTAACTGTTCTGCTCCATCTGTTGCATACAGTTTTAAAAAAATAAAATAAAATCATGAGGTTCATTAAATATTGTTGATGTGACCATAGCATTGTTTCCTTCATCAGTATTTTTGGCTTGTTTTCCAAAAAAACATCCTTAAAACAAATGTTTTTCTGTTTTCTTGACTCATAAATACATACGTACATGCATAGAGACACACACACACACACACACACACACACACACACACACACACACACACACACACACACACACATTCATGTATTTAAAGTCTTTTTAATTAATAGATTGTTTCATTTGTGAAGCAGCTGTTTTTCCACTGATTCATTACTTATGAACAGTTTTTTTAGTATTTAGTTAACTGGATATTTAAGAAATGGGAAGTATCACATGATGTTTAAAATAGAAACCATTTTTAAACATGACTCATATTGTGATGTAAGATTTTGGCCTCGGAACCCATAAACTTTGCAAGTAGAACTAAAACTGGGTCTGTTAGATTAAGTATATGAGAGTTTTATTGCTATTTACCTCTAAACGGCAGTAAGATTGTGTGGAAAGAGAGCACCGTGAATCCGCATAACTGAGAGGCAGCGTGAGGAAAGAGAAGAAGAGGAGCAGAGAGAATCCCATGCTCATCATTCATTCACCCTGTGTGAAGTATTCAGAGCCTGAGAAAATAGGAGAGAGCTCACCTTTCCCTCATTCCCGCACCAGACCTGTTCTGTATGCCTTCTTTCTCCCTCCATCACTATTTCTGCAGGGCCTCTTAAATGACAGGAAGTGAGACAGACCTCTGGTGAAGGAAGGCATACAATCAAACGGGGGCTTTATGTTGAATGAAGGGAGAAAGAGAAAAGTGACTTGTCACACACGTCTCCGGTGAGACTGAATTTATCTATGTCCTTTGCTGTGGTATAAAGAAATTCCTATGCAAACAAGTCTATAGAGGAGGAGGAGCCCAATGTTCATTGAACAAATCAAAATGGCTGTTGAATCAAAGACGTTGAAGCTCCAGATTGCCCAGTTCAAGTATGGCCTCAATCTGCAGTGCACTTCACTGCTGCACCAGACTAGATAGTAGCATTAACAAGCTAATATTAAAGGACATATCATATGCCCATTTTCCACAAGTTGGTATGATTCTTTAGGGTCTTTATGAAATGTCTGTATTAACATACTTTTTTTCATAATTCCTTGGTGGTCTTGTAAAACAACACCATTTTGACCAAATACAGCTCTGTTCACAGCGACCCGCTTCGGTGCATGTCTTTGTAAATGATAATGAGTTATTACTCATCCCATTCCTGTCTTCCTTGGGATGTGTCAACACAAGACACATGAATATATCCATGGCTCAGATGTTGTCTTATTCAAATAGCTAGCTATCTACGTAGAAACTCGCTGGATGACACCGTTTCAGATTCAGACAGCCCATTACAAGCTGGCTGTGTGTTTTCTTTCCAACTGTTTTGAGCTGGCAGACTCTCTAGAAACCCAACTAAATTAGGGCCCTATAATAAGGAATTGATTCGTGAATAACGCTGAATGTCACAGAATTTGTCAAATTTTGAATGATTTAATCGAAGTAGGTCTGGTCATTACACTTACGTCAAACTGCTATATGGACTAGTATCTGTAAATATTAAGCCACAAAAAGACTATTTAAATATGAATCCTGCATATTCTGTGTGTCTTATCTCTGTGTGAATGGCACAGACACGTGGTTTCGCTTGCTAACTTTACACACATACTGAAGTGCGTTACGCTCGCGGTGATTTCAGCTCTGCCGTCTCACTAAATGAGGACATAAATACATGAACAACATTTCCAGAACTGTTCTGAGAGTCACTTCCTCGACATTTTACCATTTAATTTGAATAAAACTGGTGTCATATCATATACACACAGAACTGTAAAGATATTCCCGGCAACCCGTCAAAATAAAAGTCTGGATTCATTTGAAGAAATATATTGCTATTGTTCAGTAGATTGTTCATTTTCAATTTGACTAACGTAACATTTCAGTGATCTGCATTTATTTGCCTGAATAATAAGCTCCATTTCCAAAGAATTGTCTTGGCTTTAAAAATATATTTCTTTGATAACTCCATCATGACATGCTGTGTGTATCACAAATCATAATGTGGATGTAACTGTCTTTCTCTCAGGGTCAGGTGGAGGTCTTTGTGAAGCTGCAGGTGTCACCGTGTGTTCAGGAAGAAGCTGACTACTATGTGCTCCTTGTAGGCTCATCCCTTCACCATGTCACTACAGCTCACAGGACCACGGATCAAGGTTCAGTTAGATTCACTGTGCCCGGTAAAACACTGAATTAATCACACAGTCTAATAGATGTATATAGGTTGATTTTCTTTGATTGTGTAATGGCCAGCTCACACCTAGAACTATAACAATAACTATATTGGCATTCACGTCAATGGATGTTAACATTGTTTATTTGAAATGTGCTGTAGTTTTTTTCATCTGCTGCTTCAAATGCTTGAGCATTCTTTTCAGGTGGATTCTGATTGGCTGTCAATGCTTTTATCATCCATCATCTTGGAAAATGGGCATCATCTGAAACGGTTCTAAAGATATTTCTATAGTTGTGGTGTAGTCGTACCTTTTTTCATATAGAGTTAGAATGAGTATTAAAACTTTGAAGTTCTGGTTATCTTTATGGTTACCGTCGTCAGTGTGAACTGGATTATAAGGGGATCTCCTGTTCACAAATGAAACCAGTACAGCGCTGGTCAGTGATAGTGCTTGTTTGCATATGGTGAGGAGTGAAGAATATGTATTTCTATTGAAACATATCGTTAGAAGGCAACAAATACCTGAAAGAAATTGTTCAGTCTTGAAACATAATGAAATAGAGTTGTGAGCTCATGTTACCTGATGGCTTTAAGTAAAGTAAAAGTAAAATGGGCCAGTGCCTGATTTCTTCCTATAATATAAAGTTCTAGTGTTCATAACGTCCTGTTTTTGTGTTTTGTCATATCAAGACAGTAACACAAGACAGTATGATGATGTACAAATATTACCCTAGTTTTTAATGTTTAGGGCATATTGAAGGACTTCTCCTTTTTTCAGCAGCCTTTAGTTTAAGACACTGTAAAACAAAAAACTACACAAAATCACAAATTACCAAATATAAAAAAAGTTGGACGGTAAGATCAAAATGATGTAGTCCATCATGAGCAGATAGAATATGTATAATTTAACATATTTGATGAGCTACCTCAGTGAACTTTTCTCACCCTTTCTCCGTCAAGGCCACGATGTTCCAGAGAAAGTATCTGTCGAGATCTACTGCTGTTTGAGGGGCAGCAGAAGTCCCATCAGCCCCTTCTGCAATTCAGGACAGCTCTCTCTGGAGTATATCCGGGATGAGGCACAAGAGGTGGCAGAGCAGCTGATGAACTTGACATCCAGCAGCTATCAGGATATCCTACGGAAGTTCTGCCCAGAGAAAATGCTTTCATCTGAGACTAACCATTTAGACCAGACTGGCCAGCATGGGACAGATGGGATTTGTGATCCAAAGGAATTATTTCGTTTGGACTGCCTAGCAGATCGAGGGCTCAGTGTTTGTGAACAGGGGAATTTGAGCCAGGGAGAAGCCTCAGGAACATCAGAGTTTAATCCAGAGCACAGATGCACAGTGGGACAACAGAGTGCAGTTGATGAACAAATCTCACAGGCCCTGGCTAACATGCACTTTCTGGGATGGGACGGCCAAGCTGGACAGAAGCAAGGTCAGTCATTTTCATTCTGCCATTCTTATCACTTCAAGTACTGCTGCTAATCCTCATTTTATTCCTGTATGCTACACCACATACTGATTGTTTTGTACAAATAGATTTGCCAAAGTCTTCAGAAAAATTTGTTCTCAGAAAAAAAGTGCACTTCAAAGCACCATAACCCAGACTGCCATTATATTCATAATACATAATATGTGATTTATGTTTTGGAAACACAGATCACCTTTCTGAAACATTTAGAGCCTCTTGTGATCTTTTCAGAGGTGATACTGCTTGAATGAACTGTATGAATTAGATTTGAATTGCATTATCCATATGGGTGTTTAACTAACTTTTGTAGGACAGATGTATGGAGCTCTGCAGTATGTTTGTTATGGTTCGTTAGTGGAACACAGGATTAAATTCAACAGCACTTTAGTTACAACTGAGTAATTTTAAGTAATAGTGTTTTGTGTTCACTTAGAAGCTAGACGTATGAAGGGGAATGGTTTTGAATTCCTGGGCCAATGAATCTGTGCATATATAATACATTACAATACAATACAATACAATACAATATAATATCAGCATTTTCTGCTTACCTTTGTCCTGTAGAGGTGAATCAGTCTTCTATTTCTGTATTGTAGTCTGGCAGGAAAAGTTATTAGAATGAGTCAGCCCATTGAAATTTATCATAGACAGGTTTTAACCAAGGAACACAAAATTTTTAGGAATGTGGATAATCCATTACAGAAAGAGTTCAGTTGTTGCAATCAGGATGTCTTTTTAGGGTACCTGGGGGAAGAACAAAATGTTTTTTTTTTCCAGTGACAGTTGGTTTGAGGAATTCTTAACTTAATTTCACTTGTTTTATGCATTATGGATTTCCAGGAGCATGCTTCTCATGTGACAGACAGCCAATATTAACAAACGGTGATATAGAATAAAATAGTGAACAATAATTTGAGTCTTGTTGGCCAGAGCACAGTTTCAGCAAAGCCATTTAACTCCTCGAATATTGTTGATAGAATATTTTATTTCATATACATGATCTTTCTCTGTGTGTGTTTATATATATATATATATATATATATATATATATATATATATAAACTGTTTAATGCAGAATATTCTGAAATTAAAGTAATGCCATGCATCTTCTTTTCTTGAATATAACAATATTTATCTGTGTGTGTGTGTGTGTGTGTGTGTGTGTGTGTGTGTGTGTGTGTGTGTGTGTGTTTGAAATAGAGTGAAGTGTTGTAGTTGTTATGGTCAGGAGCTCTGTCTGAGAGAGAATGGATACTGTGGATCATTCCTTCACAGAACATTAACTCATTTCTTGAACAGTAGAGAAAGAGATTTAAAGAATGTCTCTAGTGCACACAGAGCCCCTGGCATAACACTAGCGATTGTTTGTGGTAAATTGCACAGCTGAATTAGTGCTCATTTTATTTCATTGCTTTGTCTGGAGAATGGCGTGCCAGCTTTAATTCATGACAGCACTCTTTAGCAACATTCTTGCTAGTCTCAGGGAAAGTAACAGCAGTTTATCTCACAAGTGTTACTGATTATTTTGAGTGTATCAAAACAACCTGGACATTCACGTAATGGATATGAATATGTTTATCTAATCCTTTACATTTGTTGCGTCATTCCCTTGAGAACTATTGTTGGCAGTTTGCTGAGTTAAACAGCTTTAGCACGATGCACTTTATAAGATTCACCAACAAAACAAATCAAGCAACTGCAATGCTTTATCTCTCAAACAAACTGCTTCGTTTTCTGCAACTTCTTGCAAAATAGATAAGTGACATGGTTGCAGAAATTGTAAACCGAGAGCAGTGTGATGGAAATGTTGCCTCACCTTGCTGACACTTCTCTTTTAAATCAAAACAGTAGTTCGACTACCACCATCAGTATGAGCAAAGAGTCATAGACATCTGTTCAGTCATTTACTGTGTGTGTGTGTGTGTGTGTGTGTGTGCGAGCTGTGTTCTGCGTTTTACAAACACACCAGTCCGGTTTAGAGTCCCCTCTTTAGTTTGTCTGTCAAGACCCAGTAACTTGTCCTCAGTTCCACTGAACCACACTTATACAAGGCTTTGTCAACTTGATTATTTATATCCTGAGCCTCCTGATGAAGATGAACTGATTGTTTATGACGAGTCCACTTGATTGAATGGAATTTGCATTTGCTATGTGAGTTTGAGCATCGTGATAACATGCTGAGCAGGTTTGGACTCAGCTCTACACACATTACACTTAAATATCTGTGGCTTACGCATACTTAAGGGAAATACTAAAACAATAAAGAGGAAAACCGAAAGGGTGACACATTCACTGTAGTTTTAAGGCCGGATTGGTTTCAATATTTTTCCCTCAAATCATCCAAAAAGCTGACTGGACTCATCCATGGACCGTATTCAACCTTTGGGCCCTGTCTTTGACTCCCCTTCATAATACACCTCAGACTCCATGCACAAAGTGCTTGCCATAAGTGTTTTTCTCCCTGCAGCATGTTTATGACCAGATGTGTACCACACAGAGATTAGCTGTCTGTTTGAACTCTAAACCATTGATGTGGATGTTCACAAGGTTATAATGGTCCATTTTTTAAAAAAGAAGTGTTATACCTGTTATCAGACTACTGTTTGTTTGCATACAGCACAAAGCACAGATGGGCTTGCATGCAAATAAAAAAACAACACCATCTTGTGTTTATTTTAGAACTTGTACACTAATGTGCCAGTTGGTCTCCTGATGTCTGATGTTTTTTTGTATTTTTATTTTTCTATTTGACAATCTCCCTATTGAGCATGCAAAGGGCTTTCTTTTAGTGCTAATTAAAGTAGTTATATATATTAAAAATAAACACAATTTGTGTGTGATTTTAATATACTGTGTGTACATTATTTTATTTTTTGTACAATATTTAATGAGTTGCAAAAATATTCATGATTTAAATTTATATATATATATATATATATTATATATAGTAGTTCTGCTTATATTATATACTGTAGAGGACCTTTAAATATTGCGTATGGTATATATCGTGTAGCCTTCAAGCCCCAAAAAATGGAGAACAAGTGCTCTACAGGATTTTGAATGCAGTCATGCCCTAGTATATAAAAAAATCTGTGGGTGGAATAAAAGAGAACTTTGACGTGGATCACTGAAAAGAATGCCAAACTCATTTCACATACTACAACTCCTTTTATACTTGTACATCTTATAAAAAGCCAATTTCTTCCAAACTGGGAAATGAATACATAGAAATAAATAGAAAATTAAAAAAGAAATATAATCAGCTTTTTTTTTTATTGAAAAAAAATATTTTGAAAAATAAAGCTGTGCAGTATTTTTCCGAGTCTGATCGTTGATTATTCTCTGTCTCTTTAAGATCTCCTTTCCAGGAAAATGCCTGTACATGTGGCTATCATTTTGGGGTTCCCCCACCTCAGTCACTTCCTCCTCCAGGAGTCTGAAGGTCAGAGGATGATTCCCATCATCAACAAGGAAGGACAAAGTCCTCTGACACTGGCTCAGAAGCACGGAGACCCGCTCATCAGCGCTCTAACAGTGTGAGTAACTCCATCCAGCCTGACACAATGCACTATAATAAGATTACATCTGAAAAAGATCCATTAATCACTGTTGTGTCACCTCAGTCACTGATCTAGCATACAGTAGGGCTGAGTTTGATGTGTTTTATGACTGTGTTATGATCAGTCCCTCAAGTAGCAGTGTGTGGAGGCCAGTGTGGATGTGTCAGATATGGACTGACGGCTCTCATCAGCTCCGTATCTGCCCAGTCACCGAATCTGTTTGTCTGACTGTGAGGAACGGAACATGGATAGATGCAGCGCACAGCATCGAGCTGTACAGAGAGAAGGGCAGAGCTTCGGATACACTTGCAAGGGTGGGTCTGCATTTGCATACAGGTGTGGACACCCATTAACATGCCATTACCGAACATAATTAAAAAACTGATGACACTGATGATTTAAACAGCTTCTGAATACAAATTTCCAACACACCTCCAATTTGCAGTAGATTGAGTTCAAAGGGTCAGGGTTCAGCTGGTTAGCAAAGACTTGTTAGCCTCTGCTGGTACAGTACATGTTGTAACTACACCATCTGCACCCCAAAATCATCTTTCTCTACTGGCAGTTATTCAAAAGAATTCAAAATCCCTTATATATTCTGAGTAAATACATGGGTAATATTAATTTTATAATGGAATAAATATTTTATGTGCTTACCATTTGTTGCAGAAAAGAAAGTATCATAAAACTCCAGGTGAAATAATCCCCAGTTTGAAATACACCTTTCAGCTGTCCACCCCTCCCTCTAACTTTCATTTTTAAAAGTCTATAAATGACTAAAGTCATAACTGGATTTTTTTGGGCAGTTTACAGTATCGTTTACAGCAGACTGGTATTTCTCATATAACAACTGTTGGCAGACAGAACATGTAAATCATGTACCTGTGAGGTTTCTCAAAACTGTTTTCATATGTACTTATGCATAGTTTAATAAGTAAATGTACAGTACCGTTTAAAAGTTTGGGGTTGGCAAGTGTTTTTTAAAACGTTTTTGAAAGACGTCTCTTATTCTCATCAATACTGCATGTAGTTTATCAAAAATACAGTAAAAAAAAACAAAAACAGGCAATACAGTTTTCTATTCTAATATATTTTAAAATGTTATTTATTCCTGTCACTTTTGATTTATTGCATCCTTGCTGAATAATACAAAAAAAAGAGTTTAATGAGTTAATCAAAATGCGATTTTTCAAATGATGTCAAACACAAACACATGTGACTCTATCTCAGACCTGACCGTGTTAAACACATGTTTACAGGTGGAGCGACTGAGTGAGGGAAGCGTACGCAGATCTGATGAATGTGACACAGGTAAACCAGAGTGTTTTACCTCAATACACAGATTAAAATATCTGTCTTTTTTTTAAATAAAACTGTTAAACTAAAATGTTTACCTGCAATCTGGGATTTCAACTAATATTTGTGGCTTTCTGGAAATTAGATATAAGCTGTGTTGTGAGTGTTCAAACTCCACTAGATCAGTCCTGGTCATAATGTTCATTTTTATTATTTTAAAGTTAATTTTATTCTTCCTGTCTTGGGTTTATTTTATGACTAGTTTCTATATTCTGCTGTCACCAAGGTCTTACCACTTTTCATCCTGCAGTTGTGATCAATTTTCTTCTCGTGTGGCTCTTACTTAGCCTCAGTCCTCCTTCTGTTATTTCACTTTCACTTTTTCTCTGTCTCTCACTCTCCTTTCCCTCTTCATTACCCCAGCTCTCCCCACAGCAACTCTCTCTCTCTCTCTCTCTCTCTCTCTCTCTCTGTGTGTGTGTGTGTGTGTGTCACTGTGAGTTAGGTCTGGCAGGGTTGTTAGAGTACATTGGGTGAGTTTGGCTCAGTCGGGAGGACCTTGTGGTAGAATGTGGGATGAGGAGAACACATACACTAATACACACACACACATACACAGAACAGTCTTTGTGAGGGACCTCCGGCCGGTTTCCCAAACATGTCTAGTATGAGCAGACACATTCCTCCTGGGTGGGCCAAGAGACAGAGACACTATATGTTTGGGAGGGGTAAGAGAGGACAAAATGAGAGAAATAATCTGTCTGTAGTTCGACTGATCAAGAAAAAAAATGGCATGAGCCTCTGTGGGTTCAGCCTCTGTGACCCTGTGAACTTGACGTTCACACACTTCCTGTCATTGCTCACCATGGTGATAGGTGTCTTGGTTTTCCAACAGAAAGGCTTGTTTGTGCTCAAGTTTGCAAATGCATACAAGTGGAAATCGATTTTCATCTTGTATTTGTTGTTTCTGCTCCTCAGATCTGAATAGCCCACTGAGAATGGATGAAACCCTGGTGGATAGTGTGAGTGGAGTTATTTTTGTGTGTGAGTGAGTCTCAGTCAATTCCTGGAATCGGAAACCCAATAATGGACCACTTAGTCTTCTTCAGACCTGCCATATGTGCTCTTGTAGTGTTTTTCTGTTTGCTAATGGACTGATGTTCGTGCTTGCGTTCTTATTTTGGTCTGTTTTTGTTCTTGAAAACGATTGAATTGCGGTGTGAGAGTGTGTTTTTGTCGTCTTGTTTTTTTCAGGTCTTTGAAGAACAGCTTGTTCTCTGTCCGGATGAAGAGGAAGAAGAACTAAACACGTTTAACTCAGGTAAACATACGTCCAAAGAATTGATTTTATTCAGCAAGGATATAATAATAAAAACAAGGGTGACAGTGAAGAACTTTTATAATCTTAAAAGATTTCTATTTCAGATAAATGTTTATATATATATATATATATATATATATATATATATATATATATATATATATATATATATATATATATATATATATATATATAAACAATGACTGGATCACAGTTTCCATAAAAATATTAAGCATCACTACTGTTTTAAATATTGATAATAATAATAAATAAATAAATGTTTGAGCACCAAATCAGCATATTAAAATGATTTCGGAAGGATCATGTGAAGGATCATGTGACACCAAATACTGGAGAAATGGCTGCTGAAAATTCAGCTTTGCCATCACAGAAATAAATAACTTTTAAAATATATTAAAATAAGATCAATTATTTTAAATGGTAAAAAAATGTCATAATATTACTGTTTCAACTGTTTTTGATCAAATAAATGCAGCCTTTGTGAGCATAAGATAATTCTTTCAGAAGCATTAAACAATCTTTTGAACAGTAATGTAGTTGTAATGTAGTTTTCATTTTCATAATCATTTTTGGTCGTGGACGGTTTGGAGTACAGTAGCAGCAACTCAAATATTGTTTTACACTGGAGGTTGAGTGTGAAGTTAGCATGTTGCTAAGCTAACACTGTGATACTCTAATAAGGATAAAAATATATAGCAAACAAATTGGGTAAAATAACAACAAAAAAAAAATATCTATATATATTATATATATATATATAATAAAAAAAAACTTTCGTTGTGCCATGTTGAAATTCATTTCTCACTGAGCTTGTTGGAGGCCATTATGGTCCATGCTGACTAATAATATAGTAATATATCCTAATCCGAACCTTTGTCCAAAAGAAGTGATTATAACAGGCAGCATAATTAAGTTGCTTAATGTATCCTTAGATTCAAGATTATAATTTTTTTTTGTCACATACATGGTTATATGGAGAGCATATGACCAGCAGTGAAATGTAAGTCAGGTCTGCTCCATCAACAGTGCAATTGCTAAAGAATACAAACACACAATAAAATTATATATAAATATGGTACGGAAAAGGTAAGATAAAAAATAAGGATAAAATAAAATGCTTATAAAATTAAATGTGCAGGACAGTATATTCTAGACCTAATAAATATTACGATGAGCAGGAATGTAAAAGAGAAGAACGTGCAAACCGTTTGTACTGCTTTACATAGCAGCAATAGAGGTAAAAAAATTAAATTGCAGATATTGCTGTGTGCAATTTTACTGATAATTAAGTGAAGTCATGTTAAGAGGCTGGGTTTGAGTTTAGGAGCCTGGTGTCCTGGGGAAGGAGCTGCTCCGAAGTCTCTCAGTTTTTGCCATCAGGCTACGGAAGCACTTACCAGATGGCAGAGAATGACTGGATGATCTTAAAGGAGCTGACTGGGTTTTGAGCAGAGTATTTATGATGCTGGAGTTGAGATTTAGTATTGAGTATGGAAAGGTGCCTGGTAGTGTGTCATGTTAGGATTTCTGATGTCAGAAATGTTTATGTTTGTTTCAACAGATGTATTGATTGGACTACAGATAAATATTGAATATTGTACAAAGTTCTTATATGTAAACATCAACAAGAAATTTTGTTGTTGACTGTTAATGCTCTGTGTATGTCCTTGCATGCATGAGAAGGGTTTACTGAAGATGGAAAAGTCATGAATTGTCTAATTGGAGTGATGTTAACCAAATTTACCTCAGTGCAGTTACATCAGTCTGGCCAAAGGAGTAGCAGCAAAGTGTTTAATTTAAGAGGATTCTTTGAGGTTAGAGCAAAATCGTGTTCATTCAAAACAGACGTCTTGTGTTTTTAATTATTCTCTCAGTGTGTTACAAGTACGAGTAGCAGGCACTGGCACCAGAACATGCTCATTTTCCATCTAAATGAAATTGTGCAGACCTTCTGTTCAGTGTTCATTGATTAGTTTCATGTCATTGCTGCCTTCTGGATTTCAGATGCTGTCATTGCTCTTATGGATCTGCTTTCCTTGGTACAAAAAGTGCATTGTTTTGTTTTTTTGGAGGAAGATTTATAGGCAAGGAAGGACAGAATAACTCTTTTCTTTTGAAACCACTTTGGTCCCTTCAACACAAC
The DNA here is from genome assembly GCF_003368295.1 of Carassius auratus. Taxonomy (NCBI): domain Eukaryota; kingdom Metazoa; phylum Chordata; class Actinopteri; order Cypriniformes; family Cyprinidae; genus Carassius; species Carassius auratus. The sequence continues at coordinate 12,740,229 of NC_039247.1, read as the reverse complement.
AGCCCTCTCACACAGACATGCACATTCACAGTTTCAGGCTTAGATTTTTGAACTTGCACAAAAGCTGACATTTAAGATGATGCTTTAAAATCTGACAGAATGGGTTCCTCATCTTATACAAATGCACTCATCGATTTCTCCCAGTTACCTAATTTTTGCTTTCCATACAGGTCTATGGTACCCGAGGGGTTACATTGGAGAGATTTATTTGGTTAAACCTAGAAAAAGAAAGTACTTTATTAATTGTGATATTTTTTTTCAAGGAATGAAAATGTAGGAAAGTACTAGTACATTTTAAATTAAATGTTAAAATGAACAAATTGCACAACACAAAAGATGAAAATGACTTGTGTTTTATTAAATGACTTTGGGTTGATCAAACTTGAGCTGATCTTCTCTGTAATAAGTGTAGCATAATTGTGTATTCATTTCCCAAAATAATCTTGTTTTGACTCTAAACATTTGAAAAGTAGTACTTGCCCATGATAATGATTATAAGAATATTTGTTCATTCACACTCACATATGCAACCCATTCTCATAATCTGAGCAATATTGAGCTAACATTTCCCTTTTTCTCTCGTTTTAAACACAAACTAAGTCTCTCACACGCAGACAGTTAGCCACTAGAAACTCTGGAGGCAGAGGGAGGAGAAACCAGGGGTTGGAGCCCAGATTTCATGAGATGAGAGACTAAAACAGTCAGGCAGTCAGAGCAGGCAGACTGGAAGCAAACTCTTTTGGAGGTCTCTATTTAAACTGAATGGACAGTTCGTCGAAGTAAGGGAATATGAACATGGATGAACAGATATAACAAAAAAGGAATTTAATATGACATTTTTGTTTACTCACCTTCACCTTTCAGGAGATCTGTCTTCATAAGGAGGATTTTCTAAACAGACATATATAATTATTGAGTTGCAGCAGACTTATGGTAAAAATAAGCTGTGAAATAAGTCTTTTGCTGGTTTTTGAGACCTTTGGTGAGCTGAATGAGTCTGCTGTTTGGATTACTGGAGCGCATGTTTCCGCTGAAGGATGGATAAATACACACACGGAGCGGTTCGCTAACAGAGTCTGAATGTCCTCCACATGCAGAGAGTAATTCATCTCGTCTCAGACACACACTCACACACACACCTGGCTGTAATGCTGCTTTTGAAAAGTTCCTGGCTGGGGGTGACTTGGCTTTTTAACTAGGAGACTTACTGTGTGTTGTAGAGCTTGTGTTGTGTTTCAGTGGGTTTGATTTTGTGAGTTGGGTCTGTGAGCTGTTCAATTTAAGTGGGCTACTTTATGTATAGGTGGGTTTTGTAGGGTTTTGTATTGACTTGAGGTTGATTTGGTGTTAATTTGCCTGTGTAGGGTTGGCTTTTTCTTGGTTTAGGTTTTATTTAGTTGCAGATTATAGTTTAATTTCAATGTTATGTTAATATAAATGAATATTTTATTATATACAGGTACAATATTATTACCGATATATTTTAGTTATCGTTAGCTATCAGCTCAGCATGACTTGTGTTGGTTTTTCAGTAAACTCATGTTTTAAATAGAGATTTTAGATCATGTTCTAGATTATACTGTGGGCCACCACTCCGGGATTGGTTTGGGACTGTTATTCAAATTAATTAATGTTCGTTGCAAGTCAGTTTGGGCCACCCTTGTACTGTTTTTGAGGCGATACTTAGCTCATTCCTGCCTGTGAGAAGTTGCATTACAAATTAGGTTCCTTTGCATCATGAATTCATGAAAACATAATTATGGAGATTTGTTCCACGTTGAAATTGCAGTCTGCTTTATAAAGATCAAGAGGAGGTGTGTTTCCTTGTGCATCCCAGGACCTCATGGGGTTTTATTAACGTTTATGGTTAATGATTCATAAACCTTGGCTGACACCTTAGTTTAAAAAAACCTCCTTCGTGCTCTCCCAGGTCCAGATTGAATCCTGACTCTGCCTGCAACAAGAAAGTGGGAGTATAGAGTGTCAAGTCTGAGCCCACCTGCTTCAACATGAGCACAAGCGTTCGTGGACTCATCTCCTCAGTGCTTATCTGAGGAATCTGCTTTCTTCAGAAAGGTGTTCTCAAACTCCTGCGTAACTCCTTGTTGATTTTACTGTTATGTGTTTCACAAAACGGAGCAGTTAAGGAAGATTAAAAACATGGACTCTGATTCAGACTCTCCGTTTAACTACTCATGGCCATCCTTCCCAAAGATGAGAATCCGGAGACGGACATCAAAAGCAGGTAACTAGAGAGCAATGGAGAGAGCGAGTAAGAGAGAGTGAGAGAACCTGTCTGAATGAATGATGCATGCAACAAAGACACACACACACACACATATATATAATGCTTAAGGAAAGCAAACATACACAGACTAAAAGTCTTTGGTTGTCTCACATGACTAGTTTGTGTGTTTTTGTTCATTGTTTTGGGTCTGTGGTGCAGGGCAGCTTTACAAGCTTAATTCAGCAGTGAATCAGAGCTCAGATTGCTGATTCTAGTTCTGTACAATGGGAATTTTAAGCCAGAATTGCAGTGAGATGTTTTTGATAGGATATTAAAGTGGTTATTTCACTGGTATTGGTCTTTCATTTCTTACCTCAAAAGTGTGTATAGTCATCCTGACCAGAAATGCTGTATTCAGAGGTACAATCTACGCAAGAGTAAAACTAAACTGCCAGTCACAGGTCAAGTTAAGTGAGTGATTAATCCAGCTTGTGTGTGGAGTGGACATCACTATCTGGTATTTCCGTTGTTGTTGGAAGACCTTCACATGCATCCGTCATGACGGGATGCCCCTGCAAGTTATCTGAATCCCAGTTTCACTTAAACATACACACTCATCTTTACCAAGACACACACACACATGATCTTGTGCCAACACATACATACCTCTCCCTTGAACATTGAATCTTGATGTGTTTGTGTTTGTTTGACAATGTCGGTGGATGTTCTTGTCATGTGAATGGATAGGTGCATGTGTAAGTTTGTGTTTCTGCACATAGCTGTAAAGGTCAATATTGTGTGTATGTGTGTGTGTGTGTGTGTGAGGCTGAATGTCTGTTTCTTCCATTTTCTTTACACACTACGCCACTTTGACTGCATTGGGACCACACATTTTGTACGTTTGCCCAGAAGATAATTTATTGTTCAGAGGTTTCTTCTTCATAGTTTATGGTGTATTAATGGAGTTCTCAGATATTTATTTAAGATAATAGCAGATTTGCTTAACAAGTTGGTTATTTCTAAGACAATTTAAAATTATAAATAGAAGTGGTAAAAGTAAAAGCATGAACATGCTAAATGAATAATTATAAATGTACATGCTACTGTGTGAGAAATAATTATACTCTCTTATGCTGACCAACACTGCATTTATTTGAATTAAACATACAGTAAAAAGAGTAATATTGTGAAATATCATTACAATATAAAATAAAGTTTTCTATTTTAGAAATGAATTTTCAGCAGCCATTACTTCAGTCTTTTGTGTCACATTATTATACTTCAGAAATCGCTCTAATATGCTGATTTGGTAAAAAGAAATCGTTCTAGAAAGTTCAAATGAACAGCCTTTTTTGAAAATATAAATCTTTTATGTCTTTTATATTCTTCAAAAATAGTTTTTTGGATAAATGCACAGAGACACATAAAATTTAACTGTGCAAAAGGAAAGCAAAAGCCTCCTTAAAAATAAAGCTTTACCAGCCATAAAGAGACTATGCTGTTGTGCTATTTTCTATTTTAATGGTTTCTTCTGCCATCTTGGCTTTCAGAGACTGTCAAAACACTAACGCACACATCATTTTTCATAGAACAGAACAAAGGCAGCAGCATGTAAAGTGCTGTCATTCACATTATTTTTTCTATTAGTTAACTGCTAAATATCACTGACTCTGCATTTCCATCCAGTTGTATTGACACACACATCAATTTGACAGTGTGCTTTGTTTTGACAGAGAAGCTGTGTTCCTCTCCTGACTCCTGCACTCCATTTCACCTCAGTTCTTCAGACACTGCTGCTGTCATGCTCAGAGACTCCGCTAAGGTCAGACGCCACACATATCGCTACTCCTACAAATCAGCATACTCAGTATGCCAGATCTACAGACACTCGGCTGTAACATTTTCCATCCAAATCCCATCTCCTCCCTTCACTCTACTGCCTTTGTCCTATGATTGATCTCTTTGAAAGTCTTGGGGAAATACTTTATTTGATCTTGGCACATTGTAGCCTGAATCTTAAGCCACAACTCTTCTACTGCCTTACAAGTCTTTAGTTTGACATGAATCAAGACACTGTAGTTTATGAGACACCAGACTTAGTGTAATGGATAGTTCACCCAAAACAAAACAACAAAAAAATTGTCATCACTTATTCACCCTCATGTCCTTCCAAACCTATATGATTCTGAAAAATCTCTCAGTGTTTTTTGTGCATACAAATGTCAGCGGGGACCAGTAATGTTTTGGACCGCATTAACTTTCACTTTATGGACAAAAATGGTAGCAGATTTTTCCAGAAGCATGTAATACAGGTTTTTTCATTTAAAATGTTTCATGAGGGTGAGAAAAAATATTTCACTTTAAGTGAAATAACCCTACTATATCGCTACATTACTTTTGTCGTTTTCTTAGTACCTTAAAGGGTTAGTTTACCCTAAAATTTTAATTAGGCCATAAATTACTCACCCTCACCCATCCTATGTGTGTATGAATTTCTTCTTTCAGATGAATCCAGTCAGAGTTACATTAAAGATTGTGTTTGATCTTTCAAGATGTTTCATGGCACTCATGCATCAGTCCAAAAGAGGTTAAATAAAAAGTGCCCATCAATAAAAAAGAAAAGAAAATGGCCTCCTGTAGCGAATCGATGCGTTTTTGTAAGAAAAATATCCATATTCCAAATGTAATAATCACTTTAATATAGCTTGCGCTCACTGTTGTACACGGAAGCAGTTCCAGGTGGATGACTTATGAGTTTGGCTACTGTTTTCATTTTTGGGTGAACTAACCCTTTAAATATTTGTTTGTTTTCACTTCTGGTGTAGGACAATGACCTCAACATGAAGTACGCTGTTACAAGTGTCACAGAGGACAGTTCTGGGACAGATAGCGGTGTGTGGCGAATGTCAGATATGGGGGTCTTGTCACCAGGGACTATAGATATGCCTCCAGCTATTAAAGATGATGAAGGTCAGAGAGGATGGCAGCATGCTTCCTGTTCTTTCTCTCCCACCTCTCCAGCGGGACTGATGCTGGATAGACTCATACGTGCCACACGACCTGCTGAACTGACATATAACAGCTCAAGCTCACCTACAGAGCCATGTGACCTAAGGTAAGCATGCTAACATTGATGTTTTGTTGTGACAGTTATTTAATTGCTGGTGGTGTTTAAAATTTGACACTTTACACTTACCGTTTGCCGTTTGGGGTTGGTGAGATTTTCTTTTTTTCTTTTTTTTTTTTAAGTTCAAAAGAACAACATTTATTTGAAATGTAAATCTTTTGTAGGATTGTCAACGTCTTTAATGTCACTTTGGATGAAATTAATGCATTCTTGGTGAACAATCAATAATAATCCATTTCTTTCCCAAAAACGTCCAACCCCAAGCTTTTGAATACTAGTTTATGGCCTCGGTTTATACTTCATAGTGATTTGAAGTAGCCAAATCAGGCACATGCCAACATGGACAGGTTGCATGACATGACAAAACAACTCGTACATCAAACGCAGATTCACTTACAGCAAGAATAAACATGGTTTGAGCCGACCACATGTGTTTTACACAATGAATTCTTAGCTGCTGAGAGCATGATGCCGTCACTGTTCAGAAAACATTTTAAGGACATTTTGTTTAGATCTTTTAAAACTTGGTAGAAGAACTGTGACAGTGACTAAACTAGAGAAGAAAAATACAAAAACAAACGCAGACTTTACCTGGCTCTGTCTGCTGGATGCCTTATAAAGCAGGAATGCAGTTTTTATGCAAAAGCCCAGAATCAATTAAAAAATGTTTCCATGATTTAAAACATTTGCCTTGCTGTGATATTTCACCTTAGTTTGAGGAGTGTTTGTATAAACTAACAATGTATAAATTATTTACAAAGCGTTAAGTGATGCTCGTCTTACTCGCAGTAGTTGTTGAGAATTTTTTGAAGTCCAATCCTCTCTCTAAGCCCGAGTCTGGTGGCCTTGGAAATGGACAGCGAGGAGGATGATGATGATGATGACATTTTAATGAAGAAGCCCCTCCCCCAGCCACAGCCTGAGCTCAAAAACAGCGTAGATGATCGGGTTATATCTGGCCCCGCCCCCGATCTTACCTGCACGCGTTCACACTCCGCCTCCTCACCCTGCAACCCCACCCCTGCAAAGGTACCACACTTATTTTCCTGGTTCCCTACATTACAAACTATGCACAGATACAGATATCTGACTACAGCTACTACACATGATGGTCGTTACTACATTTGTGAGCACTGTGGATTGAAAATGTTAATTATTAATTTTTTTCAGGATATTGAGCAGGGCATCCGTCTCCGTTCGTATTCCTTCACATCCCCCAAAATCAGCCTGCTGCCTCCACGGTTAAGCAGGGATGCCCAACCTCCACCTACCGACCTCAACCAGGGTCAGATCCTTTAACCTTTCACCTTCCACCTCTCACTTTACTCGCATTTTGTCCCAAATGATGTGTGTTTTTGCAAAGGTTAGGTTTTTTTCAGAGTCAGGTGACAGGAAGTCAAGTCAAACATGAATCACAGCGCATAAACAAAAGTCCTTTTATTCTGAGATATTTATAAATCACATACTAAGTCACAAATTGCTGTTTCAAGCATGGTGAGCTTTTAAAGGATGATAGGATTTGTGACTAATTTAAAATCACTTTTCCTTTTTTATTATTATGTTTATAGGACATTTCTGATGAGATTCCTTTTTGGTTATTATGCTGTTAAAAATAATTTCTGGACACTAACATATAATATAGCAGCTGAACATAATTGCCTTTACACTTGATCATAGGTTGTTAGAAGCATGTTTCATAGCAACCTAAATGATAAAACTTCAATTTTAGAGTATAATCTTCATATCAGCACCTATATTCTCTTTCCACAGAACATCGTGCCTGCAGCACATCAGAGCAGCCTCGAGAGAAAAGGTAATTCAGACCTCGAACAACCTCCACTGTCATCTCCTCTGAACCCTGTATTGGGTGTTGAACAGAGAATACAACTGTTGAGAAGAATTCTCCAGTGTCCCTGACAACATGGTGGCCAGGTGACAGGGTGCTTTTGGTTGATTTGAAGGATATGGCACCTTTTCATGGGTCAACCTTTTTTTTTTCTTTTTCTTAATGAGCAAAAACATTATCATTATTTACAACATTATTAACATGTCAATGGATACAAAAATATGCATGTAATAGTTGGTGATTGACTTACAGTTTATGTGATAAGATCACTTTGTATGTTTTATTGCATTTCATATATCGTCATCGTCCATATGTCAGCTTATTTTAATCACATTTAGTTTTTTTTTTACTTTTTTTTTTTTAGCAAAGCACAATAGCGCCCTCTAGAGACAACATGTGTGTGATACATTGAAATGTAAATGCATGGATCTGCTGTGTGTATAAACACTCAGAGTGCTGTACTGTACCTCTGTAGGGAGTTAAGGTTTCGTAGGCGTGCTCAGTCGGCTGACGACGAGACCAGTGCAGAGCTGGCCAACTCCCTCCAACACCTCACGCTCTCTGAATTCCTCAAAGAGTATGTCAATACAGAGTCCCAGTAGCCCCAAAACACCAACAACACTTGGCATGAGCGTCTTAATAACCTAACCAGAATGCACTGTCACCCACCGGCATGAAATCATGTCTAATGCTTGTTAATGTTTGCGTAAAACTCCAAATGATGCTGTCACTTCACCCAGTATGTAATAACACTGTTTGTGAACCTAACTGTGGTCCTTGTCTCACAACTCACCTCCAACTAAGCAAAGATTTCTATCAGGTATGTGTGAAATGCAGAGAATGTCCGCACTGCTCAGGTGGTATGTCCTAATTATTTATGGCACGGAGGGTGATGACTAATTATTAATTTTCCGGCTGCCTGGAAAATAATGCTTGACTTACTCTGAAACAAATGCATTGATGAAACTAGCCAGCCACTGCATCATGGTCTGAAAGTAAAAGCAGTGTTATCATTAAACACTCACTGGACAGGCATGTGTTTGTGATTCTAGTGCACACCAGGTGAATAATCTAAGCGGGCTTTTGTCTTCCAGGATTGAGGAAGAGGAATGGGACAAATACATCGTCCCTTCCAAAACAGAGTCAGAAAAATGCAAAGTCAGTCGCACGTTCAGCTTTATAAAGAGCCGGATGTATAGCACTCGCAACAAGAACAAGGTAAACATACTGTACACACGTAATGTATATTTATACACTGCTGTTCAAAACATTTGGGTAATACTTTAAACAAAGGTAAATTAAATTTAAGAAAAGTGACAGTAAAGGCATTAATAATGTTACAAAAGATTTATATTTCAAACAAATGCTGTCATTTTCTAAGTTTGTTTTTTGATCACACAAACAGCATTCACTCAAGTTCATTAAAGAAACCTGAAATAAAACAAGTATCACAATGTCCACAAAAATATAAAGCAAAACAGATTTCAACATTGATAATAAGAAATGTTACTTGGAGGAAAAAAATAATAATTTTCAAATATTAAAATAGAACATTTATTTTAAATTGTAATCATATTTTACCTTATTACATATAAGCAATCTATTAAAATCTTAAACTTTGGTTTATATTCTTATACAAGTTACCTTATACAATACATGTTACTTTATACAAAGGTGTTTTTTTTTTTTTTTACTGTACTATATCTTCCTGGTTTTTGCACACAATATCCTTTAATAGCCATTCATGATGTATGAAAAAGAAATTGGGGGTAAAGACTGGTTGTTCGACCGGAAAACAACCACAGTTGTCTCTTTAATAATTAAACCTTGTTCTGGCTGTAACTGTTTTACTAGCAGCAAACTCTCCCACGGCCTTTTCTTTTTTTTTGCTACACAAGCATGTCAGACTTAGACTAACTTAGCAAGCAGACAACGTGAAGAGATGAACATGTTGAGTTTAATGTGCAGTCATGGCAGATGGTGATGTGGACTGTCAGTGATCTGATGGCTTTTTCTTGGTTCTTTAAGGGGAGAGGAAAAGAGAGAGAGACCAAAGACAAACAGGTCAATGGACATCAGTTCACAGCTGGATCTGTCCTGGGGTCGACACTTTGTGAGATCTGCGGCAAGCCAGCTCCTGGGAAAGAGGTCCTCCACTGCACATGTGAGTTTGTTCAGATCTTTTAAATAATAAGACATTAAGATAGACTGTGTTTCTTGCAACAAGGAGGTTTGAAATGAGACATTTCACTTGATCTATTTTTGTGATTTGGAAAATTTAGGTCTTGGATGTCTCCCAGTTGATTTATTAAGTGTTTATCTGTATTATATTATATTATATTATATTATATTATATTATATTATATTATATTATATTATATTATATTATATTATATTATATTATATTATATTATATTAATGTTCTTTCTTCTGGTTTGTTTATATTTCTCTTGACTCTTAGACTGTGCAGTTAGCATCCATAAGGGCTGTAAGGACTCATCTGCACCATGCCTGAAGGTGGACTGCGCTTGTGATTACATGTTGTTGTTGTTGTTGTTGTTGTTGTTGTTGTTTTTAGTTTTTTGTCTTGAACTACATTGTCTAAGTTTAATATTTAAACCTAGAGACACGTTTGCCCATGTTTGGTCATACACAAAGGACAGAGGCTCTGTAGTGAGCCCTATTGTTACAATACTGAATTCTGCTAATCAGTGTGTCAAACGAGGAAGTAATGTTAATTTAAAAAATATATATATATACTTATCATGCTTTCTTTTACAGAAACCTCAAGACAAATGTTCTGTTATGACAGTAAAAAGCAGGACAGCCTCCCTCCCTCAGAGTGAGTTTTACCACCTTAATAAAATATGTAAAGGAAATCGATATGACTCATGCTATCATCTCTTTGAAAATCCTAAAGAGGTTTTTTTAAGCAGTTACAGTTTTGTTTTGAATTTGCTCTCACCTTTTTTGTCACATTTAGATTTTATAGTGCGTGAAAGTTCCTCCTCGTGGTCTCAGATGCCAATCTCCGCCTCTCTTCCTGTGATGACATCACGAGACTCTACACCTCTTCTTTGCCCTCTGTCTAGAAGTGTGCCTGCAGTCACAGAAAGGTCCGAAACTCTGTGTGTTGCAATATTCAACCAAAAACTAACTAGATCAATTTATTGTTAATGTTTATGACCCATATGCTGTTATAATGTAATAATACTACAAAAATCAACTAGAGTGAGAAGATTTCTTTTGTTTGATTATTAAAATATTAAAAGTTAAAAGGTAAATTTTTGACTGAAAATAACTGCAACATTCTTATTTATTTTCAGTCTGACAATTTCAGACATAATATTGAAATGCATGCAGTCTCAACACAAGCTGACTAACTTTTATCAATTTGTTTCCTCTGTAAATGCTAAATAATTGCTACTTGACCTTAACTGTTTGGATATTCAATATTTGAATGGGCATTACAATAAGCCAACACAGCATAAGTGCCCAAAGTTTGTATTTGTTGAAATGAACAAGAGTGTTTAGGATTCCTTGGTGTTGTAATGAACATTAATGCCATTTATTTCCCATCAGGCTTTGCGGTAGCCCAGAAGCAGATAGTGACGCTCCCCCATGGCAGAACAATATTCAACCAGAGGAGCTCCTCCAAACATTGGAGTCCTCAACATCCACTGATTCTTCTCTTATTGAAGGTAAAACAGCTGGGCATTTGATGGAGGAAATTCCTACCTCAACTCAACATACTTGGAACCCAGTAATTTTGCCTTAATAACTTAAAAAAAAAGTGCTCTTATGTGTATCCCACCTCTCCATAGACTCTGTAGATTCCCCACTACAGAATGAGCTGGTAATGAATGCTGTGGATTTGGAGGCGGAGTCATGGAGTCTAGCGGTAGAGCCCCAGTTCTGTAAGATGCAAGAAAAACGCATCGTCAAGAGACAGGATGTCATCTACGGTCAGCTGAAACTCACCTGAAATGTTCTGTTCAGTTTAATTCTGTACATCATTTGAAAGTGTTTGTACTCTTGGTCTTACTCAGAGTTCATGCAGACCGAGCTCCATCACGTACAGACGCTCGTGATAATGGCGGAGGTCTTCAGGCGGGGAATGCGGGAAGAAGTCGGACTGGATGCGGACACTATTGATCGGATTTTCCCTTGCTTAGATGAGCTGCTTCTCCTCCACCGTGACTTCCTTTCAGCGATGAAGGAACGGCGGCAAAGCTGCATTCAGCCCAACAGCCGCAAGAACTACCTCATCCACCATGTGGGTGACATCTTTCTGCAACAGGTACATTAATTATAGTAGTAGTCGTATATATTTCTGTACGATTACATAATTCAAATAATTCAGGGTCCTGATCAATTTAATCGTAAAACTTGTAATGATGTTACATTAGTTTATTGTTAGTTAATGAGTTAACTTTTACTAACAGTAATCAATATATTTGTTACTATATATTTTTTGTTTTTATTAATGCTAGTTCATATTAATTCAGGTGCTGAAATTAACATTAAGGTAATTATTTTCCATTGTTAGTTTCACTGATAATAATAATTACCCTACAACAGCTCTATTAATACATCTATCATAACATGTATACATAGTGTTTAAACTGGGATCTGTAATATTTTTTAATGTTTTAAAAGAAGTCTATTCGGCTCAGCAAGGCTGCCATTATTTGTACAGTAAAAAAAAAAAATAGATGCCTGATTCAAGTCTCAAAAATGGACAAAAAATAATATTTTACTGACTTATACATTTTAAGTTAAACTGTGCTTTGTTGGTATAATATCTGCTAGAATGTAAAAATTATTTAATTAATGCAGTTTTGAAAAGGAAAAATAGGCCTACATAGGTAATGTTTTCGGGTATTCAGCCTTCGGCACCCGGCCCAGTGTTTTGTTTTAGTTCGGCTTTGGCCAAGAACTTTCATTTCGGTGCATCCCTGCTTGTCACCAGAATTCGAGAGCTGTAGTTCCAGTCACACCTGCTGCTGGTATCAAGTACATATAGAGTACATACATCATAAGAAACATCATAGGTGTGTGTTTGTGTTCATCATAGTTCTCCCAGGAAAATGCAGAGAAGATGAAGCAGGTGTATGGCGAGTTTTGCAGTCACCACACAGAAGCGGTCAGCTACTTCAAAGAGCTTCAGCAGCAGAATAAGAGATTTCAGCTCTTCATCAGAGTGAGAGCCAAATCAATGACTGTATCGGTCACATTTTGTATTATGGATGCTCTTGGTAGCACTACATTTCCGTTAATCTGATCTTTTTGGTCCCACAGCAACAGAGTAGCAACTCCTTGGTAAAAAGACGAGAAATCCCAGAATGCATCTTGCTAGTGACGCAGAGAATTACAAAGTATCCCGTCCTCCTGGAAAGAATCCTGCAATATACAGAGGGTATCTGTCTTCACACACAGTACATCACAACCAGTCCCGAACATATACTGTGCATACACATTCGTTTACTCTCAGTTTCTCTTGTTCTTTGCTTCAGAGGGCACAGAAGAGCATGCTGACCTCTCCTGTGCACTAGTCCTGATCCGAGAGCTGATCTCCGCTGTGGACCAGTGCGTGAGTCAGTGCGAGCAGAACCAGAAGCTGAGTGAGGTCCTGGGCCGCATGGAGAACAAGTGCTCAACTAAACTGAAGAGTGGAAACCCCTTCCGCAAGCAGGACATCACCAGTGGCAGAGCTCTGCTGCACCAGGGCCCTCTGCTCTGGAAGACAGCCACAGGAAGACTGAAAGGTGAGGAAAAGAATTATCCAATAAAACGGCCACAACAGTAGTCAAACGAAAGGACATATGAATAACCATGTGTGCTTAATTCTTGTCTGGCTCAGCAGATGAAAGGTCTGGCTACATTATTTGATTGTTCTGGTCATCCACAGATGTTCTGGCGTTTTTGCTGTCTGATTCATTGGTGTTCCTTCAGGAGAAAGATCAGAAATACATCTTTGCTGCTGTGGTTGGTTTTTGAGATTACTATGCATTTTCATCTTTATAAAGCATGCATTACAGGTCAAAGGTCTGGGTTAACAAGAAGTCTTTTATAATCATCAAGGCTGCATTTATTTGATGTTGCCATTGCATTGCTATGGATTGTGCAAGTCTTAAACAAGCTCCACTTTTAAGTGGAGCAGAATCTTCCCGCTCTTCTTCGTAAATCTGTTGAATACTGTGTTGCCAATCTCTCAGCTATGTTGTCTTTCTCAGGACCAGAAGCCTCCGGTGATCTCTCTGCAGAAGCTGATTGTGCGTGAGGTGGCCAATGAGGAGAGAGGCATGTTTCTGATCAGCGCGTCTTCAGCTGGTCCTGAGATGTATGAGGTGCACGCTGCTTCTAAAGATGAACGAAATGCCTGGATGAGACTCATCAGAGAGGCTGTGGAGAGGTGTGAAGTGATGAGGAACTGGAACATGTCATACTTAATATTCACACTTGATCTACAAAGGCAGCTGAGAGTGAAAAAAAAAATCTGTGTGTGATTAAACTAATTATAAATTTATATTTGTTTCATAAGTTGCCCTGAAGAGGAGGATGAAACCACAAGTGAGTCAGAAGAGGAAAAGAGAGTCACAGAGGCAAAGGTCCAAAAGATCCACAGGCTAAAAGGTACAACCAACCAGATATGCTGAACCCAAGGATAATAGTTTATAATAGCTGAAATGTATATATAATTCACAATAACTGAAGATATATATCCATTTGCATCCCTGTTCATCTTTCATCTCAAATTGTTCTGTGGTGCAGGCCATTACTGTGGATTAGCAAGAAAATTACATTATGATAAGTGATTGGCTGATGGCACCTCAAGAATGCACACATTCCCTAACTATTTTGGAGAGCTCTTATAGTACTATGAAATGGATTTGTCAATGTATGTGCCAACAGTATAATCTGTAACTGGTAAAACATCTAATAACATAATCAAATACATCAGATTTGTGTGTTGCTTTTATTTCATCAGCATACACAGTTTATTTTGAATAGTGGTCAGTGAGACCAGGGTTTCTTAAAGGGTTAGTTCACCCAAAAATGATAATTAGGCTGTGTTTTAGGTGTATATGACTTTCTTATTTTAGACGAAACCATTCCGAGTTATATTAAACATTGTTTGAACTGAAGCAATGCAACACCTGCAGACTGAAATGACAGAGCTTGAAAAATCAGAGACCATTATTAATAGAACTCAGACGCGATTTGTCTGAAAGAATTTAAGGCATATACACCTAGGATGCTTCAGGGGTAAGTAAATCACAGCCTTATATTCATTTTTGGCTGAACTAATCCTTTAAGCTATTTGTGTGAGCTAAAGAATAATATATATATTTTTTACATGACAACCAACTTCCTTCTTTCACAGAATCTTTGTGTGGCCACGATCACCTCATCTGTGCAAATCTGGAGGAGAAGCTACACATCTATCATATCATGGCAGGAGAAAGTGAGACAGGACCAGAGCCCAGACTGCTGGTCCGGCCCAGCACTGAAGACATCCCTCAGGCTGGAGTACTGCTCAGCGCTGCTCTTATAGAGGGTGAGAGTCCAACGAGGGAAGCATATCCATATTTACATTACCATTCAAAACAGTGCAGTTTTTTTTTTTTATTCAGCAAGGATTCATTAAACTGGGCAGATGTGACTGTAAAGGCCATCAAAAGGAATTAATAACATTTAAAATATATTAACCCAGAAAACGGTTAATTTAAATTGTAATAATAGATCATTATTCGTTTACTGTTAGTTTACTTTGTTATGAACCACAATACACATAACAGCATGCACAGTAGTTTTTACTTTTATTAAATCCTTTTGTCTCTCTCTTTCCTTATCAGTGGAGAACCTGAAAGCAGCTCTCTCCTCTCACTGTGCTTCAACTGCTGCCATCCTGTCTTGTCCAGAAGAACAGACCCAACCCGAGCCTTGCTCTCCCTCCTCCCCTCTGTCCCTTGAGCACCAGAGCCCACTGATGGACCCCCTCCAGAGAGAGGATGGAGAGGAATGTTTGGAAACACAGGCCTTTAATCACAGCTCAGATGCTGATCACAATATTCACCTAAAGGTAAATGTTCTCATAACACAGCCATTATTTGCACACAGGATTACCACTAGAAGATGAATTGTGGAAGTATAATGTCACAGCATGATTACTAATAGAAATATACTAACATGGGTAAGAAATAGTCAATATTTTCCATTATTAGTGATTTTAATTGCAGCCTTACCAAAAAGGCTGTGTTCAGCATGAGTTTACAGTCGCCTTGCATGAATTATTCACATTCTTCTTCAGCTATCACATCTCATTCTTTATGTTACTAAGTATTCATGAGCTTGACATAAGAGGTGTCCATTTCACCGCCTCAAGGGTCCCGTTTCATTAAAAATAAAAGCAAAGAATTAGGCTTTCATTTTCTTGGATCTGTTTTCTGCTGTCTATGGCGTCTTGCAGTGCACTGCACAGCACATCATGCTGAGAAGGTTTTTTGTGCTGCTGACATGAGCACAGTTCATGAAAAGAGATGATCAATATTTAAAAGGTATTTACATTTTATTGTTACAAAACCTCTTGGTTACGTATGGTAAACCTCATTCCCTAATGGAGGAAACTGAGATGTTGTGTTGAATTTCTAACACAAAGGGGTCGCTCTTGGGCGCCCAGACACCTCTGACGTCATTGAGAAAAGGCCAGTGAAATTGGGAAGCAAAATCTGCATAGCTGGCTACACCTCAGACATCCATGTATAAATAAGCCAGCATAGCATTTGCTCACTCATTCTGTTCTGAGGAGTCGAGAAACGTCTCAACCCACTCCGAGGCAGTTTAGAGTTGTGGCATAAGGGAGATGATCACAGTGTCTCAATTCAGATGCTGAACTGCGCCACAAGAGCCTGGGGCATAGATGTTGACAAGACCGGCATGTCACAACCAAATGCACTATCCTCATAACCTTACAACATCCAAGACTTATGATCTTACTACCCAACATCGTAGAGAGCCAACATTAAGGAGGAGGTCACCTCAGCCTGAGCTTATTAGAAAAAGAGTAAGTAATGGCTGAAATCCTGGTAGGCAATGTTGGGAACGTGTCTGTTTTCCTAGAAGGGAAAAAGACACTTCGGAGATCACATATTACCTGAAGGGGAGGCAACTTAAAGACTGACCTATGGACTTACTGAAGGAAGGACCACACAGGGAAGATTCTGTTGTGGGCTCCAAAAAAGGGGAGAAATACCAAGCACAGAACTCATTGACAAACTGAACGTCTATCTAGGGAAAACACTAAATCCCAACGGACAAGTCGATGAAGTAAAACACTTATGGGACCATATAGGCGAGCAACTATTTGTGTGGAGCACTTCATGTGGAGAGTTCGTTTGAGGGATGCCTTTTCATAATGGATTATAACAGTGAGTTCCTCTGTCAAACTCAGCTATGTGTAACAACAGCATTCTTGCCTCGCACTGAGGTTAACAGAATGCCACTAAACTTCGGCAGAAGCCTGGTGAACTGTATCTCATAGCCGAGACGAAAGGTTCTGAGAAGCCAGCAGGAAAGGTTGGGGAGGCTTAACCAAGCTTCCAGACACCTCGCCAATGGACTCAAAGGAATAGAGTTTGTTGTACCTAGGGCAGGGTTCCTGTGGTTCAGTGGAGCAAAATGCACTAGGAAGAAGTGCACTGTGCCTTGTCCGCAAGGTTTGTCAAACGAGTCATTGATGAATGAGAGAACAGGAGTTCGTCAACATGTGTCATGCCGGCTTGATGACAAACCTGTTGGATCAGAAAATGAGGAGACAAGGTGTCTCAGCATCTGGGCATCACAGATGGGAAGGCCAGATAGTCTAGATGTGTGATTGTGACCCAGGGAAGAAGGCAGAATGTGTATAATAGCCTCCATCTGCTTCTTAATGGGTTACTCCACCCCAAAATGAAAGTTTTGTCATTCATCACTTACCCCCATGTCATTCCAAATCCATAAAAGCTTCATTCGTCCTCAGAACACTATTTAAGATGTTTTTGGATGAAAACGTTAAGGCTTGTGAGTGTCCCATAGACTACCAAGTAAATTAAACTGTCATGGTCCAGAAAAGTATCAAAAGCATCGTCCGAATATTCTATCTGCCCTGAGTGTTTCAACCGTAAAGTTATGAAGTGACAACAATACTGTTTGTAAAGTTAAGAAAACAAAAATAATGACTGAATTCTGTTGACAAAGAAATTGTTGAATTAAGTTGTTATTTTTGTTTTCTTTGTGTACAAAAAGTATTTGCATCACTACATAACGCTACAGATGAAACACTGATGACAGTGCTAGTGCTATTCTGATGATGCTTTTCATACTTTTCTGGACCTTGACATTGTAATTTACTTGGCAGTCTATGGGAGAGTCAAAAGCCTCCCGGTTTTCATCCAAAATATCTCAAACTGTGTTCCGAAGTCAAACAAAGCTTTTACGGGTTTGGAACAACATGGGGGGAAGTGATTAATGAGAAAATTTTAATTATGGGGTGGAGTATTTGTAACTGTGGATAACGTCTGTGTAAATTCTTCAACAGTGTTGCTGAAGAGACCAATCTATGAAATGGGTAGGGCGGTAACAGCCATGAAACCGTGTCACCACAGTGGTCAGCTGCCATCCGTGGTTGTCTACTGCCACCGGCGGCAGTGCATGTGACAACACGCACTCTATAACAAGCATAATGCTAAGTTTTGTATACAAGTGTAAAATCAGTAATAGTTGCAAATTGTTTTATTTAGACTATACTGTAAGTCTATGGTAATTCTCAAATTACCTCAGACGCCATACACAGTGGTTCCTTTAGTTTGGCAGGTTTGAGTGCAGGAAAATACAGCAATAAATGAAAGATGTTGACAAGAAATGTGGCAAAGATTCCTATTTCAAAGAGAGAGCGTGCAGATGAGGAGTTAATGTGCCCGCTTGCTTGGCGGTGGAACAGGTTGAGTCTCTACACAGGACAATTGAACTTGTGTCAGTACCTCATAAATAGGACGAGGCATATATATATTTACATAAATTATACATATACATATTAGGCCCTAATAAATATTAATTATATCAACACCACAATTGCGGTAGTTGTTCCATTACCACCGCAGTTTTAAAAATCTGCCACCGTCACAGCCCTAGAAATGGGGGCATTGAAATGGGGGCAAAATCACCCTGCCCAGAGCCTGTGCTGTGACCTTTGTAGCCCGCAGGGCATAGTTGGTCGCTGAGCGGAGTTCATTGAAAACCTCTGGGTTGGGACAACCCTTGTGTAGTTATTTCAACAACTTGGCCTTGTACAGTAGATCTGCAGGATAGCCATGGCATGCAGGGCATCCTTCACCACAAGGGATAAAGAAAACATACAGGCCCTGGACGGGAGTCTCAGGCAACCATGCCAGCTAGAGGTATTTTAAAGGCAAAGATGCACCACAATTGCTCTCTCCATAATTGGTTGACCACTGCCTGTGCCGTAGATCCAAAGACGAGGAGATAGAGAGGTGAATGAGTGGGGGTTCTCACAGAGACGCTACATTTGGCTCAGAAAAACCGAAATAACGAGCAAATGCTATGCTGCTATATTTATACTCTGATGTCTGGGGTGTGACCAGCTATGCAAATTTTCTCTCCAATTGTCTTGGCCTTTTCTCAATGTCAGAAGTGTCTGGGCTCCCAAGGACAAACCCTAGTTTTGGAACTTCGACACACCTTCAAAGTGATCAACCGAAATGGAACAAAGGGTTTTTGTTTTACAGGATGTTAAATAAATTTATATTTATTTGTTTTCTACATGTATTTATTCTGGCACTTAAGCTTTAGATGACAATTTATATTATGTTATATTTGTACTCCGTGTAGTTATAGAAGAGGCAAAATTGATCCTGTTGCACATAAGCAGCCAACAAAAACATATTTGTGTGTCCACCAGATGGTGCTACGAACTTAATATTGATATTGACGGGCCATAAACCTTGCCTTAAGAGGGCAGACTTGTTTTGTGTTGATTTCAACACAAAAGAGTGTATTTGTTGCAACTATCTTCCCGTTTATACTTCTACACTAGAATCCAAATTGCACTAAAGTGTAGTAATATTAATTGATTTTCAGTCCAACACAATGTTTAATTAACATAGGAAACTGTCCAACTCAAGTTAAGGTGAATTTAGAGGTATAACAACCATTAACAGGCATTTTTTTTTCATCCTCTCACTTTCTGGGAAGTAATCAATCAACGAATGTCTAAATATGTCCTCCCACATTACTCATGCATCCTTGAGTGAACACTTTGCCTTGCTAATTTACAAACCTACTTGGCTAAAAGGCTGTTTTCTTTAACTCAGGTCACCGCCGTCTGTTTCCTGTGCTGTCTGTTGACTTTGTAGATAATGAACCAAGTGGTATTTTAGTCAACAGATGCTGAAGTTTTTGAATCATCCCTAGCAACCTGCTGAAGTAAACGCAACGCTTGCAGTTTTGTAAAATGTGCTACAGGAAGCAGATGTCCGCCAAAAAATGTAAATGAAATATATTGCACAGTTGTTTGCAATGGAACAGAACATACTGCTATAGTGCACGCAGCTATGGAAGAAGTGACATTGCTCAGAGTAGGCTCATAGGTTTATTTTGGAGTTGTTCACTTTGTCACTCATTGTTTGTTTGTTGTCTTAATGCAGGTGAGTCAGAGTGTGCAGAGCTTGACTCAGCTGCTGTATAGTCTACAGGTGAGCTCATGTCACACAACCACATACCAACTGAAAGAGTAATTATAGTGGACAGCCCTTGTGTCAGACACACACAAACCCACAACATGACTCACTGTTAATAGCTCTGTCCAAGCCTTAAGTTTCATCGCCTAAACATGTTTGACCGACTATAAAACTCTCTTATATAATATGCTATGGTTTGGATGTATAATAGCAGGTGTTGTAATGCAGGTGATCTGGAACATAGAAATAAGTGACACACCTGCAAAAGGCTCTTAGAAGAGATTGCTCTTCTTTATGAATCACTATTAGAAAAAGAAACAACAACAACAAAAAAAAACTATATTTCTACTGTTTGTTTGTGAGTAGGTAGGCATAATAGATCTGTTCAGTCATGATGTAAAATAAAACGGAGACATTTTGTTATGTAGCATAATTTACACCGTTACAATTAAAATCAAATGTGAATTTGTTGCTGTTGTGTGCTTTAAAAACAGATGATAGATAATTGCTTTACAAGGACTGCAGCTATTACAACAATGTGCACTACTGTTCAAATGTTATATATGATATATACGTTTATAGTTGTTTTCACAGTCAGCTTTCTCTGAGCATGAATCTGAACCTGAGCATAGTTGAGGCAAACCCACAGATCTTAGGCTAAGAGACTCGATTTGAATTATTATTCAGTTTTCACAGATTATGTAGTTACTGTCTTTTACATATGCAAGACAGCAATGTAGTCTTTAGTAATTTGTTAGAAATGTATATTTTTTGTAACATTTGAGTTATGACTTCAATTAGTTATATAACGAAACATGAAAGTAATTCTTCAAGAGATGTTAACCACAGACCTTATTTTACTCAAAATCGAAAACCAATTAGATATACCAGAGGGAACCATGTCTAAAAAATGCTAATTTTCCTCAGGTTTTTAGAGCTGAAAACAGCTTCATTTAAAATGTCACTGGAGACGGCACAAGAAAATATGCAATTTTTTGCATTGGGCTTGCGTTATATATGTATGTATACATATGTACATATGTGCATGTACATACATGCAGAATCAAATTATTAAAACCTTATGATGATAGTGAACTGTCAGAATTGTTGCTGGTGATGAATTGTCAGATGAATTGAAGATGAGGGTAGTTGTTAAGTCAAGACACTACACACGTTCTGGCTATAAACACAAACATTTAAACCCCCTCACTTTTTGTGAATAGGCCGCAGTCACCATCCAAGACAGTTGCTATGAAGTCCAGAGGCTCCTCCTCTTCCTGTTAGCAAGCCCCTCCCCTCACCAACACTCCCGCCCACTGCCCATCACTCGCAGCAACCAGACCCTGCAGGAGCAGGAGCGTCAGCGGGAGGTGGAGCGCCGGCGAGAGGAGCTGGCGGATGTGGCCCGTCTACGGGGCGCCCTGGTACGAGAGCGTCAGCAGTGGGAACGGGAGAGCCAGGTGAGGCAGCTTCAGCAGTCAGACCTGGAGGCATCACTGGAGCAGAGGGAGGTGGTGTGCCACCTAGAGGAGCGGAGACTACAGAGTGAGCAGCAGGAGCTCCAAGAGCAGCTGCAGGAGTACCAGCAAAGCCTGGAGAGGCTGCAAGAAGGCCAGAGAAGTGTGGAAAAGGAGAAGGAGAAGCTGGATGCCCAGCGGAGGCTGCTGGACAGTTTGAGGCAGGGCTACCAGCAGAACCTCCCAGCTATGGTGATACCACTGGATGGACAGCAGACACAGGTGATCATCATGGGATGGGATGGAAATGTATGGTCTGCGTTGATGTAGTCACCATGAAATTAAAACTAGAATATGGAATGGAATATCGCCATGTTCATTATAAATGGTTTATTATTATATACACCATTATAAAAAAAAAAAAATTCAATCCCTCACCTCCTGCAACCTGTCATTTACACGAAACAATCAAATCAATCCACTTGTTAAATCATGACATATCAATTACTGTTTGCTGCTCCAATTCTCAACTTTGTTTCAATTGAGAATTAATTTAAGAATCTCAACGGGTATTTACGAGCACTGTTTATTTATAGCACACATTTAAGATTTTAAATACTTTGACACCTGGTCAACACCTGGATATTTCGCTACTAAAATAAAGGTTAGGCTCGTGATATACACCATGAGTGTAAATTAATAGTTTGTTGTTTGCTTTTAGGTTCTTATAGAGTTTTTGAATCTGGAAACGGTGATGGTGACTTAAGCACATTAGCAAAAAACAACAATCCAATCATTTACAATTTTTATGTTACTTGCTAAGGAAAATAATTTACGTCAGTTGTACTTTGGAACTTCTCTTATGAGTCAATTAATCTAATGGTTTAAGGTGTCCTTGTATTTATCTGTGAAAATGAAGGTGGAATGACATAAACTTGACATTTCCCATTGAATGAATATCAAAATATCAACCGTTTTTGTAGGCCGTAATGACTCGAGGTAGGACAAGAGGGTGATTTTGGATGAGTTTAGTATTTTGTCCATTTCCAAGTAAATTTGAAACAAAGATTCTTTATTGTGTACTATACCTTTAACAATGATCATTTTTTAAACACCAGCCAACCACTTCATATGAATGGATTGAATCATGCAGTGCAATCTTTGTCTCCTGGAAGCAACCTCAATGGACGCATTAGTTAAAATTGCTCATTTATCTGTAAGGAGACAAATTCTAGTTCTCTTTCTGCCCTTCAAGCCATACTTTTTAAAATTAAAGTGTTGTAATTTGTGCATTGGTATTCTGATTGATCAGTTTATACGTCAGAAGACTTAGCTGTCAGCCTTCCTTTGACTCTCATACAATGATTTGAACTTGCTTAGACTACCACATATGAAAGAAGAATCTATTCGAGTTATACACATTAGTTAGAGATTGATTAAAAGTAGTTTTAATCAGTTTCTTCCGAAATCAATTGTGAGGAAACTGAGGCTGTCTTGACTCCTGTGATGGACTGTCACTAGTGGCACCAAGGGGGCTTTTGTTTTGCTTTTGGGACTTTGTAGTTTCTGCCTGTTTGCTCATATGCATGTATATGCATGTTCTCCATATCTGTTTGTGTATGTTTGAAATATTCCTAAAAGCTATAGCTGTGAGCTGTGGGTATGTCATAAAAGCCTTCGTGAACAGCATGAGTCTGAAGACGCAGCTGTCTTCTAAACGCTGAAATATTTATTTCCTCCTCTGCTCTTTCCTCATCCCTCCTTTACTCTGTTGCCAAAACACCCAGATAGTGATGTCAGAGGAAAGCTCTCCCAAATCCGCTCTCATTTGACTTTGAAGAAGGAACAAAACTGTCAGTTAGGAATTCAAAAAAGAGAAGCTATATTTTTTCTGTTTTTCTTGATCCCATTTGGTTTTATTGTCTTGTAATTCCCTTCTGTCTCATTTTGTTCTTCTTCTTTTCTGTTCCTTACATATTTCACCTGTTTTGTACACTTTCTTTCTGTCTTTCTCAATCTTTTGTCTCTCTTCTCTCTGGATTGACAGATCATTGTAAATTTTCATCAACAGAAATCAGAAATCATTCATTCATGCTGATTTGGTCCCCAAGAGAAACAGTAAAAAATTTTCCAGGATTCTTTGAGTAGAAAGCATTTTGACATAAAAATGTTTTTCTAACATTTTTTTTAGTGTCATGTTTGATTTATTTAATGTATCCTTGCTGAATGAAAAAATCTAAATGAGAAGTAATAAGCATCCCTATTTCTTCAGTTTGCTCTTATTGTTTATTTCACATTCATATTTCTCTCGTTCTCTCTTCTTGTCTTTGAGGTGAACAGTATTTTGGATTATTGGATGAAATTCAGTTACCAGTCCTCCCAAACAGAAACCCAAACTCAGTGGAGTTGTTAAGGTTCAAAGCCAGTCTTGTTTTATCAGGCAGAGTCAAATCAGGTGTGGCAGGCCACTAAGGAAGAAAGCATTTCTTTCCTTCGACCTCTTGTACACAGGGAGGATTCCGTTGCGGTCAAACGTCTGTTGTTCACACAAAGCTAAGCCTCTGATTCACTACCTGGGATAATGAGAGCATTTCATGGCCCATCAGTCTTAGGCCGTGTGAGGCAGTCTTAGCTTCAGCCTCTTTACTGTGTGCTAGTAAACAAGCTAAAGATTAATGATAATTAAAAAGCCCCTACCAAGGCAACATAATTAAAAACAGCTCTTTTGTGCTTCATTCTGCAGGTCAGGGAAGTGGTGTTTCATTTGTTGGTGTAGTTTGATCAGAATGATAAGAAAGTGGACAGGTGCAAGGGCGAGATGTAGGGCAGTAGTGTCCATCACAAAAGTGTCTTCACTAGATACAAAAACACTTAGCATTTAGACATGAACACAGCAACAATCTGACAGCTAAAATCCTTTTCCAAAGGCTCTTATTTCTTTCTCCACTGCATGAATTCCCCCTCAGAATGGCGTTCATGAAATCATGACTTTAAATGGCTTGAGAGTGTGTATCCACCATCTAAGCTGTAACCTTTTGGAAAGTGTATTTCTGTGTCTACCTTTAAGAGTCTCCATCACACATTGAACCACATAAAATAAAGCCACCTCAGGCCCAGGTTTTAGTCATTGTATTGCTTGTGAGGGCTCTGTTAGCACAGAATGGTGATTTTGAGCTTGTGGATCAAGGATTCAGGCTGGCCAGCTTAATGAACGAGGAGAAGCGCTGGACGAGAGGTGAAGAGGTGGATATGATGTCTGATGGGAAAACTGCATCATACTGTAGGGCTCTGCTGTCAGTTTTATAAGGTGAATCAGTGGTTTCTAAATTTGATCAAATCAAGTACAAACAAAATACATTTTTGAGGAAACAAAATTATCATATAATAATTATCATATATTATCTATACTTTTGCTGTTTTTTCCCCCCAACACATTCTCTTTGTTGATTTTTATTTGTTATTATTTTCAAACTAACTCCCAGGATTAAACATCTTATGTAAGTTCAATACTTCTTATGTTCGATATCATGACTTTAAAAAGTGGGGTAAAGTTGTGTGTCATTTATACATAATCGGAAGCTGCAAAGCTGCACAGAAACACCTTTCTTCCATCTGGGCATTACTTTGATTATATAATTTGAATGAGGTGCAACTGTATGTACCATGATTGCATTGTTTATAGATAAGTTGTATTTGTGTATATTGTAGTTATATGTGAGTGATCCGCATATCTGTCTTTCAGGACGCTGGTCACCATCGCCTGGGTGGTCAGGATGAGCATGGATCCATTTTTGTGAACGAGGCAGCGTTTATGTCTCCCTCTCTGAACAACAGGCACACCCATCTTCAACATCATCATCAGACTGTTCACCTTCACTCAGGATCTATAGGATACTCAGATTCTCCCAGTGCTCAGAACAGTCTCAATTCACTCCTGGCCCGATCCAACCACCGACAGAGCTCTGCTGGATTATCTGACGGTCCTGCGGGGCTTGAGAGCTGGACTGGAGGAACACTGTCCTTGACCCCTCAGAGAAGTCTAACAGATATCCCAAACAATGGTAATGGTTTTACTGCAATCTCTAATTACTGTGTTGACAGTAGACGTGGGCAGAGTGAAGAGTCGTTTGTCTCAGTGGGAGTAGGTTTTTATTTTTTTAAAAAATTTTTTTTTGCATATTCCCCTCCTCTAAAAATAATAATATGCATTTGTTTGATCAAAAAAAAAAAAAATCTTAATATTGTGAAATATCATTACAATTTAAAATAACTGTTTCCTATTTGCATATATTTTAAAATGTAATTTATTCATGTGATGGCACAGCTGAAATTTCAGCACCTTTATCACATGATCCTTTAGAAATCATTCTAATATGCTGATTTGCTGCTCAAGAAATATTTATTATTATTAACAACAGTTGTGCTCCTTAATATTTTTGCATAACCATAATGTATTTTCAGTTATATTTTCAAAATATACTATGACTCAAACCAAAGGGTAAGAATATGAACTGATGAAGTGAATAAAGCCTCACAATACATAACACTTGAGTTTAAAAACAAGACAAAAATAATTTAATGAGCCTGTTGAAATACCAGTTGTGACATTAATAGGTAACTGTAAACAATCTAAAATTAACTGCACCAGGCACAAACTGCTCCCATTATAATCAACAAAGCTCTTCATGCAAAAAGTGTCCAAAGTGCAACACACTTTGGAGTATGTGCTATAGTTTTCTGATTTAAAATCATGTCACAGATATACCGCGATATAAAAGGTATTGGAGAATCTCTAATGATTGGAACCTTTCTACTATTTTATAGCTGTCTATAGTTAACAACGTAGCAGAAAACATAGCTGGACTTAATATACAGTATTGTTCAAAATAATAGCAGTACAATGTGACTAACCAGAATAATCAAGGTTTTTAGTATATTTTTTATTGCTACGTGGCAAACAAGTTACCAGTAGGTTCAGTAGATTGTCAGAAAACAAACAAGACCCAGCATTCATGATATGCACGCTCTTAAGGCTGTGCAATTGGGCAATTAGTTGAAAGGGGTGTGTTCAAAAAAATAGCAGTGTCTACCTTTGACTGTACAAACTCAAAACTATTTTGTACAAACATTTTTTTTTTCTGGGATTTAGCAATCCTGTGAATCACTAAACTAATATTTAGTTGTATGACCACAGTTTTTTAAAACTGCTTGACATCTGTGTGGCATGGAGTCAACCAACTTGTGGCACCTCTCAGCTGTTATTCCACTCCATGATTCTTTAACAACATTCCACAATTATTTCACAATTCTTGGTTTTGCTTCAGAAACAGCATTTTTGATATCACCCCACAAGTTCTCAATTGGATTAAGGTCTGGAGATTGGGCTGGCCACTCCATAACATTAATTTTGTTGGTTTGGAACCAAGACTTTGCCCGTTTACTAGTGTGTTTTGGGTCATTGTCTTGTTGAAACAACCATTTCAAGGGCATGTCCTCTTCAGCATAGGGCAACATGACCTCTTCAAGTATTTTAACATATGCAAACTGATCCATGATCCCTGGTATGCGATAAATAGGCCCAACACCATAGTAGGAGAAACATGCCCATATCATGATGCTTGCACCTCCATGCTTCACTGTCTTCACTGTGTACTGTGGCTTGAATTCAGACTTTGGGGGTCGTCTCACAAACTGCCTGTGGCCCTTGGACCCAAAAAGAACAATTTTACTCTCATCAGTCCACAAAATGTTCCTCCATTTCTCTTTAGGCCAGTTGATGTGTTCTTTGGCAAATTGTAACCTCTTCTGCACATGCCTTTTTTTTAACAGAGGGACTTTGCGGGGGATTCTTGAAAATAGATTAGCTTCACACAGACGTCTTCTAACTGTCACAGTACTTACAGGTAACTCCAGACTGTCTTTGATCATCCTGGAGGTGATCATTGGCTGAGCCTTTGCCATTCTGGTTATTCTTCTATCCATTTTGATGGTTGTCTTCTGTTTTCGTCCACGTCTCTCTGGTTTTGCTCTCCATTTTAAGGCATTGGAGATCATTTTAGCTGAACAGCCTATCATTTTTTGCACCTCTTTATAGGTTTTCCCCTCTCTAATCAACTTTTTAATCAAAGTACGCTGTTCTTCTGAACAATGTCTTGAACGACCCATTTTCCTCAGCTTTCAAATGCATGTTCAACAAGTGTTGGCTTCATCCTTAAATAGGGGCCACCTGATTCACACCTGTTTCTTCACAAAATTGATGACCTCAGTGATTGAATGCCACACTGCTATTTTTTTGAACACACCCCTTTCAACTAATTCAACTAATTGCCCAATTGCACAGCCTTAAGAGCGTGCATATCATGAATGCTGGGTCTCATTTGTTTTCTGAGAATCTACTGAACCTACTGGTAACTTGTTTGCCACATAGCAATAAAAAAATATACGAAAAACCTTGATTATTCTGGTTAGTCACATTGTACTGCTATTATTTTGAACAATACTGTATATATCTTCAGCCCCTAACTATGCCATAGAAGCAAAAGAAACATTCGATTTCATCGCATCAACTTGCAGAATGTTACTAAATCTTGTGTTGCAGCAGTGAAGGTCGATTTGCTCTATTTGTGTTGTTAATCTGTGTTTAATAACAAAGATTCATCCTGACTCTATCACACACAGATACACATCTGTCTCGGCGATCGATTACACCTCTGTCTATTGACTGTCGAGGTGACAGTGGCGTGTGAATCAAAGGCCTCCAGCTACGAGAGACTGATTGGAACATTGATCTTAAAAATCTTTACCAAACTCATTACAGAGTGGCCTGTCATCTTACCAGGGAGGGGAGGAGAGGGACAGAGACTTATTCATCTGTTTTTTTACACATGAGCTGTCTCACATTATGAATTGTTTCCCTCACACATACGTATAAACACACACACACACATACACTTTATCTCTGTAATTTCTGATGGTACTTGTTGAACACTGAAATGAAATGCAGGTTTTTACAGGTGGATATTACAGTAAATAGCACATCTTATTATTTACCAAGCCTAACCCTAGCACTCAAAAATTGACAGCAAAGACATTAAGAATGTTTATAAAAATGTGTATTTCAAATAAATGAAATATTTAAATAAATTTAAATTAATAATAAAAAATATAATTTAAATAAATTATAAACACAATACTTGTCCAGAAAAAAAGAGACCTAAGCAGCAGTTGTGAGTGGAGTGGCCAAACACGTTAAACTGAAGAAAAACATATTAATATATTTTAGTCAATTTTGACAGCACTAAATTAAATACATTTTTGTGTCCACAGTGGGTCATGATTCACTCAACAAACTGAAAGATCTCCTTACAGTTTGCTGTAGCTTCAAACTGAAAATATTTTAATCTAAGTGCATAAATATGAAAGTTACCTGTCCTTCTATGAAGGCCTTTATTGAAGTGCTGGTTAAATTAACAAGCACTGCTTTGTTTAATGGTTTAGTCAGAGGTCAAGGGTCACTGTTTGACCTTCACTCTGCGAACAACATTACCTCACATACACAAACATTCAGAATGGAGATAATGAAACTGGCTCATTGTTGAAAAGCAGGTAATTAAATGAGAGGAATTCATCAGTGTCGTTCACAACATCACATGAATGGAAATGACATGTGAAAACATTTCAGCTGGACCTGTTGTGTGGAGTAGATTTTTACATGAATGTAGTCACATGAAACTGAACATAATAGTTTGCTCAAATAAAAAATGTTGACCCATTTTATTTCCTCTGATCAAACACAAAAGGAGCTTTATATATAATGGAAACAGATGCTCTCAAATGTTGTCCTTTTCAGTAAATAATGACTTAAATTTCACAAAGCTAGGAGAAGACTTGGAATGTTGCACACAAGATCGCTTTTGAGACTTTGTGGAGCTTTACATTGTAAAATACCATTATCATCCAAAATCCACAGTTGTACACAAAACGTTCTGTGTTTCACCAACAGAAAATGATGGATCAACATTAAGGAAATGATGAGTAATGTAATTTGATGACTATTGATGAAGCAATGAATCATAACATCCGGTCTTGCCTTCACAGACGTGGGTCATCTCAGTCATGTCCAAGACTCTTGGTCAGCCGGAGTAACAGGGGCAGAGCTTCATCAAGCCGACGTCCTGCTCGTCAACCAGCCCTTTGTTAACATAGAGACAGAGAACAGAGATACTGATGCGGAGGAGAATATTGTGTATCTCTGAAATGGTTGGTTTTGAAACGAAACATTTGGACTTGGATTTTCAATTTGAGATTTGGGCCGGATCTGATCCCACTCCTTGCTTTTGGCTTCTTTCTTTAAACTTTAATCAAACTTTTGGCCTTCTGTGACATTCTCCAGACTTCATAGCACTTACTTTGGTCCGTGTGTGAGACGGGGCTCGTCTGAGGCTGGATTTTGCTTTATAGCCTGCAGCCTGCAATGACAGAATCAGGTTAGGCAGTTTCAGCACACGTTTAGTCACACACGTACAAAAGTCCCCCACCCACACTGCTGAACAATGTATTTTTCTGCAACTGCCCATGCCAGCTCACATCAGGATGCAAAAATACTGACCCTTTCTTTCAGTAGTTGAATGATGATTTGGTTTATAAAAGCATTCACTGCTTAGTATATGAGTCAGGGTTATGTTATGTATGTGTGGGTTTTAGAGTTAGGAATTTGATTGTTACCTTTCAAATTCAATCTCTCACATTTGGAAACTGGTTGTCCGTATGGAGGATAATGTGGTGTCCTGCTTTACTCTTCTGAAACGGTTCAGATTCATTGGTGCTCATGAACCATTGCCTGTAATGTCACATGTGCAGTAAACGTCTAAAAAAACGTCTCATCAGCACTGCATCCAAATATTTTTCTTGATACTTTAGGGTAATTCAAATGTTTCTGTATTGGTCTAAAGGCTTTGTTCACACATTTTGAATGTTGTCTGTTATATTATTCATTGCTTGTGTGGGGCAACACTATAAACACTTTTTGGTCATACATAGACTATATGTTTGTAAATTGCATAATTCAAGCTTGCTGTCATTTCAGTCACACAAAAAAACAACAAATAAATAAATAAAAATCCCAATTCAAATTTCAAGGCATAATTGTTGTAAAAGAAACCAGTACAGACCAGTACTAGGTGTTATTATGTACTTGATGTAAAGTGACAAGAATACAATGTGTATTTGCTTTTTTAAATGACTTATTATTCTATTGAAAAACTGCACGTGAGAACACTTGCTATTTTTTGTTTTGTTTCTTCCAATCCATAGACCTTATTTATTGTTGATATTTTTAAGAAATCATTGTTATGTACATAGAGCATGTTTTGTATAATTGTTGTATGTAGACAGGTGTATCAGGTGTTTTATATAGTAAACGTTCATACATCAGCTTTTGTATTTTTTCTTGTTTGAAACAATTTCCATCTATTTTATGATAGATTTTGATATCTAATATTTACAATGGTGTGTTTATGTACATAACTGCTAGAACACAGCTCCAACTAGATTTTTAAAATTCATTGTTGGTACATCTGTATCTATGAATGAATGCAGATCTACTTACGGCAGTTTTGATTTCATGTTGACTTTAAGATCATTTAACTGGAGATTTATTGTCAGTCAAGTTGCCCTTTTCACAATGACCGTTTATGTCATACAAATGTCGCAAATAAATTATAGAATTGTATAGGTACTGAAGACTGATTCTCAGAACTGGGCTTCTTGAGACTGAATATATCAGACTGTAATTGCAAATGCAAAACCTATTTAGACATGTTCTTTCCATTTTTGTATCAAAGGCATTTAGCTGCACAAGTAAAGTGAACAGAAGGATTGTTTTGCCATTTCAAAACTTTAGAACCAATTGATAAAAAATCCATACAGTGCAGTTTCTCAGTCATTTGTAAAAGTGTTAGTACAAGATTATAAACACATGCTGCTTGTTTTTTTTTTACCTTTGTAATTTTGAACAATCTCACCTAAAGGCTAACTTTTTAAAGTGTGTGTGTAGGGAAAAAATGTAATCGCATTCAATTATTCTGGTTAAACAGATATTTTTAGAATCTCTTATTTGTTATATATTCAGAGGGATTAGAGCAAAACCTCAATATATCTTTTTTGTTTCCCTCTTTTATTTAAAGATCATTTGTTCACACAACTTGCAGCTAACAAAGTCAATAGTATACCAGCGCTGAGTAATGCATCAGTGGGTGGGGACAGTAGCCAACCGTACAAAACACCTGCCCATGGCACTGTAATGACTTTAGGAGGAGTTCCACTGTAAACCTGTCAAATAAATAACAGCCAATAACTAGTATCCAACCCATGGCACTTCTAAAGAAGAAACCCCTTTCTTGTGCATATTCTACATATTACTTTGACAGGTGTGTTAAACTTGAGATACAAGACAACACAAAAGTAATCAATATAAAAAATGCCTACTAGGCCATTTTAAAAACATTTACATTTGATAGACCCCAAAGCATTGTTTTGTACTTGTTTATTTTAATCTTTATCTTATATACATAGACATTTTTTTTAATTCAATAATAGTGTAAAAAACAAAATTTAAATCTGTAAATTATAGCAAATGAATGGTGAAAGTGAAGTCGTTCTCCTGTTCTCACTGCAACATACAGAGCACTTTTTCTTTATTCACTTAAACCCCACATTCTACTGCATTGATGTTTTTGTGCAGCTGTGCCTTTGGCTGTTTCATTTGTTTTGTTTTTCATCATATGTAGTGTCTTTTGCATGAGCACTGTTTTTAGGATGCTGTCAACTTAAAAACGCATCTCGATACCAGTGTTTTTTGTTGTTTTTTTCACTGCCCTGTTTGTTATTTGTCTCTGAATTGTAGATGCTACATGAGTTGTAACATTGCTTTGAAACATGGCTGAAACAGTGACCTATAATAGGTTATAAATATAATATCTTTAATTTATTATATAGAGATAAGTGAGCATGTCGTCAGAAAATAATGTAAAGGTAACTTAAAACATTAAAAAAAAAAAAAAAAAACATTTACCTGTGAAACCGTGTATAAAAATAAGTGATAGAACTGAATATTCTTAATAATCTTTAGGGCTGGGTGGTATATCGGTATATAATGAGCGCATCTGAGAAAGAGAAATAGTAGAAGACTGCTGCGGGGAAACTGCCTAATCTAATTTGTTCATAACATTAGACATACTTGTGTATAAAGGTCTTTAAAATAACTCATGAGATACAGTTAACACGTGCTCTGACAGACTGTTTAATGCCTTGAGATGTGCTGTTTTCCTTAGTGCATAACTTTAAACAGGTAGTTTCTACATCTGTGAATGTCAGAAAGTTACGGATATATTTCTAGTTTCCAGTTCCTTCTGCGCGATTCTCCTCTAAACTTAACAGCCTTCAGTGAATGAGTGCCACCATGTGCATGCGTGCCAAACAGACGCAGCGCAACACAATAAGATCACAATCATTCTGACTAAAATATACAATTTGTTAAAATATTTGTTGTTGGACAATAAATGTGCCATATGCAAAATTTCTAACATAGAACTAGTGTATTTTTGTAGTGAGCTCATCCAGTTATTCTTTCATTTTTTAGCCTATAGTTTAGTAAATTTAACTTTGGCTTTAAATAGCATTATATTTGCTTTTTGAATGTAATGTGATTAACAAAATGTAGAAAAGATATATATCATTGCAATTGAACTAAAAACATCCATGTTATTTCTGGCTTGAAAGTGTGTCATGCCTGACTAACTGGCGATATGAATGTGTCTAAAATAATGCAAGTTACTCAATATGAACTTGTTGGAGCTATTGTATAAAAGCAATATAACACTTGGGATTGTGCAGGCATCACGACTGCAGGTGTGATATTGCTTTTATACAATAGTAAAATCATTATGGCTGTGAATACCAGTACGCAGATAATCAAACAATATTGCTTGCGTGATATTGCTCAATTGAAAAAAACAAAAAAAGTATTTATACTTTGTGGGTGTCCGTTCCTGATGTGTTTTTCTCATTAAATCTTTGTGTTGGGTTCAGAAAAGGTTGCAGAAATGGATATGTATAAAAAATGTTGTCATGTAACGTTTGGTAACTTTTGTGGGCATCACACACTGACACACATCTGCACACACTTCAGCTACAAAGGAAAGCCGCGGTCCCTGTTTACTAAACACATAGTAATTACATACGCACATTACTGAGCTTTGATGTTGAGCAGAGGCCTGCAGCCATCACACACACACATTCAAGTGTGTACTGCTCTCACACTCTTTCATTTCTTACTAATCCTTCCATTTCTCCATCCCCTCTTCCTCAGGGAGTGTCAATGCTGTCTTTCATCACCTGACGGAATAAGACAAGTACTTCCCAATTTGTCCTTCTTTAGCCCTCACGAACAAACACACACACAGACACACGAGCACATATGTGATCGCCTCATGAGCTCTGATAATTAGAGGATTTGACTGAAGGCCAGTAACTTAGTTTGTGTGTGGCTGATAGAGCAACATTTGAAAGTCTTTTGTCCCATGTGAACCATGAAAAGTTTCGGTAATTCTGCTGCTGATGTCAAAACCCGTCATTATGTCTTTGTAGTGGCGTGAGAATGGTGTTTTGTACAGTAATAAAGTGAGACTGTGAAAGGTGCTTAGGGAGTGGGTTTTACCACGGGTCAGTGGAGCAATACACACACGCAGATCTTCATCTGAAGTGCGGCATGTTGAGATATCTCAAAAGAGTGTCACTCCTGTTTAATCCTCCAATCCCTAAAGCCTCTGAGTCAACAAGACACTTATTCACTGTATCAATCTGAAGCCCTGTATCTGTCAAAACTGTAACACTGACAGTCCACAAATACACACAGCCTTTAGTCAAAAAGTAGGCCTCTGTTCTGGAGCTGTCAGCACAAATACACACACACACAACTGAAGTGCTTATTCTTTTCTTCAAAAACATTCCATGTATCAATATAATTTTGAGGGGATGTCAGTCAGAGAAATACCAGGGAACGTCAGAAAGAGATTAGAAGGAGAGAATGAAAGAGAAATGAGGTTGTGTACCTGTCAGATAAGAACGTTTAAAAGAGTCTTTAGTGCTGAAGGGTGTGTGCAGCACTTTGAAGTGTCTCTGAATTACAGTCCTTCTCTGCCAGCTTAACACAGGGATTCTCCCAAAATGTTACTTTAATAGATCAACAGAACATTTACCACACAAATGGAAAACAAGTACAGAAACAATAAATATAATTTTAAAACATAATCTAGGAGAGGGTGTGTGTATTATTATTATTTTTTTAGATGGATGAATGGAAAGATACACTCAAAAGTTTGGGGGTGGTAGACTCAATGTTTCTGAAAAAAAAAAAGTTTCTTATCCTCACCTAGGCTGCATTTCTTTGATCAAAAATTGTGAAATATTATTACAATTTAAAATAAACATTTTAATATATTTTAAAATGTGATTTTCAGCATCATTACTCCAGTCTTCAGTGTCACATGATCCTTCAGAAATCATTTTTAATATGCTGATTTGTGTTCAAGAGACATTTCTTAACAACAATGATTCATATTCATTTTTAAACTAAAAACTTTAGTAACATTAGAGTGCATTTACTGGCACTTTTAAACAATTGAATGAGTACTTGCTTAATAAAAGTATTAATTTCTTACTGATCCCAAACTTTAAAGCAGTCTATAGATACTGTACTAACAGAAGAGTTTTTTGGAATCATTTTACTATGCTTTCCGCATTTATATTTTCTACCTTTCAGCTGTCTTCTACAGATTTTTCAGTCTTTAGTGTGGAAATCCATTAGTAATGTAAATTATTACATTTAAAATTATGAACAAATAATAAAATAATCACAACCATTTTCATTTTTATTGTGTAAAATGATTTTGGTCAATTGCTAAATAAATAGGACTGTTATTTCCACCACGGCACAATGGCCATATTAAAAACACCCAGACAGATGGTAGACTGATGGTAGACTGATAGTTGGTGAGGTTATACGGCAGCTGTTCTGGTTGTATTAATTCTGCCCTTTACAAAACCTGCTACACACACCGTGTCTGTAATTGATATCGTTTGGCCTTTGCGGCTCGTGTGGGTGAATACACTCGCACATATTCAACCTTTCAACATGTCACCACTCTGAACAATAACAATCACACGCACACCTGTTATCACTTTGTGTGTGTGTGTGCATTACTAATGACACTTTTCAATGGCTCACTAGCCAGACTGACTCAGCTGTTTCCGAGGGAGATAAAAGCCCCAAGTATTATTGCCTCTGTATGATAGTGTGTTTGTGTGTGTTAATCTACAGGAGCAGTGTGACCTCAGTAAAGTGTAGAGTTGAGAGTGTGTCTGTGTGGGTGATGGGTCCTTTACAAAGTCAGGCTGTGTCTGGGACACATGTGTTTATGAGATGTTTTAATAATGTCGGTGTGTGTGTACTTGCAGCAGCAGGACAGTATTATGAAGTCTGCATGATAGAAGCTGATGGTTCATGACTACAGTTATTACCATCCCTGTCGACCCACCTGCTCTCTCAGCGGTGAGCTTCTGGAGGCGGCTTTGTTCCCTTAAATTACCCCACTGTGTGTGTCTGCGTGTTGACACCCATCCTATATCAGGCCTATTGTGAACGAGTATCTCGAAAGAATGTGCATGTGTCTTGTAATGAAAGGTTCTTATTTGATTCAGGCAGTCACAAGGGCAGCAGCTAATAGCTGTCCTGATTGAACTGTCATCAGAACTCATCCCAGCTTATTAAAAAGTACACACCTCCATCTGTCTTCATTAGGACCAGCATCCCTCTCGGCTCTGTGTCCTCATAAAAATATCCTCCAACATCCAAAGTTGTAATGATGCCACATTTCATACTTGACCACCGTGTCCTTGCTCTGCAGTGTATACACGAGTGCTCTTGTGGCTTAGCCTTGAAAAGTTATTTCAAACACTTTTCTAAAAATAAAAGACAATGAAACTTTCTATAGTTATCCCGGGTATGTCTGAATCTCTCTAATATGCTTATATACTGTAGTGTACTACAATTGCAAACAAACAAATAAGGTAGAGCAGGAGTACCCAATATGATTTAGTTTTTGTCTTCATAAATATATAGTCTACTACCATTCATGTATTTCTGAGTAAATCACTGCAGCCTTGGTAAGCATGAGACAATACTTGTTCAAAATGTATGAATGGTTTATTTTCCCCTGGTAAGAACCTGCATATGACACTAACACTATACATAAATATGATACTATATGTATAATGCTAATTTATTTTATTTATTATGATTAGATTGGATTGTGGAGATTAAGACAAATGTGTATCTGCATGTTTATGTGACTGAAGACTTTGTGACTTAAAAGATCATTAAGCATGAACTAAGTTGAAACAATTAATATCTATGTTGCATAAAAGAAGCAAGTTTAATGCAGTTTAATTCTTGAACCATTAACTCCTCATAGCTCATCAGAAGATGACCACAGCTGCATAACACGAGACAAAGAGCACACACAGACCTCTCTCCGCTGGAGAAAAACTATCACTAATGCTATGAGTCTAGAGAATAAAAGAAAAAAGGCCAAAACAGTGCAATTTATGTCTAATTTAGCTAAACAAACGCATCACTTTTGAATGTGTATTTAGATACACACATTCTCTCATTATCATCATGAGTCAGAAGGACTAGCAGCTTTTAAACTAAGTGTCAGTCATTAACGCCCCACTGTGTGTGACCTTCAAGCAAATGCTTAATATCTCTCATGAACTCAGCGATCCACAAAGATTGCAGCTGTAATAAAACATCACAGCTCCCCAGCTTACCCACACACCACATCACAGCCGCGTGTAATCCACGATCTGCAGCTGGCTATTAATAAATTCTCCAGATGATGAGAATGCTTAATGATGACATGGTAATTGTTGCAGACAGTGAGTTTATTTTTATATTTTTATACAAATTAAATAGATCTTAATAGTAATAAAATGTTCAGTGTTATTTGTACAGCAGTGCATGAGAAAACAAAGTCTAAATAATTGAATTTTGTACAACAATTCCAAACCTCCAGTCTGATCGGCTGAACATTGTTACAAAGAGTGCTTATATACTGGACAGTTTGAATCGCATCACTTGTCTGAGTTTGTTCTTTGCATTATTGGTGGGGATCTTTCAGGTAGAGGTCTACTCTACACGAGTCCAAACAAGAACCCGAAGAGACATGTAAACATGCTACACTGAACCAACCGGACCCGTCTATTATTTTGAAAGTTGGACCTGAAAATTTCTATTACCAAGTCGATAAACAAGTTGCTTTTTGTCTTACCTAATGTAAGAAGCCTTCTCCCTTGTACCTGACTGTGATGCACACAATCCTCTTCGCCAAGAAAGTCCCATCTGTGTTATTCCTCTCTTGAAATCAAATGAAATCCTTAATTCACTTATTATTCCAGCTTCAAAAGTCCACTTGCTCTCACGGTGATGGATGACAAATGCGACTTTGCAGTTTTGCTTTTTTGTATCTTGAGTCAACTTGCATAATAATTTATTATCCATTGTTTGCCAATGGATTATAATAACCATTGCTTGTCTAGTGCCATGACTGCTGATGTTAGCTTTACTTTTTTGCTATAATCTCTGTGCTCTCTGAGCCGAGTCTGAGCAAAAAGTTTAGATACACAGTAACAACAAGACGGTTCATTCATAATATTATTATACAAATTTAAGAAACTGCATAGCGTGGTATGGTGGAATAAGTCCTGCCTTCTAAAAAAAAAAAAAAAAAAGAAGCCAATTGTCAAAAGTTTTTTGTTTTTCTTCCCCACCTTATTTCACATTACAGACTCACACTTTTCTCATCCTAATTTTACAAGTTGAAAGTTACAAAACAGCACACACACAGGGCTAATGGACACTGATAACGGTCGGGTGTTCTCTGAGTCTGATCGACTCGGGTATTACACACAATGTTAAATCTACCCAGGACCCGAAGTAAAAATATTGGGACCCAACCCGGACCCTGACCCGGCTGACCATTTAAAATACAGGCCCGAACCCGTATGGATCTCGGTCGGGTTCAGGGTCCTCGGGTCTGGGGTACTCTGTTTAGACTTTCAGGGACTCTTTCTGCAGGCTACAATGTTACACCAGTAGATAACGACAAGTGAAAATCATCGTAAGTGAGTCTTTAAATAATTAATTTAAAATAGTCATTCTA
Source organism: Carassius auratus (assembly GCF_003368295.1). Lineage (NCBI taxonomy): Eukaryota > Metazoa > Chordata > Actinopteri > Cypriniformes > Cyprinidae > Carassius > Carassius auratus. The sequence goes on along the minus strand of NC_039247.1, from coordinate 12,701,556 downwards.
AACCACTGATTCATTCAGGAAAGAAAAAAGTTATTTTGAGTGAGGTATTAATTCATTCACTCAAATGATTTATTTAGGAACAAAACAAGTGACTGTCTGTGAGTGAGACGGAGCCATTACTAAAAATCATTCAGTCAACTGATTTAGTCAGAAATACTGATTTATTGATTACTACTGTGTGTTGCTTGGAGATAATTGATTCTGCTTTTGTGAGTTTGCTTAAATATTCACTTCGATGTGTTTTGATATGCAAAATATGTAGTTTTTGCTTGGTGCATAATTTTGAAGCATAAACATTTTAAATACTCGGAAAACAGTTATTTCACAATAAGACTACTATCAATTTTCTTGGCATTTGTAAAATGAAAAAAAAAAAAAGACTAATCTTTTCAGTGTGAGACTTCAGAGATCCCTTTTTTCATTTTTTTTAAATATTATGCATGTATTTTTTGTGCCAACATTTTGTGAATAGCCCTACACTGTGGAAAAAAATCTGGGCAAAAAAACAAAAACAGAATCTGGCGTAACAGAATCTGTTAAAATTGGATAAGTTCTGGTCTTTCCAATGCCAACTCAAACACAATTCCAGTGCTTTAAATTCAAGCCCACTGCTGGTCAAGGCTGGTACAGTCGTGGACAAACCACTACAACGTGGTTTACTGTACTTTAGATAGCTAACTCAACATGATCAGATATGCAGGTCAGGCTTTTTCAAGATCATGCTGAGCACAGCAAGTCTGGAGTCTTCTTTATGGAAAGTGGTAAATTAAGTCTCCTTGTGAGACACTGAAGACATACTGTACACAAGCACTGAGATTTAAGGTAACATATTTTTTTTAATATATAAATTCTTGCTGAAACATCTACCTGAAAGTTTCACAGGCGGTAAGTCTTGACATACATTTACATTTTAAAATGACAAATGTATAGCGAACCGCGACTCTAGAAGCTAGGCCCTCTCCCTGTACTCTTGTCATGGGAAAGAACAATTTGACAATTCCACGTCTGAAACAAGAGCCTATTCCAGACTATTCCAGGCTATTCCAGAGCCTTTTCCGGGTTGCACACCGGAGACAAGTGCAGCGCTGCATTACACCTCAGACACATTCAAATATGGAAAAAATGGCTGGTGTTCATTAGCCCATTCACTGAATAGTGAAGAGAAATTGTATTTATTTTATTTAGATGATGTTTGCCTAATTATGAATTATTTAAATAAAATTTGTAATTATTTTTCTATTTAAAATGCCATATTTTAAACATTTATTTAAAAATGTTAAATATTGTTTTTACATTAAGCAAAGCCCTCTCTGAGCCCCCAATGCACATACACACAGTTTGTATTGCATGATCTGTATTCTAAGGCTAATAGATTAATACCAAATCAATGCATGAAGGACATGTAACATAATTCACATTAATTCACATCAAGCCTTGACTAATGAAAAACCCATGATGTACTATTAATCAGCTATGCAGATCAATATATTATAATACATCCATTTCTCTTTCTCTTATTTTCACGTTCAGCATGAGTTATTGGCAGGACAAAAGATGGTACATTTGTATTGCCAAGTCAGTAGCTGGTTCAGCAATATCTACTGAACTCCTTTTTCTCTTCTGTCTTTTTCTCCAACACACAAAGGTTGGCGAGTGTGTTTTTTTTTCTTTGTTTCAAACATATGCACTAAAGATCTATCTAGCTTAGCTATTCATCTAATCATTATACAAACCCGATTAAAAAGGTGGGACACCACAAATGTTGTATTCTGAAAAAATCTTTTTTGGAATTGGGTTTCTATATAACTATACCTATACTATTTTATAATATAATAAATTATTATATACAAATTATGCACGCACACAAGCTGGAATATGTATATATATATATATATATATATATATATATATATATATATATATATATATATATATATATATATATATATATAAAACATAAAAGAGAGAATATATTTATAACATAAAAGAGAGCGAGACATGGAGAGGTGCTTTGAATGTTATCCATGGTTATTGCCATATCTCTCCCTAAGCAATGTTTTAATGCAATACAGAGAGTACAAAGAAGGGTAGCTTCGGGCTTCGCCGCTAGCATTCTGAAGTTAAACATTTGGGTAAACTGCTGAGATAAGTGAGTTACTTCTAATACATCCCTGAGGAGTTACACAGAGTGATCGCAAACAGCCAAAACGTACAAAGCAGGAGGAATGATAGACGGAACTGGTGCAACATCAACTGAAAATAAACTAAATGATCCAAATACAGCATCTGGTCAACAGTAGTAGTGTAAGCTTTAAATAAACGAAGACCTGTCCCTTAAATGTGTAAATATCATATTTTAATGTTACCCTACTTAAAGTGTGTCCTGCTAAATTTAAAGTCATATAAATATCATAACATTCATGACTACCTTTATGCGTCTAAAAGCATTAGAAAATACGAGCTTTATACTATATACATTATATATATTAACTCAGCCACAGTGATTAAAATGTATGTGCACGTGTTTTACTGTGGAAAGAGCTCAGAGGTGTTTGAAGCTCAATAACATTTCTTTATTGCATGAGTCATTGCTTGTGAAACAAAACATTTTAAGAGCGAAACTTTGGAAAACACTCAGTCCACACACTTCTATCTGCTACACTGTAAAAAATGGCTGTGAAATCTACAGTAATTTACTGTCGATTTCACAGTAACATTACTGTATAAGATTTTTACAGTAAAATATTGTAAAGTTTACAGTAAGACTGTAAAAATCACAGTAGTCCAAGCATTACAGTTGAAATCACAGTAGTCAAAGCATTACTGCAAAAAATCACAATTTAGCCACTATAGTACTGTAAATAGTAAAGTAAACTACTGTAATTTTCCTTTTTTTATCATATCTTTCTTTGTACCCCTTTCACATGGACAACTCCAGATTATTGTTGTTCATAATTCATTACCGGAATATGATGTAAATACTCAATGGTGAGCTTTAAGTAAAAGTGTAATATTAATAAATTAAAATGTGTCATGTAACTTGTACTCTGATGCACCTGCTGCAGGTTTCTATTCCATACAATATATATTTTTTAAAGAATTCACATTCTCAAGAATATTTTTTGTTTGTTTGTTTGTTTTGTGACTGTAAATGGGTGTTTGGGTGTAAATGGGTGTTAACAGGGCAATAAAATATTTGATAAGCCTTATCTTAAACTTCTCCAAAGTCTCCGCTGACATGGTCTAACAATATAGGCTTCATAAACGCATCATTTTTTGAGATATCATCCTCAGATTTGAACTGAAGCATGACCATTGGTTATAAGTTGCAATAGTATATTCACATAATTATGTATATTAATATTTAAATATTAATATTTTATACATTTAATAAATATAATCTTAATATTTGTTGTTTTTATTTTTGAGCTTGTATATCTCAATATTAATAACATCTGATTAATTTTGAGTTTTGAACTTGAGCCAAAACTCTCAAGCTTTGTAAATATATGTAGGTTATGTGTCTATTCAGAATGACTTATGAGCAGCAGCCTTTTTATTTTGGGTAGGCTATGTCATGTGCATTACTTCCCAAAATTGGGGCTGTCTGGTTAACTCATAAATACGTACCATGGGATTTTTATTTTACAAACATCAGTGTTATATATATTTTTTTTCCTTCGGAAGCAGGAGAGATAAAGGTGCAAGTTTCCAGAGCTGTTTGGCGAAATCAAAGCGCCAGAGTGGGCGGAGTTTACCCAGTCTAGAACGATCTAGTATCTGTGGGGGAAAAAAGCGCGAAAGAGGCAGCAGCACTTGAATTTCTGACTCGTCGTCAGTGACAGACAAGTTCCGTTAATTCTCAAATCTAAGTTTCTTTACACCCGGTTTTGTCTTGTAACGTTATTTATTTTGTTTTCGTCTTTGTGTTGATTTCTTTAACTTTTTGCCTGAGAGGAATTCAGCAAAAACGTTTCCGTGAGAGCTCCGACGGAGACGTCTTCGCAGCCGTTAACGTTAAGCTCCGTTAATAACAGACTATTACTCAAATTTACGTTTCTTTATACACGGATTTGTCTTGTGGTTGTAAAGTTATTTATTTTGTTTTCGTCTTTGTGTTGATATCTTTCACTTTTTGCCTGAGAGGAATTCAGCGAAAACGTTTCCGTGAGAGCTCCGACGGAGACGTTTTCACAGGCTTTAACGTTAATGTATTTTTCCCACCCGTGGCCTCTGCCGGAGTTTCCATCTTGGAATCGCGGATCCTTCACAGACTGCTTATCGGGACTTCCAGAAAATCAGTAAGTAACTCTACCATCACTACTTAGAGCAAAAAATAAAAATAAAAAAAAGGAAAAATAGAAAGTTCAGTGCCACACCCTTGTCAGGCTGTGGAAAGCCAAGTGTATACAGCTAGCGCTAGGAGTAAAATTAGTTAGCTTTCCATCAAGATGAATTACTCGTGCAAGCACTGTAATTTCACCACAGCTTCAATTACTGCATTTGTTCGTCATTTGAGCATACACAGAAATCTAGCTAACTTTAGATTTCCATGTGGCGTAGCAAAATGCTTTGCCACTTTTGTGACTCGTGGTGCCGTTCAGAGCCACATGTACCGTTTTCACAAGAAGACCGCTAAACCAGTACTTAAAAGGAACATTGATGGAGTTGATTTGGCTTGCTCTGTTGAAGGTTGTAACTATGTGTCAGCAAATTTTCCAAGCTTACATGAACATCTTCAGTGGCATATTAAATATGGCACAAAAGTGTCATGCCCTTATATTAATTGTTTAAAACATTTCCGTGTCCGTTCAACCTTTGCCTCGCACTTGAATCGGAAACACAAGAGTATATCTACTTCTCCACGTATTAGCCAAAGTTCTACCAGTGCTGCTAGTACTAACATCACCTGTGCCTCCATGTCATCAGACAGTGAACTAGATCACACTTTTGAGACCACTTTTGACGATGATAATGACAACACAGAAGATGAAGTGGACACAGATGATTTTATGAACAATCTGGCCATGTTTTATCTCCGAATGCAGGCTAAAATGCTGTTACCAGCCAGTACAATTCAGACCTTAATAGAGGAAATACAAGAGGTACACAACACTGGTTTGACTCATCTATTGTCTAGGATGCATGAAGAGTTAACAAATCTGAATGTCCCTGAAAGTGATATTAAGAGGCTCCTTGATAATCTCTCAAAAGATAACCTTCTGAAAATGTGCAACGAAGGAGTGTTTAGAACAGATCAAACCCGTAAAACCTTCTTTAAGAGCAGATTTAGCTATGTTGAGCCAGTCAAGACTTATTTGGGCATTGATGCTAAAGGCAAAGAGAGGTTCTACCAGTACGTGCCCATCAAGGATACAGTTAAATCACTCCTCTCTCAGAACTCTGTTAAAGAACAGTATGCCCAAGCTAAAGCTGACACAGAAACAAATCCTGATGTTCTGGAAGATGTGAGAGATGGTAGAAACTTTAAAGAGAATATACTTTTACGAGATTCACCATCTTCATTGTCTCTCATCTTGTATCAGGATTCTTTCGAAGTTGCGAACCCACTGGGCTCAGGCAGAAAAAAACACAAAATACTGGCCATGTACATGACACTTGCAGAGATTGCACCACACAACAGGTCTTCCATTGATCCAATGCAACTTGTTATGTTGTGCAGAGAGGAGGATTTCCAATTTTTTGGACAAGAAAAAGTGTTCTCCACTTTAGTCAGTGACTTAAAAGAAATGGAGGAAAATGGAATTGAATATGGTGCTGAGGAGAAAATAAAAGGCTCTGTGATTGCCATTACTGGAGATAATCTGGGGTCACACAGTATTGGCGGGTTTACTGAAAACTTCAGTAAAAGCACACATTTTTGCCGGTACTGTGTCATCGACAGAGTGTCTTTTCAAACAGATCCCTGCAAATCTGGTCCTAAAAGAACCATAGAGAGTTACAAAAATAGTGTGGCAGACCTGGCAGACCAGGAGATGAACAGTGGAGTAAAATTTGACTCAATTTTCAATCAGTTGAAATATTTTCATGTTTGCCAGCCAGGGCTCCCTCCGTGCCTGGGTCATGACCTGTTTGAAGGGGTTGTTTCATTTGATCTTGCTATGTACATTAAGCACTTAGTGACAGTGGGCAAACACTTTACCTATGGTCAACTGAATCGGACTATATCACAGTTCACATACCTAGGCAGTGATGCAAATAACAAGCCATGTGAGGTTAAAACTAATGCGGAGAAGCTGGGAGGACATGCTGCTCAAAACTGGTGCCTCTTACGTCTCTTTCCTATTCTGGTTGGAGACCGAATCAAAAATCCACTTGATGATGAGGTGTGGCAGTTGTGCTTAAAGCTCAGAGAAATTGTGGATTTGATATGTGCACCCAAGATCCATACCAACCAAGTAGCATACCTTAAGATTCTCATTGAGGAATACATCCAGCTAAGAACTGCCACATTCCCAGAAAAGACACTTAAACCCAAACACCACTATCTTGTCCATTACCCAGAACTCATTCTTCAGTTTGGTCCCCTCATTAGGTTGTGGACATTGCGCTTTGAAAGCAAGCACTCATATTTTAAGCAGTGTGCAAGGAAACTGCATAACTTTAAAAACCTCTGCAGTACCTTAGCAGAAAGACACCAGTTGCTACAAGCATATTTACATGCTGGTAACTTATTTCCTCCAACTCTGCAAATGGGCCAACCAAGTAAATTCGATGACCAACTGTACCAGGTTGGCATTCAGAGAGCTATCAGTCTCAAGGGTCTCTGCCCAGAAGACACTACTGAAACACCCTCTGTCACTTTCAAAGGCACTCTGTACAAAAGAGGCATGACTGTTGTAGTGGACCAAAATGACACAGGGTATCTACTTGGGAAAATACTGTTGATACTGGTAAACGAGGCAAACGTACATTTTGTTGTCCAGCAGTATCAGTCTGTGCCTGTTGTGGATCTTGGTGTTTATTGCTTACAAAGCAACTCAGAAGCACAATATCAGTGTTTGACTGTAGAGAATCTTGCAGATTATTACCCTCTTTCTGTATATAATCAATTTGGTCTTAATCTTGTTGCTCTGCATCATTCTGTGTTTCAGAAGAATGAGTAATGGACTCCATTGAGAAGGCAATACAGGCCGTGCTACCACAGCTAGATGAAGCAAAGCTTGAAACTTTAGTCAATGAGTTGGTGAAAGTAGGTGTTGAAGGACCAGATGATCTGCAGTTTATTCAAGAAGATGACATCAAACATCTGCTCACACCCATTCAGTGCAGAAAAATTATTCATTCCTTGAAAGGTGAGATTAGTTCTTTTAATTAACATATATTAGTTGATCCGCTACAATTAATAACTAAATAAATCCGCAATCATTCAATCATAATTTTGTAAAAAATAAAAAAAAAAGTTGTTATATGTGGATGTTAGTGTATACCTGGTCCAAGATTCTGTCCCCTTTGGTCAGGCAGGTGACATGTTGATAGAACTTGAGGAGTACAGATTGAGGTTAGAATTATTGAAATCCCCCGCGGCAATAGATGCCCTTCTGGATGTGCAGTTTGCTGTTTGCTAATGGCAGCATATAAAGCCAAATTTGCTTAAAAAAAAAAAAAGATGGTATATAAGGGAAAAATAAAAACTATATTCTTGCCTCTGCAATGCTGTCTCTGCACTAGATACAGTTATTCCACGCAAAACTACAGACCCACAACTTTCCAAAGAGCCTAATCACTTGATTATAGGCCCAAGTATGTAAGAACAGTGCAATACAGTACAGAAGGATAGTGGTCGCATTGCAATTGAAAACAGCATTTAAAATATTGCCCATATTCCCCCATCCATGCAGATCCCATAGTCATGCATTGCATTTGCTCTTTTTTTAAACACATTGATTTTAACATACACCTGCAATGCGGCTGGAAAAAAGCACATCATCAAAAATATATCAATGTTAACATGTAAAATAATTTTCTTGTTTGCCATCAGTTGACCTCAAATCACCCATCTAGGCTGATTAGTAATTGAGATGAAGCCATGGCAACCATTTTTGAAATGACCCTTTTCCCAAGGTCACATTTAAATACATTGTAGTCTGTTATTTAGTATTTTTTATAGTTTGTATATTAGAACTGTACCAGAATCCAAAAAAACAAACAAAAAACATTTTATATAAATTTTGTTGGTTTAACCCTATATTGACCCACCTATAAGGACTTGACGGCCACCATTTTGATTTTTTTTTTTTTTTTTTAAGTTTTAGTTTAAGTACATCTGATACTATTGTAAACCACTAAGAAAACTTTTGTTAGATTTTTTTTTTTTTGGGTCAAACCTTATTTTCACCTGACTATTCTGTGCTTTCACAGTGTGTAATGCAGGTCCTTCAAATCCCCAGCTGAGCCCTTCATCGTCTGAGCCACTGTCAGTTGCCTATTCCAGCACATGCCCCATATCATCTATAAGTCCCATCTCTGCATGGGTGAACAGTTTTGAGGTGCCATGGAACAAAGTGAGGCTGACTCTTAGAAGAGCAGTAGATGCTGGTGAGAGGCCAGCTCCGGATGACCGCAGACACTTGATAAAAGTCACTGTTGATGCGATGAGAGAGCGTTCCTTGAACCCTACTCGCAGAGAGTGTGTGGTAGTGGCTAAAGCTATAACTCAAAAATATCCAAATAGCTTTTTAGACAAAAATGAAGAGGGGGAGCTAATTGGATGTGGGTATTTCAGCGTTATAAATCAGCTCAAAACCAGAGTAGAATATTTGAATCGAGGCAACTCTCTTTCCCGTCTGAGGAAGCACAAACGCACCCAGAGAGATGATGAGGATGGTGATGATGACCAGCCAGCAGTAGCTACATGTGCAAGAATCGACAGTTATGGGTGTGTTCGTTGGCAGCCAGCGGACTATCCAGATGGGGAAACATCAGCATCATTAGAGGAAAAGAAGCTTGAGATGATTGATATATTCAGCCGAGAGGGACTAAAGGGCGCTGAGAGAGGAAGGGTAGAAGACCTAATGGCAATCACTTATGCCAAACAGCGGGAATACATCAACGCAAAGCCTTCCCCAAGCATTCTGAATGTGGGTAAAGAGTGGCCATTTCTCTTTTCACAGAAGTTTTTATTGTCACACTTCACCACTCTCACCAATGTTGAACTATACACAAGACTGAATGAAGATATGGACAAAAAGGGTAAAAGACTCCTGGATTTCTTCAGTAGTCAGATTACAAAGTGGAGGAAAGAAGTAAGAGCTGTTCTGAAGGAAGCCATAAAGAAGGACCGAGAAGGATCTGATGGCCTAGCAGCGATGCTTGTGATGTTGGCACACTTCAAAGAGCAAGAGGAGTCACTTTTTCTCATTGCTGATGTAAGTTCCTTAATTATTTAAATCTTTTATTTGGAGTTTTCAACAATTAATTGTCACATTTATTGTGGAAGAATCATTTTCCCTGATTAGAGTGAACCCCCCCCCCCCCCCTCAAATTGTTAATGCAGGTTGACGAACCTCCAGTTTTTCAAGTAAATACAGGTTTGTGTCAGGTTTATGTTATTGGTGGTTGAGCACTTTTTCCTTGATAGACCTCACCTCACAATATAACCCACATGGTGCAAGCTTCTATCTCAATTCCTGGGTAAATGCTGGGTAAAGTCACTGTTGTCCACTGTGAGCACAATATTTTAATTAAGAGAAAATTGATGTAGTGTTGTAATTGATAAAGATATTGTGGTACTTAGTTAATTTTTTGTGTAAACCTTTCACAAACCTTCAGAGCAAAAAAAAAAAGGACCATTGCTCATTGCTTCCTTATTAACAAATTTCAAAAAGCTTTTTCTATCCTAGAGATAATATACAGTCTACCTTGTTTCAAGTAACTCTTATCTTTGCTGGCATAGGAGACTACCACTCCCGCAGACGCAGAGGCCCAGCTGTCTCTCCCAGTCACTCCAAGGATCATCATACTTGGTAAGTTTCACATTCAATGTTAACGAATCCTTTGAATGTATAGGGCACAAGCAAAGCAAAGTTTCTGGAAAACACTAGTGAATGTGTGTTGTGTCATTCTCTGCTTCTGCACCAGTCAGTAACAGCACAGTCACTCCAAATTTAAGTTATGTGGAGTAATCTCTCATCTTTAGTAGCCACCTATAATGTCGTGATTGCTATTTCAGATTGCTTGCTATGCCTGTATCACTCATAGTTTTTCTATCACCAAACCAGTTATTGCTGCTTAAAGGATTAGTTCACCTCAAAATGAAAATTTCCTAATAATTAACTCTCACCCCAATGCCATCCAAGATATCCATCTCTTTCTTTCCTCAGTGGAAGAGAAATTAAGTCTGAGGAAAACATTTCTGGATTTTTCTTTGAATAATGGACTTCAATTGTAACCAACGTTTTGAAGTCCAAATCAATGCAGTTCAATTGTTAGGATTGAGCTGGGAACTACATCATCACATCGAAAGGTCGCGCTCCATTTCGCCGGCCATCTTTGTGTATTTCCACCGGCGATATCGAGCGCAACCTTTCGACATGTAGTTCCCAGCTCAATCCTAACAATTGTAGTTAAAAAGTATATAAATTATTATAATTTTTTTTTTTAGAAAATGACCAAACATTTCGCTAGATAAGACCCTAATCCTCAGCTGGGATCCTGCACAGCCCGTTGAAGCACTTCAAAGATCTTTGAAACTGCATTGATTTAGACTTCAAAACGTTGGTTACAATTGAAGTCCATTATTCGAAGAAAAATCCAGAAATGTTTTAATCAGACTTAATTTCTCTTCCACTGAGGAAAGAAAGACATGGATATCTTGGATGGCATTGGGGTGAGTAAATTATTAGGAAATTTTCATTTTGAGGTGAACTAATCCTTTAAAGGAACACTCCACCGTTTTTTGAAATAGGGCTTATTCACATTATTTCCTGCATTTAGATAGGTGGGCAAATGCATTTTTGTGTCAGTGCATGCATTGTTTTAGTTTGACTGGGTCGGCGTTAGCTTAGCTTAGCACAATGAATGGAATCCTTTGTTGCCAGCTAGCATGGCCTGAGTAAAAGTGATCAAAATTTTTTAAAAAACCCACCTAATTACTTCTTGTGGCCTGCGTATTCACAACGAGTACAAATAGCGATCCAGATTAACACTAGGCGATTTCCTAGGCAGATATTGACTTGGGACTATATTATGGGGAAGCACAGCCGAAGCACTGCTGCTTAGGCGAAGCACTGCTACTTCGGGGCAGAGATATCACGCAACACATGAAAACATCAGCTCTATGTGAATACAGGTATAATATGGGTCGATCTATACATGCGTCATGATTAAAATAATCACTTACTTTGTGGACAGCTGTCCATTTGGTCCATTCGGCGTGGGGCGTTTTTTCCAGTTCACTTTGTCACACCGGAAAAAAAATAGAGTACTGCAGAATGGATCAGCGCCGTGAAATCCTCTGTAGATGTGACACAATTTCGGGCACGCTCATCTTGATCTGACGTGTTGAGCCTGGTCATCAATGGCAAAAACATGTCCCACTCTCTACAGCACAGACACTCTATTTCCGTCGGCATAGATTGGCATATTCCCCCACATTCACACCACCAGTTCATGTTGGCTCTCATCCTCACGTCCTCAGGCTGTTGAGCGATCGCAACCTCCTCCTCCTGTCTATTTCCAAAGCATGCAGCTCGTCTTCTGTAAACTCTGGTTCAAATAGGTATGGTTCTGGTTCTTGACTGTCTGAGAAGTCACCCTCTTCGTCTCTCTCAAAATCAGCCATGTTCATCGCCATTCGTGTACTGTAAGGAAAATAGCCAGGCAGCTACTATTCATGCCGGTATGTTGACGGAAGTCGTGGGATTTCATGTGTTGCGTGATATCTCTGCGCCGAAGTAGCAGTGCTTCGCCTAAGCAGCAGTGCTTCGCCTGTGCTTCCCCATAATATAGTCCCAAGTCAATATCTGCCTAGGAAATCGCCTAGTGTTAATCTGGATCGCTATTTGTACTCGTTGTGAATACGCAGGCCACAAGAAGTAATTAGGTGGGTTTTTTTTTTTTTTTTTTTGATCACTTTTACTCAGGCCATGCTAGCTGGCAACAAAGCCATTCCAAAGCAATTCCATTCATTGTGCTAAGCTAAGCTAACGCCGACCCAGTCAAACTAAAACAATGCATGCACTGACACAAAAATGCATTTGCCCACCTATCTAAATGTAGGAAATAATGTGAATAAGCCCTATTTCAAAAAAAAGGAGTGTTCCTTTAAAGGGTTAGTTCAGCCAAAAATAAAAATTATGTCATTAATGACTCACCCACATGTCATTCCAAACCCGTAAGACCTCTTCACACAGTTTAAGATATTTTAGGTTTAGTCCGAGAGCTTTCTGACCCTCCATTGAGAATGTATGTACGGTATACTGTTCACGTCCAGAGAGGTAATAAAAACATCATCAAAGTAGTCCATGTGACATCAGAGGGTCCGTTAGAATTTGTTGAAGCATCGAATATACATTTTGCTACAAAAATAACAAAAATTACGACTTTATTCAGCATTTTCTTCTCTTCCGGGTCTGTTGTGAGCGCGTTCACAACACTGCAGTGACGCCCCTGACGTACAATGCTGCTGACGTGTTTTCTTTGTTATTGGTTGCACCAGAAAACACGTCAGCAGCGTCGTACGTCAACAGTCGCGTTCACAACAGACACGGAAGAGAAGACAATCCTGAATAAAGTCATAGTTTTTGCTATTTTTGGACCAAAATGTATTTTCGATGCTTCAAAAAATTCTAACGGACCCTCTGATGTCACATGGGCTACTTTGATGATGTTTTTATTACCTTTCTGGACATGGACAGTAGACCGTACACACAGCTTCAATGGAGGGACTGAGAGCTCTCGGACTAAACCTAAAATATCTTAAACTGTGTTCCGAAAATAAAAGGAGGTCTTATGGGTTTGGAACGACATGAGGGTGAGTCATTAATGACATAATTTTCATTTTTGGCTGAACTAACCCTTTAATGCATTGCTTCGAAGATATGTATGCTCCCTGCCCTGTTTTTACAATAATTTATGTGGAGAAAATCTTTTATAGAATGTATTACTATGAAATATAATTTGTGATGACTCTTGTCTTTACTAAGGAGAGACAATCCTGACTGCAAAAAAATGGATGCTGTCGATCGAGGGGAGGGTCGTAATCCCACCTGGTGCTCACATGGCAGACTTCACCACTGCCTTGGCCGCTCTCTTCGCCTGTTACTATGTATTCAACCTAGAGTATCAGGTGGAAGCCAGCACAACACTGGAGTTTGTTCAGAGGTATTTTTTATCTTAAATAGTTTGATTACAGTGTAAAAGCAAATTGACAATTGAAAAGCTGTTCAAAATCAACTTCTCCCTTTAAAATTAGGGGTGTGAACTGACACTGGTCTCACGGTTCGGTTCGATTACGATTATCATGTCATCGATTCAGTTCAATTCGATATCACAATGCATCGCGATGCACCGCATACTCAATTTGACATTTTTCTTCAAAAGTGATGAGTGCGCGTGTGTGTGCTCGCCTGTTGAAACAGTGACATTCCAGTTGGGAGTAAAGCTTGTTTATGCCATTAAGAAAAGAAAAATCTGTCATATAAATTGTTTTAAAGAAATATTCATTTAAAAGCAGCGTTTATTAATCGGTGTATTATGTTACCATTAAAGATGCACGCATCAACCGTCGCTGAGTCCGCTGTTGAAGGTAACTATCATCCATTTATAATCACGCATAACAACACAGAATAATAGTAATTTGACCATCGGGTGCGGATACTTAAGTCAGAGAAAATTGTTGGGGCGGGTGGATGATTTATTTTTGGCTGTGGATTCAGCGTTGGAGCTCGTCCGTGCATCTCTAAAAGCAATCAGACTCTGCCAGGCGTTAACAGCTCGGGGTGAAAACGGCTAACGTGGTTTATCAAGTTAGTGGTATTACCTCCTGCATATTCTATTTGTGCGTGACATGAGTGCACAAAGTGCGTCTTCTTCAGGATGTGCTTACCAGGTTGTTCATAAAAGCTGAAATGTGCCCAGATGTAGGCTTTAAAAGTAGTTGGAGCATCTTTAATTACTCGCACTCGCGTCTCGCCTCCCTCTGCCATTGTATGCTACCGCGACAAATGACGTCAGAAAAGTGTCAGTACATTATAATCGGTTATGGTCTATTACTGAACCGATACCGTATCGTCCTCATCTGCATCGTAGAAACGATAAATTTTGACACCCCTATTTAAAATGTTATGTAATTGGGCTGGGCGATATGGCTGAAAACTGTATCACAATATAAGTGTTTCATATTGGTTGATATCGATAATTATTGATATTTTTATGACCTATTTAAAATAAGGACCAGGAGAAAAATATATTACATTTAAACATTTTTATTTTAAACTTAAAGGATTAGTTCACCTCAAAACGAAAATTTCTTTCTTTCTTCAGTGGAAAAGAAATTAAGTTTTTTGAGGAAACAATAGCAACCAACTGAGTTAGTTGCCATTTGAAGTCCATTAAATTAAAAAAAAATCCTGAAATGTTTTCCTCAAACTTATTTTCTATTGAATAAAGAAAGACGTGAATATCTTGGATGGCATTGGGGTGAGTAAATGATTAGGAAATTTTCATTTTGGGGTGAACTAATCCTTTAACCTTCCTCTGATTCATAGGTGTGATTGGCAAAGGACAAAAAAGCAAGAAAATATAATGCGCACCTATCATGACGCAGTGACAGCACGTGTGATTATTCCAGTAGTTAGGACATCGCACAAGATTTGTGTTAACTCAGAACACATTTCATCACTGGATAGTGTTTGTCGTTTATTTAAAGTGTGGTTTATGTCAGCTGAATGTGCTGAACGCTTTTCAGAGAAGATAAGGCAACGTTATTTTAGTACAATTCACACCCAGCGGTAATTCAGGGAAAAAAATCTCGGAATGCTTCACCTGAAACTTCGGTCTTCCGACCTATCATTGTGTCAGTTCTCAATTGATTTTGATGGTAATATCAATTTTAATTAATATGCGCGAAGAAGGGAGAGAGAGCAAGACAGTTTGAAGACTGTGAGAGTGTGCGCGCGATGCCGGAGGAGGGGCTCTCTTTCTCTCTCTGCTCGTTCTCTCAGTAACATGCGCTTGCCTGTCAGAATTGGCGCAGCAGTCAGTCATCTTATCTACATCACTCACCGATCAAACAAGGCTTTCCACTTATCACTCCACGTCAGTTCTGTTATTGAAGAATCCAACACGAGACAACAATATGGTGCAACTAAACTGTTACATGATTGGCTGGTAGTGTGTTACTCCCTATGTTGCTAGGTTACCAGTGAGTGAGTGCCTTTGTTCATGCAAAGAAAAAAAAAATCGAACGTTTTATCGAACGCATTTTTTATTGATATTGATTACATGTCTATCGCGATACATATTGTTAATGTTTTATGGCCCAGCCCTATTATGTAAAGTATCTAAATAGTGTAGGTTGAAGCCTCCTAACAATTTGAATGCTTTAGGAGGACTGTTGGGCATGTACACACTATATTTTTTACATAAAACCTTTTGGGAGTAATTAAGCTCTTAATTCTTCATTTTTTTTTTTTTTTCAGGCCATCTGATGTTGAGAATATATCTTCTGGTTGAAGAATTGTAGCTTGTTCAGGAGGTTCTCTGTTGTTTTCTACGTCTCAGATCTTTAAAGGAGTATGGTGTTAATGCTTGAGTCAAATAGCCGTAGTTTGGTCTTGAGTGTCAAATGCAGCTCTTGCCTTGCCCATTCTTGTGGTTAACCATCAAGCTGGCCAGTGTCTTTCTGTTTGCACTTTGGTCGTTGTGCTAATGTGGAGACCTGTCTCAGCTGACTTCTGTTCTACCCCTCTAAGTTTCTCTTACATTTGTTGGTGTTTTTGGGACAGTAATGTGATATAATCTGCAAAGTCTAGGTCGTCCAGTTGTGTAAATGGGGTCCATTGGATCCCATTGCGCCTGTTGTCAGTGGCTTGCAGCATGATCTAGTCGGCTGCATGATCTAGTCGGCCGCATGATCTAGTCGTCCTTCGAAGAGGAATGGTAATCAAGAAAGTAGACAGCCTTGACTAACTCCTGTTGAGATGTGAAATGCCTCTGTCAGTTGGCCTTTATGTATGATTCTACATTGCTCACTGCACTTACAGTTATTCATTAATGTGCGCATATTGTCCCATCTCCTAATTCCTATACTCATGTTCATAGGTTTTTAGTCAGGATTAATCCTGACTCCAACAAGTGCACTGCCAAGGAGCAGATGAGCAAGACGACTGGGAGAGTGGTGAAGCGGAAGACTTCATACATGAACCCCCATGTAATCTCCTTCATCAGGGACTTCACGGAGTTCTATTTGCTAACTGACTAGATACAGGTGAGGTTCTGATAATAGCTTTAATAATAATTATAATACAATTAATAATATAGGTATCTGTGGGTTTAATATAATTAATCATAATTTGATGATAATAATAATAATAATAATAATAATTATTAGGAATGCACCAATACTGGTATTGATATCGGGCCGATACTAAGCTCAATGTTCTCGTAGTCGTAAAAATGATTGTTTTTACTCCGATACCAACAACCGATACCAGGCGTGTAAATAGTGTTTGTGTTTAGAAAAAGAAACACACAACAGAGGGTATAATGGGGATAAAAAAGGCAGTATATGAAGTAAATCTATCTTACTAGTGAAATATTAAACGAAATATAGTACCATTGTGATATAACACACATTGCTTTGGTGCGCGAGCTGATAAGAGAAAAACGTGCTGTGGCTTGAGCGTGCAGCGGGACGCGTGAGCTAGTTGAGCGCATCCATTTATCCAAACGTCATTGGAAAGTTTGTAGTTCAGTCAGATGTAAATGGCAAAGAAAGTCAAACAAGACAATGTAGCTTATCAACGTTAACTGACGAGAGAGAGATACTTGTTGATTGCTCTTGATTGACTAAATCATATATGTAAGTAAAACATAAACTGTTACCTTATTTATTAGGGCTGGGTAAAAAAAATATAGATTTTTTTTATTTTAATTGATTCTCATTTTTGCAAAACTGATACTGATTCTTAAACATTTTCATCGAGACATCAGTAGCTATATTACTAATATCAGTGATACACGCCTTCATTCATAAAAATATTCCATTAACATATAGGGCTGGGTAGGGGTGGGTACCGAAAGCTGGTATTAAACGGGCCCCGGGGCTGAATTTTGAAAGACCGCTGTATCGATAAGCTCGGACGTTATCGGTTATGCTGTTGGTACTTGGAAAAATACACGTAATGTTATTATTGCTATAAAGACGTTTTATTTCGCCAACCTTTTCTATATACCATAATATTAAACCATTTGTCTGTGATGCATTTTTGCTATTCGCAGTCCGAGACAGAGAGATCTCCACAGTGCGCACATGACAGCCCTAATGAGTGACGTTGGAGGACAGAACTAAACATTCAAACATAGCCTGGTTACACTTCAGATTTGTGATTACTCTGATTTTATTTTAGATTTTGGCTTCCAAAGATTATAATAATAATATATTTGAGGTAAAACCATTAAAAACTATAGCTGCATTCTGTATAGCGCAACTTAATTCCCTTTGCAGCAGTAGGCTACGCTCTCATTTTTCCCTAAAACTTAAACGTAACGACAGAATCAGATTCAGCATTCAGTGATTGTTGTAAAATGCAGTCTAGCTACTGTTGCTAAATTGTGGAGACGCGTTTAATAATAAAAAGAGCTATTAATAGCACAAAAATATGCTCATGAGATGCTGTTCCCAAGGTGGCGCACGCAACGAAATGAGCAAATTATACTTTCAGTTTAATGTGCACATCTAAACTAGCAAATGTACACAAAAATATGTCTAAAATGGACGTAGGTATGGAAATAGTTGTCAGAAAATATAGCGCATCAGTCGCCTATTAGATCTGCACTCGGTCTTAAAGGGTCAGTGTCTAATAAACATGCTGACGATTGCACCATTACTGTGAATTAAACAAAAAAAAGGCTTAAATGAATAACTTCAGCTTTAATAAGCATTAATCTATCTATGATAAACGATGCAGCGTTATTTTACATTTGATTGCTTTACTAGAATTCTGTTTAGACCATACCTGAACAGTAGTAGACCTTCCTGAAATGAAAGCACTGTGTAGGCCTATATAATGTGTATCTTTGTTAATTGTTTATCTTTTGTTATGTATATATATAATATATATATATATATATTTATCAAAGAGTACCGACAAGAATACCGTTAAAGTATCGGATCGATCGATTGAAGCCGTATCGGTAAGAGTAGTAATACCATTAAAACCTTAATGATTCAGATATTCCAATTCGATTTCGATTCGCAAGCTTTCGATTCTTGATTTTAAATTAATAATAAGAAATTAAGAGCCACAAACCTGTATATTAAACTCTTTTTATTTTAGGTACACTTGGGTACATTAAAACAGAACCCAACTCTATATTTCAAATGAATAGAGAGGATTTTTATGCAAGTCAGAACAGTCGCTTGCCTTGATCAAACATGATCAGGTTATTTTATGTTTAAGATTTAACATGCATAAAATCTCACAGCATTAGCTGTAACATGGAGGCTGCAAGCCTATGAACAGTGTAGGAAAACTAATACCGGCTTTTGGGTGATAGATAAATATCAGGGTCTGAATTGCGTTTCATTATTCAGTTAAAAGAAAATTATTAACTCACCCTCCATTTCTCTCAGCCGCCAAAACGAATTTTTGTCCCGCCAAAGCCATTTGAATGGTGTGATGTAGATGACTGCTGCACTTGTGACAGGGCGCATGTTACTGATAGAACGAGCAGAGAGCCCTGGCCGCGCACGCACTCTCACAGTCGTCAAACTGTCTTGCTCTCTCTCGCTCCCTCAGGCATGTTCCTGTGGCTCAGTGGTGTAGAGCATTGCGTTAGCAGCGCAAAAGGTTATGGGTTCAATTCCCAGGGGAACACATGTTAGGAAATAAATGTTAGCCTGAATGCACTGCAAGTCGCTTTGGATAAAAGCAACTGCTAAATGCATAAATGTAAATCTAAATATTAATCAAAATCAATTGAGAATTGACATGATGGTAAAAGATCGGAAGACCGAAGTTCATGTCGAGCATTCAGAGATTTTGTTTCCCCTGAATTACCGCTGGGTGTGAATTGTGCTAAAGAAAACGTTGCCTTATGTACTCTGAAAATTGTTCTGCATCACCTGAAATATAAACACTTTCAATAAACAAACAAAAAACTATCCAGTGATGAAATGTTTCCTGTGTTGACAAAAATCTTGTGCAATGTCCTAAACTCCCGGGATAATAAAGCGCGTGCCATAGTCCGCTACTGACACGTCCGATTCTCGAACTAATGACTCATTTGAACCGATTACATTTAATGAATGGTTAAAACAAGTGATCTGTCCAACACTGAACTCGCGAGTCGTCTGAATCGGTGTATAACAAATTGGTAACACTTTACAATATGGTTCGATTTATTAAACTGGTAAACTGATAAACTACATTAGTTAACATTAACTAATAATAAACTGCACTTCTACAGCATTTATTAATCTTTCTAAATGTTAATTTCACTATTTAATAGTAGCCTACATTATTAAAATAAAAAGTTGTATTTGTTAAAAGAACACTCCACTTTTTTTGGAAATAGGCTCATTTTACAACTCCCCCAGAGTTAAACAGTTTAGTTTTACCATTTTCGAAACCATTCAGCTGATCTAATGTGTTTTCTTCTTTAATTTCAGGGCTCCAACTAGGATTCTAGGTCTCCAAGGTCAGGGCATGCAAGAGGCCATAGTGGCAGGGGAAGTTTATTTTCCTTTCTGTTTTAAATGTTCATGTAAATGTTAAATTTTTTTTTTTTTTTTAAATGTTCAATGTTTTATTTTATTTCAGTATTGCCATAGTGTTATTTATTACTCTTTAGAATGTGGTAATAATCAGTTATTTAAAAAGCTTCAAAGTAGTTCAATATTTTGACCGTGTTGTATCAATTTGCGTTATTGTTCTGCCATAGCAACCAGTCATGTGGAACTAGTGAATGAACTAGTAACAGTTTGCTCTGTAACTTTACAAAACTTGTAATGAAATAGCCTCGTTTTGTAAAATTTTCTTAAGTCAGTAATTAAATTTAGCAACAGTAGAATACGCAGATAATAGACTTCACGCCATTAAAAATTACAAACACAGAATGTTCGTTAACTTTGGATGGCATAATGACATGTTGTCCAGTGTCAATTATCCCTTTATGTTGTAACTGTTTTGTCATTCCTGTTCACCAAATGTTTTTAAATAAATAACTGTTAACAATTTTCTTATTGTCTGCAGTTGATTGCAGGGTTTAAGAATATGGGTGATTCTTTTAATGATGGCTAATATTAAGTCACAGTGATACAGTATTTAAATTGTACAGTGAGAAACTGAATTTACAGTGATTAACTGTTATCTACTGCTTATAGTACTGTATTGCATACAATACATAAAAACAGTGCTTAACTGTTTTTTGTATGTAAATACAACTAAAATCACAGTGTTTCATTGTTTTTTTTATTTTACAGTGAATACACAAAATACTGTAAATGGAAGTACAGTACCCTTACTGTAAAACGTATTCACAGTAACTTACTGGCAACAATTAGCCAGTAAGTTACTGTAAATACAACTAAAATCACAGTATTTAATTGTTTTTGATTTCACAGTGTATACATAAAATACTGTAAATGGAAGTACAGTACCCTTACTGTAAAACATATTCACAGTAACTTACTGGCAACAATTAGCCAGTAAGTTACTGTAAATACAACTAAAATCACAGTATTTAATTGTTTTTGATTTCACAGTGTATACATAAAATACTGTAAATAGAATTACAGTACCCTTACTGTAAAACGTGTTCACAGTAACTTACTGGCTAATTGTTGCCAGTAAGTTACTGTAAATTTTACGGTAAATTTTTTACAGTGTATGTACAGACTTTTTTTATCCTTGTTCTTGAGGGTTTCCTACACACTTGGCTACTATGGGAGTTTTCCTCCAGCATGGTGCCGAAAGCTTTGGCAATATGTCTGGTGTCACTGATCATTAAAACTCTAGTAGGAAACACTGGAGTGTTGTTGATATTGCATCACGATAAACCATGTGTACACTCTTACCATATCAGAAAAGGGTTATTCAGCTTGTAACAATAGCGGAAGCCTTTTTTATAAGGTTTTATAAAGAGCCATTCTTTGAAAGTGCTATGTAGGACCTTAATAATATTATAAATAACTTTTAATGATAGTTGTTCAATAATATTCATAGCTTATATTAATATTTATATCATTAATATTAGTAGTATTAATATTGTTTTATATACTATGTATTATGGTCTTATAATATCTTGTAACTGCTCTGTTAAGATGAGATGAGGATACTGCAACATTCAAGATATTGAATTTATAATTCATATTATTATATTTTTTATTACTTGGGTTTATACATAAACATACCAAGTCCCAAAAACATTAAAGTTATCCCAAGGCTTTAATTTTATTTATTTTTTCATTTAACATTTAACATTGTAACTTGTAATTTTTGCAATGTATTTTTCAGTAAACTAAAAGATTCAGGAAACAAATCATTGTCACTGACCTAACAAATATTACAAGGTTAGCAAAAATCAGGCATGTAAGTGCAAACACATAATTGTCCATCATCATCAAATCAGTCCCTCAAATAAGAAGTATTTTTAATCACCCTCTCTGTTCCTCTCTGGTGGAATGAGTTTCCAACCTCCACCAGAACTGCTGAGACAATCACATCCTTCAAATAAGCACACAGTTTCTGCCAATCTCATGTTAATCTTGAGTACCCATATAGTATTGTATCCTTCATATCTCTGAAGAGTATTTAGTTTTATCAGATTTATAAAAGAAATATATAGCTTTAAGCTTCTCTCCCAAAACAGCTGAGCTCCTGGAGGAATGCCATGAGTGGACCTGCAGACATGCACATGCACTGTCAGACTGCACTTCTGCAAGTGAAGCCACTAGCAATCTTTATTATTATTAATATTATTATTTTTTTTTTAACATTTTCAAAATTTTACAACAGTAGCTGGGTGGCAAAGACAAGACTTATTTAGTACTATAATGTACTACTATGACGTACAGAATCGTGTCCTGAGTCTGAGATTCAACATCAAGAACAATAGAAACAGCAAATAATGGTTAAATACTGCAATCATTTGCTTAGCAGCTATTAGTTTTAAATGTATTTAAAAACACACAATTTCATCACATTTGAACCCAGAAGGAGAGTATTTTGCACAGAAATCCAAATAGTTTTTTGAAACTTTGGCCATGATTAGCATTAGAATCCAACTCTTTAACAGTGTTAATGACTCCCCATTTAACCACCTAAAACCAATGCACTTACTCATACAAGCACTCCTAATAATATAAAATGAATAGGAAAATCTGGCGTGTCTCCTATTCTGTAGCTTGCTTCCAAATCTAGTAGTTTAATAAACATGGCATTGTGTATTACAAATATTAATTGTTCCTCTTTTGCAGTTTGCTTTGGATAAAAGTATCTGCTAAATGCATAAATGTATCAGAGTGTTGCTAACAAGGCTATCAGCTCCAAAAAAAAAGAAAGAAAAGAAAACAGTTTGGCATGATCCTTCATTATTAATTTCTGAATTAATAGATTTTAAAAAAATTTTACCACTTATTTTTTTTTGCTCGCCAAATCCATTTCATGTAACTTGACTCCCCTAAAACAGAATTATGAATTATTACTTAATAATATTTGTAAAATACCTTTTACCTTAAATAAAAAGATTTTTCCTTTATTGCAGACTCTCTTAGTTGTCAATGACCCATAAAACATCACAGGTGTAATTCCATGGGCGAATGAACGTGAAAACAATTTGACTAAGTGGTGACAGCCGAAACCCAGTGTAGCATTGTGAGCATGACTCTCTGTCTCTCGTACTTCCTTTGCTTTTCATCAGTATGGCTCATGGGTGAAAAGAGCATGACGGGTTTGCTTTTCTGATCACCTCTCCTCCCCTCTCACTATAATGATGTTCCTTTGTCTGTCAGTTACTGCATGCAGCATCACACCTGTCTATCTGGACCCTTTCCTTCATGAAGTAAAGACTAGAGAAGGATAAAGTATCCTCTGCAGTTAGAGGGGCCTGATGGTCACCTACACCACTGCACACACTCACACACAACAGCACCAATGAAAGAGCGCTCATGTGTTGTTTTCCAAGGGCGTTTTGAGTTCAGTACTCTATCAGCGTGATGTATCATATGCACTTGAAAATAAATTATACATTTGAACACTGACTTGTTCCTTTTTAAGGTTAGCCTAACTTCCTTTGTAAAACTTGTTGTCATTGACATCCCCCATTTCTCTCTCTGTCTTCCTCCTGCTCTCCTCAGGTAGCGGGGGGGGGGGGGAGCTGAGGGTCCTTTTATGACTCTATAAATCTCCAGACGCCATGGGCCAGGCAGCCCAGAGCAGTAGATCACCGCCAGCCTGTCACACACACGTGCTTAATGAGCGAATCTCAGCCCTCCGGGAGCACAGGGTGGCACATAGTCAGAGGACTGTCAATCACTCACCCACATACACACACACAAACGGGACGGGGACGATTATGAGTCCCAGCACAAAGTAAGGACTCTGAAGGTTGGATTTAGGTGGACACACTGGTGTTTGTTCGATTACAATGGCAAATGTATAACTAAGATTAGAATGCGGTATTGGTCCTGTGTGTTTGGCAGCTCTTCATGCTGTGGCTTCTTTAAATAGCAAGAACAACAACTTATATCAGTCGATAGCATGACACTACATTAGTTTCTGACAATTCATGTTATGAAATATTTTTGCATGGACTAATTGGTGGTTTTGTGGAGAAAAGGTAATTATATGATACACACACACACACACATATACATTTGAAAGTAAAATAAATAAATAATAACTTTTAGCTCTTGTGTTATATAATAAAGATTCAGCAAGTGTCCGAGGCTATTTAACTTATCAGGAGTTTTCAGTTTCAACTTAATTTTATTAATCAGTAATTAAATTCAAAGTGGTCATAAAACTGCACTGAACTTTCACTGCAGGATATACATTTGATTTTACTTGAAAATTTAAGGCAGCAGTTAAAATTACGTTTTCAGTTTGTCGGTTTAAATTTTTATAGCACAAAGAGGTTCATAAAAAGTGACATGCTGGCTCAGAAACCACCAGAAATACAGGATTCAGGATTTGGCTTTGCTCATGACACAAGCTGTGAAAGACCTGACTAATCTCTGTAAAGCTGCACGGAAATGACATCATGACAATGCGTGATGGCACCACAAGAACAGCCTAAAAGCTTCCATTAGCAACATAAAGATATTCATTTAAAAAATAAATCTTGTGTAACATTCAAAATGTCTTATGATCAGTCTGTGTTCTTGGTGAATAAAAGTATTTATTTCTTTCAAAAGGTCATGTATAGATATATACAGTTTGGATTTTTGTCTGGTGGTATGGGGTAGAATAAGGGATTTAAAAGACGGCCATGCAAAATAAGGCTTTAATATGTTATAATATGCATGGTACTTAGTTTTACAATTCTTCTTTTTCATTTAGCATCTTTTTTTGTTTATTTCCAGATTAAAATTAGATTTTGAGGTCCCACTTTATATTAGGTGGCCTTAACTACTATGTATTTACATAAAAAATAAGCACAATGTACTTATTGTGTTCATATTGTATTGTAAAACACTTTTGCTGCTATCGAGGTGGGATAGGGGTAAGGTTAGGGAGAGGGTTGGAGGTATGGGTAAGTTTAAGGGTGGGTTAAGGTGTAAAGCATGGGTCAACAGTGTAATTATAAATGTTATTACAGAAATTAAATACAGATGTAATTACATTTGTTTTTTTTAAATACATTTACAATGTAAAAACATGTATGTACACAATAAGTACATTGTACTAAATTATTAATTAAAATGTAAGTACATAGTAGTTAAGGCCCCTCAATATAAAGTGGGTCTGATTTTGAAACCCTTCACTGGCAACTATTATAAACTGTGACATGAAACGTGAAAGGAATCAGGCATTAAATATTTTTAGTAGTAGTAGGAAATATTACTGATATATAGGCCTACTTTGTGTTGCTTGCAAAAAAACACAACTAATTGTGATCGGCAAAAAATTGAGAAATATTATTTTTGCAGTCATAATCCTTGACCACTTGATTACAAAAGACCTAGTTGTTGAAAAGATGTCTGCTACATTATATCTCGACAGAAATACCTGTTCATGACCCTGTGAAATATCATGTGCTAACGCTCCACTCCACTTTTATTTTCTAGGTCTCGTTCCCACTCATGGAAAAACCTAACCTTTTCTTATTTTTTTTACATCTGTCCGTCTCCTACCCCCATTTATATATTTTCATGACCATCTCCATTTCATGAGTCCATACTCACATTGTGTTTAGTTGTGGCAGCATAATTCTATCAGTCTTTCACAATATGCGCTGTGCCTTTACCTTCATGCTCCAGTGACTGTTCCATTAGTCAGGATGGGTGTCGTCTTTCTCTCTTATCCTCTGAGGTTTCCTTACCTCCTGTTTTGTTTGTTGAGCTTATTTCAAACCGCATCACATGAAGCTGCATATTTGGGTCTTTTGTTTGATGATCCTGCAGTCAAATGTGGGGAGAATACAAAAAGCTGTGGGACTGTCTTTATGTTTTTACCAACTGACCTATCGGCAAGATCCGTCCCAATTAGTTACTGTTGTGAACTCGGACATACAAACAGAGTTTCTAACTGTCTCACAATGACAGCTGTCAGTTTGAAATCCTTGTTCTTATATCTTTTTGATCAATTTTGGACACAGAAGGACCACCATTCAAGTGGGACTTAAATATGCCATGGAGGGATATATAAAAGATTTTAAAATAAAGATTGTGGGTATTCATTTGGAAGCGAGAGTTTACAAATCACATCGGGAGAAGCCTTTTATGTTACGTTCTTCATGATCGCAGATAACAACATCCCAGATCAACACTGTTCATGTAAATTAATTGACATTTAACCAGTTTAATATTAAGAGAAAGTGTAATGTAGACCTTTGTTTATCTGTTTATGCCCTTCACTGTACATGATGTGACAAAAGTTTGCTATTTAGGTTTGTAATAGCATTGACTCACTAACTTTTACGTTAACTAGTTTTAGCTTGCTGAAACGCAAGATGATATTAACTTTCTGCTTGAGCAGATGAAAATTGTAACTTAACGAGAGTGACAACCAGAAAATGAATGTTTTTGTCTTCATTGGGGTTGAATGCATAGTGACATTTTGCTCTGTTTTGTTTGGGTTTAGGAAATGCAGTAAACTAAGTGATAATGCCTGTCCTCTCAGGATACCTGGAATCAGTGTTACAAGTACCCCAGGCACATAGTTTTCCATTTTCACAGCATAAACAACATCAAAATGATGAAAGCTTCGGATCTTCCAATGTTTCTCTATGGCGATGAAACCTACAGATGTCTGAGTTCCGCTCCCCATGCAACTGACACTTGACTGCCATTGGCTCATCTTCATTTGAGGGGAGGGGCTTACCAATAGGTCAATTGGCCAGCAGATCTGCACGATAGCTTATAATGTATCAACATTCATTAAATGTACTATAAAGGCGGGCGTACACGGTGCGAATTCGGATGGTCGGAAGATCGTATGTCCACGCACACGGCACGAGTGAGTTTATCTGTAAATCGTACGGACGAGATGATATACTACACGATTTTACCACCTGCGAATTCCAGAATCAATCGCACGAAGTTGATAGACGCGTTCGACTTGAAGCAGCGCTGCACGCACAGAAGGATCACTGCATGACATCAAAGTACCGCGAGAGCGATATGAGAGCACACATATCCAATGCATTCGAATCGTTCTCGCGGTACTTTGATGTCATACAGGTGATCCTTCTGGGCGTGCAGCCGTCCTTCAAGTGGGACGCGCCTAATATAACTGCTCTCCCTCTGTCATAACTGCAAATAAAATATTGATATGAGCCGTGACTGTTTCCTACACGTACAGGTTATTTTTCAGCAATAGGAAACCGGGACGTTTGGTTACCCTGTGTGTGTGTGTGTGTGTTCTTGTATATGGTTTATAAATATCTGAAATGGGTATTAAAATGTAAACATGGTTTGTGAGGACTGTGCCCTCGTAAACCAAATGGCTTTAAAAAAAAAATACTATACGGTGTTTAATAGAAATTTTAAACATGCATTTTTCGTGATGATAAAGGTAGTGTATGGGGATATACAGTATAGAATACCGTTACGTTTATGGAAAGTCCCTGTAAACTACATATGCGTGTGTGAGCGAGAGAGGGAGAGAAAGAGAGAGAAGAGAACTAAAAAGGCATTGGAATACGTTGCTAGAAACATCATACAGCGCTCGCTGTTCCTGACAGACTTCAGCTGCGGTCTTCGTATTTCTTCTTCTGTGGTTTTCCTAGTTCGTGATTGGTCAACTTCAGATAAATCAACAAATCGGCTCGTTCAACCGCACAAATGGCACGAATTCAAACCGATAGCTCACGAACTTTTTAGACATGTTTAAAAATGATCGGGAGGTCGGGAAGTGCTCGTAAGCCACTCTGCTCGGCTCGTAATTCATCGCAAATGATACGAGCAGCGACCATACGAGAATACGCGATTTCCACACGATTGAAAAAAATCGCATGCGAACTCGTACGACAGCAAAAATCGCACCGTGTACGCCCGCCTTAAGAAGAGCCTGTGTTTCTAAATGTTTTATGAGATTAGCAGAAGTGTTTACATTAGATATGCTTTTAGCATAAAATGTTTTACATCAACTTTTTTTTAAATTATTATTAAAATTAAATTTTGAAATTGAATCCCTTAAATATCAATTCAGTCTACAGTAACCAAGATGCTGTAAGGTAACCCTTTAGCCCTGTCTAGTCTGAGAGATAAAATCATTAAAACCCCCAAAACATTCATGAATTCACTCTTTATGAGATCACATTGCCACAGCTGCTCTCTATCTCACACCTAAATACAATATATCACTGTCCTGACTTTTTATGGTACATATAGGTATAATGAAACTCAGTTGTCCTCTTTGCAAAATAGAATCATTTTTACACACCTGCATTGGAGGATATTTTGTATTCTTTTTCAGTGCATGTTTGTGTGTGTGTTTGTGTGTGTGTGTCTGTGAGATAGAGAGAGAGAGCTTAGATTGCTTTGGGCTAAACCAAAAAATATTGTTTTACTGATTTAAGATTTGTGAAACCAATTATGTATATTAAACTATATTTTCTATTATTTTTTTTATTTTTATTTTTTTAATAAAAGCTAAATAAAAACTCATCTCTAATCCCTTAACAAAAACTTTGAATAACTTAATACATACTAATTAATACATAATATAAAACATTATCTGATGCAAACAAGCAAAACTGTTACAGAAAACAATTTGTGTAAAAACTGATTATTCCTAATTTGTTACCAACACACATATGTACAGAGGTGACACGACTTAATTTGTGGCTATTACTCCTGTAATAATATGGGCAATGACAGATATGTGTAAGGTAGTGTTGGGCCTGTCAGTATTTTTATTAATAATAGAAAATGTGCTGACAGAATGGTCTCTGCAGTAACCAGTGCATTTGCAGGTGGTTTAATAAAGAAAGGCCAGGGCAGTGATTGACCTCAAACAGCATCACGTTTAGATTTTTAAACAGATTGAAATCATATAAAATACTCAACGTATATTAATTTGTGTAGTTGTGAGAGGGGAAGGAGGAGGATATCATTGATTTTTAAGACATGCTTTGTGAGGTGTACAGGAACATAAAGAATGTTCAGTGTTGAGAGGAAGTGAGACTCACTTGGTGAGTAGTGGTTTGTTTTCTATAAACATGAGGTTTCTTTATTTTTCTAGAAGGGAAATAAATAGGCTTTACTTATCAGATTTGTCCCTCACTGATTTCATCAGAAGGTGTTTGTTACGGGGAAAGTAATCTTTGCTTCCGTTTGACCTTTCACTGAATTTTGTAATGCACTGCAGAGGTGCCAGCATAAAAATAAATGACAGATCAAAAATAACATACGGATATATATATATATATACACACACACACACACACACACATATGATGACAGGATCATATAAGACAAAGAAAAGTGGTACAAGTATTCACTTACCAGAATGGCAAGATCTTAAAATAGGACAAAACAAAAAATGGTGATAAGGTTCACACTAAGACACACATACATATGTAGCTGCTAAAAGTCAAGGTTGCCAGAGAAACAGAAAGCTATCTGATTTTATGCTGATGTGTCTTGTCTCTCGATATGGTTCTTCTGAAATGTGTGTAAACGCAAGCGTGTGGAGAGGTGCGATAACGTTTAAATGAAAAGCAGATTTATCTTGAAACCAGAGCCTCATATATCCCAGCTGACTCATCCTCTGAAAATGTTTCTCTGTCCACACCACTCGTCCTCACTCAAACACACACACACACACATACACACACACCCACCCTACACTTTTGTTTCTGGGCATGAGGTGTGTCTTCTTATTAGTGTGTTGTGTGTTTTAATTTGTGTTCTTGTACAAAGCATAATTTACAGGTACACTGAGTGAGAAGAGTTTAAGGTCAGGATAATATTGCAATAATTAACAAACACATTCTATCTGATCTTGATCTCCACCCTTTTCCACAGCTCCAACACACACACACACACACACACACACACTTAGGTTTGATATGTACTCCCGGTTTAGCCAATAAAAGGAAAGGTAAGAAGCCAAGTTAGCTGTAAATGTCAAGAAACAAGTGTGTCTGTCTATGTGTGTACATGCTGATAGTCAGATTATTAGCAAAAGTTTCAGTGAGTTAGCTCTAATTCAAGGCGCTAACATGTTTTAATATCACTTATGGGTTTGAGCCCTAGTGAGAAGCAGAGGATATTATTCATATTCTGATAGCTATGAGCAGTTGTGTACTGTGGGGTTTCAGTAAGGGCCTTCCATAAGCAACTGTAAAATAAGGTGACCAGAATTCTGAAATGAAATATCACTGAAATCTCACTTGTCATTATCTACAAATTTAAAAACGGGGACAGTTTGTTTTTGTGTTTTTTTATTTTATTATTGTGGGTTCCATACATTAATATCATAATTGATACAGTGGTGTTTGAGGATCAAACTTACCCTAGTTTTTTTTTTATATACAATTAACCAAAAATCACACTGAAAAATAGTAACTAGCCTGGGGTATAAAAAGTCCACTCCCTGGTAAGAACATCACTAAACATGATTTATAATTAATATAACATACAAGGCTCATTTAAACATGTTTTGGAAATTTGTAACATTTAATTTTAAAAAGCTGCCATCCTTGCCAAAACATGAATTGTATTTAAATTCGTCACTGATAGTATTTGCACTCAGCCAATATACTACAGCTAATAAATATATCAAAATGGACAAATACCCCAACAATAATACTTAAGTACATTAATCCAGTTAAATCAGCCACTTTTCATTTTTAGACTAATAATATTGGCCTTCCTGCCTATTATGAGCAAAGACTTCATTTACACACATTTGATAGCCCCATTCATTTCAAGCCAAGATGTTTATTACACAGTTATACGATCAAGAAATACACATTATTTTCATATAAATAGATTAGTCTATGTGGAAATGTATATTATATATATATATATATATATATATATATATATATATATATATCATTATTATTTCTAAGCCTTAACTGGCACAAATAGCGTAATCATAGATCACATCA
Organism: Carassius auratus; assembly: GCF_003368295.1. Classification (NCBI taxonomy): domain Eukaryota; kingdom Metazoa; phylum Chordata; class Actinopteri; order Cypriniformes; family Cyprinidae; genus Carassius; species Carassius auratus. The sequence continues at coordinate 12,670,587 of NC_039247.1, read as the reverse complement.
GGTCATCTGTAATGCTACTGTAATGATTTGGTATGTCCAGTTACCTGTATTAATATATATCGCCCACCACTTATTAACAATGCCCAGGGGTGACGGAGGAACTCGTCTCTGAGGAGGTGCTGTTGCGAGGAGCATGAGTTCTGGGAACCAGGTCCAGTTGGGCCAATACGGCGCAAATAGCAAGACCTGCTCCTCGTCCTCCTTGACTTTGCACAGAGTCTGTGCGAGAAGGCTCACTGGGGGAAATGCATACTTGCGTAGGCCCCCAGGGCCAGCTGTGTGCCAGTGCATCCATGCCGAGGGTCTGCTCGGACAGGGAATAAAACAACTGGCAATGGGTCGAGTCTGGAGAGGCAAACATATCTTTCTGAGCAGCTCCAATGAAGAGACCTCAGAAGGCTTGGGGGTGTCTCTGATTCACATACTGCTGCCCGCTGGCGATGGAAGAGGGGGAAAGGAGTGTCTCACTGCAATCTGCGCCCTCTTGTGACCCAGAGATGGAAGAAATTGCTCTTTTACTGAAAAGGTGGGTACCACGGGACTTCGAGAAGCCAGCACCAGAGCAGAAAGAAAATGAAACAAAAGATTCTCCACCCGGACCTCCTTCGGGGGAGGGAGAGGTGCAGACACTCTCTCTCGAAGAGCAACTTCCTCCAACCCTGTCCCTTTCCACTACCCTGGCTCAGTCCCTGACCGCTATCCTTTTAACAGTATATTTTATAAACATGCCAAGCTTTATTCCAATTCTAAATACACTGGTCCACAATAAGCTTTTGACAAAAAAAAAAAAAAAAATGTTGGTTATGTCTAAAGTGAAAGTATACAGTGGAGAAAGAAATCAGATGTGTATCATAATTATGGATTCATTGTCTTTTTAAGTGAGCACACCTAATTTGGCTTTTGGTGTCCTTAAAGGGGTGGTTCACGTTGTTTTTTTTTTCCTAGGCTTTTCCTAGGATTTTATGAGGTGCAGTCTAATATGTCTGAATGTTTTTTTACCGCATAATTTACCTTTTTTCCAAACTGCTCTGTCCCTTCTTTGAGAAAGGTGCTGATAATTTCCTGCTTTTATGAAGCCCCTCCCTCAGAAATTGTTGATGGCTCTGATTGGTTAGCTAGCCCAGTGTGTTGGTTAAACCACTTCTAGAGAGTGTCTAAACATCCTGCCCCTCTTCTCAATGGCATGTGCTCTGGTTGTATTGAAAACAACGGCATCGTTAATAAAGAGTGCAGGGGAGCACTCAGCATTCATCCATACTGACAGCACCACAGTTTAAACAGCAACATATTAGTGTTTAAAGAAAATACCTTGTTCTCGTGGGAAGAAACACAAGGCAGAGGCCCTAATAAGATCCAAAATGGCCTCATAAAACACAGACAGACATTCTAGTCCCAACAATTTAAATGACTTGGGCCCTTCTACAGTGCCCTTGTGGTGTAGTAAAACATCATAGAGTTTCCTATATGTAATGACCTGCTCTGATTCAGGAGCTTTATACAGCTCTACCAGCCAGCTCTGAAGTTTAGAAGCCAGAGATGCTGAAAAAGTCTGCACTCCAGAGCTCCTGGCCTTTTTGTTTTTCTCTTTCACCTTAATGCAATGAGTACACAGAGGTTTTGTGGAATTGTGTGCAGGCCTGTTTCTTACACTGAAAACACAACAACAAAGCACAGAGTACAAAAGAAAACACATTCTTGTCCTTGTCCTTGTATTATCTGCTGGTGTTAGCATGTAGCAAGTTAGCTTACAGATTAAGTATTTGCCCTTATGGCTATCATGACCATAATGCACAAGCAAAATGTAAATGAATCATTCAATAGCTATCCTTGCTTGTGATATTAAAAGCATGCATGCTATGAAGTTGTTAACAGACTAGTACTAGATAAAAAACTGTCATTGGATGCTACATGCACTTTTACAAGTAGTTTGAACTGAAATGTATGTTTGGCAGTGTGTATACACAACCACCTTATAATGATAAAAATCCACCCAGAATTTTTTTTTTTAATCCAGATCTTTCCCCCTATTTTCACATCGAGCCAATCTCAGATGCATGTCTTTGTGATGTCACACAGACAGGCCCCTCCCACTATAGTTTGACTGACAGTGGCATTTCAGCGCAGACTGAGCTGTCATCAGTCGACCATTGTTTCACCGCAGGAGCAGATGTAGACAAGAATGACTCCTAAGCGATTGAAGTGTTCTCATAGCAGTCTTCATTTAAGACACAGTTGATTACATTTTTTTCTGAAGGGAATGCACCCCCTGAACTACATAAAAGTGTCTATCTTCACAAGAATCATTGGTGTTCCAGATTTACCAACAGAAGAGGTGAGTATAAGGTTTTTCATTAATCTTTGCAAATAGCCTTTCCTAATAATGTGCTAATTAGCAAGTTTCATGATGAATGAACAGTTTCTCTGAGAGCAGCTCTGAAGAGAGAGGCGGGGTCAGCAGAGCTCATTAACATTTAAAGGAAAATGCCTCAAAACTGCTTGCTTTGAAAAGAGCTGTTTTTGTCAAGGTAAAATTTTTTTTTGTTTTTTTACACTACGATTGTGAAATTTTAACCAAACTATATTACAGACTTTTTATTAAGACCATGAAAGTATCATATCAACTTGTGGAAAACAGACATACGATGACCCCTTTTAAGGAATGCCAAGTGCTATGCAGAATGCTATTTGCACTATTTTAGTTTTGACAGCTCTGATAATGATAATTTATACAACCATTTCCTGACAGGATGAGAAGACCTGCACCACACTTGAAAGAAACAGTGCTTTTTTTTTACTTTTTATCAGAGATCAACACTAACTGACATTTTCTTTGCTGTCATATCTTTCACTTGCATCATGGGAACATGCAACCACTTTGAAAGTTTCTCCTTCTTGTTAAGTGGGAAATGTTTTCAAATCTCAAACATCACATTAATCTAAGATCACTTTAAAGTCAGATTTCCTTGTCCCAGAAGACAAAGCATCAGTATGGCAAATGCTTTGTCTTCTGGGTTCAGACTTTACGGCTTCTTTTGGCTGTACAGGGAATTATTTTCTCATTGAATATGTGTTTTTTTTTTTTCACTCTTTGCACCACCAAATTACATTCTCTGAAAAGGATTCTCTGAAAAGTGAAACACACTGAAAAAATATAATTAAAACAAACTGTTATGAGAACAGTCTTCATCTCATTTGAGTGTACACCATTCAGCTCTTCACAAAAATACATATTATTTCTCAATGTTTAAAACTTCTTAGATTAGCACCAAACTACTGAATGCACCGTTAATGAATTATAGATTGACATAAATAAAATAACTGATCGCAATGGCGTAAATATTTATATAACTAAAGAAATGCTGCAAATACTGTATAATGTGTCAATTGTTGGTTCATGAATCATGGGAATGCTTTCAGTTATGTTAACAAACTGAACTTTACTGTAAAGCATTACCCAAAAATGAATACCCTCGATTTAGATTTTTTTTTCCATACCTAATGCATTAGCCAACTGAAAATAGCTATTAAAAAGTGTTACTATTTGTTTTTCTTCTCACAGTTATTTTACCACTTAACCGAATGGCTTCTGCACATCTGAATGTTGTAGAATCACTTCAATTAATGCCGTCTTGTGAAACACACCGGTCAGATTACCCCCAGCTGCTGTTGCCATGGTTTCATATCGTTGGTCTCTGGTTTCTACTGTGTGTCTCCAAAGCTGCTGAATGTTAAAGAGATAAAAGGTCCTCACTCAATGAGCACAGGCGCTGCTGTATATTCAAATGAGACAGGCCTTATATCAAACCACCCCCACACGAATGCACTGTTTTAAACAAAGTTCGAACGATACGGTGCGTGTGTGGGAGTTGAGCTCAGGGAAACGAGACACAGAATGTGTGATGTATTATTCCTTAAAGAACTACATGCACACGGGCTCCATATGAAATATTAATGAACCCCTGTGCACAGGTTTTATTTTTTTTTATTTCCTCTGAAAAATTACTAATGTAATGGTTAACAGATCATCCATGCAGGTGTTGATAACAGGCCTCTCATAACAGGTCTCATTTACTGATTTGTATAGGATAATTAAGATTATGTTTTTGAAAATTAACCCAGTTTGATCGATCCTAATGATGATATTTTATTCAGCACAACTTGTGCTATAATATGACATCATGCTTAGTCAAGCATTCTAATCATCTATATGCTCAGTTTATCTCCACTTACAATAAGCACATTTTACCTTAGTGTGATTTCAGGCACAGTTTGTAATCTGTTGTTCAGATGTGGAGCAATTTTGTGTTGCCAGGTTTCAAGTTGCTATAGCAACACATGATACCTGAACTAGAAAAGCTCCTCTTCACAGGGACTCTCAGACATTCTCCTTCATTAAAAGGACTGAGATGAGCTTTCCTCTGCGTGTTTGTTTACCTTACCTTGTAAATTTGATTTCCCACCAACAGTCATAAAAACAGCTTAAATGAACAGCACAGTGGAAGGCATCACACTGTAATGGGTTTTGTGCAATAACAGAGTAACTTCTATCACTAATGTATACTGCATTCAAGGGGAAAGAATGCAGACAGTATACTGTAGAGCAGTGGATCCCAACCTTGTTTCTGGAGGCCCCCCAACATTGCACTTCATGGCACGGCATCTCTCCTTTATCTAACACAACAATTTCAGGTCCTGGAGTCTCTACTAATGAGCTGATGATCTGAATCAGGTGTATTTGATTAAGGAGATATGGAAAACCTGCAGTGTTGGGGGTCCTCCAGAAACGTGGTTGTGGAAGCACTGCTGTAGAGGCACGTCCATTATTTTTCTCCCGTTATCTTAAGGTGGTACACTATATAAGAGAACTGTGCAAGCAGTAAGCAAAGCAGCATATAATAGCAACAGCAGGCTTGTGTGCTGCTTTCACACTTCCAGCATTTCTGTTGTGTCACACACAATGTCTTCTTGTGACTAAAAACTAGTGAGAGATAACAGAAAAATGGAAAAGATTACAGTCTTAAAACATATTTCTAAAACGTTTTTTTAATTTTTGATTTAATACATCAGGCATTTATGACTCATATAGATGATATAATAAAATATGAAACTCATACTTGAGGAGGATTAAAACTATTCAATTTGATGCGGTTGCTGATTTATATGTTATTATATTTATTTGCTATTTATATAATATTTAGATGCTTAGTTTTATCATTAAATCTTTACATTTTATTGTGGGATGCAAAACATAAAGTTTGAGAGTACAAATAAAAGTTCCCCAAAAGCCTGAAGTGTCTTTAAATTGTACTAACAATATAAAAGTTCTTTTTATGTTTACTTTGCCCCAACACAGTCTCACTCTCTACTCGTCAAATGTCTGACGCATGGTCAAGTGATCTGGCGTCACTTTTTTGACGCACTGGGTATACCTTTGGCGTTATTTTTCAACGTGCAGGTTAGTCCGATAGACTTCTATAGAACTCAGCAGCGTTTAAATTTGACGTCTTGGTTCAGCACACCGCAACTACACTGAATAAATAAAAATAAATAATAGGCTACAAAAAAAAATATATATATATATATATATATGACAGAGATCGTTTTTATCTGGCCCTCCAACTTGTTTTTGAGGTTTAAATATTCTCGCAATCTGATATTAAAGTGATCTCTGTGCCAAAGCTTAGCGCGTTCATCAGTGGTGAGTTTAACAACACTCAACTGCAGGTAAAACAGCACTCAGCGGTGAGTTTGACCAAAGCAACACTCAACTGCAGGGAAAACGGCATAAAAAGGTGAGTTTAACAACGCTCCAAGGCGCGTGCAAGTAAGCAGTTTAACCGTTTTCTTACACACCATTCTCGCTTATCGCTTATTCATAGTTCATCATCTCTATGAAATCACGTTCAAGAAGTCTCATTCAGCACACATCGCGATACTTGCCATCAGTTTCCATGTGCCACAGGGTCGGTGAGTAGATATAATTACGCTCTTTTAATGCCTGTTATAAAATGTATTCTGTCTTTATTAATCAGATTAGCGCCATATTGTTTACTCGCTGTATTATATCAGTCATCCGCGGCTGTCTTTGAGTTTCATTGCGTTTAACTAAATGAACACACCTGCTAACTAGTGTGATTAAACCCTGTCGGTCACGTGACGTGCCATAGACTTTCAATATATTCATTTCATGTCAAAGATGTAAATTTGTAGTAAAATCATGGTAACCACGGCATGTACAATAGCAACAAATTAAATTTGAAGTTAAAACCCAGGAACGGGACATTTACCATGTTTTTACCTCAGTAACTGTAGTTCTACTATGGTATATTAATAATCAATACAACAATAAAATAATCATCAAACTAACTTTGGTTGTACAACTGTAATTGTCGTTTTTGATGTGCTTTTATATTACAGATATCACACATTTACTGTACCATGCTTTTGATACATTTTTATGTAAATCCAAAAAAAGTAAATGAATGAAAGGACACATTTTTCCCTTCCTGCAGTTCATTCATATCAGTTTATATTTTAAATATTTTGCTCACAAAACATTATTAAAATTCTGTTTATAATTCTATTTTATTCTAACCCTCCCCCTTTCTTATTTTTATTATTATGTATTTTTTTTTGTTGTTGAAAAGATGTAAAGGAAGCAGTCATCCCTGTGGTGTTTGTGGAGAGGTTTTCCTTCAGAAATGGAGAAGACTGAAAGCTGCGGAGGCAGACATTTGCAGCAGGAAGTCTGTGTTGGTTTTACCTTTTTATCAAACTGCTGTTAGAAATTGCACAGCATTTGTTGTTTCTTAAACTTTTGCACTGTCCAAATACCCACACTTGCCATCTTTGCACTTGACCAATCGATTATTTATTTGACGTATTTCCTATGTTTAGGCCAAGTGTTCGAGTGAGCATGGTGACCACAAGTGTGTGTCGAACTTTTCATCACCTGATGACAGTGGTTCCCGTTCCTGATCCTGGAGAACCCCAGCACTGCACGGTTTTGGCGTCTCTCTTATCTGACAAACACACTTTTGAGGTCTTGGAGTCTTCACTGATGAGCTGATGAGTTGAATCAGGTGTGTTTGATCAGGGAGACATCTCAAATGTGCAGTGTTGGGCTTCTCCAGGACCAGGATTGGGAGCCACTGCCTTACGGGACACACTTAAGTGTTTACAGAGATTTTTTTTTTTTTTTTTTGATTATTATTCAACTTTGCATTTTAAAAGAAATTCTAATTCTCTTTTCATTAGTCCCTATTACAGAGGACAATTAAATTTTTGGGGCTTCTAATTAAGTGAAAAAAAAGCAGTTGCAAATGATGTACAAAATAAATATACTTTTCTGTACACCAAGAAAACATGCAACACTTTGTTTTACTTCCAAATTATTCTCAGTATCTAATTATTATTATTATTATTATTAATAATAATATTTCACATACATTGGAAAGGTTTCCGTGAGCAGATCAATTACACTACTGATAACATTCCTTTAAGCATGTAATATATTTTTTTATAATTCATATGAATATAGCTTGCTATTATTGACTAGCTTTTAATAATAGATGCATTTAATATATAATTATACAGCATCTTTACAGAGGCTGGTTTTATGGTCTAAAAGTAGCATGTAATAATATTTCCTTCCTTTCTGTCTTTCAGGATTGTTCGCAGATAATGATGTTCTTCTCGATCATGCACAAGGACTCACCTCTTTAACTCTTTATCTTCCCAACACACACAGAAATGCTCCCTTTATCAGTGTTTAGACTTTGCAGTGCAGTTTTGTTTTAGTTCTAAGCTTATAATGAATACATTGTGACCTTCCAGCAACCCATATATTGTATACAGAACCAGTGATCAAAACAATGGTTGAAAATAGTATTTTTATATTGATAAAGCATTGTGTTCTCTTTTTCAAGCTTCATACAGTAAACTTTACTTCTGGTGCTTTTATCATAAAAAAACAAACATCAGTTCTCATCAGGAGTTTTCGTAAAGGACGTATTCATGCACAGCCATCCCCTAGTTCCAGTCATGAAGTGAATGATGTTATTGTCAGTTTTATTTCTGCAATTTTATGTAGCAGGTGTTTGTTTTCCTGAACGTTATCTTTCTTCCATTGTTCGGACAATCAGTGTTTATTTGATGCTGTGCTGATGGAGGTTTATAGATGATATTGCACACTTGACATGCATGTCTTCATGGTCTTTATTTTCTGAGTTTGAAACAGTGTGTTGTATCACTTTTTGGTCAAATAAATTCTTCAGTGTTCTCTGAAAGACTATCTGTATTTACTTTTTTTTTAAATAAAAGTATTTGCAAAGAATTTTTATTCTTCATAGTGGCAAAAACAACTTATTGACAGAGGATGCAGTGCAGTTATATGGGCAATTTGTCTTTGAATCAGTTTTTTTAACTCTGTTTTTATTGCTAGAGTTCAATTGGTAAAGAATGGCAAATCACAGAAAAACTAAAGTGAATAATTTTTATAGATTTAAAACAAAACAACATGCAATTTAAATGTTACAAGCTAATCATTTGATTAGAAAATGCACCTGTCTTTGAAAAAAAAAAAAAAGATTTAATGAGAGGAATCGGTTCGATAGAACTGCGAATGCTGGCCATGTGCTCATCAATATTGCCCAATTTTTGTCAAGCTGAAAACAATAATTAGCGCATTTGCATTATTGTTGGAGGAAGGTGTAGACGTTAATAAAACACAATCTAATAGGTAGCAAATGTTATTGATTGTTAACCAATCTATCCCTTCAGCCGAAAAACGAAAGTCATCGGTCATAAATGGATAAGGAAGCGTGACGCCGCTGCTCAGCTTTGATATCATTGGCTGTCAATGTCCCTTGTCATCGCAGGGTTGTCTGTGGTTGGACTATCCTTTAACCCATACTAAACAGCGCATCGTGTTACAGAAGAACGTTTTGCTACTATTATCACATTAGTAATATATTAAGTCAACAATTAAGGGTTGCTATGTTGAGGAAAATTACCTCTTTAGCGAGATCCTAACCCTAACCCTAATCATAACTTCGATGAACTACAAAAAACAGCCCCTAGTTTCGCCTTTCCATATATAGAACGACGGAGGCTTGTGGGTAATGTAGTTTAAATCGTTTTATTGACGAAATGAAATAAATAATATATTTAATGGAAAACTGGATATATGAATAGTTTCATTGTGTAAACCTCTATGATATAATTGAAAGACAGAGTGAAATTTGGTATTTTAGAGGGAGCAATATTTAAAATGGCTTTATGAAACATTTCCATTTATTTCTGAAAACTGTGCCCGACATTATTTTATCAGCATAGCATAAGTAAAAATTATTCTGGTTTTCTCTTTGATTCATTAATTGGACTCTGATTTACAGCCATTTCAAATTTACAGTTTTTGGCTCTTCCGGGGGGTGCTACTGGGCCCCTGGGGGTAGAAGGGCAGTAAAACCTACATGTATGTATTCTCCTCATAATGGACAACAAACTGAGCTGAGTCACATTTATATCTGACAGTTTTCATAGACTAACCTTTTCTTATTCTTATGTCATGAGCAGTAAAGCTTTTGACAGGACATGGTGAGGCCATCTGATGAAACATGGCAAAATTAGAAAGAAATGATTTAATAATAAAAATTATAGATTATTTATTTTATTTTTGAAGTTAACAGTAATAAATATAATGGATAAACCTGCAACAACATGCCATTATCTATTCCCCACTGTTAAGCAGTAATCAAGGACAATTTATACACATTGTGATACTTCACTTTTCCACAAGGAATAATTCATGGAGTACTCAGAATACTATATATATTAACTAATTAGCAACAATCAGTGTAAAAATGTCCTCCTCATCCCCTTATCTGGGTCCTCAGATGCTGAACATCAGTAATGTGCGTGCTCTTGGATTTAATGCAGTACAAGATCCATGTTGAACATTCCTGCTACATTCTCAGTTATCCCTCAAGTGTTTGTAACTATAAAGTAAATGGCTTTTCAAAATAATTCATCTAGTAAATCCCTTTATATAGATATATAGGCATATTTGTGATTAAATATATACAATAATAACTTTCTGGTGTATTGTTGTTCCAGATGTCATTAATGTTTAAGCAAAAAATAATCCTGGTAATTAATATGTAGTTTTTCAAGTGTAGAATAAACCCATAGTAGCCTACAGTATCTAGTAAAATTATGAATTTACCAAGAATTTTCAACACACAATATTCACCATATTAATTTTATTGAAGCATAGACTATGAAGTTGATAAAGTAGCTTCAAGACAAACACAATTCAAGGAAAATAATAAAGGATCAAAAATTCATTAATATCATAAATTAATCAGTTCACACAGATGAGTGATGAAATGTCCTTAAAAGTAAAAATAATCCATCCAGTCAACTGTGATACAGATCATGTGATGCATATAAGACATGTGATACTGTTCCAGAAAATAATGATTCCCATCATCACATCTAAACTGGTTTCATCTCCCCATCGTGATCTTCTTCTCTCGTGTCTGGAAACTGTTTGCGGTTGATATCCAGCACTGATGTGGTGTAGCTTCTCTCAGCCAGAGGATCTCTCAGTCCTAAGATCCCAGACCTGGTCAAAGTGAAACAAACAATACAGATTAAGTTGTTTAATTGACAGAGAGCTCAGCTTATGTTCTGTGTGATTTTAGCAGGGTGAGCAACTATGACCCTTGTAGTACTGTACACTTACCATTCTTCAAGCTGTTTTGAGACCTTTTGAGAAGGTTTTTCTCTGAAGACAATTTACCACATCCTCTTCTTTCAGTCCTTTCAAGAGCATCACTTGGTCAAAACCCCCCATTTGGCTGATGAGATCATCTGTACAAATTAAAATACTGCAATAAAAATTTCATTCTGCAAGAATTAAGGCAAAGGACTTGCTCATGAGACACCCCTTAGCATGTGACAGAATTTTTTGCCTCTATAATTCATCTATTGTTGCAGTAAATGTGTCTTTTTTCCCTCTCTAATTTATCTTCAAAGTTCCTGACTTCTCTCACAAATGTGTTTTAGTGTAAGGCCTGGCTTCAAACCAATCAACTATCAATCCACAATTTATAATACAACATTTATGAAACAATGAAATAATGTAAACCACTTACATAAAACTTGTATTCTTTTATTTAAGACAAACAGTTGGTGTTTTTTTTTTTTTTTTTTTTTACTTAAAGTTTAAAAATATTCCAGTCACACTTTGCCTACATGATTTAATTGTAATAGCTGTATATAATTTTTTTTTTATTAAGAATAAAAACATAGAAAGAATAAATTACGGCTGAGATGAACAGTCCTGTGAGATAAAATCATAAAGTGCTGTAACACATAACACAGCATTGCACAGCATTGCTTCAACACACACATACCAGAGGACTTCTGTCTTTGTTTGGGCTCAAGATGGCCGTCTTCATTCCTCATGAGCAAATAATTTCCTTGGTCTTCCTTCTCTTCTGAAAAACAAGATAATCTTACTCTGTGTGCAATTAACATTGCTCATTAAACATATAATTAAGTTAATTTAAAATAAGATTCAGACCAGAGCATTTGATGAGTAAATGTTGATTCAAAAATATTTTAAACAAATGTACCTGGGAAGAGCTGATCATGGCAAGATTCGCTGAGACTCAGTAACAGCTCTTTTAGTTTTTAGGAAGGTTTGTGAGGGTTGGCTCTTAAAATAGCTGTTGAGCTTGAACAGCATTTTCTGCAAACAATCCTGTAAGACAGAAAGAAAGAAAAATATTACTACATTACATGCATCTTATACATTACTGTGCGTATGTGTGTGTGTAATTATACAGCTATATTCATATATATATAAAAAAAAAATATTACAAGCTAACAGGACTGTTATCAGTAGTGCGCAAGTCTTAATAATGCCAAAGCGCAGTGCCCTTAATGAACACTAAACCCACATTATCTCCAATACCGCTCCGGAGCTCTATACCAGGCTTAGTGTATCCCATCATGCATCAATTTTTGGAATAAATTGTGAGACCTTTTGTCGAGATCTCACAAGGGGTCACGGAAACCTTTACAATGTATGTAAAATATTAAGATTAATAATAATAATAATAATAATAATAATAATAATAATAATAATAATAATTAGATATTGAAAATAATTTTTCAATTAATTTATTTTAAAATGCAAAGTTGAATGATCAAACTAAAAACTCTGTAAACACTTAAGTGTGTCCCATAAGGCAGTGGCTCCCAATCCTGGTCCTGGAGAAGCCCAACACTGCACATTTAAGATGTCTCCCTGATCAAACACACCTGATTCAACTCATCAGCTCATCAGTGAAGACTCCAAGACCTCAAAAGTGTGTTTGTCAGATAAGAGAGACGCCAAAACCGTGCAGTGCTGGGGTTCTCCAGGATCAGGATTGGGAACCACTGTCATCAGGTCATGAAAAGTTCGACACACACTTGTGGTCATCATGCTCACTCGAACACTTGGCCTAAACATAGGAAATACGTCAAATAAATAATCGATTGGTCAAGTGCAAAGATGGTAAGTGTGGGTATTTGGACAGTGCAAAAGTTTAAGAAACAACAAATGCTGTGCAATTTATAACAGCAGTTTGATAAAAAGGTAAAACCAACACAGACTTACTGCTGCAAATGTCTGCCTCCGCAGCTTTTTGTCTTCTCCATTTCTGAAGGAAAACCTCTCCACAAACACCACAGGGATGACTGCTTCCTTTACATCTTTTCAGCTAAAAAAAAAATACATAATAATAAAAATAAGAAAGGGGGAGGGGTAGAATAAAATAGAATTATAAACAGAATTTTAATAATGTTTTGTGAGCAAAATATTTAAAATATAAACTGATATGAATGAACTGCAGGAAGGGAAAAATGTGTCCTTTCATTCATTTACTTTTTTTGGATTTACATAAAAATGTATCAAAAGCATGGTACAGTAAATGTGTGATATCTGTAATATAAAAGCACATCAAAAACGACAATTACAGTTGTACAACCAAAGTTAGTTTGATGATTATTTTATTGTTGTATTGATTATTAATATACCATAGTAGAACTACAGTTACTGAGGTAAAAACATGGTAAATGTCCCGTTCCTGGGTTTTAACTTCAAATTTAATTTGTTGCTATTGTACATGCCGTGGTTACCATGATTTTACTACAAATTTACATCTTTGACATGAAATGAATATATTGAAAGTCTATGGCACGTCACGTGACCGACAGGGTTTAATCACACTAGTTAGCAGGTGTGTTCACTTAGTTAAACGCAATGAAACTCAAAGACAGCCTCGGATGACTGATATAATACAGCGAGTAAACAATATGGCGCTAATCTGATTAATAAAGACAGAATACATTTTATAACAGGCATTAAAAGAGCGTAATTATATCTACTCACCGACCCTGTGGCACATGGAAACTGATGGCAAGTATCGCGATGTGTGCTGAATGAGACTTCTTGAACGTGATTTCATAGAGATGATGAACTATGAATAAGCGATAAGCGAGAATGGTGTGTAAGAAAACGGTTAAACTGCTTACTTGCACGCGCCTTGGAGCGTTGTTAAACTCACCTTTTTATGCCGTTTTCCCTGCAGTTGAGTGTTGCTTTGGTCAAACTCACCGCTGAGTGCTGTTTTACCTGCAGTTGAGTGTTGTTAAACTCACCACTGATGAACGCGCTAAGCTTTGGCACAGAGATCACTTTAATATCAGATTGCGAGAATATTTAAACCTCAAAAACAAGTTGGAGGGCCAGATAAAAACGATCTCTGTCATATATATATATATATATATATTTTTTTGTAGCCTATTATTTATTTTTATTTATTCAGTGTAGTTGCGGTGTGCTGAACCAAGACGTCAAATATAAACGCTACTGAGTTCTATAGAAGTCTATCGGACTAACCTGCACGTTGAAAAATAACGCCAAAGGTATACCCAGTGCGTCAAAAAAGTGACGCCAGATCACTTGACCATGCGTCAGACATTTGACGAGTAGAGAGTGAGACTGTGTTGTTTGCCCACAAGCTGAAGGTGGACATTTTTTAATTGTACTAATTCATGATTTGGAAGTCTTCAAATATGATACAGTAGGCTTTGTAGAGTTAACTAAACATTTCATCTTAAATCAGTGGTTAAAAAAAGGCTGTGAGACACAACAGTCAAAGATTTTCTTCTACTTCTTATTTAGCTTTTCTATGCATACCATTACATAACAGGGTACAAACAAGCACATAAGATGCTTGTGGAAGACTATTCATTTTTCAATGCATTTTGGACTAACCTCCAGGAGACAGATATAATGATTGTTTGATGGCATATTGAAAACACATTCTTACATGACATGACAGCAGCATAGAGGATTATTTCGAATCATAATTCCTAGTCCACAGGTAAAGGGAAATCCACTGAGATCAACAGCTTTCTTTCATACGTGAGCTGTCAGCTGTCTTGTAAATCTTTCATGTCTAGCTTGATCTTCAGCATTTTGTTTGGTTTAAAGCCAGTCAAAACAAGTTGATGACAGTTTCATTTAATATAAAGCATATTTGCTGAAGTCAGTCCTCTATTATTACAGCCTGTCACGGATTTGTTAGTCACTGTCAGAATTAGTAAAATAGAGATAGAGATCGCAAAAGCCAAGTGTTCTCCACACACACACCCCTAACAGATATATTGTTACTAGGACCGGGACTCGATTAAAAAAACTAATCTAATTAATTAGAGGCTTTGTAATTAATTAATCGAAATTAATCGCATTTTAATCGCATATAAATATTTGACCTGAGAACAGTGAGAAGTAATTTTTTTCACATGGATTTATAGTATACCATTGAATAATGACTGAATACATAAGCTTAAGCAACAAAATATTGTTTATTTTTGTTCAACCAAGTCTAGCAGACCAGTGCAATTTTTAGAAACAATTTAGAAATAGTACATTTCAGAAATTCGGGAAGCTTATAGGTGTTGGAACCTTCTGTAAAGTGTTTTTTTTTTTTTTAAGTAAAACACAATACTGTCAATTACATTCAGAACATTGGAAACACTGACTATTAGAAAACATCTCTCTGTTGCTTCAGAGGCCATAACATACTAAGTCCAACTCTCAATAACCTTGGCCAAAACAATAAAGAGTTCAACATAAACTGTTGCACCAACAAAATAATACATAGTTCAACATAAAGTATAAAGTCCACGCTAGCTGCTATATGTTTTGCGTTGAGGTGATACTTGAGTCTCGATGTGCTGCTGCGGTGATTTGCGAACACTAGTTGGTGCTTCAGTATAATCGGTCCGCCGAAACTCATCCAGTGAGAAACGTTCCGCGGTGCAAAAATAAGTTATTACAAATGCTGATTTTTTTTTCTGTAATTAATTAATCTTAGTTAACGCGTTATTTTTTGTGTAATTAAAGTAATTGTAATTGTAATGTAATTGTAAGCCCGTTGGTTAGTGCCCAACTGCAAAACACAATAGCTCCGGGATGTCGGGCTAGCGATTTTGTGATCCCTGCACTTCAGATCTATCCAGTTTGTGAACCATTGGTTCATCCACTGGTTTCGTTCAACAAAATAAATGATTATTTTAAAAGATTGACTCAAAATAATCTGTTCAAGAATTGGATCATGAACTTGTATTACTGAGTCAAAGATTATCTATTATTTAGAATAAATAAAGACTTCAAGTTCATCTGTAAAGCACATAAAGCTATCGTTTGAATTATAAACATATTTCATGCATGATTCCTATGGATCTGTTGACTGAATGCAAAGTATTATGTATTGGAATATGTAAATGTAAATACAGAAATGCATTGCCATTTTACATATTGCATTGTCATTTTTCATATTACATTATGAATAATGAATATTGCTACCCATATGCTTCCATAAAGTGTGAGTTCTAGGAGAATGTCTGTGTCCTGATGAGCATGTATCGCTCACTAGGAGTCGCTAAATGAACAGCTGCTGCATGCAGGTTTTTTTTTTTATTTAATTAACTTTTTTTTTTTCAATGGGGGATCAGTTGCCCTATTGGTTAAAATCCCCAAACTGTATACTTATATATTAAATTAATAAATGACATCAAAACAGGGGCAGATGCTTATGATGTGGTGGGCTGCTGTGGGCCAGAAAGTCCAGAGGAACATTTTGGTCCCAGTCCGCCCATGATGATGAAAATTCAGCTTTGCCATCACAGGAATAAATCACTAATTATAAATTATCATAATTTTTTTTATTTATAATTTATAATTATTTCATAATAATACTGTTTTTACATATTTTTTAATGAATGCTACTAATGCTAATTTGTAACATGAAATGCTAAAGGTTTTTTATTTATATCTAGATTAATAAATGTTGTGAAGTATATTGTTCATTGTTAGTTTATGTTAGCATTAGCTGAAGTTAATGGACAGAACCTCACTGTAAAGTGTTACCTGTGTTAAATGCTTAGAAATGTTTAATACTGTATTTTGTTTTATTTTTCTTAAGTGATTTATGGCAGTTTTTTGGCTCCACACTCTTTGCTGTTATTTCTGGGCTTAACAGAACCTTTCGGTCTCCTTTGGAATGTTGAAACTGAATTTGTAATAATATTTAAATGTAATCAAAGCTAATTAAATATTCATCAATCATAGTCATAACTCTGCAATCTAGACTAATTAACATTCCCCACTGAGCTTAAGTGCATTTCCTCTCTCACTACCTCTTTCTCTCTTTGGGATTTCAAACTGGAAACCTGTCGAAATTTCCAGCAGTGTTAAACATCTACAGTAAGTGAGCTCTAACTAGGGTCTTCATAACAACTTCATCAACACCCTATTGTTCTTTTCTTGACCACTCATCCATTAAAATCCCCCCTGAGCTCACTCTCTTCAACCAATTACCTCAAGCAATCATGAAGTCCTGCCGGTGGCATGTTTATTTAAAATATTAATTCAACTTATATCCAGTCTCAAACACACACACACACACACACACACACACACACACACACACACACACACACACACACACACACACACACACACACACACACACACACACACACACACTCATAAAGGCTCTGGTAACCCCATCTTACAGCATGGCCTTTACATGCTGTAAGATGGGGTTACCAGAGCCTTTATGAGTGTGTGTGTGTGTGCGTGTTTGAGACTCCTCACAGCATGATGGATTACGCCTGGCCAGGTGACAGTGCTCAAGGAAATAAGAGCATGCCATCTCTCTTTCTCTCTCTCTTTCAATCTGTTTCTCCCTCAGAGATGTTTGAATAAAATAGTAAGATGTGCTTTTAAGAAAACCCAAACGAAAAGACAATCTTCAATACTAGCTGCAAATCTACATGTATTATGAGAAGTGCCATAACCATAAAACTATACTTGCTTTCCTTGCTTCACAGTCACATCCTCTAGCATAAGCAACAAGTGTTGGTGTGTATGAGCATGTGTGTATTGTTCTTGACTTTTCTTAGTTATATTTTAGTGTTAAATTAGTCACCAGACGTTAGTTAAGATATTTGGGGATGTCCTGGAAAATACAATTCATCTAAAAAAAAAATAATAATACATTAACAAAGTTATGTTGAGTAAAGTTAATAAATCTATTCTTATTGTAAAGTGTTACCTTAAAAAACAACAGCAGAATCTATGGTAAGTGTGTGTGTGTGTGTGTGTGTGCTTCAGTAAGTCAGTTGTGTGACTTTACTGATCTGCTTTAAAGCTGTTTTTCACCTCATTATCACACATGGTAAATGCATATGTACACACTGCACGTGCCCTTGAGTTTGTATTTGTTTCACATCTGTTATGATTGAATTATTAAACATGAGCCCTTTTACAAGAAAAGCTGTTCAACAATAGTTCAACATATTTAGTTGAGACATTTTTTGTTGTTGTCCTTAAGCAGCTAACTGGTCTGGTTAAACAGCAATTGGCTTCACAAACACCTTACAAAGCAGCCCATTCATAACAGTCATCTTCCTCTTAATGTGTGTAAGTGTGTGCTCATGTGCTCTGCTCTACCTGTGTACAGAGCTGCTGTCAGTGGGGTACAACTGGGAACCTGAGCGGGGCCCACGAAGCTCCTATATACCATGTGTAGGTTTATATGATATGACATTAGCCTCAGGGGAGAGAAGGACCACCTATAAAGATTTTCACCTAGGTTCTGAAATTTGTGTCAAGTATCTGACATTCTTTAAGTGTCTCACATATTCAACTTTATAATTTTGCTGTAAGATTTAACTATATGTAAGTAAATGTCATATAACTTTTGTAATATTGGCAGGAGTTAATAAGTAATATAATACTGTTTGGTGAGGGAATCGACTGCTCTTTCCAAGAATGCAAACATAATTTGAGTGTGTGAGCTGTTTTTCATTGGCTCTTTAAATCATGAAAGGGTGTTAACTCTATCCATTAAAATAATCCACCCACTTTTACACATGCTCATTTGCTTAAGTCTAAAACCGTACTCCAACAACCAACCTAAACATGTGAGTAAACATGCTCTCCAACACACACACTTGAGGCACTTTAGACTGATGTTGATCGTATACACATCTGGATACTCTTTCCATAAAGTTTCAAACACTGGCGTTGTGAAGAGGTGACTCAGTAGCTCATATAATAGCTGTGGAGGATACAGTAGCTGCAAAAGACATTTACATGCCCCAACAACTTTAATAATGGATTCCTGTTCTTGTGGGTGTTGTTATGGGATCTAATTTTTAGAATATGTTGCTGCAGTGCTACATGTGTTTCATGAAAATCTGAAACACATCAATATACAAGAAATCTTACAATATGTTTAGTCTTGCTGGCACAGAAACACAAATGCAGCTTCAGGGCTCTGATTTTTGGAAAAGGCTTGACAGAAACACTCATCGACACACACTTCTCACATACCCACCATATTTTCCAGGCTAAATCTGGATAGAATAAAAATTAATCAGCACTGAGACTTTAAATTCCACATGTCCATTTAAAAATGTAGCATGCACTTAAAGGGATAGCTCACCGAAAAATGACTACATTTTTAAATAAAAAATTCAGTATATACCCGTCCTCATGTCATTCCTTTCCTGTATGACTTTCTTTCTTTGGCACAAGAGATCATTTGAAAAATGTCTCATGGACAAATAGCACAAAGTCAAAGAGGACCATTTACTTTAATTTTATAAACACAACCAGTCCTTCCAGTTTAAGTCTTAAAACTGTCATTTTTTGTGTAAAATCTCCTCCTAATGTAAGATAAGATGTTTGTTTGTCTTTACTCTTAGACCCACATGTATAATGACACATTCATGTTTTTGATGACAGACCGCTTCACGCCATGCAGCCTCTATCTTTACACACACGTCTCACATGCACACAAAAACAAATCTCCAAAGAACAGTTATGACGTTCTCACTCCCATGTAAAAAACCAGGGTGTGTCCCTATGATTAAATTAACCCTATCATGCTGGTCCTGTGGTTCTGTGATGTATCGCTATGGTCAGAGCAGAGTGTACCACTCAGGCTTTTGTTTGAACTCACAATATGGCTACAGCATGCTTATTTGGGGCCATGTGCCATCTGTTAGATTTCTTTCTCTCACCACAGACTGTGCATGATAACAGGCCAAAACATAATGGCATTAATCCCTCAATACCTTTCAAATGACAAACGTGCTAAATTCTGAACCAGTAGTGGAGACATGTATGTATAACCTCGATGAAGTGATTCATATCAAAAAGTGATCAGAAACACTGCTTCCACTTTATTAAATAGACTTTGTGAACTTAGCAATTGACATACGCTTTATACATCACATATCAGTTAGGAGTAAAACTCTTATGCCCTCGACATCTGCTATTTTGTCACCTCAGCAAGAAAAACCTTGATGTTATCGAGAAGCATACAGAAAGATTTAAAGCATCTGTGTGTTTGTGTTACTCGCTATGGAGATTACATTTTTATGAGCCAATCTGCTGCTCGGTAATATGATTCTTCTTTGCCGTCTCTGGAGAGGGTAATTTATGGTTTCCGGTGCCCTCAGAGGGAAAACATAACATAATAAATACAATTATGTAGCTTAAATATATTATATTTTTTAAAGGCAATTCAGTGACATTAAAAGCTAGTGCAATTAAGCAAAAACTTGGCTAATAACACAAAACTGCTATACAAAGAATGACTTGATCCTGATAAAAGAAGCATTAAAGGGTTAATTCTCCCAAAAATTGACATTCTGTCAATACATACTCACTCTAATGTTGTTCTAGATGTTTCAGTATTATGTGCAACACAACACATACTGTGTGTATATTTATATATGATTTTAAAATGCTAGGCAACATACATTACCGACTTTGTGATAGTCACAGAGGAAAAAGTGGCCATCATACACTAAACGACACTAAAAGGATCATATACCAGAATTTCAAGTTGTTCCGATCACAACAAATTCATGCAGGAACCTGTGCCTTGTTGCAAAGAGATGCTTGACAAATGAAAACATGTTTTAAAATTGGCTGAAAATATCAAACATGTTTGATCTCCTCCAACTGGATGGTATCTAAAGTTTGAAGCTAAACAATCCGAGTCTGTGACCATCATACACGATGCAATCTTCTATTAAATCTGTCAATTCAAATCTGCAGTCTGGTTCTGACTTTCAGCAACTAGCGTTAACTTCTCCAGACTGTAAATTGGAGCAAAAATAGTGTAGTGTATTCCAGCCAGTCATCAAGGATCACTAGAGGCAAGTAAGCATTTTGTGATGAACTGCATAATCTTTTAATTATCAATGAATAATTTAACAAGTTTCAAGAAAAGCATGCAGCCGTTTATCATTTTTAACCACCGCAAAGGAGACCGTTTCAAGACTGTGCACATAAACAACTTCAGTGACACCAGAAATGAAGAGCACCCAAAGGAACCATTAAAATGATAGTTCACCCAAAAACGAAAATGATTTTGTTTCTTTCTGTAGTAAGAAGTTTTGAAGAATGTTGATTTTGGTTATTCTCTTTTACCTTCTTTTGTGTTTCCACAGAAGAAAGAAAATCAGGTTTGGAAGAACATTAGGGTGAGTACATAATTTTCATTTTATATGTGAATTCATCAATCAGTCTACTCCAAAAAGCTAAACAACATGAAAGAAGCAGACATTTTGTTCTGACTGGAATTCATTGCCATTCCTTTTTCCCTGTTTGTTCTGACACCCAGCTTGTGGCGGGTGGTTTTGAACATCTGTGTGTTGGAGCAAAAAAAGAGGCAGTTTCTGGGTGGATGGTATTTTCTGCAGTCATTTTTTGTGAGGTCATCCTGCAGTTAGACTGCTCGCACCATTAGATTATCTGGAAGTACACATGTAGTATCTCCCCACACACATGAATGCAATGCTGGATATATGGCAATAAATCAAATGACAATTTCATTAATTATTAAGTCGTTCATTATGTGACTACAGCCAATGATTACAAATGCAATATCAATATTAATAATAAGCATTAACATAAAAAATGTATTAGTGTATTAATGTATTTAATTATATAACATCAACCAACATAAAGAAAATTTGCATGCACAGCTTAACTGATACATGTCATTGCACAGTGGCAGGACATGCTTCTTCATCAATGATGTGGTGTACAGATGTAACCGTGTTGAAGGAGATGTGCTGTCCTGATCTAGAAGTGCTCTTCATCATTTGTCAGCCTTTCTACTCACCTTGAGCGTTTTCCCCATTCATTCTCGTAAGTGTTTACATTCCACTGCAAGCGTGCGTGAGTGTGTGCTACAACAGCTGGCTGATCAGATCACAGACACAGAAAAACAACACCCAGATTATAAATGATCTTGGTGACTTTAATAAAACAAACCTCACACACATGAACTGCCAAAATACAGATAGCACGTTACATGTCCTACCAGAGACAGTAATGTTCTGGACCACTGTTACACCACAATAAAGGATGCATATCACTCTGTCCCACGGGCAGCTTTGGGGCTCTCTGATCACTGTCTGGTTCTTCTTATACTGACCTACAGGCAGAAAATTAAATCAGCTAAACCTGTAATAAGGACTGTAAAAAAGATGGACTAATGAAGCAGAGGTGGATTTACAGGTCTGCTTCGACTGCACTGATTGGAGTGATTTTGAGGCTGCAGCCACAGACCTGGACGAGCTCATGGATTCTGTAACATCATACATCAGTTTCTGTGAGAATATGTGCATCTCTACCAGGACTCATTTAACTTACTACAACGACAAACAGTGGTTCACTGCAAAGCTCCGTCAGGCTCTGAGAAACTACTTTGAAAATCTGAGATTCCAGTTTTCTGCCAATGAACCTGTATCAGTGTGGAAAGGACTGAAAGACATTACCAACTACAAGACACCCATACCCCCCCCCCCCCCCCCCACACACACACACACCCGCACTGTGTTGCATCAACAACTGGCCAATGAAGGAATGAGTTTATTGCAGGTATGAAAAACTCTGTCCCATAGCCCACACCCATTCTGAATTTCTCTCAATGGATCAAGTAAAACCTCCAGCAACCCAGAAGTTAAAGCTACATTTTGAATTCTGAACCCCATCATTCTTTTTTTTTTAGCTTTTTGTACAAAACATTGTTTATTTATTTATTTGTTTATTTTACTGATAGGTCAGTGCTTCAGAGTACTGAGCACCAAAATTGCCAGGCATAAAACTTCAGGCAATCCATCACATGAACAGCTAGCTTGAGTATTAAACGTGTAATAAACAACAATATATATACAATTATTTATTTATTTATTTATGAATCACACCTTACTTCCTATTCAGATTCCCTTGCATGTGTACATAACACACCTCTATCACAAATCACATCTATTGTCCATTTTGTATATTGTTTTTCTTCATTTCCTCATTTGTTTCCTCTTTTTCTCTTTTTAATATTACTATTTCTTGTTACTTATTCTATTTGTATTATTTGTGTATCATTCTGTTTGTGCTGAGGAAGCTTCTGTCACCATAACAAATTAATTTTATGTTTAAACATATCTGGCAATAAAGTTTTTTCTGATTCTGATTCAGTTCAAATATACTTCATTGCAAACATTTGTAAATGCTTTTGTTAATTATTCCAATCCTTGCATGAGCAGTTATCACAAACACAACTCAAGATACATGTGCTCTATCTGAACTTAATTAGCAAGGCGAAATGCTCAACCCCCAATGAGACCAAATCTGATGGCTGTTGGTATAACTGTTTGTACATATATGACAAAACTGAAGATTACTTCTAGAGAGAGAGAGAAAGAGAGAGAGCGGGGTGGGGCAGGGGGAGGTGGGAGGAATAGAGAGAGAGAAATAGAAAAAGAGAAAGAGAGATTCCCCAGAGGAGTATTATCCTGCTTTCATCAACTAATTTCTGCAAAACAGCACATGCATCTGTATCATTTGTTAGAACAAAGGAAACAGAGACAGAGCAGCTGAAAGAGAAAGAATATTACAATTTTATTAAAATGAATAAGGGTCTTGATGGGCCATAGCTCATAAGATATTGGAACAATATTATTATGCATTATTAAATTTTAATTTAGACCATTATCTTGTGGACCTTGATATGATTTGTTTTTTTTTAATATGCATAAATCCAGTGCAATTATTTTTTCAGCATTCTAAACTCACCCAGGAGTATCATTTAGATGCATGCAGAGTTACTGAGAATCCAGCACTAATATTTTCCCCTTAAACTATGCATAATTAAGGATTTTAATCAGAGTTATTGAATTAATCTTAATTGTTAACAAATGTAGAGGTTGAAATAAGTCATATTAAAAGTGCTATCTATGACTGTTTCTTTCCATTTGCAGAGACTCTTGGGATAAATGGGGGATTCCAGTTTCTGTGAGGCTGAACATGTTTAATCGGTAGGATACAGTCCTCTCTTACTCATGCACGGCTGGGGGATTTCTTCAGATGCTTCTTTTCAAGCACACATTTTTCCAGGAAGAAAAAAAATGACAGCATAAATACTGTAGATATATACTTTCCTTCCAGAGGATTCTTTCCCAATTTGTTCAGAGATGTTCTTCACTATACGTGCCAGGGATTCCTCCATTTCCTGCAATGCGATATTGTCTTCAAATGAAATGACCAGAATGCACTTCTCTTGCCTTATTCAAACTAATATGTTGTATAATCTGATGTGTGCTAACCTGAAATTGTAAATATTTGCATATAGTACTACTGAAATTGTAAGCTGCAATTAAACGAACTTTACAGAAATCATACATTATATAGATTTCTAAATCTTTATTTTCACTCAATTACATTTAATCTGCATTGTGAATGTTTAGTGGTTTTGATAAACTAATTTTGTAAAGATGAAAATGTAATGAAAGTGAAAGTGAAGTGTGGGTTAAGTTGTCACAATGGGCACATGCAATTAAATATTTAATCAGTAAAATAATCACAAAACCCAAAATGATTAATACAAAAATATAAAAGAATGCCCAATGTAGACACATATTAAGATTACTCAAGAACATCTCAAAATGAAAGACATTCAGTTCTGCAGAGTTACAATGCCTTTAGGAAAAAGTGTAAAATGATTTATGTGATGATTTAAATAATTCATAATTATAAAACTATCTTACAATAGTTGGTTGTACTCTTCATATTTTGGTCTTTTGTTAGAGAGTTTAGCAACCCTCATGACACAGAATGAGAGAGGAAAACCCCAGAACCTTCTGAGGATTCCTGCATCTCTTTGTTCCTCTTTTGGATACCAAAACAAGAAGAAAGTGAGGATGTAATCCCTGAAACACGCTGGTGCTTGACATCAACAAACACACTGTCATCTTTTCAAAGCCGGGTGTGTGCACTCATGATTAGCCATGCATAGAGATGAGAGATAAGAGTGGAAATGTGTTGGATACGCAGCAGAGTGAAAGCCAAGCACACAAACAAATGCATGCATTTTGACAATGACACTCTTTTATCACTTGCAGTCAACGGCCTCGATATGTGCACATTCACCAGAGAATTTCAGACTGCCGCAGTTGTACACAATCACACATTTGAGAAATGCAGCCTGCATAACATCAACAGTCTAGATGTAGATCTCATCATGTCACTGCCTGCAACATCAGGTGCATTCCTCAATCCTAACGTCGCCAGAGTGCACATGAAAACACAATCAAACCACCCACGATAAGAAGTGTGCTTACAAAAATTCCCAGAAGGAAGGTTTAACTACTATGCTGACTTGTGTGTGTAACTATGCTATCATAAATATCAAATGGGTAAAAATTATCTGTTAAAAGTTTTTTTCTCTGTATGGAAGTGAACTAATCTTGGATTCTAACTTGTCAAAGTTGGTTGTCTACAATCATTTGCTAATCCTAGCTGGTTTAGATCAGTGGTTCTCAACTATAGAGTTCCCCAGCACGATTTGAATAGCCCTGCTCTGTAGTATTACTGTTGAAGAGTAATTAGCCGTTGAAGTGGATCTACTCATTGTAGTGTTAACAAAAGTTACCAGGTGTACTGTAATGATCGAAACGGATGACATAACAAATGTTAAAAAGAGCGGTTCATTCATGACTTCTTACTAAGTTACTTTCACGCTTTGGAAATAGAAATTAGAAATGCTGAAAATATTTTAGCATACACTCTTAAAAATAAAGGTTCCAAAAGGAGGTTTTCTCAGCAATGCCACAGAAGAACCATTTCAGGTTCCCCAAAGAACCTTTCAGTGAACAGTTCTTACAAGAACATATTTTCATTAGTAAAGAATAAATTAATAACCTGTTTTTTTTATTTTTAAGAACATTACATAAAAAAATATGAGGTCAATAAGGTTGAGAAATACTGTCTTAGATGGTTTATCAGCTGGTCTAAACTGGAACTTACCTCAGGTAAATCTGGTTTAACATTGATTAAGCTGATGGGGACCTGGTTGAGCTGGTTAAAAATGTTCCTTAATTACACTGACCAACCTATGACCTCATAGGCAAGGAGCACACAGTGGGGCTTCGTTGTTGACTAAACAGCTCTCAGTTTGTATCCTGCCTCTTTATTAGCATGCTATCATGTTAACAGACCCAGGCTAAAAAACAACCACTAGCTAGTATTCAGCTAACTTTAGAAAAACATGCCACTACTTAGATCTTAGCCAAAAGCTCATTTCTACAGCATGACTTCACCTCTACTTGACAGAATGCTAAAACCTGATGGAGGAACCTTAATCAAGCTACATAAGCTATGACAGTCATTGCAGAGGGCCTCAAGGTACAAACACATTAGAGAGGGGCAACAGCTCATTCAATGGATGCAAATGAACATGTGTCCTCAGTGGACAGAAGAGCTTCTGTGGGACAGTATAATTGTTTGTCATAAAAATCCATCATTGGGTTACGGCAAGGCAGCGTGCGTCGCATGTGGAGGTGTGTGAGTGCATTTAGACAGGATTTATTCTGTGCATGGCATGAAGAACGAACCACTGCAGATGTTCATTAAACGATTGTAAATGAATCGTCTTATCAGCTCAGTTTCTCGGCTCCCACTGAAGCCTTCACTGAAATGCTTCAATAGCTTTCATGGCTTGTTACCTTCCCTCAGATGGGTTGTTAGCCAACTCAACCCTGTTGCACATCCAGTTTATTCAGTCGAGGTTAGAAGCATTGTTCATGGACTGCAGCTGGTTTTTGTTCACACAAATAAAGCTGTTTTGCAAAAGTAACATTTATTTTCTGATTATAGACAGTGTATCTTTCGTTTTGATTTTCAGATTAGCTCATGCTAGATCGCTTGAACTCAGTGTCTCGGCCAAAGGTGGGGAATGGTCACACCATATGTATTTTCCATC
Source organism: Carassius auratus (assembly GCF_003368295.1). NCBI lineage: Eukaryota > Metazoa > Chordata > Actinopteri > Cypriniformes > Cyprinidae > Carassius > Carassius auratus. The sequence continues at coordinate 12,643,675 of NC_039247.1, read as the reverse complement.
ACATTTTCCATTGCATGAGTCATCCAAAGGCTAATAAATATTTAGACAGCATGGAGACGTTCACAGGGTCACAGGAAACGGATCTTTGAATGCAAGCTCACCTCTGACAAGTGCTTGAAATCACAAAACTGTTGGCACTTATAGCTATATAAGGAAAAATATATTTGTTATGAATATATATGAGACACAAGCATTGAAAAAGAGCTCAAGTTACTGAAACAAATGAGTAGAGACATATGGATGTGTGCATCTTTGTGAGTTATTTAATAATCACTGAGCATTTTGTGACACTCTGTAAGAAACTCTTTGTGTTCATGCAGGTGTCTGCATTTGAGTGTGAATCAATTTGTGTTTACCACGTGATCTCATGTGTGCCCACTTTATGTTTGCATGAATGTATGCGTGTGGATGTATGTGAATGTAGCCCATCAGTCTTCACCAGGGCCCTTAAACACTGCTCTTATGTCCTTGCTCTGAATAGGTCATTTCTCCAAGATCCTGACAGCTGCTCAAGAGGGGAGGAGCAGGAACAAGAGGCCCACCCTAAACTCACACTGCTTGGGCAGACAGCTGGGCGAGACCCTGGCCCTGGCCTAGAACACTACAGCCTTATGTGCTGCTCAACAACTTTCTCTGAGCATGATATAGGTACTGTACTGTAGTGTCCATTTCATTACCAACAACTATGATGAAAAATATTAATTGATGACCTTGACCTTGGAGACCATGACTTGATAAGACAACACTGACATCATTAAATATCTTTGACAAAAAAAGACTACACTGAAATGTAGTTTAAAATAATAAATCCCCTCTATATTGAAAAAATATCAATATTTCCCTTAAAAAATCGAGGAGAGGAGAAAAAATACGAACCTCTATGAGTTTTACAGAAGGCCAAATTAAGTTCTTTTGCAAAACACAGAGCATCAACAACAACACTATAGAGAGACCTGAAACCACCTTTGCATATCCATTTGGGTTGCATTATGCATTTACATCGATATTTTGACAGATATGTGAGGGGGAATTCAATTGAGGTGTTTTCGGCTGGTCTGGATCATCAGAGCCTTCTCTTTTAGAAAATCATTTTGTGGCAGACTTTGAGATTTGTAACTTTGCAGATCTTATACATGCACAAACAGCTACATAAGACCCTAAAGAAAAAGAAAACCTTGAAAACACATCATAAGACCCCATTAAAAGGACACTTTTAAAATATATAATCACAATTGCAATTTTGTGCAAAATAGTCATGGTTATCGGTTAAACCATTACGCAGTATTGACTAAAATTCCCAGACTTTTGGTCAACTAAAACTTGACTAAAACTTGGCAGGTCTTTCGAAGGGTCAATTAAATGCAGAATGACTTGCATAGTTGCATTAGCATTTATGAGTTTGGAAACTAATATCATTTTTGATTTTGTACGAACATATAGCATATTCATTTTGGGTGGTCCAATAATGACAAACGAGATTAATATTTAAAATTGCAGTAGATATTACTTCCAGTTAAGTTGACACAATTAAAACTTTAGGTCAAGTCATTATCCCATGCAATGAGGTCTGGTCATATACTGAACTGATAATGCACACAGAAAATGTGTCTAATAGGTGATATGGCATTCTGAACACGTCTTTAGAGAGTTTTTCTTCTACTGCCTGTCTCATAGACATTAAGTATGCATTCATTCTGGATTCATTGAATGTGTTTACATTGCCTGGTTTTGCAATTTTCCTTGAAAATCAGGCAGCATAAGTCCAAGACTATTTGTAAGTGTGTCAGTGAGCAAGAAGTTAAGTCACAGAAGGAAGTATAGATTTGTATTTCTCTAACCCAGTACAGATTAGACCAGTCTGGTAAGTGTTAAAGAAAAAATTAGGATATTCAAAGAGACCAAAGCTTAGTTATTACCAAAAGCTCATCCATGCACTGGAACTGAAGCAGTGCTCACCAGGAGCCCCCCACAAAGACATTCATTCTCAGCAGCTGCATGGAAAACTTTTTACTGCAAATAGAAAGGCTGAAATATATATTATATACTGGAAATAATGCTTCCATTAAAAGCAGTAATTAAATAAAGAAAAGCAGTAGTGTTTAATCAAAATGAAATGTATTTGCTAGTTACCACTAAAGGTAAACAAGATATAAAAATAATGATGAAAAAGGTGGCCTTCTAATCAAAGAGATATTATTACCAAGAACATAACTGTGTCATTCATACATTCATTCTGCTGTTTGAATAATATAAGCTATCTTCTGACATAATTATTAAAGGGGTCATGAACTGAGAAATCAAAATTCACTTGGTCTTTTGGCATATAGTAGGTCATTGTACTATAAAAACATCCTGTAAATGTTCAGTTACTCCTATTACTCTAAAAACAGCTTATATTGAAGCCAATCTGCCAACATGACAGGTTATTGTCAGGACGTCATTAAGAACTTGGTCTTTTGTTCACTTCATTTCACCGTGGATTTGATAACAGACAAGGCACAATTCAACACAGGATTTTCAGAAAGATTGAAAATAAAAGATGATGCTGTGCCGATTAAAACGGATTTGACAATAATGTTGCACCACACATGTATTTTTTATTATGTGGTCACCATTGCTTTGTCTGTTATTACAGATTGTTTGATATGTACTGAGTATTTATGCTTTTTTAAACCTAAATCACAGCAGAGCCCATCTATCACGGATGTAGGCGGTCAAACAAATATATATATGTATGTATGTATTTATGTATGTATATTTATTTATTTATTTATTTTTTTAAAACATTATAAGTGGACCTTAGAGAACAGTACAAAATATTTTACAAGGCACTTCATGACCAGTGAGTAGTCTTAGCATGAGAGGAATGATATGCTTCTACACTTGCTTTAGCCAGACCTTAACAGAGTCCAACCTGCTACAAATCATTACAACATCATTTCATCAGCCGTGGAATGCCCAGCAAGCGCTAAACAGGCCCCAGAATTCCCATTTGCATAACACGCCTCACATATTTTCCAAATGTTGAATAAAGAGCTAATCAAGGCATTAGCTTAAAACACTTAACCTGCACAATCAACTTGAGATTCAACATTATATGGTGATTTAGCCTAGGTTAAAGGTTTGGACTGGTAACTGATAGGTTGTGTATTTAAATCTAAGTCACAAGACAGAGACATGGTTTCACACAAAATATGTAGTTCCTGTAGTTTATCTTTGCATGACAGATGTACTATTTGAACATTGCACTGAATCTAAAAATCCTTTATCAAGAATACAAACAAGTCAATACAAGTTGCACAGCTATGCAAGTCATGAGAAAAATGAGGAATTTGGCATTGACAATGTTGTTGTCAATACTTCATTCCAACAAAGAAACTGAACTGTTTGTTGCATCCCACTATCCTCAAAAGACTTTTGATTATGATAATCGTAAGAAAGGAGTATGGTATCTGCACAATTCTTTTCACAATGTTTGCGCACCAAGCATATTTGGAATGTTTTCTGAAGTATCATGTGACACTGAAGACTGAAGTAATGATACTGAAAATTCAGCTTTGTTATTACAGGAATAAATAACATTGTAAAATACATTCACAACTTTATTAAAACATTAATTTAAACTAATAATATTTCACACTATAATTGTTTTTCATCATTTTTTATCAATTAAATGCAGTCTTGTTAAGCATAAGAGATATAAATGTATTTTTATTTAATTGTTTTCTGTCAGAGTTGGAAAAGGATCCTTGTGTCAGTATTTTGTTGAAGCACCTTTTGGTTTAATTACAGCCTTTAGTCTGTTGGCATATGTCTCTACTAACTTTGCACATCTAGACTTTGCAATATTTGCCCACTCTTCTTTGCAGAACTGCTTGAGTTCAGTTCAGTTTGATGGTGAGTGTTTGTGGACTGCAGTCTTTAAGTCATTCCACAGATTTTCAGTGGGGTTTAAGTCTGGGCTCTGACTAGATCATGCAAGGACATTCACCTTTTTCTCCTTCAACCACTGTGTGCTCAGTTGTGCTGTGTGCTTTGGGTCATTGTCATGTTGGAAGGTAAATCTTCTTCCCATTGACAACTTTCTGACAGAGGGCAGCAGATTTTCCTCAAGAATTTGATGGTATTTTGACCAATCCATTTTTCCTTCTATCCTGACAAGTGCTCCAGTCCCTGCTGCAGAGAAACAGCCCATAACAGGACATCACCACCTCCATGCTTTACTGTAGGAGTGCTGTCATTTGGATGGATTTCTGCCAGACATGTCGTTTGGTGTTGAGGCCAAATAATTACATTTAAGTCTCATCTGACCGTAACACCTTTTTTCATGTGGCCTCAGAAGGTGTGTTTTGGCAAAGCTCAGTCGTGACTGCATGTGGCCTTTCTTGAGAAGTGTTTTTTTTTTCTCGCAACCCTCCCATACAAGCCACATTTTTTGTCGAATTTGTGATATTGTTGCACATGCACACAATGACCACTCTTCGTCATAAATTCCTGCAACTGCATCAGAGTTGCAGTAGACCTCTTGAAGCCTCTCTGATCAGTTTCTCCCTGGCTCTTTCATCCAGTTTGGAGCGAGGTGCTGATGCAGCAAGGGTCTGTGTTGTACCAAATACATTCTACTTCTTAATAAAACTTAAGACTTATCTATGCTTCTAGACATTGGTACAGCCTTTGAATTTTTTGGACTTGCGTATGTCCACATCTTTTCATGCTGAGCTAATCAAAATAATCACAGCTGAAACTCAAATCGCTTTGTGTGCCTTTGACAAAGTGATTAGCTACACAACCAGCTACTTTTTCCAACAGATTTTAATTGTTTTATTTATTATAATTTTTTTTTTCTGAGGTGTTGGCATTATATCTTTCACTTGGATGTTAAAAGTTGCACTGAGTAAATACAGCTGGATAAAACAAAAACTGTGTCCGTCTTTATTTCAAGCGATCGAGCAACAAAATGTGATTATTTAAGGGGGGGGGGGTGATTATTTTCTACACCCACTGTATTTCAGTTCTTGCTCTAAATATCTTGAAAGACCCATCTGCTGTACAAAACACACAGTGGCTTTAACAAAATGACAACTCAGTCATGCATATCTCTGCCGATAACCGCACATACCTCAGCACACTTCTCCAGAAGTAGTGTAGAAGCACACACAAACACAACAACAATCATTCATGTCATTCCTCTTTGCAGTACACTTGCACAACACAAGCACACGATGAACCTGCACACATCCAAATATTGCAAAAGAACAGTTTTGGTTACCCAGAGAGCTCTCTCTCTTTATCTCTCTCATACACATACACACAGAGTAAAAGAGAGAGACAGTCTTTATGTGCCATCCTGCATTCACCATTCCATTCCAGGGTGTAGTTCTGCTCCATCCAACAGTGCAGCAAGTTATTTTTTTAAAAAGCACACTGCATTCATTTCCTTGGCTGATAAAAAATACTGATATAATTTCATTTTTCTCTTGAAAAAGAAGGATGTCACACCTGTTAGTGAGGAATGCAAATTGAGGTTCAGTGTGTGTCTGAGAGTGTGCTGGGACAAATGGAAAGTTAAAAGATTTCCCTCTCTATGGCCTAGTATGGAAATCAAAGTAAAATCACATGATTATCACAATGATTATCTCAATTTATTTGATAAAAAGCATATGGGACTGTGAGAAGAACAGAATGATTAGGGTATAGTATCATCGCTCAAAATAAGTAGCATGTAAAGAAACTTTCTGGTTTTTTTTAGCTTTGGGGTTCTTGGCCTGACCCATCTTGACTGAACAAATAAAATCAGAAATTCATAGAAAAAATCCAATGATTAAAACAATAAAAATCGTCTCTAGGTTACGTATGTAACCCTAGTTCCTCGAGGGAACGAGACGCTGCGTCAAAAGCGCTTTGGGGAACGCACCCAGCGTGCGCGACTCTGAATATCGTGTGAAATCAGACCAATGGAAGAGCGTGACGTCACCGGCGGAGTGACGTAAGTGACCAGGAAGCTATAAAAGCACGTGCCACGCAGCTGGCGTCAGCTTCGAGTACCAGCAAGCGCCGGCAGGGGTGCCGGGGGGTATGGCTCCGAGACGCAGCGTCTCGTTCCCTCGAGGAACTAGGGTTACATACGTAACCTAGAGACGTTCCTCTTCAGGAACTCGAGCTGCGTCAAAAGCGCTTTGGGGAACGAGTACCAACGCCGCCAGACCACCAAACCCCTGCCTAGTGTGTATCCGAAGAGCACAGCTTAGGTCAGGAGGACTGAAGCGCCTGGAGTGACTGGGACCGTACTGGAGGTTTCAGCCTCAGCGCACCGCGGAGGAAACGTGTAACTAAGGGGTGTCTTCCCAAAGACTGGCCATCGAGAAGGGCGTGGTAGGCCGCAATAGCCGCCACGTAAACCTTCAGCGTGGAGTGGGTCAACCCTGCAGAGAGCCTAGCCTGTAGAAACTCCAGAACTGTACCAATCGGGCAGTTTGCTGGGTCTAGCTGGCGGTCTCTGCACCATGAGGTGAAGAGTCTCCACCTCAGGGCGTACAGTTTCCTCGTTGAGGGAGCTCTGGATTGGAGAAGGGTCTCAACAACCTCGGTTGAGAGACCGGCTGCTAAAAGTTGTGCCCCCTCAGGGGCCACACCCACAGCTTCCACAACTCCGGGCGAGGGTGAATTATCGTACCCTGCGCCTGCGAGAGGAGGTCTGTCCTGATCGGTATCTCCCACGGAGAGCCGTCGAGGAGCGAGACTAGATCTGAGAACCATACTCGGCCCGGCCAGAACGGGGCTACTAACAACAGACGGACCCCGTCCCGGCGTACTCTCGCCAGAACTCCCGGGAGCAGAGCAATAGGGGGAAATGCGTACAGACGAAGCCTCGGCCAGGTCTGTACCATAGCGTCCAGTCCCAGAGGAGCTGGATGAACTAGAGAGAACCAAAGGGGGCATTGAGACGTCTCTTGAGATGCAAATAGGTCTACTTGAGCCCTGCCAAATATTCTCCATATCTGCTTCACTACTTGTGGGTGAAGTTTCCACTCCCCGGGCCTCGGCCCCTGCCTCGACAGTATGTCTGCTCCCACATTTTGTTTCCCAGGAATATATACTGCTCTTAGTGAGAGGAGTTTGCTCTGGGACCACACCAGGATCTGGTGCGCCAGCTTGTACAAAGGGCGCGAACGCAGACCTCCCTGGTGGTTGATATAGGAGACCACCGATGTGTTGTCGATGCGCACCAACACATGGTGACCCCTTAGGTCTGGGAGGAAGTGCTTCAGTGCACGAAAAACTGCTAGCATTTCTAGACAATTGATATGCCATGTTCGATGGCGATCGCTCCACAGACCACGGGCAGGGTGGCCACTCATGACTGCACCCCAACCAGTGAGGGATGCATCTGTCGCTAGCGTTACACGGCGACAAAGAGCTCCCAGCACCGGGCCCTGTTTCAAGAACCAAGGTTTCTTCCATACATCTAAGGCACGTAGGCAGCGCCGCGTGACCTTGATAGTGCGGAGTAGATTGCCCCTCGGGGAAAATCCTTGGTCTTGAGCCACCACTGCAGGGGCCTCATGTACAGCAGGCCAAGAGGTATCACGTTGGACGCAGCTGCCATCAGACCCAACAATCTCTGAAATTGTTTGACAGTGAGTGACTGGCCTTGTTTGACTCTCTCGACTGAGATGCGGATCGACTCGATACGCGCAGGGGACAATCGTGCCTGCATCATGGTCGAATCCCATACTACGCCTAGATAGGTGGTTCTCTGAACCGGAGAAAGTACACTCTTCTTGGCGTTCAGTCTCAAACCCAGCTCCCCCATATGTGCGAGGACGACATCTCGATGCCGAACCGCAGCCTGCTCTGACTGAGCTAAGATCAACCAATCGTCGATATAGTTGAGAATGCGGATGCCCTGCATGCGCAGGGGGACCAGAGCCGCGTCTACACATTTTGTGAACGTGCGGGGTGAGAGTGCAAGGCCAAAGGGAAGTACTCGATATTGGTAAGCTTCGCCCCTGAAAGCGAACCTCAGAAACTTCCTGTGATGTGGAAGGATGGATATATGAAAATATGCGTCTTTGAGATCTATCGTGACAAACCAGTCCTGGGACCTGATCTGTGCTACAACTTGCTTGATTGTGAGCATTCTGAATTTTAGTCTCATAACTGAACGATTTAAGACCCTCAAGTCTATAATCGGACGCAGCCCCCCATCCTTCTTGGGAACTATGAAATACCGGCTGTAAAATCCGGACTCCCTGTCTTGAGGAGGGACCACCTCGATGGCCTCCTTCTCTAATAGGGTTTTCACCTCCTGTTCCATAACCAGACCCTGCCTGAGGCCGACTACTGTCTGAACGACCCCGTTGAATACTGGCGGCACGGAGCCGAACTGAATGCGGTAGCCTTTTTCTACTGTGTGCAGGACCCATCGAGATACATTTGGCAGTAGTTTCCACGCTGCTAAATAATCTACTAAGGGAATCAGTCTCTCGAGACTGATCTCTGGTGTAAGAGGCCCCCGCAGGGGCGGCGAGCGTCTCAGCCCCGCTACGCGCACGGGCGGAAGATACTGAGAGCGATGCTCGCTGGGACCTGCTGCACCCTGGATCACTGGCAGGGTTAGCAGACCGGCCCCCAGAGGGCGCTGAGGGGAGACGGGCACCGTGTACTGCGGTGTGTACCGCTCTACCCCAGCAGAGGCTGCCCTCTGAAACCCTGGGTTGTTGGCGTCAGGGTTTCTTGGCCGAGGACTTCTTAGCTTCAATAACCGCCCTGAGATCTTGTTTGGGCTGGGAAGTCCTCGGCCGAGAGCGTCGTCGAGACTCTCGTTCCCGACACGGAGGAGCACGAGAGGCGACGCTCTGCTTCTGAGCCTCGCGGTACGAGGAGCTAGGGAGCGGCTGGGGCATCTCCCGCCCAGATGCCCCGAGGGAGCGACGAGGGAGGAACTTATGGAACGCCGCCGCTTGCTTGCGGGCCTCCTGAAACCTGTCGACGACAGAATTGACTGCGTCGCCGAACAGGCCAGTCGGCTGGATCGGGGCGTCCATGAGGCAGACCCTGTCCCGCTCTTTCATATCAGACAGGGTCAACCATAAGTGCCTCTCCGCGGCCACCATAGCTGCCATGGACCGCCCAATCGCTCGAGCGGTCTCCTTGGTGGCGCGGAGGGAGAGATCAGCGGTCCCTTCTTAGCTCAGAGATATCATGGGACTTGATCTCCTCTCCCTCATCTAGCTCCTTGAGCAGATCGGCTTGGTACGCCTGTAACACCGCCATGGTGTGCAGACACGCACCAGCCTGACCTGCTGCCGCATACCCTTTGCCCACCAAAGCCGAAGTTGTTCTTAGTGGCTTTGAGGGCAATGCCGGGGCCTTTAGAGACGACCCCGCACCGGGGGACAGATAGCTCGCGAGCGTCTGTTCCACCCGGGGCATCGCTCTATAACCGCGCTCTCCCATCCCCACTACGTTCCCATAGTAGTCTGACAAGGGGATGTAGAGGCGGGCCGAGAATGGGCGTTTCCACGACCTGGAGATCTCATCGTGCAGGTCGGGAAAGAATGGCAGGCCCCGGCTGGGAGGTGGCTGACTCGCGCGCAGGAAGCGTTCATCAAGCTTGCTTCTCTGCGGTTCAGCTGCTTTCTCGGTGGGCCAATCGATGTTTAGCTTGGCCACCGCGCGAGTAACCACCTCCAAGAGCTCCTCATACTGCGCCGAGTGGGGTGGCGAATCCCTGTCGAGCGACTCCACATCAACTTCCTCCTCGGAGGAAGAGAGGCGAAGCGTCGACCCCTCTCCCTGAGTGGAAGGAACCGCTGAGCGTGCTTCCGACTCTAGGGATTGGGTGCCGGATCTGGCAGAAGTGGAAGGAGATAGGGACTGGCCCGTCTCCATTCCCTCCACCAGATCCACTTGCGAACCCCACGAGTGCAGCCGCCGTTCTGCCTCAGCAGAAGCGGGACCAGCACCGCGGGGAACGCTGGCGAAGGCCCCCTCCTCGAAGAGGGCCCTCCGGGAACGAAGCATACGCACCGACATCCGCAAACAGTGCGGGCAGTCGGCCCCCTCGAGAGCCGACTCGGCGTGCTTCGAACCCAGGCAAACCACGCAAAGGTTGTGTGTATCCCCACCCGTTATATATCTCGGGCAGGGAGGAACACACAGCCTAAAACGCGATTTGGAATCGCCAGAATGCTTAACTTTCGCCTTGCTTTTGGGCATTGTCTAGGAGCTCTTAAACTGGACAGACAACAGTAAATAAGACTCACAGACAAACAGTTTGACAATCACACACAGAGCGCTTGCTGAGAGACGCGAAGCTGACGCCAGCTGCGTGGCACGTGCTTTTATAGCTTCCTGGTCGCTTACGTCACTCCGCCGGTGACGTCACGCTCTTCCATTGGTCTGATTTCACACGATATTCAGAGTCGCGCACGCTGGGCGCGTTCCCCAAAGCGCTTTTGACGCAGCTCGAGTTCCTGAAGAGGAACCAAAATTAAAATATTAAATCATCATAATTGCATTTAAATAGATTTTCAATTGTAGTAAAAAATAAAAAAATAAATAAAATAAAAATAATGACTACTAACTACTAACTAAATTCAATGACTAATGTAATGTTGTTATATATATATATATATATATATATATATATATATATATATATATATATATATATATATATATATATATATATATATCCTTTTATCAGCAAACCTCATTTGCAAAATGAGGTTTGCTAAAGCAAATTTTTTTTTGGCTTTAATGGAGAGACAGTCGGGAATATAGACAGATAAATTATGCAGACCAGATTCAAACCAGCATCCTTGTGAGAATTGCAGCTCTTATAAATCATGATCATGTCCTCTAACCACTCTGCCACAGCCATTATTTCTGACACCTATGGGAAATAAAGAGATAAAAGAAGAAAAAAAGAAGACTGTATGATCATTATACAAACAATGAAAATCAAAGCAAAAGCCATAAACACTAAACAACTGAGATGAGAAATGGCCATCATACATTGCTGCTCACAGCACATTTGAATGTGTGTGGGTGTGAGAAGAGTGACTCTGTCATGCCAGCCGTCTAATTTAAATATCAACACTGCACACAAATACACACTTATGAAAATCTGATCATTGTTTGTTCATTTAAAGCAGAAGGATACAAAGGAATTCTTCCTGTTGACCTAGTTTCAGAGTAGGTCATACAGACAAAAAAAAGATGCTAGTAAGTGTGTTTAAACACCCATAAATAAAGACTGAATGAAAAGCGCATTAATACCCTATCAGATATTTGTTAGCATTTTTAAAGTAATTAACTAAAACTAGTGCATCCTCGAAATGTCCCTGCATGCTGCCATCGAGTGTTTAGTGTGCAGGGCTAATAATGATACCATACACCTGCTGCTGGATTAGATGTGTTACAGCCGGATGTGTGAATATCCCACTTGTTAAATGACTGACGCTCTCACTAGATTTGTCAGTCTGCATTTTCAAGTCATATCTCCTCTTATATATGTCCAGAAAAAAAGGCTTGAGAGTTGTATGGCTAAGACAGCTTTTCTTTTTGAATTCTAAAAATGTATTGTATATTTGTATAACACACATAGTATTTTTAGCTAGCAAATATTTCATTTAAATGATGGATGTGCTGCCAGCGTGTAATACGAAACAGCATTTAGATGGCTTTAATCTTCGTCTAAGTGCTTTATTTGATGTGCCAATATAGTTGATTTCCACTTTATCTTATATCTGAGGCCTGACAGGATGCCTTTTTGTCCTGTGGGGGTACACAGAGAGCACAGGAATGAAGGAGAAGAAAGACGAAAGAGGAGGGAGAGGTCTATGGGTGTTTGCTCTGCTTCCTGTGGGGCAAAGTGGGGTAATATCACTCCCAAGCCCCCTGATACACAACAAGAGGTATATTGTCTTGAGACAGATAGAGAGAGAGAGAGAGAGAGAGAGAGAGAGAGAGAGAGAGGAGAGAGAGAGAGAGAGAGAGAGAGAGAGATGGGGTTACTCAGCAGTTGAAGGAATAAAATCCCTTTCTTTAAAAACTCAATTATATGAGACAGCAGAAGCACATATTACATAATTAAATCCTAAATAATAACTGTGGTTTTGCCAGTGCTGTCACTCCAAATGCATTCACTCTTATAATAACACAAATGGAGTTATAAAAAAATGTCAAGGTTGTAAAAAACTATTTTACTTAAATAAATAAATAATAATAACAAAATGGAACACACACATGCACATATATGTATATATAGGGATATGCAGTAGATCAAAACATATTTAGTGCATTATAACTTTATCTGTATCCAAAAAATTATGATAACATTATAGCAAAGTTTGAGACACAAAAGCACTGAGGTACAGTTAACTGGGGATTTGAAGGGTGCACCACAAAATAATTTTCATGGAAGATAAGTAGTCAATATTAAAATTAAATTCTACTATTTTGTCTAAATAAAGCAACACCCCCCATCCCAGCACACACACACACACACTGATCTGTTAAAGATTTCATTTAACGGTATTAATAAATTACTATATAATATTGGCCTTTAACAGATGGTAACAATAGCATGCAGGGTGTGGAATTCCTGAATTGCTTTCTGTTACCCTAATGCCAAACAACAGAAAATTGCTTAGCATATTTTTGTCCTGGATTGTTAATCATTAAAATACCTCAGGGAAATCTTTTTCCATTCCTAGAACTATGTTATGTCTGCATTTGTCTATGTGTGTGCATGCATTCAATTAGTTTGAAAAATCATGGCACTGTAAAACTGAGAATGTGTTTATGTGTGTGAAAAAAAGAAAGCATACAGGTGAATACAGACAGAATATGGACAAAGAATTTATGCATATATGTG